>NW_025814867.1:20487500-22887500 GCF_022079265.1 Lynx rufus | reverse complement strand
GAATGAGGTTGTAATGGACAATGGTACAGATGTATTTAGTGTAGAACACAAAGTGAAGGGATATTTGGAGATTCTGTGGCTAGGAACACATGCAGGTCTTTAGAAAACTCACCAAGAGACATCTCATTGTGGCAGGTATCAGGATCTTAACCATGACTTTCCAATTCCAACAATGAGTTGACAGGAGATGTTAGAAAGTTTTCTATCAGCTCTGAATGTTAGTACATTCCCTCACTTAGGAATTTAATTCCTCCTGGGCACTGATTAAACTTATAGCATATTATAAATAATTTATAACATTAATATATAACTCATTCTCCCGACTTTCGATTACAATGCACACGGAATCTGCAAATGTTTAAGGGTGTTTTCGACAGAATATATTATGATATTATAATACACAATCCCAAAATCTCAACAGCTAAACATATAGGGTTTATTACTTGCTCCTGCGAAATCTGTTATTTGCTGGGTGATACTCCCAGGCAGCTGTCCTCCATGCGATGATTCAGTGATCCAGGCTGTTGTTGTTCTGTCATTTCAACAAACGGCCTCCATGTTTTCCACCCAAGGAGAGATGAAACAGACTGAAAAATTGTATAGGGGCTTGTTGCCGGCCTCCATTTCAGAGGGACATATGTCACTTCTGCTTATGTTTCATTGGCCATTATTAGTCACATAGCCCTGGCTTACTGCAAAAGGACTGGGAAACTCTGACTCTCATATGCCCAAAAAGAAAAGAATGCCCAGATATTGATGATTTATTACTAATTCAGTGAGAAGATCACAAAGGAAGGCCTGATGTTTTCTCTGTGAAAATTTGGTGTCTTGGTATACCCTACTTCCCGAAAAAGATGAGTAAGTCTCCTTGAATTTTAGGAAGAGAGTATTCTCCCATAACCATGTCAGTGAACATGGCCTGACTAGAAGGCATGAGTAAATCTAAGTATTGCAAGGATGGACTTTACTGGATCCCTCTTATGGCCCACTTATCTCTGTTTGGCCAGACTTCTTTCTCCAGCCACTGCTGCAATAACCAGTCCCACATGGGTTTCGATCAGCTTCACTCAGATGCAATCTCACTTTGGGGCTTTGTCATGAACTGCTCACCATGCCCTGGATTTTCTGATGCTGCAACATAGGATACCTACAGAATCCCACTCAGAACCCAGAAGTGTGAATGAATGAATGAAAGGATTAATAGACAAATCATTCCCTCTTCCACTCTCTCAGGCAGATAGGTCTGAGATGCATTTCATTAGGCTCCTCGGAAAGTCCCATGGGTTAAGCAACCCATGTCACATAGTAGTGGCCAACCTGTTCATGCATCCTTGTCCTGCCATTTCATCGTATTGCATTAGGGGGAACCCGGGCAAAAACTGAATATAATAGGACAATTTTTAAAACTTGAAACTCCTCTGCACTCCATAATGCTTAATAGGGTAGACTGGTAAGGAGAGGGTCTGGTATTGTGATTTATAAGAAGAAATTTATATTTGGTCTTCATCCCCATTTCTGGCACAGAGTTCCCAAAATCCTTGGAATTTCCTAAATAATAAGAGCAGAAAAGGTATCTTTGTTATGCTAATGAGGTGACTTTTGGACCCCACCCAAGGATGAGGGCTGGTTGCCAGAACCAACCATGTGATTAGAGATTAGGAACTTTCAGTCCCACTGGGGATAGAATAGGGCTGGAAAGTTGAATCAATTGCCAATGGCCAATGATGTCATCAATCGTGTCCATATGTGGAAGCTTCTGTAAAAACCCAAAGGACAGAGTTCAGAAGCCTCCTGGTTGGTGAATACCAGGAGATTGAGGGAGAGTTGCATTCTCATAGAAGGCATGAAAACTCCATGTCCTTTCCTCATACCTTGCCCTATGCATCTCTTCCTACCTGGTGTTCCTGAGTTATATCCTTTCATAATAAACTGGTAATCTAGTAAGTAAAATGTTTCTCTGAGTTCTGTGAACTGCTCTAGTGAAGTAATCAAACCCAAAGAGGAGTGTCATTAGAATCTCCAATTTGTAGCCAGTTGGTCAGAAACACAGGTAACAACCAGGGCTTGGAACTGGCATCTGAAACTGGGGAGAGGATAGTTTTCTAGGACCCCTTAACCTGTGGGGTTTTATTCTATCTCTAGGTAGACAGTGTTGGAATTGAGTTGAATTCAGTTAAACTGTAGGACACCAAGATCATGTTGGGGAAATGCTAAGGTGACATGGGGGAAACTATCCCTCCCATGTTGGAAGTGGTACCAGAACCATTTTAGTGGGCATTTTGTAAAGGATTAATGAGACACTGAAAAGAAAAGATTGAAATGTCTTTCCTCTTGGAGTTCAATGTTATTAGAATTTAATGCATCAGGACAGCCCGAGCAAGGTTGGTCAAGAGCAGAAGACGCTCAGGATCTCTAGAGTAAATCTGATCATAGGGGTACGGGTGGGTCTTGGCTGTTGACTTAGGCCAGGATCTAGCACAATGTGAAGGTGAGGTTGGAACATGGACTTTGTGAACTTGGCTTGAGACAGGCTAGCTGTGCATTTATTTGAGCGCAATCTACACAACTGTAAAAATGAGATCCCAGTTACAAGGCAGTATGGGTCATGATAGATGAGGGTTGCCCTGAGGAAAGGCACTTCTGTTTCCTGCCTGCTCTGTAAACCACTGCTGAGCAGCAAGGTCAGAGTCAGTAAATGTTGGTCATCAGACAATGGGCAGGATTCTGTAAGTCATGTGCTGCGTATAACAGCAGGTTCTGCAGTTCTTGCTGCCAGAGTTTCCTAAAAGTAGACTTGGGCCTACAAACAGAACAAACTGTGTCAACAGCAATATGAGAGTTGCTGCTGTGTGGATGGAAGAAGCATCCTTACCCCAAAGGAGAGAATTCACATGAGTCAGGGCAGCAGAGTGCTGGAACTAGATTAAGGTAGAACCGATCCAGGAAAAAGAGAGACTTATTTGTGACAGCCACTTGGAAACTAGATTTGAAGAATGAGGTTTTTATTATTATTATTATTATTTTAGAGATACAGCGTGAGTAGGGGAGAGTGACAGAGGGAGAGGGAGAGAGAGAGACAGAGACAGAGAGAGAGAGAGAAAGAGAGAGAGAGAGAATCTTAAGCAGGTTCCACACCCAGCATAGAGCCTGAAGCAGGAATCAATCCCACAACTCTAGGATCATGACCTGAGCTGCAGTCAAGAGTCAGATGCTCAACCGATTGAGCCACCCCAGCGCCCCAGAGTATTTTAGGCCTTATGTAAGAATAGCAGACAGTAAGGCGGCACCATGGTTATAGATATGAGCCACATGCTATGCATTCCTGACAGGTTTCTCATCCTTCTGGTCTCTCAAAGATGGGAGATTGAATCTGTTTCTGCGACAGCTTTGGGAGGGTTTAGATTTCTTGACTTTGGGCTACTGTGGTTTTGTGCTGTGCTAATTTAGCTAAGCTGGAACCACATTCCCCAGAGCCCCCTCTCACTTTATGGCTCCAGACTACTGTTGGCCACCAGGAAATTCTGCATGGAGCTGGGAAGCGGAGTGCAGATGCGGTTGTGGTCGTGTTGGAGGGCTGGCAGCATGGCCAGCAGAGGTTGCAGCTCACGTACATGGTCACAGGGGCCGGCTCTCCTGGTGGGTGTGCAGCAGCGACCCAGCCCATTCTCCACCACCTCCCACCAGGTCTCCTCCTTTGGCTTCTCCGACTCCTACCCAAGACCCATCTACTCCTGTGATAATGGGCTGGCAGCTTCTTCCGCAGGTGACTCACATCTACAAGGTCGGAGGCTTAGAAGCAGTGCGACACCTGCGTGGGTTCTGCCTTGTCCACGTGAATTCCAACTTGCGCTTGCCCTCCCCCATTTCACAACCAGCCTTCCTTTTCCCCTGTCAGCCCTGCTCATGCCAGGCCCGGAACCAGATGCAATAGCCCTACATGAACTGTCTTACCAGTAACCAGAATTGTACATGGTAAAATCCCTGTGACAAGTCCCTTACCAGATATCACTCCTAGTCAATTTGCTTCGGATCAAACACTGCCTAACGTCATGGCCAAACAAAGATTTCTGTTTTACAGCTTTGGCCCAGAGGTGTGTCAGCCTTTTTGCACAGATTTCACTTGTGCTATGTACAATATGGGAGGAAAGGGGGAGATTGGGGTGGGAACCATGGGTTGCAAGAGAGTGCTCCAGAAGATGTCCCCAGTTTTAACACAAGAGCACAGCTGACATCACAACATTAAATCTATTCAGAGAAGAAGGAAGGGAAGAAAATGAGTGGAACAGGCAAGGGGGAGACAAGAGAGCATGTGCCTCGGTAGGGGAAGCAGCAAACCCCCCAAGCTGATTGCTATCAGATGAGAATAGACACCCAAAATTGCTAGATTTAATTTTCCTAAAAAGCTGGAAATTCAAATTCTTATTCAAAATTTCCCAATTTTAAATGTCTGCAACAACAACAAAACCAAAAGCTAATGATTTTTTTAAGTCCATGTTTAAGCCTAACAAATCCTATCTATAAGTCAGATTTAGCCCAGGTTAAGCATGGATTCCAGAGCCAGATTTCCTAGTTTCAAACCCACGTTCCACCATTTAACTACATATGTAATCTTGGTCATGTTATTTCTGGGCCTCAGTCTTTAAACCATAAATTGAGACCAATAGCATTAATCTCATAGGATGCCTACGAGGATCAAATAGTTACTAATACACTTATTTGTTTCTAAGACACTACCGAATGTAGGCTGAACCATTATTTTAGGTTACCCCAAGAAAGAAAAGATGGCTGCTAATTAACCCACGACACAATGGCTTCTTATCACTCAGACTTGTTGTTTTAGAATTATTGAAGGAGTTCTTTTAGAGGATTTTGACATAGATTTTTTTTAACGTTTATTTATTTTTGAGAGAGAGAGAGAGAGACAGAGCATGAACAGGGGAGGGTCAGACAGAGGGAGACACAGAATCTGAAACAGGCTCCAGGCTCTGAGCTGTCAGCACAGAGCCCGACGCGGGGCTTGAACTCATGGACCGCGAGATCATGACCCGAGCAGAAGTCAGACGCTCAACCGACTGAGCCACCCAGGAGCCCCGACATAGATTTTTTTTTTTTATCACTTATATATATAAAGGAAATATAAGTGAAATAATCAGGTTTGGTATTCTTAAAACCTCTACATTAGGAGGCTGACAACTAAGAATTAGCTTTCAACTTTGTGCTTTTCCACAAAATGTCATCCCTGCTGCTATTAAGAATGTCGGTGATGTCGCACCTTTTAAAAGAGTTCTCCACCATTGTCTCCAGGAATTTCTTCCAAGTTGCTGACACCCACAGAAGAAGGTTTGATCTTACCAGAAGATGTCAGATGGAGAATTGTCAGACAACAGAAAGATTTGTGTTATTTTTTAATGGTCCTTAAGTTAAAGATTGTTGCTAAACACTCAAAGGATTTCATTTTTCAATCATTTACCAGGAACAACAAAAAATTTGTGCACCTACATAACTGCCATGTGGCTGAGAGCGACCATCAAAGTGGCATAGACTGTAAGACATTTTCCTACATATTAAAACATTAAAAGAAGTATATTAAGTTTTGTCCAATAGAGTCCAAAGCTTGTAGAAGAGTGTTTGATAAATAAAGGTAAGCAGAATCTAGATAAAGGGGAAACCTAGTATTATTACTTAAGTCTCAGTTCTATCATGAATTATCTGTACAGCCTTCCTCAAGACATTAATCTTTTCACCTATAAAATAGGTATAATCTGAGTTGTATTGATTAAATGTGACAGTACCTAGGTGAATGGATGGTCCTGTTTATGTCAATAAACAGTGGATCAGAGTCTCTGAGGGGTGGAAGAGACAAACTTAGAGAAAGAAAGGAGTACAAAAGCGTTCACAGACTGGGTCTCTCTGGGAAGGGCAGACTGAACAATACAGTTCCTTGGAAAAATAAAAATAAAAGACCCATAATGTTGGTTTTTTAAAGTAATCTCTAGGCCCAACATGGGGCTCGATCTCACCACCCCAAGATCAAGAGTCTCGTGCTCTACCAACTTAGCCTGCTAGGCGCCCCTACGCATCACATTGATTTTGACGACAAATGTAACTTGTTGAAGGCAAGAACAAACAGAAAAACTTTATCGGGGAAGAGAGGAAATAGCAGAGACGATATCTGCCTAAGTCAGACGTTCTGATTCGGAGCTCTTAGATAGCTTGAGTCAAAGCTGTTCCATGTGACCTAGGACGTCTGGTCACAGCAAGTTCCCTGCGAGAGCCAATGTTTATGACGCTGAGGTTGTGGGGCCCCATTTGCCCACTGAATCACAGAGTCCCTCCTCTGAGAGAAAAACCGCGTTGCCTCGGCTTTTTGTTCCTAAATTATATCCGTTCGGCCCCTTCCCCACCCTAAGCCCTTGGATGTATCAGGACTTGGAGACTGAGGCAGTGTCGGAGAGAAATCAGGCAGAAGAAGGGCCACCCCTCTCCTATCCCACCTTCCATGGTTACAAATGCTTCCTCAAGCTGCGCGGGGCATTGTATATTTCATTTACAATGATTGTACAACAGCTGTATAATCGATGTTGTTGAAGATAGGAGTGTTGCTCAGAGTGCAGGATAAATGTCCACAGTGAGCTGCAAATGTGAATAAGAATGGCCCTGCCTGCATAGTAATTGGTATTATTATCAGAATGAATGGGAAAGCCACATATGGATGGATGGGTGGGCCTTTGAAAGGGTGCAGCATGAGAGACTAACGGTAGCGCTTATTTTCTCTTATCTACGTCTGTTCTCTCAAATAACCAGGCAGGGGAGGTGGAGAAGAGGGGATAAGAAGTGGGAATGTACTGGGGAAAGACGGAAGCTCCTTATCTGCTATTCCATAGCATGCCTGTTTTTCTCTGTCAGTGCCCACTCTTATTAATTGCAGCCAAGTAGATCGCATATCCCCTCCCTAAAAAATAAAAAAATAAAAAAATCTGTTACAAAAGGATAGAGGCACAGGCCCAGGTGAAGGGGGCAGGGGTGAGGGGAGACATAGGGAAGAGAAACACTTCAGGTTAATTGGAGCTGAGAATATAAAATACTCGTCTTAAAGTGTGTGCTTCAGTCATGAGAAGGAAAGTGTCGAGATCATAATGTTTTCTGTGCAGGATTCAACACAGCATGGGTGTTTTAAAACAAGCGGTAATCATTTCTCACGGAGAAATTATAAGCTGCAGCTCCAGGCTCAGGACAAGCACATGGGAGACTCGTTCTTTTCATTTCTCCAGGGAGACACAAGGGGACACTTGGTAGTGAGCGGCCGAGTCCCTTGAACCAAATGGCAGAGTTAGTGATGGAGAGAATTATACAGTTCAATGTGCTCAGTGCTTTATTCATGCGGAAAGAAACGACACAGAATTCTTCTAGAATTCGAAAAAGTAGGAGGGAAGAAATTTTGGACTGCCTGGCTTCGAAAGAGATTGGGAAGCAAAGTGATCAACTTTGTAATCAGGGAAGAGCACAACATTGTTTACAATGATTTCTTTGGCAAAGCTGGCTGTGTTCGTTCTTTTAAAGACAAGACCTTCGGAGCCTGATGCAAAAGCAGCCTCTGCGGGGTTAGATAGTGCTTTGCTTGCTCTCGTCCTGGATTCACCCATGTGGCATCTGAATCTCTATGCGGTCGCCGGTTACAGATTCATTTTTACTAGAAATAATTTCTCTAAAGTAATAAACAACACACTGTATAATATCAAGTTAAACATTCTTAGAAATAAATGCAGAGAAATTAGTTACAATTATTCACATAGTTCTTCAAAATGGTAGCACATGAGAAGAAAGAGGGGTCCCTCTCACCCTTTTGTGAAGACCCATCTTTGTTTACTGCATTCCCAAGTATTAGGAGATTGCATGAACCATTTGCATAGGATAACTAACATATACCACATCATTTGCACGTCTGCAAGTACACGTGAGTAACCGTAATTACACGTGACACCAATTACTCTATTACTTTGTATTAAATTATAATGGAAAATTCCACTAGAGAATTGAAGCCTAATTGCATCTTAATTTGCATAATTTTGCATATTAATTACATCTCAGATGAATAATAAATTTCAGCAGATTTTTAATTTATGCATAGACACAAAAACAAGTGGAGAAATAATTTAGAAAAAAAAATACCAGCAACTATTACTTAGGGCATTCAACTAATTTTGCTTAGTTTAGCAAAACAAAACTTGGTTTGTTTAATATAGCATCTTTAGGCTGATTGCTGTTTATTGCACAATATGTCAGTCTTGAAACATAGGTGCAGACATGGCTTTTCTTAATAAAAAAAAGTGTTCAATTACAGCATTTCAAGTTTGGGATTTTATATTTTGATAAAACTGTCGTGGGGATAACATCATTTAGTTGGAAATATCTATAATTGTGATGTATTTTATTGAGGTTTAATTTCTGTTGCAGTTATTTTAAATGCAAGGTATTATGAAAAACAGGATGCAAAGATATCTTGGTGAAGGAGATCACTAATAAAATATGCCAACGTTTTCTAATTTTGAGTCCATTATGAAGTCACCCAAGATTGTTTCAGCGATTTTGCATGAATGATTCAGAGTGAGAAATTCCGTACAGTTTTGTGTCACAGGGTATAACAATTTAGAAGAATGGCTTTTAGAGATTACTACTATTTTCTAATTGTTTTCTTTGTTTTTCCTTGCCTGCATGGTAAACAGTAATAATTCCTGACTACTAGAGACCTTGGTTTTAAATTTAGTCACCCTTGCTTCAGATTTATCAAAGAAGCAGAGGGTTTATTTCTCTGAGCTAATTCGTGCATTTTAGTTACATAGCTATATCTGGGCTGACAGTCATTAGAAAACACTGATTTTGTGTTCCTCAAATGACGGTATGTAACGGAAAATTCATATCATCCACTTCGTGCCTAAACCCAAGCCATCATGTTTTATGCCTGCTGCCACTGTTAGGGGAAAACCCTTAGCTCTGCCTCCGCTAGGTCTAATACTGTGATCATTTGCCAAATTATACGAAAGAAGAGGATGAAAACGTTCTAATAAATCAGGAAACTGTCAGGATTAATAATCTCAGCCGTCCTCTGTTTTCCTATAAAAGCCCTACTAGTATCAAATATTTTCCAGTTTGTTTTGCAGTGAAACTGGGCCTGTGCCAGCCTGGCGCATGTGAACTCTAAGAGGCCGTTCTATATGTCTTTTATCACATTAATCTGGATTTCACAACTGTGCTGGTTCAAAAGGCTGTAAGCAGGAATTCTTTACAACATATGTTCCCCTTCTCCGGTTACCGATCACTGTTATTATTTGGTATATAATACACAACGCTTTGAGCTAAAGGTCTGGATTTGTCTTTGTGTCCTTACATTTCAATATTTTCCATTTGCATCCAAAAAAAGTTTGCCTTGTTCTTAGTAAAAATAAAGATTCGTCAGTGCTTTCTCTTTTTACATCAATTTCTATCAGGTGCTTGACTCTGGTCTTGGGTTTCTGTTAACCAGGTTACCGTCCCGGCGGTACCTTTGTTTATTTCAATGTTTAAAAGGTGAAATACTTCAGCCATCAAAAAACAGAACTACATCAATGATTGTATCTGTCCCTTTACTTTTTTGTTCAACCCTTTTGACCAGGTTCTAATATGAAAGAGATTTGAGCTGGGTGAATCCCTCAGAAGAACCAATCCTTCCAACATTTAAACAATGGTTCCCTCTTGTGGCAACACTTGAGCACTGCGATTTAAGAAGGGGGGGGGGCTAAAAATCTCTTGCGACATTAAAACAGATTACTATGAAACAAACAGCATTAATCTGCTTGCAGATACTATTTGGAGTCATTCCCAGGTCCCCCAGGGCCTATTGTTACCTATTTTCAGTCAGGTACAAGTTTTGGAATTTATTGAGGAAGAATAGCCAAGCAGCCTGATGCTTATAACGGCCAGTACTAGGGGGAAAAAACCAACTCTCTTTTGAGGTATGGTATCCATATTTTAGGACAGTTTTGAAGGTGTCAGAGTGGATGTTGGGAAAAAAAGACAGGTTAGCCTTTCACTGAAAGCTTTGGGAATGGACTTAGAACTTCACCATTCACTATTCATTATCTCTGGAGGGAACGTTGCTACTGTAGAATTAAATCTAGACTACGCTTGCTTTCTGAGGCATTTTATTCTCAAAGTTCATCTGAGAGGGGAAAAATCTGACACTTAACCAGTTGTTCAAAGATAGTCTTTCCAAGCACCTTTGATATATGCTTTCAAAGATTTATTTTGAGTCGAATTTCCCCAGGGGCGACCATCTTATACTCTCCAAATTACTGTGATAAAGAGCATTCTTCTGACACAGCAGCTATAAACAGCCCACAAATGCTTTCTTTCAGTGTTAAACTCTGTTCAGAACAGCAACAGCCAAGAGATGTCCCTTAAGCAGATTTTTTTTCTCAAGATCATGTTTAATGTAAAAGTAAAGTGTTGTTAGTGACAGAGACAAGAAGCTGTTCTCGTGGTCATATGATCATGAGTATCTACAAAGGGTTGCAGCCATCCGCGCAAGATGGATGCGATGTTTTCTTAGCCCACTTCAAAGTCTTGAGTAATAAAGATGCCATCTTTCAATTCTACTCTAAGGATCCTTGTTAGAGAATGAAAGCATTCATATTTGTCAAGCCATTTTCAAGCCACAGTCCTTCTCGTGCACCACAGAGTTTATTTACAAAAAAAGTTTAACATGGGAACTGAAGGCTCAGGGTGGAAATGGTCACCAGTGCTGGGTGTCCTGGGGAGGGTGGTGAAACAAGGGAGCTAGTTGCCAAGAAGCGAGAGCACAGAGATCATGTAATGACTAAGAACATGTGGCTCACTCTTCTGATTCCAAGTGAATGCCTCCTTCCCTCCCCTCCCCCGCCTACCCCAGGCTGAGCCACCAAATGACAAGTCTCTTCCCTTCATGGCTGAGGCAGCATGGACACCACAGGTCACCCCTGCATATTTTACTGACCACCCTCCATTTTGTGCAGCCGCGCACAGGCAGCTCATTTTTAACTATCCACCTGCAATGTGAGTCATGTAAGCAGCTCACAGAAGAGGAAGATTATATTCAGGAAATAGGATTAGCATCAATTTAATTTGTAGCTGGAACTCCAAAATTGAAAAGGACTTTCTTCAAATAGGGGCCCTTTTTTTTGTTGATTGTGTTTCCCCCAGTGACTTTTGCTACCCCTTTCTGTCCTCACTGGGGAAGGAAATGTCCCATTTACACCTCCTTTGTCACGCTCTCTAAGGTCTGGTGTGCATCTCCCTGGGGAGTTAGTGCCTAGCTTCCTTTCTCTACACTTTTCTCACTGCCTTTTTGTTCACTATGATAGTATAAAACTTAATCAAATAATGACCGTGAAAAGCTCGCCGTATAAATGCACAGTTATTGGCTCTTGTGGATATGTATTTTTAAGTCGCCGTCAGCTGGTTTTTATAGAATACGTACCTTCAAACTCTTCATTTTTCCCTGTTCTCGTTCCCTGTCTCTATCTCTGTCTCTTTCTGAGATTAGCAGTGTAATTCATTGGCACAGGAAAAATACAAGATAAAAATCCATTTGGCTTTTCACCTTCCATCTCTTAGAAGAACACTTAGTTCCTATGAAATTTGCAAAACAAATAAGGACACAGAGAGAACTGTAACATAGTGGCACCTATATTTTAAAGTTCCAGTAAAATTTCAAATACAGTATTCAAGGTTTGGGGATGATGTATATTTTCTAGTTGTGTTTTTTGTTTTGTTTTCTTTTGTTTTTTTTTGCCAAAGAAGTTTGTTTTTTTAATCTGAAAATAGCCGTATATTCTAACTATCATTTATAAAAGAAAAGATACCTTAACAACAAGGAATAGGTAGAAAGAACATAATCTCAAAGAGTAAAAAGGGCATCCTTTTCATTGGCTATATTTGGCTTTAGAAAATAATCACTCCACTTTCCTTATTTTTCTCCTTTGTGCTTTCTCATCAATTAGATCAGTTAAACGTCTATTTGGAATAGGGCTAGTCCACAGACGAGCATCTGGGACCCACCAGTTTGCCCACTTTGTTGCTGGTCAACGTCACCTCCTCAAGTGATTTCCCCCTTAATTTGCCATATCACAATGAACAACTTTGCCATTCATGCTGTCATGATGTCCTGTTTTATTTTCACCATTTTATTTTAAATTTGGCCGGTATTTAACTTGTCTCCATCTTCAGACTGTAAACCCCTTGAGGTCAGAAATTCCTGTAATTAAACATTTTCTACGAAGCACTCCATAAATTTCAGTTGGCCACATAGACCCAGGTCTAAAAGAAAATGATATGGTTTATGCAAGAGTTGATTTTCCCTCCTAAAGAACTATAACTCCTTATAGGCATGTAGAAAAAGGGTTAGAAATGTTAGAAGGTAGAGGAAAAAGCCAAAATTAAAGAAAAAGAACTATTAGAAGGTGGAATTGATCACATCCACACGTGATAGCAATGAGGGCAAGTGCCCAAGAAGATGGAAATTTCCCCAACTGTTCTATGTTCAACCACCAAATCACATATGCATATATGTCAAAAAGTTTCTAGAACCTTGCTCTAATGAAGACCACAACCTAAGCTCTAGATATAAGGAGGAAATAGATGCTTCTTACTAGTCTTGTTCTTGGCCAAACACTTCTGTTTTTCAGATTCTCTTTGGCGAACTTGATTCCTGATGGCTAAGGTTCAGAGACCTCGGGTATCGTGAGCCTGTGGTTTTTCAGAGTTGGAAAGTCTTCAGGAAATGACCTGTCTCAACCTTCCCAATGTATGGAAGAGGTATTGAGACTCAGAAGGACAAAATAAACTCATTTTCTGACTTCCCAGCCGGTGTTTTTCCCACTCAAACTATTAGATTGACAGAAGGGAAAATCATGTGGCAATTTGTGCTTTTTAAAAGAGAATTTTTAGAGGTAATCTAATTATTTTTATATTGCATTAAGAAAGGGAGAAGGAAAGGAAGAGCAAGCCGCCAAAATCAGCAAGGTGAACTCTACAGAAAACCTGGTTTTCATCAGCTGGTCATAGCCTTGGGAGCGAGACCAGGGCCCAGAGGAAAATCCAGGGCTGATCCATTCTTGGCAGAAAGTGGTTTTTTTTGGGTAAGCCGCCCACTAGCCTTTCTTTCCTCCCATCTTCTAGATAAAAATGAGTGTTTAAAAACTGTGCTAAAATTTTCAAAAACACCTTAAAAAGATTCCATTACTTAAAGTGATTTGGATAATTGTGTTCAATGGTAGCCATTATTTAAAAATATAATTAGTTGCTGAACTCAGAGAAGGAGGGAAATTTCTGCAGGTGTTTCTCATTATTTGCTATGCATACAAAATATCTGCATAAATTACCATTATTATTCCAATGTATACTAAGAGACAATAAAGCATTAGCAAGCAAAGAAGAACGCTGTTGACCCACAGACTGTGAGAGAGGCCTGGATCCACAGTAATAGTGTGCTGGCCTTCAGAGCTATTGTTGCACATGTGCAACTGCATTCAGGATTGAAAGAAACAATTTTGCACCTGTAACAATATTACATATGGAACGTAACTCCATCAGAAAGATATTGAAAATGGAGGAGGGGGCAGGGAGAAACAGCCACGAAACAATGTGAAAGGGAACAGCGTATGCTCTAATTGTTTCAGAAGGTTTACACACGCTGTAGGTGGGTATTTGGGATACTTTTTTTTTGCATTTATAGCCCCCCCTAGAATACACAAATGAGCTTTTGTTTTAAGTATGTGGTGCATTTCACACATTTTTCTTACGATATTTCTAGAGTTTGATAGCAATGTCATTATCAGCACGGGTCCAACAGAACTTTCTGTGTAGAAAGTTCTACATCATAGAACTGTTCTACATTTGCACAGTCCAATACCAGTAGCCGTGTTTGGCTACTGGACACATAAAATGTGGCCAGTGCAACTAAGGAGCTGATTTTTACACGTTTAACAAATTTACGTTTAAATAACCACATGCGGTTAGTGGCTGCTGAATTGGACAGCGCAAGACAATTTAATTTCATTGAGTTGTCTTTGTCAATAAAAGTAATAACTAATATCTTTTGAGTACTTATTACCTACCAGGAACTAGGCTAAACATTATCTCATTTAATCACCACAACAAGTATCTGAAGTCGGTACTATCACGGTTGAAGAGACTCAAGTCCGTAGACATTACATTACTTATCTTGAAGTCACCAGACTAGCATGTGAAGAATATAATTTAGACAGTCTGACTCCAGACTTTTCCCTATCAAACTCTTAAGGTGGCATCAAGAAACATGCTGTTGAATTCACTCTACTTATTCACATGAATCAACTTCTGTGGGTATATAACAAGAGACCAAATGATGAATGGATGATAGAGGAATGTGTCACCCTGGAGGTAAAGATGAACCAGTGATCAATCCAGTTCCAAAGGAGCTGAGTTCAAACACGAGTTAGCAAGCTTACAACCAAGGCCATTGAGATACATATGTATATGCTGAGTGACCCCATGAGCATATCACATAGTAAACACTCATAAAATGAAAAATATGCCTCCTTTAGGGAAATCTGGTACGGCATCTGGGGAAGAAAACACAGAAGACAAGTCGGGGCCTGATCATTTACTGACAAAGGGCAAAGGAAAAACACCAACTGGGAAATGAAGGTAAGTTATTGACACTTGTTACCTAATTCTGGTTTTTATTCATCATCCTTGCTTTCCATGAGTCACACTACACCAATATACCCCAGCCTCTTGGAGTTCAAGAATTTACAAACCTCCTCGTGCTTCAGCCTCATCCAAGAAAGGAATAATGCTAAGAGGTTGCTCAAGGAAAGAAGGAAAACGGGAAATCGGTTCAGCTAATTTTATCACTGTCATATCGCAGGGGCTGTTAACAAAAGCCTACGTGGAGTCTTGCTGTCATAGTCTTTGTGCTAGCCATGAAAACTTCCTGGGGTTATACACATCTACATATCTTTTGACTAAGGTAAGTAGACCCCTCTGGAGCAGAGGGGTCCAGAACATAGAAGAAAACTTTCATTTCTTAACTGTTTACTAGGCATTTTGCTCATCTTATGTAGGTAAAATTATTCCCATTGAACTTCAGAGAGGTTAAGTAACTTACCCCAAATCACACAGCTAGTGAGTTAGAAATTCCAAGTTTGAACTCAAATCTACTAAATTCAAAACACTGGCACTCTCTTTACTACTCTGACCTGCTTCTCACCGCCATACAGTAAGGTCTGTGACCCTGGCGTGAAATTCTAAATATAATCCACTCTCGTTTTTGATGTTCAATACAACCAGAGCTTAAAGACACAAACCAAATTCATGAGACTTGCATAATGACGTGTCTTAAAATCCTGACTAATTCTGTCCCCTACAAGTAAATGAGACTCCCACTCTTTACCCCTACCCCTCTCCTTGTGACATCTCCCACAAAACTTTCCAAACTCCTAATTCTTCACAGTAATTTTACTGCTCACCTGCCCCACCTTCCTCTTGGGAACACAGTTAATTACCCCACCCATGGATTCCCATAGCCATTCTTCTGTTTGTGACACCCACCGCGCTATATTATGATCATTTGTTTAAGCGCCCACATCCTCCACTCAGCTACTCAAAGGTGTATTCTACTGCAGGCCCTATATGTATCTCAGTACCTGAGAAAGTTCCCGCACACAGCAGGTGCTTAAATATGTGCTGAGTGGAACCAAACAGCAAGCTCACACAAACACCAACCAAGATACATGCTTTTCTCCCCTCCTAGTTGACGATTCTATTGAATGAGCCATAACAATTCTACTGTTATAGCCGTAACAATATCTTCACGGTTGCATTTACATATTATTTTATAATTATTTCCTTCTGACTCTGTTTCCCCACAGGGCCGAGATCCCTCTGAAGGGAGTATCTTATTTATACCAGTATAGCTCATATGTTAAGAGCACAGACTCTGGAGCCACTCAGCCTATGGAGTCCCAAGTACCCCACCCCGTCCTCCTTACCAGCTTTATGATGAACTGTACCTGGGTATTAATTTATAAGGGTAACCGAGGGACAATGTGGAGAGGTCGATGCCGTTGAAACAAGAGCCATGGCGTACCACAAAAAGGAAGCACCCCACCCCGTCAGAAGGCAGAAGCAGGAATGATCGTGGAAGCATAGATCGGAGCTTTGATTTGGGTTTCGTGGGAAAGGCAAGGCAGAGCGGAATAAATAGTTCAGGATTGACTAATTTGAATAATTCCAGTAGGCTTGGGGCTCTCAGAGTAGTCTCTAGGTGCCTGGTCCCTGCCCTGGGATGATTTAGGGCCGTGGAAATATTGGTTTGGTGTGTGTTATTTAGAGAAGGAGGTGTTTGGGAGGGTCGGTTTGCATAGGAGAGGCGTGCTCCTTGGCTGAGCCTTTGCTATCTACGAGAGTCGGCTTTCCCTAGCAGGGCCAGTCTCTCCCTGGTCAATAGGAGTTTTTAAGACATCGAAAGATGGTCAGATGTAGGAAAAAACAAACAAACAAACAAACAAACAAACACACGATCAATACAATATGACTTTGACAGGCTGCTCACTCTTGCCTGCCTCATCTGTAAAATGGGGATAAAAACACAACCTTGTAGGATTGTAGCAAAAACTAGATGAAGTGTGTGACATATAGGATATGATATAAAAATCGGCATTTGTCATGCTAGCACCTCTCACATGCCTCCCACAAAGCAGGGCGTGCTCGAAAAGCCCTGAATGAACGAACGCGTGAATGAGCGAGTAAGTTCCCATGATTATGCACCTTCGTGTCAGGCCACCAGTATTTTCAATTTCTTAGAAACAGAAAATGAATCTGTGGGTAAAATTGGCAGCGGAGCGGAAAGATGAATCAAATCTAGAGAAAGAATCTGATTCCCAGCCACTAAAGTGTTGCTGTCGCTTTCCTGTAGTGCTTCTTTTAGTCCATCTATCCCTGTCTCAATATTTAAGGCAGGCATTTGTCTTTCGGGTTTCTTTTGGCAGCGCTGCAGTCATCAAATGAAACATAATTTCCCCCATCCATAACCCAGTGAAGTTTAGTTGGACCACTACTCTCACTCCCCATTTTAAAAAGAAAATTTGCATCTTCAGACATCAGCGGCATGAGACGACCTACGAAAGAAGTGTGCATTAAGCTTCCAAAGAGACTTTTCCTTTATTATCTGTGTATAGCATCTACCTAATGGAAAACGAAGCAACGGCATCCATCTCTTTCAACTGTCATTAAAATTCAGTGGAATCCAATGAACTCTCCTTGTTACAAGCAGAGAATCTGGTATCATTCTCTACTTCGAGTGAACCTGGCATCTCGGGTGCATAGACATTCAGAGTCGGAGAACTGGATAATGTTGGACCTAACCCCTCGATTTCCAAAGAAGAAAACAGATTTAAATGCCCCCTCTGCCATTTCTTGTCAACAATCCTGGAAAAAAAGGAATCATTTCTATGTGTTTAGGACACCCAGAATAAGGTCTTGCTTTCTCAAACCAGCACTGTGACCTGATGAGTGCAGACATTTTACTCGTATTCATACAAGGAACTTACTTTGGTGAACAATGAGGCTTGCGGCTAATGTACCCTTGATGTCAAAAGCATAGCGGAAATAGCCCGTATTATAACATGAATAAGTAACTGATCCTCTTATTCATAGATGTCAATAGCTGTAGTGGAAATGGTGTTGGGTGGAGTCATCCGGAGGCTCCAATTTGCTAACCTCTGGCTATGTGACTCTGTGCAAATTATTGTATAGAGTCTCCGTTTTCTTATCGGTAAAATGAGGACATTAAACCAGATGTTCAAGATCTAACATGCCGTGGTTTGATGAGACAGATTACACTCAAACTTTTTGGTACTAATTTCCTACGGGTCACTTACAGCAAGTCTGAATGTCAACGCCATTTCACACAGACCCAATATAGAGTTAAGCAGACCACATGATAACCTCATATTTACCTTCTTTATACATTTATCATCTTTTTAAGTCTTGTAAGGCTATTTCCTATAACAAGAAGTCCAATTTAAAAATGAGTTGAGTTACAGGTCTTTATATAGCATTCATTTCTACACACTTGAAATGGGAAATGTTCGCTATTTAATTAGGCAGGTTCATGATTTAGTTTGTAAACTCAGAGACCATATCTAGGTTTTACATAATATTGATTACATGATCTGGGCTCATTAAAGGATAATAATTTAAAAATCACTTTTAAGTGTTAGCTTTCTCTAGCTAATTTCCTTTTCATATGAACGCTTCATATTTTAATATATAACCCTGTTCTCCTATTTATTTATTTATTTATTTTTGCTCTAGAAAGCCAGTGGAGAATTAATCTAGAATGATGACAAAATTAATGGAAATTTAAATGAAAGTGTAATCTTATTGGAATTTCGTTTTTGATGACATAATAATAGGCTTATATAGCACCTTTCATCTATGGACCTCTAAGTACTTTACAAACATTAGTTAATTCGCACAACAATCCTGTGAGGTTGGCAATTATAATCAGCCCCATTATGTAAATCAGGGAAGTGCGATACAGAAAGGTTAAGTTCCTCAGGCAGCTCGAAAACCAGTGGCAGAGCCAGCTTCAGACCACAAGCTTTCACGTGCTTAGCATTGCACACCCACTGAGGCTTGTGCAAAGTCTACCATTTTTGTTGGTTGCAACAAAAAGGCCTATTTTCAAAAGAAACGAAGACCCAAAGAGACGTCTAACTCTGTCACCTTTTCAGTGTTCCACACTGGATGTGAAAGAACTAGAAAGGTAGGGAAGGACAGAGGGGAACTTGACTTGAAATGCAAAGAGAAATGAGAGTGTCATGAATTTCCCCAGCAGTATGACACTCCAGCCAGACCATGTGATGCCCATTCGTTTGTCAGCAACATTGGAAGGAAAAAAAACATGAACCCAAATTCTAATGTGAACATTGTTCATAAGAGCAGAAATTCTTTACGGAGTGCTTTTGTTTATGGGCCTTACGTTGGTTGTTTTGGATGTCACCTTATTTAATCTTGGTAACAACCTAAGCAGATTGGGTAAGCGTTGCCGTGTAACCAAGTACCCTAAAAGTGAGTGACTTCAAAATATTTATTCTTGCTCACAGAGCTGTGGGTATAGGTTGGCCTTGGCTTCTAGCTACAGGCTGGGTCCAGGTCTGCTCCAAGAGCCTCTCTTCCCCTTCAGAGAGTAGGGTCACTTACAGCATGTTTTTCTTACGCAGGCAAACTTTAAACTGTTATTGCATCGTACCTACTGATAACCCATTGGTGTAGACAAGTTACACGGTCAAGCTCAAAGCCAAATTACAGTGAGGTTCCTCCCGCCCTACATGAGGCCAGTCAAATTGCGTAGCTAAACCCAGTATCAGCCGAGGAGGAAAGTTTATTCTTCCCATTAAGGTGGTGGAAAAGTGTGAATGGTTTTTTTAACATGTATTTATTGTTGAAAGACAGAGAGAGACTGAGCATGTGCAGGGGAGGGGCAGAGAGAGAGGGAGACACAGAATCCAAAGTGGGCTCCAGGCTCTGAGCTGTCAGCACAGAGCCTGACGCGGGGCTCGAGCCCACAAACTGCGAGATTATGACCTGGACTGAAGTCGGACACTCAACTGACTGAGCCACCCAGTCGTTCCCATTTTACAGACAAAAAAGTAGAGTGTGGCCAGGGAAAGCTTAGAAGTCTGCGTTTCTGTATTTCTCCCACGCACTGCTCCTGCTGCTGTCTCCCCTCAAGCACTGAGTATGTTACAGGCTGCTTTCTCCTCCCTCAGATCATCCACTCAGATGTGATAATAGATATACCTTCTCCTCTTCACTGGAGACTGATGATGATTTAAATTACAGAGCCATGGACCTCTCTACCCTGGTTATGGCTTAAGCAGGGGCTAAATGGCCCTTTTTGATTCCATGCCTACAGTTCCTCATGGGACCGAGAAGCACTGAGCCCCCTTCTTCCCTTCATCACCAGTGCATATAAGCCATTAAACCATCCTGCTGCATTTGAAAGAATGCTGCAGACAATTCACAGAAAGGACCCTTTAGCTTTGGGATATATGAATTAATCATTCCAGCTAACTAGATACAGAGTTCACGTAAGGTTTCTGACCTCCCCGAGATAAATATTAAATGTATCCGACTTAACTCAGTCGAAACGATGCAAATGGCAAACAGTCCCTGGGTCAAAGATCTGAGAAGTGATAAGAAGTTCAAATAAATCAGATCATGAGGCCAGGCAAGATTGTTATCCCTGGTGTGAACACTGCACATTGTCCGCATACAGTTGTCACCTGCCAACACCAGCAGGAACACCAGGAAGGGTGGGTTCAAGTCCCGTCTTTCCGTGGGTTGCTACATCGTTGGACTCTTTTTACAGGCTGAAACAATCATGGACACAAGAAGAGAGATTGGCCACCTTATTAGGGTATATCTACTGGTTGAAAAGGAGCTGGTACCACTGAATACGTGTGAAACTATGCGATGGATGGAAGCCGCAACATTCCAATGTTTCCTTTTCAAATTCCATTTTGCAAAGCGTAAGGATTCCCTGGCAGGGCTATAGGAGCAGCTGCCGGAGAAAACAGACAGGCAGAGGTACAGTGCCCTTGGCCTCCCCTCACTCTACTGGAGCAGCTGCATTTTTATCTGCTTTATCAATTGAACTCCATGTACGATTACATTTGAATAAAAGCATTCTGCTGCTCAAAAAATGGTTGGAAAACATTGGCTGTGATCACGTCTTCCTCTGCTATAACATCCATTTTTCCTCCACCCAAGAACACTGCTTCTCTTAAACGTGGCCTTAACATTTATTTATTTAATTTTTGGCTCTCGGTGTGTCAGCAAGGAATGGGATTATCTTTGCCACGTTTTGGCCTTTTTTCCACAACATGCCCCATTTTATTTTGATTGCTTTAATCTTTTTGTTCTCTTCTCCTTATGTTCAGCCTCAAAATTGCTATTTTACTCCTAGCCTAGGGACAGGCATGTTTGATACCATTTCAAATAAATAATCTAGCTGGAGATTGGAGAGGAAAACAATGTGATCTCTCAGGTCTAGGAATGGTTGTGTTTCATTTAATTTATGCAAAGCCTTCTGTACCACACTCCCTATAGAGTTTCCTTTGGAAGCCTGACCACTACCTTTCAGGATAGTGGAGCTTCCTAGAGCACACGGTAAGGATCAGCATAACCCAAAGGGCTCTTTGCAATCACTTCCACTCCCCGGCTCTTTTTTCTAACTGTCAAGTACGGACGAGCAGAGAGACCACAGACATACACAGGCTGCTCCCTGAAAACCAGAGCTGCTTTGTATCTATTTAAATGTGGGCACGGCGGGATCCCCTGGACAGGCACAGTGGCTTCACCCAGATTGCCACAGCCTTCGCTTTTAACACAATATTCCAAGCATCCCTCTTTCTTACCATAACGAATACTACCTCACATCGTACCACCCCTCAGCTTCTTGGCTCTGTGGCCTGTGCCATCACTGCTCCAGAGAAGGAAAAACCACATTTAATCTTCACTTACGTCAAGTAATTCCTTGTGTCTTCTTTGGTACCAACCTTGGTGGCAAATCTCTAACTCATTTAGACTACTGTGGCTTTAGATTGCATGAAAATGTCCTTGCTGACCTGTCTTAAGTGGTCTTGAAATCTGCAATCGTGTTGAAATAAAATTCAAGATGGTTCTAGGTCCCATTCGAGGGCTGTTGAGAAAACTCAATTGGAATACTCATTGTGAACCTTTACTAATGTTCAGAACAGGGGACTGGGGCACCTGGGTGGCTCACGTCAGTTAAGCATCAGATCCTTGATGTGGGCTCAGGTCGCGATCTCACAGTTCCTGAAGTCCCAACCCTGCATCAGGCTCAGAGCTGACAGTGCTGGGGCCTGCTTGAGGTCCTCCCTCTCTCTCTCTCTCTCTGCCCTTCTCCTGTTTGAGCTGTCTCTCTCTTAAAATAAATACATAAACTTAAAAAAAAAAAAAGCAGGGGACTATGTTGACCTTCTTTAAATAAAGCATATTTACCTTCTATGTGACGCAGAGATAAGATGAGGGTTGAAATCCTACTGATAATTTACGTTCTTCCTCTCGCACCACAGAATGGGTTTATGTGCAAATCCTGATTCTGCAAAATACCACTTAACTCCTTGTAGTAGATGCCATCATACCCCACCCATATCTGCACTCATATGTGATTTGTGTAGCTAGGGTAAACTTTCAACTGCTAGCCCTTGAAAATCTTTGTCTAAAGGCCTTCTTAACTGACCAGACATCTATCCACTAGTATGACAGGCTGAAAGCACAGAGAAGCAATGCCTTTTTGGGAAAACCTCCAAACTATGACTGATGGGACTCTGAGGTAAAATACTCCAGCTCCATCACCCTTCAGGCTGAATAACTCTGAAGGGCATATGTTCTACACAGCTTCCATAGACCCTTTGTGGGATGAAACTCTAGTAGCCCACAGTGGTAGGTGACGTCACAGCCCATCATTTTCCTGTTTTCTTCCCTTGCCTGACTCATTCTCCAAATTTCCTACTGGCCTCTTCTGAAATCACCTCCCAAATAAACTATTCACACTCAGATTCTTGTTTCAGGGTTTGCTTCTGGAGTAACCCAAACTAAAATACTGTAAGCTTTTGTATTTTAAAACTATAAAGCCTCAAATCTGTCCTTAGTAAAGGGAAGAAATAGTAAGTCCCTCAGAGCCTTGTAAAGATTAAGTGAAACAATGTCTATATTAATCTTATAATTGTTACCAGCACAGAGTAGGCATTCAGTAAATTGTAGTTATCTGTAGGAAGCCCCACCTTGCCCCCATGCCTCCATTACCTGATTACCCTCCACTCACTCCAATCAGGACACAGGGGTCTTGTTGTCCCCCCTTAAACATGGCAAGCATAGTCCTGTTCCAGAATCTCTGCACCCCCAGTGTCCTTTTCCAAATATCTACACGGTTTTCTCTGTCACTTCCTTCAAGCCTCGCTCAAAGATAATTTCATCAAGAAAAGAGTTCCCTGACCACCGTATATAAAATAGTACTTCCCATACTATCTTAGTAACCCCCTTACCTCATCTTACTTTTCTCCATTATAGTCATCACTCTCCACTAGAATGGAAGCTCCAGAATGGAAGGAATGATGTCTGCTTCATTCCTGGTATTGCCCCAGCATCTAACAGGGCCAACCACCTAGAAAATGCAAAATAGTACTTGTTGAATGAATGAATGAATGAATGAATGAATGAATCTTCACAAAATCCTATATTTAAAAGTCTTTTCAAAATATTTTTATATTGGGGCACCTGGGTGGCTCAGTCTGTTGAGCATCTGACTCTTGATTTCAGCACAGGTCATGATCCCATGGTCATGGGATCAAGCCATGCATCAGACTCCATGCTAAATGTAGAGGCAGCTTACAATTCTCTCTCCCTCTCTCCCTCTCTCTCTCTCTCTCCCTCTGCCCCTCTCCACTGCTCATGACCTTTCTCTATATATATATTAATTAATTAATTAATTAATTAATTAAATATTCTTACACTGAAATACATCAATGAGGGGAATCTTACCAGATTATGGCAGTGATATGATGCGCTGGCTAATGCAGACTCTGACGAGCCAATTATTAAATATTCAGCCATTTTGCCAACCTGTGTTAAAGTGTTATAGCTTGAAATCGGCCATGATGGAAGTATTTACACCACAGAGATTGGCAAACCCTATAAATCAAGACTTGTTATTTTTTGGAGGACCAGTTTACCAGGACACCACTGATGACAGCCAAGAGTCTGGCACAAATAAAAGTGCCTTCAGATCAGCTAGAACATAGCTTTAAAGAAAAGATAAAGGATTACATTATTGAACACTAACAGCATCCTTGTCACTGGGTTGGGCTTTATACATGTGTTTTATAAACATTATTTTAAAGTTTATATATTTATTTTGAGAGAGGGAGAGAGAGAGAGAGAGAGAGAGAGCGCAACAGGGGAGGGGCAGTGAGAGAGGGAAAAAGAATTCCAAGAAGGCTCTGTGCCATCAGCGCAGAGCCTGATGTGGGGCCTGAACTCACGAACCGTGAGATCATGACCTGAGCCAAAATCAAGAGTCTGAGGCTTAACCAACTGAGCCACCCAGGCACCCCATATATGTGCTTTAGACAGGATAGTTGTGCCATGCCCCCTCAAATTCATGTGTTGAAAACTAATGCCTGATGTGATTGTATTAGGATGTGGGGCCTTTGGGAAATTATTAGGTCATGAGAGTAGAGCCATCATAAATGGGATTAGCGCTCTTATGAAAGAGACCCCAGAGAGCTAGCTTGCTTGCTTTTTCAACTACGTGGGTACACAGCAAAGAACAGCGGTCTATGAGCCAGAAAGTGGGCCGTCACTAGGACATTGAATCTGCTGGCACCTTGATCTTGGACTCTTCAACCTCCTTAAGTATGACAAATAAATTTCTATTGTTTATAAGTCCCACTGTCTATGGTAATTTGTTATAGCGGCCCAAATAGACAAAGATCCCACGGTAGATATTGTAACATCATCCCCAGGCAGGCTCAGCAACCTTCTCTTCTGTGGTCTGCACAGCAGAATATATACACTTCCACGACTGCTCACATGACATTAAATTTCCATTGCCAATACACAAACTGTCATTTCTATGAGGACAAGACACTGTTCATCTTTATAATCCCAGGGACTAACAAAATCTGCCCACACAGAAGTTTTGTTGAATGTTGGAATGACATAATAAGAGCCAGCAGTGTAAAGGCTGACCCCCAAAGTAAGACCATATATTACTGCCTCCATAATGCTTCCTTGTGTAATGTCTTACAGAATGAAGTTGGATCCAACCTCATCTTAAGTTTGCAGTCACTTCTGTGGAGATGATGAAAATAATTCAGTGGGTTAGGTTCATTTTTCTTTGCACAAGTAAATTCTGCTAAGGGTAGGGATTCTCAAGATATGAATGCTAGTCATCTTTGACATGTAAGTTGGCTTCTGGAGCCACAGGGATATATGGATGCAGAGCTTGATCCTACGACCCTGGGATCGTGACCTGAGCCGAAATCAAGAGTTGGAGGCTCAACCGACTGAGCCACCCAGGTGCCCCATAAAGTTGATTTTTTACTTGAATCTCAGTAATCCCAGTTTAATGTGGGAGATGTGGCTCTCCCAGGCAGGACTCCTCAAAGGCACTCCTACCCACTTTCCCTTGGCCGGGAACTCGATCACATGGCCTCATTCTAATTATAAGAGAAGCTGGGAAAGATAGTATTTGTGCAGGCTGTGGAAAAAAAAAATTATTCAGGTGAACTTCTTGTCAATGTCTACCACAATGTGGCTGAAACATCATCAGAGATTCTACACATAAATTCATTTTATAGGAAATCTCACCACCCCCAAACTGCTGAAAACAGCCTACTTTCGCTATGAGTAAAAGTTTCCGTTTGCTGTTCAACTTTGGCTGGGAAAGGCTGTATCCCTTTCCTACAGGTTCGTTTTCCTAGCCTCCCTACGTGAACCTTGTAAGTCTTAAAAAAGAAATCTGGTGGGAAAGACTTTCCTCCCTAATTAAAGGGGAACAGGAGTAAGCTTCCCCTCGCCCTTTTTCCTCCACTGATGTGGCCATGCAATTTGACCCCTGGAATTAGCATCTTGGGACAATGAAGGGAAATGCAGCCAAAGTACTGAAAATGGTAGGGTCTGAAGACAGAAGTGACACCACTCTTGATAACAAGGAGGAGCTATTGAATCAACTCTGAAATGCACTACCTGGGGTCTCTTATTACTTGAGACAATAAAGGGTTTTCGTAGTAAAATCTTTTTGAGTTACTCTTTACATATTTTTAGGGCACTTATGGTTTGATTCAACAGGCATTTATTGAGTGTCTAATTGGCACAAGGTGTAGCATTTTCCACAGAAAGACAATTTCCACGCACTTCAGGATCTGCTCCATTATTTTACAGAATGCTGCCAGGGGCCTCTTTCTAAAAGGCAAACACATGCTCTCTCGTGTTGAAATCTGCCCGCATGTTTTGCCCTTCAACCTTTCTGCCAGTCAGTTGGGGCTGCTTTCACAGAATCTCATAGCCTGGGTGGCTTATAAAAATCAGATCTGTGAGAAATACATTTCTCACAGATCTGAAAAATGGAAGTCCAAGATCAAGGTGTCAACATGGTCCAGTTTTGGTGCAGGCCTTCTTCTGGGCTGCAGACAGCTGTTTTCTCATCGTACCCTCACATGGTGGGAAGAGGAGAAAGGAGCTCTCAGGAATCCCTTTTATAAGGGCACCCATCCCATTCAGGAGGGCTTCACCCTTGTGATCCAATCACCTTCCAAAGGCCTCACCTCCTATCACACTGGGGGTATGGATTTCACCAGATAAACTTTGGGGGATGCAAACATTCAATCCATCATACTTTCAATCACGAGACGACAGATCATAGTTTCAGAACTGCTAGAGTTTGTTGTGCTGATGCTAACCAAGGATAAGGGGACAGAGGACCAGGCCCTTAGCTATACTGATGCCTTATCTCCAAGTTTGTGTTTTCTTTTTTGTGCTTTTATTTCATTCTTGTTACCCCCGATCCCTCAGAAAGTTTGTTATACATAACAGAGCTGGTCTCCTACAGAATAAGGTGAACGATTCATTCAGACTTGCTTGAGGCTTCTCTAGTTTTAGCCCAGAAAGTCCCACATCCCAAGCAAACCAGGATAGTTGGTTACCCTACTTAGAGAATGGAGGCCAGAGGGCTGGATCTGTGGGTGAGAGTGGGAATCTGATGGTAAAAGCGGATTGAAATGGAACTGAGAGCAGTTTTCCAACCAGGAAGTGACAGATACCAAAAGAATGAAAGTACTTTTCAGGGGTCCTGAGAGATGCAGGACAGGCTGTTAGATTTCCCCCTGGGACAGGGGAGTCAAATGGACTATTTGAATGGTCGGAAAAAGAGGAACTCCAGAAGATGGAAAGGCAGAGACCCTGGTGTTGGCAGTTTTAAACCATTTCTACAGTTGTGGCAAAATACTGCTAAGAAACCCAGGGCTCACCGATGGCATATTATTAGGGCCCCCTATGTACTCTCTGTGGATATATCTTGAAAGGCCTCTCTGCGGATATGAGCCCTGGCTACGCGGGATTTGATGTCTTCCAGGCAGATTAATTCTCTAACATCAGTGACATAAATCAGCGTCTTCTAATGAGTACAATTTATAGGGACTTTCAGTAACTCCAGAAAGAAGCTTAGAAACTCGTGTTAGAATTATGATAATTCTGATTTTAACCACTTGAAGCAATCTTTTTTTACAGGCTTTTCCTCCAATGCAACTGTTGTACCCTCAGAACGTGCCTGACTTAAATCTCTCCACTTCATCTGTATCCTAAGGGTAAAACTTTGCCCATAAATCAATTCTGCATAACGTGTTATCTAGTGGAAGACTTGATTCTCCCAGATAAAGACATCCAACATAAAGGAGCGGTGCTAATACTGGATAACGTTAGCCATCCGGGTACGGTGTTGGCACATGTAATTCGGACTACACAAATCTCAAGGTCTCTCCTGAGTAAAGCCAGTTTCCAGAATAAACAAGAAAAAGGTTATCTATAACCACATATGGTACATCCCTCAAAGCGCCACCGAATTCCATTACCGGCAAAGCTTGTTGTCCATGCGGGAAAATATACCATGCAGCTTTTTCAGTGACAGAGGACAGAACTTTCTCCAGCTTGTCAATAAAGTTCAGTGTTACTGGCTTCATATTCCTGCTAATGGACTGCGATCATGTACTTGCTATATCTGCTTAGAAATGACATCATTGCTGCTTACTAGGTCAAAAGACCATTAATAGAAGTTTCCACCTGAATAGAGTGGCCCAAATGCATTTTTGAAATTCATTTTAAGAATCTGGCAGTTAAAAAAAAATAGGTTGCAATGAAGATTCTGTAAGGCAGAGGCAGACTCTTGTTCCTTGGTTAAAAAAGAAAAGAAAAGAAGGAAAGAAAAGAAAAAAAAAAAACAAGAAATTCTCTTGCACTCTGAATTCAATAAATCTAACCTAGATTATAATCATCACATTGTTTAAAAAATAATAAATTGCCAAATCCCAAATGAGGAAGAAATTGAATAAACAGATTGAAGAGTTGGGTGTGTTTCAGGCGTCCGACGGCTTACAAATGGCAATGAGACATCAAAGGCCGACCCACAGTCAAGAGCCAGAAAACTTTACCTGTTCCTAATTTCCCACCTCTGAGATCCTAATGATTCTTGGATGCCATCTCTGGTTCCCTGGACTTTGACTTCGCTGTCACTTCCCATCAAGCAGTGACATTATGAACGCCGTTTGCAAACAAAATAACTAAAAGTAAAGTTTCCTCCACCACCAGCAGCTACATGGGACTCATGCCACATGCTTTTTGCGCAGTTCTCAGAGATTCCTAAACAGCAGCGGTAGTAGTTGAAAGCATGCACTGTAAGGTCAAACCCTAATTTCACTGCCTCCCACTTTGTGATCTTAGGCAAGAGGCTGGGACCCTAAGAGTAGCATCTGTATACAGCGTCTGTGGCCACAACCCAAAGGGTAGTCTTCTCCCTTGTGCTGTGGTTTACATGTATACATCTTTCTTCCCGACACAGCTGTGACAGCCTCGGTTCCCCTCTGAGAAGAGCCTTTTTCAGCAGAATGCACAGAATAGCAGCTTGACAAATATCCATCAGATAAAAGACTAAATAATTAGGAATAGTTGAATTAGTCTGTGTTTCTGATCTTCATTGTACTTTATGACATGGAAAACAAAGGTGAAAATTTCTCAACCAAAATCTATTTATTGGGGCTCAGAATTTTTTTTGAGGCAGAATGGCGGGGAGGGGGGAGAGGTAGTAAGAACTGCTGTGTTTGAATGTCTCCCCTAGCTTTTACTAGCTGTGATACTAAGCAAGTTCCTAACTTCTCTGTGCTTGTGTCCTCCTCCGTAAAATAAGAACAATGGCAGTATCTACCTGATAGAGTTATAAAGAGGATTAAATGAGTTAATAAACGCGAGGTTCTTAGACTTGGCGTTTGGTGCATAATAAGCGCTTTATAAATGACTGTTATACAAATAAATGTATAAAATCAGTGTGCATCCTAGAACTGATATATCCAATCACTCTATCTCCTTCCATTCCCCCAGCTTACATTAAACCTGTGCTACATGTTATAATTAATGATATCTAAAAATCAAAGGAACTCGGTCATTAAGAAAAGCAAGAGAGGCAACCCAATGAGAAAAATAGCTAAAGAAAATGGAGAGAAAGAGAAGAGAGTGAAAGTGGAAAGACACATGGAAGGCACACTCAAATCCTGCCCATTACTCCAGTTGGTTGCTTCTTCTTGAGAATGTCAGTGATCTTGCCTTATGCACTTTGATAAAAGGATGAAGTAGCCGAGAATGATGTCAGATATAGTTAGGCTGCAGACTGAATATTGGTGTGTCCTTAAAATTCATGTTGCAATCTTCACCCCTAATGTGATGATGTTATGAGGTGAGGCCTTTGGGACGTGATTAGGTCATGAGGGTGAAGCCCTCATGAATGAGATTGTGTCCATATAAATAGGACCCCAGAGAGCTCCCTCTGTGAGGACACAGTGAGAAGATGGCACTTCTATGAAAGGCGAAGGGCATTCATACCAGATGATAAACTGCCGGCATCTCGATCTCGGACTTCCAGTCTCCAGAAGGGTTTGAAACAAATGTTTGTTATCTATAAGCCACCAAGCCTATGGTATTCTGTTATAACAGCCCAAACAGACCGAGACAAATTACTTAGCCCCTAAAGGATTGATTTACTATTCCCCTCGGCTCCTTCTTTCTGGTGTTGGTACTTTTTGTCAGAGGTGGCCTAGAAGGAAGGCCACAGCGCCGACAAGGAATGTGAGAGAACCCAACTGTCTCACTGTGTCTCCTCTAGAAGCCTCAGTACAAGTATTAGGGTCACCACATTAAAAGAATGGATGAAAATCCTACAAAAACTAGGTGAAATATACCAGGTGCATTTCTATTTCATATTAAAACAATCGCAATGTCATCCTAAAAAATACACATACAAAAATAAGCAACTTCTCTTTTGAAAGCTACCATGTCTTTACATTTTGTTTCAGGGTCACTTTTAAAATGATCTAGACCTTGCTTTTTAAATCATGTTTTATAGAAAACTAGTTCCATGGAATATTTGCTGTTGTTTTGGATGTATCTTATATGTTTTCCCTCCATTAGTTTTAATAATGACTATCTTTTTTAGAAAATACTTTTCTTAATGCTTTAAAAAAAAATCAGTGGCCAAATAAGGTAAACATTATTAACCAAAACTTAAACAGGTGTCTTTTTCATGGGCCTTTTCAGAGCCCTTAATATGCCAACAAGTGTTGTTCGTCTCCTACAAGGAGATTCTCTAGGCACTTTCTGCCACACATATTTGACCATATAACATTTACAGCATTTTCTCCCATGGGGCATTGTGACAGGCATGCTTTAGAAAAAAACATTAAAAGGGCTGACTTAAACAGAGTTTTATTCCCATGAATATGAACAATAATGCAATGCATTTGACATTCTGTACTTTTCCAAAATATTTTCACATATATAGTAATAAGTGTCCATCACCAACCACAGTCCCTGAGAAACAACAGGAAAGTAATTAGTACCAACATTTTACAGATGATGAAACAGAGACATTGGAGGGCTTGATTATTTTTAAAAATTTTTTCTTAATGTTTATTTTTGAGAGAGAGAGAGAGAGAGAGACAGAGCATGAGTGGGGGAGGGGCAGAGGGAGAGGGAGACACAGAATCCGAAGCAGGCTCCAGGCTCTGAGCTGTCAGCATACAGCCAGACGTGGGGCTCGAACCCACAGACTGCCAGGTCATGACCTGAGCTGAAGTCAGACGCTGAACCGACTGAGCCACCCAGGCACCCCTGGAGGGCTCGATTATCTTTTCATTGTCATGCCATGTGGCATCTAGGGCATTTGGTATTTACGCCCCTGACTGCAAGTCTTCTCGCAAACATCCTCATTCAAGAAATATATGGACTGGTCAGTCATGCAATCTCTCTGTACTTTTGCACCAGCTCCCATCCCCTTGGTGCGACTCCACTGAGGGGTGACAGCATCTAGAACACACAGTACCCTGGGTCTTGGGTTCAGGGTAAACCGGGAAGGGCTATTTCTGAAGAACCAGCAGCCGAGGGAGACAGCATCTATGAAGCAACCATGAGACAAGTTGGAGCCAGCTTTTCAGATCGATAGACAAGGAATAGTACAGGGTTGGAAACCACAGCTGTGAAAGCCTGGGTGTTGCTTCGGAGGTGATGAACAAGGGCTGTGTTGGCCAAAGTTCTCTTGCATTAGCTGGTGGCTGCATGGCCTGTGGGTAGATCATTGTCTGGCTGTCACAATCAGCTAATGCAGGTGAGGGGTATGATTTCTGCTTATCAGCTTCCAGTTCTAGAAGGCCAAGAGGAGCCTGGATAGGGCCAAGAGAAAGAAATCATGGAAATCCTTTGATTTCATCGCATTTTGAGTTTTAAAGGTAAAAGGCATTCTCAGTGATCAGACTTGGTTCAGCCCGGCATGCCAGGATAAGAAAAAAGACTTGGAATTCAGTACCAAACACTCTTATTATGTATGGGAGATACACCTTCTCATCATCCAAGTCTCTAAAGCTGAAAGGAATGTGCAAAGTCAAGTACAGACCGTGGCTTCCTAGGGAAGAGAACTCTATTCAGCCAAAAGTCAGTTAATCTCATAATGTGTTTTCATGTGCTAAGTGATATTTCACTGCATAAGTTGTCTGAGCAGCACACTGGATTGCCACCAGCCTCCAGAGCTGTAGGAAAAGAAAATGATCGCTTATGTATCTTGGTGGCTTATCAGGGAACATAGAAGAATTAATGTATTTATTCTTTCTTCTGAGATTAAATGTAATTGCTTTAAAAAGATAATCATGCTATTGTTTGAATTGTATGCATTTCTTATGAAGCACTAATACATTTTCCTGTAGTCTGACAAAGTGTATGGTCTCTTATCCTCATTTCCCTGTGGATAAATACTTTGTTAATTAATAAAGTATTATATGAGCACTTAGTGTCTGCATTTAACAGTGCAGGGATTTCATTCAGATTATGTTAATAGATTGTTCGCATTATTTCTTGCATTAATTACAACTTCTTTCTGTGGTTTCACCATAAGAGCATTGTGTCTGTGAATACAGGGGGCTTTTTGGATTATATTCTTGTTTGACTGCTGAAGTAATACTAGGAAAATATTATTATATTGAGAACTACTCACTAGGACTTGGATCAAAAGACAGAAACAGAAATTCAATTATTTCCAAATCTTAGAGGCAGCACAATTAGTTAGAGTCTGTCTTAGTTGAATCAAAATCAAGCAATTTGGGAATTTCTCTGGAACCCACAATATCTTACGAGCAAACTTATGAAATTGGTATTCCTGGGCTTAAAACACTAGAGGGATTCCTCCTAGTAACTGCTAGGTGTGGAATTCACACACCTAGATGAAGCAAATGTGCGGAGTGGGTTTGAAGCTTAGGCCACAGGGATGTGGCAAATTTCACTTTATTTTCCTTGAATCGGCTTAATTCTGACTCATCCTGCTGTGTTGCTGGGAAACTTCATCACAGTCATGTGACAAGCCTCTCCCCGCCCCACCCCTGCCCAGTATTATACAAAGGTTCTGGGGTCCTAGGTGACTTCTAGAAATGAGGAAGCCTCTCGGTCATCCGTTATCGGTTCATCATGGTTGCCGCTGAGGCATTACAGGCCTAGTTGTCAGGGTCCCTTCAGGGCTGACCGTGCTCTATGTGCCAGCAATGTGACATAGTCTGGAAGGCTGGGATCTCTGTGTCCACCCCAGACATGCACCTCGGCGGCCATCACCTCCAAGACCACCTCCCCTCATCAGCCCGCAGGGGGCCACACAGCCAGGAACCACGCCCATGCCCCACCGTCCTCTGCCGCCATTTTTTTTTCTCTCTCCTCTTTGGGAGCTGTTTCCTTCCCTCCTGTCTATTGCTTTACTAGCCACTGACTCACTTCTCTCTCTCCAGTTGCCCTCAGAAGCAATCTTAGCGTTATATTTTTTAGGCTTTTCCTAGTCAGGAAGACTAGTTTCAGGGAACAGGAAGTTTCTGCTAGGTCCAAGCAGCTCAGAGGTCCATTGTGAAGAATCACTTATGTACTCAGAATACAGATGAGAGGAAAACGAAGGGCAAACATTATCATCTTGATAACATATCCTAGAACATAACCAATTTTCCCAGGAAACGCAATTTTATTTTTATTTTTTGTAATGTTTATTTTGAGAAAGAGCAGGGGGGGATAGCACAGGCTTGAGAGGGGGAGGGGCAGAGAGTGAGGGAGGGAGAGAATTCCAAGCAGGAATGCTGAGGTCCTGACCTGAGCCCAAATCAAGAGTCAGATGCTTAACCAACTGGGCCACCCAGGCGTCCCTGCGATTTTATTTTTAAAAAGCAAACTTTAGGGGTGTCTGGGTGGCTCAGTCAATTAAGCGTCTGACTTCGGCTCAAGTCATGATCACACAGTTCCTGAGTTCTAGCCCCGCATCCGGCTCTGTGCTGACAGCTCAGAGCCTGGAACCTGCTTTGGATTCTGTGCCTCCCTCTCACTCTCCCTCTCCTGTTCACTCTCTGTCAAGATAAATAAACATTTAAAAATTGAAAAAAAAAAAAAAAGCTAAACTTTAGAAAACACAGTTCTGATGTCATTATTTCATATAAAAAAAAGAAATGACTGATAAAAATTGACAACCTTGAATGCAGAATTGGCAAACGCTCAAATTTGATGTTCTAGGTGACAGTGTGATAAAACGTTAACATTTGACATTTCATCTAATTGTATTTGTTTACAAAAATGATTAGGTTATTTTCATTTTATTTCTTAAGTAGTCCCAGGAAGGCTAACGCCTGAAATTAAGGAGCATATTTTCTTTCTTCCCTTTTTATGCCCACACATTGTCATCCTTGCCTCTTGTGTCCCTCTGTACCAATGCTGCTGAAGGTGCACCCAGCTCCATGGGCAGTCTCTCAGTCATGACCACCTCTTACCCGTTGGGTTTACACTTCTCCCATGTGTAGGGCCATCGATTTAGCAAATAAAAACACAGCCACATTAACTTCGACTGTCTGATAATACTGCAGAATTTTTTAGTGTAAGTATGTGCCATGCAATATTTGGGACATACTTATACTAAAAATTTCTTCCTTGTTGAAATCTGAATTTCAAAGCTAACAGTGTTTGGCATTTTATCTGACAACCCTACTCATATCCCCAGGTGACTATTTCCTTTTTTTCTCCAAACTCTCCTGCCTCTTCCAACAGAAGACTGCTTCATTTAAAAAGCCATTGTAGTAAATGTGAAAGAATTTCAAAGAAAGGCACTTTGGGTGAATACCTCGAAATCCCTGATGAATTTCTCAACCTGAGCTGCCAGGCCCTAAATTGTCTGAGAAACAGGAAACTGGCTTCAAGAGACACAATGTAATAGCTTCAGGATTCCACATTTATAGTAAAAATGAGTCAAGAAAAGTAAAGTTTAGGTCAGAAGAGGGTGCCTGAGTGGTTCAGTTGGTTGAGTGTCGGACTCTTGATTTCAGTTCAGGTCATGATCTCACAGTTCATGAGTTTGAGCCCCTCTCAGGCTCTATGCTTGAGATTTTCTCTTTACCTCTCTCTCTCTGTCTCTCCCTCACTCACATTCACTCTCAAAGTAAATAAACTTAAAAAAAAAGTTTAGGTCAGAAGCTATTTTAGGTCACATAAAAAAAAGTATGCTGTTTATAATAATAAGGCACTCTGAAGTTATAAAATAAACTGAAAAAAATTCCACAGTGCAGTTGAAATGAAAGGAGGGACGCCTAGGTGGCTCAGTCTGGTAAGCATATGACTGGCTCAGGTCATGATCTCACGGTCCATGGGTTCAAGCCCCACTTTGTGCTCTGGGCTGACAGCTTGGAGCCTGGAGCCTCCTTTGGATTCTGTGTCTCCCTCTTTCTGCCCCTCCCCTGCTTGCACTCTGTCTCTCTCTCTCTCTCTTAAAAATAAATAAACATTTAAAATTTAAAAAAAAAAAGAAATGAAAGGAGAATTTGGATTTTACTCAACAGTGCTAGAGTTAGCAAAGCAGGCGTATTCCTTAAATGGTTCTCTTTAGAAATCCTCCTTTTGGCATATGAAGACCCTTGTTATAAAGCAAGGTGTGGCTGGCGGGCAGAGGCCATTGAATTTGTCAGTTGTGCTTTGTCAAGCATTTACTGTAGTTGAAGCAAAGGTAAAGTAGCAAGGATTGTTCCTACAGGAAAACATTTAAGCTTCTAAGCTGGGCTTTACAAATAAGAGCACACGGACAAGTAGAGGCTTTCCGTTCAAGGCAACATAAGAACTGTGCAGGATACCGTCCTTCTGGTTCAATAAGGTCTTCAAGATGCTTTCAAGTTGAACATGTTTTTTAAACATTGCAAGGATATTCCATAAATGATTTTTCTTAAGCTGTTGCTTATTAAATCAAATCTGAATCTGGCGAAGTAACAGCATGAGCCAGGGGAAAGCCAGTAGATGATGCATTAATGCAGCCTTGAAAATAATTTTCAAGTCTTACTCAGCAGCAAATTTGGTTATGTCCTGCTTCCTATGGAATGATTTCATTCCTTTGTTTTCCTAATCAGTTGACTGACCTTCTACAATCGCTATTTAAATCAAACCTCGAGTTTACCAAAAGGGTATTCCTTATTATAATTAATTCTAAGGGATAGAAGAATACCACCTTCTTCAGCAAACACAGAGGGAGGAACTCTGACATTCAACCATATTTATACAGAAAACAAAAAGGCTGTTGATTGAGTAGATCTGAGTTTAAAACCCAGCTCCATTATTTACTAGCTTTGTGACTTTGGGTAGATCCATTAACCTCTCTCAGTCTCTTTCTTTAATTGTAGTATGAATAATAATGTCTTACACGTGACAGTTTAAGAATTAAAAACAATATGTGGAAAGTGCTTCACAAATAATAATACCTACCATTTAATAAGGTCTGTTAAGGTATTCTGAGGCTCACGAAAGAATTGCAGAGGCCTCTTGAGTAGTAACAGTTCTCAAAACATGTTGGGAGAACATTAATCCCTACAGATGGGTCTTATAAAGGGATTCTGTTATCAAATAAGTTTGGAGAATGCGTACTACGGGAACTACTAGAAATATTTTTTAGACTCTGAGAACCTCCACAACTGAGAATCTGTTTAACACTTTTTTCAAGCTGAAGAATCTACTAACCTTTTATTAGGCACAAGAGGAATTCTGGTCTTGGTCGAGTCTGGCTTCTTACATGAAGCAAACAAACAAAAAGCAACTTTATGGATTTTTGTTCAGCAGAGGATATATTTCTCACTTATGTTGATTTTGACATTTTTACCTTTCTTTTTCACTAATTTTTAAACATACAGTTTCAAGTGTAGAATATAGTGATTCAATAATTCCATATATCACCTGGTACTCGTCACAGGTGTACTCTTTAATCCCCATCACCTATTTAACCCATATCCCCCACCACCTCCCATCTGGTAACCATCAGTTTGTTCTCTAGAGTTAAGTGTCTGTTTCCTGGTTTGTTTCTCTTTTTTCTTTTGGCTCATTCATTTCTTAAATCCCACTTATGACACATATGAGGGGAATCATATAGTATCTTCCTTTGACTGACTTGTTTTGCTTAGCATTATACTCTCTAGCTCCATCCATGTCATTGCAAATGGCAAGATTTCTTTCTTTTTTATGGCTGAATAATATTCCATTATATACGTGTGTGTGTGTGTGTGTGTGTGTGTGTGTGTGTGTGTGGGTGTGGGTATATATATATATACACACCACATCTTCTTAATCTATTCATCTATTTATGGACACCTGGGTGGCTTCCACAATTTGGCTACTATAAATGATGCTGCTATAAACATAGGGGTGCATGTATCCTTTTGAATTGGTGTTTTTGTATTTTGGGGGTAAATACCCAGTACCGTAATTACTGGGTTTAGGAGAGTTCTATTTTAAATTTTCAAGGAAAAGCCATACTTTTTTTCACAGTGGCTGAACCAGTTTGCATTTCCACCAACAGTGCACGAGAGTTCCTAATTCTCCACATCCTCACCAACACTTATGGTTTCTTGTGTTATTTTAGCCATTCTGACTGGTATAAGGTGATATCTCACTGTAGTTTTGATTTACATTTCCCTGATGATGAGTGATGTTGAGCATCTTTTCATGTGTCTGTTGACAATCTGTACGTCTTCTTTGGAGAAATGTCTGTTCATGTCTTCTGCCCATTTCTTAATTGGATTATTTACTTTTTGGGTGTTGAGCTGTAGAAGTTCTTTATGTATTTTAGACATTAACCCTTTATCAGATATGTCATTTGCAAATATCTTCTCCCCCTCAGTAAGTTGCCTTTTAGTTTTGTTGATTATTTCCTTCACTGTGCAGAAGCTTTTTATTTTGATGTAATCCCGATAGTTTATTTTTGCTTTTATTTCCCTTGCTTCAGGAGACATATCTAGAAAAATGTTTCTATGGCTAAAGTCAGAGAAATTACTGTCTGTGCTCTCTTTTAGTATTTTTATGGTTTCAGTTCTCACATTTAGGTCTCTGGTCCATTCTGAATTTATTTTTGCGTGTGGTATAAGAAAGTGGTCCACTTTCATTCTTTTGCCTATAGTTTTCCCAACACCATTTGTTGAAGAAACTGTCTTTTCCCCATTGCATATTCTTTCTCTTTTCACTCATTTTTTAATCTCTAGTTTCAATTAATGAAAAGAAACTTGGATAAAATGTCATTTGTTAAAAATGTACTGATTCATTTTCTTCTGAAAGATTCTTCCTATGCAAATTTTAAGTTTAAAATTTTTGTTGTCTGACCTGGTCCTGAACAATTATATTTATAACCAAGAAAATACACTGATCGGCAGAATACACATTACTTTCCGGGCTGTTGTGGATACACATCCTAGATCGCCTGGGCTTATACCCTTTGAGCCTCTCTCCTTATCAGCCTCTCAAATCCCATCAAAATTCTGCCTCCACCCTTTCTCCACCTAGGCCATCCCAGCATAAACATAATCCAGGCTTTCATTTGTTTTGTCCTCAAACTTTCTCTCTTCCCCAACAAGGCTCCTCATTCCCATGAAGACCTGTCTATAAACAACATTTCTATAGATAGCTGTACAGAAAGGGAAAGCACTAGGCCTTTTCCTCGCCTGGGTTCCACCTTCCACAATCCATTCAGTGTCTGCTTGACTACCCTCTTTACTGAGGCTCCGACAGAAAGACCCTCACCTGATCTATCCCAACTCTAAAAATTCGATCCAGACATTTTTAACAACTCAGAAGCAAACTCTTGGTAATACAAACACAGAGCAGCAGCAGCAGCAGCAACCCCTACATGGAGGACTTGTCATAGAAAACAATGACTTAATCTAGTAGTGGGCTGATAATACAGTCTTACTCGTGTATTAGTTTTGGTCTTTGGAAGACGTAGTCTATTGGTAATAACCCAGAAGCAGCCAATTTGCTCCCATTGAGCATTTTGAGCATTTTATACCTGGCCATCATGCAATGAGCCCTGAGATCAACCGCTCCAAACCCACAGGCCTTGTGGAAAGTGCCAGTTGTGAGATGCAGCCAGAGCATTCATCCCGCAGTCTCAGTTCCTAGAACGCCGAGCCATCAAACAGCCTGCGGGGTTGGCAGGGGCTGCCTCGGTGATGTCCAAGACCAGGGCCGTGGCAGGGAAAAGGCTGAGGTGTTTTGGCACCAGGGATGGAGAATGGTTTCTCAGCACCTGCCCACAGTATGCTTGCTTCCAGGTGCTATGACAAACACCTTGGTTTTTTTTTATGACTCTCTAAAATTATTCCTCAGCCCAACATAAGACCATAAACCGAGAGGAATATGGATGAGCTCCCTGAATGGTGAAACATAAGACCCCTATTAGAGCAGAACGCAATACATCTACTCGTAGTCAGTCTTTGGTTGTGCTTTCACATTGTTGACTTCATGAATATAAAAGCTGACTGTAATAAAATTCAAGTGTAGGTTTTCCATCAAGTTTCAGCTTCCTAGAGCAGGAGGCTTTTGAATCAAAAAGTCTATTGATAAGAATAAACACACATAGCACTATTCCAATACAAGCACTATTCAAAATACTTCACATATATTTTTTTAATGGTTTATTATCCACTTTTGAGAGAGACAGCAGAGAGAGAGAGACACACACAGAATCTGAAGCAGGCTCCAGGCTCTGAGCTGTCAGTAAAGAGCCCAACGCGGGGCTCGAACCCACAAACCATGACATCGTGACCTGTGCCGAAGTCGGACGCTTAACCGATTGAGCCACCCAGGTGCTCCAATACTTCGCATGAATTAACTAGCTTAATCCTCAAAACAGTCCTATGAAGTAGCTATTATTATGCCCACTTTAAAGCTTAGAAATGAAGTTAAATAAGTCTAAATAAGCATCACTGATAGTGAGCAGTTAGAGGATTGAGAGCTTCACTGCTGTGAGGGGGCAAGTGGGAAAACAAAACTTGAGGTGGACAGGAGGAGACTGTGACACCGCCACTGACCACATCATAACTGCAACAACATCACATTTGGCCTCAGTGTCCCAATCTATAAGATGAGCCTAGGCTCATCTTTCCCCGGAGTATTTGAAAATATATTTGAAAACGTCATGGAAACCTGGGACAACCACTGTGAATAACACGGGAGCCAACATTAATAAATACCTTAAAGTTATAGAAAGAGAAGAACCAGTTTGAGCCACGATTGCCCAGTTCTCTGTGCCGTACTGTATCTCCTGCAACTCCAGTCAGGTCAGGAGTTACAGTGCTCTTTCTGGGACCATTCAAAGGACAGGACTCTGGAGTAAACTGAAGAAAGGGAGGTAGTCATATTTCATTGAGAATTATTTTTCTTGTTAGGCCCAAATACTAGGTTGAGCCAATGAAATTGTTCATATTCAACCATTTCTGACATAGGAAAAGGACGATTACATATGGTCCATCTAATATACTGCCCTACTGTATGGGGCTCCCAGGAAAAAGCATGTTTGATTTGAAGGTAAAGTCTGGGGGCGCCTGGGTGGCTCAGTCGGTTAAGCGTCCGACTTTGGCTCAGGTCATGATCTCGCGGTCTGTGGGTTCGAGCCCCGTGTCGGGCTCTGTGCTGACAGCTCAGAGCCTGGAGCCTGTTTCAGACTCTGTGTCTCCCTCTTTCTCTGACCCTCCCCTGTTCATGCTCTCTCTCTCTCTCTGTGTCTCAAAAATAAATAAATGTTAAAAAAAAAAAATTGTAGGTAAAGTCTGTTTCACAAGTCTGGGCTGAAATATCTAGCCCAAACCAATTAACCTCCACTGAACCTACAGCAATCTTGAATCCATGAGAGCAAACTGTATTGATAACTGTGGAAATTTAAGTCCGTCTATGAGAGCACCATGAGCACAGGTGATACACCTGGAAACCCAGGGGTTTTGTCCCCATGCCCAGTGCTCCAGAAAACTTGGTGCAACCATGTTCGTCCTTTCCAGCAGGAAATTTTAAATGCAAATCTGCTAGACTCTTGCACAACAAGCAAAATAAAACAAGAATAACAAAGCCTCTTCCTAGGATTTTTTTCTTTTTTTTTTTTTTGGAAAGACAGCGAAGTAATGTAATGGAACTCTAATACACTTCTACTACCCCCATTGTAATTTGTGAGATATCCCTACAAAACCAGATCTGGAGTCACTCCAGCTCACACTGTCAGTTTGGACTAAGACAGGCAGTACAAATGGGCAGACCGTTTTTTTGATAATGAAATCTAGAAATTCATTTGGAAGACCCTGAGCAATGTCATTGGTGCTTGTTTGATGCCACAGTGCCATCAGCATGAAGTGGAACAACTCTGCTTTAAAGTGCCTGGCAAAAAAAAAAAAAAAAAAGGCACATGTCCCTGCATCTCAGGAGCAAAAGCAATAAACATCATGTTACTGTAAATTCCATTTTTTATAGCACAGATTAATAATGTATGAGCATGCCTTTCTTATCGCCATTACAATGAGTATCCGGAAGACTTTTAATTCTAAATGAAAAAAAAAAAAAAAAGGTGTGTTTATATTTTCCACGCTGTCATGTGCGTGCTGTACATGTAGTAAAAGATACAGACACATAAAGAGAGAATACAAATTATGAGTCTTGGAAGAACCATCTTTCTGTCCGCAAGCATTTTTTGGTGTCTCTGGAGAGATCAAAAGTGTCACTGCACGTATTTCAGAAAATAAGAAAAGAACAGAAGCATGATGATATTGTATCTTCCTGGGGATTTCATTGCTTGTAACAAGTGAATCAGGCAGGTGAGTGCAAGGGAGCGGTCTCTCAGTACTCCTCCAAGAAACCTCTTAGAAATAAAAAATTAGCATGAGGTTGACTCTGGAATAAGTGGCCTACAAAATGCCATTTATTCACATATCCCTACATAAATTCACATAAACGGCATTTTCCAGGGAGCATTTTCACCCTTACATGGACCTACACAGACACACAAACACGCACAAGTAGAATACAACAACTAGGACAGTCTTCTGCAGTCAAGATAGAAGTTCTTACGTGGAGAACTTCACTCCTCAGTCTATGAAGTCATTTAGCCTCATGCATAGACTACAGATGCGAGATAATGTTCAGGAAGGCCACCTGAAAACTCTTCTGCTTGCTGTGATTAAGTGTAGCCAGCTACCCCTTCTCGATCTTTTGGCTAAGGTCCAAAGTAGTTTAAGTTGGGCAAAGAGTACTTTCTGTTCCTTACGTGGATTGTTGAGTGAGCTCTACAAATTCTGCTTGTCTCTCTGTTTCTGGCTCCCTCTCTTCTTTACCATGTTATCCTAGCTTTTTAATACATTTTATTTTTAGATTTAGATGACATCTCCCTTCGCCCCCCACTACACACACACACACACACACACACACAATGTAGGTGGGCCTTTAATTGCATGAAGCCACTAGACTAGTCACATACATATCTCTAGGGTCCATTCTTCAGAAATTGATTTTACAAAATGACCTTAGAGGGATGTACCAACCCTGCTGTGAGATAATTTGAGTTTTACTTGTGCTCACCTTCTGTGGAAGATGGTGATAATTGTGACCTAATATTAATTCCTCAATCTCTTCTCCCTCATTCAGAATGGCAATGTACCCAGCTAAAAATAGTCTATTGCAGCTAGAGATGGCCATGGGACATAATTCTAGCCAATAGAAATGGTTGAGGCTTCCTGGGAAAGCTCAGATTTCTCAGAAGAGGTTTGACCTTCTTTCTTCCTGCAACAAAAGTGAGATGAAGGTGTGGCAGCTATATTGCAACCAGAAGGTGGCAAACACAAATACAAAAGGATGTTGGAACACAAAAATGGAAAATGTCTGGGTTCTTGACATTGTTGCTAAGCAGCTGGAAAAGACTTGGACTACTACCCCTGTATTTTCTATTATGTGATCAAAGTAAAACCTTATATGCTTAGTGACTGTAGTCATGTTTTGTTATTTGCAGCTTACCCTCTATCTTAAATGATGTTCAGTATTAGGGTACTCCAGAGAAGAAGAACCAATAAAGATTAATTGTAAAAAATTGGTTCACTTGATGATGGAGGCTGAGAAGTCCCACAGTCTGCCATCTACAACTTGGAGACTCAGAAGAGCTGATGGTGTAAATCCTAGTCTAAAGGCAGGAAAAGATCAGTGTTTCAGCTCCAACCGTCAGACAGCGAAGGGAAATTATTCTCCCTTCCTCTGCCTTTTTGTTCTCATCAGTTCCTCAGTGGATTAGATGATACCCACGTGTGGAAGTGCAGTCTACTGAATCAGTCTACTGATTCAAATGCTAATCTTATCCAGAAACACCCTCACAGACACACCCAGAATAATGGTTAACCAAATACCTGGGTATCCTGTGACCCAGTCAAGTTGACACATAAAATTAGCCATCACACATACCTTACACTCTGCTAACAATTTCAGGTAACCACGTGTTCTTTGTGGGTTGTTTCAGAGATTAAGTATGTGTGTGATGGAACAAGATGGTCACGAGCCAGTTCTTTTTTCAGATCCTTCTCTTCTGAGCAGGTGAACCCACAATACCACTGGCGAACACTTTTTATTTCCCCCCGCTAGTCCTTCCATTCTTTCAGCTATTCTTTCTTGCTTTTTTTCAGTCCTCTTTCTCTCAGTGCTTCTATTTTGCTTTGAAAGAGCAAAGAAAAAAGTCAGAGAGACTGAATTGAAGGTGGAAGTGTCTTAGTTTGGGTTTGTTAGTCTCGTTAGTTCTTGTTAGTTTTAGTTTGGGTTTCTCCAAAGCAGATGTTGGGACAAGGATGTGGTATGAGTAATTTATATGCAAGGTGGTTCTAAAAAACACTTGTAGAGAAGGAGGGAAGCGAAACAGGGAAGGTAAGACAGCAAATGAGGGGTGTGTCACTGTACAGACAACCAACAGTGGGTAACTGAGGCTTAGAGACATGGTGTCACATGCCTGTTATCCCAACATGCTCAGATACTAACTCCTGCAAGGTAGCTGGAGTATTTATCTACCAACTCCTGTCACTCGTTGTTCGAGGGCCATTAGGGAGGGGTGGTTATTCGCCCATGCCTCTAGCCTGTGGACCAAGCAGCTCCAGGTGAAGAATTGTAAGGGCTTGTAACTGAAATTCTTGAGTTGGTGTGCTTGTGAATGATGGGTGCTGAGGGGCTATGTTTAAGGCACTCAATTCCTTGCACCATTCAGATGTACTTTTTGTGCCCCAACTTAAGGTTGCTTTGTTAAGTTAGCGCTTGTTCATGGTGATATCCAGTTGCGATTTTAAAAAGAGAGAGAAAGCCTTACACAGCAGGTGTCATGGAACAAGCTACTGTCCTTGTTGCTGCAGTTCATCCAAGATCCTAATTAACATACCAGGACTCTAGCTACATGCTCCTATTCTATCAAAGGGAATATATTGCCATTTTTGAGCCATTTGGATTCACTGTCATCTGAGACTCTGTATATAAGTCATTGAAAGATCTGTGTTGTCCTTTCCAATTATTCTGGCAAATACCATAAGATCATTTGGGGAAGAACTGGAGAAATCACTAACTATATATCCTCACTGCGTCTTTGCAGGGTTCTTCCTCAAAGGGATTTGGACTATTCTTCCATTAAAGGGAAGTAATGTTTCAAGGCTTTGAGAACTGCGCAGGCATGAAAGCTAGGTGAAAAATTGTGATTTTCCATTTTAATGGTTCTCATCGGTCTTCTTGTTCACTCACTTTTGATCTTTTGTGGTTGTATTAGACAAACAATACTCTTACTGGCTACCATCTGTCTTACCCCAGGCACACAGTGCTCTACATGCAACTGCCACGCCTTGTAGCAGCTCAGGGCCCTCTGGGCCATATTGGCCTTGCTGCCCACCAGGAAATCACATCCATCTTGTCTCTGGCGTCTAGTTCTCTCTGTCCTGATTCGTTATTATTCCCACTGGTACCAGCAAGCTCATTTCCATAGTGGCAAAGAACAGCCCCTCTTGACTTCTCAGCGATACCAGTGCCTGTCTCCCCAATGCATTCCTTATCATCTTCATAATGGGAGTGTCCTCTAGGCCTTCCCTGGGAATATAGTTAATTGGTTAGTTCTCAAGTCTTAGATATCTGACTTAATACATCCATTTAACGCAACTTTATAGAGTTTTAAATTATTATTCAAGTCTGAGCCAAAGTATTCCGACAATTCTGTCTCATTTATTGCCATTGTTTTCGGCCCTAAGGAGCCATCCTTTTATGGAAATCAAAAGAATTATGAAGAAATAGTTTCCACAACTACATGCCAGCAAATTAGATAGCTTCACTGAAATGGAAAAATTCCTAGAAAGACACAAACAAACGAAAACTAAATTAAGAACTAGAAAATCTGATTTGACCCATGACAAACAAAAATATTAGTAATCAAAAAACTTAACACACACAAAAAAACACAGAAACCCAAAACCAAATGGCTTCATTGGTGAATTCTACCAAACATTTAAGAAGAATTAATACCAATTTTCAGGGTGCCTGGGTGGCTCAGTCGGTTGAGCGCCCGACTTCGGCTCAGATCATGATCTCCCCCTCTGTGAGTTCGAGCCCCACATCAGGCTCTGTGCTGACAGCTCAGAGCCTGGAGCCTGCTTCTGCTTCTGTGTCTCCCTCTCTCTCTGCCCTTCCCCCGCTCATGCTCTGTCTCTCTATCAAAAATAAATAAACATTAAAAAAAATTTTTTTTTAAAAAGAACTAATACCAATTCTTCACAACCTCTTCCAAAAAATAAAAGGAGAGAACTCATCGCGTGAGGCCAGTATTACCCTGATACTAAAACCAGAAAAAAATATCACAAGAAAACTAAAGACTAGTGTTTCTTGCAGATACAGGCAGAAAATTTCTCAAAAAAATACTAATAGATCAAATCCAGAAATATATACAACAGAATACAGCTTGATAAAATAGGATATATCCCAGGAACGCAAGGTTGTTTTAACATCAAAAATAAATTAATGTAATATATCACATCAACTGAATAAAGAGCAAAATCACATAATCATCTCAATAGATGCAGGGGAAACAATTGCTAAAATTCATTACTCCTTTATGATAAAAACACCCAACAAACTAGGAATAGAAGGGAACTTCCTCAACTTGATAAAGGGTATCTACGAAGTACATTTAACATCATACTTCGTACTGAATGCTGAATATTGAAATACTGAATATTTTCCCCCTAAGATCAGGAACCACGCACAGTTGTCTGATCTAGCCACTTCTATTCAACATTGTACTAATTAGATCTAACCAGGGTAATCAGGCAAGAAAATGAGATAGAATATATCCCATGATTAGAAAGGAAGAAGTAAGACTATTTTGATTTGCAGAGAACGTGATCTTGTATATAAAAAATCCTAAGGAATTCACTACAAAAACATTTAGGATTAATAAGTGAGTCCCACGGGTTGCAGCATACAAGATAAATATACAAAAACTAATTGTATTTCTAAAAATAAAAAGGTAAAAAAAAATTTTTAAAGGGGGCACCTGGGTGGCTCAGTTGGTTGAGCATCCGACTCTTGATTTCTGCTCAGGTCAGGGGTCAAGCCCCATGTTGGGGGTGGCTCCACACTCAGCACAGAGCCTGTTTAAGATTCGCTCCCTCTCTATTTCTCCCTCTGCCCCTCTCCTTTACTCACACTCTCTCTCCCTCTAAAATAAAAAACATTAAAAAATTCTTAAAAAATTAATTGTATTTCTCTACAGTAGCAATGAGAAAGCAAAATTTAAATAAATGAAAATAATTTATAATAGCACCCAAAATAAAGTAATTAGGAATAAATTTAGCATATTCTGAAAACTATAAAACATGACTGAAGGAAATGAAAGAAGGTCTAAATAAATGGAAAGACACACCACAATCAAGGATCAGAAGCCTTAATGGTGTTATGATGGCAATGCTCCCCAAATCGATCTACAGATTTGACACAATTACATCGAAATGCCAGAGCACTGGGTATTGTATGGAGACAAATTTGACAATAAATTTCATATTTAAAAAAAAAAAAAGAAATGGAGCTCACAAAAAAAGAAAAAAAAGAAAAAAAGAAATGCCAGTTGACCTTGTAGAAATTGACAAGGTGTTCCAAAAATGCATATGGAAATGCAAGGGACCTAGAATAGCCAAAACAATCTTGTAAAGAATACATTTGGAGAATTCATGCTTCCAAATTTTAAAAATCTACTATACAGCTACAGTAATAAAGACTGAGTGGTATTGTTATAAAAATATACATATAAATCATATAAAATAGAAATGAGAGTCTAAAATTAAACCCTAACATTGTTCCTCAACCGGGGTAGCAAGGAAATTCAGTGGAGCAAAAATAGTCTTTTAACAAATAATGTTGGTACAGGGGCGCCTGGGTGGCTCAGTCGGTTGAGCGACCAACTTCGGCTCAGGTCACGGCTCAGGTCATGATCTCAAGGTTTGTGAGTTCAGGCCCTGCATCGGGCTCTGTGCTGACAGCTCGGAGCCTGCAGCCTGCTTCGAATTCTGTGTCTCCCTCTCTCTCTGCCCCTCCCCTGCACATACTCTGCCTCTCAAAAATAAATAAATGTTAAAAAAAATTTTTTTTTAAATAATGTTGGTACAACTGGATACACACTGTAAAACTGTAGTTGGACCCCACCTCTCACCACACAAATATTAACTCAAAATGGATCAAAGACCTAACTCAAGAGCTAAAACTATAAAACTTGTAGAAAAAAATATATGCGTTAAATCTTAATGACCTTGAATTAGGCATTGCTTTCTTAGATACAACACAAAAAGCACAAAGAAGATAAAATTGATAAAATCCACAACATCAAAATGAGAAACGTCTGTGCTTGAAAGTACACCATTAAGAAAGCAAAAAGAGAAACGACAAAATAGGAGAAAACTTTCGCAAATTTTGTAACTGATAATGACAAGAAGATACCACTTCATAACCCTACAATGGTTATAATAAAAAAGATAATAACAAGTGTTGGTAAGGATGTGGAGAAAGTAGAATGCTCATACGCTGTAATATAATGAATATAAAACAGTGCAGAATTTCGGAAATCAGTCTAGCAGTTCATCAAATGGTGTACAATTACTAGATGATCCAGCAATTCTACTTCTAGATATATACCAAGGAGAAATAAAAACATAGGTCCACATTAAAAAAACAAACAAAAACACCTTGTATGTGAATATTTACAGCAGCACTACTCACAATTGTCAAAAATAGAAACAACCCAAAGCCCATCATGTTTGATGGATCATGTTTGATGGATCAACAAAATGTGGTATATTCACCCAATGGAATATTATTTGGCAATAAAAACAGAGAGAGACACTGATGAAGGCTACAACATGAATCTTGCAAACGTTGTGACAAGTGAAAGAAGCCGGTCACAAATGACCACATACTGTGTGATTCCACTTACATAGTGTCCAGGATAGGCAAATCCAGAGAGACAGAAAGGAGATTGGTGGCTGCCTCATAGAGGCTGGGGTGGGGAGGATTGGGTATGATGGATGGTGGCTAAGAGCTGTGGGGAAATTTGGAGGGGGTGACAATATTTTCAAGTTGATTGTGATGATGAATGCACAGCTGTGATTATGCCAAGGGTACTACATTGTACACTTTAAATGAGTGTATCATATGGCATGGTACCTATAAAGAGGTTTTTTTGTTTGTTTGTTTTTTCAGAGAAAGAGGGAGCAGGGAGAGGAGCGGGGGCGGGGGGAGAGAGAGAGAGAATATTAAGCAGTGTAAGCCCCATGCTCAGTGCAGAGCCTGAAGCAGGGTTCAATTTCACAACCCTGGGCTCATGACCTGAGCTGAAATCAAAAGTCAGTGCTCAACCGACTGAGCCACCAAGGTGCCCCATGCAGCTTCGAATAATCACTAAATGTCAGGTTCTCTGTAAAAATGAGAAAAGTAGGAACAAATACACAAATACATACGTCACATATATTTCCTCTGCTCAGTACAGTAACCACTAGCCACATGTGACTATTTAAATTTGCATTTTAGTTCATTAAAATTAATACAATTAAAATTTCAGTCTTTTAATTACACTTACGACATTTCAAGTCTTCCATAGCCACAAGGTTAGCGGCTCCATATTTAACTGTGCATATCTAGTACATACCCATAATTTCAGGAAATTCTACTGAACAACATTGATATCTCTAATCTACGTATCATAACTTTATTTTCACATGAGCCAAATGCATTATCTACTTAAGGAAAATGCCTTATTTAGATATTTTTGTCCTCCCTGGTTTTATCTGACTTTTCCTAATAATAGATGTTATTATTTTTTTTAATGTTCTTACCTTGAAAAAAACCTAACCCGCATGAGCTCACGGCTGCCATCTCCAATCTCTTCACCAAAAAGTCCTGGATCACTGATGCATATTTTCGGGTTGTAAGTTTATCCAGAATAAACGTGGCTTGTAAGACTGAAGGTTGAGAAAGCTGAGAGGTCTATCTTATTGGTATGTAAATATTGGGTATTAATTTAGAAACAAAGGTGGTTTTGACAGTGAAGTGTTAATACTTCAACCCCATCTGAAGGGAAACATACAATTGATTGAATCAAAGGCATTCAAAAAGGAGGGTTATTTCGGTTGCTGTGTCACTCAAGAAGAAAAAGAAAAGGGTGAAAGAAAATATTCTATTGATATGTGTTGTCATCTGGGTTTGCTTTTCCATAGTCATCTGTGTGTGCGTTTGATTGTATTTTATGTCACCCTGGTGAACAATACCGCAATATGTCAAGACCATTAGAATTCAACTACAAAGGAGGCAAGAAAAGAGTTCTGGTTTTCATGTCGATCAGCATCATCTGCTTAGATTTGGAGGCCTTAAAATTAACTCAAGCAATATAAAAAAAAATACATCAGACACAATGCAGAACAGGCAATCTCACAAAAGACTTCCTTTATGGCTCATCAGAGTAAATTTCTTGTCAAAATACTCCCCGCGCTAAGTAAAGGTTATCTATTCATATGAACACCTGACTTATGAAATCAATCAGGGCACAATAAGAAAGATGCCTGCTTTTTGCATGCATTCAAGTTGTTGCTTCCATTAACTTAACTTCCTAAAAATATATTTCATTTTTTTTCAGTCTGCTCTGCATAACTCATTAACATCATAATCGCCGGCAATAATTGCCTGAAGTGAGTAAAGAAAATCACGAAAGATGAAGAGTTGAATTACCACTTAATGAAAGAAGAAAAAAAAGAAGACAATTTAAATCAACAGTCTACGATACAACCACCACTCCCTTCCTTGAGAAAATGTATAGTAATTGTGTTTCTTGGAGCTTGTTGTGTTTATAAATGAGGACTCTCAGACAGTAAATTCTCAGAATGATTCTAAGGGCTTAATTGATGATGTGAATCAGATGAACTTAAGAATATTTGCTCAGCAATCTAAAGATGCATTTTTATAACAAGTTGCAAAATAATACTATTTAAAATATTTCCAAATTATCTCTATGGTAATTAGAAGTCCTGACCAAAACAGAGTGTTCCTCTTGGCCTTCAAAATGTGTGGAATTGATTAGAAATGTTAAATGTATTTGGGGACTTAATGGGTATCCATTTAAACCAGTGCTTCTCAACTAGAGTTCATTTTGACTCCCAGGAAACATGTGGCAATGTCTGGAGAAATTTCGAGCTGTCACAACTTAGAGTATGTTATTAGCATCTAGGACAGCTCCGTGCAACCAAGAATCATCTGGCCAGAAATAACAACAGTACCAAAATTGAGGAATCCTGATTTATACCAACAAAAGGACCTAAAAGGTTACTGTAAAAAGTAGCAAGTAAAATAAAGGGATGATGTCTCTCACAACAAAAAGAACAATAAGAAGTCTGACCAAAGCTAAAAACAATTAATGCAGTAGTTTACAAAACAATAATTTATTTTACAGTTTAGTGAGCAAGCTAGAGCTAGGGAAATGGGAGAGGGGAGATAACATAACACATTACTCCAGCTGCCCTTACTGGCCAACCTTCAACTCATGGTAATTTAGGATTGATGAGTGTCAGATAATCAGCAGGCTTTGGCTGTAGTAAAATGTAATTATGATTTATCATTTTTATAGTTATTTCTTGAATCTGTAAACATATGACTTACTAGAAGAACCAGATTAAGTGGGTCGACAAGTTCAGCTAAGTATTTGTGTGACAGGATATTAAAGTGGAATCTGGGGAGATATCTTAAAACAGTGTTTTCATGGGGCACCTGGGTGGCTCAGTCAGTTAAGCATCTGACTTTGGCTTAGGTCATGATCTTGTGGTCTGTGGGTTCGAGCCCCACATGGGGCTCTGTGCTGACAAGTCAGAGCCTGGAGCCAGCTTCGGATTATGTGTGTGTCTCTCTCTCTGCCCACCCCCCCCCCCCAATCACACTCTGTCTTTCTCTCAAAAATAAGTAAACATTAAAAACATCTTTTTTTTTTTTTTTCAAACAGTAACAGTGTTTTCCAAACATTAGCATACACCGGAATCACCCGGAAGGTTTGCTAAAACAGACTTCTGGGCTCCACCTCTAGAATTTCTGATCAGTAGGTCGAGGGTGAGCTCTGAGAATTGGCACTTTTACTAAGCTCCCCACCCCCAAGGATGCTGATAATGTGGGTCTGGGACCACTCTGGGAGTCACTGCCTTCATTCAATTGCTACTGTACCCAAAAATGAAGTGCAAGACAACTATGATGAAAATTATTTATAGGAGGTGACTAAAAGCTCCTCCCCCACAAGGATCTGGAGATTTAGAGATGAGGGAGGTAGAGGGCTTTAGAGAGAACTCTCAAATGTGTGCTGTGAATCCCATCCCCCCATGGGTGGTAGAAACGGGCTGGAGGTGCAGACACTTCGCATCATGACTACGGGAGAAAGCTTCAATCTAACCACTTACACAGATATCTTCCTTACAGTTTGCAAACACAGAGTGGACTCCTGTCCCTCTCTCTCTCCCTCCCTCCCTCTCTCTCTCTCCCCCTTGCCTGAGAAATCTAAATAGCAACAGAGACTGGCAGGCTAGCTGATCTGAAGGCAGGGCTTATGCAAAGTGGCTACTGTGATAGAATTAGCCTGCCCTGCTGAAGTCTGTCAGGAAAAAAGTCAGATGAGTGTCCCCCCCCCCCCCGCCCCCACCAAGGGATTACATGTGGGCCGTGTGCAAGAGCCTTTACATGGGTCTTCATAACTTGTGACCAAGAGGGCAGCCTGCCAGGAGAAAAGGCTGGAGGTACCGCTGGATTTATAGAGGCTGGGAGGGAGTAAGATATCAGCCATAATACAGATGCATTTTCCTCTGTGAAGGTGATGACAGGCAGAAAATTTCCCCAAGAAGGAAGGGGGTGGGATATCTCCAACAACCCAGCCAAGTGCCTCCAGAAAGTCCATTTTTAATGCCTGCCAGGGTCGCCTGGGTGGCTCAGTTGGTTAAGTGTCCAACTCTTGGTTTCACCTCGGATCATGATCTCACAGTTCGTGAGTTGGAGCCCCTTGTAGGGCTCTGCCCTCACAAGTGCAGAACCTGCTTGGAATTCTCTCCCCTTCTCTCTCTCTCTCTTTCTCTCTGCTCACCGCCCCTCCGCCATGCATGCGTGCATGCACTTGCTCTCTCTCTCTCTCTCTCTCTCGCTCAAAATAAATAAATAAATAAACATTAAAAAAATAAATGCCTGCCAAATCTCACAAGCATTGAAGTTAGGTAAGTAGAACCCTACATGTTAGGTGGGAACTTTTCCCTTTAGGGCATCTCCCTCTCTCCCTCCGACTCTGGAAGGGTCAGAAGCATGGTTTGTCAGATGGCAGAGAACGTACAGAATACGGAAAAGATGCCGACGCCCTTCTCTGTGACTCCTGCCTTCCTGTCTGCAGGCAGCCTGAGCGACTGGAGGAGGAGACATTTTTAACTACACAGGAGATGCAACTTTTGAATTACTCAACTGAGACTCTGTGATTTTAATTGACAAAACAATTGTCAGCTTTATTGGAGAAGGACCAGAAAAATCAAGGGCCTGCCTAAGATCTGATCCAAAGGCAGGGGAAGAATTTGCCTCCCAGTGGAGATGTAAAAGGAGAATGGCAAGCTGAAATTAAAGTGGCTGTTGCTTTCTCATGTCCCCATGAGTGATGTGTCTTCAGTAATGGTTCTACACACCGCATCTATCATACCTTCCTAAGGTCTCTGAATGAGATTCCTGCTACACCAACCCATGGCTGACCCACTGCTCCACATTTGTCCTCAGCTTCTTCCTTTGATAGAAGAGATCAAGGTTTATTTTATAAAGCATGGATAGTTGTGAGCCAAAGAAAGTCTGATAAAGGGCTGTTTGAGTACAGAAACACCATGTTACATTCCACAACAAATGAACAGCCCAAAGAATTTACCTGAGGTGTATTTGACAGGAGTTTGAAGTCTTTTAATAATCCTAATACTTGGATGAGCAATTGAGTAAATCATTTGGAGACTCAGTTTTAATTTATATAGACAATTGCAGAGCAAAAAGGACAGAATATATGAGAATCCTAACGGATACACATTATCCACTGGATATGCCTTAAGTATTTGGTATTTCATTGTTATGAGCTGTGATAGGTCCCCTGATTTCTTTACCCTCCCTTTTATTACACCCTGCTCCTTGTCACCATATTAATGTCATGAATTGAAACACCATTCTGGTCAGTCAAAACTAGCCAATGGTCCTCATGTCTACAGAATCATAGTAACTCGTGTTGGTTAACATGTGCTGAGTAGGACATTCTTATCAACCATGGGTATGATCATTCAGAAAAGGAATTTGGCAACTGAATAATCAGGGTTCTACCAGAGAAACAGAACCAGTACCGCCTCTATCTCTGTGACATGTATATATGTGTGTACATGACATATACATACAGATGTATGCATGCATATAACACACATACACGTGTATGTGAGACACACATGCACATTACATATGACATATATGTGCACAGTGAAAAGATCTATAAATACATAAACAACTGACTTGAGTGATTGTGGGGGCTAGGTAGACAAATCTGAAATCCATAGAGGGAGATCAGCCTAGAAACCTGAGGAAGGTGCCAAAGGTAGTCCACTGCAAGAATGTTTTCTTCTTCAGAGAAGTCTCAATCCTGCTGTAAGGCTTTCCAACTAATTGAATCAGGCCCACCCAGATGATTGAGAATAATCTCCTTTACTTGATATCAACTAATTGTAGATGTTAATCATATCTACAAAATACTTTCACAGCAACACCTATATTAGAGTTTGATTGAGTAACTGGGCACTATAGCCCAGGTAGCTTGACACATGGAACTGGCTGTCACAGCAATGTTATCAAGAGGTGTAAATAGCTTCCTACCATTTGACCCAGGATTCTAGTTCCTGCAATACGTCCTAAAGGAAATAAGCAAAAATGTAAACAAATAATATAAATATATATTTATATTTATACATATAAATATATTATATTTATATTATATATTTATATTTATATATATTTATAATATATAAATATATTATATATATTTATATATAATAAATATATAAATAAATATAAAAAGCACAACTTTTTATATTTATTAGTGGCTCCTTCCAATTACTATCATGAACCAAAGCTCTGTCCCACTAGTCAAAGACACACACACGTCTGACCCCAGCAAGCAGCTAATTTGGCAAGTTTGAGCCAAGGTTATTATTTGATCATTGACTAATAAATTGTGTTTAATGAAAAATGGAAAAGGGTTAAAAGGTGTTAAGACTGTATATTGTGGGTATTTACCTCTTCACACTGTAACATTTCTCAAAGATTCTAGAGATTCTAGAGTACATTTTACACTCTGAAAAATAAGCATTTTATATATTTTTAAGATAACTGCAAGAGACATTTTAAAGCACCAATAAAAGCAAAAACAACATTGTAATTAAACTAAGTGCAGCACTCTGAAAATGACAACATAATTTGTATGCATCACAGTGTTATGATTTTAATGCCTAACACACCATACAATGTCTAATATCAGGGAATCAAAACTGGGTATTAGAGAATTGAGCTCAGACCCCTGAGTTCCACTATAGGATGAACCAGTGACAACCAGAGCCGACAGTACAATGAAGACAACCTTCTGGTAATTACTGGAGCTTGCAAAGAGTCTACTGCTCCTTTACCTGGTGCCCACCAGGTCAAAAGCAAAAAATAAAAAATAAATCTAAGTACTAGCATAAACATCCTATTGCCCAACTCCACTGCTCCTGAAAGTGGCCTGATCTGTTCTTTGCCACCCAAAGGCATGTCCACGGTTCTCCTTATGCCAGCTTCCAAAAAAAAAAAAAAAAAAGGCTCATTAATTATAGCATCTATAGGCCCTCCACATTAATCTAGAGGGAGCAAAACTCTTCTGCAAACCAATTTCCTCACATCTGCTAACATCAAAAGAGGCTACGATTGGTCATAACCCAGGATATTCATTGGATCAGGTCATATATATAAAGGACAAGGCAGCTACCACTTAATTGTATGAGCCCAGCTTTCACCCTTTATCTTGACCTTCCAACTTCACCTTTAGAGAAAAACTGGTCCATGGGACAAGTCAGTTATCTTTTGAACTTCCTTTTATATTCCACGTGGCAGGCTGAGTAAATTCAGAGTCCTTCTAGGGCTGAGTACTCACTTGCCCATTCTCTCTCTCTCTCTCTCCCTCTCCCTCTCTTTTCTCAGATTTGCCTGATCACATCTGTCTCAGATTTTTAGATTTGAAACTGAGAGTAGGGAAGGAATAGTCAGAGGTTAGAAGGTTCTACTTAGACCCTAAGCTTTAGCCCCATTCTCTGGTTTAGCTTTTATGAGATAGCCTGCAATATGGTACTGAATATCCACCCTTAACTCTTAACAAGGCTTAAAACTAAATCTTTTCCTTACTTTTTCTTAGTCGTATATGTCCATGATACTCTTATGTTGACCTCACATCACTACCATTTCAAGACAGGATAAAACAACAGACCCTTCCTCTAGGAATTATAGCTATTCCTAATGACCTTAACACTTTTGTTCTATTCTAAATTTCCAAGGCGAAGCTTCTCATAGTCTTGGCTTTTCTGAGTTCCTATTTCAGGAAGCTGTTCAAATCAAGCTCTGGTATCCAATAAGGGGTCTCTTTCTGCCATATTTTGGTGTTTACCTCCTTCATTCCTCCTCAGTTTTGGTGATTTACCCTGCTTCTTTATCTTGGGTCCTATGGTAGGCAGAATTACAAGATTGCCCCAAGACTTCTAATCCTTAATATGCCCTATATAATCCCTTCCCCTTGAGCATGGGTGGGTGCAGTGAATATGATGGATATCACTGCACAATTAGTTGGCACTATATGCCAACAAATCTGAGATTTTTAGGTATACGTCAGATCTCAGGTGCATTGATTTTGAGAACATCAAAAGTGAGATTATCCTCAGTGATCCTGGCCCAATCTAGACCCTTCAAAAGAGGGTCTAAGAGTAAGAAAAAAGCAGCAGCAGACACGATCCCTGTTGGTCTTGAAGAAGCAAACTGTCACTTTGTAGAGAGGCTATGTGGCAGAGAATGCTGGGTAGCCTCTAGGAAATAAGGGACCTCAGACCTTCAAACGTAAGGAACTAAATTCTGCTGACCATCCCATGGCCTTTGAAGAAGGACCAAAGCTCTAGAAAGGGATGCATCCCAGTCAACACCTTGATTGCTTGATACCCTGAGCAAAAGACCATTTTAGCTGTGCCTGGACTCCTGACCCACAGAAACTGTGAGATAATTAATGCATGTTGTTTTAAGTTGCTAAATTTGTGATATTTTGTGACATGGCAATAGAAAACTCATACACGTTCCCGGGTCATTGTTTTTACCACAAGTGTGACTGAGGACCGAAGTACCGAAGATTGTGCACACAATTGCAGGGTCAGCCAGAAATTCTCTTGGCACCCTCTTCTCCAGCAACACACACACAAATGCATTCCTCCATTTCTAAACTGCCAGCATCGCTTCTGCTCCGGGAGGAGCTGGGTCTAATTTCCAGCTAAGGCTCCTCCTGCTCCTGCACCAGACTGATACCTGCAGACCACCTATCGAAACTTTTCTCTGAGTCCCGAGATAAAACGACGGTGTCCTTGGGGACTCACAGGCTCAGCTGGTGAAGTTGTTTCCATTAATTACAGCACAAAGAAACCTCTTGAATACAGTATTGTGAAGTTTGTTTTGAAAATCATACTGCTTTTGAAAATTACCATTCATTATGCTTCGTAGCCAAATCATTTTACTTAGGAGCAAAAATGTGGTTTTTCTACCAGCTGAAGGGTTCCTCCACAATGAAGCTAGAGAATTATTCCTTGAGCAAGACTGCCTCTCCTGCAGCTAAAGTCTTCTTGCATATTTTAGGGGGGGGTGGGGAATGGACAAATCGCATGTAAATGGAAAAATAAATCTTTGAAAGCAAGAGCGACCTCCCTTTCAGTTCATTTCTATGAGTATCTTTTTCTTGTTTTGCTTGGAAAATGGGAAACAATATAACTATCTGTACTTGGGGGAGAATAACTATATAATTCATCACTTCAAAATCTAAATCTTTCTCTCTGATCTGTAATACCTCATAGCCTCTATAATAAAACAACCGAATCAACTCAGTGCGTCTCAAATATGCCATACTCTGTGACATTCTTGTTCAAAGTCATTTTTTGGCTCCTTGACACTGTAGTTTCTTGATATATGCAATGCCATATTTATAGCTAGGAATTGTATTTGCTGGATAGAATGCAATGATTTGTATAGTGATTTGTGATGTGTGTCCCTGAAAGCAACCATACAGAAATAAATTGCATTATAAAAACCACATTTGATACCTCAATCAAGCCCATTCATTACAATTTTGAAAATTCCAACATGCATAGGTCAGAGCTACTACTTTGCATTTATCAGGAGTTTTGCATCCTCATGGATTAGAGATTGATAAGTTTCTAATTATTTTCTAGGCCAAACTGAATACCAATAATCAAAGAAGAGCTACTTAGTTTTTAATTGTTACAGTAAAATACCTTGTCTGATTACAAGGAAATGAAATCAGTCTTTTGATCAGAATCCTTGCAACCATTTCATAAGCACTGAAGGAGGTTACTTACTGAAGATGGTGAGGCTTGTTGTGGACATAAATGAAACAGATGACTACATTCCCTTCTTCGCTTTCTTTTTCTGCTATCACAGGATAAGAAATGAGGAAGTACCATGATTCCCCTTTGCAACTCTAACCATTGCTTTAGGTATTTCAGAACCTCACCAGGTGTCTTGAACTGTATTTAGGGGAAAATAATTTTGAAATGGCCAACACAGCCAAGTTTTTGAGAAGAGAAAAAATAAGTTTATCTTGTTCTTTCTTCATATTTTCCCCATTCCCAAATATGGACTGTTGTGAAATTTTTTCTCTTTCTTTGGCCATGCCTGTGAGATTGTAGGTTCTATGAAGTTGAGATGGTGACTTTCCTATTCACTGTTATAGTCCCACAGTTTAGCAGAGTGTCGGATACACAGTAGGGCCCTTACAATTATTTTGGCAATAGATGAATATCTCTAAGCATTTAGAAATTTGTGTGTCTCTAAAATCAGAAAATGGATTGGATAAACCATGTTAAGACTGAAATTTCCCACCACATCTTTAACCAATCTTTGAGCACCAAGCTATGCTAATCCAGGGATGACCCATATGAAGCCAGTTTTAACAATAAAAATAACAATACATTTTCTTAAAAACTTAGCAGAGATAGCCAGCATCACACTGTAGGGAATATAGACTCTATATAAATCGTGTAAAAAAAAAATCACTAAACAAGTAAACAAGTGGGAAAAAAAAAACCCTAACAACATTTACAGTAGGTGAGAGGTGGAAAGCAGAATCTAGAACTGCAATATATTACCTAAAACATTCAGTTTTCAACAACAACAACAAAAAATAAAAGGCATGCAAATAAAGAATACGTAACTAATATACAGAAAAACACGATCTCTGTTTCAATAGAAACTCCCTCAAGGGGCCCAGATGTTGGACTTAGCGGACAAAGAAAAGTAGGTATTACATATATTCAAAAGCAAAAGGAAACCATGTTCTAATAATTAGAGGACAGCATGATAAACAGTGGATCAACAAGTATAGGATATCAATAAAGAAAGGGGAATTATACAAATCACCCAAGTAGAATTTCAGGTATGGAAAAGTACAATAATTGAAATGAAAAATCACTAAAACAGCTCAACAGAAGATTTGAGCTGACAGAAGAAACAATCAGCAAACCTGAAATGGATCAATAAAAATGACCCAAAGAAAACGGAAAGAAGAACAGAAAGAAAAAAGAATGAGAACACAATGAATAGAGCCTCAGACACATGGGACAACATAAATTATATTAACATATATGTAAAGGAGTCTCAGAAAGAGAGGAAAGGGGGCAGAAAAATAAATAAAGCAATTATGGCTAAACATTTTCAAAATTCTGTTGCCAAAAAAGAAAAAGCATTAATCTACATATCCAGAAAGCTTAAATGAACTTCAGGTAAGGTAAATACAAAGAGATCCACACCTAGACATATCATAGACAAAGTCAAAGGGGAAATCTTAAAAGCAGCTTACACATACACATTCATGCCACCCCCCAACTCATCACAAACAAGAAAACCACATTAAAATTACCAGATGACAGGAAAAAATGAAGCCAGAAGGTAGTGGGATGACACACAGAAAGTACTTAAAAAATAAGACTATCAATCAGTAACTATAACAAGCAAAACTATAATTCAAAAATGAAGGCAAAATTAAGGTCTATCCAGATACAAAGACTGAAAGAATTCATTGCTAACAGATTTTCATGACAAGAAATACTAAAGGAAGTCCTTCAGACTGAAAAGAAATGATACCATATGGTAACCTGAATCCACACAAAGAAGGAAAGAGCACCAGTAAATATAATTATGTAAGAAAGTAACAAAAAATAAAATAAATAAAATGTACTTACACATAAGTAAACATGTAAATATAAGCATATATTTTCTCTTTGCATAGAACTATTACTATAAGCTACTGTTGGGGTTATATAAAGATGTAGATATATGACAGTAACAGCAAAAAGGAATAGGAAGGGAATAAATCTGTGTTGAATAAAGTTTCTACATGTCACTGGAATTGAGGCATGGGCTGGGGACTGGAAACAAAAGAGACATTTTAAGAAGTTATTCCATTAGCTGGAAAACGGTCACTCAGGGACCAAACTAGGGCAGTGGCAGTCAACTGGAGACTATTTGAGTGGGATAAGGAGGCAGAATTACCAAATTTGGTAAAGGATTAGAACAAAGAGACAGGCACATGGGAGGAAGTATAGGTTAAAGAAAATTTAAATAAGGCAAAAAGGGAAGAAGGAGTATCCATTAACATAATTGGAATAGTGATAGTTTATTGTAGATTATTTAGATTGTGTTCCAGCCTGAGAATTAACTAAAAGCCAGGTCTGTGAGGATTGGAGGGCAAGGCAGGTTCGTTTTGGTAAGCTGGAACTCTCTGTCTCATCCCATCTTAGTTACAACAATGGGAAACCGTATCTAAGTCATGAGGGTGGTGACTCTCAGCCAGGAGAGGAATAAACACAAAAGATGCCAGCATTACATGAAAGTTCTTTGTATTTCAAAATATTGTCTGTCACTGGCACTACTAATGAGAATGGTTCTACTTCAACTCACTTTTAATTTTTTAAAAAAAACCTAATAGTGTGATGGTTTGATGATGAATTTTTAAAAAACTGCTAAGATTTCAGATTTGAAAAAGAAAGGGGGGGCGGAAATGAGGAGAAAAGATGAAGAAATGCAATTCAATTGGCATTTGAGAAGAATCCAGGCTTCCATCTGGACATACATCTAACCTTCACCTTTGACTTTGCTCTATTCTGTCATTCTCTGTGGGCTGAGTGATAACCTCATTTTTCCTCTTTTCTTCTCAGTATTAATGATTATTTGAATAGATTCCTGAATTTATGAGAACATTTATTTTTTTTAATGTTTTTATTTATTTTTGAGACAGAGAGAGACAAAGCATGAGCAGGGGAGAGGCAGACAGAGAGGGAGACACAGAATCCAAAGCAGGCTCCAGGCTCTGAGCTGTCAGCACAGAGCCCGATGTAGGGCTCGAACTCACAGACCGCGAGATCATGACCTGAGCCGAAGTCGGATGCCCAACCGACTGAGCCACCCAAGCGCCCCAATGAAAACATATTAAAAATTCAAAGCACCTTTTTATTAGATCAAAGAGATAATAAATTGTCTCCTATATTCCATACCCTATTAAAATGGCCCTGGAACTTTTGATTGGATGTCTGGACCCAGAAACATGTTAGTTAAACCACTGGAATCTAGAAGTCCTAATTCTTCCTTTGGTTTGCAATTTCTCACTGCACACACAGTGGGATTTGTGTGAATTATGCTAAGCAATTTTTTTTTTTTAGATTAGAGAGATTCAGGGAAATAGGTAATTATTATGGAGACTGGAAATTAGTTAATGCTAAGATTAATAAAAATGGCAAGCAGTATCTCCATGGAAATAATAACTTAAGAAATTCCTTTTTCTGTTTCTATGTCCTATCTCCTACCATCACTCTTCCTATTCCTTCACTTATATTCCTTCAATATATGGGGAAATATTGCCTTCTATAAAGTTGCTTTGATTATCATCAAAAGCAGAGGTCATTATGAAGACCTACTCGAACAGCTATGATGTGAATGGCCTCTCTTGTTAAAACACATAACCCAAAAAAGGAAATATTGGCTGAGAAAGAAAAGACCTCAGCATGGACTGTGGCCATTGACATGATGAAAATCAGGGAACACTCTGGAGATTTTGTGACTCACTCCTTGGAGGAGACCCTATTTCTCAAGAGACCTTGTCTACTTAAGGTCCAAATTTGGGGGCGGCTAGGTGGCTCAGGTAGTTAAGCATCCGACTTCGGCTCAGGCCATGTACTCACAGTTTGTGAGTTCAAGCCCGACGTCAGAGCTTGACCTCAGACGTCTGACCTCTGAGCTGTTACCACAGAGCCTGGAGCCTGCTTCAGATTCCCCTCTCTCTGCCCCTCCCATGCTCATGTTCTGTCTCTTTCTGTCTCTTGATAATAAATAAACATTAAAAAAAAAAAAGGTCCCAATTTGCCTACAGTAACCATGGTTCTTGTATTATAATTTGTAATGCCTTACTTTACTCAAAAAGTACGAATGGCCCAGAGTACTGAAATGGGGAGAGGTAAGCTAGATTGTGTTGAATAGCTATTTTGTGCCATTATACTATTTAATTGAACCCTTTCCATAATTCTGTAAGACACAATTATCAACATTCTTTGGCTATGACCAAGGCTCATAAAATTTAAATGACTTTCTCAGGATCACACATATAAGCCCAGAATAGATTAAGGGGCAGGATACACGGTCAATTTCATATAGAATCAATCTGTACCCAGTACTGAAACATTATCTAAGTACGTGGAAAAATTTTTGACAGCTAATCCAAGGATTCACATTAAATTCCTTAGCATCACTTGGGAAATCCTCTGGGATTAAAGGAGAGAAAAGCAAAAACAAGGGTATGAAACACTCCTCATTGGTATTGATCTCATCCTTGTGGAGGAAATGCTGACCAAACACGAATATTTTTTAAAGTAGGGCTGCATTGTCAAGTTTTCCAAGGACCTTACCTGTCTCAATCAAGGGCTGCATTATTAGTTTTCCAAACCTCACCTGTCTCCACCAAGCCCAGTGATGGAGTGCCACAAAGCGAGTGTCCCGGGATGCATACTCTGAAATGCAGTTAGCATGCAGACAACTGATAAGGGCATATTGTCAGGACCAACACCTACAAAAAGGGGGAAAGAATGGAGGATTGGGCCAAGGGAGGAGCTAAGCTCTGATAAAGATTCAACCGGCCTTGGCCAACCCCTAGGGGAGTTCTGCAATTGAGCCCTTCATAGTTGTTTTGACCTGGGGGGTAGATGGCCAGGCCTTTACATATTTCTGTCAGTCAGCCAGTGGATGATATGGGTCAGCTGCCACAGTGACCTTGGGCAAAGGATTACCAGGAGTAATTTCTAGAGATGGCTGACAGCTGAAAACTCTCAGCTGGCAAACTCTCAGTCACTGGGAGGAAGTGTCCCTCATTCCTGAAGAGATTTCTGGGTGGACCATCACAGTACCAACTACATATAACCCGTTAATGGTTAAGTCAGTCTTCAAATTCAGCCCTATCTGGCTCTAAGCACATGTTTTGTCCCTTATATTAGTATACCTGTCTGAATGCACAAGGAACACTGTTCATGACTACCAGAGTTTCAACCTCTCTAACTAGGCTTCAGAGAATCTTACAGAGCAAAACATACAGTCCTGGTTGCTCAAATCAATGTTTGGTTCAACTGCAATAATTGTGAACTTGATGTGGGAAGGGACATCCTACGGCGTGATATTTTCCCCAGTCTCCCAATACAGTGAAGTAATTCAGAGAAACCATCCTGGGATGCAGGCACATGAAGATGTATAGCAAGGCTCTGTTCTAGGCAGGCAGCCCTAGAGCCTTTCTTGACCCCTGGGGAGTTGCTCTTCAGGGATGAGAGTTGGGTCCCTAGTAAACTCTCCCTAGCCCTTGCTTCTCATCCTGAAAAAGAGGGTTGCAACTTTGCAAAGAAAGATGGTCAGTGTTGCTGGGCATAGGCTTTTGTCTTCTTCCAAGAGGTGCTGGATGGCTGGAGAGTCACTGCAGGGAAACCAGAGTCAGTTAACAGGGATTCTTGAATCCTTCTCCTGGCCAATGAGGAGGGAGCCGAAAGGAAGGAGTCAGACATTCTCCGAACCATAAGTGGAGTTTTAGTTTGGGTTTGTTTACAAGCAGAACCTGAGACAAGGACTTGATTAAGTGCAGACAAAGGTTTTTGTTGTTGTTGTTGTTGTTGTTGTTGTTGTTGTTGTTGGGGGTAGGGGATGGGCAGGGAGGGTGTAAGTTATTCTAGTAAGTGAGAGAGAAAGGTAAGGAGAATGAGGCAAGAAACAAGCTTTAAAAGGTTTCTGTTAGAACTGGTTATTGCCCTCGGTAATTAGGACTCAGTCCTGCTGATGCCCTTTTGAGTAGCCTTGCAAAATGCACCTCAGAATTGCCCCATCAAAGAATGGGTGCGGGGGGGGGGGGGGATTTTTCTAGTGATTCCAAAGCTTCTTGTATAATGGTCTCTCCTGAGGAAATGAATCTCCCCACACTTCCAGGGCAAGCTCCCTTGGTTTTAGAGAAAGCACTGAATAAGAACCATGGAGCGTCCAGGTGGGACACAGCCAGCACGCAGAGAAACTGTCCCCCACAGCTGCTGCTGAACTGACATGGACCAAGGCATCTGCTACAGAGGGGTATCGTCTAGGTAGATATCTGGATGGCTGTTTGAGAGATTCGCTCTCACAAAACCAAGAATGAAAGGTGGTCACCTTGACTGTCAACTCTAATCTTGAATGTTTCTGCTCTCCATGCTCATGGGACCTTCCTCCCGTTCACATTAAAAAATATGTACATCCTTAGGAATTGTTTCTCTAGGGCATTTGTGGGCTTCTTGCTTCCGGTTCCAGCTCAATCCTCCAAGATGCAGGGATAATTTACCCACATCAGGCCTCTCTTCTCATTCCTGGTAAATATCAGCTCCTACACCTTCTAAGAGGAGCAAAGTTTAGGAGATTACATGAGTAAACAATGTTTGTGAGGCTGGGGTCGTTTCTTCAAACTGCACACGTTTTAAATTTTTGGCTTCATCAGTGCTTACTAAAAAGAGTGAGTTAACAATAAAGATTTCATTTTAGTGACCTTGTATTATTTTTGTCTGAAGTCCATCTTGGGTATTGGGAAGGGCTTCTGGAGTTAGCCTTCACCACTCACTAACTTTATTGCGTCTTTGGGTTTCTATATGCCTTACCTCTAAATTCTATGGTTTCATTATGTATTATGAAATGGTCTCCTGTTTTTTTTCTTTTTTTTTTTTTCAATCACTCAGGCAGGTGAGATGTGACATTTCATTTCGTTTTGATTCACTGAATATGATTCAGAAAATGGTGCAGAGAGCTAAACTCTAAAAGCAGCCTTTTCAGTACAAACCAATTGGCTTTCTTCCTACTGTTTGAAAAACTATAATAATAATCATGTCTTCAGGTATTTCCCCCTTACCTTTTTTGGCTACTTTACTGCACCGAACCCTGAAATACAAGTTTTCAGCGCAAAAAGCAAGGCTGCCTTCATTGGCTAATGTCCAGAGAAGAAAAATTAACATGGAGGTAGGTTTAGGCTTGCTTCCTTATTATCTGTCAAACGTATGATTATAAATAAGACAGTGCAGACTCTCAAACTCAAATGCTGGCTATCCCTGCTTATTCAATAAAGGATACAATGTATTTTTTAAAAACAATGGTCTAGACGCCTGTGTATGTCATAACTCTCAATTCTCACAGTATTCTCTGTAAGTAACTGCTCTCATTAGTCCAATCCACAGATGGGAAAACTGAGGCACATAGCCATTAAGGTAACACTTCCACAGTCTGCCCAGCTACTGAGTTGGGGAGCCAGGATTCAAACCCAGGAGTCTGACTTTAAAAACCCATCTTGGGGCGCCTGAGTGGCTCAGTCGGTTGAGTGTCCATCTTCGCTGGGGTCACGATCTCACAGTCTGTGAGTTCAAGCCCCGCATCAGGCTCTGTGCTGACGGCTCGGAGCCTGGAGCCTGCTTCAGATTCTGTGTCTCCCTCTCTCTCTGGCCCTCCCCCCGTTCATGCTCTGTCTCTCTCTGTCTCAAAAATAAATAAATGTTTAAAAAAAAAATTTTTTTTAAAACCCATCTTGTGCTGCCTCTTACCTAAAAGTCTCTCTAATAAAAGTCTTTGGCATGAATTCACTGATACCTTGTCAAGATATAAGGGACTTAAGGACACCACCATTATTTAGATAAACTGTTTAAATTAGTTTGAAAGTCAGCAGTAAAGCAAGAAATTTTCCGCTGAATCTAATCTCCGTACACATGATCTAATTTTAGCAATTGCGATTTCTCCCGCAGATCAGAGCCCAAGGATGTGTGCGTGTATTTTTTCCCAAGATACTACAAAGTACCCCAAATGTGAGGGCTGCAGCTTGCAGATATTTTTAGTCACAGAAAAATGTGATTAAGAATAGTAATTCTGTTAGTGATATTTGACCTGTTTTTGTCTTGAAATCACCAGTAAATCCCCCAATATAGCTGACGCTGATAGCGTATGCGCACGTGTGTATACCGCAATTCTGTGGATTCTTTTCTCCGCAACCCCCCCCCACCCCGTCCCGCCGCCCCCCCGACTTCAGGATGTACAGGATGTAATGAAGGCTATTGCACACTAGATGGCAGCCTTGCCACGTGAGCCCCCAGCCTAGGACTAGTGTCTGAGAAGTGAAAACCATTCTCATTTCAAAGTAGAATAGTTTAAGAAGTGAAAGAGAGGCTAATAAAGAATCTACTTCTCTGATTCCAGGATTAGAGGCGAAACTCAGGACGAAAGGACTAACATGGAGGTGAGAGAACTGTCCTCTGCTCTGTAGTTCCACAAACGCAATTGGAGTCACCTTAGAGACACTTTTTCCCTGTGACGCCGGGAAAGGTCACTTTCTGCTCCTTGTGCAGTTGGAGTCATTACAGAAAGCTTCTTTGGAGACCCTTCAGAAAAATGCAGAAGTGAATTCATAATTATACACTGAAATAGCTGAATTCTAGTAGCTCTCAAGTTACATGATTAATGTATCGCTGTATAATTACATGATTATCGATAAAATTTATGCTAGATATTGTGTGTGACTTTTCTTCAAAATGTCCACTTGTTTCCCCAAAACCATAAAAGATTCGATGGATGGGGCACCTGACTGGCTCACTCGGTAGAGCATCTGACTCTTGATCTCAAAGTTTTAAGTGTGAGTCCCATGTTGGGTGTAGAGATTATTTAAAAATAAAATATTTCAAATAACAGATGTGAATGGATGAATAAAAAGCAATAGTCTCGGTATTATGATATATGGTCCGTTAGAGTCATTTAACTTAATATCTCCTTTTTGTACATCCCAGAAATGCCTCCACTGAACTCAGTCCAAGCAAACAGTGCCTTCAAAGCCTCCTCCAGGTTCGCTTATCCTCCTCCCGGCTGGATGCAAGCTGAAGGGATTAGAAGGGAGAAAGGAACTCCCTATCTCACAGAGCTAGAAAGACAGACATATTCCTGCCATTCCTCAGTGAAACCTTGACCACACTGCCCTGCAGACAGAGACTGCTTGAGGTGTGTTAGCCATTAAAAAGACTTTTGTGGGTTGGCTTGGGAACCAGCGACCACACAGCGCTTGTTAGAAACAGACTCATTGAGCAGTGCAAACTGTTGAAATGAATGGGCTTCAAGGAGCTCCCAGATCAGGGCCTAAAAATAATATTTATCTCTTTCATTTTCTGTTGACCTCCTACAGTTTTAATCAGATCTCCCAAGTCAAATGGCTGCTGATGTTCCAATTTGTCTTGCTACAACTATTTATTAACAAAGCAATTATTATGACACGACACAGGCTCAGTAGGACAGTACTGTCTTATGATTATCTTCTTGGAGATAAAAACAAGAAGCTTTCCATAAAACCCTGCTTGGGAGCACAATCTGGGTAAGTGTTTTGTACAATGTGGAATAAAGACCATTGGTTCTGAAAAATCATCATCAAACTCTACAGAGATATAACAAACTTAATCATATCCATGATTGGAACTCATCTCAGTAATTTTAAATTCTTTAATTATATCATGGTTACATCTGCCTTCCTTTCCTTCCTTCCTTCATTCCTTCCTTTCTTCCTTCCCTCTTTCCTTTACCAAAAATATTGTAAGTCAGTCACTGCATAAGAGCCCTAGTAAGGATACACGTAACATGTTATAAGGAACTCCTCACCTATGATCTAGCACATAATTTGAAGCCACAAATAAGCACCGTATATAGATTGTATAGAGAAACCACTGTATATAGATTGAACTAACCTTTAAAGCCCTGCAACAGCATTTTCCAGCTGTGGTCATGTGCATGACCACATTCAACTCTCAGAGCAACTTTTGAATTGAGGTAACAGATGCAGAGAAGCCAAGGGCCTTGTTCAAGAGTCTGTGAAGAATTCTAAAGCCAGCAATTAAATTCAGTTCTATTGCCCTGATGTCCAGGATACTCTTACTGAGGACCATCACAAACGAATGCATAGACATTTTCTCAGTTTTAAAACTAGGCCTCACCTAACTATTCCCTGAGTGCCTAAGCCAGAAGTCTTGGCAAACTGTGACAAAACCTGTTCTGTTCAGGGTAACTAGCTGCCTGTAACCGTGACTCCATTATCTGTGCGTTTAGTTTATACAAAGTTTCCATAACTTTGTGAATACTAGTAAATGAATAAGCCAGTCTATAGAATTACTTATATTTGCTCTCGATTGTACAAAAAACGCATCAAGAACAAAACTGTGAACTGAAGTTAGCCCTATTAGGTTGTACCTACTCCCATTTATCTTCAAATTCATTGATCCCCAAAGCTGGATGTACCAATGGACCAAGCTACGACCGAGGCCAATTATACTTTCCGAGGCCGGGGCAAAACAGTGTCCGTTGCCTTAGACCTAGTGTGTGGGGATATTTAGAAGAAAGGCCTACACTCCAGGATATAAATCAAAACCCCTAATAACCTAACTTAACAAGAATGGATTCCAGGTCTGTGGCAATTTTAATATGAATGTGTTTGAAGGTCAAGCTTTGTCCATAATCATGAAAGATGAAGAATGTGATAAGAGTAAGAATTTCTCTTCTAGAGATGAAGATAGATAGGGGTCTCCAGGTACTACACTACAGAGCAGTGGACCAAGTGTAGGTCATTCTGATAAATTTCACCAAATAGATGCTTTCTATCTTCACAGTGTTTAAGTGATAGTTGTGCCTGCTAGGGCCACCACCCCAGAGGAAGTTTAGAGGTACTTGTGTGAATCAATACAGTGGGGACTTTATAAAAACACCCAATACTTAGAGCCATGTTAGTGCCCTCTCCCAGCCTCCTTTGTCAACACTCTGTTCTTTTTTTTTTTTTATGTTTATTTATTTTTGAGAGAGAGAGAGAGACAGAGTGCAAGTGGGAGAGGGACAGAGAGAGAGAGGGTGACACAGAACCTGAAACAGGCTCCAGGCTCCGAGGTGGCAGCACAGAGCCCGACGTGGGGCTTGAACTCATGGCAAGATCATGACCTGAGCTGAAGTCAGAAGCTTAACCAACTGAGCCACCCAGGTGCCCCAACGCTCAGTTCTTGATCCAAATGTAAAACTAAGATGTCCCAACACTCCTTGCTGCCCAAACCTCTACCATAATGGCCCAACCCAAAAAACTGAAATTCTGCTTTGAGCCTCCACTCTGGTCTTTCTGGCTTCGTGGTGACTGCTCCCCTTCTAGGACGAATTGGTCTGTCTTCTTTTCCAAAAGGCTGCATACTCTCTCCATACTCTCCAGTCTACAAATGAAAATTTATAGCTAAAGTGACCCTATATTTATCATCTAGATAAGTACACATTTAATGGGGCATCTGTATGGCTCAGCTGGTTAAGCATCTTACTCTTAGACTCTTAGTTTCAGCTCAGGTCATGATCTCACAGTTTGTGAGTTCAAGCCCTGCATCAGGCTCTGTGCTGGCAGTGTGGAGCCTGCTTAGGATTCTCTCTCTCTCTCTCTCTCTCTCTCTCTCTCCCACTTGTGCTATCTCTGTCTCTCTCAAAATAATAATAATAAAGACTGAAAAGGGACACTATAATAGTATGTTGGAAGCAGGAGTAAATCAAGAGAGTTCTGGTCCACTAGGATATATGACCCACTACCTATTGCCAACCTAACTTGGGAATGAGATTATGGCCTGGAGTCCATCGTTAATATATATCTATTTCCTGCTCTATGTCTAATAAGAGGGGTCACCTGACTCACTCTGATGCATGTTGTGCACTTTGCACACATGGTAGGAATTGCTGGGTCACTCTCATTGTGGGCTATTCCTGAAGTCAGTTTTCCTCAGTCAGTGGGACACACTTTCTATGTTATCCCATTTGAATACATCTTCAACTTAAGACCATGTCTATGATACATGAGAGAATGCCCCCAGAAAAAAAGGCACTTCATTAACTTTACATTTATTTTATTTTGTGGGTACCTTGTGATTGGCAAGTATCTACATACTCAACAGACATTTACTCAGTGTCTACTGTGGGAAAGCCATTTAAAAGAAAGCGGGACATAAAGATAAGCCAATAAGAAAAGAATGAATTTAAATAACAATTACAGAGTTTTAAGTGTCATTAAATAAATTCAGGTGAGGGGCCTCTGCCTTTATAGATGGGTTCAAATTCAAGATTCAGCTAAACCATCCATTAGCTCTATACCTTTCTTTCCCAACAGGAAATACACAGTGCGCTCATGTTTAGAATAATTTTAGAATAACAAAAGGACTAAATACAAAGTCACGTGCAGGGAGCACATGATATGCATGCAGGAACCTGGAGGTAACAGCAGGTGCCACTGCTGTATGTTATTAAGGTGACTGTTTCTCATGCAGCACACTGAAGGGCACTCAAGAGACCAGAATGCCAAAGGAAAATAAAATTTATTACTCCCAGGTCCCAGAGAGGAAACTCTAGCCTACCTTGAATGGCCAGCAGGATGCTGAGTGATGCAAGGACTCAACCAGCAGGCAGGGAATGAAAGGAAGAGAACTGTGGGCCAATCTTTACTGGGATTCAAGATATTAGCCAAGCGGGATTCCCAGGCTCCTGGGGAACTGGTTAGTTGAAAGGTGGTCCCTAGGGACTGTATGTCTGGTGGGAACTTAGCTGTCCCATATTCTTGACAGGTAAGAGCAGAACTTGGGAGTGGTCAGAGGAAGTCAGTATGTGGGCCTTATCTAAGTAGGCAGTGAAATGAGAAGTTTGGTTTTGTTTAACTGAACTGGTTAAAGGCCACGAAACAGATGCCACGGCAGCACAAAGAATAACTAACAGAAGGTTATGACCGACCCCACTACTAGATGGCAAGGAATGAGAGGAGATAGCAGTATTGAATATTAAATGCATACTGAATTGAAACCCAGGGGAGAGAGACATGTAAACTGGGCCATCTTGAGAAAGCAATGTCTGGAGTTAAAGGCACTGAGCTGTCTTCTCAGAGAGGAAGCCAGAGGGATGATTCTTCAGACCTCTCTATTCGCTCTCCCTCTCAACTCCTGGGGTCCCCAGTTGGACTGGAAGGCACAGGAGCCTGTTGCCGGTCAGCAGGTCAGCATCCACAGGGGAGAGAGCATAGTGTAGGTGGGTAGAAGGTAGCTTTGGGGATGAAGAGACCAACAGAAGATATCCACCCTACCAGCATTAAACGGGTGTCCTAATTACTACTGCTGCCTAACCCTCGATCCCAAACCTACTTAGTAATGCAACATCTCAGGGTCTGAAATACAAACACATTCCTGGCATCCCACAGGAGACGGGGTTGGAAATTCAAAAACGTCACAGGGGCACAGCTTTTCTCTGCTCCACGATGTCTGCAACATCAGCTGGTAAGACTTTGAGGGGCGACTTAATATCTGGGAGCCAGAATCGTCTGCTCACTTATCCACAGATCTGGCAGTTTAGTTTTGTCTATCGGCTGAGACCTTAGCTGGGGCTGTCAATCAGAACACCTGTACATGGAACATGTAGTCTGGGCTCCAGCATACCATGGTGGCTGGATTCCAAGAGCAAATGTCCCAAAAGAGAATCAGGTAGAAACTCTGTCAACTTATTAAATTAGCTTCAAATTTCACACAGCATCACTTATACCATAGTCACAAATTTGCCAAAATTCAGGGGAGAGCATATAAATCTCACCTCTCCATTAAAGGGCTACGATGGGAAAGAATGTGGCCATCACTGGAAAATGAAATCTGCTGTATTAGGGCAATGGAACTCCGAATCTTACTTTTAATACCATAACTTATATGCCTTATATACTTTTTGAAATAAAGTGAATTAATATTAATATAATTTATTATATTCTTTAGACATTGTTGTTTGGTTGTGCTCTGTGCAAACAAGCAATACATTGGCAGAAGTAGCAAAGCCCTTTTTGGAAGATGGATATGATATATATATATATATATATATATATATATATATATACACACACACACACACACACACATATATATATGTGTGTGTATATATATGTATGTATATATATCCATAAGCAAATGTGATAGAGGATTTGGTTATATGATCAGGGAAATATAAATGCTTTCATGAAAAGAGGTTCTTGATATCCATTTGTTGGAGCTCTGCAAATAAGTAATTATTAAATATTACCATAAAATCAAGAAAAAATAGACAATCTGGATAGGCCTATATCTATTACAAGTTGAATCAATAATTTATACTCTTCCAAATTAAAAAGCACCAGGCCCAGGTGGGTTCACTTGTGAATTCTTAAGGAAGAAATTATACCAATTCTTTACAATCTCTTCTAGAAGACAGAAGCAGGGGGCATGCTATCTAACTCATTCTCTGAGGCCAGAATTACCCCAATGTCAAAACCAGACAAAGACATTACAAGAAAAGAAAACTATAGACCATTATCTCTCATAAACATAGATGCAAAAACCCTCAACAAAATGATAGCAAATCAAATTCAGCAATATATAAAAAGAATTGTATGTCATTATCAAATAGGATTTATTTCAGGTATGCAAGGCTGATTCTACATTCAAAAATCAGTTAATGTAATCGATCACATCAACATACTGAAGAAGAGAAATCACATGATCATATCAAAAGATGCAGAAAAGCATTTGACAGAATCTAACACCCATTCATGATAAAAACTCTCAGCAAAATAGGAATAGAGGGCAACTTTCTCAACTTGATAAAAATGCCTACAAAAAACCTAGAGGTAAAATCACACTTAATGATGAGAAACTCAAAGCTTTCCTGTTAAGACTAGGAACAAGGCAAGGATGATCCCTCCCTTCACTGCTTTACAACATAGTACTGGGAGTCCTAGCAAATACAGTATGACAGTAAAAGAAAATAAAAAGTATACATATTGGGAAAGAAGAAATAAAACTATCTTTACTTGTAGATGACATGATTGTCTATATAGAAAATCCAAAAGAATCAACAAAAGAACCCCTGGACCTTATAAGCAATTACAGCAAGGTTGCAGTATACAAAGTTAATGTACAAAAGTCTATCACTTTCCTATGTACCAGCAATGAACAAGTGGAATTTGAAATTAAAAATTCAATAGCATTTATGTTAGTGTCCCTCAAAATGAAACACTTAGATATGTATCTAACAAAATATGTACAACATCTTTATGAGGAAAACTGAAACTCTGATGAAACACAGTAAAGAAGAATTAAGTAAATAGAGATATTCCATGTTCGTGCACGGGGAGAGTCAATATTTTCAAGATGCCCATTCTTCCAAGTAAGGTCTAACAATTTCATGCCATCCCAATCAAAACCTTGGCAAGTTATTTTGTGGGTATCGACCAACTGATTATAAAGTTGCCAACATGATATTGAATGAGAAGAAGAAAGTCGGAAGACTGACCTATCCGACTTCAAGATTTACAAGTAAGTTACAGTAAAGATAGTGTGGTAGTGGCAAAAGAACAAATAGATCAATCCAGAAACAGACCCGCATAAATATTATCAAGTGGTGTCTGACAAAGGAATAAAGACAATACAAGAGGGAAAAAATAATCTTTTTAACAAATGGTGCTGGAACTCCTGGACACCCACATGCAGAAAAGAAATGAGTCTATAGACACAAACCTTACAGCCTTCACAAAATTTAACTCAAAGTGGGTCACAGACCCAAATGTAAGACACCAAGTTAGAAAACTCCTAGAAGGTGACATAGGAGGAAATCGAGGTGATCTTGGGTATGGTAATGACGTTTTAGACACAACATCAAAGACATAATCCAAGAGAGCAATAATGGATAAGCTAGACTTCATTAAAATTAAAAACTTCTGCTTTGCAAAAGACACTATCAATAGAATGGGAAGACAAGCCACTGACTGGGAGAAAATATTTACAAAAAAAAGTATCTGATACAGCGATGTTGTCCAAAATATGCAAAGAACTACTAAAACTCAACAGTAAGAAAATAAGCAACCAATTAAAAAATTGGCAAATACCTGAACAGACATTTCACCAAATAAAATATACACATCACAAATAAAAATGTGAAAAGATGCTCAACATCAAATGTCATTAGGGGTTTGCAATGAGATGCCACTACACATCTATTAGAATGGCCAAAATCCAAAACTCTGACAACACCAAATACTGGCAAGGAGGTGGAGCAGTGGGAATTTTTGCTCACTGCTGATGGAAATGTTAAATGGTAGCCACTTTGGAAGACTGTTTGGCAGTTTCCTTACAAAACAAAATATACTCTTCCGACCCGGCAATTGTACTCCTTGGCATTTACCCAAAAGAGTTGAAATACTTAGGTCTATACAAAAATGTCTGTGGGAGCTTTATTCCTACTTGCCACAACTTGGAAGCAACCAGGACATCATTCGGTCAGTGAGCGAATAGATAAACTGTGGTACATCCAGGCAATGGAATATTATTCAGTGCTAAAAAGAAATAAGTTATCAAACCATGCGAAGACATGGAAGAACATTAAATAAATATTACTAATGAAAGAAGGCAATCTAAAAGTGGCTACATAGTGTATGATTCCAGCTATATAACATTCTTGAAAAGGCAAAATCACGGATCAGTGGTTACCAGGAGTTAGGAGGGAGGAAAGGATAAACAGGTGGAGGCACAATGGATTTTTTAGGGCAGGGAAACTATATATTACATGGTGGATACATGCTTTTATACATTTGTCAAAACCCATAGAATGTCCGACACCAAGAGTGAGCCCTAATACAGACTATATAGACTTGGGGTGATAATGATGTGTCAAAATAGGTTCATCAATTGTCACAAATGTGCCACTCTGGTGGGGGATGTTGATAGTGTGGGAGGCTGTGCATGAGTGGGCACAGGGAGGATATGGAAATTCTACTTTCTGCTCAATGTTGCTGTAAACCTTAAACCACTCTAAAAATAAGTGATGTTTGACAAATGAAGAAGCACATAGGCCAATATAGATAGTAATATGATCTTACTAGAATATTTATCCCATTCTGTGTTAAAAGGACATTGTGGTACCACAGTGAATGGGTACACCACTGTTACAATGCTAGCGATTGAACGGAAAGCATCTGACCTCAGGTTTTGGTGGCAGTCGGGTACCCTAAACCGCATGTCTAAATTTATGGAGCTTTCTGTACCCACTTCTGACTTTGAGTTGGAGAAGGGGTGGATATGTAGTTTGGGCAAAGCCAACTCCTCTGAAGCTTTGTTTTCTAAGTGGCATTTTCCAAGTATGCCAGAGAGACCCCATTCGTTGAGAACTTCCTGTGTTAGTACTTGAACAATGGGGCATCATTTGAAAGGAGCTCTGCCAGGGGGCGCCTGAGTGGCTCAGTCGGTTAAGCAGCCAACTCTTGATTTCATCTCAGGTCATGATCTCACAGTTCATGAGTTCAAGCCTTGCATTGGGCTTTACGCTGACAATGTAGAGCTTTCTTAGGAATCTCTCTCTCTCTCTCTCTCTCTCTCTCTCTCTGCCTCTCCAGGGTACATGCTCTCTCTCTCAAAATAAATTAAACTTAAAAAAAAAAGAAAGGAGCTGTGCCACAAAATGGAAAACACACAACAAAACAACATTTTCTTGGGTATATTATATTTCCCCTTGACGTCACCAGGGGCATGCATAATTTAATTGGTAAATAAAGAAAATACAGCTTAATATTGGGCATTTGAAATTCAACCTTCTGTTGCCTTAAAAAGCTGTCTTCTGTATGTAGCCGGTACCTTACAAGAAGAAAGACCCTTGAAAGAAAAAGAACATAACAAAATTCCTACAAACAGCATTTTTAGTGTATAAAAAAATAGCTTGGGATTCATGTGTCGTCACGACTTTGAAAAAATCATTTCAGAGCAAAGACATTTCATATGCAGATATGATACTTTAACTATTTCTATCAAATCCAGTGACATACATAAGTAACTTATAAGAAGTGTATAGAAACAGAAAGCACGGGGGCACCTGAGTGGTTCCAGTCAGTTAAGTGTCCGACTTCAGCTCAGGTCATGATCTCACAATTCATGGGTTCAAGCCCTGCATCGGGCTCTGTGCTGACAGCTCAGAGCCTGGAACCTGCTTTGAATTCTGTGTCTCCCTCTCTCTCTGCCCCTCCCCTGCCCACACGTGCTGTCTCTCTCTCTCCCTCCCTCCCTCCCTCCCTCCCTCCAATATAAAATAAAAAAATTAAGAAGCAAAGGAAGGAAGGAAGGAAGGAAGGAAGGAAGGAAGGAAGGAAGGAAGGAAGGAAGAGACAGCACTACCAATGTTATTGATACTAAGAAAGAATCCCGATTCGGAATTTGGCTCAGTGAGCCACACTCTATTGTCGTTTTCAACTGGTACACTTCATAGCGCTTATTGTCACTGGAAAATTGCTACCTTTTGAATAACTAGAGAATGAGCTTGGGTCTTTTCAATTTGGATTCAGGAAGATGTTAATGTATTCTCTTAAGCTCTGGAGGAATATATTTTCCTGGGGTCCAAACAATCAGGCTTCCCTTTTGCCTGCTATAATTTTAGGAAGGTTTTTCCTCCAGCTAACTCTTCCTGACTGTGGCTCCACTTGCTTAGGAGGAACTCAAGCCACCTCTTACCCTCATCGTGTCACAAAGAAAGAGGCACTCTAATGTGGGTTAAAGGTATACAATTAAAAGCAAAGGGAGGAGGAATCACCAGTGTTCATTTCTCCTCAAGTGGAACCCCCACATTGGCACAATTCTAGAATTGTCTCCCACCTACCTGGGCACCACCCCTATCAGTTGTTCTGACTGTTCTAGTCTGTTCTGCCCATGAAAGGCAGCCCCAAACTCTGAGAACTTTGTTGTTATTTTATCTATTTTTTTTATTAAAAAAAGTCATTCACCCTCATCAAAGCCCTGATTAGTCCCCTTCTGACATACTTCTCCTGTGCCCTTATCAACAGGCTCCAGTAAAAGATACATAGCTATATCACATTACAGTTTATGAAGTACTCTGACATATTATCTTCTGGCCAGGGGCCCAATATCTCCGTTTAACTTTTGCAAAAGAGGGCTCAGGGTCTGAGAGGTTATAAGGTTTATCTGCAGGCCACACAAGAAACAAACTGCAGGGCCAGTCCAGGAGACTAGGCCCACCAACTTCTCATTCCTGACTCTCAAACTGAGCACACATTAGTATCACCAGAGGACTTGTTACAACACAGATCTGGGGTGCTTGGCTGACTCCCATCAGTAGAGCATGAGACTCCTGATCTTGAGGTTGTGAGTTCAAGTCCCACATTGAGCAAAGAGTTTACTTCAAAAAACAAACAAAAAGACCAAAAAAACCCCAAAATAGAACACACGTCTTTAAGTGTCACAACCAGAGTTCCAGAGTCAGCAGGGATGGGATGGAACCAAGCATCTGCATTTCAAACAAATTTCCAGGTGATGCTGATGCTGCTGGTCTAGTGACTGCACTTCAAGAACCACTGTTCTAGAATATTCTGCAAGCCCACAACTGCCTTTTAGGCATGCCCCTCACTCCAGACCTAGAGAAGTTCCGTAAAATGAAAATAAATGTGTAATAAAAAGAATAGGTGAAGAGAATCTTTAGGCTTGCTTCCTTTCCCTCTTCTAACCCCTCACTACAGAGCCCGGAGTTCGTCATCAATAAAGTTGTACCACAATGTCCTGAGAGTTAGGTGGTCATAGCCCGAACCTGTGGGGAGAGGAGAGTGGATGGGCTTTGTGTTGATAAAATGCATTTCGAGGATATGATCATTTTGGTCTTTTCTGCCGATTTCATCATATGCTGTTCTCTCAGCAGGCTTTTGGCATCCGGCCTCTACAGAAAACTCCAACTTGCCTCAAAGAGTGAGGTCAGTTTTCATTTTTTGCAAGAGATATTCACCATTGCTAAATGTGTTTGGTTTTACTTTAGATTTAACCATGGATTAATTTTGAAAGGTACTGAAGCCAAAGGAAGAATAAATAGTCCTGTTTGTTGTGCGGGAGTATCGTTTTATTGGAAGGCAGGGAAGTTAGCCAGCTGAAATCTCAAACACTTTTCATAGCAAAAATAGTATAAGTTTAGGGAGTCATTTGAATTTAAATTCTAGAACAGCCTAATAATAATGAACACTTACTATGTGCCCAACACAGCTTAACATAGAGCTACACAAATTAATTTCTGTAACATTCTCAGCAATTCTAAGAACCCAGTACTGTAAATATGTCCATTTTAGAGATGAAGAAACAGAGGTCAAATGAGATTAAGTGACCTATCTAAGATCAGACAGACGATAAAGAGGTCGGATTTGAACCCACGTCCACTCTGCATCTGTGCTTGGGCTCTGAATCACTATCTCTTCGCCCAGTGACGCAAGCTTTCTGGCATGAATTCACAGGGCAAGAAAAACAGGAATGAAGAGACTGAGCCTGGGTTTGATGCTATGCCAGGAATGTGCTGGCAAAATGCAAAAACTTTCCATCTTGATTGCATTGACTTATACTTGGCAACCAATAGTCTGGGACCAAGATAGGTAATCTCAGACTTCAGACGGCCCTGCACACTCGTAGCTTGTCTATGTAAATTGCCTTAATAGCAGCAACAACAACAAATTAGTGACTCATAATGGAGGAATAAGCCCAAATGAAATAGAAGGACTCAGATTCAGAGATAATTAAGAAGAAGACAGTTCTGTTCCATCTGATGGGTCTTAGTTTAGTTAGTATGTCTGTCTGGTATCTATCACTTCTTCTTTGAAAGAAATAACAATCAAGATGGCTGGTGTTTGTCACATAATGAGTCATTTGTGACAATAATTGATTTCCAATAGAACACGATGCACCCTCATAGTTTTTTCCCTAATCTATCAAACTGGTTAGCCTGTCCAATTTTCCTTTTAAGTGTCTAAAAAACTAAAATTGGGAAAGAGGAGAGGAAGAGCAGAAGGTGTCACTATTGAGTGTGACCTTTCACCTCCACCTCGTTTCCTAGGTAACCAAAGACCTGAGCCTGAGATGAAGTGACATTAGCCCAAGTTGGGTCCTCTCTGTTTGTTTCAAACTGTTTTCAAAGAGCCAATTGTCAAATTTTTCAAAAGTTTCCCAGTTCTCAGTTTCATGTTGAGAAAACAAACAACTTTAATTGGCATGCCAATTTCCGTTTACAGGGAATTTTACATATTATCCAGTTTGATTCTTGTAACAATTCATGAGCTCATTCAGGCAGTTATTTTAATCCTCACTTTCCAAATACAGAAACTGACACTCAGAGAAACTCATGTTGAAAAGCTTATATTTAATAAGTGACAAAGTTTAAGCTTGAATCCCAGCCTACAGACCATAAAATATTTAGTTCCTTTTCTTTTTTCACTATAGTATACTATCTGAATGTATAATACCTTATCATATTTGTTCTTTTAACCGGCAGTTGAACACATTTCATATGTACTTTTTAAAGGAAAAAATATAAGCAAGCTATTAACAATATTTGAGGAATATAACAATAAAAGCTCTATTTTGAAATTTGGAAAGCAATTGCAATAAAAAAAATTTAATTTTGAAGGGGCTTATAAATTATAAAATATTTTGCAAACGTTATTTTCAAGCATTGATCTCTTGATTGGACCAATTTTCCACTTTAAAGACATAATTAAAAATAAAACATAAATGTCAAATGATAGTTCAAAAAAGAAATAAGAAAACCTTGCAAATGGCCAATACACCTTATCAATGAATATTCGGGAAAGTCAAGGACTCAGTGCTGATGACACAAATGCAGATGTGGCTAATTTCTTGGAAAAGATGAAGAAGTGTGACCTTTCAAACTATATAACAGTATTTCCCCCAAGGAAATAGGCAACATCGCTGTGTATGAGGAATGAGCCCAAATAGAAGACATTTAACACAACACCAAAAAAAAAAAAAAAAAAAAAAAACTAAGAAAGAAAGAAAGAAAGAAAGAGAAGAGAAATGCTACCTATTTCCATGGAGAAATATAAACTATTCTGATTATAGTAAATGAAAAAAAAAAGTCTAGGGAAACATTACCACAATATCATGAGAAAGGTGAGAGGCGTGGGGTGACAAAAGAAAGAGGGGTGGGGGGGGAAGGAAGAGGAGAGGGAAAGCCAGAGTAGAGAAGAAGGAAGCAAGAGAAGAGAGAAGGAAGGATAAAAGACAAGAGAGAAAAAAGGAAGGAAGGAGACTAGTGACTAACAGATCAAAAATCCAGTTTGGAAGGAAACAAAAGAAGCAAATTAAAAGGCTGACAAACAGTCCCTGAAATGTAATGTTTTACATTACAGCAGAATTTAAAAGTGAAGTAAAACAAGCACGTGGATATTAACTAATGAAACAATATAAAATGTAAGAAGTATTATCGCTAAGAAAATAAAGATTAAAACGTCATTAGAGAGTTAAAAAAATTAGGGGCGCCTCAGTAGTTCAGTTGGTTAAGCATCTGACTCTTGGTTTCAGTGCAGGTCTTGATCTCATGGTTTTGTGTTTGGCCCGTCGACATCAGGCTCTGCGCTGACAGCACAGAGCCTGCTTGGGACTCACTCACTCCCAATCTCTCTCTCTCTCTCTCTCCCTCCCCCTCTCTCTGCCCCTCCCCCACTCTGTCTCTGTCTCTCTCAAAATAAATAAACTTCAAAAAAGAGAATTAATAAAATTATAAATAGCAAATAATAACAGTAATAATAGTTAACATTTTGATAGCCATGACGATCAGGCACTGTTCTAAACATACACACACACACAATTTATACACGCAACACTGAGTCCTTAAAATGGTACACAATATTACACCTAACCCGACACCATAAACAAAATTAATTTGACACAGAGCAGAGACTTACATGTGGAAGATAAATCAAGAAAGCTTCCAGAGAAAATATAGCAGGCTATCTTTATAACTTTAGAGTAGGCAAAGATTTCTACACCAAAAGCCTTAACTAGAAAAAACCCAACAAGTCAGACTTGTAAAAGTTAACAATTTCTGTTCACGGGAGCACCTGGCCAGCACAGTCAGTAGAGCATGGGAATTTGATCCCCAGGTTGTGAGTTCCAGCCCCACCTTCAGTGCAACTTACTTAAAAAAAAAAAAAAAAGTATTTCTCTTCATCATAAAGAGTGAAAAAGCAAGCCACAAAGTGAAAGAAGACATTCACAACACTAAAGGACCTGTGTCAAAAATATATGAAGAAATGCTAGAAATCAGCAAGACAGGCTAACCTGTTTTGAAAAATGGCAACAGAGTTGAAGAGACACGTAATAAAAGAGGACGGTCTGGCAGCGCCCTGGCGTCCCCAGTCTGTCTCTGCTTCACTGAGTTTGCCAGGAGCAGACCCAGGGACGCCCCTCCTTCCCGCCTCCCACCACCCTGCAATCTGTTTTCCAGTCGCAGCCTTGGAAACCATCTCAGCCACCCTCTGCTTCCAGGACCAGCCAACACTGTATTCTGAGCCCGGTTCCTTATTGCCCACCAATGTGAGCTCCCAGATCGTTCACCATTCTCCCACAAAGTGGAGGCCCCGTCACCAATCTGGTCAACGGGCATCTGCGGGGTCCCCCCACCTACTCCTCTCTGGGCTTCTATTTCCACCGTGACTCAGTGACTCTGGGAGACAGGGGTCACCGCCAGTGGGCAAGGAGCAATGTGAGGGGCTGGGAAGCTCTTGAAGATGCAAAACCGTGCCTCCACCGCCTGGCACCCTCTTCCAGGAGCACTGAAGCCTTCCCAAGATGAGCGGCGCAAACCCGGGACTCCATGGAAGCCATCCTGGTCCTGGAGAAAAACCTTTGGGAGAGGCATGCTCTGGGTTCTGCCCGCAGAGTCCCCCTCTCTGTGACACCAGGGAGAACCACTTTCAAGGTGAGGAAGGGAAATTCATCGAGAAGATGGTGGCCACCTGACTTACCTCAGGCTGGCGTCGCTGCAAAAGGCCCACCCTCTAGCAGGACTAGCAGCCCACCCAGCTCAGCAGACTGTTACTCCCCTGGTATTCCCCCTGGTGCCAGGACTTCTGCCTCAGCCTCTCCCTGCAGCCACTAGGCAGCTTCTGAACCGCCCTGGAGCCCTCTCCCAAGCTCTGGACCAAATGGAAACAATAAAGCTTTTTGCAGAAGGAAGGAAGGAAGGAAGGAAGGAAGGAAGGAAGGAAGGAAGAAAAGAAAGTAAAGAAAGAAAGAGGAAGGAAGAGAAATCAATAAATAGAAAAGAAAGTGAAATGACCAGTAAGTATATGTAAAGATGCTTAACATCACCAGCCATCAGTGACATACAAAATAAAACCTCAGTGAAGATTAGCCTATATCCCTACAAAATGTCTAAAATGTTGAAGGCTGATGTTACCCAGTACTGGAGAGCACGTTGAGCACCTAGGACACTCCTGTATGGTCTGCAGGGAGATGGAAAATCTCCCTAAAGTCAAATTTAAGATTACACTTGAAAACATGTAATTGGCTTTTAAGTCAAAAATATCTGTTTTATAGGTAACCTATTCACCACTGGGATTCTTGTTACATATGCTTTTTAAAAAAAATCTGTAAACTTATTTTTTGTTTTCAGTTGATCTGTATTTCAAATACACTGAAGAAATTTACATTGTAAAAGAATTCTGGGAGGAGCCAAGATGGTGGAACAGCATGGAAGCTTTTTGTGTGTCTCACGTCCATGAAATACAGCCAGACCAACACTAAACCACCCTACACACCTAGAAAACCGATTGGAGGATTAACACAACAATCCGCACAACCTGAACCACAGAATTCAGCAGATACGCGGCACGGAGAGGTGAACTTGGGGATCGAGAAGGCGCAGGGAGGTGCTTTTGTGAGCAGAGAGAGGTCAGAGACTGGGGGGAGAATACGGGAAAAGCACTCCTCCCCAAAAGCAGCTGGGGAGAAAGTGGAAAATTGGAAAGAGCCGCAGGGACTAAACCAAAAAGGGAGAAAGGAGAAAGGAGAGGGTTTAAATTCCATTAAGACTGTAAACAAGGGGAGCGCAAAGGCTGCAACTCTGCAGCTCCATACCTGGCGGTGCTCTGGTGGGAAAGGTGAATCCCCAGGGACAGAGTGGGGTCCAGGAGGTCCTCGGGCCACACGGGGAAAAGTGGTTCCACTGCTGGAAGGACATTTGGTAGAGACTGTTGAAGCCACCTGGTCCCCGCAGACCCCAGAAGGCGGCCACATTCGCTGGTGCTGGAACAAAGTCGTTGGGGATAAAGCCGGGTGCCGGATGTGTGTTGTGATTTTCCATAATCCCTGAAACGCTGCTGCTACACTGTCTCGTGAACTTTTTCTGGGGCGGGTGGCACCTGGCCGCAGTCTCGGGGCACCGGCAGCAGCAGGGTCCAGCAAGCGTTCCCGGGTGCAGCCGGCATTCGGCCCTTGCTCATTTGGCCACTGCTCGGTGAGACCCTCCCGCAGAGGGGTGGAACGGGTCAAAGCCGCAGTCCTTCGGAAGTAAGGGGCCGGGGAAAACAGCCGCATCTGAGACAAAACTCAGGAGAGAGGTACTGCCTGGGGCCTGGTCACGGAGAGTGAAAAAGTGGGGAGTGGACGAGACATGAAAACAGAGGACGGGTGCGCAATTGCTGATCAGGGAGAACCGACTGGATACCTGTGTGGCGCCATTTTAACTGATCCCGCACATGCGCATACGCACCTACAAGCGCCGCAACACTCCACCCAAGTAGGCTAGCAGCGCCATCTAGTGGAGAGGGGAGCCATTACACTGAGCCCCGGCCAAGTGGGCCAACCTGGCTCTTTAAGAACTTAAGTCTCACTGCCTAGTTTATGGACTATAAAGTGCTACATACTCTGACTTCTAGAGGAAAACGATGTAATTTCAGTCCTACTTCAATCTGTTAGCAGGTCCATCTTTTCAATTTTCTTACTTTTTTTTCTCTTTTACATTACTTTTCTTTTTCTTGAATACAGAAAGAGAAACAATTCATTTTTATTTTCAATTTTTATTAAAAATATCTTTCTTTAATTTTTTTACTATATTTTCTACTTCTGTGTAAATTTTTTCAAATTCTATATTACTTCCATCATTTTACTTTAGTCTACTTCAGCATATTCACCTTTTCAAATTTTCAAACGATTTCCTTTTTTTCTTTTTCTTTTGTTCTCTCTTTCATTTCTTTTCTTTTTCTTGAATGCAGAGAGAAAAACTTAATTTTTACTTTCAATTTCTATTAAAAATATTTTTCGTTAATATTTTTACTATATTTTTTGCTTTTATGTAAATTTTTTCCAATTGTTTTACTTCCATCATTTTATTTTAGTCTACTACAGTGTATTCACTTTTTCAAATTTTCAAATGATTTCCTTTTTTTTTCTTTTTCTCTTTTTTCTCCTTTTTGTTTCTTTTCTTTTTCTTAAATACAGAAAAAGAAAAAAACATTTTTATTTTTGATTTTTATTAAAATATTTTTCCTTAATTTTTTTCTACTATATTCACTTTTGTGTGTATTTTTTCAAATTCTATTTTACTCCCATCATTTCATTTTAGTCTACTTCAGTGTATTCATTTTTTCAAATTCTCAAGCGATGTCCTCTTTTTCTTTCCTTCCCCTCCCCTTTTTTTTTTTCTCTAATCTGTCAAACCACTTTAAACATCCAGACCAAAACACACGTAGGATATAGCATCATTTATTCGATTTGTGTGTGTGTGTGTTTAATTTTTTAATTTTAATTTTTTAAATTTTTTTAATTTTAATTTTTCTACCTCATTGATTCCTTTTATCCGTTCAAAATGACAAAAAGAAGGAATTCACCCCAAATGACAGAGCACGAAGAAACGGCAGCCAGGGATTGAACCAACACAGATACAAGCAAGATGTCTGAACCAGAATTTAGAATCACGATAATAAGAATACTAGCTAGAGTCAAAAATAGATTTGAATCCCTTTCTGCAGAGATAAAAGAAGTAAAAAATAGAATGAAATAAAAAATGCTATAACTGAGCTGCAATCACAGATGGATGCCACGGCAGCAAGGATGGACGAGACAGAACAAAGAATCAGTGATATAGAGGACAAACTTATAGAGAATAATGAAGCAGAAAAAAATAGGCAGATGAAGGCAAAAGAGCACGATTTAAGAATCAGAAATCAGTGACTCATAAAAAAGGAACAACATCAGAATCATAGGGGTCCCAGAAGAGAAAGAGAAATAGGGGTAGAAGGGTTATGTGAGCAAATCATAGCAGAAAACTTTCCTAACCTGGGGAAAGATACAGACATCAAAATCCAGGAAGCACAGAGGACTCCCATTAGATTCAACAAAAACCAACCATCAACAAGGCATATCATAGTCAAATTCACAAAATACTCAGGCAAGGAGATAATCGTGAAAGCAGCAAGGGAAAAAAAGTCCCTAACATACAAGGGAAGACAGATCAGGTTTGCAGCAGACCACAGAAACTTGGCAGGCCAGAAGGGAGTGGCGGGACATATTCAGTGTGCTGAATCAGAAAAATATGCAGCCAAGAATTCTTTATCCAGCAAGGCTGTCATTCAAAATAGAAGGAGAAATAAAAAGTTTCCCAGAAAAACAAAAATGAAAGGAGTTTGTGACCACTAAACCAGCCCTGCAAGAAATTTTAAGGGGTACTCTCTGAGGGAAGAAAAGATGAAAAAATATATATATATATATATATGTATATATATCTCAAAACCAACAAATATTAGACAGGACCAGAGAACACCACCAGAAACTCCAACTCACAAGCATCATAATGGCAATAAATTCATATCTTTCAGTACTCACTCTAAACGTCAATGGACTCAATGCTCCAATCAAAATACATAGGGTAACAAAATGGATAAGAAAACAAGATCCATCTATATGCTGTTTACAAGAGACCCACTTTAGACCTAAAGACACCTTCAGATTGAAAATAAGGGGATGGAGAACCATCTGTCATGCTAATAGTCAACAAAAGAAAGCCGGAGTAGCCATACTTATAGCAGACAATCTAGACTTTAAAATAAAGACTGTATCAAGAGATGCAGAAGGGTATCATATCATAATCAAGGGGTCTATCCACCAAGAAGACCTAGCAACTGTAAACGTTTATGCACCAAATGTGCGAGCACCCAAATATATGAATCAATTAATCACAAACATAAAGAAACTCATTGATAGTAATGCCATAATAGTAGGAGACTTCAACACCCCACTCACAGCAATGGACAGATCATCTAATCAAAAAATCAACAAGGAAACAATGGCTTTGAATGACACACTGGACCAGATGGACTTAACAGATATTCAGAACATTTCATCCTAAAGCAGCAGAATATACATTCTTCTCCAGTGCACATGGAACGTTTTCCAGAATAAACCATATACCTGGACACAAATCAGCCCTAAGTAAGTACAAAAAGATCAAGATCATACTGTGCATATTTTCAGACCACAACACTATGAAACTCAAAATCAACCACAAGAAAAAATTTGCAAAGGCAAAAAATACTTAGAGACTGAAGAACACCCTACTAAAGCATGAATGGGTTAACCAAGAAGTTAAAGAGGAAATTGAAAAGTATATGGGAGTCAATGAAAATCTGGGACGCAGCAAAGGCAGTCATAAGAGGAAAGTATATAGCAATCCAGGCCTTCCTACAGAAGGAAGAAAGCTCTCAGATACACAACCTAACCTTATGCCTTAAGAAGCTGGAAAAGAACAGCAAATAAAACCCAAAACCAGCAGAAGACAGGAGATAATAAAGATTAGAGCAGAAATTAATGCTATCAAAACCAAAAAAACAGTGAACACATCAATGAAACCAGAAGCTGGTTCGTTGAAAGAATTAACACAATTGATAAACCCCTAGCCAGTTTGATCAAAAAGAAATAGGAAAGGACCCAATTAAATAAAATCAAGCACGAAAGAGGAGAGATCACAACCAACACAGCAGAAATAAAAACAATAGTAAGAGAATATTATGCGCAACTATATGCCAATAAAATGGGCAATCTGGAAAAAATGGACAAATTCCTAGAAACATATACATTACCAAAACTGAAACAGGAAGAAATAGAAAATTTTAACAGACCCATAACCAGTAAGGAAATGGAATTAGTAATCAAAAATCTCCCGAAAAACAAGAGTCCAGGGACAGAAGGCTTTCCAGGGGAATTCTACCAAACATTTAAGAAAGAGTTAACTCCTCTTCTCTTGAAGCTGTTCCAAAAAATAGAAATGGAAGGAACACTTCCAAACTCCTTCTATGAAGCCAGCATTACCTTGATTCCAAAACCAGAGACCCCACTAAAAAGGAGAACTACAGACCAATTTCCCTAATGAACATGGATGCAAAAGTCCTCAACAAGATATTAGCTAACTGCATCCAACAATACATTAAAAAAATTATTCACCACGACCAAGTGGGATTTATACCTGGGATGCAGGGCTGGTTCAATATCCGCAAAACAATTAACGTGATTCATCACATCAATAAAAGAAAGGACAAGAACCATATGATCCTCTCAATAGATGCAGAGAAAGCATTTGACAAAATACAACATCCTTTCTTGATAAAAACCCTCAAGAAAGTAGGGATAGAAGGAGCATACGTCGAGATCATAAAAGCCATATATGGGGGCGCCTGGGTGGCGCAGTCGGTTAAGCGTCCGACTTCAGCCAGGTCACGATCTCGAGGTCCGGGAGTTCGAGCCCCGCGTCAGGCTCTGGGCTGATGGCTCAGAGCCTGGAGCCTGTTTCCGATTCTGTGTCTCCCTCTCTCTCTGCCCCTCCCCCGTTCATGCTCTGTTTCTCTCTGTCCCAAAAATAAAAATAAACGTTGAAAAAAAAAAAATTAAAAAAAAAAAAAAAAAAAGCCATATATGAACAACCCAACACTAATATCATCCTCAATGGGGAAAAACTGACAGCTTTCCACTTAAGGTCAGGAACAAGACAGGGATGTCCACTGTCACCACTGTTATTCAACATAGTATTGGAAGTGTTAGCCTCTGCAATCAGACAACACAAAGAAATAAAAGGCATCCAAATCAGCCAGGAGGAGGTCAAACTTTCACTCTTCGCAGATGACATGATACTCTATATGGAAAACACAAAAGATTCCACCAGAAACTGCTAGAATTGATTCATGATTTCAGCAAAGTTGTAGGATATAAAATCAATGCATAGAAATTGGTTGCATTCCTATACACCAACAATGAAGTGACAGAAAGAAAAATCAAGGAATCGATCCCATTTACAGCTGTACCCAAAACCATAAAATACCTAGGAACAAATCTAACCAAAGAGGTGAAAAATCTATACACTGAAAACTATAGAGAGCTTATGAAAGAAATTGAAGAAGACACACACACACAAAGGAAAAAGATTCCATGTTCCTGGATAGGAAGAACAAATATTTTTTAAATGTCGATACTACCCAAAGCAATCTACATATTCAATGCAGTCCCTATCAAAATAACACCATCATTCTTTACAGAGCTAAAACAAATAATCCTAAAGTTTGTATGGAACCAGAAAAGACCCTGAATAGACAAAACGATCTTGAAAAAGAAAACCAAAGCAGGAGGCATCACAATCCCAGACTTCAAGCTATACTACAAAGCTGTAATCATCAAGACAGTATGGTACTGGCACAAGAACAGACGCTTAGATCAATGGAACAGAATAGAGAACCCAGAAATGGACCCACAAATGTATGGCCAACTAATCTTTGACAAAGCAGGAGAGAACATCCAGTGGAATAAAGACAGTCTCTTCAGCAAGTGGTGCTGGGAAAACTGGACGGCGACATGCAGAAGAATGAACCTGGACCCCTTTCTTACACCATACACAAAAATCAACTCAAAATGGATGAAAGACCTCAATGTAAGACAGGAAGCCATCAAAATCCTCGAGGAGAAAGCAGGCAAAAACCTCTTTGATCTTGCCCGCAGCAACTTCTTACTCAACACATCTCTGGAGGTAAGGGAAACAAAAATGAACTACTGGGACCTCATCAAAATAAAAAGCTTCTGCACAGCGAAGGAAACAATCAGCAAAACTAAAAGGCAACTGACAGAATGAGGGACGATATTTGCAAATGACATATCAGATAAAGGGTTAGTATCCAAGATCTATAAAGAGCTTATCAAACTCAACACCCAAAAAACAAAGAATCCAGTGAAGAAATGGGCAAAAGACACGAATAGACACTTCTCCAAAGAAGACATCCAGATGGCCAACCGACACATGAAAAAATGCTCAACATCACTCATCATCAGGGAAATACAAATCAAAACCACATGAGATACCATCTCACACCTGTCAAAATGGCTAACATTAAGAACTCAGTCAGCAACAGATGTTGGCGAGGATACAGAGAAAGAGGATCTCTTTTGCATTGTTGGTGGCAATGCAAGCTGGTGCAGTCACTCTGGAAAACAGTATGGAGGTTCCTCAAAAAAACTAAAAATAGAACTCCCCTATGACCCAGCAATTGCACTACTAGGCATTTATCCAAGGGACACAGCTATGCTGTTTTGAAGGGACACATGCACCCACATGTTTATAGCAGCATTGTCAACAATAGCCAAAGTATGGAAAGAGCCCAGATGTCCATCAATGGATGAATGGATAAAGAAGATGTGCTATATATATACAATGGAGTATTACTCAGCAATCAAAAAGAATGAAATCTTGCCATTTGCAACTACATGGATGGAACTGGAGGGTATTATGCTAAGTGAAATGAGTCAGCCAGAGTAAGACAAAAATCATATGACTTCACTCATATGAGAAGTTTAAGAGAGAAAACAGATGAACATAAGGGAAGGGAAACAAAAATAATATAAAAACAGGGAGGGGGACAGAACAGAAGAGACTCATAAATATAGGGAACAAACTGAGGGTTACTGGAGGGGTTGTGGGAGGGGGGATGAGCTAAATGGGTAAGGGGCACTAAGGAATCTACTCCTGAAATCATTGTTTCACTATATGCTGACTAATTTGGATGTAAATTTTGAAACATAAAAAATAAAATTAAAAAAAAAGACAAAGTAAAAAAAGAATTCTGAGGTGGATACCTGTTTCTTTTGTAATATGAATAAGCCACATTGTATGTTTTCTAATTAAACATAGTAACAGTATATAGTCGACATGTTCACATAATCATTAAGACAGCACAGAAATAGGGGCATCTGGGTGGCTCAGTCGGTTGAGCGTCCGACTTCAGCCCAGGTCATGATCTTGCGGTCTGTGGGTTCGAGCCCCGCATCGGGCTCTGTGCTGACAGCACCCTCGGAGCCTGGAGCCTGTTTCAGATTCTGTGTCTCCCTCTCTCTCTGACCCTCCCCTGTTCATGCTCTGTCTCTCTCTGTCTCAAAAATAAATAAATATTTTAAAAAAATTAAAAAAAAAAGACAGCACAGAAATAAAGAAAATAGTTAATTATCTTATTCAATCCCTTCCCTTTCACACTTTCCTCCCCTTGAAGTAATGTGTATAAGGAGCCCTGTATTTCTCTTCCTACATTCTTTTCCAAACCTAAACACGAGAATTTATAAACATAACAGAGATGCTTATTTTCTGAAAGTGGGATGATACTGTATACATGTTTCTGAAACCTGTTTTCTCGCGGAACAATATACATCATAAATAACCATGGAGGTCAGCACGTCAGATCTGACTCTCTTTGGAGTGAAAGCTTCCATTCCCTAGATGCTGGGGATTTCTGCTGGTGACAGCAATCTCTCCTGGGCACTACCTTGGCATCAGAGAACTGCCTCACCCAGGGTAATGCCCCTTCCCAGTGACTGCCTGCTGCCAGTGATTGACTGATGTGGGAATACAAAAGCCAACCTTTCGTCTCCACTGGGATGAATCTGAACAGCTGTCTCAGCTCCAGAGCACCCTCATAGCATTGGCTGAGGCCTCAGTGGAAATCTTTTGTGGGTCAGCTTGTCTTTCTGCCCAGTCTTGCCTTCTCTCACCTCCTAACTGGGGTATCTCCTGAGAGCTCTAACCAAAAACCTTCTTCACGCAACTCCCCCCTCAGGGTCCGTTTCACCCTGAACTGAGACAATTGGCTATGTGAGGGAGACGGAGGTAGGTAATGGGGAAGTAAATAAGACAGTTGACAGATATTATGTAGAGTTTTATAGTGATTTTAGTGCAACATAAATTTGGGCAATGATTCTCGAAGTGTGGTGCTTGGACCATCAGCACTGGCACAGCATCACTTCTTCGAACTGGTTAGAAATACAAATTCCTAGGGCCCACCCAAGAACTATTCAGTCGGTAACTCTTGAGGGGGTTGGTTAGGACATCTGTATTTTAACAACTCTTCCAGGTGATTCTGATGTCACTGACCTTTGAGAACCACTGGCGTAGGGAGTATGATTCATTCAACACTCAATACCTAACATGAAAAATAAGAGGACATGTGTGTCATTGATGGAAGAAATGATTATAGAGTAAGAATGATAAAACTGAGCATTTAGGGGCACCTGGATGGCTCAGTTGGTTAAGCGTCTGGCTTCGGCTCAGGTCGTGATCTCATGGTTCATGAGTTCGAGCCCCGCCTCGGGCTCTGTGCTGACAGCTCAGAGCCTGGAGCCTGTTTCAGATTCTGTTCTCCATCCCTCTCTCTGACCCTCCCCCACTTGTGCTCTCTCTCACTCTCAAAAATAAAAAGTAAAACTAAAAAAAGACTTTTTTTTAAACTGAGCATTTAGTCTTTATTCTCCTATTTCTGGGCTACTACGCAGATTACGTATTTATTGTGGAATCGGTTACTGAAGCATGTTAGAAATGTGCAGATGTGAACATCGAGCTATGGAGATAGTAATTCCCTTCCCACAGGAAGAATCAAGTGTCTTGGAAGAGAGTAGAACCAGCCATTCCAGAGCCCTGTGACCACTCCTGATAATTAAATCTCACTTTTTTTTTTTTTTAGTTTTTTAAAAAATATTTTGTTTTATGTAATCTTCACACCCAATATGGGGCTTGAACTCTTGACCCTGAGATCAAGAGTCGCAGGCTACACCTACTGAGCCAGCCAGCTACAGTGAACAACATGGAAATCCCACTGATTAGTTTCTGTTAAGAGCTGCCATAACCTGTCCAGGTTAAACACCTCTTAAGGCACAGTGGGTCCTCAGAGATGAACTCAAGAGGAGAGAGGAGTAAATTGGACAAGCAAAGACCTTAAACAGTGATATTTAATGTAGCTAGAGGGCTGGCTTCCCAGGAGGGTGGCTTTCAATGCAAATTACCACATTGGACACAACAGCCATGTTTAAACCTAGTAATCACTAACCAAGAAGACAGACTTCCATTTAATGGATTGATGTCATAAGAAGTCACCCTCAAGGAGAGGATGTGGCCACATTTAGCATCCAATAGAGTGTAAATACAATTTTAAATATACTTTCTAAAAAGTTTTATTGAGGGTCGCCTGGGTGGCTCAGTCAGTTGTGTCCAATTTTGATTTCAGTTCAGGTCATGATCTCACGGTCCCAAGATTGGGCCCCCATCCAGCTCAACTCTGGGCAGGGAGCTTGCTTACGATTCTCTCCCTTTCCCTCTGCCTCTCCCCAGCACTTTCTCTCTCTCTCTCTCTCTCTCTCTCTCTCTCTTTCTCTCTCTGTCTCTCAAAAAAAAAAAAGTATTAAAGCAGAAACATAGAAAACATAAGGACAGGAGTCCTAAACTCTGGATTGAAGATTAGGAAATGCATCATAGATGAAGGAGAATTTCACCATACTTGAAAACATGGTCTGAGAGTCAGTAAAATCTGTTTTTAGAATCAGCCAGATTAGAGCTAGTGCATTATAACAGTCTCAGTGGCATGAGACTATTTCAAACTTCATGTTGCAAAGCTCAATTAAGTCACGTGTGTTAGAGGTCAGCTGGGCCAGGCTGAGTCTGATTGGCCCAGTTTCTATTCCATATGTCTCATTCTAGGGCTCAGGCTGAGGGGGCAGCAGCCACATAAGAAAAGCTCTTCTTCATGGCAATGACAGGCACAAGAGTACTTGGCCAAGTACGGAAGCACATTTCCAGCCTCTCTTTACCATCTCTTCTGCTAATCTCCAACTGAGCAATCAAGTTACCTGGTTGAGCTCCAAAGATTAGGGAAGAAGACTCTTCCCATGGTGATGGGAAAAACTGCCAAAGTATATGTCAGCTGACCTGGTTACTGAAAGGGATGAAGTATTGGGGCCATTTCAATCTCTTGATAATTCAATAATTCAATCTCTTCAGTTACCTTAAGCAGGAAACAACCGATGGCAATAACAGTAGCAAATTCACAGTGTTTAAATGGATTAAGAAATTGCTGGATAATCATAACTGATAGACAAAAAGAAAAAAGAAAATTATGTCATTTGCTTATTACTAAATATTTATTCCAGCCACTGTGATAGGTCCTAGAAAGACCTACTTATAGAAAGCTACTATTATAGAGAGCTATTGCTTAGCTGAGTGTGATAGAGGAAGCCAAGAGATTAAAAATATAAAACACAATGTATGTACAGCTTGTGCAAATTTATAAATATAGGTACCCATGATATGTGCATTTCTGATATATCCCAATAAGAAATTTTGAAAATACTAAGGGTAAGGTGATAGGGGCAAGTAGTAGGTATTGTGAGAACATGGAAGAAAGACAGTCCAACTCTGTTTATGTCATGCAAGACCTCCCAGTGGAAAAGATTCATGACCATGAGTTTGAAAAGAAAGAGTAAAAAGAATAGAGGTTGCTAAGGTGGTTAGGCTGGAAAGTTAAGCAGATAGAACATATTCTAGAACGAGAAAACGTCATCTACAAGGTGGCTGAGCTCTCAGTGCTTAATTCCAAGGAGTGTGGGAATTAAGTGTATTTAGAGACCAAGACAGAAGTCAGTCACAGAACTAGGTCACACAAGAGAGGAGGGATCTGCTGTCATTAAACCAATGACTCCAGACACTCTAGAGACGAGGCTTGGACATGAGCTTATGTCAAGTTCCATCTGTCGGTTAGGGTAGAGCTCATTGTACACTTTCAAGCCCCATTTTCATTGATCTTAGGACTAAGTAGGACCTGATTCTACTGAAAAGTTTTAAAATTTTTCTTCTAGGAAAAAAAAGACCAACTACCGTAGCCCTAACACGTGGGTTTTAAGATATACACTGTATTTCATGGTCCTCATAAGCAAAACACTTACAACATTTTAGAAAAACAAAATATGTTGAGAAGAGTCTTTATTCTAAATTTAAAGGATTCAGAAGTATATCGAAATATTAATAATTTCAAAAAATTAAAAATACTCTTCATTGTTAAAAATCTTCTTACAAAGGAAATCCCAAGATGAAAGCTAGTTTTACTAGAAAACTCTACCCAAACTTCAAGGTACAGATAAGCTTTAATCTTAAACAATAGATAACTCCCTCTAATTAATTTTATGAGATAGTATAACCTTGATACCCAAATCAGTAAGGACATGATGAAAAGGGAAACTTGCAAATTGATCTCACTCATTAATATGTATGAAAAAATCCTAAACGAAATATTAGCAAGTCAATTCCAACAGTGTAACAGCAAGAATATATCGTGACCAAGTTGAGTTTACCCTGGGCGTGCAAAGTACATTTAAATTACAAAATCAATTAATGTAATTCACAACATTAACAGGCGAAAGAAAAAAAAAATGTGGTCATCTGGATAGATGCATAAAAGCAATCAGTATAAGTCAATGTATATTTATGAGTTAAAAAAATTATTGCCAAGCAAAGAATAGCTTGGAACTTCTTTAACCTCATAAAGACAGAGACTGTGACTTGCCTTTTACTGTCCATTAGCTCCTTCTTTCTTAGGTAAATAATCTTGCAATTTGGAAGAGAATAGCAATGTGGACTACAATAAAACTACATTTATTAACTTCACTTGTAGCTGCTTGTCGTCATCCATGAAACTAAGGACAAATTTCATGTGAGACCTCTGAGAAGTCCTCTAAACAGGAAGTGATTCTGTTTCTCTTTCCTTTTTTTTTTCTAACTTCCTCCTTCTTGCTCCTCAAAAAATGGGTGGAGACCTAGCATGGGTCATGTGGACCCATGAAACGACTTTGGAAGGGCAATTGGTGTGAAGAATGGTGGAGGAAAATACTAAAGAGCTACATTCCTCATGATTTTATGTAGCTGCTGTGTCCATCCTTGGACTGCTTACTTCTGTACTACCTTAAATAATTCAATAGACCCCCCTGTAGATAAACTACTCTTGTTCTGGATTTTCTAAAAACAATTTGTGAAGAATATAATCTGAAGACGACTTTAATATAGAATTTGCCAAAAAGAAAACTCAGAAGTAAGTGTTATACTTCACAGTGAAACGTTAAAAGTGTTTATTTTAGGTGCGTCTGGGTGGCTTAGTTGGTTAAGTGTCTGACTCTTGATTTTGGCTCAGGTCATTATCTCAGGGTTCGTGGGTTTGAACTCCACTTCGGGGCTGCTGTCACTTGTAGAACTTGTTCGGGATTCTCTCTCTCCCGCTCTCTTTGCCCCTACCCCGCTCATGCTCTGGCTCTCTCTCAAAATAAGTAAATAAACTTTCTGAAAATAAAAGTATTTATTTTAAAATCAGAGTCAAACAGGACTTAGGACTTCTGATTAGTACTGTACTGGAAATTCTAGCCAGTTAATAGAGAGGTATAAAAATACATGGTTTTCAAAAGAAGGAAAAAAACTTTGCTATTTGCAGATGAGATAAAAAGGAAAATAATCTACAAATAAATCGCTAGAATTAAGGAGAGGATTTAGCAACATTACCGGATTCACTCTGAGTACCAGCACAAAGGTAGAAAATTCAATTTAAAATGCCTTAAGAGTGGAGTGCTTTGTTGGCTCAATCAGTAGGGCCTGTGACTCTTGATCTTGGGGTTGTGAGTTTGAGCCCCATTTTGGGTATAGAGATTACTCAAAAATAAAACCTTTGAGGCACCTGGGTGGCTCAGTCGGTTAAGTGTCCGACTTCGGCTCAGGTCATGATCTCGCGGTCCGTGGGTTCGAGCCCCGCGTCTGGCTCTGTGCTGACAGCTCAGAGCCTGCAGCCTGCTCCGGATTCTGTGTCTGCCTCTCTCTCTGCCCCTCCCCCTGCTCATGCTCTGTCTTTCTGTCTTTCTGTCTCTGTCTCTCTGTCTCTCTTTCAAAAATAAACATTAAAACAAAACAAAGGCAAGTAACAAAAAGAGTGACAACTGTCCACAATTGACTACTAGTCTCTATGGACATAATTACTTTTAAGAGAACTAATGTTCTAACAACTTTTATGACCTCCTCTGGGTCATATGGCTTCTATGCCATTTGATTACAACCATCCTTTGCTCAATGGATATACTGAGGGGCAGGGTTGTAATTCTACCCCCTTTCCTATCAGATTTCTGATAGAACATTTAAACAATAAGTAAGCATAGTCTCTAGACAGATTGATCTCTCACAGGAATTTTCAAAGCATGGCACATTCCTTTCTTTTGTGGGAAAAATACAAATTCCATGTAAGAATAGGAAATTCAGGACCTTAATAGTAAATATAACAATAATATTGTTAAATACATATATTACTATATTTAAGCTCAACAGATTGCTGAATTTCATGTGTATTTACTCATTTGTTTTTGTAATAACCCTATGAGGTAGGAATTATTGTTCCAACTTACACTGTGTTTTGGGGAGACTGTATTTTCTGAAAATTATCCATACTACTTTCATCCCAAATTTTCTCCTAAAATGAAAAAGAATGCTCCCACGACTGATGCCCAAGGACTTCAGCCTATAAACATAGCTCCCCGAGAATCTTAAATAGTTGATTGGAGGACATTCCATTGTCCGTTGCCTGGTTCCTTCTATGTCTTTCCAGTCTTCATCTTAATCAGTGTGACAAACCCATGCATCTGAATTCAATCCCTTTTAATTCTGTTCCCTCGTCCTTCATTCCAGGGAACCTGCTTTATTCCTGTATTCAGACTACAGATAAATGATAAAACAGATCTCCAGATATATGTAACAAAGGCAATGGTTCAGAGTGGCAGGGAAGGGATGCTAATTTTAACAAATAGTGATGGATTAATTGTTTATCCATACGGAGAAAACATAACATATTGATTCCTACCTCACATTGCACACAAAAATTAAATCTAAATGGATTGCTAATCTATATATGGAAAGTAAAACATAAAACTTTAAGAGGAAACATAGGATAATGTATTTGTGGCTTTGGGGTATACAGAAATTTTTTGAACAGCGTGCAAAAAGCTCTAACCGTAAAATTTTTTAAAAATAATAAATCATATAAAATTAAGAAATTCCATTTGTCAAAAAGGGACCATGAAGAAATCAAAAAGCACAATCTTGACTAAAAGAATATGTTTGGAATGCACACATTCAACAAATAATGTTTATCTTGAACACATAAATATGTCCTATAAATTAACAACAAAATCACAGATAACCTATAGAAAAATGTGCAAAATACTTGAAAAAGCACATTTTAAAGAAGATAGCCAAATGCCCAAAGAAACATTTTAAAGAAGTAATTTATTTCAGTAGCTATAAGTGAAATGCAAATAAAACCACAATGAGATGGTATATACACCTACTAGAATTGATAAAATGTAAAAAGCAGACACCATCAAGTTTTGATCTGGCTGTGGACTGATTGTAAGTCCCATGCACACAGTTCATGGAAACGTAAATTAGCATAAGCACTTTGGATCTGGAAGTATTCATTAAGTTTAATACACGAATACTTTATGACCCAGAATTTCCATTCCTATATATATAAATAGATGCATGCTTACAAAAGATACATACTAGAATGTTCATGGTAGTAATTTTTAATAGCCTAAAATACAAAACTACCAAATGCTCATCAAAAGTTAGAAGGAAGGGGCCAGCTAGGTGGTTCATTCCGTTGAGTATCTGCCCTACATCGGGCTCAGGTTCTGCACTGACAGTGCGGGGCCTGCTTGGGATTCTCTCTCCTCTCCCTCTCTCTCTGTCCGTCCCCCTGCTCTTTACAAAAAAAGTTAGATGGAAGAATAAGTTGTAGTAATCACACACAGAGTAATACTATACACCCACACACCTTTGAGAATAAACCATCTGCAAATCTCAGAAACATAATATGGAAAGAAAGAAACCAGACACACAATATATATAGTATATGAGTTCTTATATATAAAGCACTTCTATAGGCAAAACTGGTCTACTAGCTAGAAATCAGGATAATGATTCCTTGGTGAAGGGATGGTGTAGTGTCTGGAAGGAGGGAGGGCCTTCTGGGGTGCTGGTTATAGACGTATTAAGTTTGTAAAAATTTATCAAAATGTACAATGTTGAAATGTGAACCTTTATATATGCATATTATACTTGATAAAATAAAGTCCCAGCTCAGGATGACATTACAGCCCATCCAGGTGGGGACTTGCTTCCTGAGAAAGAAAACTAAAACTCAGGAGGGAGGAGTAGCTGTTCAGGAATTTTGACAGAAGTGGATTTACTGTAACAGGTGGATTTTCTGTGAAGCAAAGGACACTTCAAACTTCAGGGCTCCTCCCAGCCCTGGACCACACCAATGCAAGTCACACTACTTTGCAGTTGGTTGTGGCACAGAAACGTGTATTTCAGGCTTCCTTGTGGCGAAGGTGATGCAGACACCTCTGAAGAGCCTCAGCGGAGGAAATCGTTTGGAGGAGAAAAGACTCGTTTCCTCTTATGAATGGATTCCTTATTTCCTTTGAGAAGACCTCCACACAGTTATATGAACACATCAGACAACTTTGAAGGTTTAGGAAAAAACTAAAGCAAATTAAATGTGAGGGAAAGAATTGAAAACTATGAGCTAGCTAACTGTTGTATTCCCCATGAGGGAAAGGTACCTAGGAAGTAAAACCCTTCACAGAGAATGTGTTTGCAGGTGTCCCCCCGTGCTGCAAGTCTTGTTCCCTTCATTCTGGCTTGCTTTCTTTTCAGAGTAATGTTAACTGACCGTCAGATATGAAAATCTTGATCCATCTTTGGGAAATCTCCTCCCTTGCCTATTGTTTGTTAGAGTTATCCCAGCCTTCGTCTGTCCCCTTCCCCCTAGGGTTCATTGTCTCAATTGTGAGTTATTCGACCTGGAGTACTGCCCTGGAGACTCTTAAAGAACAGTTCAGGTTGACTTTGGTGTCCTTTTTTTTTTTAATTTTTATTTTAGAGAGAGAGGGAGCACAGGCAGGGGAAAGGGGCAGAGGGATAGAGAGGAGAGAGAGAGAGAGGGGAGAGAGAATCTTAAACAGGCTCCACACTCAGTGCATACCCCAATGCTAGGCCCAATCCCACTACCCTGGGATCATGACCTGAGCTAAAATCAAGAGTCAGACGCTCAACCAACTGAGCCACCCAGGAGCCCCTTGACTTTGGTGTTCTAAGCTTCCCCAGCACAACTTAGACTGGACACAGCCCCACCAAGTTCAGCCATTTTCCTGGTCTCCCACCTACTGTGAATCATAGCTATTTCTTTATTTTTTTTCCCCCAGTCTTCAGTGGTCAACTGATCATATAAACACATTTGCACACACGATGAAAGCAAAGATTAATTCTCAAATATCCATAATCAAAAAAGTCTAAGCTTAGAAAGGAGAAGATGATGTCCTCACCACTCCATCACCTTCAAGGGTATTCCAGACTACAGTGAAATCTGCACTTCTGTGGAGGTGTGGAGCACTGTCAGTTTCTGGATTTCATCTCCTCCTACAGCTGTCAAACTGCAGTCTGCAAGGCCTACTGGAAACAAAGCTGCCCGTTACTGAGTGAGGTGTTCCACTGGACCTGTAAGGACAAAGCTGAAATCTCAAAAAAATGCTTTGTAGGGGCAGGGATAACTTCAGACATGACACCAAGCTCTGTTTTCCCTTGCTTAGTGTGAGCATGTGTGTGTGTGTGAGAGAGAAAGAGAGAGAGAGAGAGAGTGTGTGTGTGTGTGAGAGAGAGAGAGAGAGAGAGAGATAGAGAGATTGTTGATGGCAAGCAAGGGTGACATCGTCATAGAATTGATTACATTCTTATTGCTCCCTTGGCCTAGAACAGTGAATCTCAATATATGGCCCCAGACAAGAGAATTGGCACGACCTGGAAACTTGTTAGACGTTAAAATTGTCAGGCCCCACTGCCAAACTTCTCAATCCGAAACTCTGGAAGTGGGGCCCAGTAATCTAGAACCTCCACCCCACTTCCTTCTAGCTCTCTGCCTGGCCAGCATGGCCCCATATATCAGACCTCTTTGTGGCCCCTTCCCCAAACCCAAAACCCTGTTTGCTGAGCAGAACAGAAGTGCCCTGAATTCCTCTGTCCTCTGTACTTTCAGGGCAATTTGGACATATGTACAACTCTCCATTATAGCACATATCACATTTTCTAAAATAGCAGTTTTCCACCCACTTCCACCCACTTCTATTTCAACTTACTTCTATCTTATGATGCCAGCTGCAGTCAAAGGTGTAACAGAGGAGCATTCTTTCACTGACAATGTTGGCCCAGTAGTCATGCGTGTTGAAGTAAGTCACTGGAGAAAGACAGCATCAATGACACAGTCCTGAAATTTTCATAGATATCTCTTTCTCCATTCTCAAACCTCAAGAGAAACACAACCCAATAAAGTCGTTATTAAGAAAAGAAAGAAGTTGATGAGCTGGAGAAGATTAAAAAGCAGATCAGTGATGGGGTGAATGCTGAATCCTTGCCCTCTTGCTGGGTTTAGATGACTCTGCCATTTCTTAATTAAGCAGTCTTTTGCTGTTGCCATTCTGAAGGCTTCAGACATCCGGGCTTCTCATATATTGGGTTGCATATCTTCACCTTTTAAAGGAAACATGTGGTTAGAAGCTTATGAGCCAGATATGGATGTTTGAGATACACTTGCAAACAGGCTCACCTTGTCTCATTGGGATGACTTCTTGATTATAAATTAGGTGCTTTGGGAGACTACAGAATTCTTTTATAGCTAACTGAGTATAATTAGAAAATTACTGCTCAAGCAAACTATAAACAATTTTTATTTTTGATTTTTTAATCTAATTTGTTGTCAAATTGGTTTCCATACAACACCCAGGGCTCATCCCAACAGGTGCCCTCCTCAATATCCATCACCCACCTTCCCTTCCCTCCCACCTCCCCCATCAACTCTCAGTTTGTCCTCAGTTTTTAAGAGTCTCTTATGTTTTGGCTCCCTCCCTCTCTAACCTCTTTTATTTTCTCCTTCCCCTCCCCCATGGTCTTCTGTTAAGTTTCTCAGGATCCACATAAGTGAAAACATATGGTATCTGTCTTTCTCTGTATGGCTTATTTCACTTAGCATAACACTCTCCAGTTCCATCCACATTGCTGCAAATGGCCAGATTTCATTCTTTCTCATTGCCAAGCAGTATTCCATTGTATATATAAACCACATCTTCTTTATCCATTCATCAGTTGATGGGCATTTAGGCTCTTTCCATAATTTGGCTATTGTTGAAAGTGCCGCTATAAACCTTGGGGTACATGTGCCCCTATGCATCAGCACTCCTGTATCCCTTGGGTAAATTCCCAGCAACAATTTTTAAAAGTAAGTACTAAGGGTGTAAATTCTGGGAGAATTCAGCTCACTTTCCATTCTGCGTTGGTAAATCATAGCCGGATACTTGGAGCTGTATCTGAGATCTCAGCAAATCAATTAATTCCTGTTTTTGTTTTGTATTGGAATCAGCTCCATGAAATGCTTTTCATACAATTGGGCTTTTGTGTGAGAGCCAAGGAGCTAGATTTTCCTTGCAGATAGTGTTTTTGAAAAATTGAGTCAATTGTTTTCATGGCTCTTCTCTCCTGGTACTTTCAAGACAATGTAATGCTTTCTTATCATTGACTCCCATTACTTTGAAGTTTATTGATAATGAAAATGAGCAAGAAGTCCTAATTGATAATGGACAATAAGGGAATCAAACTATAAGGTATTCCTAAAATATTTTCATGTATCACATAATTTAGTTATGCTATAGTATACCACTCCAAATGATAGAAATAAGCATTTCTCAATGCTTCTGTTTATATTTTATAAATGGATAACAAAAGGACATCTTCCCATCATGCTGTTTTAACAATTAATAATAATTATAATAATAATTAATAAAATAAAAATAATGCATGTCTCTTGGATAATTAGAAAATAAAAACATGTAAACATATAAAAAGATACAATCACACACAATCCCATTATTAAGGGAAAATCTCTTACTAATATTATCGTAAAGACTTTTCCAGTCATTTTCTTTTTAATGTTTATTTATTTTGAGAGAGAGAGAAAGACAGAGACAGAGCATGAGGGTGGAGTGGGGCAGAGAGAGAGAGAGAGAGAGACATAGAATCTGAAGTGGGCTCCAGGCTCTGAGCTGTCAGTACAGAGGGCAACACAGGGCCCGAACTCACAGCTGTGAGATCATGGCCTGAGGGTAAGTCGGAAGCTCAACCCACTGAGCCATCCAGGTGCCCCATTTTCCAGTCATTTTCTATGTGTGTGTTTAATTTTTTTCAAGTTTGGAATCAGTACAGTTTTAAGAATGCTTTATTTAGTTAATATATTATTATCACTTATATCTTTACTTTTAAAAAAATGTATAAAGTGACCTTATTGTTTTTCCACATCTTTTTACTTCTTTCATAAGAAAATTATAATTGACTATGGGGCGCCTGGGTGGCTCAGTCGGTTAAGCGTCCGACTTCAGCTCAGGTCACGATCTCACGGTCCATGAGTTCGAGCCCCGCGTGGGGCTCTGGGCTGATGGCTCAGAGCCTGGAGCCTGCTTCGGATTCTGTGTCTCCCTCTCTCTCTGCCCCTCCCCTGTTCATGCTCTGTCTCTCTCTCTGTCTCAGAAATAAATAAACATTAAAAAAATTTTTTTAATAAAAAAAAGAAAATTATAATTGACTTTAAAATTATTCAAAAATAAAATAATAAAATAAAATAATCCAGAAATGATTTTGATTCAAAAAAATTCCTCAGGTATAGGAGAAGTTGCAGGCCAGTGCTAACCAAGAGAAAATGGGCCATGTATACATTGAAAATTTTCTAGTACCGACATCTTAAAAGAAAGTTGAAATTAATTTTAATAGTATATTTTATTTAAACCAGTATATCGCCTAATCACCATTTTATTTTATTTTTAAACATTTTTTTTAATTTTATCTTTTTTAAAGTTTATTTATTTTGAGAGAGAGAGAGCAAGCAGGGAAGGATCACAGAGAAAGAGAAAGAATCTCAAGCTGGCTCCACGTTGGCAGCACAGAACTCGACTGGGGCCTGGAACCCACAAACTGTGAGATCACGACCTGAGCTGAAACCAAGAGTCAGACGCTTAACCGACTGAGCCGCCCAGGTGCCCCCCGACCAGTCGCCATTTTAAGATGCCGTCAATACAATATATCATTAATGAGTTAGCTCACGTCTTTTTCTTCAGTTTTAAATCTCTGAAATCTGATTGGTATTTTACACACAGCGCATCTGAATTCTGATCAGCCGCATATCAAGTGTTCAATAGCCACAGGTGGCCAGTACCTGCCACATGGGGTAGAGTAGCTCTCTATGGTCTCTCATGTTTTACTTGGCTGCAGTAGATCTCAAACAAGCACAACAGCTAAACTAATATTCAAAGGCATAGGATTTCCTTCACATGGCCCCTCTTGCGCCATTTTATTCCTTTCTCATATCTATCACGTTTTCCCACAGGATTCTAAGTTTCAGATAAAAATTCCCAATAGTCTGGAGGTGCCAGCTCCTTAAAGACCCCCACCCAACCCTATCCCTGCTGCTCCCATGCTCATTCCCATCCCCAGAAGTCTAGAGCTCTGGAACTTTGGTCCTGAAATGCCTACTTTAGCCATTTTGTGCCCTTGTTCTAAAGAAATTTCTCCGTGGATAAAGAAATTGTGGTTTATATACACAATGGAGTACTACACGGCAATGAGAAAGAATGAAATATGGCCCTTTGTAGCAACGTGGATGGAACTGGAGAGTGTTATGCTAAGTGAAATAAGCCATACAGAGAAAGACAGATACCATATGGTTTCACTCTTATGTGGATCCTGAGAAACTTAACAGGAACCCATGGGGGAGGGGAAGGAAAAAAAAAAGAGGTTAGAGTGGAAGAGAGCGAAAGCATAAAAGACTCTTAAAAACTGAGAACAAACTGAGGGTGGATGGGGGGTGGGAGGGAGGGGAGGGTCGGTGATGGGTATTGAGGAGGGCGCCTTTTGGGATGAGCACTAGGTGTTGTATGGAAACCAATTTGACAATAAACTTCATGTGTTGAAAAAAAAAGAAAGAAAGAAATTTCTCCGTCTCTGGGGCTCATTCTCCTGCCTCATTTCTTGGAGGTCATGCTTCTAGGAGTATCTTCTGATCACTCTATTCCTTTGCATTTGCCCACATTGGGGGGGGCGGGGGGGGGCTGTGTGCAGCCTGTCTTCAAGCTGGGTTCTGGGAATCGCTGAGTTCCCAAGCAATACAGGGGCATGTAGATAATTTTAAGAGAGCCAATTTCCAAATTCTCAACTTCCATATTCTCATCTAAAATGAACCAGCTTGAGAGGCACCTGGGTGGCTCAGTCAGTTAAGCACCAGGCTCTTGATCTTGGCGCAGGTCCTGATCTCACAGTCTGTGAGACTGAGCCCCTCACCATCCAGCTCTGTGAGGACAGTGTGCAGCCTCTTTAGGACTCTCTCTCTCTCTCTCTCTCTCTCTCTCTCTCAAAACAAACATTTAAAAAATAAAATGAACCAGCCTGAGAATATTTCACAAGTTCTCCTTTTTTGCTTTCCTTTTTACAAGTACCCCTCAGCACACCTTTTCACTAATGCCTCCTATCTCTCTGTTTCTGTACTCAAGTTGGAAAATCCTCTGGTGCACACGACAGAGTCATTTCTAAATGGCCGTGCAGGTGTCAAGAAAGTGAATAACTATAAGGAAAAGGCAGCAAACCTTTTTCAGGGTAGGTGCTTTCTAATTCTCCACCTTTCACAATATATCTCAGTGAATTATCAGCTTACAGATCATTAAAAATAATCCTTGGTGGTAGATCACAAAGTAATTTTTATTGTATAACTTGAAAGAGCTGTCACAGAATTAAAGGGTCATTGCTAGTAACACAATTCTTTTCATTCTCACCTATTTACTTATGCAAACATGTTTTCTCAGTATTTACCTCAGAAAAAGACATTAAATGGGAATAAAGCTGATACTAAACCTTGGGGTTTTAAAAAAAAAATAAGTAGAATCTACCCTACATCCTTATCCATCTCCTTAAGAAATGCAATAAATTTTCCTTTTATGCTCATTATTTATTAACATTTGTAATACATCTATGCCATTTTTATTAGCTATCTATTAATAATAGCTATAAAGATCACTCAATCTGGAACCTTATTGTCATAAGAAATGAAATACTTAAATTTCAATTTATATGCACTGTTTTGTCACAGAGAGTTTTGATAGTATGATCAATTAAAGCCTTTCAAATATAAAAATACATTTTTAAGATAAAATCCTATGAAGGAAATAGAATGGAAGTGAGTTCAAGGAGGTAAAAAGAAATATGTAAAAATTTCTTACTGTTAAAATTTCATTAATACACACACACACACACACACACATACATATATACACATATATATGATTTATTTTTAAGTGATCTCTATTTCCAACGTGCGGCTCAAACTCACAACCTCAAGATCAGGAGTCCCGTACTCTACCAACTGAGCCAGCCAGGCACTCCTAGATCTGTTACATTCAAAAGAGAGGTTTCAAAATCTTGCCATTCACATTGACGTGGATGGAACTGGAGGGTATTATGCTAAGTGAAATAAGCCAGTCAGAGAAAGACAGATATCACATGCTTTCATTCATATGTGGAATTTGAGAAACTTAACAAATGATCATGGCGGAAGGGAAGGAAAAATAAAAACAGAGAGGGAGGCAAGCAATAAGAGATTCTTAAATACAGAGAACAAACTGAGGGTTGATGGGAGTGGAAACGTGGGGGAAATGGGTGATGGGCATTGAGGAGGGCACTTGCTGGGATGAGCATTGGATGTTATATGGAATTGATGAATCACTGGGTTCTACTCCTGAAGCCACGACTACGCTGTATGTTAACTAAGTTGAGAATTAATTTTTTAAGAATAGGGGAAAAATATTAAAGAGAGGTGTCAAAATTTCACTCTGCTAGAAATTACATCTTTAACTTAAATGTATGATGAAATTTCTTTAAATATTAAGTTAAAATGTGCCATGTGACACAGCTTCTTTTAAAACCTTAGTACACAAACCCTTGGACTCCCTAGAATTCCCTCAGCTCCCTGCATCTGGCCCTCAGATGGCTACCAGCCAGAACTTTAAACTTCCTGCACCTCTGAACGTCTGCAACATGGAATGATAATATTATTTTCCTGACCGTGCTGTAAGGTTAAATTGAGATAACCAATCTAAAAGTATTTTGTAGGGGTGCCTAAGTGGCTCAGTCAGTTAAGCATCCGACTTCGGCTCAGGTCCTGATCTCACGGTTTGTGAGTTCAAGCCCCGCGTTGGGCTCTGTGCTGCCAGCTCAGAGCCTGAAGCCTGTTTGGATTCTGTGTCTCCTTCGCTCTCTGCCCTTCCCCCACTTTCTCTCTCTCTCTCTCTCAAAAATAAACATTAAAAAAAATTAAAAGTACTTTGCAAACTATGAAGTGCTGAGGAGAAGTTGGCTACTAAGAAGTATTTTCACCCCTGAAATTCCTGTAAACAAAAGTCTATCTCGATCATCTACTCTGTGACAGGAACTCCTTCAGGTTTGGCAGATACAACGATGAAATAAAAAGGGGAGGTTTGTGTCGTTATAAACCTTACGTTTTCGTGGGACTGGCAGAATACACAAATAAATGAACAGAACAAGATGACTGAGGGGCGGTAAATGTCAAATGGTTGCTACTGAACTTCCATGTCACGGTTTTTGAAAGAAAAGAGCATTGCCTTCATCACGCAGAACATGTCTTTCTGAATGTTCTAGGACAGGCAAAGATACCGCGGTAGGTTATACAGCCTCTTCTCCACTGTCTCCTTCTGTGTCTACTGTGGTCCAGACACAGTGAGCTCCTCACTGAATCTTAACCACTCCAGGCCTGCTCCTGCCTTGTAGTGTTTGTCCTTTCTCTGGAAGGCTCTTTTCTGACACAGAGAAGTAACAGCACGGAGTGCTCCCCCAACCTCCTTACATTCTTTTCCTCACACTTAATCTTCTCAATAAAGCCTACCCTGACCGTTCTAACCAAAATTGTAAACTGCCTCCTCTCTTCTCCAGCCCCACATTACCCATCTACTTTGCTCTATTTTCCCTCCGCAGGACTTAATACAGTCTAACAAACTATATAATTTACTTATGTATTATTTCCCTCTGCTCCTTCTAGAATGTAAGCCCCCAAAAGGGAAAGGTCTCTGGAATTCTGACTCACAGTCCAATCACTAGCAACAGTTGAATTTAATTGCAATGTTCCCCCATAGGGTGCTAATTGTTTTATTATTGCTATCTCATTTAATCCTGAAAACAACCACATGAGGTACATTCTATTTCTGTTTCATTTGTCTATTGCTACATATAAGCCACTCCAAAGCTAAGTGCATTGATACACAACAATTCATCATCTCTCACTGTTCAGCGAGCCAGACGTTCAGGACTTTCTCAGCTAGATGGTTCTCTTTCCAAACAGGATCACTCACTCATCCTCAGCTTAGCTGGTGGATGGCTGGGCTAGAAGATCCATGAAGGCCCCCCTCAGATTACTGGGGCCTCTGTGCTCCTCCCTGTGACTTCAGTGCCTCTGCCTGATTTCTTCTCATCTTAACAGTGTCGTCTGAGTTTCACTATAGCATGTCAGCTGGCCTTCCTGGGCAGAGGCTCCAGACTTCTTAAGGTTTATTACGGGAACTGGCAGAGTCATTTCCTCTACAAGCTCCTGGTAAAAGGAATTCACAAGGCAGCCTGTGTTCGAGGGGATGGGAAATAGAATCTATCTCTTAATGGGTGGAGCCACCATGGGCACAGAGAGAGAGAGAAATGATGGCATCCCACTTTGGAGACTATCTGCCCCAACTGCTCGTATTTGTCAGACAAGGAAATTGGAGCACAGAGAGATCAGGTTGGCAAATTAATAAATGGCAGAGATGCGACTCAGTTCGAGCTATCACGGACCCCAAAGCCTGCGTCGTTAAGCACTCTGCTTTACAGCCTCTCTTGTGGAGGCTTCCACACTGACGGAGGAGGTCTGGGCCCTTTCAAGACCGATTCTTGGAGCACTAGAAAGCAGGCACACTGCTGGAGACGAAAGCAGTCAGGGCTCCAGGATCCTACCCCTGCTTCCATCCGAAGGGTTCGACGTCAGATTTCTGTACCCACTGAGCTTCCACAAAATTTGATTTGAAGAAGGGATTCCGCAGATTTACAACACGAAGTATACAAAACAAGTATCTGATTCAAAAATGAGTTTGTATCTCTCCAAGTTAAGATCTGTCACATAGTCAAAAAACTGTAAGTTTGTTTTTATGCTGGGTGTTATTATTTTGTACATAAGATAAATTTTAAAGAGATAACTTTGCCATTTCAAATAAGTATTTTGTGTATAAGCTAAGGGTGATTTCTATACAGTGATCTTAAAATATTATTTTAAAAATATACTATTTTTTTGGAAGGTTCCCTTCCAGCTCTTTTGAAATGTTAGGGGGAACTGTACATTTCTTCTGTGCGTTTTTCAAGGATATAATTTGAGAACAATTTTTCCATACATTTGGTGGGCATGTTACATTACAATTTGGTGCAAACTTGGCACAATATTATTATAAATTCTAATAATTCTGATTCTTCATTATACTGCAAATGCTGAGGGAGGGGCAAATGGTGAGCAGTCATGCTTTCAGACCTCATCCAGAGAAATGCTTCTTTTTTACTTTTATATATTACATTTCCGCACAAGATTTTATTCGAAGAAAGTTTATGAGCTTTGAAAGAAAAATGCAGCTTCAAAGCTGTCTCACTAAATGACCTTGAAGCCATGAAGTTCAGCTACAAAGTCTATGGTTTTCTAGTCTCCAAGTAGTTTATTTGCCAAAATCTATACTAAATATATTCCTGGAGTGGTTAATTTTGTGAAAGTGTTTTTGGCAATGATGTCATTAATTGGAAATAGACAATATTAGAAAAAATGAAACACTTCCCTCCATATACTGATGGTGATCTGGTATAAATATTTTGCCCTGCTCTAACTATCTCATTCAAAACCTGTTGAAAGTAGTTAAGATGCCCACAATTTTCTCTAGACAAGTTCTTAACTTTCTGGAAAATTGTACATAAGAAATGCATAGACACTTCATCCAAGAAATTAGTAGAGGACAAGAAAAACTGGATTATAATCAAGATCCACTAAAGAATAGAAACTATCCTAGCCTTTCAGTAGCCACAGCTCACACTTAATTCAAAATACATTCCTCTTTCTTGACTAGTTTAACTTTGTTTGCATCCAAACCTTATTTTCAACTTACGATTTTAACGAGCACTTTTTTCTTGGGACAATTTACTTCTGTTCCTAAAGTAGCACCCCAAGAAACCAGTGGTCACTCGAATTCCTCCTGGACTGGAAAAGAGCACAACAGATATTCATCCAACGTAGTGAGTGCTGGAAACCATTAGGCACTGTCAGATCACTAAAGAAAATAGTAAGTTGCTCTAGAGCCATTTTAGCAGGAAGTTCACGCACTTGGATCTAGAAAATACCGAGCATTTTATATCATCAGGATAAATCATTTCCCACAGTCCAGAAATGGTCTCTTGACATGTTAGAACAAACGGATACCAAGGTTATAGCATAGAGAAACTTCAGTACTAAGGCAAATCAAATACAGAGCTAGCTGCAAGGAATATAATTTAGAAGCCATGCACACTCTGGGTTCACAAACTTGGAAATGATTGCTAAAATGAACAAGGATGGAGCAATGATAAACACATGGAAACTGGTTAGCAGGCCATTATAAGAATCCAAATGGAAAATGGAGATGAACTAAGTTAGTAACAGAAGGGATAGAGAGGAAAGGATATATAAAGAGATAAGCTGATGTCAGATGACCATCTTGATTTATGTGGAGCTGAGAGGTTTTCTGAGATGTGGGACTTTCAGCTTTATTTATTTATTTTTTAATTTCTTTTAATGTTTATTTATTTTAGACAGAGAGAGAAAGAGAGAAAGAGAGTGAGTGGGGAAGAGGCGGAGACGGGAGACACAGAATCCGAGGTAGGCTCCAGGCTCTGAGCTGTCAGCACAGAACCTACTTAGAGCCCACCACAGGGCTCATGCACAGGGCTCATGCACCACAGGGCATGCACCACATGCACCACAGGGCTCATGCACTCATGCACTGAGAGATCATGACCTGAACTGAAGTCGGATGCTTAACCGACTGAGCCATTTGGGTGTCCCAGGCTTTCAGTTTTAAAACCAGAATATTGCTGAGAAAACTGTTCAATTTTTAGGGACTTGAGGACCTTCCCAGATGTGGGGCTTTTAGTGTTGAAACTGAGACAGTCCCAGGCACAGAAGGACAAATTAATACCTTACTCAACTTTCTTTCATTTTCTTATAATAACCCAGCTTCTTCTTACCTTGACATCCTTGATGAAACTTTACCCTCCACTGATGACATTGAATCTATCTTTCCAGAACAATCAATTACATCTGGCACACTTCAGACAAGTCTATTTTAAATGTCATGACAACATCTTGAGATGAGTCAGAAAGAGAAAAACATACTATATGGATGAACAATGATAAGCATTACCACTGACTTCTACCAAAATCAATGCAAACCAGAAGACAATAGTCTGACATTTGGTTGATTAAAAAAAGAAGAAGAAAGAAGTTTCAGACAAACATAAACTGAAAGAATTTATTACTGGCACACCTGCTCTACAAGAAATGCTAAAGGAAATCCCTGAGGCACAGGACAAATTACTGAGGGAAAGGAAGTTCTTCAGGCACAGGACAAATATCCACGAGAGGAAAAAAAGGTGAATCTTTATGATTTTAGGCATAAGCAAATATGAATTCCAGGTAGATTTTTTAAATAACGTAAAATCTACACAATAAAGTGTCTAGAAGATAATACAGAAGACTATGTCCCAACGTCATGGTATATAATATTTATGTTTGATCGATTAGAATACATTAAAATTAAAAACTTACGTTTCTTAAAATTCATTAAGTGAATGAAAAGGGAAGCCACAGAATGGGAGAAGCAAGCCATAATATACTTAACTGAGAAATTATTCGTATCCATGGTCTGTAGAAACTTCTACTCAGTTAAGGGAAAGATGACAACCTGGTAGAAAATGGACAACAGATTTAAGCAAATACCTTACAAAAAAAGATATCCAAATGGCCAAAAATATTTAAAAAGATGTTCAAGTCATTAGTAATCAGTGAAATGCAATTTAAAACCAAATGCGATACGATTGCAGTGTGTGAAACAAACAAAAAGACCAAGTGTTTACAAGACCATGTAACAATAGAATTCTCATAAACTGCTGGTGGAATTGTAAAAGGCATAACTACTTTGGGAAAATGTCATTTTAATGAGATTAAACATACATCCACTCCATGATGCAATACTTGTAAGGAATATGCCCAAGAGAAATGAGTACATATATCCATAAAAAGACATATGAGAATATACATTATAGATTTAGTAATAATAGCCCAAGACAGGAAACAACATAATGTTTATCAACAGTAAAAAGGGTAAATAACTCATGGTAAGATCATACATTACAATAATATACAACAATGAAATGAATGAAATATGGCTATAGGCAACAGCATAGATGAGTCTCGTTATCAAAATTTTAGTGAAAAAGCCAGACGGGAAAGAGTATCTACCATATGATTCCCTTTATATGAAGTTCAACGTCAGGCAAAATTAATCTCTGGTGGTAAAATCCAGACAGAGGTTATGTTTATGAAGGCGAGTAGGGTAGTGACTGGGAGGGGCAAGAGGGGTGCTGCTAATTTCTTGATTCGTGTGGTGATCACCAGCTTATTCACATGGTGATAACTCCTCAGTTTGTGAACTTTCCTGCATGTATGTTGGAATTTAATAATATTTTTAAATAATAAAAATAAAATACAACACAGTAAAGCATATTGAGCTCCAAACTTGAGTAAGATGAATGACCATAAATTTGGCAACCGTTGTCAATTCGATCTGAATTTTTTCTGGAAACCCACATTTTGTATTGAGTGAGTGACTGTGGTGTGGGTTGTGTTCTCCATCCACAGCCCTGTGGAGCCCAAAGTGTGAGTCAGTTCAGGTGACATTAGCCTTTGAGTGAGCAGTGCCCAGCAGGTGGCTTCCCTTTGCCCTTTTCTAGCAGTTTTCCCTGTTTACTTTCTGCTCTCTTCCTGCTGAGAAGTCTCTGGTATTAACAAATAAATGGGCAGCTGTAGCCTACACAAAGGGATGCCTTAGGTAATCCCTTTGTGATGAATCATCTAATTTTTTATTAATTCTTGTCCTTTTGATTTCAAGAGAAGGCAGAGGGCACTGCCTAGGATCCAACCACTGATGAATACTATTTGTTCTTTACGTGTGCAAAATTGAAGGGATTAATTTTTCTAAAGCAGATAATGATTATAACTATAGCTATGCTCATTTGGGCAGCATCTTACAGAAGATTTTTATACATGTGCTCACATTTGATCTCCATCTTACTCATGTCAAGAAAGTGGCACAAGCATGACTATCTCCCTTTTATTCAAGGAGAAACCGAGGTTCAGAAACGTCTTGCAAAAGAAACACTCGATTTTAAATGAGTAGGGAAAGGTGAAGACTTAACATCACTGTCTTGAGTTTAGGGTTCCTCACATGCAGATCCTGAGCTATAGATCTAAGGGTAATGAGTTTATTTGGGGGGAGAAGGAAACACTGGAAGGGGAATGGAGATAGGGAAGAAAAAGCAATCAATAATGCATGTGTTATCAGTTTATTTACCACTCGGCTGTTGGGATGTAATCTTGCTCTGGGAACCAGGATCATATGTGCACTTTAGAAGTTTCCCACCCAAATTACAAAAGAACTAAGAGCTGGAGTATTTATCTACCAACACTGGAGACATTAACTTCTAGAACTACTGGCTCACGGAGCCTGTGGATAAAGAGGATTTGGGAGAGCAAAAAAGTCCTGAGGCAAGGAGATGTGGATGCTGGCAGTTGGAAATCAGGCCTGAGAGAACTGATGTGCGTGATCATATGGACGGGAAATTAATGGGTCTGCTACGTTTGGTAAATAAGTGTATTTTCTCATCATTTCTAGTCACCTTCCCTGTGTGCATTCCATATCTCTTTCTTCTGGTCAGTGTAAGAGTTCCCTATTACCTTTGGGGCCCAGGGGCCGTGCATATGACTTAAGCTGGTCTAGAGTTATCTACTTTTTCTGAATTCCTAGGGAAGTTTCCGCTTTATCCTGATGGATGAGGAAAAAGAAGACGGTTGTCTCAGCAGCCGCTGGAGTCATCTTGACACTATACAGAGAGCTAACCTGGAGATGAATGGGAACACATTTTAACTAGCTTGTGTCATTTATATGCCCTAAGGAATGCCTCCCTTACATGATTGAAAAAAATCTAATAGAGATCTTTCAAAAAGGTAACAAAAATTTTATAACTTAAGGAGTATAAAGCAACAGTTCTTAGTTTAATTATGCACATTTTTTTTCTCAATAGTATATAAAATAATAATGATTCTTACGATGGATAGCGGGTTACCCTATCCACTTCCTAGTGGAAGGTAGGGTGAGGACACAGAAGTCGATTGCTTGGTGATCTTATGAACATCTGGCTCAGAGCTTACCTGAATCAAGCTGAAAAACTGGACTTCATAGTTAAATAATCACCTTTAGGGTTTAGGCAAGTTTCAGTCTTTTAATTTTTTAACTTATAACAAAAGGATTCTAACTGATATGAAATATGTCATCTCTTCTAAATCACTATCCATTGTAAGAATCATAATTATTTTATATACTATTGAGAAAAAGCATGCACAATTAAACTAGAAACTGTTGCTTTACATCCCTTAAGTTATAAAATTTTTGTTAACATTTTCAAAGATCTCTGTTAGACTTTTATCAATCAAATAAGTTTGGGAGGCATTCACTAGGGCATATAAATGACATACACTAGTTAAAATGTGTTCCTATTTAGTATTCAACTCTTCTGAAATCATCTCGGTCATCATCATTACCCATATGTTCCTACCGGATATCATCCTCGGTGACATAACTTTTTTATATGCCCAACGGTTGTCTCTGTAATTTTTCTCTAAGTCCTACACATCCATTCTAAAATTTTGGTGCTTACTGTTCCTTGCCTATGATAGACAATACTATAGCGTACATATTAGTAACAAAACCTCACACATCATCTACCATGGATTTCTTCCTTTCTTGGTTCTCAGGAAGCATTTGGTTGCAGCTTTGCAAGAAAATGCAGAATGAGCTTATTCTTCCAATGGAAATATTTGCTTTGCAAATGGCAAATTTATGTCCCCATTGCTTTCTTCTGTTGCCTTTCTAGGTATATGATAACTTTCCACCTTTAAGCTGCAGTGAAATTTTTTAAAAACTGCAATGGAATTCAGTATACACAGTATATTTCAATATTGTCTCAGTTGATGTCATAACAAGTAACCAGCTATGACCAAGTGTTGGCCATGCACACAAGCAATGATAACTATGTCATGATTGTTGAAAGCCATTGTAAGATGCCATAGATTGCATAACACATGGCAATTTCAGAGATATTCCAGAGTAAGCACATAAAAAGATTTGACTCTTAAAATAGAAGAAATACATTAACACGTACTTAGTAATGCAAAATCAAGTCCTCCCTATTATTCTAGTCTTCTTTTCAATACGGTCATGCCTTATTTCAATGAAGATGTTTTCTCCTTCCACTTCATTGCTGTAGTTAGAATCCTTTTTAAGTTTTTGCTGTTGATACAGTTCTTTATTTTTTTAATTCTTTGAAACATGACAAAATGATGGTCCTTAAAATATATTCTAACATCTAGGCATTTTTTAAAAAATTTTGAACAAAATAAGATTTAAATAAATGGAGATAAATACTCAATTTCTGATTATGAAGAACTAATAGTGTAACAAATTCAATCTCCAGTAAATTAACCTCTGAATTCAGTGAAATCCAAACATAACTTTCTGCAGATCTCAACAAGCTAGTGAGGTGATTCTTATGAAAGAGACAATGGACAAAAGTAGCCTTTCTTTAAGTGAAAAAATTCTCTAAAAGATACAGCATAATCTGTAAGAATACATTAATGTAACAGTAGAGGTTGGCACTGACAGAAACAAGTAAAATGAATGGCACAGAAAAGAGGGGCGACAGGGGCGCCTGGGTGGCTCAGTCGGTTGAGCGTCCGACTTCAGCTCAGGTCACGATCTCACGGTTCGTGAGTTCGAGCCCCGCGTCGGGCTCTGGGCTGATGGCTCACAGCCCGGAGCCTGCTTCCGATGCTGTGTCTCCCTCTCTCTCTGCCCCTCCCCCATTCATGCTCTGTCTCTCTCTGTCTCAAAAATAAATAAACATTAAAAAAAAATTAAAAAAAAAAGAGGGGCGACAGCACACATTTATGTAGAAATCTGAGATAGACTAAAAGTAGCATTGCAAACTGGTGAGGGGGAAGGTAACTTCTGTAAACAATGCTGAGGCAAATGAAAACAATCTGGGGACTTACATGATCTGAAATTTAAAAAACATAAATAAAACAACAGAGAAATAATCCCATATTAATATTTGGAGAAAATGAAACTGAATTTCTGTTGTCATTGGATGTGATTTATTTTAAAAAGACGTGAAACCTGGAAGAATTTAAGAAGAAAAAAATCAAAAGATTCTACTAGTATTTTTTTTTTAATTTTTTTTTTTCAACGTTTATTTATTTTTGGGACAGAGAGAGACAGAGCATGAACGGGGGAGGGGCAGAGAGAGAGGGAGACACAGAATCTGAAACAGGCTCCAGGCTCTGAGCCATCAGCCCAGAGCCTGACGCGGGGCTCGAACTCACGGACCGCGAGATCGTGACCTGGCTGAAGTCGGACGCTTAACCGACTGCGCCACCCAGGCGCCCCTCTACTAGTATTTTTAAAATACATGCCCATGAAAGATTTTATAAACTAAATTTGGGGTTAAATCATACATTGGGAGAAAATATAGGCAACATATATAACAATGGAATAACTAGTATCCCGAATACATTTAAAATATATAAAGTAGGTGTGCCATACAATAAACAACTCAATTTTATGGAATGAGATTTTAGAATGAAAAATTCATCAAAAATAAAACAAATTATAATATTGTAATACTAAGAACGAAACAGATACATTTGTACTGAGATGATTATCATAATACATTGTCTAATGCAGGTAATAAAATATACAAGTTATAACTCTACTATTGAAAATTTCACATATATGTCATCGTAGCAGTAATTATATTTGGGAAGTAGGAATATAAGTGATTTCATTTTTTATTTTCTTTTGGGAAAGTATTCTCTGAATTTCAACAACAAACATTAACTGCCACCAAAAACAAAAGCTTTGTAAATGTACTATGGATGTTATTTTTTGTTCTTCCAACTTTTATCTGTTTTCCAAATCTACTTTATGACTATATTTATTTCTCAGGATAAGCTAGGTTATCCTGCAACAAAAAATAAACCCAAAATGTTCAGCAGCTTAACACATTAAAGTACACACCTGATTTCTATTTTTAGCTTCTTGGCTACCCACTAGTCACATGGCACTGCATGTAAGGGAACTGGGAAAAGGGGTGAGATCAGATTTATTCCATAATTGGTCAGTGTCTCCACCACCATCTGTCATTCTGGTCAATAAACATGCCTTTGTTAATATCTTTCCACTCACAGAACACATTCAACCTTTCCCAAACAAGACAACTCAGTGTTAACAGTCAGTCACTTCACCCAGCTCTACGTACAAGCTTATATGCCTGTTTCTCCCTCAGATTTGGTCGTGACTCCTCTCGGGCCAGACATCTCTCAACTAAAAAGAAAGTAATCGGCTCCTCCCTCACCCAGTATAACTGGTGGAACAGAGACAAGATAACCTCAGTAAAATCTCTCTCCAGAAAAGGAAAGAATGGAGACAAGCCTGCACTGGTTGACAGCAATTTTGAAATCCTGCTGGCTTCCCTATCCTGGGTGCACCTTTATCAGACTGATTCAACTGTCAAGGAGAAATTCCCTTGACCCCTGTTACTCGTGGCTTTCCTTTTTCAGTTGCTTCCGGTCTAGGAAGTTTTGGGATCCTAATGATTGTTATGTCTTGAACAGTCACAAATTTTTTGGATCAAACCCTTGATCTCTATAAAAGTAAAACTCCTTTTTTAAGTTACTTTTTTGAAATTATCTCTGCAATCAACATAGGGCTCAAATTCATGACCCTGATGTCAAGAGTCACATGCTCTACTGACTGACCCAGGCAGGCACCCCATAGTAAGACTCTCTTAAAAATTCGATATACGTACCCATTATTTGTTTGAAGTCACATCAATGTGCCACAACCATGGCTCTCAGATTTGCTATATTTTCCTGCCTTTTTACCCCTATTTTTCTCTTGTTTGACTTAACGGTGGTACCTTAAGCTGTAATAACAGTAGACATGAAGGTCATACCCTTTCTTGGATCTTCGCCCTGAGTCATTTTAACCAGCTGCTCATTTTAAATTTGTTGAAAAGTGCCTTCTTAAATGCCACCTCTTATGGGTTAGTGTCTAGAACTTGTGACTTTGCCCATCCGATAAGGCACTTAATTTCTGGATTTTCATGATCCCTTTTTATTTCCACTTACATCCGAGCCACTTTTTTTTTTTTAATTTTCGCTTTTTTCCTTGAAATAACTTGCTAAATGTAAACACAAATAGCACTACCTCATACTAGAAAGTTTTACCCCGTGTTCTGCCATGGGATAATATGGTTCGCCATCTTTCCAGCCTCTGTATACTTTCTTTTCCCCCAAAACGATTAAGCTAGTGCCAGACATTTTGGGGTTTTGTTTTTCCTGTTTTATTTCTATAACAGGCCTCACGTCTGGTACCAATGTTTGTACTGGTAAGTACAGCAGTTGAAACTGAAGTCAGAAACAAATCCTGAAACCCCAACGGCTTAACATAGCAAAGATCTGCTTTTCACAAGTGCATATTCATTCTGTTGTTTATTGGTGACTGACCTGATTAGCAGGTGTCCCTTAAGAACTCCTTCCACTTTCAACCTTATGATGAGGATTCCAGTTTACCACAGAAGGGGAAGAAAGATCTGCAGAATTACATAGGCAGCCAGAATTTATCACATCACACGGCTGTGTTAGGTGAAAGGGAGCTGGCAATGGTGAGGAAGCTTGGGAGTATTTAGTGAGTATGAAATGTCTCTGTCTTATGTATGATAAGTATTGAGCACTATATTGAAAAATAAAAATCCATTTCTTTCATGTTATTTCTGCCACTCCCAGAAGAGGAAAAAGCAACAGAAGTTATTTTTCAGAAATCACAGCAAGGAAAGAGAAAAAGTTAAAAAGATACTTTCCAAACTGATAAAGAATAATGCAATACCTTATATTCAGAGAAATATATTCATGTTTTATTTGTATGGCTAAAACATTAAGCATAATTTACAACTGTATAAGGGATATATTTACACACCTTTACCTTATAAAATTTTAGTAACATTAATACCATAAACACTTAACATTTGCAAATATGAACAAGATTAATGTTTAAAATTATGTTTTAAAATGTAATCCTATTTTTTTCACAAAATACTTGTAAATTATGAAACTATGAAGCAGAAAACTGTAAGAAAATAAAATAAGAATCATAATCCTGCTTCCCACTAACAATCATGGTTAGCATTTACATTTTTTTGTTAAAATTCACTTTCATAGTTTATATATTATAACCATAATATTTTAATATCATTTGGTATCTTTTCATTTTGTTAAATATTTAAATTTTTTTTAATGTTTATTTATTTTTGAGACAGAGAGAGACAGAGCATGAGCAGGGAAGGGGCAGAGAGAGAGGGAGACACAGAATGTGAAGCAGGCTCCAGGCTCTGAGCTGTCAGCACAGAGCCCGACGCGGGGCTCAAACTCACAAACTGTGAGATCGTGACCTGAGCTGAAGTCGGACGCTTAACCAACTGAGCCACCCAGGCGCCCCTCATTTTGTTAAATATTTAATATAGTATTTTCCCATACTATTCAAAATCATCTGTAAACATCATTTAATAGCTATTCAATCAGCTACATGGATGTGCCATAATGTATAGAATTATATCCTGCTTCTTGGACATTTAGGTTTCTTTCCAATTTTATAGCTAAATTACAGATACAGGAAATAAACATATTTGCATATAAATCTTTGGAGTTCTGAGTGTTTCATTAGTATGGATTCCAAGGAGTACAATTACTTGGCCAAAGGGTATATATATTCAGAAGCTAATAAATATTGGCAAATTTATTTTTAGAAATGTACTAATTTGCATTTCCACCATCAGTATACTAATATTTCTATCTTGCCCAACTTTTTTTTTTTTTAATTTTTTTTTTTCCAACGTTTATTTATTTTTGGGACAGAGAGAGACAGAGCATGAACGGGGGAGGGGCAGAGAGAGAGAGAGAGACACAGAATCAGAAACAGGCTCCAGGCTCTGAGCCGTCAGCACAGAGCCGACGCGGGGCTCGAACTCACGGACCGCGAGATCGTGACCTGGCTGAAGTCGGACGCTTAACCGACTGCGCCACCCAGGCGCCCCTCTTGCCCAACTTTTATCAGTGCTGATATACATACATACATGATATATACATGTATATAATATATCTCTGCTGTTTGGGGAGAGGTAAAAATACTCTTTTTGCTTTAATTTATATCTCTGTGTATTTCTTTTAAAAAAAATTTTTTTTTCAACGTTTATTTATTTTTGGGACAGAGAGAGACAGAGCATGAACGGGGGAGGGGCAGAGAGAGAGGGAGACACAGAATCGGAAACAGGCTCCAGGCTCCGAGCCATCAGCCCAGAGCCTGACGCGGGGCTCGAACTCACGGACCGCGAGATCGTGACCTGGCTGAAGTCGGACGCTTAACCGACTGCGCCACCCAGGCGCCCCTATCTCTGTGTATTTCTTGAAGTAATTTTTTTCATTTGATTGAGGAATAATTTGCACAAAATAAAATGAATAGATTTTAAGGTTATAGTTTGATAAGTTTTGACAAATGTGTGTAACAGATTAACCACCACCCCAACAAAGAGGTAAAATATTTGATAATTGCAGAAGGTTCCGTTGTGTACATTTTGTCACTTCTCCCTCATAAGCAGACGTTATTCTGATTTTATAGTTTTTAAACATCAACTTTATCAAAATTGATATCAAAATGCAGCTATTTTAAGTGTACACATCAATGAGCTTTAACAAATGTATACGCATGTGTAACTAACATGCCAGTGAAGATAAGAAACATTTCTTTTTTTTTTAAGTTTATTTATTTTGAGAGAGAGAGAGAGAGAGAGAGAGAGAGAGCGTGTGCAAGAATTCCAAGCAGGCTCTGCGCTGATGCAGAACCAGATGCGGGGTTTGATTTCAGGAACCCCAAGAGCATGACCTGAGCCAAGATCAAGAGTCGGGCACTTAACTGACTGAGCCATCCAGGCGCCCCAAGAAACATTTCTATTACCTCAAAAATTCCTCTCTTTTGCATTCAATCTCCACTCCCCCCCCCCCCCGCCCCGCCCCGGCCTCAGACAACCATTGATCTGCTTTGTGTTGCTATAGATGTTTATTTTAGAATTTTTCATTAATGGACTCGTAATATACCATATACTCTTATTTCTGGCCACGTGACTCTGTGCCACATTTTGGTGATTTATGTATGTTGTCACATGTAGCAGTAGTTTATTCTTCTTTATTGCTGAGTAGTGTTACGTTGTGTGGATACACTTTTTTTCTATCCATTCACCTACCGGTGAACTTTGGGTTGCATCCAGTTTGGGGCTATTATGACCACAGCTGCTATGAGCATTCCTGTACAAGGGTTTACGTGGGCCTATCTTTTACTTCTATTGGATAAACACCCAGGGACAGAAATGAGGTATCATATAGTAAGTATATGCTTAGCTTGACCTTTATTGAAAAACTGACTTCCAAAGTGCTTACACATGCTGACCATGATGTATGAGACTTTCATTTGCCCCACTTCTTTGTCAACATGGGCTATTGTCCATCTTTTTATTTTCTTTAATTTAGTCATTCTGGTTGGTATGTAGTGGTACCTCAGCACTTTTTAATTTTTATGTCCCTGACGACTAATGATATCATACATCTTTCCATGTGCTTATTAAGCACTTGTGTATCTTATTTGGTGAAGTATCTATTCAAATATTTTACCTGTCTTTTAAAAATTAGGGTGTTTGTCTTCTTATTAAATCATAAGAGTTTTTTGTTTGCTGGATACTCCTATCAGATATATGCACTGTTAATTCCTTCCCCAGTCCACGGCCTTCCTTCTCCCGGTCGTATTAATGTCTTTCAAAGAGGAGTTTCTTTTTTATTTTGATTATGTCCAATCTACACTTTCTTCTTATATCATCGATGCTTTCTGTAACCTATCTAAGAAGGCTTTTTTTTTTTTTATTCCATGTTAACAAAGATTTTCTCCTTGCTGTCTTCTAGAAATGTAGATTTAGCTTTTATGTTTAGGACCAGGGTGCGTCTTGTATTAGTTTTTGTGTATGATGTGAGTTAAGGGTCAAGACTGTTTTCCTTAAATGGACTTCCAGTTGTTTCAGTATTATTAAAAGTTAAGTTAAAAGTTAAAAACACTTTCCTTTCCCCATTGAAATGAACTGGTCCTTGTATTGCAATTCAATTCACCCTACATAAATGGCTTTATTTCTGTAGCCTTTACTTTGTTTCTTGGGTTTATATGTCTGTCCTTGCATCAATACCATATGGAATTGATTGAGTAATCTCCTCGGGGTGTTCTGGGTGGTGGTTCACGTAAAAGCCCTTGAATAACTCCTGAGGAGGAATTTCCCAAGGCATAAAGAACTACATTTTGAAGAAAAGTAAAACTTAGCATAAGGGTCCTGAAAATGCCTACTTAGGGTACTTGCCGTGTGGTCAGTTTCTCTTTCTTTCTTTCTTTCTTTCTTTCTTTCTTTCCTTCTTTCTTCTTCTTTTTTTTTTTTTTACCATCTAGGAAGCAATGTGGTTCACTTTTATTACTTCAAAACGGGAAGGAACCTCAAATACATGTCATTCACTGTTTCTCAAACTGAGGTTTGCATACTCAAGCAGCCTTTGCTTCTCAGCAATCAAGCTTCTTCCATCACTTAAAAATCTGTTTATTATCAGCCGTAGTGTTAGATATTTAATATTTTATATACCCTCTTTTAAAACAAATATTTTAAGAACATAAACATCAAATAATATTTTAATGACTCCTGAAATGGGAAAAGCTTTATTAGTATGTATTTTCATAGGGGCGCCTGGGTGGCTCAGTCCGTTAAACCTCCGACTCTTGATTTTGGCTCAGGTCTCATGGCTCCTGACATCAAGCCCTGCGTAGGGTTCGCACTGACAGTGCTGAGCCTGCTAGCATTTTCTCTCTCCTACTCTCTCTGCCCCTCCCCGGTGCACACCCATTTTTTTCTCTCTCTCAAAATACGTGTTTTCATAAGAGATAATTATTGAAATAATATCATGTCATCTATCTATCTATCTATACACACAATACAATATAGTCTAAAATCATGCCACACACAACTCATAGTTTCATAGTCTGAGAACTACTGGAGGCCTATAAAACTGCTGTCGGTCTTACAGGGAGATTTCCACAGAAAAGTGAGCAGTATTGAATATACTCAGTGTAAGTTTCATGTTTAGGTGACAACCTAACGAGTCCAAGCATTTATAATATGATTCATGTGCCTTACGTTTTTAATATTAGAACTCGAGTCTCCGTATTCCAAATCCGCTATTTTATCAATTATGTCACCATGTGTAGAATGCCCTTTTCACCCCATTTACCTTTTGAAATATGTGTATTAAAATTGTTATTAACACAGCTTTTATGAGAATGCAACCATTATCCACATAAAAATAATTACGTGGAAAGAGCCCAGCTGGCAAGTCAAGTTACGCTTTTGAATTTTTTGCATTTATAACCCACAGAAAGCCCCAGTTGTTTGGTTTGTTTAAATTATGTCTCAGGAAGCAACGAAACTTGACATTTGTAGATGAGAAAGATAAATTTTCAATTAGATTATTAACTTTTGGCTATCTAGTTTGTAATACAATTTATAATTTTCCTGAATGCAATCAATATAATTAAGGACTATTCATCCTTTGACTATAATAATATACCACACATTTTTCTTTCCTTTTTTTAATGTTTATTTATTTTTGAGAGAGAGAGACAGAGAGAGAGCTTGTGCGAGTGGGAGAGGGGCAGAAAGAGGGAGACAGAGGATCCGACGTGGGCTCTGTGTTGACAGCAGAGACCCCTACGGGGGGCCCAAACTTTTGAACTCAACGAGATCATGACCTGAGCCAGAGTAAGACACTTAACCAACTGAGCCATCCAGGCGCCCCCTACACATTTTTCAAAAGAAAGTAAAACTGTTATACAGGATCTAATCGTTAAAAGGAATACAGAATAAGAGGTGATTTTAGCTACTTTCCCCGGAATTCTTCCACATGTGCTTAAATAAGCATTTAATGGCAATTAAAATTGGTAGATGTTCCTGTTGTGTTGCCTTTGGCGGTGAAGAATGAGTAAGCTTACAAAATGCTATCTAGGAGAGCGTTGAACTGTTGAAATTTGGACTTAATTTAAAGGAGCTGCAGTGCGGGCTTGTTGATCGATAAAAATACTCTTCATTTCCAAAATTCAAGAAGTCCACACTTCTGCACCGCACTGTACAGAAATAGCACATTGAGCCAAGGCACCTGCCACTTGATCCAGAAATACTTGACTCCACACATTCATTCATTCATTCATTCACTCACTCACTCTGCACTGGGGCAAGCACAATCTCTGCGGTACCTGAATCACTTTGTGAATGGCTCTCATTTAGAATCATTTTGTGCGCTAAGTACAGCTGTGATATTGATCTTTATGTATATTTAATGAGAGGACTAAGCCATTGGGGGTTTACCCCACTCAGATGTGTCTTAGCATGTTCAATGATTTTTGTGCTTTGTTTCTCCAGAGCTAACCTCCCACCTCCCCCCAAAAGATTGTGACCACCATGTGAAATTACCAGCTAAAAGAAAGAAATGAAAAGTTAACTAGAAATTATCCTCTTTAAAACATTGACAATTTTAATTTTTAGAAAACCATTTCTCCATAATTTTTGCCTTACAATGTTGAAAGTGTTGACATTTTTCTTTGGTGAAAGAAAATAAATCCCACAGCTGTAAAGATTTAAAAATCTAATGATTTCATTTATTGAGAAACTGTATTTTTCCTTCTTCCTTTTAATTAAAACTTAAATATTATTTTTTCTTTAATGTTATAAAGAGGGATTTTTATGTGTGTCTCTCTTAGAAAAAAAATAAAATCAGACAGCACATCGGATCATGTAACTGTGTAATAAAATGATCAATTAAAGTGCATGTTAAAGTTTCGGAGCTATTAATGCTAGTTCTTATTATAACCCGTGTGCATAATAATAGGCTTTATTGAACTTTCCATCTATTTTTTTCTCACATCAGCAATTTAAAATGAAATTATTCCTCAAGGTAGTCTGGAATTGTTTCTTTCTCATATTTCTTAGAATTTAAAAGACTCTCAAAGTGCTGTACCTTCTCAATTCCTGTGATTCCCTGCTATGGAGTAGCTGGGTCTTGTTATTTCCTGGGACAGACTAATATCTCCTTTACCCCTACAAACAGTCTCAATAACTAGTTGTCATCCTCAATATATATTCTACATTTATTGGGCCACAACATGTACTGAGCTCAGTACTTTGCTACATGGTAGGGAACCCCAAAGATGGGATTGACAGATAGAGAATCAAGACTGAAGCACAAGTTACACAATAATCACAGACAGTTTTATAAACTGATATTGCAGATGTTTTGCGACTCACTAGATCGTCTTATATTTTCTACATCAACTTTTCTTCTTGAGGTCTGCTAAACTCAAGGTAGCCTGAATGTACATTCTAGAAAGAATAGCCTTAATTAGTAGCCACAACATTGAAATTTTAAAAATCGTTTTATTAAAAAGGAAATATATAGCTGCACTTTAATAGTAAAGTAAAGTTTCTGGAAGTTGTGCTTCGTTTATCCTGTGGCTTCAGAAGTAACTTTACCACATACGATGATTCATCAGAGGCACAAACACTTCAGGTCGAGAAGCTTTAAAGGTGATGTACAAAAGATGAACTGCCTTGAATATTTTATTTTATTTTATTTTATTTTATTTTTTTATTTTTTTTTTAATTTTTTTTAACGTTTATTTATTTTCCTTAATAGTTTGAAAAAAATATTAATATGGGAATGGCAGAGTTATAAAGAAAAATTCATGAGAGTACTCCGCCGAGACCATTTAGATTTAAGTGTTCTCTCTTGAATTGGCTGTTTGACCTTGGAAAAGTCATAGCCTTTCCTTTGTACCACTCTCCACTCTCCCTCTGTTAGAGTGAGTGCATGTCCTCTGTGGTTTTCTCTAGTTTTGCCATTCTGTAATTCAAAATTGTACCGAATTTCTTGTCACTTTACTGCACTCCACTTTGAATTAATGAACACGGTAGAGCAGCAATGATCCCTAAGTGCCAAGTTCACCGCAGAAAAAGGCTTCAGCACTGTGATTGTATTTATTTTAATGGTCATGAGTGAGAGAGAGAGAGTGAGACAGGGCAAGGAGGGGCAGAGAAAGAAGGGAACAGAGGATCTGAAGTGGGCTCTGTGCTGACAGCAGAGAGCCTGATGCGGGGCCGAACTCACAAACCACGAGATCATGACCTGAGCCAAAGACAGACACTTAACTGACTGAGCCACCCAGGCGCCCCAGCAGTGTAATTGGAAAATATGTTTTGACTGCCTGCAATTTTTCGGCTGCTACAAAGGGAAGAAGCTAGCATTTATTGAGTTACTACAACATGCCAGTCATTGCATATTCCACAATAAGAAAGAAATGACTCAACATTGCTCCTTATAAATGATTTAGGAGCAAAGTCTGTAGAATGGAATTACATATGAAACACTTTAAAACTGGGAAGCAGCAATGGAAAACCTGAATCTTCACTCAAACTGATGGCCAAGGTGGAAAAAGAGTAATAGAAATCTTTCAGAGAAGATGCATTTTGAGCTGAATCTGGGGAGAAGATGACAGCTAAGCAATAGAAGGAAGGAAGGAAAAGTAGACGTGGAGGTGGGGAAGTAATAAAAAATACAGTTGAAGTAAATCTTCAGTTCAAGAATTTTGAATGAAGTAGTGGGATGAAGAAGTTGGCAACACGCTGATCATAGTTAAGTTCTTGAAATCAATCCATACTGTGTAAATAACCCACTATGTTTGGAGGGCACATAAGTCTATATTGAAAACTTACAAAGAGCGAAGTTCAAGCCAGGTACCATGAAAGATACAAAGCATCTTAAATATAATCCTGGCACCTAAGATATCTCTGATCTAGTAGAAGACCCAAGGCATGCAGACATTGAAGGGTAATATGACTAAATTTTCTAGAAAGAAGATACCAAAAGAAGACATGTCTTGATATTTCACGAGACCTAACCAAATACAAAATTTGGATAGTGCTACTACAATTCAGAAAAGAAAGAGATCACTGAGCCGGCACCATGAGATTAAAAAAGAAATTAACAGCATGGTGTCTGACCACCGGGAACTTATAACTTTTCAACATCTACTTCATCAACACTTAGAACTGTTCAACCCCTTCCTTCCCCCTCTCTACCCTTTTATTTCTGTTTTCCATTAGCTGAGTGATGACGGCATTGCCATTTACATCAGCACTCAGCATCTATTCTCATCTTTTGCTAAAACATTGGGTTTAAATACATACAAAAGAGCAGCAGGAGACTTGAAAAAGATCGACTTTATATATATATATTTTTTCTTGTGTGAAAGTCTAAAAACAGAAACCAGGATAGAATCTAGAAAAGAGAAGGAGGGTAGAAGAGTCACTCTTTTCATCTTTAATGCATTAGGCAAGACTCTGCATTGTCTTTATCTGTATGTGAGCAAATGGATACAGTTTTTCTTCTAAGTTTTCAGGGGCAGCGAGGATTGTTGCAGGGGTTCAGCTTTCAAGTGTAAATACATGACCCCCAACCTTCATTTGAAATATTTTCCCTAAATATGGATCACATTATATTAAAGCTCGAAGGGACATTGGAGATCCAAAGGTACTCTTCCTTCTGTCTATATATGAATCCCAGAGATAGTAAATGATTCGTTCAAAGTCTCAAAATTAGTTGAGAATGAGCCAGTAGTGGAACTTGAGTTTTTGATGCCCAATAGTTTGCTCTTTCCATAAAACTAAGTGACAGTTTCTTCTTGGAATTTAGCATCAGGAAAGGTTTTGATCTCACCCAATATATAAACATGCCCAAGCCCTGTTTTGGCCTCTACTTAACCCAGGGCTTAATTTAATGCTCAAGTGAGTAAAGCACATTTCTTGTACAATAAATTGCTCTTTCCTTTATATAATTTCTGATTTTCCTGAGTATATTTCAGATTTCATTATAGAGTAATACATATTCATTCTGGAAAATCTGGAAAACATGTCCAACTATAAAGAAGCAATAAAAGTTCCTCTAATCTCACCACTCATATTATGTACTTCATTTAAGCTAACTTTCTGTGTGTGTTTTAATTGTGAATTGCCTTGAAATAGTTTAAGAAGTAGGATGAGATTATTTATGAACAAGTTTGTTTTATTAAGCAGAAATTACATCACCTTGCTTTTCACAAATATTCACCAACATGTTAATACGTGTAGACCATTTAGCTTAACAAACAACCAACTAGAGCCCTCTTTAAAAACATGTTTGTCCTTCTAGAGGAGAAAGCAGGAAAAGACCTCTCTGATCTCAGCGGTAGCAATTTCTTACTTGACACATCCCCAAAGGCAAAGGAATTAAAAGCAAAAATGAACTATTGGGACCTCATGAAGATAAAAAGTTTCTGCACAGCAAAGGAAACAACCAACAAAACTAAAAGGCAACCAATGGAATGGGAAAAGATATTTGCAAATGACATATCGGACAAAGGGCTAGTATCCAAAATCTATAAAGAGCTCACCAAACTCCACACCCGATAAACAAATAACCCAGTGAAGAAATGGGCAGAAAACATGAATAGACACTTCTCTAACAAGACATCCAGATGGCCAACAGGCACATGAAAAGATGCTCAACGTCGCTCCTCATCAGGGAAATACAAATCAAAACCACACTCAGATATCACCTCACGCCAGTCAGAGTGGCCAAAATGAACAAATCAGGAGACTATAGATGCTGGTGACGATGTGGAGAAACGGGAACCCTCTTGCACTGTTGGTGGGAATGCAAATTGGTGCAGCCACTCTGGAAAACAGTGTGGAGGTTCCTCAAAAAATTAAAAATAGACCTACCCTATGACCCAGCAATAGCACTGCTAGGAATTTCCCCAAGGGATACAGGAGTACTGATGCATAGGGGCACTTGTACCCCAATGTTTATAGCAGCACTCTCAACAATAGCCAAATTATGGAAAGAGCCTAAATGTCCATCAACTGATGAATGGATAAAGAAATTGTGGTTTATATACACAGCGGAATACTATGTGGCAATGAGAAAGAATGAAATATGGCCCTTTGTAGCAACGTGGATGGAACTGGAGAGTGTGATGCTAAGTGAAATAAGCCGTACAGAGAAAGACAGATACCATATGTTTTCACTCTTATGTGGATCCTGAGAAACTTAACAGGAACCCATGGGGGAGGGGAAGGAAAAAAAAAAAAAAGGACGTTAGAGTGGGAGAGAGCCAAAGCAAAGAGACTCTTAAAAACTGAGAATAGGGGCACCTGGGTGGTTCAGTCGGTTGGGCGTCCGACTTCGGCCCACGTCACGATCTCGCGGTCCGTGAGTTCGAGCCCCTCGTCGGGCTCTGGGCTGATGGCTCAGAGCCTGGAGCCTGCTTCTGATTCTGTGTCTCCCTCTTTCTCTGCCCCTCCCCCGTTCATGCTCTGTCTCTGTCTCAAAAATAAATAAATGTTAAAAAAAAATTAAAAAAAAACTGAGAACAAACTGAGGGTTGATGGGGGGTGGGAGGGAGGGGAGGGTGGGTGATGGGTATTGAGGAGGGCACCTTTTGGGATGAGCACTGGGTGTTGTATGGAAACAATTTGACAATAAACTTCATATATTGGAAAAAAAAAAAAAAACATGTTTGTCCTGGAGAGATGGAAGTCCAGGGCAGGGCAGGGGCATGGGAGCCTGCCCTGGGCTCATAGTGAAAGGTTATAGAAGTAAGTAAGATTCTGTAGCTTGAAATTTTTGTGATGTAAAGGATGTACACATTATTAGAAAGTATCTATTCAATAATTTGATAAGAGAAGTTTGGATCACATAGCAACTCCTCCCTTCATTTTCTGCCTGTAAATGATCAATCCAACAGTATTAGGGGAAAACGCTCAGAATATTCTTTTAAGTTCAAATTTGTGTGGCTTATAAATCCATAAAAGTGCACACACACACACACACACACACACCCCTACATTCAAGATATCAATGAACCAGGGAAAGAAGAAAAGATAGGATAGCAAAAGGAATGGTAATGAAGGAGCCATGAAGTCAGTGTTGACACTTACTATGAGGAGGACCTGCCATAGAATAATTTTTTTTCATTCATTTGTTCATTCAGTCATTCATCAAACATTTTTATATACATCTTATGCCAGATACTTTAAATAAAAGATTGGATAAGATATTGTCCTTAAGATAATAAGACTTCAAGAATGGCTAACACCAACAACAGGTGTTGGTGAGGATGTGGAGAAAGGGGAACCCTCTTACACTGTTGGTAAGGATGCAATTTGTCAGCTACTCTGGAAAACAGTATACAGGTTCCTCAAAAAGTGCAAAATAGGACTACCCTACAATCCAGGAACCGCACTAGTAGGTATTTACCCAACAAATACAAAAATACTCTTTCAAAGGAAAACATATGCACCGCAATGTTTATAGCAGTATTATCTAAAATAGCCAAATTATGGAGACAGCCCAAGTACCCATCACTGAAGAATGGATAAAGAAGATGTGGTATATATACAATGGAATATTACTCAGCCATGAAGAAGAATGAACTTTCCATTTGGATGGAGTTAGAGAGAATTATGGTAAGTGAAAAGAGTTGGAGAAAGACAAATACCCTAAGATTTCACTGATAGGTGGAATTGAAGGAGCAAAACAAACGAGCAAAGGAAAAAAAAAGAAAAGAGAAAGACTAGTAAACTAAGAAACAGACTCCTAACTCTAGAGAACAAACTGATGATTACCAGAAGGGAGGTGAGTGAGGTGATGGGTGAAATAGGTGATGGGGATTAAGGAGTGCTCTTGTTGTGATGAGCACTGGTGCTGCACGGAAATATTGAATCTCTCTCTTGTACACCTGAAACTGATATGACACTGGATGTTAACTGACTTGATTTGAAATCAAGAAAATAGCACTTCTGCTTAAGAAAAAAATATAACAAACCTTTCAAAGCTCAGTGGTGCAAGAGACAGAAGAGATAGAGAAATAAACTGATAAATATAAAGTAATACATGGCGAAATGATTGAGATGATAATTGTGATAACGAACATTTATTCTTTCAACAAATATTTACATGTCTACAATGTGCCAGAGACCACGTTAGTCACTGGGAATACAATGATGAGTAAACAGTGGACACTATCCTAGTCAATTTCTGTGTCTTTTCTCATTTGTCCCTCACACTTGCTCTGTGACATGTCTGTTGTTTTAATTCCCATCAGATTCCGAAAAGACAAGTAACTTACTTAAAAGCACAGAAGTAAAAGTAGGCCGGATTATATACAACTGATATACAACAGCTGTTGTGAAAGCAGAATGACTCCATTTTAAGGGGCATCCAAATTAGGCTGGAGTAGAACGTGGGTATGTGTATATGTTAGTCATGCGAAAGAGGTTTAAAAAGTGCTTTCCAGGAAGTGAGAATAGTATGATCAAAGTCACAGTCTCTTGAAGAACACTGCATGTTTTGGGAACTTCTAGGAATTTTGTTTTCCTTGAACAGAAAATGTATGATGAGAAATGCATCATGAAGGGAAAAGCTGAGCTCAGGACATAGACCTCTGACCTTACCCCCTACGCAGCACGAGGACTGACATGATCAGATTTACCTTTAATGAGATCAATGGCTTTGAGGCAGAAAAAACTTCAGGCAAGGAAACCACTTAGGAGGCATGGCAGGGGTTCCCACGAGTCATGGAAAAGACCCAAACTAGGACATTGACTCGATGGAGAAATTAGAGAGTCTTCAGGATATAGTTAGGAGATAAAATAAAGGCCTCAAAATTTGATGGATATTGGGACTAAGATCCAAGAAGGATGTCTCTCTGGGGACTTATTTAATGATGCATACAAAAGTTTATGTGGGAGAAATACTCAAAGTGTAATGAAAAGCCCATGGTTGGATATTGTCAGATGCTTAGAGGAGAGGCCTGGGCTTCAGATAAATATTTTGAAAGTGTTCTCATAGAGATATTTAAGATATGACAGTTACTGACATGAAAATGTTCAGTAATCTAGGTTATAGAATCTTGAAGAACATGGGAATATGAAGACAAGTTGAAGGAAAGGATTTTTTTAATGAAAATGAAACATTCAACAGGTAAGATCTTTTTGTTCAAGACAAGAAAATTGGCTCTCTTAGAAATTTATGGAGGGGCTCAGTCGGTTAAGCGTCCGACTTTGGCTCAGGTCATGATCTCACTGCTTGTGGGTTCAAGCCCCATGTCAGGCTCTGTGCTGACAGCTCAGAGCCTGGAAGCTGCTTTGGATTGTTTCCATTTCTCTGCCCCTCTCTTGTTCACGCTGTCTCTCTCTCTCAAATATAAAATAAAAACACACAAAAAATAAATTTACGGAATAGAGAGTTTTAAGAAAGAATTAATTGGCAGAGTCAAATGCAGGGAAAAGAAATCAGGAATATATGGGCTGAAAAATGTCCATTAGCCTAGACAACGAGGTAATCAATGACTTCAAACGAGACACCTCGGTAGAATGGTTGAAGAAAAATCCAGATTATAAAGTGTTGATGAGGGAGGTAAGAAAATGGTCATGGTGATTATAGGCTAATTTTCAGGAAATCTGCCTGTGAAGGAAACCTGAAAGATTACATTGATCAGGGAAGGGTATTTATTAGGATCACAGACTCTAGAATATTTACATATTAAGAGAATAAACTAGCAGAGAAACATATAGGAGAGAAGGGCTTGACAAATGAAGCACAGTTCTAGAATTTTGGGGGTTGTGTGATACTTTTGCAGAGAACACTTCATCTTCTGGGACAAAAGGAAAGATGGTTGGATGAATGAAATTATAAAATCACTGGCTGATGCAATAGCAGGAAATTAAGGGAGCTTACCATTAAGATCTGGTGAAATTGGGGCAGCAGTATTTTGCAAGAGGCCTGAGGAGAGTGTTGAAAACTTTGGATAAGCACTAACAGACATGATGTTAAATTTCCTGTAACAGACTATCTGCAAGGTGGTTGGATTTAATAAATAAGGCAAATATTAGCTCCCGTTTTCACTGTCCCCCCTCCTGAAGAGGCTCACATTCACTGAGGGGCAAGGTGGTCTGGATTGTCTGGCTGTGTTACTTGACTATCGTGAAAATTTACCGAGAGTTGAGGATGCTATTAGATAAATCCCTGTACTTCTAGGAATCAGTGATCCACCTATTACCCAAGGTCCTTTGTAGCCGCCTAAGTTCCTAAGGGGAGAGTCTATACAGGACAGCCTAAAATAATAATAATATCTTGTATTTATAGAGCTCTTATTATAATTTCGACACCATTCTATGTTTTTTATATTATTAACTCATTTAATTATCACAAAGTCCAAGGTAGAGTATTATTATTTCTCTTTTGTAGAGGAGGGCTTACATAGTGTTTCCCAAGTTCTCTCTCGTATAGGTGAGACAGACCATATGCATAACTGTCAATGAATTTATCTTAATCTCTCAACACCAAGCTAGTATTTTCCCTGCCTTAAATCACCACAGGGCCAGGTGCCAGGCAACTAAAAACCACCCCTGTAGCCTAAAGCCCACCGGAACTATTCAAGCTAGCCAATCTTAAACTCTGCCCTGCGTTCCCCCAGAAATCCCAATGAAAGCTGTGTAAGAGCTCCCCTTACTCCTGTTTCTGCTTTCTGGCTAAAATCCGGTGTTCCTCCTGTGGTTCTGCGTAGTGAGTCATATCTCTCATTTCTAGGGTAAATGTAAGTAACATTAAATTTCTCTTTCGGTGGCATGGGCTTCTGTGTTGTCACTTTTTTTTTAATGTTTATTTATTTATTTATTATTTTTTTTTTAATTTTTTTTTAACGTTTATTTATTTTTGAGACAGAGAGAGACAGAGCATGAACGGGGGAGGGGCAGAGAGAGAGGGAGACACAGAATCGGAAGCAGGCTCCAGGCTCTGAGCCATCAGCCCAGAGCCCGACGCGGGGCTCGAACTCACGGACCGCGAGATCGTGACCTGAGCTGAAGTCGGACGCTTAACCGACTGAGCCACCCAGGCGCCCCAATGTTTATTTATTTTTGAGAGAGAGAGAGAGACAGAGCGTGAGTGGGAGAGGGGCAGAGAGAGAGGGAGGCACAGAAACCGAAGCAGGCTCCAGGCTCCGAGCTGTCAGCACAAAGCCAGATGTGGGGCTCGAACCCACGAACCCGTGAGATTATGACCTGAGCCGAAGTCTGGTGCTTAACCGAATGAGTCACCAGGCGCCCCTCTGTTGTCACCTTTATAAATTAAGACTGGGCACAAAGCAAATTGTATTTTATCACCCTTTTCAAATTCGGATAGTCATGTGATTCATTTTAACCATTAAGTTGTGAGTAGAGGTTTTAAAACACAGTGCATGTTCTGTCAGATTATCTTTTTCTTATCAAGGAAAACACATTGTGAGCACAGCTTCCGTCAATCTGGACTCTAGTAATGAGCAGAGGTACTTGCCAAGCATGTCAGAAATGTAGTGTGAGCAAAAATAGCATTGCTGGAATAAGCCACTGAGATTTTATATTTTTATTGAAGCATAATCTAGATTATCCTGACTGTGATCATAACTTTGGAGGTTTTTGCCAGAATATTCCTGTATGTATACACATTGAGAGTATTTGGGGAATAGGAGGCAGTAACCAAACCACCAGAATCCAGTTTGGTAGGGCAACACAGCAGGACAACTCAAAAGCATTAGTAAAAGAAATGAATCAACTTGATTTTCCTTCTGAGCTTCTAGAGTCATTTATATTTAGAAGGAAACACTCAGAAGCCGTAGGTTGTGACAGGTTATTAATACATGAATGTGTTCTGAGTTAATAAGACCATACATTGCAACAGTGAACGATATTTATCGTATGTAAAGAACTTTGAATTAGATGTGCTAGAAGACAAGAAGAAAAAAAAAAAGGAGAAATAGATGATTGTAACAATCCCTTATATCCTGTGCCACACATTACAGGTTTCAAAGATTTTTCAGAAATATTTTCTTCTACTCAGGGAAGAAGGTAGGGAAAGTATTACCCCAGTTTTACAGATGAAGAAGCGGAAAGTCACAAAGATTAAATGAGTTGCCCAAGGTAGTGTCAAAGTCACAAAGGGTAGAGACAAAACTAAAACGCAACACTTAAGAGTAGATGCTCTTTCATACCCACCTACAAATCAAAATAGCTACTGTTCTTGAGGGCTAAAATCCTTGCTGCCAGAAAATGTTTAATAACGTTTTCAAAGCCTATAGTCAAATACATGAACATCAATGGAGTATTTTGTGCCATGGTATTGAATGAATGCTGTAATTCCAAAACGGATGTGAAGACTAAAACTATCAAACAGATATGGGGATTCTGAAGCCCTTTTTTCGTCTGATCCAGACTGAAAAGACAGCACGAAATGCTGAGATGTTTGAAACCTGAGGAGTTCCCACGTAAAATGTTAAGTAGGTCGTGTATGCAGAGGGCAAGGAGAAACCAAAGAAAAAGGGAGGCCACTCCAAATTGGAAGGTAGCATGTTTAACAAGCAAGGGAACTTACACAGGAGGCTTGTCTTGAGTAGTTGCAAAATGAGTAGGTGCCCGCATACATAAAAAAAGTTTTTATAGAGGCCTTAACTGTGGCTTAGAAGCTTGCTCTCTTAAGAGCCTGCTCCAGGCTGTGTGGGAAAGGTAGGCAGAAAGTACTTGACAAAGATAGGGGAAGCAGAGAGGAGCGTCAGACTTGAAGTCAACCAGTGGTCACATCCTCTTGATGACCTCCACCGACAGGAGAGAATCGACATGAAATCAACATGAAAGAAAACAGTAACAATTGCCATTCACACATGGTTTTAGGTCTCAGGTGATTTCAGTGTGTATTTTTACTTGTGTCTTCTTAACATTTTCCCTATAAAAATGTTTTGACTTGAGCCCAGACCTTGTACCCCTAAATCCTAAACTCTCAGGGAAATATTCAGAATAAGTGAAATTGATGTGGAGATTTTAACGTACGGACTTCTGTCCCCTGCCACTGAATCTGGATTCTGTGCCTGCTTTAGTTCTAGAAATTTCTGGACAAGGCTTTAAGAAACTGGTAGCTCCTAATTCCTAACTCCTGGGATATTTACTCAATATCCGTAGACCCCAAGATCAGAGTGGTGATGATAATCTTAAGAGGATCCAGGCTTGGATATGATTTTAGGGCAGGAATCTTGTCATTTCCAGCACGCTCCCTCAGTACATAGTAGGTACTGGAGAAGAGACTAAGACAGTGAGTAAGAAATGCTGGTCTTCATCCCTCCCCCCTCCCCCCCCCCCCGCCATAAAACGGAGGCTTTCTTTGGGTTTCCATTCTTAAGCCCCTCTTGTTGCTTGTTTCCTGCAAGTGATTTCACGCATCCAGCAATGTAGAGCAAGCAACAAAGACACAGCGCTACAGTGCGAATTTCATGAACCCGAATCCTGCTTTACACCGAATGTATTTCATTCGGAACTTCAAGCTACTTGACGCGAGGCGTTTTTCAGGCTTTTACATCGACAGCAGCAGTCTGGGTTTTCTGGGACGCAATGCACCGCCCAAACAGAAGCAGAGGCTCCCCCTTCTTTCTCTCCCCACTCTGCCCAAGAGGGAGCCAACAGAGCCACCCTTAGTCTTCTCCGCGCGCCGCGTGGGGGACACCGCCCACGTAAGCCCGGCTTCCGCAAAGCACAGCTGGCTGCGGACAGAAGGATTGCAGGGGAAGGGTGGGAGCGGCCGGGCGGGCAGGCGGCGAGTTCGGCTGGGCGGGAGACCCCACGCCAAAGGCCTGACCTCTGGATTTGCCGCCCCGCGCCGCCCACTCAGGAATCCCCTCCCCGGCCCCCGCACCCCCCGCCCCGCCAGCTGCACGCGGCGGCCGGATCTTCTCGAATTTCAACACAAAGGGAATCCTCGGCCGCAGGAAGTGCATCACGGAGAAAGAGGGACCGGGGGCGGGGAGAGGGGGATGCTTCCCTCCCTCAATACACCCCCGCCCTCCCGGAACCCTGGGCCGCCGTGACGAAACCCTCAGGGTCCCCTCTTCGCCCCAGGAGCCTGGAGCAAACAAGGGCCCCCCGCCCCCCGCCTCGCTACCAACTCTAGTGGGAGGCGAGTTCCCAGGCGGCGGGGAGGCGAGCTGCCCCTCGCCGAGGCTCACACACCTGTTCGCTTCCCCCCCCCCTTTCTTTCCGGGTGCGCCAGCACCTGGGCTTACGTTTTTGTTTTGTGTTGCTTTATCCCTGGGCTCTCAACTTTTCCCGTCACGTCTCCTTACTTCCAGGGTTTTCTGTAGAATCCCAGCTCGGGTGTCCTCCTCCACGCCCGGCGGGGCTGCGCCCCAGGCTTGGGCCAGGTTTTCCTTGGCAGAAGGTTAGCAGACCGGGAGTCCCCGCATGAGCAAAGGGGAGAAGGGCAGGGAGAGACCGCTTTCGTTTTCCATGACACCTGCCGTTCCGGGGACTCGCGGTCGGGCTTTCTACCCGGAGGTTCCAGTATCGGCGGAAGCGTAGCCTTTGGGTGGGGATGTGGGGTTGTTGAGGGGTTGTTGAGGGGCGGGTGGGGGCGGTGGGGTGGTGGAGAGGGGGCAGGCTGGGCTGATTGGTGTTGAAGTTGTTTTTTTTACAAGGCAACCTTACAGGGTTTACTTCCATTGTATTTTGCAAATCAATAAAAACAAAACTTTTCTAGTAATGTTTTATGTACATTTCACCAGGGAGTGAGAAACCATCATTGTCCATTAAAAAAAAATCGCTTTTATTATTTTCTTTTAGTTAAGAATGGATTGGGGAGACCAATGGCAATTTGGGGAAAGGGGCCGAAACACCCCCTTTTTGAGCCCGGCAAGGAGAGTTGGAAAACCCCGGGAGCTTTGGACTAGTTTTCAGGCGGAAAGACCCGGGTGACTGGGGAGGGGGCCGCGCAAGTAACTCCAAGCTGCCCTGCTCCAATCGCGGGCACTCAGGTGTGCCGGAAAGGGGCCACCTCCCCCTGGGGCGCTAGGCTGCCTCAGCGCCCTGGGACACCACTGGGGGAACTGCCCCCTCCCAAGCTCCAGGCCGTGGCCGGGTACCTGCCCCAACCTGTCTCCTCCCCTTCTTCGGTACCACACCCACGGGACTCCGGTCTCCCCGGGAGAGGGACGGAGCGGGAACAAAGGGGTCTTTGTTCACTGGCTCCTGGGGGGTGGGAGTCGTGCTCGCGCGCGTTTCCCCGCGCCCCTTGGAAACAGGGAGGCTCGGCGCCACCCGGCCTCGCCCTGCGGCGAGCGCCGTCCTCCGCGACCCCAGCGCCTGAGGTCAGGGCGCGGCGCCCCGGGCCAAGGCGGGCTCTTCCCGAGCGGGCGGGGTGGGAGGCGAGGCGGCGCTCGGCGGGCACTGCCGCCCGCGGAGGGACGGTGGGGGGTTCCGGCAGCTGGCGGAGGTGGAGGGGGCGGGAGAGGGAGCCTGCGCCGGGCTGAGCCTGGAGGTGCGGGGCGGGCTCGCCGAGCGCTCGCGGAGAGGCTCCTGCCGGAGCAGCGGCGGCTGGAACGCGCACCCTCTCTCCTTCCATCCTCCACCTCCTGATCAGCCCCAGCACCGCGCCAAGTCCCCCTCCGCTGCCGTCAGCACGCTCCCCTTCTCCCTTCTTGGCACTTTCCTATTGAACCATCCGTCTGGACAAACTTTGATGGAGAATTTCACACCACGCTGGAAAAATGCCGGTTATGAAAGGATTACTGGCGCCCCAGAACACCTTCCTCGACACCATCGCCACCCGTTTTGACGGAACACGTAAGTCTTGCACTTCGACGAGTTGTATGATATTTTCTGAGAATGATTTTCCACGTATAGATTACTTTCTCTCCCACCTTCTTTTTTTTTGCACCAGCGGAGTGAAATTCCTTCCGTTTTTGCAGAGGTGTCTTTTGTGCGGAGAAATTTCCTTCCACCCATGGTTAGGTGTAGTATTAACACTTTGGATTGGTGTAGTTGCCCCCCTTGACTTGCTGGGTTTGTGAGGGCTAGAAAAGAGCCTGAAGATCGATGCCCATGTTCACTGTGGGACCTGTATTTTGGTACCTCTTTATGGAATTGTTTTTCTTTTTGATGGATTTTATGGGGTGAAAGTGGGAATGCCCATGTTACTGAATTGCCACCTTATCTTTTTAGAGTTTCAAGTCTGTCTAGATTATGGGGTGAGTTTGTAATGTTATGCTTCCATGGAGCATCATTCCTTCAGGTCTTTCGGATAGGCATGATTTCCCATCAGAGTTCAAGAAATTCAAACTAGAGTCAGGATTGCCAAGTGTAAGCTTTCTGTAGAATTCGAAGCGTTGTGAGTTTGTCAGAATCTTGATTCCTGGTTTTATGATAGAATAGCGCACCTCTCATTCCTGAAATTATCCTAACCCTTTAGGAGAGACTATTGGGAAGGGAAGAGCTGGACATTATAAAGGCACATCTGATCATATGAGAAAGTGTAGACATTTTTTTTTTGAGGGATAGTATTATTGGACGTTTAGCTTGTTTAAGCTACAGTTGAAAATAAGGATACGGTGTTGTGTGAATGCTTGTAGATTGTTGGGAATCACCTGCAAGTTGTTCTCTTTCAGGACCACGGTCAGGTCCCCGTTCCTTCCCAGGCTTCTCAAGCTCTCCTCATGAGCCCGTTGGTCTTCCCAACAGGCTTAGGAGTCTGTACTTTTACCCCTGACAAGTTCTCTCTCTCAGTTGGTTTCACTATGAGTATCCCCACCTTCTTCCTAGCTTATGTTGCTTCTATGTGCCGTCTTTCCTTTTTCTGCCTCTTTCACAAAACTCCCAGAAAGTCATTTATTTATTCTAAAGGCTTTTCTGTGGTTCAAGTACTATTGTTTTTTTTTTTTCAACGTTTATTTATTTTTGGGACAGAGAGAGACAGAGCATGAACGGGCGAGGGGCAGAGAGAGAGGGAGACACAGAATCGGAAACAGGCTCCAGGCTCTGAGCCATCAGCCCAGAGCCCGACGCGGGGCTCGAACTCACGGACCGCGAGATCGTGACCTGGCTGAAGTCAGACGCTTAACCGACTGCGCCACCCAGGCGCCCCTAAGTACTATTGTTTTTTACTGTGATGGTATATTTCTTGGAGCTGACATGAGAGAGCACATCTAATTCTATTTCCACACCAGTAGTGTGTGTATACACACACACACACACACACATGCACGCACACTGTGAAATATACACATGCACATATACTGTGAAATATACACGTTTCTATTATGTAGGAATAAAGTCCTGGACTTTGTGCCTTAGGAATAGTTGGAAAGTTTACATAGGAAGGAAATGAAGCATTTACTTGATTTTGTTTAATTTTAATTTTTGATATCCACCCTACTCATGGTAGAAGGTGTGGATATTCTTCCAGTGTTTTTAACTTTAGCTTTAACCATTCTGTCCCCTTTTATATTCGACATGTGTCATATTGGTGAAGTGCAGTGCAATTATATATGTGCCTTCTTTAGATAATAAGAGAAAATATTGTAATAAAACTTCTAGTCCCTGCCACTGCCATTACCTCCACCACCAAAATCACCACTGCTGACTTCAACCCTATGTGATTGTGGCTACTACTAATTATTTCCTTAGGAACTGATTAGTTTCATGTGAATGTTTCTTCTTGAAGTTGCAAATTTAAACCCCAAAGACTCAACAAGGATCCCAAAAGCATCTTTTGAAAATGAGGTAATTGATCAATGGTATTTGCTTATCTCATTGTCATTTAAAGTTGAATGAAGTGCAGTGTGTAGTGAATCATCCCAGCACAGCCCTGGGAATTACTGCAGCAATATATTTAGGTATGATTTACTAATGAGAGAGGTTTTCGATCATCAGAATGAGATACCTTTGCCTCTTTCTCTCACTGTTACATTTGGTAAGCAGAGGGCTAGTGAATAGCCTTTGTTTTTAAAACTAAACATTAACGTTAATAAAATGGAAGATTAGAAATTTTAAGTTCTTATTTAAGAAGACCATCATTATATACTAGCATTTAGAATAAAAATCACAAAAAAACCCCAAAATTGTTGGAGAACATGCTTGGTCTATGCTCCACAGGGTCTGGGGGATTCCTGGAGGGGACCACTATGCATGCAATCAGTCTGAAAATCAGTGAAACAAATTTTAAAATGATGAGTAACACAATGGTTGACTTTGGCAAGACTTTTTTTTTTTTTTACAACATCTAATGAATACCCGTCCCAGCAAACCCCACTCCAGGAAAGAGGATTGTATTTTTTCATTTACTTCTCTTTTGAATTGCAGGATGGTTTAAATAACCTGAAACTTAAAAAAAATACTTTAAATAAATTTTTAGCCTCAAATTTTGCTGTATCTACAATCATGGGTATACCATTTCCTTGGCTAAGTATTTTATCATATTCTGTTATGTTTCTGTGTTGACAAAATTTTAAGTGTAAGTACTGTCCCTGTAACTCTTCCTATGATCATCCTTATTTCCCTTGATTTTTTATAGTATATATTTTCTTGTGCAAGTTAAAACTTTTTGCAAGATGAAACCATTTCTAAATTAGCAAAATTACCACCTGCCCAAATAAAAGCTCTACAGAAAGTGAATAATGTTATTATACTTGGAACGTAATATGTTTTTTACTGGCACATTGTCTGCTTTATTTGTTAGGTATACTTTATAGTCATGTTAGTTTCTTATTTCATTTTATATTGGGTAATCCTGATGAAAAAATAAGAGAACAAACAATAATCCTGGCAAACCACCTTGCTAACTTAACCACCATACAGTGTTATCATTAGCCCTACTGAATTAATATTGTAATGGAAAATAATAAAACAAAACATCATTCAAAACTTCTCCCAGAAAAAAAATAAGTTTACAACAATAAAAGCTTATAACATAATCTTACTAATTTATCAGTTGAAATAGTATCACAGGGCAACATAAAAGAAGTTAACAATATATTTTATCACCTGGTGACACATTATTGTTTTATATAATAGGTCATTTCTTACTTTTAGTATTTAAGAAGTGAATTCTTTCTCAGGATTGAAAGACAATCATGAACCCTTAATTGGAAATTATTTTTTCCAATATGCAATTTTTAAAAACTGTTGGAAAATATAAATCTTGTTATATAAAACTACTCTATAATACATTTACTTTTGAAATATGTTCTTCTGGCTTCTGTTTAATTGAAGTGCAATGAGAGTTAGAAAAACAGAACCTTGCACATTTTAATATCTATACCCTGTTAGGACAAAAAAGTAATGCCAATGAATTTTTTTGACTCATTACATGTAACCACACTTCTCATTGGGAACACTCTAAATCAGACAGACAGACACACACACACACACACACACACACACAATGAATGTTAAAACATTATGATCTGTATCTAGTTTACTTTTCCCACATTTATTATGTCTAATATATTTTTAAAAATCTTTTCTGAGTAGACTTTTGTGCTAAGCACATGAATATAAATCTGGACAAAGGGAAAGTGTAGTAGAAAACAGGTAAGTACATATTTTAAAAATAGTTTTAGTACAAATATTTGGTACCATTCGAGAAGAACTCTTTTCTTTCCTTCATATAAAACTTTCAGAAGGAAGTGTCCATTTTCAAATATAATTAGTCTACATTTTCTTTTTTTTTATTTAAAAATTTTTTTTAATGTTTATTTATTTTTGAGACAGAGAGAGACAGAGCATGAACGGGGGAGGGTCAGAGAGAGAGGGAGACACAGAATCTGAAGCAGGCTGCAGGCTCCGAGCTGTCAGCACAGAGCCTGACGTGGGGCTCGAACTCACGGACCGCGAGATCATGACCTGAGCCGGTCGGATGCTTAACCCACTGAGCCACCCAGGCGTCCCTAGTCTACATTTTCATAGCTGTATATTAGCATACATTTTCCAGTCACGTTAAAATTTGGCCAGAATACTTCTCCTTTGGGGTTAGTGAGATAAGATTTAAGCTTTAAAGGAAGTTCGTACCTCAGTGGACTTTATCAAGGAGATTCCAAAGTATTCTGAATAACAATGGTTTAGAAACTCATTCATATTTACATATATTTTATGTACTCCTGTATAGACTGTTTAAAATGGTCCAAGGAGATTTTTTAAAATTGAAATGCTTCCTTTAGAGAGGCAATTGCAATGCTTTTTCTTTTCATCTTTCTTTTCTTCTTTTTTTCCATCTTTCTTTTCATGCTTTCATCAAATACATAGATTTCTTCACATCAGAAGCATAGAGAGAAGGGTAATGAACCCAGTGCTATAGGAGGAGGGAAGAACGAGGTGGGACAGTAGTGGGGATCTTCCTAAGTCTTTGCAGGCTTGTAGCTTGGAGAATATCAGCAAAGGCATTTAGCCAGTAAAAAAGAATGAGCTCCATTATGTGTGGGTCTGTCTATAAAAGGCTATTACATGAAAACATTCAAGGAAATAGCTAACATTCTAGAGATATCTCTCCCAAATAGTTTATAAAGACTCTTTAAAAAATTTTTTTATATGCTACTAGTAGTCTCTTTTATTATTCTTTGTTTAGGGAGCCAGTTCCTTGTTAGTTTTCTTTTTCTGTGTAGTAAATTACCACAAGCTTAGTGGCTTATTATGTCATATCTTCTGTAGGCCAGACATCTAGGATTAACTAGGTCCTCTGCTCAGGGTCTCACAGGTTGCAAACAGGTTGTCAGCTGGGGCTATGGTCTTTGCTGAGGCTCAAGGCCCTCTTCCAAGGTCGAGTGGTTGTTAGCAGAATTTAATTCCTTGCAATTTTATCATTGAGTTCTCCATTTTCTTGCTGTCAGGTGGGGACTTTTCTCAGCAACTAGCAGCTGCCCTCAGTTTGTTGCCACGTGTCCTCTCTTATAGGCCCTCTCACAACCAAACAGTTTACTTTTTCAAGAGCAGCAGGAGGGTCTCTCCTTTAAGAGTTCATCTAAGTCAGGCCTGCCCAGGAGAATCTCCCATTTGATCAACTCATAGTCAACTGATTATGGATCTTAATCACATCTCTAAAGTCATCTGTTCTGTCCACACTCAAGAGAAAGGGATCAAAGTGTATATACAAGGAGTTGAGAATCTTGGGAGCCATCTTGGAACTCTGTGTACTACAGTTGCTATTCATGCAAAACCCAGTGTTCTCACATTTGTTCTTCTAAAACGTGGATTTACTAAGCACGCTCTGTAATTCTGTATGCATGAAACCCTGCTGAGTTTACATCTGAAATCTTAGTGAATATAAGGCCCAACTTACTGGACGGAGGGTTTTGCTTCACATTTTGCCCAGGGCATAGGGGTAAACCTAGCCTAGTTGAGCTAGTCACATTTAGTCAGCTGTCCCATCAGACTCTCAGACTCCTCATCATCTATCTACAAGTAACGTGGAAGATGTCAGATTATTTTCAGAATATTAACGCCAGTCTCTCAACAGGGTGCTCCCTCTTTACAGATAAGGAATGGGGTCTGTTAGTCTGTGTCTATGGATATCTTAGCCTTCACTGGATGGAAAACCAACCCAAGAATATAATATCTGCAAAGAACGATCTCCAGGACAGGTTGTCTGCCACACTCTAGACTGGGCTGCTTCCATCTTACTAACTTCTTAACCAGGCCTGTTTCTGGGCAAACCTTGAGAACTGCTTTGAAATGGGATGATTTCCATCCATTTCTCATGCTTCTAACCATGTTTTAGATTTAAGACACTCCCCACTATGCACTCTTGCATTGAGGTTGGCTGTGGTCAACTAAATAGTGTTCTTTATTTAAACTTCATTCTAGGTTTACTAAAAATTAGAAAGAGAGACGGAGGGGGAGAGAGAGGAGAGAAGTGAGAAGAGGGAGGAGGGAATTATTTATTCTCATTCCTTGACTTTGTAGATGAATTCTTTACTCTATAGAGGGCTTATCACAGGAGTTCTCATAACTTCCATGCAGTGATCAAATTGTTTGATTTATAAGAAGTGGATTTATGTCTTGGGGCACCTGGGTGGCTCATTTGGTTAAGTGTCTACCTCTTGATTTTGACTCCGGTCATGATCTCACGGTTTGTGCTGTTGCGCCCCCTGTGGGGCTCTGTGCTGAGAGTACCAAGCCTGCTTGGGAATCTCTGTCTCTCTCTCCGTCCATCCTCCTCCCACACTTGTGCTCTTGTTCTTTTTCAAAAGAAACATTAAAAGCAAGGAATTGGATTTATGTCTTTATCACACGTACATTTCTTTTAATGAATGAAATATACAAATAATAAGAAAAGCCTTATTATACAGTCCTTAAAAATATTAGATAATTTTGTTTTGACATCATTATATAGAGGAAAATTGATAACTAATATGTTAAAAATGGAAGTTACGCTCACAATGTAATTTTTTTTAGGCTCTGGCTTTTGGTATCACCTATAGACCAAAGGCCAAGGCATGAACCCTCTTCTGGCATGAAAAAAAGCATTGAAGTCCTGAGTTACCAGTGTCTGGGATGTGCTAGACCCAATGCACTTTTAGAGTGGTAGTCTCTCTGATGAAATCTTTACTTTATTCATCAATAATCAATCATTCAGCCATTTCTTCAACAATATTTAATATTTAATCATCACTGACTATATACAAAACCATTATACTAGGATCTTTGGAATAAATCGGGCTTGTCTTTCTCTCAAAGAGGATGATAAAAGTATGCAAAAATTACTGTAGTAAAGGTTGGAAATCTGTAAGAGTATTCAAGAGGTATAGGCAACGAATGGGCTGTGTACCACGGGATGAGAGAAGAATAATTTCTGTGGGTGAATGATCTGAACGTTTTATATAATGATTATGACTTCTGGGTGGGAATGATTGGCACGTATATGATAAGGACAAAGACAGTATTCTGTTTGCTCTGCCAATTTGTGTAGCATTGTCATTGAGGCTAACAGGGGGATCTTTAAGGATGCGAAGGGCGAAAGGTAAAGGCAGGAGGAGAAGGGAAAGTCAATTAGGCCAGGCGTGGAATGTCTTTAAAGTCAGAGTGCTTTGTCACAGTAAGTCATCAGAGGTGATAGGTTAATATCTTGGTAGGACTATAGTGCCATCTGTGCCTGATGTAAAAATTCTCAACCTTTCCATATTCCACAGGCTGACGTCCATCTTGAAACCTAAGGTGTTTCTTCTTACTATCTCTTCTAAAAAATGCCTTTACACTCCAACAGGGGTCCCAGAGAATGCAGTGGAATTGATGTGTTCTTCCCTTTTTCTTCTTTTGCATGCATCTATCTTGCCCAGGGAGCTAACTTTCACCTCTTAGGAAAGGGAGAGATTGATTTCTGGCCACAGAGCTGAGTACTCTTCTCCTCCAGGGCTGTGTCATACTATAGAATTATGCCTGTGGAGAATAAAAAGAATTGAGGGTGTGCTAGCATTCAGTCCTAGTCAAGTCGATGGGAGAAGTGCCAACAGTAAAAGGCACAGAATTGCAATTGCTGCAGAGATAGTTGGGTTCACCCTGGCAGTGTATATTTGCTGATATAGTCTAAATACGAAGTTTTAAATGCATTTTGGTTTAGCAGAGCCTACAAACAAAAAAAAGATGAGACTTCAACTTTACCTACGGCACAGTTCATATTTAGCAAGTGGAGCAATTGAAGAGCTTCTCAGTAATTTAAACAGTCAAATATAGTTCTTGGCTTATAAATTCCCTGGAAGATATGTTTTGGTTTTCTTTCTTAGCTGTTAATGCAACTATCTATCTCCCTTAAACCCTTCAAAATTCACATGTCCCCAAATGAACTAATAATCTTTCCTAGTCTCTGAAATCTATTTGCCTTCTTGTGTTTTCTGGTTCCATTATTGGCATCACCTCCCACCCATTTCTCCGAGCTAGAAATCTGAGTCGCCCTGGACTGCCCACACATCTAATTGGTTATCAAGTCTTTGAGATTTTACTTTAGAAATGCCCTAATCTGGCTCTTCACCTCCTTTTCATTGCTTCTTGTTTAGTTCGGATCTTCTGTTTCTTATCTATGTGGTTGTAATCTTACTCTAACTGGATTTCTGTGGCCACAGGCCCTTATCCTGCTCACTCCCTACCCTTCAGTTTACATTGTCTCTAGAGTGATTTCCGATAAAAGCCAGGTGATTTAATCATTTGACCCTCCTACTTAAAGCCACCCATTAGCTCCCTGCTACCTCCGGGAGAATGTCCGAGGTCTTTAGTGTCCTATGATCCCAAGATGATTCTGCAGATTCTTTTTCCAACCACTGCCTCCCAGGCTATAGACATACTCACCCTGAATCTGGTGCTCATTCACATCTCTGGGCCTCTGCTTGTCACTTGAAGAGCAAGATCCTTTATTTTCTTCAAGACCCATCCTGAGGGTTGCCTTGTATCTAAAGACTTTCTGTGAGGCTCCAAATTGAGTTAGGTGGCATTTACTCTCTGCTTCCGTATTCTCTTGCCCACTCCTCACATGTGCTCTGCTTATGTGCTTTCCTATTTCAACCCTCAATTCCTTCAAGCCCTGATTGTCTTTATTCTTTTCTATCCTCGTTGCTCAGACTTATGCTTGGAACAAAGTCATGGCTCAATAAGTGATTCTTTGGGTAAAAGAATTTCAAACTCGTTGAAGGGTGGGGTTGTGTATTCATTGTCTCTCTTTTTCCTTCGGTGCTAACTGGTTTTCCTTTTATTCTGTATTCTCTTGTTTAACTAGTTTTCAAACGTAACTCTAGACTGGCTTCTAGCTCCTCATTTTCACATGGTTCAAGTACTGATTTCCTTTATTAAACTTTAATGATAATAGTGACTGCATTTTGGGCATGTCTACATGCACCCTGTATAAGATGCTGGTGCTTTATTTGTTCCTGCCACAACTCAACAGCCCAGCAAGGGGGAAGGCAGCCCCCCTTTTTGTTACAGATGACAAAATTCAAGCTCAGCACTTTTCTACTTTATCACACTAGCCTGTGATTTTTCTACTATAGCCTGTGATTTTTCTACTATATCACACTGCCTCTAAAATGTGTTTTTTTATAGCAAGTATAAACAAACTAGGGCAATCTGTGGGATCATTTCTAGTTTCTAACTCTTGCAGAAAGGGATCTCTGCTTTAAAGTTTTTAGCCCCTTCTAGTATATATGCCGTTTTTTTCTTTTGATATACTGTATTATGCTTTAAGTACTTGTCGCTTAAAGAATGTTTTTAAATTGGAATTTAAGACTCATATCTGGAACTACTAAATGCATTCATTGTGCAAAGCAGTTTTGCTCATCAAAGAAAATCTACTGTCCGTGTTTTTTAAAAAAATAAAGAAATCCATTTTCTTTGAGATTTGGTGCTTAGAATTTGCTGATTTTAGAATTTGTAATTCTTTTATTGTCAGGCTAATCTCTCTATAGCAGATATTCTAAATCTCCTAGCTATTGTAGTGACAGCATTCTGTGTTTTTACCTTGTCTTACAGAAGAAATTCTTCTACCTACTTTGAGTCTGCTTTTATTGGGAGAAATATATTCTCCACTGTCAGGGATTGTTGACATCTTTTAAGAGAGATCATTTACCTTTACCTTTTCTCCGTATTGAATTTACAGGAAGAAATAAAGGTACCTGGCTCTCCAAATCTCAGAAATAATCTAAATCTCTTCTTTCTTTCTTTCTTTCTTTCTTTCTTTCTTTCTTGCTTTCCTTTTCTTTTTTCTTCATGTTTTCTTTTGTTCTATTAAGTCTTTTGGACAGGCTTCCTTATTGTACTTGGACTTGTCAGTCCAAATCACCCAATTTCTCATTCTAGTTATTGAACTAGAGGGAACTGAGACCAGAGCAGTTATCAGTCTTTCCATGTTTTGTTTGATTTTCTAGAAAAAAGGATCCACACAAGAAGTTTACATGTTATCAAAATATCAAACACCCAGTTTGACAAGAAGTAGACTTGTCTTTAAGTGTGGTGTTCCGGTTATTTCTTCAATCGAGAGAATAAAAGAATAAGATAAAAGCAGGCATACTTTGGACCTTCACACCTAAATAAATGTTTCTACTATGATTCTATAAATGGTGGAAAAGAATGGATGTCTTGGGACTGCAGCTTTTGTACTGTATTAATTTGGTACATCTTTGATTAGGTTACATTTCAGTCATCTGAAAATGAGCCTGCTACCTTCTCCCAAACAATGTATGCATCCACGTTTTAGAATATAGAACTAATAATCACTGAGGGTTCTGGTCCATCTGTGGTCCATAGTGTGTAGCGTATTTAAAAAATATTTTTTTTAATGTTTATTTATTTTTGAGAGAGAGAGAGAGACAGAGCGTGATGGGGGGAGGGACAGAGAGAGACAGGGAAACACAGAATCCAAAGCAGGCTCCAGGCTCCGAGCTGTCAGCACAGAGCCCGACGTGGGGCTGGAACTCATGGACTGTGAGATCATGACCTCAGCTGAAATCAGACGCTTAACCGACTGAGTTGCCCAGGCGCCCCATGTGTAGTGTTTTTCATTCAAACAACCCAAAAGTTATAAAATTATTTGAAAGATAGTAATAATAGTTAATATTTGCATAGCATGTCAATATATTCATTTTTTTATTCCGTCACTTGAATTACTTTTGAATTTAAGCTAAAATGTGTGTGTCCCTATTTTAATTTTAAATGCACATTTGTTTTCTATGAATGAAGTTGAACATTTTTTAATATATTTCAGGTCTATTTGAGTTTCCTTTTCTGGGCATTATTTACCCGTATTTATTGCCCCCTTTTAATCAGGTTGTTGGGATTCTCCTTTTGACATCTATGAGCTTTTTACATAGTTACAAAATTAATATTACATTCCTGATGTGAATTGTATAAGTTTTTGTGTATATTTTTGGCTGGTCTTTTGATTTTTATACAGATGAATTAATCAGTTTTCTTTTATTGATTTCTGTTTTTTGTGTCATACTAAGAGAGGTATTTTCTATGGTAAACTTATTTTTAAAATATACCCTAAAAGGGCACCTGGGTGGCTCAATCACTTATGTGTTTGACTCTTGACTTAAGCTGAGGTCGTGATCTCATGGTTCCTGAGTTCAAACCCCACGTGGGCCTCTGTACTAAGAGTGCAGAGCCTGCTTGGGATTCTCTCTCTCTCTCTGTCTGTCCCTACCCCACTCATGCTTGCTTTCTCTCTCAAAATAAATAAATAAACTTAAAAAAAATATCCTAAGTGCTCTCCATGGTTTCATTTTGTATATTCAAATTTATTCTCCTCCATTAATAAGTTCTGTAGTTTGATCTATTGAATGTGATGTAGGAATCAAAACTTATTCTTTCTACATGACTATCCATTTTCCTAACAACATTACTCAATTAATTCATCTTTTCTATGTTTTTTTTCCTATTCATCTTTTTGTTCCATTGTTTTGTTTTTCTAATTCAGTCATGTTTACTTGAAGCCTATTGACTCTTATGTGCTATTATTTTTTTAACCAGCCAGCTTGCTGAGTTTCTACTATCTTTTGTAATAATTTTTCCAGTTGGGGGCACTTGGGTGGCTCAGTCAGTTAAGCATCCGACTTCGGTTCAGGTCATGATCTCGTGGTTTGTGAGTCTGAACCCCACATTGGGCTCTGTGCTGACAGCTCAGAGCCTGGAGCCTGCTTCAGATTCTGTGTCTCCCCCTCTCCCTGCCCCTCCCCTGCCCACACTCTGTGTTTCTCTGTCTCTCAATAATAAATAAAAAACATTTTAAAAATTTAAAAAAATAAAAAAAATTACAATGTAATAATTTTTCAGTTGGTTTCTTGGAGTTTTCAGCTAAGACATAATATTGTCTTCAAATAAAACACATTTTTCTTGTTTGCTTCTAATTTTTATAATTCTTACTTTTTGTCCCTTTAATTTTTTCTATTTAATTGTTTTGGCTAGTACTATAAGCATTATAAATGCTATTAAAAATGGTGTGGTGATAGTAGAGAAAATCCTTCCTGACTTTAATGGAAATTATTTGTGTTTTTCTGATAAGTATTTTCTGGCTTTTAGTTTGAGAGATAGATATTTTATTATATATTTCCACTTTAATAAGAGATTTTGTTACATATTCCTGTTTTATTAAACAATTTTTATAAATTGTCTTTTTAGCATCTATCCAAACAATTCTGTTTCTTAATGAATCAATTAATGTGATAGATTCAATGAAACTATCCTCGCATTCTTTCAGTAGAAGTTACTGGGCCATATTGCTGGATTTTACTTGTTAATGTTTTATTTAGAATCTTTCACTGGAAATGCACACAGGCACACGTGTGTATGTGCATGTGTAAACATTGACATTTATTTTCTCTTTTCGTATGTGTGCATTACTGAATTTTGGTGGGGGATCCACATATCCGTATTTGTGCTTATTAATGTAATTCCATGTAGTTTAGCATTTGTACCAACTTTTCCATATTTTAATAAAGTATCACTATTTTTAAAAAATTTTTTAAATATTTGTTTATTTTTGAGAGAGACAGAGCACGAGTGAGGGAGGGGCACAGAGAGAGGGAGACACAGAATCTGAAGTAGGCTCCAGGCTCTGAGCTGTCAACACAGAGCCCCATGTGGGACTGAACTCACAAACTGTGAGATCATGACCTGAGCCGCAGTCGGACCCTTAACCGACTGAGCCACCCAGGGTGCCTCAATAAAGTATCACTATTAACACTTGCATTAAAATAAGCCAAAATGGGTTGGTAGATCTTCAGTTAGTTCTTACAGGTTTTGACTGTAGTCTTGTCTAATAGTGTCTAGGATGCCTGTGTAGTGAATGTAGGTGTTACTTGAATGTGTATTTAAATCTGAAAGATGCCAAAAATATCCTTTATCTCAACCCTTTCCAGATACAAAATAATAATACTGTGTGTACCTACAGATCTATCTATCCATCTATCTGTTATCTATCTATCTATCTATCCTTCCTAGCACGACATGTGCATTATGTACCGACGAGTAGCACCAAGTCCTGTGAGATGCATGAAGTTACCAGGACACAAGTTGGTGGAGTCCATAGGAAATATGGGAATTTATAGCTTAGGGATACATGAACTTGAGGTAGAATGTATCTATTTTTGGTAGTTTAAAAAATGTTTGCAGTGAAACTGTTTTGCCATCAGTGACCTCACAAAAATGAAAAATGTGTTTAATGAAGTACTGAATTCCCATTTCTTAAGAAAGCTGATGATGAGTGTGTAGCTGGGAGAAAATGTTGACATTTGCATTTGTCATGGTGCCCACGTTGGGGCAGTGTCACTATAACCATGTTAACTCGGAAGCCATAAGTCTGTTGAATAAGCATCAACGTGTTATTTAAAAATTAGTAACTGATTTAAGAAGATTATGTTTGCAAATAATGATTCATTCTGCAGAAAGTATCTTGGATAGGGACGCCTGGGTGGCGCAGTCGGTTAAGCGTCCGACTTCAGCCAGGTCACGATCTCACGGTCCGTGAGTTCGAGCCCCGCGTCAGGCTCTGGGCTGATGGCTCGGAGCCTGGAGCCTGTTTCCGATTCTGTGTCTCCCTCTCTCTCTGCCCCTCCCCCGTTCATGCTCTGTCTCTCTCTGTCCCAAAAATAAATAAACGTTGAAAAAAAAAATTAAAAAAAAAAAAAAAGAAAGTATCTTGGATATACTGCCCTGTGAATCGTGATTTTTCACTTAGATTGAAGGACTGCTCTTCTAAGTGAACTTCACTCATTCTTCTTTATCTTTTTTTTTTTTTGGTAGGGTTTATAACGGTATAATTTTCATACAGTAAAATCACTCCCTTTAAATGCATAGTTCAATGAATTTTGCAAAATGTATACAGTCATGTAACTATTACTGTAATCGAGATTTAGAATAGTATTTTTACTCCCAAGGTTCAAATACCCTCCCCCTACTTATATTTCTTAGCAACAGTTAATCGGTTCTCTTTCCTTATGGTTTTGGCTTTTTTTAGAATGTAACACTAATGAAATTATATGATATGTTACATTTTTTTGGTCTGGCTTATTTAGCATAAAGCTTTTGCAATTAATTTAGTTTTTTCATGTATCAGTAGTTTGTTCTATTTTACTGTTGAAAATTGCATTCAGTTTTGATTTTGTTTTCTTATACATATAGAAAAATGAAACAACAGCATTTAATGTATTGTTCCAATAGAAGAAGAACTTAGCAAGTGTAAATACCATCAGGGTTTTTGATGGGAAACCAGTTAATTTTAATAATGCTTGAGTTTTTGCATCTAATTCGTGGATATAAGTAGAGCTTGACAAAGTTTATTCTATAGAAGGTAAGTCATACATTATTATAAATGTCACTGTAAGTAAATTCAATTAAATGGATCATTAAAGATATAGTTACTTCCTTTGCGGTGACAAGACAAATGTAAATTTTGGTAAAGCAGTGTCACAGCACAAATCGTGTTTATTGAATTTAAAAAATGTTTGAAGCCACCATGTGCTTGGACTTGGCTGTGGTGTGCATATAATTCATTTCTGTGTCAGGAAACAATGATATTCTATCAATCACTAAGAAGCTGTAGTGGTCAAAATTACCAAATATTTTTATATATGAAGAATTCGTTTCAGTGGTTACACTTCATGATATATAATGTGAAACGCAGAGAAATACTTGGCATGGCACACACAATGGTTTCTCTCTTACTGCCTCCCATCAGTCAGAATTTTAAAATATCTGACTCTTTGAATTAATGATTTGTAAATAATCTAAGTGCCCCCAAAAGTTATCAGCATTTTCTAAATGAGTCTTTTGTGTTTTCTTTTCATTTTGTTTGGAGCATTTGAAGATATTTGAAATGTTTAATAGAGTACCAAAAACTTCATTTTTGTGGTAAACAAAATTTAAAAACATCTCTAAGCAAAGGAAAAAAACTTCAACAATAAGAGCTCAAACTATGTACTAGATTAATATTTGAAACTTTCTAATTGTCCTTTGGAATATTTCAACTTGAAAGACTCTTTTGATGCAGCTTTTATTTTTAATTGGGTATATTTAGGTTCAGACTGAAACTGAATGGAATTGAAAAGAACTACGATTTTGCAGCACGAATATTTGGCAAAATACTAAAAAGAATCATAAAGACACCTTTTATTTTTTATTTTTTAAGCAGGTTCCACACCCAACGTGGAACTTGAACTCAACCCTGAGATCGGGAGCCAGCCTGACAACTGAGCCAGCCAGGTGCCCCATAAAGACACATAACAAATTTTTGTATTACAGAATTTTTTTTGAGGGTAGCTACTTTGAATAAGGCAAAATGAGAACCTATGAAGTTTTTAGCCTGAAATATTTACACTTTTAAATATAAAAGAATTGAAATATTCTTCATGAGGCAAAATGTTGGGAAAAATAGAATTGAGAATATCATCTATTTAGCAAAATTTGTATGTGCCTAGAAGGTATTTCAGCAATTACGGAGTATTTTTTCAATTAAAATTTTTTATGGTCTATAGTGAAGAGTTATTTGAAGATGTCGCAATTTCAAATTTATTAACCATAAAATGAACCATTGAGGAAAATTTCAGGCAATTTTATGAAAAAAGTTAAAAGTAATAATGCTATATAGATGGAAAAAGACATTTTCTTTTTTTTTTTTTTAAATGTTTTAACATTTATTTATTTTTGAGACAGAGAGAGACAGAGCATGAACAGGGGAGGGGCAGAGAGAGAGGGAGACACAGAATCTGAAACAGGCTCCAGGCTCTGAGCGGTCAGCACAGAGCCCGACGCGGGGCTCGAACCCACATACCGCGAGATCGTGACCTGAGCCGAAGTCGGACACTTAACCGACCGAGCCACCCAGGCGCCCCGAAAAAGACATTTTCTTTTAAAAATACCAGCAACTTGGTGAAAGAGACAGATATGGCTAAGTGCATGATATAAGTTTGTGAAAATATAATGAAAAGATCATTGTGCTTAGATTATTATTTTATTTTCTGGTAATATAAAAACACAAGTATTGTTTTACAGAAGTAATTTATGTTTCAAAATAGCTTTGGAAAAAATAAATTTTAGATATTCATTAACATAAATAAACCAAATCTAAAAAACAAGTACTTTTGAGGTGACTGGGTGACTCAGTTGGTTAAGTGTCCAACTTCGGCTCAGGTCATGATCTCACAGTTCCTGGGTTTGAGCCCCGCTTAGGACTCTGTGCTGACAGCTATGAGCCTGGAGCCTGCTTCAGGTTCTGTCTCCCTCTCTCTCTGTCCTTCCCCCACTCGCACTGTGTCTCACAACAATAAATAAATGTTAAAAAAATAAAAAAAAAAACAAATACTTTTAAAATTATATATTTGTATTCTTTAGTACCTGTCTTCACTCTCAAAGGAGTCCCAGCATCATCCTATGTTATATTCACCTCATATTGGGATTTTTCACGGCTCTTTGAAATAGGACTTTTTGCCCTACCCCAAACTACCTTAAATTTCCTTAAATTAGACTTTTTATGTAATTTACTTGTTAAGATATTTTTTTCCTTTTTTTGTAAGTAGTCTCTACTCCCTATGTGGGGCTTGAACTCATGACCCCAAGATCTAGGGTCACATGCTCTACCAACTGAATCAGCCAGCCACTGCCCACCCCTGTGCCCTGTAATTTACTTTTTATATTATCTTCTAAAGTAGATTGACGGAGTTCAGGAAAAAAATTATCCCACAATTTTTGTTGTTAATATAAATATTAAAATAAATATTTAGTGATTTATATAACCCTTTTTTGGTATCCCTTTAATTTGACAGAAACCTTGAAATGGAAGTGACTTGAGTTTTTATTGACCTGTGATTGTTCTAGATATTTGTATTGTCCTCACTTTAGAGACAAGGAGACAGAGAATCTTAGAGAGAACCTAGAGAGACTCCTAGTATATGAGAGGGCTGGGCTCTTACACTTGTCCTTTAATTCCAAAACCCATGTTCTTCCTTCAGCTTTACTCTGATTTTAATTTGTAACTGGGGCGCCTGGGTGGCGCAGTCGGTTAGGCGTCCGACTTCAGCCAGGTCACGATCTCGCGGTCCGTCGGTTCGAGCCCCGCGTCGGGCTCTGGGCTGATGGCTCAGAGCCTGGAGCCTGTTTCCGATTCTGTGTCTCCCTCTCTCTCTGCCCCTCCCCCATTCATGCTCTGTCTCTCTCTGTCCCAAAAATAAGTAAACGTTGATTTTAATTTCTAAGAGTGAGAAGAGAATCGACATCTAATGAGCAACCATGCACCCAATGCTGTGTTTGGTATTTTCACCTACATTAGTTTATTTAATCTGTGCAACACAGCAAGTTAGATGTTTTTATTCCTACTTTATAGGTAGAGAAATTGAAGCCCAGAAAAGTTGAATAAATTGTTAAAAGTCACACACTTTATAAATAGTGAAGCGGGAATTTATAGATAATAGTTTTGACCATAGTAGTCTATATTTAATAAAAAGACAAAAACTTGGAGCTAAATTGTAAAGCGTTACATTTAGATGATTAAGATCTTAACAGTCATGGTTGACTTCACGTTGAGACACAAACCATTTTTGTGCTGTTTAAGAACACACCATTATTATCCGGGACTATTATCCTGGATTATCCAAGAATTTACCTCCTTTGCTAGAATAAGTACCAAAAATGATTCTTGTTACTTGAGGGATCATGACCCACTGGCGTTGGAGATCACCTGAGAGCCATGCCCCAAGCCCAGACATTTGATAATATTAAAACTGATTCAGAGTTTTCTATAGAACAGTGTCACATTAATCTGAATTTAAAAATGTTTCTGGCCGATCAGTGGTTGCTTAGGGGTGGGAATGGGGTGGGAGAGGTGGAATTACTAAGGGGTTTGAGGAAACTTTTGGGGGATGGTGGGGACTTATCTGATGAAGGGACTCTCAGGGCTGGCTTTTAACCTATGCTTCATCTCCCTTCGGGACCTGGCATGTAGTGTCCTTCCTTGGTCCCCTCACTATCCCTCCCCCAACTAGAGCAACTCTGACATCACCTATTTTATACATTGTATTTTGCATCAGCTTTGCAGTGAAGAATAAGCTCTGTGGTTAAAAACAAATTTGGAAACATCACAGCTGGCACTGAAACGTTATATAATTGTAGCTATCACTGTATGATGAGCTCCCACTACCACCTTACTGCCTGTTTAAACCCATCTTAACAGGACCAGTTGTTTCCTTCTATGTGGATGAAATTGAGGTCAAGTTCTGTGACACTTTTGCTTAATATTAGGAAATGAAAAGATCTTTTAGTTACTCTAGTTTTAGTTAATAAAGATCCAGTGTCACAATTGTCATCTTCTTTGAAAGGACAGCTCCTTCCTCTCCCAGCATGGGTCCAGGTTGGCCTGGGAGCCTACAGTAGGAAAGCTCCCCACTTACGAGATTCTCCTTCCCCGTTCATTAGGCTGATTTGGGCTCTTCCAGGGTTGAACCTGGAGGAGATGGGAGAGATGTGGGACAGAAAAGTTCTTAGCTGACAAATATTGAAAGCTGCCATTGGCATTTTGGAGCAAACCTGGTGTTCATTTGATATGTACTGCTCTAGCCAAATTGGTAGAAGCCATGTTGATTGGTCACTGCCTTGTTTTGGTTGTTTGGTGGGCGTGCCATCTGTTGTTAAATCTTTGGAATATGACATTGTTTTGGGGTTTGTAGTGAAGCTGGTTCTCTTCTTGGGCACTTCCCTGAGTTCTCAAGCCCTCTTCTCTCTTTTTCTCTCTGTCTCTGTGTCTGTTTCTCTCTCTCTCCCTCTCCCTGCCACCCTCCCTCTCTCTCTCTTACACACACACACGCACACACACACACACACACACAGCACATCCCAAGGGATTTATCACCTGCTTTTTCTAAGGGGATCATTTCAGCCCTACAAGGGTGCTTCTTGTACAGGATCTTTGACGACCCCATGATGGCTGTCTTGTGGGCCTGAACTGAATCCATGGAATCCATAGGAAACACCTTCATGTTCTTTGCAGATCACGTTCAATATGGTAATCTCCTTTCACTGTTCAAGCAGCTCAGCTGGCCAGTTACCATCTCTCACTTTTTAAATTGTTTTCCCCAAATTTCTAGAGGACACTCTTTGACAATGCTATTGAAGGGCCATTTCCTGGGCTTGAGGTGAAAGCCAAGCCCCTCATCTCTTGAAACCCCTTCCTGGTCTCCCAACCCCACTGTTTTATAACCTCAGTGTTGATGAGGGGTTAAGAGTGTGCAAAACTGGTTTTTGTTAGCCTCATTTAAAAATTCTGTGTGTAGTTTTCTCTAGAATGTGGAGACATTAACACCTAATGTTTTATGACCTCAACAGAAATGGGAAATGATATGGGTACATTTTATTATCCTCTTATATAACAAGGATACTTAGCATACAGTTGTCCTTCAATAAATGGATAACTTCAGCTAAAGTGAGTCTTAGGATCCTATCAGGAATCAGTAAATATTCTCCTTATTACTGAAAGATTGTTTATAAATATCTTTTGTTTTCTCATCAAAGAATTTCAACATCAATTTTATGTTATATATTATATTGATGGAAAGCATTCATAAATACTTTATTATAAAGCCACACGTATTAAGTCATTTATTTTACAAATACTAGACTAAAGTTTGAGTAGGAATTAGATGTATTTCTGCTTTCAATCCATGGAGAAGATTCATATCCGTGCATTCCAACCTTATATCTTAATTCTTTCCTTGTATCACTTTATGTTCTATTTTATTCTATCAGTCTTTTGTGATATATTGAAAGAAATGGCATCATTCTCATTTTACAGATACGGATATTGAAGAAAAGGCATCTTCTCTTAAGTAATGTTCATGTGCTGTACTCTTACCTTCCTATTTCTTTGTTTCCCTTCCTTATCAGTTCCCCTAGCTCTGTCCCCAACACACACACTCACACCTGCACATGCACACACACAACTATTTATAATTCAGTATGACTTCATTTAAATGTTAATTGCTCCCAAAGTACTGTATCTTGTATAATGTAATAGTGTCTTGGGCTTAAAGAATTTACAACATTTTCCAATATCAGAAAGTTAGATGGGGAAGAGATTTGGGGAATATTATGAAAGATCATGTTTCCTCCTTGCACAGGCTTAAGGATGCTCAAAGTTAGATGTTCAGCCTTCCTTTACCTTTTTGTACAAATTCTTGTGACATACATTTTAAATAAAAAATAGTATTCTTAGCTACATAGTCTCTTTCTTATTCTTGTTCTAATTTCATTTATTTATTTATTTTAATAAATTATATATATTTTTGTGAGACACATGAATAATTTCTTTTCTGGAACAGCTCATCATATAAATAAACATAAGTTTTAGGAACACTTGTTTTTTGACTTCCTGAGAAACTTCCTCACTGGCTTAGAGTTTTCTAGGTTAAATTAGGTCCCTTGGAGGATACAGCTCATATTTTTTGCTCCTATTCATTCCTATGTATCTTATTTTTCAGTGACTAGAGGGGTAATAACAGGGAAAAAATGAGTGATTCCTGCTTCTAACATATTTTTCAAGATGTCATTTTTAAAGAGTTGACGCAAATGGTAGGGATACATGGTTTTCTTCAATTTTTTTTCAGTATTCAAGTAGGTACTCAGTAGACTGAATCTATACAAATGAGCCTATCAGAAGTAAGACTCCATGAATGACTGATCCGCTTCTCTGATTACTAAATTCACTTCAGCGATTTTATGTGTACTTTTAAATAAGTGTCTGAGGCATGTTTTGAAGTCAGCAAGGAAACGTGCTAATTGCTTCCATTGCTGAGTTTACAGATAAGATGAGACATATTCCATTAACCCAGAGTGAGACATGGCTCTGAGTTGCCTATGCAAAGTGAGAAGCTGAGATTGTTTTGAAATCTAGAATAACCCACAGGTAATTTTGCTGTGTTGGTGTGCTGGTGTTGGTTAGCTGATTGAGTTTTTTCTGCTCACTCAGTTGTGAAGGACCTTCATTCTGCCTGTGTATGAGAACTTGACTGTGTTCGCACTCAAAAGTGTGGCAGCAAAGTAATCATTCCCTTTGGTAATCATGTACAAGGAGAGGGGAAGGCTTCTGATCTTTGTAGTTCTGTCAATGAGTTTTCTAGGTAAACTTATGTCTTTCTTTTTTTTTCCTGATTTTTTTACTTCACAATAATGGGAATACTTGGACTATCTTCCTGGGTTGGGCAAGTTGCCAAAGAACAGTATTATTGTAAATCATGTTGGCTTTTAGTACCTAGATGTCTTAACAAAAATTTGATTTGGCACCATAGCTTAGAGAACGATGTAGCCATATTCACACTCATTATGGTATTACTTTGTTATTATATATTTTTTTATTTTTTTTAACGTTTATTTATTTTTGAGACAGAGACAGAGCATGAACGGGGGTGGGTCAGAGAGAGGGACACACAGAATCTGAAATAAGCTCCAGGCTCCGAGCTGTCAGCACAGAGCCCGACGCAGGGCTCAAACTCACGGGCCGCGAGATCATGACCTGAGCCGAAGTCGGCCGCTTAACTGACTGAGCCACCCAGGCGCCCCTGTTATTATATTTTTACTTATATACTTGTTTCCCACAGAAAAGTACATACTCCTTGGAGATATCTCTTTTTTTCTGATTGTCTGCCTTTGTTTGGCCTTGTAGAGTGCCAGAAACACAAGAGATATACAAAAACATCATTACTGACAGTTTCAACCTGATAAGTGTGAAACAAGATTTAAAGGAGGTGTTTTTCTTTTCCACTACCTAGGTTTTTCAGAATTCCGTGATCACTGTATTCAGGAATCATTATCATTGTCACCAACATTGTGTCATTACACTTGCCATTTATTGATCTGTTATCAAGTATCAGTCTCTGCTCAGCATTTTTTATACATAAGCTCATTTAATTTACAAAACGACCTCATGTGGCATTAGCCACGTTTCCATTTTACAAATAAAGAAATGGAAGTTCGGAGAAGTTAAGCAACTTGTCCAAGTGTCACACTGCAAATGTAGCAGAATCAAGATGCAAACTCAGGTCCGAGCCACTGGGTAGTTTGGTAGAAGGCACCTTCCTCCACTCAAATTTCTGATTGTAGAATAAGTTTTTTATTTGTTCGTTTCTTAATTCCTGTAATTCCATCCCTTGCTATTTGCTTAGTTACCTCCTCCTTGGACATATTTTACATATTGAAAAGAGAAAGAAGGTTGTCTGAGTCAGGGTGACTGAAGAATTAAAGGTAACAGATCTAAAGGTTAACAGACCTAGGAGATTCGTTTCCTTCTAAGTAGTTCTCAGCCCTGGCTGCAAAACAGAATTGCCTCGTGAGCAACTGAAAACTGCAGATTGCCAGGCTCTGTCCCGGAGCCGCTGGATCAGCATGTCTGATTCAGGAGGGACCCAGGCGTCTGATTAAAAAGAAACAGATGCCGTCGTGTGTTTGTTATGTGCAGCTGGGGTGGCAAATCATGGCTTGGATCTGTGAGATGGGGCTTTGAAACTATTTCCTTCCGAGCGATGGACCATCATCAATGCGAGTGGTGGTGCCTTGAGCGATGGGCTCCTGGACAGCTCGTTTTTCCCAGTTCTTTTGTTCTATAAGTATTTGTTGAGTATCTACTATGTGCCCAACAACATGTGGGAACTTATACTTCTCCAAGTGTAAAAAGAAGGAAATAGTTAAATCGATTGAACTGTTTTAGTTTTCTTTTTAATTAAAAATTATGAAGTAGATATACTGTGTCTATAGCTCACTCAGCTTCTCATTTTTTATTTAGTTCTTTGCTCAGTTTGTGAATGTTGTAGAGATAAAGGATTTAGACACGAGAAAGAGAAAAACACAGACTATATGTGTTCCATACATATCATGGAAGAAGAGCACACTCATTAACATAAACTCTTTACAGGGTACGATTTGTGAGAAAATGATAGAACATTTAGACCAATATTTAAATGAATTCACCTAAGGACAAAGAATTATATATATAATATATAGCTATGACTCTCTTGATCACTGCATATTCTATATATTTATATATATTCTATATACTCATCTTTATATTCATCCGCAAGAAAATAATGCTCTTTGCCTCCCCAGGATTTGTGTGAGCAAATTCTGGGCATCTGTGTTTGTCAGGTTTGGTGCCCCAAAGTGCCCACAGGTGACTTTACTACTCTTTGGTAGGTGCCAGTATGTAGCACCTGTGTGTTATGTTGCCCTTCTGTTTCCCTCTCATCACCACAGTGACACCTCAATGACCCCTGCCCCTCAACATCCCTGTTTCCTTCCACCCCCACCATCTCATTCTCTTTCTTCTCTCTTCTGTGGCTGAAAGAAAGAAAGGAAGGAAGAAAGACTTGGAGCAGGTACCCAAGATTTGTGATGTTCCCTCCTTACTCTCTGTGGCTTCCTCTAGGCTCTATACTGACATAAAATGGGTTTCTTCCTTTAGTTCAGCAGTGTTTTGACATTTCCATCTGACCGTAGTTCTAGGCTTTAGAAAACAAATAGGAAGTATTTCGAAGGATTTTATTTTCTATATATTTCCAAATACGTTTCAACAGAGTAATGTTTAAAAACAAATATAGTGGTTTTCTAAAACAAAAACAAAAACAAAAAAACCTCTGAATGATTCTATAAATAAAGATAAGTTTATATAGTTCTTTTGGCAAGTTCATAAATCTCAGTATTTCCTCTACCTTTAGGGCAATGGAAAAAAATCCTGGGTGAGCCAGCTAGTAGTCAAGGATTTACTTTAAAAGCTTTAATTTGTGCCTCCTTCAAATTTTTAAGGAACGGTGATTTTTTTTTTATGTTCTCCATCTTAAGAACAAAATTAATGCTGAATCTTCGTATTTTAGTAAGTTGAATTTCCCACTATGTCTTTTTTATTTAAATTCGAGTTAGTTCACATACAGTGCAATATCGGTTTCAGGAGTAGAATTCAGTGATTCATCACTTACATACAACACCCAGTGCTCATCACAAGTGCCCTGCTTAATACCTATCACCCATCTGGCCCATCCCCACCCACCTCCCTCTATCAACCCTCAATTTGTTCTCTATCTTTAAGAGTCTCTCATGGTTTTTTTCCCTCTCTCTTTTTCTCCCCTTCCCATATGTTCATCTGTTTTGTTTCTTAAATTCCACATATGAGTGAAATCATGTGGTATTTCTTACTCTGACTGACTTATTTTGCTTAGTAATACATTCTAGCTCTATCCATGTCATTGCAAATGGCAAGAGTTCATTCTTTTAGATGGCTGAGTAATATTCCAGTGTGTGTGTGTGTGTGTGTGTGTGCGCGCACGCGTGCGTGCACCACATCTTTTTTACCCATTCATCACTCAGTGGACATTTGGGCTCTCTCCATAGCTTGGCTGTTGTTGATAGTGCTGCTATAAACATTGAGGTGCATGTATCTCTTTGTCTGTATTTTTGTATCTTTTGGGTAAATACTTAGCAGTGCAATTGCTGGGTCATAGTGTAGTTCTACTTTTAACTTTTTGAGGAACCTCCATACTGTTCTCCACAGTGGCTGTACCAGTTTGCTTTCTCACAACAGTGCAGGAAGGTTCCCCTTTCTCTGCATCCTCACCAACGCCTATTGTTTCCTGTGTTGTTAATTTTAGCCATTCCGACAAGTGGAATCTTTTTTTTTTTTTTCCAACGTTTATTTATTTTTGGGACAGAGAGAGACAGAGCATGAACGGGGGAGGGCAGAGAGAGAGGGAGACACAGAATCGGAAACAGGCTCCAGGCTCCGAGCCATCAGCCCAGAGCCTGACCTGGGGCTCAAACTCACGGACCGTGAGATCGTGACCTGGCTGAAGTCGGACGCTTAACCGACTGCGCCACCCAGGCGCCCCAGCCGACAAGTGGAATCTTGTCATGGATTTGATTTGTATTTCCCTGATGATGAGTGATGTTGAGCATCTTTTCATGTATCTTGTTAGCCATCTGGATATCCTTTTTGGAAAAATGTCTATTTGTGTCTTCTGTCCATTTCTTAACTGGGTTATTTGTTTTTTTGGTATGGAGTTTGATAAGTTTCTTATAGATTTTGGATACTAACCCTTTATCTGGTATGTCATTTGCAAATATATTCTCCCATTCTGTAGGCTACCTTGAAGTTTTGTTGTTTCCTTCACTGTGCAGAAACTTTTTATTTTGATGAAGTTCCCAATAGTTCATTTTTCTCATTGTGTCTTAAAGCATGTTCCTTCAACTTGCCTGACATCCACTCCATGCTTTAGAATGTGATTAATAAAAATATATTCACTATCTCAAGGAGGTGATGTCTAGCATAAGGGATGGATATGAATGTTATTTCCACCCATAAAGTCTAGAGGATGTTATAATGGAGAGATGTATAAAATTTGAATTATTTTGATTTCTGTATAGTAAAAACTTTGTGCATGTTTTCTTTAAGAAAAGGAATTTTGAGTCTACCCATAATTGTTGTGTTTCTATTAGTAGAAAATATTGCAAAGGAATGAAAGAAATGTGCTAATGTTACCCTTTTGAATTAAACACCAGTCATTTTGTTTTATTATGTAGAGTCTTTGACCAATTAGTGAAACTGTAGTATAATCTTTTTTTTTTTTTAGTGATGACTTTGGCTTCCTCACCCTAGATGAAGTGTCATGAGTTTCAATGGACACTATCACACTATACTTTCTGAGTCCAAACATTTGATAGTGAATTAGCCTGGTCTAAATATAGTAATCCAGAAATACTCTAATTATATTTAGTCAAGCACATATACACTAAAGAAGTGGTTTGAAACATGTACACTATTTTATTTTATGAGTCACACTTTTTCTGTACTCATTCTTTTATTTTATAGTGGTCCATAAAATTTCAATGAATATGTTATACCTTATGTGACTCTAAATAACTGAGATGCTATTTTATGGAAATATCTTTATAAGCTTCATGAAAACATAAAGACGAATTTTTTTGCACACTTCCTAGTATGTTTCCTCTGGAAAAGCTATAATATCACCTTTTCATAACTTCTAAAATGAAATTTGGTTTGTCATTTTGATTCTTCTGATGATCATATATTTATCCAATTAAATATAAAGGCTGAATGTAAACTAGTTCTCCTGATACCCTCTATGACATTTCAGAGGGGAAAGAAACCTGTGAGCTATTTATATTTACATTTGAATTCAAGTTCCAGTTCTCATTCTGTATTCAGCCTTCACATTAGACATTTTCTTCAACTAATAAATTTCCAGCAGCTGTGTGGGAGTATAGGATCAATTTAGCTACATTAACTTGTTTAGAAATAATGCTACCTTGGGACACCTGGGTGGCTCAGTCGGTTAGGTGTCCGACTTCGGCTCAGGTCATGATCTCATAGTCCATAAGTTTGAGCCCCGTGTCAGGCTCTGTGCTGACAGCTCAGAGCCTGGAGCCTGCTTCTGATTCTGTGTCTCCCTCTCTCTCTGCCCCTCCCCTGCTCATGCTCTGTCTCTCTCTGTCTCAAAAATAAATAAAAACATTAAAAAAACTTTAGAAATAATGCTTCCTGAAATCTAAAATTCCAAATTATGACGTCAATACTTTCCTCTGGACTTATTTTCTATTATTAGAATTTTCTCAGAATATGTATGCTCCTAAGTTTAGGGTGAAATATTTGTTCACCTCTTGTCCTTTAATGTTTCAGTCTGGTTTTACTCTCATGTAGACTCAGAAAGCCTTTTTTTGGTTAAGTTCTGAAAGAGACCTGAAGAATTCTTTTGTTTCTACTTCTGATTTCAACATAAGGAAATGGAGCTAGAAAGTCAACATGGGGCACCTGGGTGGCTCAGTTGGTTTGGTGTCCGACTTCAGCTCAGGTCATGATCTCATGGTTCGTGGGTTCGAACCCTGCATCGGGCTCTGTGCTGATAGCTCAGAGCCTGCAGCCTGCTTCGGATTCTGTCTCCGGCCCTCTCTGCCCCTCACCCGCTTGTGCTCTGTCTCTCTGTCTCTAAAATAAATAAACATCAAAAAGAAAGAAAGAAAGAAAGAAAGAAAGAAAGAAAGAAAGAAAGAAAAGAAAGACAACATGACTTGTCCAGGGTCACACAGCTGGTTGGAACCCATGCTTCTCTAGTGTCATGACCAATCTATAAACAAATGAGTGAAATTGGAAAGAATATTTGACTTTGAGACTCTAAAATGTCTTTTCTACATTGACTTTTATTCCATGGGAATTGACCTTTAAGATAATAAACATCTTAGAAGTTATGAGATTTGCTTGGACAACAGTGACTACAATGTTAACGTTTTTAGTATTTTCTTTGAAATGACCCTTGTTGTAGACATTGTGAAATTGAGGTTAGGCAAAGGTAGAAAAATGAAAACATAATGAGGGCTCTGAAAAACAGAAGAACTGTTAAGGTTATACACTATTCTTGAGTTTTTCAGATTTCCCATATAGGCAGTGACTACTTTAGTGATAATTGTCCTACGAGCACATTCTATGATTTTTTTTTCAGTTAGATACTAACATCCCTGATCATTAGCTGAACGTAAGCCTTATGCTGAAAGTTATACATGTTCTTTTTTTTCTTTTAATTTTTTTTTTCAACGTTTATTTATTTTTGGGACAGAGAGAGACAGAGCATGAACGGGGGAGGGGCAGAGAGAGAGGGAGACACAGAATCGAAAACAGGCTCCAGGCTCTGAGCCATCAGCCCAGAGCCTGACGTGGGGCTCGAACTCCCGGACCGCGAGATCGTGACCTGGCTGAAGTCGGACGCTTAACCGACTGCGCCACCCGGGCGCCCCTGAAAGTTATACATGTTCTATTGGGCACCATTGTTCTTTTAGGTTAGAATCTTCTTTTTGCTCTCTGAAGCAAAAATGACTTTTAGTATCCATCCCTGAAGGTGCACAAGAGGCAGGGAAAGAAAAATCACTTTTTAATTTTAATCTTGGCAAATTAAATGTGCCTTATTGAATTGGTGTTTTGGGACTTGGGTTAAGGCTCTGATATCCAAAAGTAATAAAAAACGAAGGTAAATATTTGTGTTCCATGTGACATGAATCTGTTGTTGTCTCTGTGGATAGTCACGTCTTAGCCATATGGTGACTCTTCTTTCTATGAGCTTACAGAAGTTCATCCGATACCATTCTAGTGCTTTCCTTTGGGGGCAGGCATATGAATGTGGACGTGACGCTATTCTTGAAAGGTACCTTTGCTGACCACTTAGGCTCACAAGAATCTCTCCACTTCTCCCCAATTCCCATAGTACTTTATCCAGTCCTACTTTGTAATACATATAACTTACCTAGTATGGTGAAATACTATAAACTTTTTTGGAATGGTGTATTTATTTTTGTAAGTTCAGGCATTTGTTAACTTGTTGCCAATTCAGAGCAATTGTTCATTCAATAAACATTTATTGAGCCCCTTCAAATCCCCAGCACTGTTTTAGGTACTGGGTATAAGGCTGTCAGTAAGTCAGGAGAAGTCCCTTCCTTCATGAAGCTTATATTCTGATGGTGAGGGTGTGAGGAAATCCTAAACAGACAAGTAAAATGAGTTTACACAAAGAGAGAGTCACAATAATAAGAAAATATTAAGAGAAGAGCGAGCAGAAAGGTAACCAAGGGAAAAGAGGTTATTTTTCTCAGTAAGATGATCATAAACGTCCTGTTAAGTGACCTTTAAACTAATGCTTAAATAATGAGAACAAACCAGCAATGGAAATACTGGAGGTGAGAAGGGAACATCCAAACAGATGTGGCAAGGTTGTAGGTGGGGGGAGGGGGGGAGGGGGGGAGCATCACATGAGACAAGTGGTAAGAAGAAGCTGGGTCTTGTAGGGCCGTGTAAGTCATCATGGCAAGGAGTTTGGAGTTCAATTCTAAATTGAAATAGGAAGCCAGGGTACAGTTTCAAGAAATGGAGTAATATTATATCACTTGGGTTGTATGTGAAGAAAGCACCGTAGATGGACATGAACAGAAGCCATCTATTCATATATTTTATTATCTTCTATAGATCTAGATGGCAAGGAATCTACTTAGTGAGTCTCTTTAGATCTTGTGTGTGCATGTGTGTGTGTATTTGAGAAAGGAAGTCAAGCAGGGGTGACGGAGCAAGCAGGACCCCAGGCAAAGGAAGAGCTGCTGACCTCAGTTCTGGGAGGCAGGGAATTCACTAAGGTGGGGGGTGGGAGTGTGGGTGGAAGGTCAACTTGGGATATTTTATTTTATTTTATTTTATTTATTTATTTTTAATATGAAATTTATTGTCAAATTGGTTTCCATACAACACCCAGGGCTCATCCCAACAGGTGCCCTCCTCAATACTCCTCACTCACCCTCCCCACCCTCCCACCCCTCCCATCAACCCTGTTTGTCCTCAGTTTTTAAGAGTCTCTTATGTTTTGGCTCCCTCTCTCTCTAACCTTTTTGTTTCTCCTTCCCCTCCCCTTGGTCTTCTGTTAAGTTTCTCAGGATCCACATAGGAGTGAAAACATACGGTATCTGTCTTTCTCTGTATGGCTTATTTCACTTAGCATCACACTCTCCAGTTCCACCCACGTTGCTACAAAAGGCCATATTTCATTCTTTCTCATTGCCACATAGTACTCCATTGTGTATATAAACCACAATTTCTTTATCCATTCGTCAATTGATGGACATTTCGGCTCTTTCCATAATTTGGCTATTGTTGAAAGTGCTGCTATAAACATTGGGGTACAAGTGCCCCTATGCATCAGCACTCCTGTATCCCTTGGGTAAATTCTTAGCAGTGTTATTGCTGGGTCATAGGGGAGATCTATTTTTAATTTTTTGAGGAACCTCCACACTGTTTTCCAGAGCGGCTGCACCAGTTTGCATTCAACTTGGGATAATTGAATGAGCACTACGAAATTTCATGTTTTCTTCCTTTCTCCTCCTTTTCTTGGGCCAAAGGCAATATGGGCTAGAGTGATGTGGTCTGATACAACATAGTCACATATATGTATAAAGTACACGTATGTACTTTACCTGCATTGTCACTTATTTCTCCCCAGCAATTTGGAATTGGGGCGTTACACTCCACAACCCCTTATCCACAACCCAGGGGGTTTTAGACGTGTTTGGAATTACGAAGTTTTCAGATGTTAGTTTAGATAATAAGGTGCATATGCTAGCTATGACCTACCTCCCTATTGGAGTCTCAGGAGGCACCCTGTAATCTAACACATGAGCGCAAAATGCAGCAAACCATTTTGTTATTTGCACAATACGGGGAACATTAAGAATGCAGATAGACTCACATCAGTTCAGATGAGGTTTGCAGAAGGGAGTTTGTATTAAGCTTTGAAAAAGCTTCTCATTTTGGGGTGCGTGAGTGGCTCAGGTCATGATCTCACTGTTCGTGGGATCCAGCCCTATATCGGGCTCTGCGCTGACAGTGTGGAGCCAGCTTGGGATTCTCTCTCTCCCTCTGTCTCTCCCCCTCCTTAAAGCCTGCACGTGTACTCTCTCTCTCTCTCTCTGTCTCTCAAATAAATAAATAAACATAAAAAAAGGAAAAGAAAAGGAATGGTGACTCCTGCTTACAATATCTGTCCTGTCTGTAAAAGCACATATTTGTATATTGAGAGATAGATTACTATAAAGGAACTCAGTAAACAATGGCAACTAGTAAGTTTAAAATGTAACCATTTGGGGGGAATGAAGACTGTCTCTATAAATTGTCTTATATAGTTTCTATCATGGTGCCAATTATAATATTACTAATGACAATTATCTTGCAATACTTTGAAGATCTAATTATGATAAAGGTAATTAATGACTTAATTAAATAACTTAATTTTGATAAATGATTTAAATTATGATAAATTTTGAGGAGCACATTTTCTCCATTATCCCATTGATTAAATGAGAAAAGTTCTACATCACTGTAGATGAAAGCAATCTCATTGATATATATTTTTTTACATTTATTCATTTTTTGAGAGACAGAGAGAGACAGAATGTGAGTGGGAAGGGACAGAGAGAGAGCGAGACACAGAATCTGAAGCAGGCTCCAGGCTCTGAACTGACAGCACAGAGCTCGATGCGGGGCTCAAACTCACGGACTGTGAGATCATGACCTGAGCTGAAGTCGGCCGCTTAACCGACTGAGCCACCCAGGTGCCCCGAGTAGGATGTTTTATATAGTTAAATAGAAGTAATTTTTCTTTAACTGTTATCTGTTTTGATTTTTTAATTTCCTAACTTCATTTTAAACTATTCTATTCAGTATGTGTGCGTGTGTGACTGTGTGTGCATGTTTGTGTGTAAGTATATGTGCATGTGTGATCTACAGCTGATCATTATTTGCAGTCGTTATGATCTATAAAGTTGCTGTGAACACTGAATTAGCAAATACTGAACCAGTGCTCCCAGGGGAAATACAGGGTTAGGTTCCGGTGAACCTTTGGTCGGAACGTTTTTGGCAACAATCGGTACATAATTTTATTTTACATGGGTCTTTGTTTAAAGACATCTTATTTATTATGCAGTTGATTCATTAGCATTGAACTCATGTTCACCACGTGTTCAACAGCACTATAACTCGTGCCTGAACGCAGCTTAACTAACACAGGCATTTTCTCCATAATGCCCATCACAGCCCTTCTGGACTTAGGAGCAACAGAGAACACCAGGTTCGGAGGGGCATCTTAAACAACAAAACCACCAACAGAAAGCACAAAAATCTTCACTTAGTACTAAACAGACTGAAAAAGACACTTGTGTATAGAATAAGAGCTGAAGCAAGAAGACAGAGAAATACCTTGTTCAACCGCAGGTGGGACTATGTCAGGGAACTCACATTTTTTTGGTGCTCTGTGTGTGTCTGTGAAAGCACCACGAGTGTTGATTTGAGGGGACAAATTCCCAAATAAGCAATCCACTAGTAACGAGCATTGACCGGAGAAGGGCGTATCTGTAACAGGTTTTGGTTAGTATACGGTAGGAATTATCTTGTTACATGTTATCTTCTAATTAATTCTTAATAGTTGGTATATAGCCAAGCCCATTCTGTGGGCTTTATTGTTAGTTCTAGGCAAATACCTCTAAGTGTAATATTTATTATCCTTAAATACATGTGTGTCAAATACTTGAGATTTAAGAACATGCATATTTAAATACACCTGTATTATTTGTATATACTACAGAGTTGGAGCAAGAGTGAATGAGGAGAGAGAGTAATGACATGTTGATGTACAGAAGAAAGTCATTTTTAAAAGTAATGAATGGGGGCGCCTGGGTGGCGCAGTCGGTTAAGCGTCCGACTTCAGCCAGGTCACGATCTCGCGGTCCGTGAGTTCGAGCCCCGCGTCAGGCTCTGGGCGGATGGCTCGGAGCCTGGAGCCTGTTTCCGATTCTGTGTCTCCCTCTCTCTCTGCCCCTCCCCCGTTCATGCTCTGTCTCTCTCTGTCCCAAAAATAAATAAAAACGTTGAAAAAAAAAATTTTTAAAAGTAATGAATGTCCTAATTATTCATGTGTTAGCGTAGCAGCCTGCTTAAAAATTCTTTGAAGTACATAAAATCGACTTAACCTCTTCTGTTTATAGACAATTAAAATGAAAAGCCTTCATAATTAATATAATCTTAACATTATCTTAAAATGCAGTTAATGGGAAGTCATCCATCTTCTGACGTAGTTAATTCACTTTTTGCCACACTTATAGCTACTGCATTTGAACATGCCATTATATATTAGAAGGTTGGTGCTTTGCTTTGCTTTTTTTTCCCTCCTCCTTCTTATGAAAGTCAGAAGAGCATTTGCTTACTGTATTACCAACTCAATTCTTTGTTCATTCATCAAAATTAATATATGCCTTCTAGGAGCGCTGAATAGCACAGGAAAGTAAATACAGTAATTGGGTGGCTTTTTTCCAGGAAATTCTGTATTTGATTGTTAATAAGACCTAAAACTGAAGCCTCTCACAAATAAATAAATTCACTGGTTTGTATTATGTTTTGCACTTCAAGATTTTTCATTGCCATGTCTTTGGAGAACAGAAATACTTGGTGCATTTAGAAGTTTTTGTTTCATTTGGAAAAATAATTTGAGAATAGGCTATAGAAAGTGGGTGCCCTGTCCGTCTCCTAATCTTGAGGCTCTAGCTCAATGCCTCTAACATCAGTTCAACAACTACTTAGGCAAATCACTGTGTTATGTGGTGTTGAGGGAGGGTGCTGGAACAGAAGGATAACTGTTCCCTCTCTCGGGACACTTATACCCTAGTGAGAGAGGTAAGATTGGTATGACTAGAACACATGGTAGAATGGGAAGGTTATAGGAGAACTGGGACTAACGACTGTGAATTGATAAGCAAAGGGAAGGCTGATTCTTTTTTTTTTTTTTTAATTTTTTTTTTTCAACGTTTATTTTATTTTTGGGACAGAGAGAGACAGAGCATGAACGGGCGAGGGGCAGAGAGAGAGGGAGACACAGAATCGGACACAGGCTCCAGGCTCCGAGCCATCAGCCCAGAGCCCGACGCGGGGCTCGAACTCACGGACCGCGAGATCGTGACCTGGCTGAAGTCGGACGCTTAACCGACTGCGCCACCCAGGCGCCCCGGGAAAGCTGATTCTTAAGGAGAACAGAGAAGGGAACATTTAGACTGCGGTTTGTATCCTGAGTAGAATCTGTTGGATAGGAAGGGGAGGTTGTTTTCCAGCAGATTTTGCTGGACCAAAGCATTCTTGAAGGTAAACGTCAGGGTGGCAAACACTAGGAATGCTGTAATGGTAATCTGGACACAATGGGTCATGACTTGGAAGCTAGGTAATGTGGTTGGACTTTAATAAGACAATAAGACTTTAATAATAAGACAATGTGGAGCTTGAACTCATGACCCTGAGATCAAGAGTCACATGCTCCACCAACTGAGCCAGCCAGGCACCACTATAATATTGTTATTTAATCAAAGCCATGGGAAACAGGTATTGTTTGTTGGAAAATGCTAAAAGTTAGAAAGAGGAGAAGTCTGCATCCAAACACATTGGATTCCTTATCTCAACTCTAATTACTGTAGAGAAGACCAGAATGATGGATATGATGTCAATGGCTTTCACGGTGGTTTTGCAGTAGAGTAGAGGCATAAGAAGAAGAGAAACTTCCTAAGATGGGGGGCACTATTAGAAGTACGTAACAAAGCACAGAAAGACAGCTGGGTATCTGATATGAGACTGACACTTTTAAACATGGCCAGAATGAGAGTACATAGGAAAAACCTAGAGGCTTTGCACCAAGAAATTTTCGTCAATTTGTACCAACCATTTGATACTGAACTCCAAAACATTTAAAAGTCAAAATCATCCCTATTCATCAGAATCATTCTTTTCTCCCGAAAAATTTGAAAACATAGGTTAGGACAACTAGGATGTAACACTGTAAAATCAATTATTTCTACCCACTTCCTACTTTTAGACCTTCGTAAAGGTGACCAGGTGTGACCTACCTTTGCCCACAGGGCCAACACAGGTTTTTTCAATGAAAGTAAAGGTATTTTGAAGTATATATATTTCAAAATATTCACAGAGCTTCTTATTGAAACAGTTACGAAAACCACTCTTGAACTGCCTGATGTCACTAGATAAGCAAGAAGCTGTCAAAATGGAAGGTTAGCTTTAACCTTAGGAATATTGCCCTTTTGGATATTAATAATTTCTAGGGTTATTACAAGAATAAGCAATTATCACTTTTATTAAGTTTGACCCTTGTAAAAGTGGTTTCATATTGGGCGGGTTCCTAGGTCTTCTCAGCTTGACTTCAAACATTCAAAATACGCATTGTGGCTTTATTTAATTTGTTCTTTTAATTGAGGTATAGTTGACATACAATGTTATATTAGTTTCAGGTTTACAATGTAGTGAATTAACAATTCTATACATTCACTTTAGGTATAAAGCAAGTCGGTACCAAGATGTTTAGTTTTAAAATTTTAGGTTTTTTGCTTTTTAAATCTCCTCACAAAACTATCTGACAGGCTGTGAGGATGTGCTTTTTGTAAAATATTCTGTGAGAGCTTATTTTTAGATTGTTGCACCAAGTCTAAAATGTTTATTTCATTGAATACTTATGCTGATAAGTGATTGGCATTTATAATTTCACGGAATGATTATAGAAAAAGGATATTGGGTAGAGGAAATGGAATGAAATAGAAACTAAATTATTTTGGTTGAATAGAGACTATAACACGGTGGTATAAAATATATGCAATTTGGGGGATGATCTGAATATTATCTTAACAAATATAAACTAACTGAAGGAGGACTAACATCTTTATGCTGTTGTAATTATTTCCAATAACATGGAATGTCATTATTTGTTGGAGTCTATTTTCATGAAAGACATATTTAGTCATACTAAGACTGAGAGAACTCACCCTCAATAACCATTCAGAAAATAAGTTTCAAAGGATAGACTTTATCAAGAGAAAATTGAACCTAGAAGGGTTGTGTGCTAGTCATTGCTCTGTTCGCTTTCGGATCCGTTTCTTGCCACCCTCCTGCTTTGGTCTATATTTCATTCAACTCCAGAAGTTGGGAAAAGAACGAATAAAACTAACAAAAAGAAGGAAGAACAAAGATGGATCAGAAATTTTCGACATAAGGCGAAGAAAGAGATGATCAGCGAAACCAAAAGTTTGGGGTTTTGAAGGGATTAACGATACATAAATATATGTCAAGATTGATCTAGAAAAAGAGAAGAGAACCAAGAAAGAAATTTGGAATAAAAAGTGGCACATAGATACTTTTTAAATCTCTTTGACTAAACACCTGGATATCTGTGCCACAGGAAAAGTGTTTCCAATTCAGAACAAAAACTGTTAATGTAACATACTACATTACTAAAGGAGATGCTAGACCATGGAGAATGACAAACATTGTCTGTTGCTGGTCCCAAGAGGTAGAATCTGTTTTCCACCCTTGAATCTGGGCTTGGCAGTGTGACTTGCTTTGGACAATGGGACATTAGCAAATATGATGAAAGAGACTTAGAAGTGGTCTTCCATCAGGTCTGCCCCTTCCTTTTAGCTGGAGCCCTGATGCCATCTTGTGAAGAAGCTTGGGCCAGTCTCCTGCAGAATGAAAAGACAAAAGGAAAAAGGTGCCCGTAGTCTGAGCTGAGACCTAGTAGGCCTGCTTGGCAAAGATAGCCTCCTGAGCGAGCCCAAGTGAGAGCAGCAGAACCATTCAGCCAGCACACAGAATCATGAAAAAAAAAATCGTTGTTTCAAGCCAGTGAATTTTGGGGCATTGTGTTACTCTGCAAAGGTTAAATAAAACATTAATGCATGATCTTATGTTGGGAAATTTTTTTTTTTGTTTTCGATGCATCTTCATTAGGGAATGCCATAGCAGAATATCAGTAGAACTTTCTTAGCTTGACTAAAGGTAATTATCTCAAACTTACAGATAATATATTTAGTAGTGAAACTTTAGGAGCAACCCCACTAAAACTTTAGGAGCAATTCCACTAAAATTTGGAATCCATCAAGAATCCTGGTATTGCCTTTTGTATTTAATATTTACCAGAAATTCTAGCCAATGTAATCCAATAATAAAAAGAGAAGTGAGATACACTGATTAGAAATGAAGAGAAAATACTGTCCTTATTTGCAGATGATATGATTGCCAATGTAGCAAGCCCTTGAGAATGTAAATACAAATAAAACAGAAACTTCACCTTGAATACACGTTGAAGAATAACAAAGTGTGGAGACCTCTTCTCCAGATGGCAACATTTATTGTTTTGTTAAGTTATATCAAGTAGATTACAGTGTCATGTACAGGCCTAGAAAAATGACCAGAAAAGAATATAGAACCAAGATCTAGATATTTATACAAATCTATTATAGGGAGGAACTCAATTTTAAGGGGACTAAAGACTTAGGTAAATAAATAACTTTAAAAATGAAAAATGGAAGAATATCTTTATGATTATAGGGAGGGAAGCATTTAAAAATACACAAAAAAAGCACAAACAGAGATTGACAAAACGAGATCGACAAATGCAATGGAATTACAATTTAAAAATTATTGGAGGAGCTTGGGTGTCTCAGTTGGTTAAGGGGCTGACTTCGGCTCAGGTCATGATCTCGCGGTTGGTGGTTTGAACCCCATGTCGGGCTCTGTGCTCACAGCTCAGAGCCTGGAGCGTGCTTCAGATTCTGTGTCTCCCTCTCTCTCTGCCCCTCCCCTGCTCATTCTCTCTCTCTCTCTCTCAAAAATAAAAATTTTTTAAAAATTTTTAAAAATTATTTAACAGCCACCGCAGCAAAACCTACCATAAACATAGCTGAAATGCAAACCACAGACTGGAAGGAGATATTTGCTGCCCATACAGCTGACAAAAGAGTGCATCCCGAATTTTAAAAGAACTCCTTCTAGGGGCGCCTGGGTGGCGCAGTCGGTTGAGCGTCCGACTTCAGCCAGGTCACGATCTCGTGGTCCGTGAGTTCGAGCCCCGCATCCGGCTCTGGGCTGATGGCTCAGAGCCTGGAGCCTGTTTCCGATTCTGTGACTCCCTCTCTCTCTGCCCCTCCCCCGTTCATGCTCTGTCTCTCTCTGTCCCAAAAATAAAATAAACGTTGAAAAAAAAATTAAAAAAAAAAGAAAAAAAAAAAGAAAAGAACTCCTTCTATTAGTCTGGAAAAGAGATGGGCAAAGGCAAATCAGAGAGGAGGAAACTCACGATAAGTCAGTAGGAGAAAGAACAAGGGAACTATTGGACAGAGCTATTCCACTTTTAAAAATATGTTCCAGAAAATAATCAGTGCACAAGGAGTGCACCAATGCACAAGGAGACATGTCTAGAATGCCTATTGCATCATGATTGGGAATAGCAACACTTACTCTAAATTCAACTAGTAAATTCTGGATGTAATCATACAATGAAATATTACCTATGAAAGCAAACCATCCATAATATGGAAGAATCTTGGAAACACCGTTTTGAGGGAGAAAAGGCAAGTATATATAAAGTTTAGAAATATGTAGAAAATACCGTCTATTATTTATAGACATGTATCTATGTAGTAAAAGCATAATCATAGGCATGGGAATGATAAACACCAGTTTAAGATAGTGAATACAGCTGAAGAAGAAGGGATGGAATTTGGATACATAAGCATTTCAACCATATGCTTTATGTACTTTATTCAATAAAATCTGAAGTATAACGGGAATTTTTAATGCTCAGTAAAACCGGTTGAAGAATACAAGGACATGTCATTCTCTATAGCTTTCTGAATGGTGAATGCTGCTTCATAAAAAAAAAATGGTGTTAAATAGTGTCAAACTGTGTTTTGCTGATGGAGGACTTCTCAGAATCTTTGTTACACTGGAATGTCCTGTGACTCTCTAAGAGGTGAATGTCGCATGCAGTGCTCTCAAACACCTTCGATGAGGGGATGAATTTGAACATATATATGGAGACACTGGATTACTGCAGAACAAGTGGGAGAAAGGCAAATCTAGAGATGGACAGTGCTGGGGAATACTTTGTTAAGTAGGTCCCCAGGGTCTGGACAAACATCCACCTTCTGGTCAAAATAATTAACCAAATGGGCAAGGCTTTGTTATGTATGGTTTCGTTATGGGCCATTTAATCTAAAAGTTATTTAAACTTGGGCCATAAAAAAAAGTTTTCATACTTTTTTTTTTTTTAACTGTTTCATTGAGCTCTAATTTATATCCCATGGGGAGGGTGCAATGCAATGATTTTTAGTTAATGGATAGAGTTGTACCACCATGACATAGTCCAGTTTGGGACTATTTCCATCATCCATGAAATTCCCACCAGCCTCTTTGCAGTCAATCCTTGTTACCAATCCCAGGCAACGACTGATTTGCTTTCTGTCTCTATAAATTTGCCATTTTTTGGATAGCCCATGAAAATGGAATCATACAATATGTAGTCCTTTGTATCTGGCTTTTTACATTTAATATGTTTTTGAGGTTTATCCATGTTGTGTGTGTGTCAATATTTTGTTCCTTTTGTTGCTCAGTAGTAGCCCATTGTATGGATATGGTACTTTTGGTTTATCCATTGACCAGTTGATGGTCATTTGAATTGTTTCCAGTTTTGGGCTCTGAGTCACAATGCTATGAATAGTCATGTACAAGTCTTTTGCAGACATGTGTTCTCATTTCTCTTGGGTGTAGATTCATGGGAGTGGAATTGTTGGGTCATTAAAAGTTTATGTTTGACTTCTAAGCTATTTTTAGAGTGATTGCACCCCTTTACGTTTCTATAGTAATGTAAGAGGGTTCTGGTTTCTTCACATCCTCACCAAACTTGCTGTTGTCTGTGTGTGTGTGTGTGTGTGTGTGTGTGTGTGTGTGTTTTAAGGCTTATTTTTGAGATAGAGACAGAGCACGAGCGAGGTAGGGAGACACAGGATCTGAAGCAGGTTGTCAGCACAGAGCCTGACGTGGGGCTCGAACCCATGACCATGAGATCATGACCTAAGCCAAAGCCGGACACTTAACTGAGTGAACCACCCAGACGCCCCCGTCTGTGTTTTGATTACAGCCATTCAAGTGGGTATGTAGTGGCACCTCAAGTGTGTTTTTAATGTATATTTTTCTTTTTTTTTTTTAACGTTTATTTATTTTTGAGACAGAGAGAGACAGAGCATGAACGGGGGAGGGGCAGAGAGAGAGGGAGACACAGAATTGGAAGCAGGCTCCAGGCTCTGAGCCATCAGCCCAGAGCCTGACGTGGGGCTTGAACTCGCGGACCACGAGATCGTGACCTGAGCTGAAGTCGGACGCTTAACTGACGGAGCCACCCAGGCGCCCCTAATGTATATTTTTCCAATGATGAATGATGTTGAACAGCTTTTCACATACTAATTAGCTGTTTGATGCCTTCTTTGGTGAAACGTCTATTCAGATCTTTTGCTGTATTTTAAGTTGGGTTATTATTATTGCTGTTTATTGAGCTATAAGAGCGATGGTGTGGATACAAGTCTTTTATCAGATACCAGATTTGCAAGTATTTTCCTTCCATAAGAAAAAAGTAATTTTAAGTGGGGCTTTATTTCTTGTGTACTGTATCTCTCCCATGATCTTCATTTGCACAGAAAGTACTGCTGAGAAGACAATGTAAAAGAGGATCATTATCACTATAGCTGATAGTTCAGCTAGTTAGCATGTTTGTGTTCCTCTGATTTATTTGCCCATTTTCTCTCCAAAGGAGTTTTGAATCCTATGAAAAATACAGATTCACACTTATTAGAAATCATGCATTCCAATTACTGGTGATTCTGTCAAAGGACAGTTGATCTTTGAACAATGCAGGGGTTAAGGTTGCTGACTCCTCCCAAACTTAACTACTCATAACCTACTGTTGACCAGAAGCCTTACCGATAAAGTCAATTAACACATGTTTTGTATATATGTTATGTATTGTATTCTTACTATAAAGTAAGCTAGAGAAAAGCAAATGTTATTAAGATCATAAGGAAAATACATTATAGTACTGTACGGTATTTATCGACAAAAATCTTACATATCAGCAGACCCACGTGGTTCAAACATGTGTTGTTCAAAGGTCAACCGTAATTACACTGAGTGTCCACATGTAGTCCAAAAATGTAACTATTATTCACAGCATTGTTTGAAGTTTTCTCATGATTGGCATTCCGAGCCAATGTCGAACCCCTGTGCACAATGTACACACACACAGACTTATACAGGTTCACTTTTTCTGCTTCAGAATAGAAGTCACCATTTTGCCAATTGCGATGTTACCCTCATAGTAGCTGGGCAGACTCCAGTTGGCACGATTTGTGCCCTCATGCAAAGCACAGATTTAGTGAGAAAACAATAAAAATTACTCCTAAATATTCTTTAAAAAAAAAACAGTAAGTAACAATTCTAGAAGTCAAATCCTTCCAAAAGGAACTCGATTAATCAGCGTTAAAACTTGCTGGGTAGGTAACTCTCCTCCCGAATCACCCTTTCAGACTATTTAGGAGACATTGCTGCATTGACACAATCCACTGGAGTGCGTTCTCCCAGTTTTGCTTTATGCAGAGTGCCCCTCTGAAAAAAAAAAAAAATTCTGTAACTTGCCCTTACTGGCTTGAAGTGAATGTCCTTTACACTTGAATATGCCTTTTGTTTCATTTTCAAAAGTCTCTCCAAAAGAAAACCTTGTATAAACACCTGGCATTTCACAAATTATTGTGTTGCTTAAGGGCACTTTTCCTGGGCCTTGTCTTTTATTCCTATATTGAAAGGGCAGAGCATAAACAGATCACTTTTGTATGCTCTACCCTCATATGATGTAAAGGAGGGGCAGAGAGAATAATACAGATTCTTTGATGTGTTCTTTTTGTTCTGCTGAAGGATAAATTTTAAAAAAAGGAAAAATCATAACTGTCAAACAGATATACGGATAAATAGATATATTTATACAGATATAAAATAAACATGTATTTAAGAATTTATTTAACCTATTATTAAAAAGAACTATGCAGGGGCGCCTGGGTGGCGCAGTCGGTTAAACGTCTGACTTCAGCCAGGTCACGATCTCACGGTCCGTGAGTTCGAGCCCCGCGTCGGGCTCTGGGCTGATGGCTCAGAGCCTGGAGCCTGTTTCCGATTCTGTGTCTCCCTCTCTCTCTGCCCCTCCCCCGTTCATGCTCTGTCTCTCTCTGTCCCAAAAATAAATAAACGTTGAAAAAAAAATTAAAAAAAAAAAAAGAACTATGCACACATGACAGGTTCAAAGGAAAAGTCAGCGAATCTCAAATTTATATGGAGTAACAAAATATTGAAATGAATTCACAGGAAGAGGTGAAAAAAATCTGGCTTTTTCCATGGGGGGAGATAAGGGGTGGGGGACAATGCATGGTATTGCGTTGGAGACATTCAGTAATCTTTTTTGCTTATTCCAAATTTCTGTATAGTTTTAAGCAGGGTTTGTTGAATTGTTTAATATACCACCTAGTAAATGTTTTAGGCTTTATGGGTTTTATGAGCTCCCACTCAATTCTGTTATAACATGAAACCAGCCATAGATAATACGTGAGCAAATGGGAATGATTATTAAATAAAGCTTTATTTATAGACACTGAAATCTGAATCTCATATTAATTTTCATGTGTCATGAAATATTATTTTTTGTTTTTAATTTTTCCCAACCAAGTTGGGATTACAGGCGAAATTTGGCTAACCTCTAACTCATCTATAGAGAGTAACCTGAAAAACTCATAACTAAAATCAGCACAGATTTTCCAGAGTATGTGATTTATGGTAATAAATTACCACACACAATAGCAAATATATTTAAAATTTTTTTTAACGTTTATTTTACTTTTGAGACAGAGACAGAGCATGAACGGGGGAGGGTCAGAGAGAGAGGGAGACACAGAATCGGAAGCAGGCTCCAGGCTCTGAGCCATCAGCCCAGAGCCCGACGCGGGGCTCGAACTCACAGACCGTGAGATCGTGACCTGGGCTGAAGTCGGACGCTTAACTGACTGAGCCACCCAGGCGCCCCAATAGCAAATATATTTAATATCTATTTATCTATCTACAAATGCAAATAAATAATAGCAATAAAAGAACAACAGTAAAGCCTTATGCAAAAACAAGTGGAAAAGCCGTGATTGGCTAAGTAAAGATTACTGCACCTGTTGATGATTTCCGTTGTATCACCCAGTTTATCACCCAGTTTGCACATAAGACTGAATTCCAGATGATCAAGTTGAAATCGCTTGGAAAGATCCTGAAGTGATTCTCTTTCAGAGCTGCCTTTACCAAGCTCACATGGAGCTCCAAATATATTTGGAATGTGTAATGTTCCACGGTATATGGGAAATATGGCAACACTTAGAACCCAATTGTTAATTAGTGCTTAAGAGTTACAGTCCTATATGTAAGCTGAACTGTAGTGTAGATAACGAATATTTTCCTTTTATTAAAGAATATTTTAAATTGCACATATAAACAATCAAAACAATCCCCGAGAATAAACTTTTATCAGCCCTCATCTACCCACTGGCTTAATAAGTTGATGATTCTATAAATCAGGAACAGTTACACATTTTAAAAATATATTTATATTTATATAATCTCTTATTGTACTTTACAACTGCTATGAGCAAACGTGGGTCATCAGACATATTCTTGGGGTCTATGAGTTATGCACCAATTTTGCAAATGGGTTTTTAATATGTATTTTTGTTAGGCATGCTTAAATAAAATTATGAAGTTATTTCCTATTATCTGGATTCCCCATTTATGACCAAGTACTGCTGCACCATTTTTGTTTATATACTTGTGTTTATTTTTGCAGTGGGTGTGGTGGATTTTTTTTTAATATTTAAAGTCAATCTTTACCATAACATTGGCAACTAGGACCTTTGACTCCTTGTTGTAGGGTATACAAATGTATTGTAGAGCAGAGGTCAGCAATCTTTCTGTAAAGGGCCAGGTAGTAAATATTTCGGGTTTTGTGGGCCATAACGTCACCATCCTCACTATGTAGCTGGGCAGTTGTATTCTGAAAGCAGCCACAGACAATATGTGAATGAATGAGTGTGGCTGTGTTCCAATAAAACTTTATTTACAAACTCAGGTGAGGGAGTAAATTAAGCCTAAGAGCCTTAGTTTTGTTAACTCCTTTTCCAAGAGCATCTGATGATTCTCAATAATCTAAGAAAAACTGATCAAAATGATATACTATTTTAACAAGATTATCCTATAAGTTAGAAATAATAAATTTAGGAAGCCATTATTTGTTTGACAACATGATCCTTCCTTTATAGAAGTATGATTAAAAATTTTTTTTCACACTTATTTATTTTTGAGAGACAGAGCATGAGCAGTGAAGAGGCAGAGAGAGAGAGAGAGGGAGACACAGAATCCCAAGCAGGCTCCAGGCTCTGAGCTGTCAGCACAGAGCCCAACATGGGGCTTGAACTCACAGACTGTGTGTGATTGTGACCTGAGCCAAAGTTGGACACTTAACTGACTGAGCCACCCAGGTGCCCCTAGAAGTCTAATTTAAAATTAGGTCATTATTAATGCTTTATAAAACAAAGAATTCCAGGTTTAAAAATTTGTGTTTAATAAAAAGTTCTTGAAGAAAGTTGACTTGCATTCTCCAAGTTTTTTCACAGACTATGGGTAGCTTTTCTTTTTGATTCAGCCATAAACCATTTACATATTTTTGTATTTGAGTAACTAAATAGTTAACCAAACCCCTAGTTAAAGGACATGTCTTTTCATGCTCATCTTGCAAGTGTAGGATTTTTAGATGTCAGCCAAAACAAAGTGTTTGGATGAACCTTTTTTTTTTTCATATTTATTTACTTATTTTGGCAGAGTGATAGAGAGAGAGAGGGAGGGTCAGAGAGAGAATCCCAAGCAGGCTCTTTGCTCAGCACAGAGCCTGATGCTGGTCTCCATCTCACAAACCGTGAGATCATGACCTGAGCCAAAACTAAGAGTTAGACATTCAATTGACTGAACCACCCAGCAGCCCCTTAAATGCCTTTTAAAGTCATTTTTGATTATATATTTGTTAAAGGATCTTTTTGCCTTCAAAGGATATTTTTAATCAATTAACATTGATTTAACTTGTTATTTAATTCTTTATAAAGTTATAAGTCTTATAGCAGTTCACTTGTAGGGCTACATTAATAGTTTTTAAATATTTCTGTAAGTTTTAGCTTGTTGGCTTTTTTTTTTTTGTCTTCATAGTTATAAATAAGCCATAGGGGTAAGATTGTAGCACAGGTAATACAGTAAATAATATTGTGAAAACTTTGTATGGCGACAGATGGTAACAAATGTATAGAATGCATAGAATTGTTGAGTCACTAAGTTGTACATCTGAAACTTAATTATATAAAATTATAAGTCAATTATGCTTCAATGAAATAAATCCTTTTAAAAATTATTTGCTTGTGGGGGCGCCAGGATGGCTCAGTCGGTTGAGTGTCCTACTTTGGCTCAGGTCATGATCTCATGGTTCATGGGTTCGAGCCTTGCATCAGGTTCTGTGCTAACAGCTCAGAGCCTGGAGCCTGCTTCAGATTCTGTGTCTCCCTCTCTCTCTGCCTCTCCCCCTCTCATGCTCTGTCTCTCTCTCTCTTTTTCTCCCTCTCTTTCTCAAAAATAGACATTAAAATTTTTTAAAAGAAAAAATAATAAAAATTAATTGGTTGAGAGGTAATATTTTTAAAGGTCATAGAATGAATTCATTTTTTACACATATGCTTAATATTCAGAAATTTGTCATTCATATTCAGCAGCCAAAATTTAGACAGTTACTACCCCAAATCTGATTTACAGTGGTTTACCTGTGACTATTCCAAATCAGAAACATTGAGCGATCTTGTTTTTAATTACAAAATTATGGTGCATATGCCAGTTGGTCAGATAATGGTAAACTTAAAGCCTGAAGTATAAAAAATAGAATTAATAGAATTGTAAAGAATGTGAAAGAACCAAAAAAAAAAAAAAAAAAGCCCAGAACCCAGAACATTTCCATCACATATAAAGTACTGAAATCTTATATCTTAATTGATATAAATACAAAATTAAAGCTGTATTCATAACAGATTTATAAAAAGATTTATAAACAGATTTATAAAAAGAATATGTAGTCATTGACCATAATTTAAAAATTCATATTCCTTGTAACGGTTGATACATTTGATAAGTGTTGATGATTATTTAATTAGTTGACTTTCGGTAAAACTGATCTAGAAACAGCAGAGATGGCCTGGTTTAAGGAGAGAAAACATCTTTGCTTGTCTTGAGGGGGAAACCTAAGTTGGGACACCAGAATCCATATTTCTGTGAAGTCTTGTTTTCAAGTGAACATCTTAATTTTAATTTTTTTTTAATGTTTATTTATTTATTTTGAGAGAGAGAGAGAGTAGGGGAAGGGCAGAGAGAGAGAGAGGGAGAGAGAACCCCAGGCAGGCTCCAGACTGTGAGTGCAGAGCCCAAGGCTGGGCTCCATCTCCTGAACCGTGAGATCATGACCTGGGCCGTGAGATCATGACCTGGGCCGTGAGATCATGACCTGAGCCGAAATCAAGAGTCAGATGCTTAACTGACTAAGCCACCCAGGTGCCCCAACATTTTAAAAACTGGTACTCACAGGTTTTCTACCGATTCAGGAAACGAATAAATGCCTTTTGCCATTTTTCACCTACTGAAGTTCTAAACATTTTATTCTCTTTCCTGTACCAGCAGCTGTTTGTGCTGGTAACAAGTCTACTTCCCGGTAGTTCTCAGAGGAAATCCTAAGTCCCTTCTCACACATTGCCTGGTGGAATAGCCCTTTTCGTGAGTGGTCTGCAGGTGCTATTTTCAGGCCGCCATCATTCCGTTCTCTTAGTTGTGGTGCTGCAGCCTGGTTAGAAGCTCCATGGTTCCTTTATAATAGTTATGAAATTTTTCTCTGTTTCATCTTCCCTCATCTTGTCAAGAGTGTAAGTTGAAAGTACTTTAAAAGTGTAAACAACCCAGGTGAAATTAATTTGACCTTTTGATGAGGTAAAAGGAATACAATTTATCTCCCTAGCTGCTTTGAAGAGATTTTTTTTTTCCCCTGGAATAGCTTTGTGGGGGATAAGATGTGTCCAATTTATTTATAGCCAAAGAAACATTAGCTGCATGGACAAGAAGCCTGGTGACTTTAATATGAAAGAAAATAGGATGCTATTGGAGGTTAGCTAATTTCTGAAAGCAACAAGTGAAACTGACAACCTAGCCATAGCTTGGCTTTCACATTATGTAAGGGATGGCAGCGTTTAGGATGGGGCACACAAATACTCATTGGCAACCTTCTCTTTCAGCCTCTGTTTAAATCTCTCAAATGGTAGCCTCCTCGAAGTAGATGGCTTCTATAAATTCGCATAGCCTATTTTAACTATGTTATGTCTTAATTTTAAAGGATATATATGTAATATAATATATATTTATTTTTAAGGATATATATAGATATATATTATATTATATAAAATAATGCTGTTGATATTTATTAATTAGCGGTTTTCAATACTACAATTGTCCTTAATTTTATAGAATGATTTTCATCAACCCTGTGGATAAAATTATTTTGAAGAACTGCCACGATCATATCTTAAAACTTTCAAAGGAACTTTTATCTTTGTAAAATAGTAATAAACTGCCCATTGGAAAATATTTTTAAAATACAAAATTAAAACACGAGTGTACAATTCAAACAGTGCATATATACATGTATATATGCAGAATTCTCCTGACTCCATAGCTTCTTCCCCTCCCCCCCCCCTCCCCCCCCACATATTGCCGGTAATCCCATTCCCCTCTGCCAAAGGTTTTAGTGTGCATCCTTACACAATTTTGTTAGGCATTTGCATTCATGTGTATAATATAAATGGGTTCATACTTTGATAGAAAGGTTTTTCCCCACTTCATGTATCTTAGAAATCTTTCTATGCTAATGATATATATCTACTTCATTTTTTTTTAATTTTTTTTTCAACGTTTATTTATTTTTGGGACAGAGAGAGACAGAGCATGAACGGGGGAGGGGCAGAGAGAGAGGGAGACACAGAATCGGAAACAGGCTCCAGGCTCCGAGCCATCAGCCCAGAGCCTGACGCGGGGCTTGAACTCACGGACCGCGAGATCGTGACCTGGCTGAAGTCGGACGCTTAACCGACTGCGCCACCCAGGCGCCCCTCTACTTCATTTTTTAAAAATTTATTCATTTTGAGAGAGACAGAGCGCGCGTGTGCGTGTGCGGGCTGGGGAGGGGCAGAGAGAGAGAGAGAAAGAGAGAGAGGGGGAGAAAGAGAATCCCAAGCAGGCTCTGTGCTATCAGCTTGGAAAAAGATGTGGGGCTGGATCCCATGAACTATGAGATCAGGACCTGAAACGAAACCAAGAATCAGATGCTTAACTGACTGAGCCACTCAGGTGCCCCTTTGTACTTCATTTTTTAAAACTGTTCCCGGGGCGCCTGGGTGGCGCAGTCGGTTAAGCGTCCGACTTCAGCCAGGTCACGATCTCGCGGTCCGTGAGTTCGAGCCCCGCGTCAGGCTCTGGGCTGATGGCTCGGAGCCTGGAGCCTGTTTCCGATTCTGTGTCTCCCTCTCTCTCTGCCCCTCCCCCGTTCATGCTCTGTATCTCTCTGTCCCAAAAATGGATAAACGTTGAAAAAAAAAAAATTAAAAAAAAAAAAACTGTTCCCGCAGTGGGAGCTGTTTTAAGGAGGAGCTTTTTTTTTTTTTTTTTTTTTAAGTAATCTCTGCACCCACATGGGACTTGAATTCACGACCCTGAGTTCGGGAGTTGCACACTTCATCCACTGAGCCAGTCAGGCACTTCTCAAAGATGCAGCTTTGAAAGAGTAAGGTGTTGAGACTAACTGGAAAGTATACATGACTGAATCCATGTTAAGGCCTCTAGATAAACTTTTAAAATTCTGGTGGGTGGATGTCTTGTCTTAAGACAAGCCTCACAAGTAAATTCCCTTGCTTCTTAAACTTGTCCCTGACCAATCTGGAGTGGTCTTCTGTCTCTCCCTGTCCTCCACATAATGTGAGGGGCCATGCTGGGAACCAGCAATTAGTAATGGAATTGAATCTCTTTCACATGTTAATTGTTCATTAGCTTAGTTTTTTCTTATCCATTTATGTCTTTAATTAATGGCGGATTTACTCTATTTTTTAATTATTAATTTTATTTTATGCAGTTTCTTTAAGGCATGGGAAATTTTCTCCCCCCCCCCCTTTGATTATTTTTTTCTTCTCTGTTGTCCCTCTCTAAAACTCCCATTACATGAATGAATATTAGTGTTTCTATAGCTACTGGCTATGTCTTGTAACTTTTTCCTCATACTGTTCAACTCTTGTCCACTGCATTCAGCAGGGAGGTTTCCATGTTCTGTCTTCTGGGACACCAGTTTTTATCAGGGCCCACTCTGCTGTTTCGTTTTCTACAGATTTTTAGTTTTAATTTTAGTTTTTATGCTTTTTGTGTAACTACCTTTTTATAAGAAGCTAATTTTAAAACAGTAGTTCATTCTCACTATTCACCTGGCTGTTAGTTATGAGGGCATTAGTTGTACTCATTTTTAGTCATGCTTCAGTTTTGTTCCGAAACGTTTATTCAGATGTACCTTTGGGATAGTAAGTTGTTCACCTCCTTTTGAAGGATTTGGATTTCCTCCATAGGTCTCAAATTGTCGGTGTACTTCTTAGACTGCGAGATTAACTGCTCTTTGTTTTGCAGTAAATTCAAGATTTAAAGGTGGGAGTTTTGCCTCTGGTTGTCATGCAGAGGGGAAAGTGGGCAAGGTGGTGACCACCCACCGGTTTAAGCTTTCCTCGAATGTCCTAGGAAATGCTTTAGCTGGGATTTTGTCTCATATTTCTAGTAGTTGTCTCCTATGCAGAATTCCTACTTTGATAGAATAGACTGTTTGTTCTTGTTTTTTTCCAGGTAGCAAAAACAATAGTTACTAATCTTAAGAGTCACTGGCATTCCCATATGCTGTAGTTTTTCCCTGGACTGCCTATGAGCCAATTCTTCTCCAAAGAATGTCTTCATCCCAGGGTTGTTTAAGGCCTTCTATGGTAGAGATAATCATAACTCGGTTGGATTTTGACATCAGTCTGTTCCTATCTGCTTTATATCTTCCAGGAAGTCCATAATTGATGACAATTTCCAGGGCTCTCTTCTCTTTACTTTTATTTCTCAAAGGGATATGGGGAGTGAAGAGATTTGTTCCATCCACTCTTTTCCAGCTTGATTGAAGAAGACCACACTTCTTTTATGATTGCCATAAAAGGTCTCTAGTTAAACAAATGATGCATTCATTTTGATCAATTGATTATATTTTTCCAAGTTACTCCTTTTCAGCTTTCTATGGATTTGGCTTGGGTTTGTGGTTGAATTTGATCCCACTGTATTTATTTCACGCAGTCTGATTCCAATAAAAGACATGATTATTCACCTTGTTTTGAGTTTGAAGTAGGTATATTTAGAAATGGTCTGCAAACTTGCTGGAAACTTAAGCCAACGAAATATTATTATAGAAGAATTATTCTCCACCTTGTTTTACTGTTGTAAGTTCAGGGTTGTCACTGATGGTCATGAAAGATTTAAGATTTCCACGTCACCTTTTAGAAAGACTCATTTATAGAGGCACTGAAACTTTCTCATTTAAAGCATCAGTAATGAGAGAAAGTTTTACTTTGAAAGCTGAGGCTGATCCCATGCAAGTATTATTTTCAGTTCCTATTTGAGTTTTAGATTCTTAAACATATGCCATTTTTAAAAATAGTGAAGAGAACATCTTCTAATTCCAATATTTAATAAGTCCGCTCTTTGCAAAACCTGTAATTTAGTGCTCAACACAAAGTATATGTGTGAGAATTGAATATGAATGTAACTTAATGAAGTTTCTGCACAGAGGGAAATAAGAGCAGTCTTCTGTATCTCCATGGACACTAACCTTTCTTTGCTTTTGAGTCATATCTTCCTCTCCCTTTCTTCCATGTTTTTCTTCACCTTCTTCCTTCACATTTAATTTAACAAACATTAATTCAATCTCTCATAGATACCAGGCACTGTGTTCATCCCAAGAGATACAAAGATGAATAAATAAGCATGATTTTGACCTCATGTCTTTTTTTTTTTAAGTTTATTTACTTATTTGTTTTTAAGTAATCTCTACGCCCACTGTGGGGATTGAACTCATGACCTTGAGAACAAGAGTGGCATGCTCTTGTGACTGAGCCAGCCAGGTGCCTCTTGACTTCATGTCTTAACTTTTGAGTGTGTGCAAAATCAAAAGAGATGGGGGTGGGGTGGTGCCTGGGTGGTTCAGTCGGTTAAGTGGCTCTTGATTTTGGCTCAGGTCATGATTTCACAGTTCTTGAGTTCGAGCCTCACATGGGACTCCATGCTGAGAATACTGAGCCTGCTTGGGATTTTTTTCTCTCCCTCTCTCTCTGCCTTACCCCATTTTAAGCTCTTAAATAAACTTAAAAAAAATTATAAAAATAGTCATAGGTGTGAAAATGCTTTGTAAACTGTAAAGTGGTCTATAAATATAGGGTGTCATGGAAGGTTCAAGTAGGTACAGGACTTATTCAATTTAAATTTTGAGTAGAGGTAAAAACAAGTTATAAAATTTGCCCTAAAAGCTCTCAGATTGTTCTCTTAAGTACTGAGTATTAAACTGAAGATAATTATGCGATTGCAAGAGGAGACTCTTTAAAGAAAGAGCTGTTTCACTGAAGAAATTTTGCTTTGACTTTAAGGCTTCAAACATTTTGGGGAGCTTATTAGGTATTAACACTTTGCTGTTGTAGTTTTGTTAGTGTGTGTGCAAAGACCAAATGAGACCATAGGTGTGAAAGTGTTCTGTAAACTGTAAAGTGATGTATAAATATGAGGTGCCATTATTATGAAGGGAGGTGGTTTTAAGAGACTATGGACCAATTTGGGTAAGGTGCAGAACATGGGCCATATTGGAACAGGAAATGACAGCAGAATAAGTTTTAAGCAAAATCTGAACGACCTGTATGAAATATTTTGAAGTATCCTAGAATGGACTTTATTTCCAAAAATATCTTTTCTCTACAAACTGCTATGGCATTTGAAATTCTGTTAGGGAAATTGCTTCTGTTTGATGCTAATCCTAGATAATAGTATATGTTCAAAAGTAGCATTTTTGTAATGCAGTGGTTTAACATGTGAAAGAGTATTGCTCTATTTTTATTAGCTTATGATAACATTTTGAGCTAGGTGTTGGTGATGGTATTTTTATCCTCGTCATCTTTATTATTCCTTTTTTACTGATGAAGAAGTAAGGATCAAAAGTTGAATGAACTACTTAACCCGTAACCGACGTGTGACTGGCTTAACTCAGAGTATCTCTCTTCTAAGTTTTCTTTCTGCTCCATCATGATTAAGTCCCTGTCCCTGATGAAAGTGTTTATGGAACACCTATTATAGAGTTAGGAAATTTCAAAGTGTGATGGTAGTTTCTTCATAGGGCTCCCAAATTGACTGGAGAGACAAATCTTACGGGCTGGAATCGGAGAATGTCATAGGCAGTGTTTGATTTTAAGTACTACATTGTTAGTTAAAGGAGAAAACAGTGTGGGTTGGTTTAGCTCAGGGAATTCTTGTTTAGAAGTGGGATTGTCTATTTTAAAAAGATAAAAACGAGTAGAGACCTTTCAGGGTAGGTTAAGCGCATTATGAGAAAAGCCATCATAACTGAGAGTGGCAGTAAGACCGATTAATCAAAACATGATGTGTTTTAGGGGAGAGTATCAGTAACTAGTATAATCAAATGTTTCCCTGCGCCTCACAAGCTAAGATCATAGAAACACTCCTCTTTTGCCAGCTTGAGGCCCTGGAGAGGCCCGCGCGCCTTTTCCTCTGTCCTCACCCTCACTTGCATCTGCTCACAGGCTGCTGCCTGACCTCCTTAAGAAGTAAGGATCAAAAGTTGAATGAACTGTTTAACCTGTAACTGACGTGTGAAACGTGCAGTTTCAAGACTCCAGTATGATCATTCCTTTTGCTGGTTGTGAAATGCTTCCTTTCCCTGCCCGTTTTTACCTTTGTAGAAGAAATCCCACTGCACAGCTGCTTGGCTGTGGCATTATGGGGTTTCCCCCTCCTTGATTCCCATAGCCCTGTTCTTCCTCAGGGTACATTCACGCTGACGGAGTAGATGAATCGAACACATTCAGATCCCGTCCTTTCTCCATATCCAACAGAGGACTTCTTCTGGTCTCCACACCCAGATAGTCCTGGACGTTTGCTCCATCACTTGACAATGGAGCATCTATTACCCTCTTCGTGTTTTAGCAGAGGTCGTCGCTGTGTATTGAGTTGGTTGGCTGCAGTGTTTTGCTGCTCAGCACGAAAGTGAAGGAGGAGGACGCTCCATCTACTTGATAGTTCCCCAGGAGCCAGGGCACAGCACGTGACCCAAGCTCAGCCAATCAGCCGGCTGCGGCCTAAGACTGATTCTGGAGCAACTGACCCAGGAAGGAAGGGTCAGTTAGGAGCCATGGCGACTGTAGCAAGGTTCAGGCACGGATGGCAGTGGGTTGTAGCAGTGGTCGTATTTTGCAGAAGCATCGAAGTCTTGTCATCGGACTTACTTGCTTTTTGGTCCTCCAACTCAGATCTTTTCTGTGTCCTGCTCTTTTTTCAGTTTGCTTCTTCCTCCAGCCTTCTTGTGGATTCTGCCAAGCCTGATATTTTTCTATCAAATAGTAGCAGGATAGAATGTTAGAAAATGTTCATTTTAATGAACATTTTATGTTTATCATGTTTATTATGTTATCATGTTATTTCTGTTTTATTATGTTTATTATGTTAATAATATTTAGTATTATTGTAATGTTTAGCTCCGATTAATTTATTTTTCTTGTAACAAAGCAGTCTGACTGGAAACAAAGGACCCTGTCACCAAGTCTGGCTTACTGGGCCATGCTGACTTTTCTACTACCACAACTTGCCTAAGAGAACTCTAGCCTGCCCTTTGTTGAGCCGTCATTTTCCTGCTTGGCCCCGGAAGTAGCCAGGTTCCCTTGTCTATGCCTGATCTCATGAAACACAGCCCTGCTCCTTTTCTGAACTTGCTGGTTCACAGGTATATGGAGAAAATTATTAAGTTCTACTCAAGGAGGGAGGAAAAGGAAAGTACCACCTAATTCTATGTGTTAGGAGCTTTGAATTCCTGTCCTGGTCCAGTATCACTGATATTTTCATGCTCATACCAGTGTCAAAATGGACGCTTTTTACCCAGTGAGAGACTTTGAAATGGGAAAAAAATGACTGAGTGTTTTCAGTGGAAAACTAGGTACTGTTTAGCAACACAGTCTTCCTGGTTATCTGATTATATTGAGGTCTCTGTGCCTTTCATTGTCTTTGACTGGAAATTTTAGATAATTAGTAGCAATGCAAATGATTCTTATCCCTGGATACACAAATAAATTTTGTCTGGTGAGGTTAAATTGACTTCCTTTTCCCACTATGGAAGAAGCCAGTTTTTAATCTATTTGAAAATTCATTTCAGCATTTTTTGCTGCCTACGTATATGGTCCTTTGGATTCTCCTTTGACATAGTTATAACATCTGAGTGGTCATCTCATTAATTAATAAGTTACATGGGAACATAGGGCAAACAGGGATCCTATCACTTTTGTCCAAACCTGTAAAACAGTGTTTTAAGGAGCTTCCTGTTTCCCGTATCTTTCTCCTTGATTTTATTTTGTAAGCCACTCACAGATTGTTATCCTGAAACAATGCTTTATTCATTTATCTTTGGGACTTCCAGGATCAATTAGAAATCTTCTGAACTACTGATTTTAGAATTTAACTACCCACCCCATCTTGCTCTGCACATCCTCTGGGATTATCTCACAAACAACATACATTGTATTTACTCATCTCTTTTCTCTATTGTGAGGCCTTCTTCTGCTCTGATTTGCCAAGTCCAGCAAATCCTGAAAAGTCAATTCCATTCCATTGCCACCTCTCCCCTGAAGTCTCCCCAGATCTGAGTGGTGTGGAGCCACTGTTCCCCACTCTAAAGTTACAGCATGTGTCTGTTCAGCCATCTGGCAGTCAACCTTGCAATTGTTTCGGGGCCAAGGAGGATTTATGTCTCATGTTCTTGGAGGCAATACGGTGTAGCAGTTAAGAACGTAGGAGCCAGGCTGCCTGACTACAGATCTCAGCTCTGCCTTTTCTTCCCTCCACACCCTAGGAAAAGTCCTATAACTTCTCTGGGGCTTGGTTTCTTCACTTCTAACAGGATAATGAGAATTCCTGTATAATTACATGAGTTAATATATGTCAAGTGTTTATAAATACGTTTGATTCATAATAAATATTATAAACTTTCCCATTGTGGTTGACATTATTTCTGTTTTACTCATTTTTGGCTTACTTTCTCAACTGAATTTTAAACTGAGAAAAGAAGTAATTCTGAATTAGTATAATTGAGATACAACGGTGTATTGGTTTTAGGTGTACAACATCATGTTTCGACATTTATATACATTGCAAAATGGTCACCACATTAAGTCTGTTTACCATTTGTCGCTGTACAAAGTTACGACATTTTTTTCCTTGTGATGAGAACTTTCTAAGATTTACTTTCCTAGCAACTTTCAGATTTGCAATAGTCCCCATGCTATACATTATAAGCCCATGGCTTACTGTTTTTATAACTGGACGCTTGTACCTCTTGATCTCCTTCACCTATTTTGCCCCCCACCCCCCAAATACCTTGTCCTCTGACAACCACTAGTTCACTGTGTCTATGAGTTTGATTTTGTATCGTTTTATTTATTCATTTGTTTTGTTTTGTTTTTGGTTCCACATATAAGTGAAATCATATGGTATTTGTCTTTCTCTGTTTGACTTATTTCATTTAGCATAATAGCCTTGAGGTCTATCCATATTGTTGCAAGTGGCAAGATTTTATTCTTTTTTTTAAAATGTTTTTGTTTATTTTTGAGAGAGGGAGAAAGAGAGAGAGAAAGAGAGAGAGAGAGACAGCACCAATGGAGGAGGGGCAGAGAGAGAGCGAGACACAGAATCCAAAGCAGGTTCCAGGCTCTAAGCTGTCAGCACAGAGCCAGATGTGGGGCTTGAACTTGAGAACTGCGAGATCATGACCTGGGCCAAAGTCAGATGCTCAACTGACTGAGCCACCCAGGCGCCCAAGATTTTATTTAATTTTATAGCTGAATAATATTCCAGTGTGTGTGTGTGTGTGTGTGTGCCTCATCTTTCTCCATTCATCCACCAGTGTGTGTGTGTGTGTGTGTGTGTGTGTGTGTGCGTGCCACATCTTTCTCCATTCATCCACCAGTGGGCACTTAGCTTGTTTCCATATCTTGGCTATTGTAAGTCATGCTGTAATGAACATAGGGGTGGAGATACATTTTCAAATTAGTGTTTTGTTTTTCTACATATAGCTGTAGATCTGTCGTATCTGTGGGAGGAGGCGAGTTCAAGATCTTCTTATGCTCTCATCTTGAAGAGCACCAAGAAAATAATTATTAAATAAAAAGTTTTATACTGTGTATTGTCACAAATTTGACGTTTAATCCCTTGGTAAAAGGGAGTTACCAAAGGTTTTTCTCATAGGGTTTTATGTGTCCAAGGCAGGATTTAAGCACTGTGCAGCAAGGTATTGGAAAGATTAGATCAAGGACTACTTCAGCAAGTCAAAACATGCAATAGTTTTTTTTTTTTTTATTCATCTCTAAACAACAGACATTTATTGAGTATTCACCAAGTACCAGACATAGACATCCATCACAGAGATTCAGAATGAACAAGTAACCATCCCAAACTTTAAAGCATTTAACATGCTGTACAGGAAAATTAATAAGTAAATGAACAGAAGCAGTTCATTCCGAGCTTTGTAATAGAAGTATGCATAAGCACAGGATACAGTGGGAAACAAAGGTAATGACAGAAAGGATTTCTCCAAGGAGGTGATTCTTAAGCCAATCCTAAACAGAAGGCACTGGGAGGTAAAGGTAGGGGAGAGTTCTGAGAAGCAGAGCACATTTGTGGAGGCCAGGACAACATGGCAGTGTAAGAGAACTTCAGGGGGATGAGGCTTGATTGGCTACAGCACAAAACAAAGCTGGAGAAGTAACAGGGCTCTATCCTACCATAAAAAAAGATTCAGACCTTTGCCCATGGCAAAAAGAGGATGTGTGGAGATTGGAATTTCTATAATAAATGATTAATAACATTTGTAGGCTATTGTGATTCTGAGTTATGCTTCATTTTAATATTCTAGAGATAAGTATGTCTCTTGTGTGAGCACAACTGATACGATAGGGATTCCCCAATACCAGGAACAACAAACTTCCCCAAACAGTAACAACCAATACCTGTCTCCACTCCTCAATGTTTTCAGTGTTTCCTTAACACAGGGAAATACACTATATTTGGTGTTTAGGGTGTCTTCTAGACTATGGAATCTTAGTAAGTATGCCTTAGCTTTTAGCTGCCCCACTGAGACTAGGGGTTTGCAAAAATAAGGCGAATCTCAGAATGAATGGAGGGAAGAGAGATGGGAAGAGAGGTCACTACTTGGGAGAGCCACAGGGTAACCAGAACCTCCAGGTAGGGGTGAGGCAGGTGAGCAGATGATGAAGACAGGCTGGCTGACCAACATCTACCTGTCAGCAGCCTCAGGTTTATGGCAAAAAATTATGAAATAGAAAATGCTGTTGGGAGGGATGGCTTGACATTTTGAAAGCTGTTTTTCTCTCCCCTCAAATATTCAATTTCCACCACGCTGCATGTTCTTGTATTGATTTTATTGTGTCGTCCTATTAACATATAAAGTCTGATAGTTATTCGTCGCTAATCAGGTTGAAATAAATCATGTTATGTGTTAAACTGAGCTTAATTCTACCCTCTCTGTTTCATCTGACAGGGTGCTTTTAGAACAGTAAGTTCCACAAATGTCAACGCACAAACCAACCTTCATTACAAAAGCAGCTCCCTAATATCACATGAACTGTGATGGGAAACAAAGGACGTCATGTCCTAAGAGGCAGACTTTTCAATCATCTAACAAAAAACACTCCCTCAAATTTGTAAATACATGTTCTTAGCCTGCAATATTAAAAGTTCTTGTAGCTGCCATATAAAAATTGTTAACTCATGTAATTCATGCAGCAGAAATGTGCTTAAGTCATTAGTTCCTGGGAACAATTCTATATATATACTTAACATAAAATTTTAAAAATGTACGTAAAGATATATATTTTTAAAGTCCCTTAGCAACAGATACCTGAAGTTTCTAATTATAAAGAACTGTCTTTTATCCTCACAAACAAGGCTGTATTCAGTAAAATATGTAAATCACCAAGAATCTTATGACAAATGACAGATGTGGTAATAAAGCACAGTAATGTGTGATGCGATATTGCTGTTTTCAATTTAAAAAGTGAGTAGTCCTGTTTGCCCTGATGAACTGGTTTTCTTCAGCTACTTTCACGGTCTTGTGCCACAGTTAATAATGAAGGAGTTAGGAGCCTTTAAAACTGTTTTGCTATTACTCTGATGTGTTATGAAAAACTTGGTACAAATTTTTATTGTGAAGCTGAGGAATATAATATCTTATTCAGTGAGTTACTTATTAGGCCTTGTTTTTAAAAAAGCTAATTGGGGCGCCTGGGTGGCGCAGTCGGTTAAGCCTCCGACTTCAGCCAGGTCACGATCTCGGGGTCCGGGAGTTCGAGCCCCGCGTCGGGCTCTGGGCTGATGGCTCGGAGCCTGGAGCCTGTTTCCGATTCTGTGTCTCCCTCTCTCTCTGCCCCTCCCCCGTTCATGCTCTGTCTCTCTCTGTCCCAAAAATAAATAAACGTTGAAAAAAAAAAAAGCTAATTAATCAATTTATTCCCTACATCATTGCAGAAACTAATATGAGGCAGCTTTCAGAGATATAAACAACTGATTAAGAATAAAATAGCTTCCGGGGCGCCTGGGTGGCGCAGTCGGTTAAGCGTCCGACTTCAGCCAGGTCACGATCTCACGGTCCGTGAGTTCGAGCCCCGCGTCGGGCTCTGGGCTTATGGCTCGGAGCCTGGAGCCTGTTTCCGATTCTGTGTCTCCCTCTCTCTCTGCCCCTCCCCTGTTCATGCTCTGTCTCTCTCTGTCCCAAAAATAAATAAACGTTGAAAAAAAAAATTAAAAAAAAAAAAAAGAATAAAATAGCTTCCCATACACAAAAGAAAAACATGGGTAAAGGAATAACTGTGGAGGAAAAAATAAAGGTAGAAAATAAGGTAACGCCTTAAGGATCAGCTTGATGTGAAAGATGATTTTGTGAAGTTGCTATAGGTGTGGTTCAAAACGATATCCAGATCACGGGCGCCTGGGTGGCTCAATTGGTTAAGCTTCAGACTCTTGATTTTGGCTCAGGTCATGTTCTCAGGGATCGTGAGATCGTGCTCGATGCTGTCAGGGCAGAACCTGCTTGGGATTCTCTTGCGCGTGTATGCTGCCTCTCTCTCTCTCTCTCTCTCTCTCTCTCTCTCTCAAAATAAATAAACTTAAAAAAAAATCCCAAACGACTATATCCAGATCAAATAAAGAGTAAGCACAAACAACTTGCAGCTTTCTATTGTTAGATATTTATTTTTTAAGATAATTAGGGAATAATTAATAGTAACTTATTAAGTGAATAAAGTTTACTAAAGTTTTACATTCTGAAGAGAAAAAAATGGCATGTTTTTAGAATTCATTGAAAACTTAAAACAATATGGTAGCTGAGGAAAATTTCAAAGCCTTTACTGCATATACAGTTGGTTGTCCCACTTTTTTTTTTTTCTTTTTGAAAAAATGCTTTATTATCAGGGTATAATTAGTGTTATCCTCAGCTAATTATGGTTTTTGATTTGACCTATGTCCTTTAAAATTTTAAATTAATGTTAGTTCAGCTTCATCTTTATCGACTAATTTTTGTTATAGGTTTCATTTAACCTTGTAATATGTACTAATGTCAATTTATGGGAATAGTACTTTTGGCTTATATATTTTATTATTTATTATTTTTTTTAAACGTTTATCTATTTTTGAGACAGAGAGAGACAGAGCATAAACAGGGGAGGGACAGAGAGAGAGGGAGACACAGAATCCGAAACAGGCTCCAGGCTCCGAGCTGTCAGCACAGAGCCCGACGCGGGGCTCGAACTCACGGACTGTGAGATCATGACTTGAGCTGAAGTCGGACGCTTCACCGACTGAGCCACCCAGGCGCCCCGAAGCTTATATATTTTAAAAAGACGAACTTAGAGACATGAAGTTCCCAAACCTTTACTTGTACAGTGAAACTTCATTGGTGAAATTATACCCTCAAAGTTGTGTTGTTTAATTGTTGCATAATACGTAATTAACAATTATTCACTTAAAACTTATATTAGATAATCACAGATGCTAACAACATCTTTATCACAATATGTTTATTTTGTTCTCCAATTCTTTGCCATCTAATTAATTTTTGACATTCAAATCTTAACAAATACTTTTTAAGGGCCAATTATGAGCCATTGTGTCATTTGACTTCACTTTTTCTCCCCCATGGATGTTATCCAGATAAGAAAACTGGTCCAGCAATGTTAAAGGATTATACAAAGTGACAGAGGAGAGGTAATTAAACACAAACTTGCAAACACTTTTTAGTATAATACCCTACTAACTGCTACATAGCACACTTCCCCTTAGTTATATCCTTAGTGGATGCCATAGTCAAGTCCGAATTTTTATGTCCCTAACCCTGGGCCACAGACCTTAATGCAGTGATGTCTTGGGGCTTTGAAGAGCTATCCACACTAATATTCATTGAGTCCTCAGTCCAAGACAACAAACGCACAGTATCACAACTCTCCCGCCTTAAAATATGAGTTTTCTCTTCATTAAGTTCTATTCCATTTTCTCTTTAAATGCTTCACTTATATTGTTACTCAGGGGATAACAAGTTGACTTCTTTCATATTTTAGATCAAAACCATTGGATGTGAGTCTATATTCCCTGAAAGCAACTCATTAAATTCCTTTCTATTCTAAAAAACAGTGTTTTATTTATTCTAAAATAACACTAACGGAAGAAAACGAAATGAGATATCAATGCATTGGGTTTGACACACACTGGGTTTGACATCACTAATTTTAAAGATAAAAACTGACAATATCAACTTCATTAACAGATCTCCTGCACCAAATTAGTAAGTTAGGAGAACTTGAGGGGTTTTTTGTTTTTGGTTTGTTGTTGGTTTGTTTTGTTTTGTTTTTGAGAGTGAGAAAGTGAAGGCACGAGTGGGGGAGAGGGATAAAGATAGAATCTTAAGCAGACTCCGTGCTCAGCACAGAGCCCGATGTGGGGCTCGGTCCCATCATCCTGGGGTCATGAACTGAGCTGAAATCAGGAGTCAGATGCTCAACCAAATGAGCCACCAGGTGCCCTGAGAACCTGAGTTCTTGAATTCGAGCTGGATGTGCAGGTGAGCCTCATGAGGTGGTGATCATATACTCTCCTTGTCTAGTGTTGGCTTCTGGCTGTTGCCCTGTCATTCATGCTGGTTTAACATCCATCCAAATTTTTCAGTTTTTAAGAAAATGCCGTTATTATTCATTTTAAGATGAGCTGGGTTGGGTTTCATAGATTCCGGCTTTGCTTACAGATTCCACCCTAGTCTGTTCTAGCAGTTTGTGAAACCCTGTGCAGTGAAAAGATTCTCACTCTAACATGTGGTTAAATCTGAAAGACAATGACCTGCCTGTCTCTCTACTCCCAAGCCTTTCCAGCTTCCCTTCAGAGACTGTATGGATCGTGCATGCTGATAAAACAAAGAGCTCTCAGGCCTCGGGGACTAGTGACAGCTGACTCCTTCTGTGTCAGGTGCACAAAACTGCCAACACACCAGTAATTGGGGCTACTAGGAAATGTGGCAGTTTTGCTCATGGTGTGGGAAATGTGTATGGAAAATAGAGGATGAGCAGTCTGTTTCCTAGAGGGTATCTGTAGTGTTGTCATTTATTGTATGGCTTGAGTCTACAATCATATTTCATGGTTTGAAAAACTTTATTTGGAAATAAACTCCTTTGGCAGCAAAAAAAAAAAAAAGAATTGTTCAATCAAATGTTAGGTATTGAATTTACAAGTCTTAAAAGAATTGATGATAAACATGTAGCTTGCAGAAAAAAAAAATTTGTTGATATTTACCACCTATTATGGGGACTACAGACGTGTCACTAACCACATGACCACCAGAAGATGAAAATTTGCTGAAGAAGCACCACTGTTTACTTCGAATTCTGTCTGCCATTTGTTAAAAATTAGTTAGAAATTTAGAATCAAAGTATTCAAAGAGGGGAGAGGCAAAAAATATTCATATTTTGGACATGTAACAAACTGTGATTGTGGAAACAATTCTTGCAAACAAGACGTATTGAAATGGTTCCTTACAAAAGGGGTGACTAAACAAACTAAATAATGAAAGCTCAACCAGCATAAAAGGCTTAATTTTAGAATTTTATAATTGCACTTTGGACTCTCTTAGGTTATGGGAAGAATGTTTTGCTGGCACTCCACTCTGATTGAATGTATATATTTGAAATATATAAATTTGGCTCAACATTCAAAAGAACATTACTACAGGTGACTTGATGTGTCCTATAGAAATATTTTGCAAAGAAGGTCATTATAAATACAACCCAAACCCCCAATATGTGTGAAAATATTTGCATATTTCAATAAAAAATATTAAAATCCAGATTATACTCTATGCAGCATAATTTGCTTTCTATTTACTAGGCACTGTAGCACTTGTAGAGAGAGTATTTTTTTTCAGTTAACATTTCAGTTTAACAGTTAACATTTTTCAGTTAACATTTCTAAGTTGTATTAAAAAAAAGATTGAAATGTCCCCAATTTCTTACGTATTATCTATAAAATGCATCTTTGAAGACGTTTGCAGGTACTTTTACACAAAATTGAAACTAATAAGACCATATTGAAAAAATTCACTTTTAAAATAATACCAGTTACAGGGTACTAGAGATATATATGAATAAGAACCCGTTCAAAGTATCTAAATACGTGCACGAGTACTTTTTCTGCTGGCGTTGTTTCTAAGCTTATTTCTCTTAGTAAATTTTTATAGGGCTTTGCAATATTTTAAAAAAATTCCTATTTCAGCGTGTACTTCATAAAATCAAGGATAATTGCTGATGAAACCAGTACAACTATCAGAATCTGGAAATGAACATTGCTTATATTTAATGTTCTGATAAGGTAAAAAGTGTTTTAATGTTGTTTTACTACAAAGATACATACTATTGTTACTTTTAAGAAGAATTTTATTTTGAAAATTTTTATTGAATAGAACTTTTTCATTGGTTCACCAATATATTAAAGCCAAATTGTTATTAATTATTTGTAAATTATATAATTTAATTATTTTTATTGCTCCTATTCACTGGAAAATGTGCCCTGATTTCATGAAAAATTTTATGCTCTACCCACTCATGTTTAAAGAGTATGAAAATTGGAGCCTTCTGTACAGCATGCAACTCTTGATATTGGGGTTGTGAGTTCGAGCCCCATGTTGGGAGTAGAGTTTACTTAAAAAAAGAAAGAATATATGAAAGTTAACCATATAAAGAGAGAGACAGAGAGAGAGAGAGAGAGAGAGGAGAGAAGGGTATTCCAGGAACTTGATTCTACTGTGAACTGAGGTTTGCCACTCTCCGTCTCTCCTCTTTGTCATAATCATTTGTGATCTTAGAAATGCAGTTACATTGGTTGAACATGGCTTAGAGCCCATCTGTCTCTATAATGGAACAGAGTTGGCTGGATAGAAGCCCCCAAAGTTGAGCTGAAATTGCAAATGATAGTTTTAAACTATGACACCCTCTTCCACAAAGAGAGAGAGAGAGAGAGAGGGAGAGAGTTCTCAAGGGATTAAAAAAAAACAGATTCAAAAATTAAAAAACACATCACACAAATGGTTGTCAGGTTTTCTTTCCTTTTAAATTGGTATCTTGTTGAAAATAATTTTTACAGTATTTACCCAGAACATTTTAAACTAGTTGGGAGAAAAAAAAATGGTGTTAGGAGAATCATACTCCATTGTAAATGAGGTATTAAAGGTGATCTTAGCTTCATTATTGTAAAGGAAACCAAAATGCTTGTTAATGAACTTCAGAAACATTGGACTATTCATTCAAATGCCCCAAGAAATCTTTGGACTTGGTCTTCCTGGATCTTGTCAAAATAGAATACAAGTATGTATATACAAGGAGACCAAGTAATGAGGTACAAAGAGTGTGTTCCTAGCCTTATTTCATGAGTATAGGATGTTAAAAAGAAACCAAAAGAGATCTAATGAATACAGTGTTTAAACTATTCACCCACTCATCCACCTACTCGTCCATCCATTCATCTATCTACCTATCCTTTCACCCATCCATCGGCCCACCCATCCATCCCTTCATTCATCTACCTATCAATTCACTTACGTCTCCACCCACTCACCCACCCATCTATCCATGCATCCATACATCCATTCACCTCTCCACCCACCTATCCATTCACTCAATCATTCATATGTTCAACTAATAGTTTATGAGTGCATATTTTTTACACATTTCATTAGCAAAAACATGAACACCTGGCCTTAATCTTAAATTGTGTACAGTCTAATGCCAGGATTACATGTCAATGAATATATTTTAGTGTGGCTAGAGGATTTCTGCTTATATGCCACTATTTTTGAGCCAGATGAGTTCTTTTCTGATAACTCAGAAAAATATTACCATAGAGTTACTCTTTATATTAGCAAAGTCCCCATCCTTGGGTAAGTACAGTTAATCTCCACTTAACTTTTCTAATTCATTTCAACAAATGTTTATTGATTACTTGCAAGCCAGTCATGGGGGTATAGAAAAAACTGACCAAACACCACCTCTGCACACGAACAAAGAGAGCACAAGAACACATGGATAATCTGAAAACCACCCCACTGATGCTCTAACCAAGATGTGCTCAGTGTACTGTGGGAGCACAGAGAAGGTGCACCTAATCTGACCTGAGAGTGGTGGAGAAGGAAAATGGCATCAGAGAAGACCTGTAGGAAAAGTCTTAAAGAATGGATGAAAATGAAGCAGATAAAAATAGGGAGGGAAGAGCATTCCAGAAGTGGGAGATGTATGAGCAGAGGCACAAAGGCAATAAAACATATGGTAGAGAATTACAAGCAAATGTGTACAAAAGCATAAAGAGAGAGGCTGACATCATGGGCAGGAGATGGGCTGGAGTGGAGGGCTGGGGTCTGTCATGCAGAGGCTTTTGTGGGCTTTCAAGAAACTTGAGGCTTGAGGGGCTCCTGGATGGCTCAGTGGGTTGAGCATCCGACTCTCGGTTTCGACTCGGGTCGTGATCTCACGACTGTGGGTTCGAGCCCCGTGTTGGGCTCTGTGCTGGCAGTGCAGAGTCTGCTTGGGATCCTCTCTCCCTCTTTGGTTGCCCTTCCCCCACTCATGCTGTCTCTGTCTCTCTCAAAATAAATAAATAACTTTAAAAAAAGAAGCTTGAGGCCTGAGACATTATTGAAATGATTTTAAGTGGTGTAGGGAAAGGGATAGTGGCTGGGTCAGTTTTTTTGTTTGTTTTTGTTTTATCTAGATAAGGTTTCTGAACCTCAGGAATATTAACATGTGGGCCAGATAATTATTTGTACTGTTAAGGGAGGGCGATGACTGTCCTGTGTGTTATAGGATGTTGAGCAACCTCTCTGGCCTACACTCTCTAGAAACCAGTACCATTATCCAGTTGTGACAACCAAAAATGTCTTTCAAACATTGCCAGTGTTCCCTGGGGGGCAAAATCACCCTGAGTTTTAGATGAATCACCCAGAAGACGAGTATCAGAAGGAAAGAGAAGCGGTAAAACCAGAACTGAATAAGAGGGAAAACCAGACAGATCTGGCAGATGATTTGAAAGCCATGGTGGTAGAAAACATGGGAAGATACAGAAAAACAAAGGAGGGGGCCGCTGGGAGAAATCCTGGGTTTTGTTTTTGACACGAGAATTCAAGGTACCTGAGTTGCATCCAGGCCGATCCATCTGGCAAATAGTTGAATATACAAACCTCAGACTTCATGAAGCAGTTTGCCCTTGGATGAAGGATGTGAGTGTTGTTAGCTGGAGTGAGGTTGAAGGTGGGTAGAGAAGGAAACAAAGGGGCCCACAGTTGAGTTTGGGAACACGAAGACATGGAGTGGACAGAAGAAGAGAAAACTATCCAAGACCAGGAATGGGCAGGGGTACGAGAAAAGCAAGTGAAGTGTGACATCACATCTGCCAAAGAGACCCTTCAAGAAGGAAGCCATCTTAGTAACAGTCTACAGAGAGGTACATTCGAGTAAGAAATGAAAAATGTGTTTTGGACAGGGCAGTTAGTTTGAGAGGAAGATGTAAGGTTGAATGTAGATAGTATTATTCTGCTCTGTAGACTTGGTGACTGGCACATAATGGGTGCTGAAAAACTGTGAGACAATGAAAGAATAAAGAAGTAAATTACAGTTGATCCTTGAGCAAGGTGGGAGTTAGGGTTGCCAACCCCTGTGTAGTCAAAATTCCGTGTGTAACTTTGACTCCCCCAAAACCTCACTACTGATAGCCTACTGTTGACTGGATGCCTTACCAGTAATGTAAACACACTCACAGATACTTTGTATGTTGTACGTATTATTGTACTGTATTCTTACAGTAAGCTAGAGAAAAAATATTCTTAAGAAAATCATAAGGAAAATAAGTTACAGTACAGTACTGTAAAAATCCACATGTAAGTGGGCCTATACAGTTTAAACCTGTGTTGCTCAAGGGTCATTGCATATTGAATTACACTGAATAAAGGACCTCTTTTGAGAATATAGATGCAGGTCGCTGTGCCTAGATTATTATAATGGTCTAACATTGTATCAAATGTTATATCTAAGAAAATACTGATAACACTTCTTTATGTTATGGCAATGCAAAATAGTCTGTTGATGTCTATGACGTATTTTGAGACTCTCAGAAGTAGGCATTGCAGGAATATATTTTTATTATGCCTCTTTCCAAACCAATATACACACATAGACAACTGAATTATGCCAGTGACAAAATAAGTCCAATGTGTAATTGGACTCATTTAATTTAGAAGTGATCGTTTGTATGTCCTGAAATATGCCAAGTTGTGTCTAGAAGGCTGTGAACAGCTGTCGTATGTAGCTAATGGCTTGTCTCACCAAAAACGTAAAAAATAGATATAATAGTCATCACCGGCGTGATGTGTTCTGGATATCAGAGGTGGAGTAGAGGGAGATTTATTTTCTTGCATGAAATTTTAATGTAATTGGATGGATTTAAGGATTATTTTTTCTGTGTATAGTTCAGGGTATTCAGTGTAATTTCTACCAATTCTACCAAGATTTTTAAAAATAAGAAGCTAATTACAGTTGAACTTAATTAAACTCAAACAATACCGCCTTCACTTATTTATCTCGTTACTCTGCAAGTTACAAAAGTCAAATGCTGAATGCTATAGAAATTAATTTCCCAAGATTCGAGTGCAGTTTAAGGAAATTAGTCATTTACTCTTCTTGTCGATGCTGCAAGAGAGGAGCTCTGCAAAAGTTAGCCAGTTTGAAAATTTCTACATTATATTTTTACTCATAAAGGAACATTTCAGGTTTTTTTTTTTTTTAAAGTTTACTTATTTATTTTGAGAGAGAGAGAAATCACGAATCTGGGAGGAACAGAGAGAGAGGGAGAGAGAGAGAATATTCCAAGCAGGTTCCGCACAAGAACCCAATGTGGGGCTTGAACTCATGAACTGCCGAGATCATGACCTGAGCTGACATGGGACTCCCAACTGACTGAGCCACAAAGGCGCCCCGACATTTCAGTTTTTGCATTTGCTTTCAGAGAGTACGTACTGGACGTTTCAAGTGTCGTCACTTTTATTCCTACTGTGCATCTTCAGTATATAATAAAATACATCATTCACAAATCATCTGTTCAGAAATCATCTGGGTGCTACCAAATAATAACTCTTAGGGCCATATTAACACCCTAACTCTATTTGGACATGTTTTCAAGGACCTGAAAGATTGAAAACAGTGATGTTTGATTCTTCGTCAAGTTTGTATGACAGAATGCTTATCTGTATTGCAGTACTGCTGAGTACTACAAAGCACAAATATACACAAATTATAATCCTTGCAAGCCTGTTGGAGAGAAGGAACCATATATAAATCAGCAAGAGACAAATTAAGTGCTGAATGCTTAAAAATAATTCTTTTAATAGGTACATGTGAACAAATTTTGTTTTATTTATTTAATGTTTGCTTATTTTTAAGAGAGAGAGAGACGGGGGGGGGCAGGGAGAGAGAGAGAGAGAGGGAGACACAGAATCCAAAGCAGGCTCCAGGCTCTAAGCTGTCAGCACAGAACCTGACGTGGGGCTTGAACTCACAAAGCACGAGATCATGACCTGAGCCGAAGTTGGATGCTTAACTGACTGAGCCACCCAGGTGCCCCTTATTTACTTATTTTTAAGCAATCTCTATGCCCAAAGTCATCTTTGAACTCATGACTCTTGAGATCAAAAGTCACATGCTCCACCAACTGAGCCAGCCAGGTGCCTCAAGTGCTGAGCACTTTAGAGCATCCTGTATGTGTCACAGTGTTTAAGGATGGGGGACAACCATGGGCTCAAAGGAAGTCAAGGGGGCTTCATGGGGGAGATGTTCTTTTTCTTATTTTTGTTGGGGTTGATAATAGTCCCAAAGAGAAATTTGTTTTTCCCAGTTTGTACTGGAATTCCCTTTATGAGAGTGGGAGATAGGAAAAAAGGAACTGAATTTGCCATTCAGAAGAGCTCAGGGTTAAAGCAAGGAATCAAGAGGCAACAAATCTTCCAACATTTTTGGACCCGGGAGGTGTTTTTCCATAGTTCCCTTGTTCAGGAAACAGAACAGTTCTACTATGAGCATACCTGATTTTTACTCAATCCTTTGAGATTTGGCAGTTGTAGGAAAGTGGCTCCTTACTTTTTTTTTTTTTTAACGTTTATTTATTTTTGAGACAGAGAGAGACAGAGCATGAACAGGGGAGGGGCAGAGAGAGAGACACACACAGAATCTGAAACAGGCTCCAGGCTCTGAGCTGTCAGCACAGAGCCCGACGCGGGGCTCGAACTCACGGACGGCGAGATCATGACCTGAGCTGAAGTCGGACGCTTAACCGACTGAGCCACCCAGGCGCCCCAAAATATATTTATGTAGGGGCACCTGGATAGCTCAGTCGGTTAGGCAATTGACTTCAGCTCAGGTCATGATCTCACAGTCTGTGAGTTTGAGCCCCACATCGGGCCCTGTGCTGACAGCTCGGAGCCTGGAGCCTGCTTCGGATTCTGTGTCCCCCTCTCTCTCTCTCTGCCCCTCCCCTGCTCATGCTCTGTTTCTCTGTGTCTCAAAAATAAATAAAAACATTAAAAAAATTTTTAAATATATTTATGTATACTTATATTTTCCCAAAGCCTTCCCTTAGCTATTTTGGTGATAGCTTTTTCTTTGGTGTTTTAAGGCATTATGACTTTTTACTTTATTTCTTTTAATGTTTATTTTTGAAAGAGGGAGAGAGAGAGCGTGCGCGTGCATGTGAGTGGGGGTGGGGGAGACAGAGGCTCTGAAGTAGGTTCTGAGTTGTCAGCCCAGAGCCAGATGAGGGGCTCGAACTCACGAACCATGAGATCATGACTGGAGCCGACAATCAGACGCTTAACTGAGCCATCCAGGAGCCCCATATGACTTTTTACGTTAAAAGATTCTTTGTGATCACCATTGTAGGCAAATCAATAATCTCTTTTGTGCGTAGAAATTTATTTACTAATGAAAATAAATCACTAAAACATACTTTTTTCATTTGGTAGAATAATTTGTATTTCTTGAACAAATGTCATGGTACTTCATAAGGCCAATGAAGTATATTCATCTAGGAAGTAATCCTGATAAATTTAAGAAAAGATTTGGATCATTTTAAAATAGCGCAGTTTCTGGGGCACAGTTTTCTGGGTGGCTCAGTCGTTTGAACATCCGACTTCGGCTCAGGTCATGATCTCGAGGTTCATGGGTTCGAGCCCCACATTGGGCTCTGCTGACAGCTCGGAGCCTGGAGCCTGCCTCAGATTCTGTCTCCCTCTCCCTCTGCCCCTCCCCTGCACACACTCTGTTTCTCTTTCTCAAAAATGAATATTTAAGAAAATAAAATAAAATAAAATAAAATAGCATAGTTTCTTGCAAGCAAAGCTAATTTAATCTTTGTGAGTTTGGAGGGTTATTTAACACTTACCTAGAAATTGGCTGTTACGTTGTAAAGCATTCAAACTAGTCATGCGGACTGTCGCAAATTATCCAAGAGATTTAAATTCTCTTGCAGAAGAAAGAAAATGATCATATGTTCACATCTGTCCTCAAAGCACGACTCCGTCTACTCAATTCTAAACAAAAAGCAGCTTTGCTTAGACAGAGATGGAGTGCCAATGGTTGCGTGAAACGGGAGAGGAGTAGTGCTTGTTCACTCCAGTTGCCAAGGAGGGAAGTCACCTCCGTGAGCCATATGCTTGCCGAGGTGGCTGGCAGAGCTCTTAGTGGAAGAGTCACAGGTATCTGATGAGTTATCTGGGATCTCTGTAATGTATACTGCTGTGTTCTCACTATTACTACAGCCTGGGCTGAAATGAGAAGGAAAGGCCTCAGGCTTTGAGCTCCAAGAAGAGAGTTCTTTGGGGAGGCACTGGATAGGCCGAGGCTGGAGATTTGGTTCAAGAGACCAGCATTCCAGACCTCCCTTTGCCGAAAGTAACTGAGTGACCTTGGACAGTTTATGCTCTTCTCTGGTGTTCTCTTTCTTTCTTTACAGAATGTGGAGTTTGAGCTGGACGATTTCCAAGACCTCTCCCAATTCTAACAAAAGCCCCTTTTAGAATTTCCCACTTGCTTCTAAGAAAGCCTTTAACACTTCATGAGTGAAGAAACTTGCCACCACATTTAAGAATAAGGAGAGAAAGGCAAGGGATGGACAGCAGCCCTAAGCTCTCAACTATGATTCCTTTTTCTATCTCTTCGCTTTCTTCTGCCTATTATCTGATTTTCTCTAAAGTGACATTCCCCAAATGCATAAAATGAAATTCTATCCCTTCAGACTGCACACCTAGCTATGTGGTGATTAATATCCTGATTATTACACGGGGCCTCGTAGAAAATAATGTGAGAGCCCTACCGCTAGCTTGAACGAAGCCTTCTAGTTGGTGTTCCAATCTCACTTAAAGTGTAGGATGCAAGAGAATTCACTTTACTGTTTTACCCTCTTTTGTATGACATTATTTTTTCTCGACATTGCTGTCTTCAAAATTGTCTTTGTATTTCTGAAATTCCACTGTGGTGCTTTCAGACACATTGTGAAATGGCTGCTTTCGTGTTATAGCAGGTTAAGCTTCATATACCTATCAGTAAAAAGGGGTAATAAAACCTATATCCTAAAAGGAATCATTCACGTTTCCTAGTGAGTCAAATGAGAGATAAAAGACCTTGGCAAGAATATGATGATTGGTTCCTTTGATAGGACCACCTGGATAGAGCCCTGTTAGTACTGGACTCCAGGGACATGGTGAGTTTCTGATGACGGTGCTACCCACCATCTTTTTCACAGTTATATGAAACCAAAATTATCTCAGGAAAACTTTTTCCTGCTACCTAATATTCAAATATTTCTATTCCAGTAATGCCTAGTTCATGTCGCTATTTTCAGCCCTCATTTAGATTATCTCAGTTCTCCAGTATGACCGTAGTACTTGACGTTCTCATGGACCACATGTTTTAGCCACTCATTCTACATATATGTACCACATGCTTACCATTTTCAAAGTATGCATGGGATAATGTGGGCAGAAAAGACAGAGTCCCCACCCACAGTGACTTATATGGGGGGAGGGGCAAGAAAAACCTACACAGTGATAAAAATGCAAGAGCAAAATGCCAGTGTGGCAGTCATGGAACAGATGTCATAAGGAAGTGCGTGGATTTATTTCCAAATGGGTTAACACCAAGCACCTTGATTTAAAGGCAGGGAGCTTACAGCTGAATGGAATAATCAAGGGAGGCTCCACGGAGGGGGTGGGGCTTGAGAAAGCATCGTAAGATATGGATTGGGATAAACAGAGAAGTCTGGATGGCATGAATCAAGGCGATGTTTCTCAAAGGTGCTGTACCACTGCTGATATGCACAATATGCAGAAGTAACATTAAATAATATTGAATTACACAGTGAGAGGATTTTCTCTTTCTAATCATCTTTCAATACTTTTATTCAGGAAAAAAAAAAGGCCTCAATTTCACACTAATGCATCTTTAACCCCTTTGCATCCTTGTTAGCTAACTAGACACTCATCTCTCCCCCTACTCTTTAACATATAGGCCCAAATATGATGGCAGACAACAGTAACTGGAACGCAGTAAAAAGGGCTTCAGATTGCATTTATTTTTCAGTTCTGTTCACCTTATGGAAAGGAAGGTAATGCGAGATTTCCATTTAAGATTGTGGTATAAAATGTTTTAACCAAATAGATGTATTTAGGTGAAAACTTCAGTAATTCAAGGAAAAATGGAGGCAAAAATACTAGTGCAGGTGTTGTGTAGACATTGCAGAATTAGTTTGGGTGGTACATGAATGCATTTGGAAAACATTAAATTATAATATAATTTTTACTTGGCTTGGTAAGTAGTTGCAGGTGGTAACAGGATAGTCATGAGGGAAAGTAGCCAGAATAAGATTGAAAAGACAGGCTGTGAGCAGGCCAAGGAAATCAGGGAATACTAGGTTCATGAACATTACTCATGCTTTATCTTCTCTTGAGATTCCATTGCCACCTCTTTTACTCAGATATCACTAACTGTGGCTTACTGATCCTTTCTCATATGCCAGGTATTGTATTAACTATCTTTACATATCATTATCACATTTTTCATCACAACTACAGTCGGGGGAAGGTATTAGCCTGAGTTTACAGTGAAGAGTCTTACGACAGGGTACACAGCTAATTGCTAATACAGTTGAGTTTGGAGCCCAGGCCCATTTGATTACAAAGCTTCTATTCTTCATCAAACCTAGAAACCCTACTCATCTCAGACCCTCACATGAATACCAGCTTTTTCTGCCTAAGCCCAGCTTGCCAACAGATGGCCAATCTCCTACCTGTCTTTCTGCAGCTAGTGCTATTCATCTCTGGGTACTAATTATCTTCTCCCCTTTGCTAGAATTGCTTATCCAGCTTCTAATGACCAGGTTGTGAAAGCCCAGACCTATTCACGTGTCCTAAGGCATCCATCGCTGTACTTCTCTCTGGGTCAAGGCTCGTATTGTTTGAATTGAGCTAAGTTTTCTCCCTTTGCTATGGCTTATCACACACGTACACCTGCATCACCTCAGAGTGGATGTGGAAACAGGAGCTCTGGCGAAGATATCTCAGGAACTACCTGGAAAGGCTTTGCCTTTGTCAGACTCCCAAGAATCTAATTAATTAATTTTGAGCAAATCAGCAACTCTTTGGATTTATTAAATCACTTTTTTTCATACCTGAGTTTTATAATGTCTGGAATAAGAAGAACAGAAGTGGATACCTGGTGATTACAGACTTTTAGGTCTCAGAAGAGAATGATGAAGAATATTCAACTCCTTTATTTTATCAATGAGGAGAGTGAAGACTAAGGAGGTTTCGTGAGTTCCTTAAAGCCACAGAGCAAGTTAAGGGCAGACCTTTAACTGAAGATCTCTTGATTTCAAGTAAATTATCTCCTATATTGATGGCTTTGAGCTTAGAGGTGATGTGCTCCTTCTTTTCACCCAATGTTGGAAGCCCTATAGCATCTCTGACTGATGGGAACAGGTGCTGCTTGTGAGCACGGAGCAGGAACTCATTATCTCTGAAGCAATCTATTCCATTTTAAATTAAAGTTCCCTCTTTTAATATAGTATTTTTTTAACGTTTATTTTTGAGACAGAGAGAGACAGAGCTTGAACGGGGGAGGGTCAGAGAGAGGGAGACACAGAATCTGAAACAGGCTCCAGGCTCTGAGCTGTCAGCATAGAGCCCGACGCAGGGCTCAAACTCACGGACCCTGAGATCATGACCTGAGCTGAAGTCGGCCGCTTAACTGACTGAGCCACCCAGGCGCCCCTGAAGTTCCCTCTTTTAAATCCAATATAACTTTACAGTCATGTCTGTTGTTCTAAACACCAGAGTTTTCCTGGGCTCCCTTGTCTTGAAGCTGTCCTCTTTTCCATCCACATGCACTCTTGCATTCCTGCCAGTCCTAAGACTTTAAATACGTCTATCTGTTGAAGACTTTCAAATTCAGGTCTTTAGAGCATTCTTCTCTGAATTCTGGATCCATGTACAACTGCCTGCTGGACACCTGCCTTTGGATGTCTAGTAGGCATCTCAGATTCAATACCAAAACACAGGGGTGCCTGGGTGGCGCAGTCGGTTAAGCGTCCGACTTCAGCCAGGTCACAATCTCGCGGTCCGTGAGTTCGAGCCCCGCGTCGGGCTCTGGGCTGATGGCTCAGAGCCTGGAGCCTGTTTCCGATGCTGTGTCTCCCTCTCTCTCTGCCCCTCCCCCGTTCATGCTCTGTCTCTCTCTGTCCCAAAAATAAATAAACGTTGAAAAAAAAAATTAAAAAAAAAATACCAAAACACAGAGTCGTCATTATACCTTCCCATGAAAAAGCTCTCCCCTCCCCCACAGTCTTCTTTATCTCATGAGACTTTATTTTTTCAGTTGCCTAGTCCAGGAACCTGAAGTCATCCTGATGCGTCTTATTCTCTTCCGCTGTGCATGTAAACCGTCAGCTACCCTATTGGCTCAACTTTAAAATTACTTCCAGAGTCCAACAAATTCTCACCAACTCCAGTGTTCTCACTGTAGTCCAGGCTATCAATTTGTCTTGCACAGACAACTCCCCCACCACCCTGCCTGCACAAACCGTTCTCACAGCAGCTGGAACATAAATCAAAATCCTCACTGTGGTCTGTAATCTCCTCACCACGATCTGAAAGCTCCAGCTTTCTGTCTTTGTTTCTCACTCAGCCTTGGCTAGGTACCATGCCTCCTCACTGTGCCTTGAATGTGCCACACGAACTCCCACCTCCAGCTCTTTGCCCTTGTACTTGGCGGCCCTCTGATCAACACACTCTTCCCTCTGTCATGTCCACCCACCCCCGCTCCCTCAGACGCCTTCACTTCTATACCCACCTATCAGAGAAGTTTTTGCTGACTACCGTCTCTCCAATACATTATCCCAATACTCTGATTGATTTATGTTCATTCCATTTATCACTATCTGACAAATTATGCATGGACATGTTTGTTTTTTGCTTTTGTTTTTTTTTTTTTTTAGCCTCTGCATATCACACAAAAAGTGTGAGCTCAATGAGAGCTGGGAGTTCATTTTATTTTTGTTGTTTCCTGCAGTTTTCCTCAGCATCTAGAATAGTGTCTGCAAAATGTAGTGCAATAAAGAAATATTTGTTAAATGAATTTCTCCTTCAACTTTGCCATTTAGCCAGGTCTTTTATTTGTGCTGTGTTACTTCTGCAACTCGTGGGCGGGAATTTGCCTTTATTCTAATCAATACCGTAATTTTAGTTTGGGGTCGTTAGGCAAAGTTGGCAAAATCTCCCTCAATCTGGAGTTTTGCCATCCTGCATTAATTTTTTTTTTAAGTTTTTATTTATTTTTGAGACAGAGCATGAACGGGGGAGGGTCAGAGAGAGGGAGACACAGAATCTGAAACAGGCTCCAGGCTCCGAGCTGTCAGCACAGAGCCCGACTCGGGGCTCGAACTCACGGACCTCGAGATCGTGACCTGAGCCGAAGTCTGACGCTTAACTGACTGAGCCACCCAGGGGCCCCCATCCTGCACTAATTTATGATGATTGTTAATATTAGCCGCGGTTACCATATATTGAACATCTACATGATTATCATTCTGCCAAGTATTTTACAATATTATTTTACTCCTTACAATGACCGAAGTCTACAGCTTTGGGCAGAGTGGTCTCTACTTAGCCACTTTATGGCAGTGCTGGCGGTAAACTGGATGCTTGGCGTTTCTAAAACAGAAGTGGAGATTAGCGCGCCGCCATTTCTGTGAATGCTTTCCGTAGCTTGGCATCACATAGCGATGATGAAAAGACCAATAGCGATTGCTGCTATCTGTTGAACACTTACCGTATGCCAGGCACTGTGCTTGGCACTGTACAAAATCTCATTTCACGTGCACAACAGTTTTATAAAGTGGATGTTACCCCTGCTTTCTAGGAGAGGAAACTGTGCAGGGTGGGTATTAGTAGGGTACAGTTGGTACGCCATCCAGGTCTCCTTTCCTGGGCTGGAAGTACTCGGTCGGTTACCAGTTTGTTGCCTCAGCTTCCAAAGCACTTTTCAGGGTATGCTCTGTGCTCAGTGAATTCCAGTAGAGGGCGCTGCAGGGACGCTGCAGGTGTGTGCGTTGGACAGGGGGTGGGGGGGAGAGCTCTTTTGCCCGTTTCAGAGTGGTGTTGGAGGTTGGTGGTGTGGGTGAAGACTTAGCCTAGCCTTAATCTTTCCTCAGGCCTCTTGACACAAACCAGCATGGCTCACGCCTGACCCCGCTATTCCTGCCAGCACCCCGATTTCCACCCACATTATCAGTCCCTGCTCATCTGCTCCCCACTTGCCCTCTGCACTCCAGAGGGTGGTGGCCTCCTGCTTGCCCAGCAACCCAGACCGCATCCCGCTGGGCCAGACCAGTGCATTTCCCTGCTATCTGGGGGCTGAACCACATTTTTCTTCCAGTTTGCCCTTCCTTGGATTCTCTCCCTCAGCCCTAGTGTGCGATACAGTTTTATCATAGTATTATTTATATGAAAATTTTTCTGTTTAACCTACTGTGTGATTCCTATATCCAGATTGGATCCAGATTGCTTTAGACCCATCTCACAGTCGCTACAAGCATGGCTGGCAAACTCACAGCTGCCTCCTTCCTCAGATAATTGCCCTCAGCCAGTGGGAGGTGCTTTGTCCAGGAGGTTAGCGCACCCCTCGATTCTTCCCCTCCACCTGTGGGCCAGGGCCAGTGACTAACCCACAAACCCCAGCTCCTTGGACTACAGGCAGGGACAATTCTGTGGTACATTTACCTTCCAGAGTTCCCCTACAGATCAGGTCAAGTTTAAACTTTCCTAGAAATCATGTCATTTCTCCCCTCCTCAATTCTGTTCCCTTTATTCTCTTAGAAGCTTTTCCTGAGAGTACTCCCTCAACAAATCAGGTATATCTTAATCCTTGTCTCAGGCTCTGCATTTAGAGAACCTAACCTCAGACATGTACCAAGGCCACAGAGCTAGAAGATAATGAAGATGGTGATTGTACTAGGTTTATATGACTCCAGATCCTATATTCTTAATCATTACTTTCTCACGATTGAGGTGATCTCCCACTTCTAGCATGTTCTCCCTGACCCAGTATGTCATCTGTGCTGAGCCCTCTTGGCTTTGAGGATGGACTGTCATTGTTTCAGAGTGAAGTTTGTGATCACTGGTCAACAATATCCAAGGCCTGTGCCCACTGTTATGAAAGGTCCACAAGCCCCTTATCTGTTCCACAGAGCCTTACATACCCCCTGCCGTTATTGCCTTGGCCCTGTATCTCACTCCTTTCCTCCACCAATGAGTGTGGGTCAACATCCTGATCGGAGCTCTACCTTCCCAGTTCCCTGAGTCTGCTTCTTTAGCAAAATCATGCCGCGCTTCTCCAATCATGTTTATTCAGGGTATACTAGTTCTCTGTGCGTTAGGAATTGTGCACTGGCATTTGCTAAAGTTCAGAAACTAAGGTGACAGCTCGACCGCCTTTTAGTAAATAATAGTTTTTATTGGGGGCCATAGCAGCGGGTTTATTTATAACTTTGCTAACCATACACTAGCACTTAATAGGTTATTGGGGGGGAGACTGTCAAAAGGCTGTTTGGGGACATAGGAGAGCTAGAAGGACCTGGATTTACGAGAGATTGTGTCAGTCTTGAAGATAATTGGGGCAACACTGCATGAGAACAGCTTGTTTCGGCCCATTCCATTTTCAGGCGCTCTAACACATAGGGAAAGATTCAGCAGACAAGTCAACAAGTCCTGGATTTAATTGTCTCTTTTCCATGATCCCAACATGTATTCTGGTTTTGTGGCGTGCTCTTTGACCACCACATGCAGATTCTTTGGGGGATTTCTCAGTCTAGCCAACGCTCCCCACTCGACCCGAGGTGACGCCTGTTTTCTCAATTGGTAGCAATTACTTAATAGTGACACAAATTCTCTCCCTTCTTCAAAAAACAAACTAATAAATTAAGAACTGTTGTTCCTAGTAGGCTCTCCATTTCCTTAGAGAAGCAATGTATTTATTCCACTGAAGAAGGTGGTTCCACTCTTCAGCATTGCCACATTTTCTTTGTGGCTGGATGGAATGTAGCTGTAGCTAATTCAGTCGCATTTTTAGTTGTCCCACAGTTAGGTGAAATGATTAGCCATCCCTACAAAGTGTCAGCAACTACAAATCGAATGTGCCTTTGAAGGCAGCCGAATCCAACTGGGAATTGAGAAATTAATAGGAATGTAGAATAATGGGCATGCTCGCAATGAACCATTTATGGGTTCAGAAACCTAGTTCCTCTGGTAATTTGAATGAGCAGTTTTGCTAATAAAGTTTGTCTATGTTTAGTGAACCCGTCATTCACAAACAACTTGAATTATCACTTTCCCATCAAATTTTGCCCTTTCCCTTAGCTTGCTGGCTCTGGGAGCTAATTTTCTCCATGCAGGCAAGGAATGGAGAGAGAAAAAAATAGGAAGAGGTTTTAGTACCAGCTGAGGCAAGCTGGCCTCCATCTACCTCAGGGATGAAGTGTGTTTATTTTATGCAGGTCATGGATGAAATTCAAATGGTGCCGCGTTTATTTGAAAGGGCAGATATTCTCAATTGAAATTCCCAAATATGATCAATACCTACTGGTAGTTCTTGACCCTTTTACTTAGTAGATCTGCACAGGCCATGGTGCGCACTTCTCTGACTACAGTGGATTTTAACTTCCTGAACATGAGCAAATGTCACTGGCAGCTTCAAAATTTTAACAATTATAGTGATTCCTCATACTAAGAAAGCGAGTTAGAGTCTGACTGCCATCTTGATGTACACGCTCTGAGCCCCTTTTGTACAACTTCTGTTTTCCCCATCCAACAGAAGTGTCAGCCCCTCAAGGAGATACCCATTCCCAAATACATTGGGAACCGCTTTGCATTCTCTGCTGTTTCCCCAGTGGTTAGAGTGGTGTTCTCAAGGAAACAGCTGTCAGGAGGATTGATTTTTCCATTTGGCCCCTGAGGTTGCAGCAAGATGGCGGCGGGCCAGGCCCAGGGCACTGAGGCACCCTGGAAAGATGAAGAAGCAGTCAGGGATCTGGAGGGCAGGGTGACAGGCTGAGAGCATGGCTCTGTGCATGCAAAGCATAATGATGAACAGCTCAAACTGTGGGTTTGCCAACTACATTGTAGCTGTGTGAGCAGAGAGCAGGTATTTGGTATCTCTGAGACCGTTTCTTCATCTTGAGTTAGAAAATGATGACAGGGTGCACCTCATGAGGTCATTGTGAGGATCAACTGAGGGATTCATTGTAAAGTCTTAGCACAGCCCCTTGTAGGTGGCTAATGTTTCTGCTTATGTACTGTTATCATCACCGCTAATACAGGTCAAGGGGGAAATAATCTGCTTTGGTTGAAAAACATTGTTTCAGTGTATCTGGTCACTATGGCTTAAGAAAGTTCACCTTGCATTTCTGTAATTTATCAAAATCTGTTGTGTTCCAACTTTTAAAGCGGGTGACCAATTTGAGACCAGGTGATCACTCATACACAGATATGAGTAGTTGTAATTAACACGTACATTGCTTTCCGGAGACAAAGCATTTTAAGAGTTTGAAAAGGTTGCCTTTAGTAGATGAATATTCTCTTTTCTAAGCAATTTTATTTTATTTTTTTATTTGTTCCTCAAAACCCTTGTCCAGGAAAAATACATACTGGTTTATGTATTTATAAGAAATACTTAGATAATTTTTACTGAGTGCCAAGCAAGTTCTATGACCGTACAAATATTAACTCAGTTAATCCTTATTATAATAGTATAAAGTCTCTTCTATTATTGTCCCCTTTTTGCAAATACATACATTGGGGCAGAAGGGAATTAAGCAAGTTCCCTAAGATCCTCCTGTAGGTAGTGAGCTTTCCAGGCAGGATTCACATCCAGGCAGGCTGGCTTCAGAGTCTGTGCTTGTAGGTGTCAGAATAGGTTGGTCTAGCCCTTTTGTATTGTGAGACTTTTAAGTGACAGGAGTTGGAGGGGTGTTGGGTGGGGGGGGGGGGTGGGCTAAATGGGTGATGGGCATTAAGGAAGCACTTGTTGGGATGAGCACTGGGTGTTATATGTAGGTGCTGAATCACTAAATTCTATTCCTAAAATCATTATTACACTATATTTTAACTAACTTGGATTGGAACAAAATTTAAAAATTTTTAAAAAGAAGTATATTTTTTACAAAGCGCGCTTCCCTTTGAGTTATTGTAATTAGAAGTATTTAAGCAAAGGATGCAATAAAAAGGATTTAAAAAAATTAATGACAAGAGTTGAGATTATTTAACTTGTTCTGTGTGTCTTTCAGTGTGAGATTTCGGGGCTGACATACAGTCACCTTTTTTAGTCAGTTTAGGACTGTGGCATTAATCAGTAATTCCCCCTTTGCGTGAGACCGTGCAACAGAGTTAGGGAAGCAGGGAACGCCGTAAAGTGGGGTTACGGACTCCATCTTCAGAATCTGTGTGACATATTAGGAGCCACTGGAGTTGAGTGAATGAAGCTGTTTTCATCGGTCTAAATGAATCTAAACTAGATTCTGAGGCCTTCGGTGTTCTGAATCACCTTATGAATCTCTGCTTCATGATTCAAAGGAATTCTGTTCGGCACAAAGAGTAGAAGTCCCTTACAGTGAGACCAGATATTACCATTTAGTTTCTCTTTCTTTTCTTCTGATAAATAATATCTGAATTTTAAGAAATTAAAAAAACTCCACCAACCATAATGAACCCTCCGTGGATTTAGGGGATTTTTTTATGCTTCAACTGGCTTGATAATGCTTTTGAAGACGGTGATGGACTTCTCTGTCTTCCCTCTTGAGTGATGACCCCTGACCCACTGACAGTGGGATGCTTTTACAAGACCATCTGGCCATGGTCTTAGTTTGAAAAGTACCATGAGCTTTCCTTGGCTGTATGTTCTCTTGGGTTTTCTCCTACGTCACTGGCGACTTTTCCTCAGCTTCTTTGCCATGTCCTCCCCTTTTCTGAGACTTCATAAAGTTGGAGTGTCCCAGAGCTCAGCCTTTGAGCAGATCATGTAACTCCTCTGCTGACAGTGCTCTCTTGACTCTTCATCTGAAGTCCTTGTATTAAAACCCTTTATCATCTGGCCCTTCCTCTCTCTCTCTGGCCTCCTTTCCTTTTGTTAGATTGTTAGCGTTGCCATAACACAGTCATACCAACTGAGTGGCTTAAGCGACAGAAATGTATTGTCTCACAGCTCTGGAGGCTGCAAGTCTGAGATCAAGGTGTCAGCAGGCCTCCCTCTTGAAGGCTCTAGGGGACGCCATGTTCTGGGCCTGTCTCCTGGCTTTCTTTCTTGGTTTGGGGCTACATCACTCCAGTCTTCACACTGTGTTCTCCCCGTGTGCATGTCTGTGTCCAAATTTCCCCTTTTCCCGAGGACATTAGTCCTACTGGACTAGGGGCCTGCCCTAATCCCACTATGAGTCATTTTAATTAATCACTTCTGCATTGGCTCTATTTCCAAATCAGGTCACGTTGTGAGGTACTGGGAGTTAGGACCTCAGCATATGAGCTCTGGAGACACACAGCTGAACTGCTAGCACTACTATGCTTCTCCTTGCTCACTGTTGGGCGCCATGCTGCCTTCTTTGCTGCTCCTTGAATATTTGGATGTGCTCTTCCCTTAAGGCCTTTGCATTGTCTGCTCCCTCTGCCTGGAGCATCCTCACACCCCAGCTGTCCACGTGATTCACAAGGTGCCCCCTTCTTAAGTCTGCCTTCAGATAAGCCCTCAGTAATGTTTCCCTCTCCTGATCATCCTATTTAAAGTCATGCCTCAACAACTCCCCCTACCCGCCCCCAGTTCCCCTTGTCTATTGCTTTTTTTTTTATTCTGTACTATTTACCATCCTCTCACATACTCGATGATTTGCTTCTTGCTAGGTTTGTTGTTTATTGTTTGTCTTCTCCCCACCCTGATACTGGAATGGTAAGCCCAATCAGGGGCTCTTTGTTTTATTCTCTGGTGTATTCCAGACACCTAGACCAACAGTCCCTGGGACGTAATAGCAGCTCAAAAAATGCGTGCAGCTTTCTCATTTTACTTTGTGGGTTTAGTTGTAGAAATGCGTATTTTAATACACTGGAATAAGACAGGTGGGAGGGTGAAACATATCCTAAACTATTTTATTGAGCACCACCACTGTGGCATGGCTTTCTCGTAGTACCCTGCTTGGGACTTTTAGCCAAATGTCACACTCATGATGACTGCCACTCCTGGAGGGGGCTTGCTGTCCCTCCCTTCTGAGAGATCAAGGCATTTTACCCGCATGGGATGAAACCAAAATCCTCCCAGTGGGACAATTAGAGGCCTCTCTGGACCTGTTTCCACTGTCATTTAGTAGGTAGAGAAGCAGTCATTGAAGCTCCTGGAAGAAACTGATAGATTGAGAAGTCAGGCATCATGACTTTCTGTGATTTTTCCTACTAGCGTCAAAAAGCAAAAAGCTCCTAAAGTGACCACAGAGTGCTCTGGGAGACATTTCTTTGGCTTCACTAGAGTGGATGAGGTTTAAATGGCCCACAGATGTCACATCCAATTTTCTTAATAATCTCATCAAGGCCTCTCCTAGGTCCCTGGTAGCCAAATGTCAGGAGTGATTCCCAGCAGAACCACTGAGTTAGGCAACTCACTGTGCATTTCTTGGTCTTAAACTCCATCGTTTTATATTAAAATTATCTGAGATCATCCCTTGTCCTCACAAATATTGTCTGTTTGGTATGAGCCTCTGTCCTCATAGAATGTGGAGTTTAATGATGGCAAACATGTCTTACCCAATGTTGGTTTTCACTCTGGTGCCCGCATGGATGCTGGCCCGTAGTAGATGCCTGGAAATGCTTCTTAAACTCCAGCCGAAGTACAGCCACAGGGCATAGCTCACGTCTCATGCAGTTTGCATCACCACCGAGCCTGGCCTTGGCCATTTTGGTTTAGTTTCTCCTCGAACTCAGGAATCAGTGCTAAAATACCCCCTGAAATAAAAAAAATCAATGCTGAAATGCCACTTTAAGCCATTTACCTGTCAGGTGGACACGGTAGAGCCTGGAAGTGTGTTTCTGACATCATGAGGCCCAGGAGGTGAACGTTCTCAACAAGGCTTCAAAAACGGAGCAGACGTCACAGGGGAAGGCCTGGCCACACAGATGTGGGAAACATGCCATTGATTTTCTTCCAGCCACATTCATTCATGGATGGCAACATTATCCATGACCGACCATAAAACAGCAGGGGTACCAGGAGGTAGCAGCTGACTGAGGCAACACATTTGATCCCTGAATCCACAGGTAATAAACCCATCTTATTCCTTGTGTAGCCACCTGTCGTTTGCTTCCTGAACAATGTCTCCTTTTTCTCTCTATCCTGTTGGTGCCGTCCACATGAATCCATCTAGAAGAAAACACTGGGTGTGTTTGACTACAGAGGTAGTTCGTTATGATAGGGATGGATTCTTTTCTGCAGATGAGGATTTATCAGGAACGTAATGAAGCTTAAGCTTTCAGGGCCTTTCACTTGCCTTGGTAGGGGCCCTAGCGTGCCCCATTAATCACTTCTGTTTATAAAATTTTCAAAAGTAATATATTTTAACCACAATAGGCTTATTGTACTGTCTCTTTCCATTCTAATTTTTCCTCTGCCATTGCCATAGTTTCCTTTTGTTTGCTGCAGGCAGTTTTGGGATCCAGCCAACGTGGGAATATTTATTTAGTTTGGGTTGAGCAGAATATATTTATGTAGTTTGCAGTAATTTCCAAGTGTAGCTATTGCTAGTTATCCTGGTGTAGGAATGAATGGTTTGTGAGAACATTCGGGCCACCCACTCCGTGAGTCATCAGGTGTTAGGACACGCAGGAGCAGGGCTGGGGACCTTGCCGCCCGATGCTATGATGCCCCACACCGGACTTGTCTGAACATAGGAGGAGAAAGGAGGATTGAAACAGACAGAACCAACAACTTGTCTGTAAAAAGTATCACAAAGAAAATGTCAGGCAGTCCGTTAATAAAGCCGTTATGTTATTCTTTTTCTTTTTAATTTTTTTTTTAATGCTTATTTTTGAGAGAGACAGAACTCAAGCAGGAGAGAGGCAGAGAGGGAGACACAGAATCCAAAGCAGGCACCAGGCTCCGAGCTGTCAGCACAGAGCCTGACGCAGGGCTCCAACCTGTGTACCGCGAGATCATTGACCTGAGCCGAAGGCAGACGCTTAATCGACTGAGCTGCTCAGGTGCCCCGAGCCATATGTTATTCTTCAGGATTTGGTGATGTTTATGTTTGCCACCTTCTACAATTTGTCTTTTTTGTGATTATTCTCATCCTAACTGCATTTTTATTTTTTTCTTACAAAATTCCCCCTATTTTAAAAAAGCTTTAGGACTTCCAAAACCTGCATCCTCCCAGCCTCTGCCTTATCAGTTCTTTTGCTTTTGTTGCATTTTTACAAGTCCTCTGGGGTCAAAGGTACAAAAATTTCGAATAAAGTTTAATTTCATTTTCAGTTAATATTAGTAATTCCACTGGCTTTTGCAACTTCTAAAAAATGTGTAGATGTTAAATAATTAATCTTTATGAAGTCTCTATGTATAAGAAAAAATAACATTAACATCCCATTTTTATAGGACCAAGTGGAGTCAGGTGACTTGAACAGGTTTTCATAGCCTTAAAGCTTCTATAAATTACCTGAGTTCTTTTCTATGTGCCTTCCAAATGAAGGCATGTTTGTCTACATAGAAAATTGCATTTTTACATTAGAAAATGTTTTTTTTCTGGGGCGCCTACATGGGTCAGTCTGTTAAGCATCAAACTTCGAATCGGGTCATGATCTCGCGGTTCATGAGTTCGAGGCCCGCATTGGGCTCTGTGCTGACAGCTCAGAGCCTGGAGCCTGCTTCGGATTCTGTCTCCCTCTCTCTTTGCCCTCCTCTTCTCATGCTCTGTCTCTCTGTCTGTCTTTCTTTCTCTCAAAAATAAACATTAAAAATTTAAAAAAAAAATGTTTTTTCTAATTATTTGCAGATATTATGAGAAAATTGCTAAATGCCATTTTTGCTGAATGCCTTTATTCCATATATATTGTAGATACATCAGTTAAAATAAATGATATAGCAAAAAAACCCTCAAATTTTTGGGGAGAAAAGATGGTGGTGACATGTTTAATCTTTCCTACTTGAACTAGAATTGATTAATTAGGATAGGTCAAAGCATGTGCATTTGTGTACCAAGGATAATTCCGTTTGGCGTTTCCAGTCATCAGCATAACTGTAGTAAAGGTTTCAGAATACATCAGTAACGCCTTGTACAACTGGCTGCGGTGTGACAAATAGTACCAGCTCACCCTTGAAATAAATTGCACCCCAAGAAAAATAGTGATAGTAAGCTTTGATAAACGTAAGTGGTTCAAAAGAACTTTCCAGCTCGAGTGTAAGCCAGTTGTAGAGACTTTGAAACCTTTGAAACTTCTGCTTTGACCAGATAAATCTGCAGCAAGATCTGTAGCATCCATTTTGTTGAGCATACATTTTAGGATGAAGCCCATGTGGGGAATGAAAGAAAGCCTCCATATTATGCTTTTCTAATGAAAAAGACCTGGATTTCCTGTCCCCAGAGATTTCCCAAGTGACTCCAGTGTGTACTGCCCTATGCACATGTAGACCTTGATCAAGTCCCTGAACTTCTTTGGGTTTCAGTTCCTTATTTTATAAAACAAAGGTTTGGAGCCCCATCTCCAACTCTCTTTCCAGCTCCGACACAAATATTCTGTGGTCTTTATCTCTACCTATGTACTAAATGGGTCAGATTCCTAAGGGAGAGAGTAATTAGCACTCTACGTGTCGTAGATGTTGTGGGAGAGGTAGATACCCCTGGAGCCCTTAAGATTACACTGAATTATTATTGCTTGACACTTGGGCAAGAGCTACTGGAGAGGATAATTCTGGCTTGAGAACAACAATTCCAAACATAGGGCATTAGAAGAGTTGCACATTATACAACAATTCTCTGCTAAGATCTTTACGTCAGATTAAATTTGCATATAGCTAAAATTACCTACCACTGTCTCCTATGAAGTAAATATATTGTGGACTGATATTTTGTCTTTTACTATCACAGATTTTTCCCCAGCATTGAACAGGTAACGAACTCTTGAGTTGAGTCTCTAATAAAAAATTACGTAGTTGCCTTACGTTTTAGGGACACATTATATTACATCTTACATGATCGTTTGGGACCACAAACATGAAGCTACAAACTTCTGTCCCAGTCACTCAAGGGCTCACCATATACTTAACCATTTTCTTGTATTTTTCTGGAAAAAAAATTTTTTTAATAATTTCTGTCTTTTTAAAGGTTGTACTGCTACATTACTTTCTAATTTCATCTCAAATATTTTAATCTTTCATGTCTTTTCTGAGGAAAAAAGATATGCAAAGTCAAGGGTGGGAAAGATAAAAAATTATTTGAAATCATATAAATCATATTTGGAAATGCACAGAGGAGTTAATAAAGGCAGATGAAGACCTATGGTGAAACATCTTTCATTGATTTGTGCTTCCTTGTAGGAGAATGTGTGCATATCTTGAGAGAGAGAGCCAAGATTTCTGTTAAGATCAATTGGCATTGAGTGGTTATTCTCTTAGTAAAGTTTTTTTATATGGGAAACAGAACAGCCTAACTCACACAAGAGACCATTTTTTTTTTCTTGGACATTGAATAAAAGCAAATTCTGACATGTTTCAATGTTGAGTACATTATATGTTCCAATGTAGAAAATATTTAAATGTATCCAGCCATTAAGTTAGTGAAGCACTTGACAATGTAATCCATTAAGAAGTGCTTATGAAGTCTATGAAAAATTAGACTAGTAATGTTTTTCTTGTCTCCTGAACTATATTTGCCTTGGAAATTATGAATCTTAGCTATTCTATGTTTAAAGATAAGTAAGACTTTTACAGTGATCTGAGATGTTGTTGTCTGTCCTTTTCAAAGGGATTCATTCCCACAAGGATGAGAAGAATTGACTTTTGTTAAGGTTCACCTTGATTTTTAAAAATTTTATGAATTTTCTTAATTTTTAACTTTTATTTGAGTGTAGGTGACACACAATGTTACAACATGTCAGGTGTAAAACATAGTGATTCAACTTCTCTGTATGTTATGCTATACTCACCACAAGTATAGCTACTGTCACCACACAACACGATAATAATATCACTGATTGTATATATTGCCTATGCTGTGCTTTTGATTCCTGTCTGTGACCTATTTAATCCATAACTTTGGAAGCCTGTATCTCCCTCTCCTTATCACCTATTTGCCCATCCCACGTTCCCCTTCTCTCTGGCAACCACCAGTTTGTTCTCTGTATTTATAGGTCTGATTCTGCTTTTTGTTTGTTTATTCATTTGTTTTGTTTTCTTTAGATTCCATACATGAGTGAAATCATATACTATTTGTCTTTCTCAATCTGACTTATTTCACTTAGCATGATACCCTCTAGGTCTATCCATGTTTTTGCAGATGGCAAGATCTCATACTTTTTAATGGTTGTGTAGTTCCATATTGTGTGTGTTTGTGTGTGTGTGTGTGTGTGTGTGTGTGTATCACATCTTTATTTATGTACTGATGGATACTTAGGTTACTTCCATATCTTGGATATTGTAAATAATGCTGCAGTAATCATAGGGGTGCATATATCGTTTTGAATTAGTGTTTTTGTTTTCTTTGGGTAAATAGCCAGTAGTGGAATTATTGGATCGTATGGTATTTATAATTTTAATTTATGAGGAACCTTCATACTGTTTTCCACAGTGGCTGTACCTTTATGTTGCCACCAACAGGGCACATCAAAGCTTCCTTTTACACCACATCCTTGCCAACACTTGTTATTTCTTGTCTTTTTTATTTTAAGGCTCACTTGGTTTTGATTTTTAACAGAAGTATGAACAGACTTCAGTTCTTTTACCAAGATTGGAATCACCAGTCATTCTCAAGGATATATTTTGGACAAGGTGTTGCTAGGTACTGTACTAATGGATTCATCCATGCATAAAGGCCCAGCTTGTGACATTTTGAGGGACATATAGCTTATAGTTATGTTGGATATATAGAACTCTAACAAGAGATGGAAAAAGTGGAGTAAAAGACAGTTCAGTTGAAGAAAAGGGAAGAAAGACAGAGGTAACCATGATGAAGAAGCAAGAGAAAAAGAGGATCTGAATCAACACTGATGTGGTTTCAGGAATAAAACAAGATAAAGGTGGAGGCAAAAGCTATAGTCGCAATATGGAGAATTGAACGCTAACCTGAGAGAATTGAATGCTAACCTTATTCCCAGTCTCTGAAATTAAATGCCATTGTGGAGGAAGATTTGAAGAGACATAATAGAGTTCAGAGTGTTAGAACAGGAAGGAAGAGTCCATAATAATCCAACCCATTGTTTTACAAACAAGGAAACCGCGAGGAGAGAGAGGTTAATTGACTTACCAGAGGTCACATAGAATATTAGTAACATAGTAAGGGCAAAAACCTGTCTGCTGACTCCCATCCTAGAAATCTTTCCATCACATCATGCTATTCGAGGCTATTCAAGGTCAAAGACTTCAGATATGACTGCTTCTTGAATATGCAGTAGTAGATTGACCTAATGGTCATTGTTTTTTTAGTATCTTGTTTTTTTCCTAAGGACTTCTAAGAATCATAGCCTTTTTCCTGATTCCTGAATGTGGTATGTATATTTCCTGTAATAGCTTGCCCTTCATGTGTAAAGTTCAGTTCTCCTTCTTACAAAATGATTGGCTTACTGCATGGCTTGTGGAAGGTAGTATGTTTTATTGATGTGGACTTGAGAGTTCCTTGTGAGCCTTAGCCCCTGGAGTAGGCTTTCTCGTCTATTCTAGGACTCCTTTTGTTTCCTGTACTCTTACATTTGTAGATAATTGATGTGGACACTATTTATGTCCATGATCTAGGTCGAAAGTGAGGATAAAACATTATTTTCTCCAATAAAGTATTTTGGCTCTTGTGGTAGGTCAGGTATACAGACAATCCAGTGATTTTATTTTTTTTTTAATTTTTTTTTTCAACGTTTATTTATTTTTGGGACAGAGAGAGACAGAGCATGAACGGGGGAGGGGCAGAGAGAGAGGGAGACACAGAATCGGAAACAGGCTCCAGGCTCCGAGCCATCAGCCCAGAGCCGGACGCGGGGCTCGAACTCACGGACCGCGAGATCGTGACCTGGCTGAAGTCGGACGCTTAACCGACTGCGCCACCCAGGCGCCCCAATCCAGTGATTTTAAGTGAGTCTTACTGTTTGTGTATTCACAGATGTTTATTATGAATTTGCCGCCTATGAAAAGTGATAACGATGAGTAGACCACATTGTGAGGAGCTGCAAATACAAATTTTGAAATAATCTTTTTGATTTGAAATTCCTTGTGACCATGTGGAACTGCCTCTGCTCTTGGATGTTCCTTCCAATGGTGTAAATATCAAATGCTTCTCTTGTAAGGCATAATTTGAAAACTGCTTCCAGCCTTCATGCTGGGAATACAGATTTCATTGAGCAGTGCTTCAGTTAGCAGCAGTGTGGGGAGGATAGCTTTAGGAAAGGCGGTGCCTGCAGTATTTATTCTATAAAATGTCTGCATATGTTTGGTACAATTATATAAATTTGAATTTGTGTGTGTGTGTGTGTGTGTGTGTGCGTCTTCGAAATTCCCCTCCTGGGTCCTACAAGAGGTAGATTTGATCAGTCATGGTTGGAATACCCAGAGACTTTTTGCCTCAAACTTTGGTGTTGGTACTTGGTGTTGGTCATGGTATTGGTATTTGGTGCTTGGTGTTTTGTGAGAAACAAGACCTTCAGAAGAAGGTATCGTTTCTATACTCCTTATCTTGATCAGGCCTTGGCACTAAGAAAGCAAGTCATGCTTGGGGCCATGGTGCTTTGTTTAGCATTATGCTTTCTGTTCCAGCACCGCATTTACACACACATACACATGCACACACCCAGGAGAAGAGTCCCTCTGCAGGGAAGGCAGCTGTCTAGTCTCTAATAGTCAGTCTATGCAGTCTGTGCTCTGCAGAGCTCTAGCAGGTGCCACTCACACGAGGCTACTAGACTATATTCTGAATCGTGCCTCCTGGAGCCCTGTGGGGCTCTGCAAAAGCAGCACTCATCTTAAAATGTTCCCCAAAGAGTCCCAGTAACAGGAAACAACACCAGCATGTATGACATCTGCAGTTGATATTGATGCACAGTTCTGAAGATCCAGTGTCCCACGTTCCTCCAAGACCACAAGATTTAGGATCTGTATTCAGAGCCATACTCATGGGTCTTCACCTGAATTCTCCACTGGGCTCTTTTTACCTGAATTCGTCCCGTGACTCCTTCAAATCACTGCCTGGAAAATGTTGCTTCTACTCACTCAGCTATAATATGGTGAAGGGTCATGGTTCTCCTCTAGAGCGAACATCACTCTTTGGGTGCCTCAATCTGGTTTTCCCCCTCGTCTTGAAGACTAGACAAAACATCTCCCCCATCCATGTTTTCTTCTTTAGCTTATCTTGCCCCTCCCCTCCTTTTACTCATTTCTTCCTAAGCCAGGTGAAGTTGCCCTTCTCCATAGTATTAGTGTTCTGTACCTCTAGTGAGCCAGGATTTTATTCTCTTCTGATACCAAGAGAGATGGGGAGGATGCAGAGGGAGTAAGATGGTTTTACTTGACCTTTCTTCCCCAGTGAGAATTTTTGCTCCTAGAAGTGACCCATTGTCTAGATCGGGAACCAGCATATATGTGAGAATTCAAGAATTCCCAGGTCACCGTGGGTTAAATCTGAATGTGAGTGCTTTGTTCCCTGTACGGAACTTGACCAGAGACACCCTCACACAGGGGCACACACAGGTTATAAGCAACCTAGAGATGTAAAGCATATCCACTATGTCCTATGAAACTTAGGGAAAAGAATTTAGCATAAAACAACAATAACCCCCAAACTTTAAAAACATCCTGTTGATAGCAGCAACTCTGTGGAACATTTAGCACGTACCACACAACAGGTTCTCATGGCAATCCTGCTCGTAGGCTCCGTGTTACATCTCAGTAACGTGGTAAAAACTAGTGGCCAGCGTTGGGGTGCAAGTCTGTCTGGATTCGAGGGTCTTGTGTTGCCACCATAGGGGATGCCTGTGAAAATAAAAACGCTTAGATGGGAAGGGACCTACCATGTGCCGCAACCCTCCGTGCATAACGTAATGCACTTTTGGGTATCCCTCGTTCAGATCATACGAAACTCACACGAATGAGATATAGGTGATGGTTCCAGCTTAGATCCAAGTGGAGAGAGACTACTCTGCTCAGGTGACACCACCAGCAAGGAATAAGCCAGAATTTGAGTCCAGACAGAATGACTGCGGAGCAGGGGTATGGAAACAGCTGCCTGCAAACCCTATCTGGCTCACCTCTTGTTTTTGAACAACACGCGAGCTAAAAAATAGTAGTTGTATTTTGTATTTGTAGATGGTTGAAAATAATACAACAAATATTTCATAACACTACTTGTTTACGTATTTTCTATGGTTTCTTTTGTGCGTTGACAGGGTTGAGTATTTGTTACTGAGACTAGATGGGCCTCAAAGCCTCAAATAATTAGTCTCTTGCCTTTTACAGAAAAAGTTTGCTGATTCCTATTTTGAGAGCCACATTCTTAACCTTTAAGCTATACTTTTTTTTTCTAATTCTTTAAGTTTATTTATTTTGAGAAAGAGAGAGCAAGGATCAGAGAGAGAGAGAGAGAGGGGAGAGAGAGAATCCCAGCAGACTCCGCCCTGTCATCACAGACCTTGATGCAGGGCTCAAAGTCATGAAAGTGAGATCATGACCTGAGCTGAAATCAAGAGTCGGATGCTTAACCAACTGAGCCACCCAGGCGCCCCTAAGCTATACTTTTTTCATTAGACCATGTTAGGCTGGTATTGAGTACTATTAGAATTTCTAGATTATTTTGCATCACATGAGAGTTTCAAAATGAAAATAATGATCGTCTGGTACCCATTGGATGAGAGTGGCACAGATGTGAAATTTAGAAGCAGCTCAATGAAACCATAAAATAGGTTCTTTATTGTATTATAGGAAATATAATAAATGTTCTACTCACACCATTGCTAGCTCTATGATTCATTAGAAAAAATTTATCCCAATTGACAAATAAAAAGGAGGTTTTTTCATGTGCTACATCACCAGTACATTTAGCTAATTGGTATTCATTTGTATTCATCAGGTTATTTTCAAAAATAGATAAAAAGCAGAATATAAGCCGGAAAGTCATGAATTAAGCCACACACTTAATGGTTTGGCTAAAAAGGCCTATAAGAGAGGCGAAAGGAATTAGCCTAGCTATGAAAAAAGATTGATCTCCAAGACACCTACTGTGTGCTATGCACTTTTAGGGGCGGTAACCGATTCTTTTCCTATGACACCATTTCATGGATAGGGGTACTGAGGCTTAGAGGTAAAGTAATTGCTGCAAGTCCAGTCAGCTAGTAAGTGACAAAGTCAAAACTAGATCTCTGAACTTCAAGCTTGACATCTTTTTATAAAACAAATTGGAAGACACTTATCATTTCAAGTTGTAAACTAATGTAGAATTACTCCTCCAGTGGGAAGAGCCATTATTGGCCCTCTTACTTCTGTTTGCAGTTTATTTGTTATTCAAAGGTAGGAAAGCAGTTGAGGAAGTAAATAATAGTGCCATCAATTTGTATCTCACACACACAGAAGAGCTGAAGATGTTGACCAAAAATAATGTGTTCTAATAATTTGAGAGTTTCAATGAATTTCATTCCCGGTTTGTATAAAAGTTGTAGAGACAGCTTTCTTGATTTCCATGTATGTGACTAATTTTTACTTGGTATTGGTGGTTTTTTTCCATTTTATAGTTGTAAAGAATAAATATAAAAGTTTAATAAAGTCTAAATAATCAATGGGCCATTTCACCTTGTTTGGAACAAGATAACCCGGATATCTACTAGACTTGATGAGAAGTGAAGACAGGTCAGCCACCATGCCATCTTGATACTTCGTGGGTGTAGATGGTTGTGATAAAAGGTTACAGCAAAATGTATAATGTGTCATTGATGGTATGATACCAAAACTTGTGTTTTCTTTTGCTTTAAAAAGAAGTTTTAATTTGGGGCGCCTGAGTGGCTCAGTTGGTTAAGCACCTGACCTTTGATTTTGGCTCAGGTCATGATCCAACGGTTTGTGAGTTTGAGCCCCATGTCGGGCTCCATGCTGACAGTGCAGAGCCTGCTCAGGATTCTTTGTCTCTCCCTCTCTCTCTCTGCCCTTCCTCACCCCTCAAAATGAATAAAATAAACTTTAAAAAAAGTTTGAATTTTGGAATAGGTATCTTTTACAATCAGACAAAACCAATCATCTCTGAATCTTTATGTAATATAAATGTATCTTTACTTCTGCCCATAAACAAAGAGATTGTTTACATTTAGATAATTCTCAAACCTTGAAGAAATCAGACTGTGAATATTTGAGAGTGTGTACTTGCGTGTGTATCTTTTAAAAAGCTCAATTCCTGGTGGGTGTGTAATTTGGCACAATGCTTTTGTTCTTTGGAAAGCAATTTTCCCATATGTGCCAGAAATTTTTGAAATGTTCTTACCCTTTCAACTCAAACTTTAACTTCTAGGAATTTGCCTTAGGACAAATGTGAAAGATGCCCATCATTATGTTAGTGAAAGAGTGAAAGTTTTTGAATACTCACTCAGAACATACAAACATAAGAAAATGGTTAACAAACTATGGTACATCCAGTGCGTGAACTACTTTGCAATCAGTAACATGATGTTAAAAACGTGTATCTGCTGTAATGGAGAAAATGTACATTAACTGAAAATGAAGGAGGCAGAGTTTTAAAAAATTTGATCATATCTCAATAGAAGATATGTGTCTTTACCTGTATGATAACACTGATCAAAATGTATTTCATTTTCCTTTATATTTATACATGTTCCCCATTAGATGACACAACTTGAGGGCAGGGATTGTCTTATTCAGTGTATTCCTTTTGTTATGCATAACGCTTGGTATGTTGTAGGCAATCTAAACTTTTTTTGGATGAATAATAAAGGTGAAAGAAAATGATCTGGTTGTCTCTAACAGAATCATGATTTTTGTATATTTTACATTTTATTTAGTACCTTATTACTTGTATGATCAGAGCAGACAATTTTGAAAATATTAGTAAATTTATAGGTTAGAGAAGAGAGGAAGTATCTTTTCTGTAGAATTGCTGGTATCTATTGTGGAAATGGCTCTTTGTGATTTGGCTCTAGTTTAAATAACCCTCTCTTAATGGGCGAGCCTACAGGAACAAATCTGTTGCTTGGCTTCCTTTCTACCCCAAGGTATTCTTTTACAGAATGAAAGTACCCAACAATGCAATGCTGAATCATTATTAGCTCTAATTTGGGGGATTGAGCCTTGGGGTAATGAGTGTTTGGGGTCTCATTCTGTGAGTGCTCCTCACTGTCAGCTTTTCTTTCATCAGAGTTCATCTTCATTTGCAAACATTCCTTTTCTCCTAGAATCGTCTTCCACAGTGCCCTAGCCAGGTAAATACATCTCTGCCTGAGATATTAAATCAATACATCAGATTAATTGTAATGAGTTGAGACTTGACACCACAAGTGAATACACAATACCCAGCTAAAGTCAGAGGTCACTTTGCTGAAATGCTTTAAAAATTTTGAATCACACATTTGAGATGTTTGCTCCTGTATCTCAGTTGGAATTTATTTTTAGCAAGAGAATAATTGAGAGGAATTAGTGCCACAGGTTTTTTTTTTTTTAAGAAAAATACATGGTCACATGGAAGCCTTCTGCATGATTGGCAAACAAAACACACCTTACAGGTTTATTAACTTCAATCAATAGATTGCAGATATCCTAATGTCACTGGAATACGTCATCTCTGCTTGGTTGCCAAGAAGATAATCTGACTCTTGCTTTTATTTTCCCAACCATATCCTTCATTCAGAATCTAGAACTGAAAACCTCTAAAACAACCTCTCAACAACTTCAGCAGAGGGATTTCTGATGTAGAAAGATTTGAGCTACAAGAAAACCAAGGGTCCCTTCTAACAGAAGAGAGCCGTTGTTTGCATGTGAGACCCAAACCACCATTCCCCTGGTATACCCAGTTCATTTTATTCTCCAGGCTTGTATAGAATTGAGAGATGATCCATAGCAGCCTATAGAAGGCTTTGTGAAAATTAGCAAAAGGCACACCTGTTGGGTAGATTCTTTAGAAAAAGAGACCTCCGTGGGTGATTAAGTAACACCCTGGGGCATGAGGATGGTCGCCAACCCTCTACCTCCCCTTTGGCTGGGATCTTCTGTGAAGTCACCAATGCACAGCTCTGGATGGTGGCCACGGATAAAGGGTGAGTTTCCACCCATTAGTGTGAGAATTGTCTGAAGCATCTGAGAGGTATGGTAGGAAAGGAACACGTCCAAATCTCCATTAGCATGGGTCACACATGTTTTGGTACCTACAGGTCTCTTAGAAATAGGTCTTGACTATTTCAGAATACCAATCCTGTTCACGCCAAATCCAGAAAGTATGAGTAACGACCCATTTTGACATACTGCTAGTATTTGACCTACAAAATGGCAATTTCCTGTTGTTCAACCTAAATGGCTCCTTCTATCACCTGGCCATTTTTTGATGTTCTGATTATAGATGCTACTTGCCTCTTATCCTTACACCTCATGCCTTGATATTCTTTCTCTGTATGTAAACCAAGCTGGTATCTTAAGTGCCTTCCATCTCCACCTGACCCTGTTAATGTTAACTCTTGATACTGTTGAAAACGACTTTGATTTGATAATTATTGTTACTGTCAGCCCACTGAGAGGGTGCCAATTTCAGGATACCATAGTAAGTGAAGAATTTTTGTTAAGTGGAAAGTTTGTGTTAGAAGAGTCACCAGCATCATTTGCTAATTATACTTAGAAAAATGAAAATAAGTGGATTAATTGTTGCATAAATATTTTGCAAAATACATATAGTGCTTTTGTAGGTTATAATGCTTAGCTATGGTTTTGCTGTTTGTATGAGATCAATGAATTCTTGCCTCCTACTAAGGAAGGTTATTCCATTTGCTATTAGAAATGTAACAACGAACTTGGAGAAACTCACTCATGCTCATGTGCTTTGCTACTTTGTTAATTATAGTAAGAGAGGAAGGAAGGAAGGAAGGAAGGAAGGAAGGAAGTTAAATATCCATCCATAAAGGGATGGGTAAATAAACTGTGGTGTATACCTACCGTAGAGTAGTTAAAATGAAACAATTAGATGTACAGTTATCAGTGTGGATAGATCTGCAAAACAAAATTTACTAGGGGTAGGGAAACAGACTTCAGAATGATCCATAAAGAATCATATAATTAAATTTAAAAATCATATAATTTTTGTAAATTCTACAAACACATAAAACATTTCTATATGCTGTTTATATATATACAAAAATGGTGAAAATGTAAAAACCAAAATGAGTTGGGTACATGCCCACTCCCGGATTTTGTGTGCTTCTAGGGGAGGAAGAGAGGGACTACTGTTGACAAAGGCATGTCAGCTGCAGCTACAATATTGCAAAATTAGAAATTAATATGGAAATATTTTAATGTTCATTAATTCTGGATGATAAGGACCTAGGTGTTGGTCACACTACTCCTTAATTTTTATATTTGAATATTTAATAATAAAAACCATGTAACGATGATTATCTGTATAAATCTGTTATAACCTAAAAAGATAAATATTACCATAGATTTTCCCTAAAAGTGCAGGAGCTGACTGCGAATCTTTCTAATGCCTCTAGATTGTCTCAGCTACTTTGAATTCACGGAGTTACAGTAATCTAAGGTGCTTAGTGAAAAGTATGCTAGTTGAGTGACCTGATTTTTAAAAATAATTAGGGAAAATGGCTAACTAAAAATAGGAACACTGGCTTTTGGCAAAGATACCATTGTATACACTTTGGGAAATAGACGTTGCATATTTGTTTAATAAAGTAGTTGGATTCCAACGTGGGGGCTTATATAGAGAGATAAGTAAAAATAATAATAATAATAATAAAGTAAAATAAACAATTTAAAAAAAGGTCACTGAATACATAATGTTTGTGTCCAGATCGGGAACCGGGATGGTGGAAGGCAGGGAGAAGCCTGGTGGCACAGTCCTGGACCTCTTAGTGTAGCTAACATGAGCATCTTTTACTAGTATGTAAAGGGCTCCACAGATTCCCCAGAGAAATTTAAATTGTTGGTCTCTCTTTGAATCATTAGAAGTCTTCCTTTGTGTGGGGTTTGGTCTGTGCAGCTTTGTGGCTAGCAACCACAACCATCACCACAACAGTAACAAAGTGTGGATAGTCGTACCCTGTTAAATCCCATATCGTATATTCTCTTCTCCCCTCATCCTTTACTCACGGCCCTCTCCACGGTCCGGGTGCACCATTCTCCCAACGTCTCTATATATTCATCAACCTAAAAGCTCTTTGAACTGCATCCTTATGGGGTTTTATAGAAGCTTCATTATGGAGGCGTGATGCATTCAATCATTGGCCATTCATGACTGGTTCAACCTCCACGTCCTGAATCCTCTCTGGAAGTGGGGGTGGGGCTGAAAGTTCCAACCCTCTAATCACAAGGTTGGCTCCACTGGCGAGCAGCCCCCATCCTTAGGGGCTTTCCAAAATTCACCTCGTTAGCATAAACTCAGGTGTGGTTGAAAGGAGTTAGTTCTGAAGAGTAAGACGTTTTTTACCACTCACTCATTTCATCCTGGAGTTATTTCATTCTACAGGATTTTGAGGACAAAAGATCAAATATTATAACAAAAGTTCTCCCATTGCCCTTATTGCTTAGGAAGTTATAGGAGTTTTAGGAGCTGAGTGCCAAGAAGACCATATATATTTCTCATTATGAATCATAACCTCACATTTGAAATTAGACAGAACTATTACAATATAGCCATTTTATATACCTGTTTCACAGTATCAGGAAAGGAGGATATGCTGTAAGTGTGAGCAATGGGTAAAATTATTCATCCAAATTGCAGCCTTAGAATGACATGGTCTCCATTAATAGGTGTTTATATAGAACATGACTAAATGGAGATAACTAAGACAAGAAAAAAGAATATAAAGATGTCATTTTAAATATAGAAACTATTCATACCTTTTTGTGTTGACAATAGGTGTCGATACCCTGTGTGCCATACATATACTAAAAAGTATTTTAATACAAATGTTAAAAAAATCAGTTAGTTTTAAAATACAGTTGAACTTGACTTTTTATTATTCTCCTTTGGCTAATTGTAATTCTTCTGGAAGTCACTTATTTATATTTCAATATCTTTACCTGTATTATCGAAGGGTATGAGATTACAGGATATAAATATATTTTTGGTGATCTAGTTAAACAATACATGTTAGTGCAGCAAAGAACAATATGGACCTTTTTCATTTGTTTTGTTTCTGTAATTGTTGTTTGTAAATCTCCTGGAAATAGCCATTTGATGGGAGGTCATATGTTCAATGGACGTGATACCCAATACCTAGGCTCATGGCTTGGTGAAGTACGTGCAGGCTAGATTTCAGTCCCCATATAACCCTCAAGTGGGCATACTTGCTCAGGACATGACCTACTCAATTGTATGTGGCAACCTGGTTCTTCTCTCCAAAACACATGATGGTTTATAAAACTCTACCCTTGATATTAACACAAGGACTTCACACCTGAGAATTAGAGGGCAGCCATAGTAGGCACACATATTGGATAGCAGTGCATTCATTGATTTTAGCGATTTACATGAATCTGTACAGAAGCAAGTATCAGTAAATAATTAGGGCTATAAAAATGCAGGCAATGAAGATCCTGTAGTTCATATACTGAGCTTGAAGCAAATGTAAACAGCCACAGTAAGGAATCTGTGCAATGAGTATGTCCCTTGATCCTATTCTGAGACCCACAGTGTAGATCCAGGGCCTGCACACGTGCGTACGTGCGTATGTGTGCATGCGCGCGCGTGTGTGTGTCTGTGTGTATACCTTTCATTTCAAAACAATTTAAATCCAAATCATATCCTTATTGCTTAGGAAAAATATATGTTTTAATGTTTATTTATTTTTGAGGGAGAGAGAGAGAGAGAGCACAAGTGGGATAGGGGCAGAGAGAGGGAGAGGGAGACAGAATCTGAAGCAGGCTCCAGGCTCTGAGCTGTTAGCACAGAGCCTGATGTGGGACTAAAACTCACAAACCGTGAGATCATGACCTGAGCCAAAGTCAGACACTTAACTGACTGAGCCACCCAGGCGTCCCTAGGAAAAATATTTTTAAAGGGTCCTTTTTGAAACTACTTTTTGAAATTTACCTTGGGGTAAATACATATATAATATTTATAATAACTTATAATTTATAAATATCCTATAAATTCTGTGATGAGAAATTTAGCACTTAGGTTTGGGATACTTTATTTCTATATTTAGAAGTGAAGATCAGAATTCAAGGCCCGGTTGGAGGGAAGACCTTCAACAAATCATGGCAAGATCATCTCTTAGTTTTTTTCAAATGACCTTTGAATTCCTCTAGGCCAGGTTTCTGCTGCTTGCTGTAGTCCCCTTTTGGTTGAATCTGTGTCAGTCATCCACCTCAGCGAGTGCTCTTGGAAACAGGAAGCTCACTGTACCTAAGGGAGCCTGTGACCTTTTGGGTAGCGTTAGCTATTAGATACAATCATATTCAGGCTAAGATGAAATCTTTTCCCTTGTGATGTCAATCCATGGACATTGCTTCTACTTCCCAGACAAATCTAGAACAAGACCACTTCTCTCTTCTACGTGGCAATGCTACAAATACATAAAATGGTATAATTTTCCTGTCACTGCACCGAGAAAATAGTAGACTAGACAATCATAAAACAAACTGAGAAAGGAGAAAAAAATCTAAGAAGTAGAGATTATTCCAAGTCATTGTTTTTGCAGACACTTGCACTCCTCTCTGAGAATTCTTATTTGTGATTTAATCACCACATGCTGAGCAAATACACCCTGCTTTCCTATTATGGATGAATAGTAATGCCAGGAGAGCCTTTACAAGGGCAAAAGAACCAATTACCTAACAACCCTGTCTCATATATTGTGGTCTAACATAAAACAACCAGAAAAAAAAAAGCATTTAGGATGATGTTACTTCATACCATATCTTTATATCATGAGATACACATCTTAATTTTTTCCCTTGTTAGACTTCTGTTGTAAATTACAGAATTTGGTACAAGTCTTCAAGGTCATTTGGTATCCGTAAATAGAAGACAGGGGAGGGTATTTTTAAAGTCCATTTTAATTGCAGAAGATGTATCCAAAATACTACCTTTAATTCATGTAAACATTGAAATCTTTTAAGGAGCAGGCCTAGGAAGTTTCCAGAAAACATATATAATTCCCAGAATAGATTTAGCTTAGTAACTTTTGGTGTATTGATTATTATAGCACCGTTCAAATTAGGGTTTTAAAAACAACAATAAAGGGGGGGAATATTCATGATGTTGTATATGTCAGTTAGGAATGCTTCCAGTTTCAAGTACCAGAAAACTCAAAATATTAGTGACTTAAATACATAGGACTTTATTTTTTGTACCTCATGAAGTGTGGATATAGGTTTTTGTTGTACTAAATTCTCCAATCAGAAGACATAGAGTGGTTGGGGCGCCTGGGTGGCGCAGTCGGTTAAGCGTCCGACTTCAGCCAGGTCACGATCTCGCGGTCCGTGAGTTCGAGCCCCGCGTCAGGCTCTGGGCTGACGGCTCAGAGCCTGGAGCCTGTTTCCGATTCTGTGTCTCCCTCTCTCTCTGCCCCTCCCCCGTTCATGCTCTGCCTCTCTCTGTCCCAAAAATAAATAAATGTTGAAAAAAAAAAAAAAGAAGACATAGAGTGGATAAATGGATAAAAAACAAACAAAACAGGACTCATCTCTATGGTACCTATAAGAGGCTCACTTCAGATATAAGAACACACACGCGCTGAAAGTGAAGGGATGGAAAAAGGTATTTCATACAAATGGAAACCAAAAGAACTGTAGTAGCCATATCTATCTATATCAGACAACATGACTTTGAAACAAAGACTGTATAAGAGACAAAGATAAATGTTACATAATAATAAAGGGGTCAATCCAACCAGAAGATACAACTTTTGTAAACATTTATGCACCCAACTAGGAGCACCAAAATACATAAAGCAAATATTAATAGACCTGGAGGGAGAAAAATACGACAGTGCAATAATAGTAGGGGACTTTAACACTCCACTTACATCAACAGATAGATCATGCAGACAAGATCAATAAGGAAGCATCAACCTTAAGAGACAAATTAGACCAGATGGGTGTAACAGACATGTACAGAGCATTCCATCCAAAAGCAACAGAATATACATTTTTCTCCAGCATATGTGGAACATTTTACAAGATAGATCATATGTTAGGCCAAAAAACCCCACAAACGTTAATAGAATTAACAGGACTGGAAACATATCAAGTATCTTTTTTGGCCATAATAATATGAAACTAGAAATTACTAAGGAAACTGTGAAAGTCACAAATAATGTGGAGATTAAACAATATGCTATGGAACAACCAAAGGTCAAGGAGGCAACTAAGGAAGAAATTTAAAAAAATACCTTGAGATAAATGAAAACGGAAATACAACATGGGATGCAGCAAAGCGGTTCTAAGAGGGAAGTTCATAGTGATAACTTCCTACCTGGAGAAACAGGAAAAGTCTCAAATAACCTAACTTTACACCTAAAGGAACTAGAAAAAGAACAAAAGAAGCACAAAGTTAGAAGGGAGGAAATAACAGAGATTAGAGCAGAAATTAAATGAAATATAAACTGAAAAGACGATGGAGATGCTCAGTGAAACTAAGAGTTGGTTCTTTGAAAAGAGTAACTGAACTGAGTGATGTTTAGCTAGACTCCAAAGAAAAAGAGAGGACTCAAATAAAATCAGAAATGAAAGATGAGATGTTACAGCTGACACCACAGAAATACAAAGTATCTAAAGAGACTATTTTGAATAATTTTATGCCAACAATTTGGAGAACATAGAAGAAAAGGATAAATTTCCAGAAGCATACCAAGACTAAATTATGATGAAATAGAAAACTTGAACAGATCAATTACTGGGAAGTAGATTAAATCACTAAACAAAAATCTTCCATCAGACAAAAGTCCAGGACCAGATGGCTTCCCTGGTGAATTCTATCAGATATTCAAAGGAGAATTAATATCAGTCCTTTTCAAATTCTTCCAAAAAGTAGAAGAGGAGGTAACTCTCCTAAACTCACTTTTGGGGGCTAGCATTACCCTGATGACCAAAAGCAGACAAGGATATCACAGACAAAATTACAGGTCAACATCCCTAACAAACATAGATGTAACAATCCTGAACAAAATATCAGCAAACTGACTTCAACAATACATTAAAAGGATCCTACACCATGATCAGGTGGGATTTATTCAGGGATGTCAGGACGTCAGTTAATGTGATGACACTTCTTCAACACAATGAATGGGAAAAATCATATCACTATCTCAGTAGAGATGAAAAAACATTTCACAAAATTCAACATCCGTGTATGATAAAAACTCTCAAGAAAGCAGGTATTGACAATGGACCTCAACGTGATAAGGGCCATATGTAACAGCTGTCAGGAAACATCATACTCAGCAGTGAGAGGCTGAAAGCTTTTCCTCTGAGATCAGGAACATCAAGGATGCCTACTCTCACCACTTTTATTCACAGCAATTAGGCAAGAAACAGAAATAAAAAGCATACAGATTGGAAAGGAAGAAGTAAAACTGTCCCTATTTGCAGATGATGCATTAGTATTATATATAGGAAATCCTGAAGACTCCACTAGGACACTGATAGAACTAATAAATGAATTCAGTGAAGTTGCAGGATACAAAAATCAATACATAAAAATCAGTTGTGTTCTATACACAACACTGTAGAATCACCCATGCTCATGGTGTGCAAGAATATTGCTAAAATGTCCGTAAGACTCAAAGCAATTTACAGATTCAATGCAATCCCTATCAAATTTCCAATGGCATTTTTCACAGAAATAGAGAAGATAATCCTGAAACTTGCATGGAACTACAAAAGACCCTGAAGAGTGACCCTGAAAAGACACTGAGCGTGTAAGCAATCTTGAGAAAGAACAACAAAGCTGAAGGCATCGCTCCCTAATTTCAAACTGTATTATAAAACTAAAGTGATTAAAACTATGGTATTGGTATGAAAAATAGACATATAGATCACTGGAAAACTATGGTATTGGTATGAAAAATAGACATATAGATCACTGGAACAGGACAGCCGAGAAATAAATGCACACGTAGAGATTTATGACAAAGCAGCTAAGAAACTACAAAGGGGAAAGGACAGGATAGTCTCCAATAAATTGTGTTGGGAAAACCGGAAAACCACATGGAAAAGAATAAAACTACCATAAACAAAAACTGACCCCAAATGGATTAAAGACTTGAACGTAAGACCTGAAACCATAATATTTTCTTGGAAGAAAATATTGGTGGTAAGCTTCTTTCCATAGGTCTTGGAGATGATTTTTTTGAGTCTGACATCAAAAGAAAAAGCAACAAAAGCAAAAATAAACAAGTAGGATTATATTAAACTAAACTTCCTGAACAACAAAGGAAACCATCCACAAAGTGAAAAGGCAACATACTGAATGGAAGAAAATATTTGCAAGTCATTTATCTGATAAGGGGCTAATATCCAAAATATCTAAAGGATTCATACAACTCAACAGCAAAATAAACACACAGGCAAACAAAAAAAAAAAATAATCTAATTAAACTCCAGGCAAAAGATCTGAAGAGACATTTTTCCTAACAAGATACAGATAGTCAATAGTTACATGAAAAAACGTTCAACATCGTTAGTCTTCTGGGAAATGCAAATCAAAACCACAAAGAGATATCACTTCACATCTGCCAGAATGGCTGGTATCAAAAAGACAAGATTTAAAGAGTGTTAGCAAAGATGTGGAGAAAAGAGAACCCTCGTGCACGATTGGTGGGAATGTGAATTGGTGCAGCCAGTATGGACAACTGTATGAAGGTTCCTTAAAAAATTCAAAGGAGAACTACCATAAGATCCAGCGATTCCACTTCTGGGTATTTATCTGAGGAAAACAAAAATGCTAACTCAAAATAGTATGTGCATGTTTATGTTCATTTCAGCATTGTTTACAAAAGCCAAGATGGGAAAGTAACCCGTGTCCATTGGTGGATGAATAGGTAGAGAGGTTGTGGTATACTTTTTAGCCATAACAAAGAATGAAATCTTGTCATTTGTAACAACATGGATGGACCTCAAGGGCATTATGCTAAATGAAATAGGTCAGACAGAGAAAGACAAATACCATATGATCTGTCTTGTATGTAGAATATAAAGCATCCCCCCCCAAAGAAAACAATAACAAAAAATGAAGTTTATAGATACAGAGAATAGATTAGTGGTTGCCAGAGCGGGGGGGGGGGGGTGCGTTGCAGAGAAGTGGATGAAGGGGGTGAACAACAAAACAACAACAGCAATTAAAAAAAAAAGAGTATTACTGCAAACAATTGGTGAGCCTAATGGTAACCACAAAGCAAAAACCAGTGTAAATACACAACAGAGAAGAGAATCGAAGCATACCACAAAATAAAGCAGAGGAGGAAAAAGAAACAGCCAGAAAACATATAACAAAATGGCAATAAGTACATCCATCCTTACGTGCTTTATCCATGTTTACTTTAAATATAAATACTGGTGGTAGTTTTGCTATTCAGAGATGTTATAAAATTTCCAGGCATTTTCCAATCCTTTAGTTCTGCCATATCCAGAAAAGCTGTCTCAAGCTCTCAAAATGACGACGGTAGCTCTAGGTACCACAAGTAAACTCCAAGGCAGGAATGAGGAGGAAGAGAAGGTAGAAGGCACAGTGGCTTGGAAGAGAAGAGTGTTTCTCTTTTCATAACGCTTCTTAATGGAAAGGAAAACAAACATCTGACTGGATAGCTCCAAAACTGACTTAACCAAATGTCTCACCGGACAGAACGTACTAACCTGGCCGCATGATGACAAGTGGGGGGAAAAAAAAAAGCCAGTTTCACTGTTTTATGATTATTCATGATTGTTTAATATGGGAATGGCAAAAAGTTTCAAAAGCTAGTTTACACTTATTACCTGTAACTGAGAAGGTCGAATGATGAGTAATATGTTTAATTCTTCTCTGGTTTCCTAATGCTTTGTAATATGGCTCAATTAGTTTGATCGTAAACATGCTTTTATAATAAAAAGAAATTCATCTGAACTAAGAGTAATCAGACTTTTGCAGAAAGACTCACTGATGTATCCAGCACCGCATCTCACTTCCCATCTCTGCACTTAACCAAAGCAGGGAAAGAAGTGGAGAAGTCCTGCTGGTATCTTTATGGTCATTCTTTTAAGCAGATTGTGTACAATGTGACAGTGAGCATCTTCTCCAGTGTCTCCTGATTCAAGACATGATTAAACTGATTAATTTCAAAATCTATACTACAAATCATTTTTAAAACATAAAATATACTTAGCACTGACTTGGAAACCTGTGATTAGTTTCCCCTGGTTTCATGACCTCCTTCTTGGTTCTCCTTCTTCCTTACTGGCCACTCTTTCTCCCTCTTGTTTGATGGTTTCTCTAACCTTTAAATGTTGATATCTCCTGTACTTAGTATTCAGACCTCATCTTTGCTCCATTTATACTCACTTCCTAAATGATCTAATTCCTTCCAAGTCCATATTTATATCTTCGGCATTGATATCATCCTTAAACTTCAGACTCATTTATTCAACTGCCTACTTCCATCTCTGGGATGCGTAATGGGCTTCTTAAATTTAGCGTATGTAAGACCAAACTCTTGAAATCTCTCAAATCTGCAGGGCTCCTTTTTTTCCCATCTCATAAAATGTACTTCTACCCTTCTAGTTTCTAACAAAACCGCTGGCATCATTTCTTGATTCCTTTTTTTCCTTTCCCGTTGCAATTGAATCCACTGGTGAATGCTTTCAGTTACTCCTTCTAAAGATGCCAGGTCTGGCCACTTCTCACCATCTCCATTGCTACCACCGTGGTAGAATCACCTCTTTTTAGATGGATTCTTGGGATAGCCTCTGACTTGTCTTCTCGGTCTGGCCCATGTTCTCCTACAGTCTATTCTAAACAAAATAGCCAGAGTGGGTCTTTCATTATAGAAGTCAGGGTAGTAACCTCTTGACTTGAACCCAGGCCGTCTCATTACACTCAACAAAATCTAGAGCCCTTACCAAGTCTTAGTATCCTTGAATGATCTGGAAGGCTCTCCCACACTGCCTCTGTGACCTCATCTCCACCAAGCTTCCCTTTGATCACTATGTTCCATCCCTATGGACTGTATTTGCTATTCCACAAACATACCAAGCATGCTCCCATCTTCATGCCTTTGAATGTGTTCTTTCTTCTTCCTGGAGATACTTCCTTTATGTACCTACATGGATCACCCCTCATTTCCCTAAGGTGTCTCTTCAAATGTTACTTTATCAGAGAAGATTTTCCTGATAATGCTAATTACACTAATGAAAAAAGTTCTCCCTCACCATTACTAATTTTCCCACTTTGCTGTATTTTGCTTTCATAGCATTTGTTTCCATCTGACTCAAATTTCCTCCCACCTTCTCTGCCTGTCTTGCTTCCTTCCTTCCTTCCTCCCTTCCTCCCTTCCTCCCTTCCTCCCTTCCTTCCTTCTCTCCTTCCTTCCATCCCTCCATCTGTGATTCATAAGGTTAAAATTGTATGTAGTGTTTTAAATCCTTCATTACAGTCATTAAGTTCTAGTCTATGTTGACACGTATTTCTATGCCTATAATTTATTGAACCACCATATGTCTGAGCTGGAAAGGTCTTGAACATAAACTCCCTCACTTTCTATATAAGATACGTCAGGCCCAGAAAGGGGAGATGACTTGGGTACAATCACACAGCTTATTACTGAGAGAGCTAGAATCCAATTCTAAGATATCTGGCATGTAGACCATGTTCATTTAAAGTGTAAATTGTCCACTGGATATGTTAAACTCCATATTGATACCTCTTCATGACTTATGTCTAAAAGGTGCTTCACCTGAAATCTAAACATCAATAGAAATTAGTTTCCTTATGAAAAAACAGTTTTCTCTGTTGACAGTTAGGTGGCCACCATAGTGTCAAAACAGCAGAACTCAGACGTACTGATACCATTCACGGAGGGATGAAATGTGAGTGTGTGTGTGTGTGTGTGTGTGTGCGCATATGCCTTAGATAATATTCCCATAGGGAAAAAAAAAACACTCTCATGTTTGAGGATACAACAAGACAGACCATTTCTTTATGGAGTTTACAGTTTAGTGTCTGTTTGTGGTTTTGTGCATACAGGGCTTGGGTGTGAGGACTAACAAATCATAAATAAATTAATGTGTTGAAATATCATTAACAGTGGTAATACTCAGTCCTACAGGAAAAAAAAAGCTACAATGATAGAAAATAATAGTGACTCCCCGTCACTAGGGTATTGTGCAACCACAAGACAGAATAGTGTAGAGGAGGATGAAAGGATTATAGACTGGGCATTAGATTATATATTGGCTTTCATAATCCCCCCAAACTTTGAGCTTCTACAGTCCTGTGCACTGAGCTAATTATTGAAAATCTCTCTAGGAATTATAGAAAACCATAAAAATCAAAGGGGTTATTACCTAGGATGGAATCTTCCCACACCTTAGAAATTGAATATGTTCTCATCTACAAAGGGGATACCACCTTCCCAAATTGGGGCTAGGGTATATAATCAAGATCTCCTTCCATTAGGACATTTTTTGTGTAACATGTACTACCTAGTGATTTGGTTTAAAGTGGAGATTCCAGGCTCCCATAGCTTGGAGATTCTAATTAACAGACTTGAGGAGGGGCCTGGAGAAACTGCAACCTTAATAAGCAAACAAGAAAACCCAGTGGAGGTGGACCAGGACTGTACTTGGAGAAGCACTTGACTTGGTGACAAGGAACCCCTATTGAGATCCTAGCTCTACTCCCTCTGCCTGTCATCTGCTGAGATTAGGACTATTGTAGCCCTAAGGATATTTTAACTTGCTGTGGAACGTTGTTAGGTTATTCAGCCTTTCTGAGCCAAAGTCCCTACATCTATAATGACACAGTAAGATGCTGTTGTGAGGGCCAGAAATTTAAAATGCAAAATGCTGACCTGAGCGCCTGGCACATCACAGCTGCTTACTAAACAGTAGCTATTCTCCGCTTTATTTCTGCCTGTCTAGGTTATTTGGCTGCCTCCTTTCAAGTCCTCTCTGTTTTCCAATGCAGAGGCAACATTCACCTTAGGTTGAACAACACGTTTGGTGTTGGTTTGTCAATTTTTGCCATTGTTCCTGGGCCTTCACCTCCCCTACAAATTTTCAGTCTGGTCTCGAGCAGTATCACCTTAATTACAGTTTTGCACTCTCTCTGCCTTATTATAAAGACACTAGAATAAAAACACTAATATTACAGCCATGGAATATCTGTAACTATCAAATTAGGTTATTCTTGTGTTTCCTGCTATTTAACTTACAATTATCTCTTGCAAAACCACTCATCTTTTCTGTTTAATCTAACATGAGTACTGTGAAGCAGAGAAGATTATGCAGTGGACAGATGAGGTTCTGGAAAATGCTACCAAATTATGAAAAACATTTGAATTGCATTAGCTTCCACAGAATGTAAGCAAAGCATAAATGGGGAGAGAAAAGTCAGTCCATTCTGCGGCACTGGGCACACTAATTTATATAGGTTGTCTTCAAGTCAAATTTTAAAAATCAAATTTAAGTGTAAAAATATAATACATTTTGGTTGAATTAATCACTTTTTAAAAGTATGTTTGAAGTAAAGATCCTGTTCCAGCCTGTTTGAAATTAAAAGGAAATATTCTTTGAGTTAACCATAATTGCATGGAACTCTAGGTTGTGCTAGAGGATAACCAGGGGACACGTTAGATTAAATATTTCGGGAATCTGGGTATTCATAGAACATGGCCAGTTTCATTTGCTAGGTTCCATGTAATCTGCCTTTCAGTAGGACAAATAAGATACCAAAATAAATAAGTCTGTCAGAGCAAAAATATTGTTGCGTGGTCTTACTTTGTCTTTAAATAAACTACTAAGAAAACTTTTACGAAGGTATAAAATTTAAACCACAGTTAGTTACATATTTGGTAAGTTACATTTATTTAAGAGAATAATATTATACTAAATGAGATCTGGGCCAGAAAATCCAGGCCCTACGATTGCCAGGGCACAAAACCTTCCCTGCCCTTTTTCATCTAACTCTGCCTTCCCGTTCCTCTGGGGGAGTTGCATTGTAGTATCATCCAGTCGTGTATGTTGGAACGGGGGAAAGCGTAAAGTGAACACTAAGCTTTCTCTTCCCCTGTTCTTTGCAAAAGCAGGAAAAAAAAAAACTGGTCTTTCCCAGGAGGGCTCATCCGTGGTTCATATTTAATTTAGGGGAGGGAATTAGGGTGGGATAGGAATTATAAATATGCAAATGAAGGGATACAGCTATGCAAATGAAGAGATATTTACATCCTACCTACTTCCTTTCACTAGGCCCACTAAGGTAGTGGCCGAGATGTAGCATCCTGGATCAGAAAATTACAAAGTAGCTTCTTAATGACCCTAAATAATCCCTAACGAGTCCAAAATGCTTGATTCATGCTGTTCATACGGTAGTTTTTTTACTAAGAAGTGCCTCATAATTTTTTCATTTTGTATTTTGGAGAAAGGGCATTGTTTAACATTATTTAACCTGTTGCTACTTAATTGATTTTCTAATAGGAAATAAAGTTTTCTATTTCTGCTTAACAAAGACTTTATTAAAAGTAGCATGTCAGGATGAAAAATGGGATGAGCTATTAGGTGATGAGGTTTTTGGGGTGATGGGGGGTTTGGAGCTGACGACCAAGAAGGAATTCTTGACAATGTCTTTGTTGCAAAAAGGTGATTTTATTCAAACACTGGGAGAGTAGCTGTGGGCAGGAATAGCTGCCCTGGGGACCACGAGGAGAGACTGGTTTTATACTATGGGGTTGGGGGTGTGGTAAAGTCCAGGGGAAGTTTCCAGTGAGATTTTCATATGCGAAAGAAGACTCCCAGGATGCTATTGTCAAGCCAAGGTTGTTTTTCCCTCCAGCAAAGAATTAGCATTAAGACAGCAAGGAGTTCCTGGAGACACGTTTTACTAGGCCTGCCTCAAGTATTTGTCACTGGGCTGCAGGTTTAAGAAATTTAATTTTATCTGCCATTTCCTTCTGCCTTTGTTTCCCACAGCATTAGGGTTTATCTTTAAAACCAGATATTTATCTTTGTTTTATCTTTATTGTCATCTTTATTTTATCTTTAAAACAAAGATGCTAGTTATAAAGGATCTCTGCTAAATGTGAAAATAATAGAGCTAAAAAACATTGTCTTCGCTTGGGGTGCGTTAATAAAAATTTATAGGTTAGCAAGTTTATTCCACTCATTTGTTTAATAATCGTTGAGCATCTAATAAAATCCCAGATACTGTTCTAGAGGTTGTGACTACATTAATAAATAAACCAAGCCCTTATCCTTTGACGTGTACATCCTCTATGACAAGTATAAATACTATTTTTTTTAAGTAAAGAGATGATGTGAAAAGACCATTTTGTCTAAAAGGTTAACTCTAGAAGACAAGAGCTACAGAAAAGTAGGGCACATTTTAGTATTATTTCAAAAGTGTTTATAGGAAGTTGATTGTGGATAAAGTATGAAACACATTTTATTATTATCTTTGAGATTTCTGAAGTTTTTCCCTCATTCATTTCACTTTCGATAGTTACTGTCACCCTGTCATAAGTCAAAGTCATTCTTTTTCAAGATTCAACTCATTTCCTGAGCTCTTTTTTTTTTTAACTTTAACTTGGTTTTTTATTTTAGAGAGAAAGCACAAGCGGGAGGAGAGAGAGAGAGAGAGAGAGAGAGAGAGAGAGAGAGAGAGAATCACAAGCAGGCTCCAAGGTCAACACAGAGCCCTTGGGAACATGCATGACCAGAGCTGAAATCAAGAGTCAGACTCTCCAGGCGCCTGGGTGGCTCAGTTGGTTAAATGTCCGACTTAGGCTCAGGTTATGATCTCTCGGTTTGTGGGATCGAGTCCTGACTTTGGCTCTGCACTGACAGCTCAGAGCCTGGAACCTGCTTCAGATTCTGTGTCGCCCTCTCTCTCTGCCTTTCCCCTGCTAATGCTCTGTCTCTGTCTCTCTCAAAAATAAATAAAAGCACTAAAAATTTTTTTTAAAAAGTCGGATGCTCAACCACCTGAGCCACCCAAGTGCCCCATGTTTCCTAAACTCTTAAGAGATAGTATGCCTGAGAAGAATTAGCTCAACACTGAAGCTCACACCCCTGAAAAAGTGGAATTTGCAAAACTAAGTGATTTCACTATTACCAGGTAATGATAAAGAGTGTACTTGGGGCGCCTGGGTGGCTCAGTTGGTTAAGTGTCTGACTCTTGGTTTCGGCTCAGGTCATGATCTCACCTTTCCCGGGTTGGAGCCCCACATCTGGCTCCGTGCTGACAGTGCAGAGCCTGCTTGAGATTTTCTCTCCCTCCCTCTCTCTGCACCTCCCTTGCTTGCTTGCTCTCTCTCTCTCTCAAAATAAATAAACATTAAAAAAAAAGAGTGTACTAAATTTGCTTAACATGCATTTGTCTTAATGAGCTTTTATCTTTATTGGGAACTTAAAAATTTGCTTATATTTTTAACTTCATCAAGATTGCTATTTGTTTTTATCCAAGTTATTTTTATTCAGCCATTTAGGTGAATGGTGAAATAAACTTTAAGAAGAAAATTTTTTGAATAGGTGTTATGTGCATATGGGACAAAATTCAAAACGTAAAAAGGTATACAATGGAAAACTTTTTTTTTCTTGTTTTTATCCTGAGCCACCATTGTAGATCTTTCCAGTGATATTCTAAAGGAGCTTCTCACCCTTTAATATGCATATGAATACTGGTAAACTACAGATTCTGATTTAGGGGGGTGGGGGCAGTCTTAAGAGTCCACATTTCCAAGTTCTCAGCTGAGTCTGATATTGCGGGCCTCGGACCGCACTCCCAGTGGCAAAATGGAGAAGCACACTTGTTTATATTTGTCTCTGTGTTTGTTTATTGGACTGAAATGAGCAAGATATTCTCATACACTGATACAGCTTACTGCTTTCTATTACAACTTCAGCCGTAGAGTTCCAGCTCGGAGCTTTGCTTTGTGACAGTTTTCTTCTAATTTTTGTCTGTCTGGAGTGATAATTTATACAGTTTGTTAAAACTCAAATCATAAATGAATGATGAAAACCGTCAATATGACCATTTGAAGCCTGGCACTAGGTGAGGCGTAAATCGTGAGGACTATGAGAATCCCTCTTCGCAAATTTTTTATCTGCCTTTTTTTTTATAAGGTTAGAAAAGTCCTCAAATCCAAACAACCTCCTAAATTTGGGTACAAGGCACACTGAGGATTTTAGCTTGCAGCCAGTATCATCTATCTAATAAAGATGCCATCATACTTGGAAATGATACAATTAAGTTCCCTGAAATCAATATAAAGTACAGAGATGGCCTAAATATTTTAAAGTCAGAGACATTCACATTCTATCTGCCTGAATAAAGTATTCTCTAGAGATGACCGTGATCAATATCGCAAGGGGTACGGACATTATCTTTCTTGGACCTGTATGTGAATGTTACTCAGAAAACATGGGCGGCTCCTAAAAGAAGATTAAAAGTTCGTGTTCGTTTCTTATTTTCTGCAACAATGTGAGCGCTAGAGGATTCAAATTTGCCCGTCTACTATGGCCGCAGAGTATGTTTTTATGAATACTTGTTCACATGGTGCAAGGTTTGGTTTTAGGAGAGGACCAATACCAGAGGCACGTTTCAGAAATAAAGATCTGGACCATCAAAAATCTCAATTTCTATGTGATCGGCAGAAAGAGCCAGAGGAATATGGATTCCTCCTTGAGGCCAAGTTAGTGTGTGTCACTGACCCCTTTGGTTTGAATGATTCCAGGGGACAGATGGATTTGGATCTGCCTAATCCCCTTGATCATGCACTCGTCTACCTTGCGTCGTGATCCTTATGCCTCGGTTATGTTGAGGTGTGCTATGTGGTACATGCTAAGTAGTGTGCTAAGTCGCAGAAAGCAAAGAGCACACCTTCCTGAAGTTCCAGCTGAGTTAAAAATTGGGCAGGCCCATATGAAAACAAATCAGAAACACTCAAACATGAACAGACAACGCAGGAGAATACAAAATTCTGATAGATTTTTACCAAACATGAGATTTCAAAACAATATTGAGCTTAGGTCTCTGCTTCCAGGTCCCTTGGAATGCAAATTTATGGCTTCAGCCAACAGAGGGATATTTTAATGGAAGAATTTTAGAAGTACTCTGATCTACACGGAAAGGGCATGAGGAGATCAGAACCCTGATCTTTTGAATTGTAGCTACCTTTCTTTGCCTCCTTCAAGCCTCTGGAGTGGGTGTGTGCAAAATATTTTGGAACCAAGAAAGTTGCTGTGATACTTTTGAAATCTTGACTTTCTGGAGGTAATGAGGTGACACAGAGGTTGCTGAGAGACTCCGACTGGTTTAAGAGAGGTCATCAATGAACTTATTTTCAAAGCTGAACTTGATATTATTTATTTATTTGTTGGTTGGTTGGTTGGTTGGTTGGTTGGTTGGTTGGTTTATGAGTTGGTACATGTTAATGAACTTCTAATAAATGATCTCTGTAGAGAAAACGCTGTTGATTTGGACTGTTCAGCAGCGTTTGGGCTGCTGATTTGGGCTGTTTCTGAGCAGAAAAGGTAAAAATTTTCTAGAATAACCCATTTTCTAGAATTAACTTTACCCTATTTTCTAGAATTGTTTTTCTAGAATTAACCCATTCCGGCTGGAAGTAGAGAACAAGTCACTTCTTTACAGAGGGAATACAAGATGTATTGAATGGAGTCTGTCATTGAGAACCAGTTTTAATCCTTAGCTTCCCACCTTGGGCAGGAAGCTAAAGTTCTCCAGGCTTCAGTGTTCTCACAGGAGAAGTGGGACCAGTACAAGGATGAAATGAGTTAGATGTGGATTGACATTTTTGCCTTCTCTTCTTTTTTTTCTTCGATACCTTTCCATTTCTTCTTCCATTCCCTTAGTGCCTAGAAGTTGACAATGAGTAGTACCTCACCATTCGAGTGGGAAAGTGGTGCTGTGTATTAGAAGTCAGCCCAAAGGACCTGGGTCTTTCCCAATACTGAGATTCCCACTGATGATCTACGAAAGCTTTTTGCTAAGGAAGCATTTAGAAAAATAATCAACTGTCTAAAGTAGAAACACATTTAGATCCTACTGTTTACTGGCTTCAAAACTGAATGTGCACAAAAGGATGACCTAGAAACAAGCAGGAAAAAGCTGTGTGGCATTTAGATGCATATCACATATGCATAATTGATTCCTCAAAAGGTTAAATACTCTTAGCATATGTAGGGATAGTGATATATCCATGATGGATTCATAATTATTATGGCAATGGCTTTGTTTTACATAATTCTAAAGTAAATGCCATGTTTCTTTGGAAATTCCAGGACTGGGATTCAGAAAAGCATATGTTTCCAAGTAGATAGCAGGGTAAAAGGAGCTACTCTTTCCCAAACAGAAGGACTATTCATGTAGCTAGTACGCTAAGCTTTATGAGGCACTGACTGCCACTAAATTCTCTTTGGAATTGAAATGCAATTACATATCGAGGACAAGTGCTAAATATAAACAGAAAAGGCCAAATACATGACTATTTTTTTGCTTTGTTTTTGCAGTATATTTGCAGGAAGAATTCAATACCCCAAACACACTATAATCCTTAATTGAAACACACAGGCAATTTGGTGAAGCCTTTAGCAGCCTTTTTCAAAAGCTTATTGTAGCTTGCGAAACTGGTCTTTTCTTACGTAAACAATTGTAAGGATGCTAAGGAAATTAATAAAAGAACCAAGTCACTAAGAAATATGTAGAATGAAATACTATAATGTATGCCATAAAGTCAGAAAAAAATTGGAGTATGTTGTCTGAGGATACATATGTAAGCGGTAAAAACTGTATGGATGGGAATGGGTATTACAAAAATTCAAATTTGGGGTTTCTTCTTTGGAGAAGGAGGGAAATACAGCCTGTGCGGTACCCACAGGGGTTTTTGCTGGATGTATGATCTATGGGTGTTCATTGCTGATGTTAAATATTGTTATGTAATTTTTTAGGTAAGTTACATTTCTTAATCTGTAAGAATGGAAAAGTCAAAAGAACACAGTGAAGAAAAGCACAAATTAGGTTGGTAAAAAAAAAAAAAAAGTAGGATAGTAATAATGATAAAAAGTAAATTTATTAATCTTGGGTTGATCAAAGTATCCTCATATTGTACTTTTAAAAGATTTAAATACATGCCATGCGCAAGACACAACCACAATAGGTCTCTAGAAGGGCTAGAAATGGAAAGATGAGAAAGGGTATAGCAGATAGATACTGATGAAGTTTTGGGGTGATGGTGTGGTGGCTCAGATCTGATGGCCGAGAAAGAATTCTGGAAGACATCCCTGGAGCAAAAAGGTGATTTTATTAAAGCCTGGGTCAGGACCCATGGGCAGAAGAGCTGCTGCATGCACTGGATCATGGCAGGCCACTCATCACATACTCTCAGGCTGGCAGAGCATCAGGGAGAGAGTGTTCTGGAAGCAAGGTTTCCAGGATCTTGGGCTAGCTATTGCTAGGGAAATGCCACTTACTACCATTTAATAAGACCTCAGTCATGAGTCCCTTCGGATGAATATGGGGTGGGGTCATAAGCTCGGAGTATGATTGCCAGCGTATATCTTGGGGGAGTTGAGATAAAGGAAGTTTCCAAAGGAATGTTTCTAGGTTAAATTAGACTTACAGGTTCCTGGGGCGGGGGCATGGTCAGGATAACGTGAAGTCAAGATTCCCTTTTGCCCCTAGCAAAGTGTCATCATCATCAAGGCAGATGAGCTCCTAGAGGGAGGTCACTCTGCTGGTTTCAAGGAGTTGTCAGTGGGCTCTAGGCAGTAAGGGACTTTAATTTTGCATTTGCCTTGGTTTCCCACATCACCATGGCAAGCTCTTAAACCCCCTTTCCCTTGTTCTTGGGTAGCCAGGAGCGTCGGAGGATATCACACAGATCCTGCTTGGGTGGGGGGTGTGCCAGCCTGTGTTTTGCCCTCAGCTGCCCTATGCCCCCTCATCAAATACTAACAGAAGAAAGCTATTGTAGCCCTTTAAATAACAGGGAAACTGGACGTTAGGATAAAATGTAGTGTTGTTTATTCTCTCCGTGTCTTCAATTACTCTTTCTCCATCCTGAGACCATTTCATCCAGGCGTCTGCTTCTGAACTTGCAAGACTTTTGATAAATCATTTCTGCCTATTTCTTATTCCAAGCTAACCATTTTCAAAGCTTGGAATCTTTAATCTCTCAACTCTGGTAGTACTTATTATCTGAGTACCATTGATTTGGTACTAATCATAGGCTCTGTTTTAATGTTATTGGTATTCACGCATTTCTTCAATTAAATTGTTAGAATCTAGAGCTATAGATTATACCTTCTTCATCTTTTAACACCCAGCATCACCTCCTCCTAAGATCTGCCATGCGGTAGAATCCAGTCGCCTGGCATACAGTAGAAAGTCAATAAACGTGTCAGCGGGCAACTGAAAAATGGCTTCTGAAAGTGCATTAAAAGCTGTTTTAGGATGTTTGAGTGCTTTGGCAATGCTGTGTATTTACATTTTTTTAATTTAACATAATTTCTTTTTTTAAAGTTTATTTATTTTGAGAGAGAGAGAGAGAGAAAGGATGAGTGGTGGAAGGACAGAGAGAGAGAGAGAGAGAGAGAGAGAGGAGAGAGTGAGAATCCCAAGCAGGCTCCACACTGTCAGCACAGAGCCTGATGTGGGGCTTGATATGGGGCTCAAACCCATGAACCATGAAAACATGACCTGAGCCCAAGTCAGATGCTTAACCGACTGAGCCACCCAGGTGCCCCTATATTTACATTTTCTAAACAATCTCTCAGCCAAAGTTCTCTAATGGAGACAGAAAGAGACACTATGGTTAGAGAGTGACCAGGAGCCGTGTAGAGTTGGTAAGGTGAAGACCATAGCCTGGTAGGAGGGTGCCCACCTCTGGACCTAGCTGGGAACTCCTGCAGGTTCATTAACTGATCTTTAAGGGTGGAGACTGCATCCAATAAACTTTTTATCTCTACACCTGGAACAAAGTCCAACATGTAGTACGTGGTCGATAAATGCTTCTGCAAGGTATGAGAGAATTAAATTTTAGTCTTGGATAATTTAATTCACTCCCATGGCTTCAAAATAAGGTGCCATTGAAGGCTTCCCAGCGCAGGTCTTTAGTTAGCTCTGGCTTTTCTCCACGGCGGGGAGGGTGAGTGGGAGGGTAGAGGAGTCAGCCCAGCCCAGGCAGGATGCAGATGTTAGCACTAGAATTTGTACTCTGGGCTTAGGGGCTGATTGGAGCAAAGCTGGATAGAGTGGATTCGGTTCTGCCAGCTGATAGCGGACTATGGAAACACGAAACGGATGTTTAAAAGGCCACGAGGAAGCCCATGGAATAGATCTTCAGTGCTTGTCCCGCTGGCCATTGAGAAGTAGCTGGGGTTCCTGTCTTCTCATGGCATGCAAGATAGGCTGTCTGTTGCAAACCTTGTTTAAACATAGTGGTTTTTGACTAGGCAATATATAAAGCATAGCGTATAAAAATCAAAGGGTACAGTGGGTATATGGTAAAAATAAGTGTGCCTACCACTTTTGCCCAAAGTTACTCTCTCTAAAGACATCTACGGTTACCAAGTCATTCCACTGAGGTTTAGGTACGCACAAACATTTCACATTTAGATATACATATACATGTTTATGTTTCTACATTTTCAGACAAATAGTTCATCTGATAGCATATTATATTGAATCTTGATTTTTTCATTTAAGACATTATGCTGGAATTCTTTCCATTTTTTCTTGTATTATTTTAAAAAATCCCAGCCTCTAATATTGTCTGATATACTGTCCAATATTGGTTTCATGAGAAAATGAATGAATGATTTAATAATAGTTTCTAATTCATTCTGAACCTAGAGTCACCAACCATCAGATTTTATAAAATGCCTTATCTTACAGCCCATCTTTAATTTGCATCTTTTTGCTTATAAGTATCCTATCGAAACCTCAAAAAGTCTCAAAAAAATTCATCCGGCAGGAACCTTCCTTGAATATTGCCTCTCACACTGTCCTCCAGGAGTTATCTTCAAGCACTTAACACTTTGCTATTTTTGATTGTCCTTTAATTCTTATTTGTTAACATCATAACCATAAAGGTGTGTGTAATACTCAACAGCTTTTATTGAATGTTTAATTGTGCCAGACATTTCACTAAGCACTTTAGGTGCATTTCCCATTAATCCCTACAACACACCTTTCTCTCCCTTTAGTGGGAAAATTCCAAGTTGTGGTCCTCTGTCACTTGCAGGGTCTGTATGATTGAGCCTCAGCTGTCATGGCAGTAAAACCCTTTTCTCCTACTCTTTATTACCTTTCCTCCCTTCCCTCTCTCATTTCTCCAATTGCTTCCTTCCTGAAATCACCTGCCAAATAAATGACTTACACTCACATCCTCCTTCAGGGTCTGCTTTTCGGGAAATGAAATCTCAAGAAACTGAAGTTTAGCGTGTGAATAACTTGTTCAAGTTTATCAATACATCGAGTGGCAGGTTGAGGATTTGAGCCCAAAGCCACACCCAAAAGTGCCCTACATGACTGCTAACTAGAGAGTACGTGCCTCGAAGCAGACCAATGAATCCTGACTTCCCTCTGTAGTGTGTTTCAAAATGCAAGCCAACGTCAGAGCTTAATACTTCTGCTGGTCATTGCCATTTTGTTTTGGACAGTCTCTTTCCCGCCCTGGCACACCAGGACATGCATTTTAGGCACGGTTAAGCTAAACCCGTGTCCTCTTCATTTGTTACTGAAACTGTGATTTATGAAACAGTTCCTCGTGCTCGTGTAGTGGCTGAATGTCCTCTTGTCATTCTACAGACAGCAACTTCATCCTCGCGAACGCCCAGGTGGCCAAGGGGTTCCCCATAGTCTACTGTTCTGATGGCTTCTGTGAGCTGGCTGGATTCGCCCGGACTGAAGTCATGCAGAAGAGTTGCAGCTGCAAATTCTTATTTGGAGTCGAAACCAACGAGCAGCTGATGCTTCAAATAGAAAAGTCGCTGGAGGAGAAAACAGAATTCAAAGGAGAAATTATGTTCTACAAGAAGAACGGTGAGTGCCTTTCTTAGACTGGTGCTCATTGGGCAGTTGTGGAGGGTCACCCTCTCCCAACTCAGTAATTACTTCATAACTCCCATTAAGGCTTAATGGTATTTCATGTAAATGTAGGCTGTTACTGAAGTTCTGCTAGTGACTCGGGCAATAGCCTTGTTTTAACCATTAGCAGCATAAACTGCTTGAAAACTTAGCATTAGAATTATGACTGCTCAATGTTAATATATTAACTGAGTGAATATAAGTTAAAATAAAGTGTGTTACAGTTTTACTATGGTCATTCTTAAAATACATATTAGATATGGTAGTTGTTAATATAGTATAAATAGATGATCTTATCTGGGGATGTTTTCTAAATTGTATGCCTTTCAGAACCACATCTCAACCACAGTCATTAAGGACAGAGATCCGGTGTTCACTGGCAGAAAAGGAAGTTAATTTAAAGCACATCAGCATAGGCATTTTTCTCTTCCAGTTCACTGGCCCCAGAGCCTTTCTCACTACCTTTTTATTTTTTTATTTTTAAAAAAATGGTTTTTTTAATGTTTTTATTTATTTTTGAGACAGAGAGAGACAGAGCATGAACGGGGGAGGGTCAGAGAGAGAGGGAGAAACAGAATCCGAAGCAGGTTCCAGGCTCTGATCTGTCAGCACAGAGCCCGACGTGGGGCTCGAACTCACAGACCGCGAGATCGTGACCTGAGCTGAAGTCGGACGCTTAACCGACTGAGCCACCCAGGCGCCCCTCTCACTACCTTTTTAAAGACAAACTAAGAGACACATGGTATAATTCAAGATGGGAGTAAATTTGCCTGGCTCAAAAGTGCCACTGAGGAAATATGAAGCATTTTCTTGTGGTTGCAGTTTTGTGACTCTTCTCTAAATAAAAGAAGATCTCTAGGGATGGGTGTAGTATTTGCAGTGCTTGGGTCCTATGTAGGAATCAGTATCATTATCTCATGGGCCCTGGTGGTTGGGATGAATCCAAGAGGCATTATTTTGGGGAAATGCTAAATCAAAATTAGAACAAATTGCCATTTTCCAGTTTCTAAAATTTTATCTCTTTCTTTAGTAGTCTTCCCTAAAGTAACATAGCCTTCTGAGATTTATCTGGGCACATGGTTGCCAAGGTAGAGAATAGATTTCCCAGCCTCTTTTGCAGTTGGGCTGGACATGTGACAAAGTTTTGGGCCAGTGATATGCAAGAGAACGATTTGTGCAACTTTTAGGAAAAATCCCTAAAGAAATACAATTGTGTGCCCTCTAATTTTTCTTCTCCTTTCCCATGATGTTACAGACTAAATTATGTGTCCTCAGAATTCATATGTTGAAGCCCTAACCCTCAATGGGACTGTATTTGGAGATGGGGCCTTTAACGAGGTGATTACGGTCAAATGAGATCGTAAGGGTGGGGCCCTAATCCAATACGATTGGTGTCCTTATAAGAACAAGAGATACCAAGGATACGGGCATACAGGAAAGGTGATGCAAACACACAGAGATAACGCCACTGTCTGCAGGCCAATGAGAAAGGCCTCAATAAAACAATGCTGTCAGCACCTGATCTCCATTTTCAGCTTCCAGACCATGAGAAAATAAATTTCTGTTGAAGCCACCCTGTCTGTGGCACTTTGTTAGGGCAGCCCCGGCAAAGCAGTGGGCTTTTTCTGTGGGTCAGAACGTTAAGGCAAAGCCGGAAAGCCAGCTTCCACCGTTTGCAAAGGTCAACATCACAGAGGAGTGCAGAGTAACAGGATGAAAGGAGCCATCCTCCCCCACCCCAGACAGAAGCTCGTACATGCCCATCTTATTTGAATCATTTCATTTGGGGCTCGTTTTGTTACAACGTCTAAATTGCGTTCTAACGCAGGGTTTCTCAACCTTGGTGGCGTTGACATTTTGGGTCGGTAATCATTTGTTGTGGAAGGCTGTCCTGTGCATGGCAGATGATAAGGAGCATTTCAGGCTTCTATATTTTGCTCTCAACACTTAGTATTGGGGTCATTGTCAGGCAGAGAAGTGGGGGCCTAAACATGGGAACTTCATCTTCTTTTATAACGGGTTTGTCTTTGGAAGACATTCTTTGAGCGTGTGAATTTTGGATTCACAGTGGGCATGAAATACGGGAGAGTACCATCCTGGGAGGCACAGAATATCCAATGCTTTGGTATTAGGAACATAGTTCAGACCATTGTGTCCTTCCTAGTGTCAATAGATAAGGCCTACGTAGCAAATATGATAAAATGAAAGGACTCCAGTTCTAATTATAGCACAATCATTGAAGATAGCCTGAGATTAAAACAAAAAAAAGTGGAAGATGCCACTGAGAATGCAGACTGGTAGGGAGTGATAAAACCACCATCTGGTGGAACAAAGAGAAAAGGGATATCTTTTGTCTAAAATATCTGCTGACAGCAGACTTGTCCTTCTCAGGATAGGCACCTTGGATAGATGACTCCAAATCCATCTGGGTGTCTCCCTTTTTCAGCCACCTCTAAAGTTCTGAATGTAGCACCACTGAGAAAAGTTCAGGCCAAGGAGGAGAAGCCCCAAAAATGGAGATTTGAGAGGCCAGAAAAGTAGAAATTATGGAGCACAGGGTGGGAATTTCCTGAGTTCCATGTTTTATAAGATGTCTGCAGCCTTGGACCTCTTTGGACGGAAATCATTAAAAGCATCAGTTGCCTCTATGCCAATCAATATGGAAAATTGTCTGACGTTGTGAGCAAACAAATTGATCCAGTTACAAGTGGTTGAAAATTGCTGCCTCTCCTATGATAATCATGCTGTATTTTCGCTATTTTTAGAAGTATCCGTCTGCACACACAACAGTGAACCTTTGAAGGCATAATCTGTGCATTAGTTTACTCTGCATCTCCAGCGTGTAGAGCTTGAGTTCAGAGCAGTGTCCATCAAATGTTCATTCCTCAGTAAATGCTTGCCGAATGGAATTGAAATGGAACATTAGAGGGACCTATGGATACTTCAGAGACTGTCTGGAGTTCTGATTTTTAAAAATAAGCTATGCCCTCAAGCGTCCTCCTTCTCTCCTCCAAAGCTCCTTTCTTTTAACTTACTTTCGAAAGTAGTGCTTGTTTCTTATTCTGGCCTGATACATTTTGACCATCTGTGACTGAGCTTCTTTGCTTACTGGCCCCTCAGTGTTGCACTGACCTCATGGGACAACACTGCCTTTTCTCTTCCTGCTCAGGCCTATAATAACCTGACCGGAGGCTGGTGATGTGCATCAGAGTACTCAGAGGTTTTAGGGCATCTCATGGGACTTATCGTAAAGGAAGACACACTACGATCCTATAGCAAATGTGCCTATTTACTGAGTCCAGAGGAAAATAAAAAGAGGAAGTTCTTACTGACATTACCCACCTGTCAGAACCCCAGCTCCTAGTCATGTCTTGAGTCTGTAAGTCAGACTCTCTACTCCCCCCCATTAAAGATCCTTCTGTCATACTTTATGAAGTATGCTTCATAAAGCATGAAGGTTGAATGCTCTAGTCCTCTTAGGAAAACCTTACTGTCTACCCACTAGACTGGTCCTCCTTGAAGGGTGTATTGTCCTCTCCTGACTAGAGAAAAGTGTGGGACACAGCATTCTCCAGAAGAATTCATCCCGCAATGCAGAGTAATTCAGCCTAAATAAAAATAAAATAAAACCATAAAGGGATGGAGAAGAATAGGTTTCGTCTGATCCCTTTCCTTAACTCTGCTCCATCAATTTGCTCCCTTCTCTCTGGGTTATTGTGGTTTCTTCTAGGTAACTGATAGAAAATAGACATATCTAGAGGGGTGTCTGGGTGGCTCAGTTGGCTCAACTCTGACTTCGGCTCAGATCATGATCTCACGGCTCGTGGATTTGAGCACCACATCACGGAGACTGCTTGGGATTCCTTCTCTCTCCTCTCTTCCTATGTGCATTCTCCCTCTCTCAAAATAAATAAATAAACTTCAAAAAATAGAAAACAGACATACGTAGAAGTATATGTACACACACAGCCCTCCGAAAATATAGTCATCAAAGAGAGTCCAGTCTTTTAAAAGGTCAATAATTATGACAGCTAGAAGAATAATAATGGCTAACACTTAAACAATATTTAGTACATGCTGAGTACTTTCTCACATACTTAACTTTTACTTATATTAGCCTATTTAATCCTAGAACTTTTTAAAAAATAAATACTCTTATATTATAATATTGCAGATGAGGAGACCAATATACAGAAAGAATAAGTTTTTTTTTTAAATTAAGTAATAATTAGGAAGACAAATAGTTTCACAGGTAAACATAATATAAATCTACAGTTATGCTGCAGGTAACAAAATGTAGAATTGTCAAATTAGTCTACATCTGAAACTAATAAAGCATTATGTGTCAACCATACTTTAGTAAAATCATCTGTTTTCAAAAAAATTAAGTGATTGTATAATTACCGTAAAGCACTAATCATCGACTTATAGAAATTGTTCATTACTGCGTTGTCATATTGTGTATGATTGTATTTGGAATTTGACTTATTTCAAGTAAAATACCTAAGTAAAAGACGTAAAAAAGCATAATATGTAAACTTGTCTTTGTCTAAAATAGAGATAGTAATATTTTACACTTTCACATTCAGACGGAGTTGACATTTCTCCTCACTTGTCCTCCCTCTAGATAGTCAAGGGTCTACCCATATATCAGAAATAGATGCCTTTTCAGAAAGCAGACTCCTCCACTTTTGTGGGTTTTTTTTTTTAATGTTTTTGAGAGAGAGAAAGAGAGAGAGTGCAAGCAGAGGAGGAGCAGAGAGAGGGAGACACAGAATCCAAAGTAGGCTCCAGGCTCTGAGCTGTCAGTACAGAACCTGATGTGGTGCTCGAACTCATGAGCTCCGGGATCCTGACCTGAGTCGAAGTTGGATGCTTAACCTACTGAGCCACCCTCCAGTTTTGTTGATATCAAAAGCCATTAACCAGAACTGTTCTGGGCAAACAGAGGTTATGGCTACCCTAACTGAGTGTAATCATTTTATTAATTCTGTGTTCATCCTCTCATTTCTTCTATATGAGTGATACTAATATCTATGTGGTTCTCTCTTTTTCTTACTCACAGCATACTTTGCACACTGTTCTGCACCTCACAGAACACTGTGTGTCCTGTAGGACTGTGTATACCTTGTCGAACTCTAAGGTTCCTTCTGCCATCACCAGGAAGTTATTTTATGAATCATTTCTTAGTATAGCTGCATTTTTGCAACTTTCTGACGTAGGTTCCCTCTCCTAGGGTGGCCTCTCCTACACTACTATTTGAAACATTTCCCTTCTTTACCCTGATCTTCATGCTCTAACCAAGTTGAGTTCTGGTTCTAGCAGCTTCCGAGAAAGATTTTTCTCGGAGCGTTGAAGGCTCAGGCAGCCCCAACACCATCCTATCTTTGTGTAGCCCACTTGCACTCACCTGAAATGGAGCTCCTTTCTAGTTTCTTTTTGCAAGATTTTTAAAAAATTTTTTTAAAGTTTATTTATTTTGACAGAGACAGAGTATGAGCATGAGCTGGGGGAGGAGTAGAGAGAGAGACAGGGAGACACAGAATCCGAAGCAGGCTCCAGGTTCCAAGCTGTCAGCACAGAGCCTGATGCGGGGCTCGGACTCACGAACTGTGAGATCGTGGCCTGGGCCGAAGTCAGACGCTTAACCGACTGAGCCACCCAGGCGCCCCTAAGATTTTATTTTTAAATAATCTCTACACCCAACATGGGGCTGAAACTCACAACACCAAGATCAAAAGTCACATATTCCACTGACTGAGCCAGCCAGGCACCCCTCCTTTCTAGTTTTAGTTTTTTTCAGATCTCCAGAGCCCTCCACTCTCAGAGCATTTCTTCTTTTGGAAATGGATAACCTGTTGAAGGTTTATGAGGTTCCAAGCTCCTAGGCCTGTGAGAATTCTCCTTTTCCTATCCTGTTTTTACCTTGCAGTTGCTACTCCTGCAACGATCTAGCTTCTAAGTCAACTAATCTGTCACAAAGGAGCCAAAAATGTAGCGAGGGAAGATAGTCACTTTAATAAATGGTGTTGGAAAAACTGGATATCCACATTCAAAAGGATGAAAACGGACCACAATCTTGTACCATACACAAAAGTCAACTCAAAATGGAATAAAACTTAATTACTGGGGGTATTGCCCCATCACTCTGTATTCTGAGGTTCCGGGGGGGGCACACCGTTACACAGTTTTGCTCATGATTGTGTGTGTGTGTGGATTTCTGATTTTGCTACCTTAGTTGCTTTAATTTTGTGAAAGGATTGGGGATGTTTCAAAGACCAACAACTCTTCACCACCATTGCTTTTTCACGTAGCTGTTTAAACAATCTCTTTAGACCATGTACAGTTGCTTTGGGGATATAAGCCCAATCTCTGAGAGGTTTCTTCTCCTTCTTTTTTTCTTCCTAAATTGCCATTTGTATGGCTGGGGTGTGAGGGGAATATCTGAACCGAAGGCATAGTGAGGAAAGGACCCCCTGACCTCTTGTTGACCACTGATTCATGCATGGCCCATCTGTCTGGTGCTCTCGCAAGGTGAGCACACCCGTCCTTCACACCTAGAAGCAAAGGGAGTCTCCGGGGAAATGAACTGGAGCATTCTTTACGCTCTCACATTTCCTCAAAAGTAGGCAGCCACCGCCATGTTGATAAAGAGGTAGTCTGACGAGCAGTTTCTCTCCAGTCCGAAATAGAGAAGGGAAAAGGTCCCTAATATCTTCAGTGTTTCCAAAAAAACAATCCAATGCAGCTTCTTTTGTCTTCAAAGCTGTGAAACCTCTGAGTGGAGAGATTATCTCTGGCTTCCCCTACTTGTTCTCATGATCCACAAGCTGAGAAGGGACAGGCTAAGATGTCATCTCATATTGCCATCTTCCAGATTCTAGCTTCTGGGTCAAGTTTTTTAATGGTAGAAAGTTGTTTCTTCACTGTCATAGAAGACCATCATGCTTGGCTCTATGGGCCCCAACCGTTAGATGTTAATCTTAGCATATCCTCTCCACAGAAATCTTATCTTTTAAGCCCGTTTTCTTTTATTGATTGATTGGTTGATTGATTGATTTTATTTCTTAAAATTTTAATTCTGGCATAGTTAACATAGAGTGTTATATTAGTTTCAGGTTTACGATATGGTAACTCAGCAATTCCATATTATCACCCAGTGCTCATTCCAAGACAAGTGCACTCCTTAATTACCATCACCTATCTCACCTATCTCCCCATCCACCTCTCCTCGGTGACCATCGGTTTGTTCTGTAGAGTTAAGAGTCTGCTTCTTGGCTTCTCTTTCTCTCTCTCTTTTCCCTTTGCTCATTTGTTTTGTTTGTTTTTAATTCCACATGCAAGTGAAATCATGTGATATTTGTCTTTCTCGGGCTGATTTATTTCCCTTAGCGTTACACTCTCTAGCTATATCCGTGTTGTTGCAAATGGCCAGATTTCATTCTTTTTAATGGCTGAGTAATATTCCATTGTATCAAGCTCATTTCTATACGAAATAGATCCCAGGAAGAAAAATGCAGGAGGAGAGCACACATTTAAGAAGAAAATGAAAATAACAGTTAATTTTGCAGATATAGTATCATGATGTGTTAGTTTGCTAGGACTGACCTAACAAAGTACCACACACAAGTGGCTTAGACCAAAGAAATGTATTGTCTCACCATTCTGGGCGCCAGGAGCCCACTATCGAGGGGTCAGCTGAGTTGGTTCTGCTGAGAGTTGTCAGGAAGAATTTGTTCCATGCCTCTGTCCTAGCTTCTGGTGGTTTGCTGGCAATCATTAGTGTTTCTTAGCTTGTAGAAGCATCATCCTGGTCTTACTTTCGTCCTCACATAGTGTTTCCTTCTGTGAGTGGCTATGTCAAGATTTCCCCACTTTTATAAGAATGCTTATCATATCTGATTAGTGCCCACCTTCATGATCCCACTTTAACTTGTTACCTCTGTAAAGACTCTATCTCCAAAAAAGGTCATATTCCAAGTTAGCATTCTAACATATCCATCAAAAACACCTGGCTACATTTACATTAGGTATATCACAATTTAAGTGACTTGCTCAAGATCGTAAACTAGTAAATAAAGAAGCCAAGATACATAAACGTTCTTGGACTTCAAGGTCCTTGCCCTTAAGCCACTGGCTCTCTGTAGAAATGGGGATGGGTACCACCTCCCAGGGGCATTTTGCAAATCTCTGGGGATGTTTGACTCAAGAAGTTGTTTTGTCATTTAATGGGCAGGAGTCAAGGACCCTAAATGTACTATAATATACGGGATTGTCTTGCAATCGAAGAATTGCAAGTATTTTCATACTTTGCAAAGTTTCATACTTTGCAAACTTTCCCAAAATTTCCTTGTGTTCTTTTGTGGTTTGTTTGTTTGTTTGTTTGTGGTAAGAACACTTAACGTGAGATCTATTCTCTTAACATTATGCAAAGTGAAATAAACCAGTCACAGGAGGACTGCAGGATTCCATTTTTATTAGGTATCTAAAATAATCGGACTCATAGAAGCAGAGAATAAAATGGTGGTTTCTGAGGGTTAAGGGGAGGAGGAAAAAGGGAGTTGTTCGCTGAGTAGAAAGTTTTAGCTACGCAAGATGAGTGAGTTGGACAGATCTATACCCCAGAGCGGCCACAGTTAACAATACAGTACCGAGTGCTGCATGACTTTGTAATGCCCCATCAGCTTTTCCGGGAAGTAAAGCACTGGTTTCTAATTATCTGAACTTAGAACTTAACACACACTGTTTTGGGGAAGGCTTTAATTTCCCACTGAATTTCCGAGAATAAAACCATAGTGCAGTGAGGAATGATTCAATTTCATCTTGTTCAGAATTTCACCCATTTCTGAAAAATCTCATCACTGACTCACAGGACTTGTCCTGGGTGCAGCAAGCACATGTGCCCGGGCTCTGCACGCAGAGTTCTTGCATTCCGGGAGATTCTGTACACGGGTCCAATTATCCAGCTGCCACAGTGCATCTTCTCTTGAAGCCAGTCATGCCTGAGCATTTCATGTTGAGATGCATACTAGTTTATCAGAGATGGCCTCACTCTGATTTTTCGGTAAGCTTACTGTTAATAACATACAGTATTGCTTTTCTGAAAACAACCTGTATAATATTAATTATGATTTTTCACTTTTAAATAGAGAAGAGAGAAATACAAGTATTTGTTACAAAAAGGAATCCCAAATCTGATAGTTTTGCATAACTCTTCTCACTCACAAATAAACTCATTCCCAGGTCACCTTCAAGATTTGCCGTCTGTTTCCACGCACCTTCTGAACTATTGCTTAATGTTTTTCTTTATTTTTTACTTTTTTACTTTAGGGACAGAGAGAGCATGAATGGGGCAGAGGGGCAGAGGGAGAGAGAGCGAGAATCTCAAGCAGGCTCCATGCTCAGTGCAGAAAGCTACACTGGGCTTGATCTCACAACCCTGGGATCATGAAGTCGAGAGTCAGATGCTCGACTGACTGAGCCACCCAGGCGGGCCTGCTTAATGTTTTTAAGTTGACTCACTTTTTTTAAAACTCAAATTGCAAGCAAAAGAAAGCTAAATCACTACTCTAAATGGAAAACCAGGATCACTAGCCTCAAGTGGAAGGTAACCATAAATAAATATGCAATAAAAATATTGTAATTTCAAGTCTTGAAACTTAAGGAAAAAAGTATACCGAAAAATACATAATAATAAATCTAATTGATTATGGTGTGCCACCAATGAATGTTATCTAGTTTTCCCAGTAAGAATTCAAGTAAGTATGAATTTTCTCACATTTACAGATAAGGAAAGTATGATGCAGAAAAATAATGTGAACACAGATGTGTCTTATGTGTGTTTCATCATAGACTGTCCTCAGCTTGTCATGACATGGACAAATGCTTAGAAAAATCAAGGCTTTTTTTTTCTTTTTAAATATAGTTCGATTTTCAACTTTCTGTGGTTTGGACTTTAAACATATATATTCGTGACAACAAAAACAACTTATTTACAATTTACTGTTTGTTTAGGGAGGATGCCTTCTATGTGTTGGGGAATCCTTTGTTTACTCAGCTGCTAGATATATATTCAGATGAAAATCAGAAGCTGAAAACTTAAATTGTTCAGTAAATACAAAGTGGTGGTGAGTGGGGGTAGGCTTCTCGTAAGTAGCAATGGGGAGAAGAAGAGAGGGAGAGGTCAGGGGGACAGGAAGAGAAGGTAAGAGAACAGGGAGAGCTAGAGAAATGGGAGACATTAGGTGGTGTCTTAACTCCTTTCCCTCAAAATGTCTGAAGGTAGGCTGGATATTTCTGTTTCAATATGCATTAAAGCTAATAGGTATTAAAATGTAAGATATTTATATGGACTAGCTAAAATAATCTGTTCTACCAAGAGTATGCATCCCACTAGTTGAGCAAGCACTGCGTTTACTTCTGTGTACACATAAACAGTCTGAACCAGGCATATGCATACTCAGTCTTAGGAGGTCAGCTCATGGTCAAAGACAAAAGGAAGCAGATTTCTTCGTGAAATCTCTTTTTTATTTACAGTGAGCTGCTCATGGCAGATAGTCATAGTAAGGACCATCACTTTCCTTCTAACACTGAGTTTATATGTAAGATATTTTTAGTGAGTTCAGTTACACTCAGTTTTTCAAATGACTCTGCAGATGATTTTTAGAATAGTTGATTATGCCCTGTAGGTATTTGAGAATTGGAGCTCAATACAGGAAAAGAGACAAAGCCTTGGGGTGATAGAATGTCACATGATTCTCAAAATCAACATTTTATGTATGTATGTATGTATGTTTATTTATTTTTGAGAAAGAGAGAGAGACAGAGAGTGAGTGGGGGAAGGGCAGAGAGAGAGGGAGACACAGAATCAGAAGCAGGCTCAAGCTCTGAGCTGTTAGCACAGAGCCTGACACAAGGCTCGAACTAATGGACCGTGAGTTCATGACCTGAGCCAAAGTCAGACACTTAACTGACGGAGCCACCCATGTGCCCTAAAATTAGCATTTCATTTTTTAAAAATTTTTTTAAAGTATCTATTTATTTTGGGGAGAGCACAAGCAGGGGAGGGGCAGAGAGAGGGAGACAGAGGATCCAAAGCGGGCTTTGCACTGACAGGCTGACAGCAGCGAGCCCCATGTGGGGCTCAAACCCACGAACCGTGAGATCCTGACCTGAGCTGAAGTCGGTTGCTCAACTGACTGAACTACCCAGGTGCCCCCCAAAATTACCATTTTAAATGTGTAGCCTAGTTACTTCCCCAGTACTATTAAGAAATGGGCTTGCAGCGTTGCAAATAGAATGGTTTCGTGTAAGATCCAAATTTCAGAGCAAGAGGTGTCATTCCCATCCATGTAATAAGTGAAAAACAAGAAAATGCTCTTTAATGGAAAGTGTAGTGTCTAAGCGCCTGTCTTTTGTGGCTATGGGCGTTGCGTTCCCAGACTGGGTGTCACTCACAGTAGCTTTAGATTTCCACCACATGGAGAGAACGGTGAGGTAAGCCAGGAACCTATTTCGACAAGAGTTACAGAACCAGCCCTGAGATTACAGGCAATACAAGAAACTTTATCTTAAGGTGGAGCGAGATCTGGGGCAAAAGGAAAAGTAAATTCTGAGTGAAGCGAGAGCATTTTCCCTGCCAGCCCTCCCATGGACTCAGACCAGAGTCCATGAGAAAGGGAGCACAGAGGAGGTGCCATCCTTTCATAGGATCTCCTCAGGCTGTTGACACTGTCTGAGCCCAGGGCATTAGCCTTCCTTGGGATGGTCCTTTGGCAACCACTAAAAGCTTCACGGTGAGCCTGGAGGATGACGCAGAGCTTAGAGTCTTGCATTCTTGGAAGGCAAGAGGACTAGATGATGGAGACCTTCCCCTTTGTGAGTTTTAGAAGTATCGGTGAAGAGCCCAATGGGGACTCAAGTCTACTGAAAAGCTAGTGAACGTAGGAGCTGGGAAGCTTTTTCCCCGTGGAATGGATACAAGCATATTCTTCCTCCCAGGCTCGTGGAGACAAGGAGGCACAGCACAGTGTATCTAGTGTCCCAGTTAACCATGGCTGTGCAACAGCCACCTCAGAATTTAGTGGCTTAAAATAGTGGCTGTCTCAGCTTACAGTACTGTGGGTCAGGAATCCAGGCTGGGCTTGGCAGAACGATTCTTCTTCCTTTCAGGGTTGGCAGACGTTGGTTGGTAGGTGGTGTTCAGATGGGAGATGCTTGGATGTTCAGATTGGGGGACCTGAGACGGCTTCACTCGCATGTCTGGCCTGTTAGAAGTCTGGGATTGACTGGGACGGTGGCCTGAAGTGCCTACACATAGCCTTCTGGAGGCCTCCAGGTAGTCTAGTGTTCCGTGAACCAGGCAGATGCTGTGAGACCTTTCGTGACCTGGTTTAGGATGTCACCTGTGCAACTTCCATACCATGTCAGTACTGTGGTTGGGGCAGCTGCAAGTCTACCCACATTCGGGAGAAGGGGACCTGAATCCCAACTCTTGATAGAAAGAGTGATGAAAAAAAATGTGCAACCATCTTTTACAGACTTCAGGTCTAGATTTGTTGCAACGTATTTGTCGAAAGAGAGAGGGAGAGCAGCAGGAGGCAAGAGGACATTTAATTCTGATGCTTATAAAATTTACAGTTTTTGTAATGTCTGAAGGGCCACAAATAGGGACCGTGCTTCCCACAGCTAAGTGTATTAGGGACCTGCGGGTCAGACTGTTGCTGCTAACTTTCCGTTACTTTCCAGTCTGATTCCTCTGAGCCTTTACTTCAGACTTGGCACGCCCCAAAATAGAAAGCATTTTATGATGCTTTTATGATTTTATGATGATTCTCCAATATGCCTGTTCAGTCTTGATAGAAGATTAGTATTTTATATTTCCCTCCTGTGTCTTTTGCATTCAAGAAGCGAGGCTCAGAAATGCAAATACAGTAAACAACCTTCAGGGATGGCAGCCGGAAGGGCAGAGAACTCAGAGAGGACAAGCACACGCAGCCTAAGGGGGAGGCTGCCAGGCAGTTTATCTTTTCACTTATTCGTATTCGGGCTTCGTCCTTGTAAGCCTAGGCAGCTCTCCTGGGCTCTTTCCCACATAGCCGAACACGCTACTCTAAGTGGAACCATGCCCATGGTTCAGGTTGCATGGTTTAGTCAACGAGCAGGAGTCTTCTGTCTGTACTTGACGGGCTAACCCCGGGCTGCCCAGCCAGGATGATCGGAGCAAAGTGAGACAGAGGTGCAGATCAGGCATCAGTGCCTTCGTCGGGACCTGCGTAGCTCTGCCTGTCCTGTCCAGCTTGAGCGGTCACGGTTGCTGCCTTGCTAGTCCCCGCACGTCCACTTGTTCACGGTCAGCCTTCCTGACTTCATACAGTACTAACGACTAACGGAGTGTTCGCTGCGGGCCAAGCCCCGTGCTCGCTGTTTGCTCGTGCTGTTACCTCTGTTTACACCTGTCATCAATCCTTTGCGGCAAATCCTATTAATGCCACGCTTCACAGTTAAAGAAACTCATTCCCAGAGAAATTAAGTGGAAGGGCCAGGGTCCGAGACTCCTGATCGCTGCACTCACAGACACTTGGTCATGCTCACGGGCATGGCAGACCTCAGCCTCCTACTTAGGGAGCCTTCACCAGCTCCTGGTCTATGAGAGAGAGAGGGGCTTCCTAGGTGCTGTATGTCCGGGAAGAACCGGCAAACAGTCAAGGAAAGGACCTATTAAGTTACTCATTTTTGTACCTGTGGCTATTCAACGTTTTTATTTATTTTTTTTGGGGGGGGGGGGGACAGAGAGAGACAGAGCATGAACGGGGGAGGGGCAGAGAGAGAGGGAGACACAGAATCGGAAACAGGCTCCAGGCTCTGAGCCATCAGCCCAGAGCCCGACGCGGGGCTCGAACTCACGGACCGCGAGATCGTGACCTGGCTGAAGTCGGACGCTTAACCGACTGCGCCACCCAGGCGCCCCGTACCTGTGGCTATTCATATTCCATCTTTATGAGCCAGAATTGAAATGTAACCACCAGCAGTGTCTGAGAATCTTTGGAGCTAAACAAGTTCCCTTTGAAATGAGAAAAACCTGTTGTTTTAAAGGTTCTCTTTCTGTGGTGAGAAGGAGATATGGAGCTTGGAGAATCAAGCCTTGGTAAGGAAGGATCTTCCCATGATATTTGCTGTGCCCAGGCCAAGGACCGGCTAGTATAACCAGAGCAGTAGCTAGAACCAGAAGGGCTTGGGGTAGAATCTTTGCTGTACACACTCCCTAAGTATGTATACTAGCTAAGTGACTTGGCTAGTCTGAGCCTCAGCTTGACCTTTTCTGAGGGAGAGAGGTCTGATGAAGGACCAAACGAGGTAACCATTGCTCACACCCATTATCAGGACAAGCTCACACCCACTATTAGGTAACCCATTACGAGGTAACCATTGCTCACACCCATTATTAGGACTCTAATTTGTAGAGTCCCTTGCCTTTAAAAAGATCTACTAAAAATTTCAAGATAGCAACCGTGGATCATTTAATCAAAGCCTGGGGCCCTCCTGAGTGCACGGCCTAGGCAACTGTACCGTTTGTATGCCCATGAGGCCGGTTCTGAACATTATAGCCTTTCAACAAACATCCCTTCCTACCATGGCATGTTTCCCTCACAAGAAGAACCTGTCTGCTCTCATTTCCCAGCGTGCCGGGCCCTCAGAACCTCCCACTTAGATGTCTGAATCCAATGTTCGGGCCCTGGCCTGTGGCCCGGTTTCTCATCCCCCCTGTCACCTCACTAGAAAAGCCATGGGCATCTAACTATCTAACCATCTTCAAAGGGATCCCGCAAAGATTCTGTGATGTCTTAGCCAAGACGCTGTATGTCCTCCAAGTTGTAGAATTACAACACTCACATGAGAATGTATGCCATTCTAGACATGCCATCCTCTTACCATGAGTGATGATATGATATTGACTAGTTACAATTACATAAAAATAGACCTGTGTTTTATTTCTCAGTGATGAGCCTGCACTCCATGACACTCACCAAATTCGCACACTAACAGGTACCAGAAATTCAGATCTCTGGGGCATCCATGTGGACCTTTGTGCCCCGATGAAGTCATTCTTCCTGCCATTGCCTCAGTTCAGACTGTCATGATTTGCAAGAGTTTGCCAGGGGCCTGAGTTGCAAGAGTTCCACTCAACCAGCTGCCCGATCTACAGTCGGTTCCCCTCCCTGCCTCCTTGTCGTCTTTCTACGGTGCACATCTGCTCCGCTGCTCTCTTGTGACAAAGCCCTGGTAAACGCAACCTGCTTAGCCTGGCATATAGAGGCGCTCGTGAGCTAGCTCTTGTCGGCGGTCTCCCTCTTCAGACTCATCCTTTCTCTTTTCTGCCCTCCCTTCTCCCCTCATTCCTCATCATCCCTACTCCAGCAGAGCCTTGCTTCATCATGTCATAGTTTTTGAAAAATGCCACATGTTTAAACTCTCTTGTGCCTTCTTACTGGACCCTCGCCCTGCAGGGAATGGTGCCGCCACCCTGCCCGTGCCCTCCATTAGGCCAGTAAATTCGTCATGGTTCAGTTCAAGCCTGTCTCCTCTGGGAGGCCTTTGCCAACTGGGACCTTCATTTCGCATCATGCTTCCATCCTTCATAGTAGGTACCATCCTGCAACAAGCTGAGAGTGTTTGTTTCCTTCAATGTGATGGTGTTAGGAAGTGGGGGCGTTTGGGGGTGATTAGGTCATGAGGGTGGAGCCCTCATGAATGGGTTGGTGCCCTTACTTAAAAAAAAAGAAAAAAATGTTAAGGTTTATTTTTGAGAGAGACAAGAGTTCTAGTGGGGGAGGGGCAGAGAGAGAGGGAGACACAGAATCCGAAGCAGGCTCCAGGCTTCGAGCTGTCAGCACAGAGCCCGACGCGGGGCTTGAACTCATGAACCGTAAGATCATGACCTGAGTTGAAGTCGGACGTTTAACCAACTGAGCCACCCAGGTGCCCCAAGGGTTGGTGCCCTTATAAGAAGAGGTCAGAGGGGCCCCTGGGTGGCTCAGTCGGTTAAGCCTCTGACTCTTGATTTCGGCTCAGGTCATGATCTCTTGATTGTGAGTCCGAGCCCAGCGTAGGACTCTGCACTGGTAATGCTGAGCCTGCTTGGGATTCTCTCTCCCTCTCTGTCTCTCTGTCCTCCCCCACATGTTCTCTCTCTCTTTCTCAAAAGCAATAAGTAAACTGAAAATTTTTATTTTTGTTTTTGTTTTTAAAGAAGAGGCCAGGGAGCTAGCCTATTGTGTTTCCACCATGTGTGGACATAGTAAGAATTTGGCAGTGTGTGACCCGGAAGAGGACTCACTGTAATCTGACCGCGCGGGTACCCCGGTCTCAGACTTCCAGCCTCCAAAGCTGTGAGGAATAAATTCCTGGCAGCCCGCAGCCACCTGGTCTGTGGCGCTTTGTTATAGCAGACCAAACTGCCTAACGCACCCTTTGTTACAGCCTTCCCTTTATCCATGTATCTCTCTCATGAGGTTGTGCATGGTCGAGGGTGGCTTCTTTTTCGTTTTTCTGGTGCCGTATTAATTAATCATGGTGTCCACAGTGCCTAGAACAGTCGTTGGCACGTAAGAAATGCTTCAGTACTTGCTGAGTCAAAATGTTTGTTTTACTGTTTCAGATGGAGCCCTGGATGGCTCCCCTACCAGAAGAGCCTTGAGACACTGAGTCTAGCCAAACACGCTACACCAGACGCCATTTTGCTCTTCTGTGTCAGCTTCGTGGTCACCTCTCCTTCCAAGTGTTCTCAGATCTCTGACCTCGCCATCCCCTTTTCTTTCTGTTTCTGGACATTGGTTCCCTTGTTAGGATGATTTTCTTTTTTTTGTATTTGGAGAACCTCTTCTCATTCTCTATCTTGCAGAGATAGAGGGAGTGACATTCTGGAGTTTTCTGCTGAAGCCCTGGTTGAGTCTACAATGTGGCTAATAAAGATGCAAGAGTGAAAAGCTTTAAAACCAATTTCAAAGGTTTATCTCCTGGAATTGACAGGGTGTGGTGGTCTCTTTGGGTTGGGTGTGGGTGGGGGAGAGAAAGAAGGAAGTGTTAAGAATGACTTTAAAACGTGCATTTGCAATCGAATCCATCCAAGTTGGCCTTTTATACTTTGTTGGGGGTGTATGTTTTGAGATGAGAGGGAAGGGAAGGCTGGCGTATGGCTTTTTGTTTCAGTGTGTTTGTTTTTCTAATATTTACTAATCCATAGGGCACTGATGATCAGATCCAAGAACCATCGTTACTAAAAATTACATAAAGTGAGGGGCGCCTGGGTGGCTCAGTCAGTTAAGCATCTGACTTCAGCTCAGGTCATGATCTCATGGTCTGTGAGTTCGAGCCCCGCATGGGGCTCTGTGCTGACAGATCAGAGCCTGGAACCTGCTTCGGATTCTGTCTCTCCCTCTCTCTCTGACCCTCCCCCGTTCATGCTCTGTCTCTCTGTGTCTCAAAAATAAATAAACATTAAAAAAATTTAAAAAAAATGACATAAAGTGAAAAAATATCTTATGGCTTGGAGCATTTCCAGGGATGGGCACTATAACCAAGCTATAACTGGGGAACTGATTTCATCTATGATAAGGACAGCTATTTTTCAAGTCTTCACTTCCCCAGAATTCTTCAAGTTTGAGTCCACTAAATGATCTTTAAAAAAAAAAAAAAAGCACTGTGTTTCAGAAATTACAGCAGGAGTCAACCAGCAAAAGAAATTTTGTTAACAGTGCTACTAAGAGAAGGTACTATTAAAAGGGAAAACATTGAACTGTGAATGTGTCTTGTGGTTTAAAAAAAACTTTCCTTTTGCTCGAAGTTGTTCCGCGTATAAGATCTCTAATGATTTAGAAAACTACCTGTTTCTTTCTCCCCCATAAAAGATATTGCCAGAGTAGAAGTTTCTCACATATTTAAGCTCCTAGTTGCTTTGGCCTCACTCTTTGACCACAGTCTCCATTTGACTCCTTTACCTCCTGATTGGCATATATTTTGCTTTTGTGATGCAACTCACAAAGTTTCTACTCCATTTCATAATCCCCACTGTAGTTTCTGTTAATGGAATTGTAAGACATGCCTTGTCAGAGATCCCTCGAAGGTCATTAAGCTTATTTTTCAGGTGAAGGATAATTACGTGTATTTTCATTATCAAAAGAGGACGGGAATGACTACCCTCTATTTACGAAAGGTTATCTGGTTAATCTCCTTTTACAATGTACCAGTATGACATTCACAGCCTAGATTCTACCTGATTCTCGCTTTAACAAAAAGTGCTTAAATACTCTGGTAATACACAGTGTGGTCAGAACTCCCAGCGCATAAAGACTTAGCTCCCAGAACACAGTAATTTGCAGGCTTCTTCATAAGGGGTTGGCAAAGTATGGATTGTGGATCATATCTGGCAAAATGCTTGTTTTGTAAAGGACATTTTATTGGAAAATGGCCATGCTCATTTTCTTATGTACAGTTTATTACTGTTTGGGCACTACAACAGCAGAGTAGAATAGTTAAGACAGAGACTCTATGAACTGCAAAAATATTTACTATCCGGCCCTTTACAGAAAAAATTTGTTGACCTCTGAAGATGAATGTACCAAATCTTTCAGGTTGAATATCAAATTGGAGCCCTCTGTAGTTTAGAAGAATTCTGAATTGTCATGTTTTAATTACATGTACTTTTTTTGTTGTTGGAGGAAAATGCCTACAAACGTATGGAAACTAGTGAGAAGAGCTTACGCGTGAATTCACTTTTCACAAAACAGTGTCTGTCTTGGGACAGGCTTGCCGGTGCGAATACCTCACCTGAGCGTGAAGGGTAGGGCAGTGCTCCCCTGGGCACTGGGGTTTGCCCTCAAGTTCTGATGAGGTATCGGCTCCATTTTAGGGGAGGAGCAGTACGTTGAGGAAGCTTCTAACTGTTTTACTTCAACGTGCCTGCCAAGTTGTGACTCAGGGCAATCTGGCGCTGTGTTCACGAGCCTTTGCTAAGAGGCGAGTTTGCACAATGGAAGAAACGTTCAGTATGTTTGTTGTCTGCATGTTCTTGGAAAGTGCTAAAACGACACCTAAAACTGCAACCATGTATTTATACACTGGAGAATTGTCATGAGATCCTTAACCACTCCTTTTCCATTTCTCTTTCCTTGTTTCCAAATTCTCATCGCAAAATTTCTGCTTTCTCCCCTAGGACATACTTTCCATCATTTTACCTTACTTGCCCAATCTTTTAAACACAGATTCCAATCCCAAATCTACTTCAAAACAAAACAAAACAGAACAACCCTGATCAATGCTGAAATTTGTTATGTGTCCTGGGTTCTTTTATCAACAGCAATAAGATATGCAAGTATGATTTTTTCTTTTAAGGTATCAAAACTAGATTATCCACTCATGTGATCATTATTCCTTTGGAGATTTCTTTTAATGTTTGGAGAAATGCACTGTTTTAGCACAAAGCCCATGAAACTAAAAGTCATATGACTTGAGAGCTAGGCCCTCCTCTTGTGACAATTAACATTAATCATTCTGAATGGTTTACTCAACTGCTCTGAACTCAGGATTTTCAGCTTTCCAGTAAAGAGTTCCGTCTCATCATCCAAAAGATCTTTTGTCAACCCCAGCAATCTAAGCTGACTGTATGTTACAATTTAATACTAGCTTAGATGTTCAAATAAATGCTGACTAATTCTCCATTTTCCAAAGTAATAAGCGTTTCCTTAATTAAAAAAAAATGAAATGTTTCATATATATGCACAGAGATATTTATAACCAGTACCCACCCTGTACCATCACCTAGCTTTAACAAGTATTAATGTTGAGCCATAGGTAAGCTTGATTGTTTTTTTAATAGTTAAAGAATGAAAGCATTACGTGTACAGGTAAAGTCCTTAATTTATAGAACTAGTCAAAAAAGTATAAAATGCTTTTGCATATTTTGGCCTCTTCAAAGCTCTTAACCATGAGATGTGGTCATATGTCCAGGATGCAGATGTGGTGCAGACAGGTGTAAAAATTACATCTGGGTATACTCAGTGAGTAAATGAAGAATCTAGGACTCGACCACATGCGAGGTCATCTAAACTCTGCATTCTTTCCACTATACCTTGACTCCTTTTCTAAATAAATCATTTTTGTAATTAGGGTTCCTCATAAGCAACACAGATTGATTCTGGTTGTCTTATGCAAAAATACTCATTTATTAGCAATATATATTACAACTTACAGAAGCAAAGAAAGTAATGAGCAACCAGCTTTTGAAACAGGCAGGAAGCAGTAGTGTTCTGTAAGGTCTAGGTAGCAGGAGTAACTGGAAAGATTTTTCTGGCCTTCATTGTTCAATGAATCTGCTTCCTCCATTTTTGATCTTGATCTCTGTTCATGATCAAAACTACCAGTAGAGAAAGACTGATTGGTCCAGTGTGGACGCTTTGCCCCTCCCTCCTGTGAGGGTGAGTCAGAGCACGGGGTTTTGATGGTTCTACCAGGGCCACATGCAGAGGGGTGTTTTGGTTTCTGGTTGAATACGGAGGTTTTTAGTGACAAGAGGAAGGGCATGGATGCCGTTCTGCCAAAAATGTGAGATAATCTACTCAACTAATTGCAGCAGCCATGAGAACGTGCATCTCATATGTCTGATTACAGGATAGTAACTGGCCAATGGCCCCAGCTGCTGTGCTCTGAAATTGTTTCACTGTGTTGGCACAGAGGCCAAACTTCTATGGGCAGCTTCCACCCAATGACCGAGGGAAGCAGTCGGGTGCGAACTGGATGGTGACCAGTTCTGTTCCTGGGAGATACGGAACTGCCCTGATGGGCACCTTGGCTGGGTGAGTCCCTGATCACCTTGGTGAACTTTCGTCACAGCTGCGCTGCGGTCTACGGTGCTCTTGTCCAATTCTTCTTCCTCCCCTTTCTCCTTTGCTTGACCTGAGACCTGCGTCATGGCCTTCTCATCATTTGCTTCTAAGAGGCCCTTCAATATAGCACACGAATAGTCATTAATATTCAAAAGCAATATTAACTAGCACTTTCAGGAACAATTCCCTAAAATTATTATCCCCCCTTTCCCACTTTCTTTATCCTTCTTTTGCTCTTATTGCTGTTCTTGTAGCATTTGAAATCTTCCAATAAAGTAGACGATGATTTATCATTGGTTTTCTCTCCAGACCAGAGTATAAGTTCTCTTGAAGCACAGGACAGAGATCTGTTCTGTCTTGTTTACTGTTGTGTTGTATCCAAACACTTAAAAAGTTTTCAGCCATGGAGGGCACTCAATAAATATTTGTTGAATAAGTGACTATCTTTATTTCCAATTGCTTGCAATTTAATCTCCAAATATTTTCTTTCAGGTCCTAAATAAGTAGGCCTAGAGTCCCAGACCCCTTTACCCATACTGAATCCATGTGGACATTATGATTATTATTGACCCCAACAATCATTCCCATTGCCCCCAAAAGACCATAGATTCCTCCAACTAAAGCCTTGTGCAATTAGAGTTCACTTGATCCTCGAATTCTCATTTAAAGCAAGTTCTTTTTCACTGAACAACAGCAAGTTTGAATAAATCTTAAATTGCTTTTCTTAAAGTCAGGTATCAAAGGGAACAAGTCTGCTTCAGTGTCTTGTTCTCAGAAGGAAGTAGCTTACAAGTAGCAGTCAGGAAGCGAAGCCTGTTGGATCAGACATTTTTCTGCTCACGAAAAATCATCCTTCACATTCGGCCTTCTTTCCCCCAGAGGGTTATTGATACAGAGAGCCACGGCCCAGCGTTGATTGCGGCTGAGTACCTGAGTGCTCTTTGTTTGTTCTAGTCTTAGAAGAGACGAGTCCAGGGGATGTCATTGTGTGTCCTACCTATGGCTGCCATGGTACGGAGATCGCCATTTCTGAAGCTCCTAAGAGAGCAAGAAACAACAACATTGGGAGGATGTGTCAGGCAAATGCTTTATGAATGAGGAGAGGATATGGTGCTACATACATTAGCAACTTAGGTTGCTACCCTTAAAAACTTGAATCGGGAAGCTTTTTTGAGTACATTGTCTCCGTCTCAACACGGGGACTGAAAGCAACCCCAGTGGTAGTTTTCGGATCCCGGTCTCTCATTAGATACGGAAGCACGTTGAAGAGTTAGAGCCATGTGTATGTCAGGAAGGATGCGGGCCAGTCTTAAAGGGAAGTAGCCAAATCTTGTTTCAAAAAGAAGTTCCACTCTTAACCTTGGCTGACAGAGAAATTTGTTGATTATCCTAAGGTTTTATTTCATTTTTTTCTCTTACGATATGGCAGTTAAGAAAGCATCTGTTCCATGATGTCTCAGAGCATGGGAAGAAAAATTAAACGGCAGCGAAACTCAATCCCCGAAGCACTGCTTATAGAATAAGATCATTCCCAGAATATTATAGTAAAGCAAAATTAGAAAATCAAACTCAGACTTGTTTTTAAATTCATCCCTTTGGCGCTTAACAGCTGCGGGATCTTGAAGAAAATACGGCATATCTCAATGTCCATATTTGTAAAATGTAGTTCAGTTTGGTAAAATATTGGTCAGGTTGATTGGTGAGAAGTTCAGGTTTAATACATGCAAAGCATGTGGCATAGTGTCTGACACATGATGGGACCTTAATAAGTGACAGCTACTACTAGGCTCTTGCTGTGTGCATTGTATTGTTTACATCATCAGGACCCCTTTACCTCTCTTTTTCATTAGGCAGTACCCATTTGACCTGGCTCCCCCTCTACACTTCTCCCTGCTGAATTTGTGTTTAACCATATGTGGAAAATCTTTTCAGTTCTAGGTAGTAATTATCTATGTTTATCGCCAGAAGCAGTTTGGTTTTCTTAAAGCAAGTAAGAGCTCTACTGATCAATGATACACTCAATGATTTGTTGAGCAAGTTTGGTACAACTATTGATAAAAGCACATGTTGGGTGTATTTTTTTAGATCTCAAGTTTCCAAGCTCTTCTTTTTCCTAATGATTAGAGATTTCCTAAAGAGAGCTATACGTACCCCTGGGAGAGGAATACGGTTTTTATTTAAGGAGAAAAGGAACTTGGAACAAAATGGAAAGGGGGGGAAAAACCCCCAAAACTTGGCACATTCAAGTCAGTTAAGCATTGCTTGATTTGATATTTATCCTTCCTTCATTTCTCTCTTGCTTTTTCTTCTGCCCCCCCATCTTACTTTTTCAACTATCCTTGGGATGTCTGTTAAAACTTTTTATTTTAATGTGTTTATTTTTCAGAGAGAGAGAGAGCACAAGCTGGGGAGGGGCAGAGAGAGGGAGAGACAGAGACAGGGACAGAGAATCTGAAGCAGGACCCAGGCTCCAAGCTGTCAGCACAGAGCCCGATGCAGGGCTCAAAACCATGAACTGTGAGATTGTGACCTGAGCCGAAGTCAGACTCAACCAACTGAGCCACCCAGGTGCCCCAGCTATCAGAACTTAAATCATGGGACTATGTAAAAAGCGAGCTCCCCAGAAATAAGATCTCATCACTCGGATTGCCCAGTCTTGAACTTCTTCCATTTCTTACTTCTAGAGTTGCCAGAATCCCACTATATATTCCTTTATGATGAATTCTAGAAAAACTGCAAATAAGGATCCCGAGAAGAAAGGAAAAAAGAAGCAACTATAGTTCCACAGTCCACCACTATTAATGTTTTGTGTGAATTTTACCAGTCTTTTTTTTTCTATACAGAAACAAACTTAAAACACTTTTCTGGATCTTCCTTTTTCATTAAATATTGAAATGAAAGGTACCATTTAGCTACTGCCCAGCTCACAGGGGTCTCCAGCTGGTTCTATTCATCTCCCACCAGCTCCACTCTACCCTCAGCTGTTACACGAGGTATAAGGGCCCCAGTGCCCTTTACTTTGGGTCACTAAGATCCTGGGGCATGTGGAGGAATGGTGTCCATGCAGGCAAATCCAGAGGGGACACAACAAAGACTTGAAACACGTATGGGCTGCACTAGAGGTGGATGGCCCTCAGAGGATTGTGCCCTGCAGGTAGGGTGAAGCCTTTACCGGATATTTCACCAAAGAATCCTTGCTTTCATCCCTTTGTATACAGCAAATGCCAAGAAGAGCTGGTGAGCCTGCTGTCGGGCTTGTCCTTCATGCAGCTCTGGGTACTTCAGAGGACTTCCTTTTTAATGTGACCCCTCCCTTGAGTTCACCTCTTCACACTATCCATCCCATCCCTGTTGTTGTTTTTTTTTCCTAGTCCCTTGAAAATAGGTCTTCCATATTGGTACAGAATCTGGAATGTTATGCTAATATTTTAAGCAAGCAGTGAAAAGCCATTGGGTGTTTTCAATTGATACCCTATATTTTCACAACTTACTGGAAGCAGCGTGGGAGGAAGCCTAAAGACAGGAAGAACCCTTTTGAAGAGTGGGTGAGAGATGATTAAAGCTGGAACAAGGCAGTAGCAAGTGTAGTAAAGAGGAAGGGCAGGTAAGAGCTCAATGATAGACTCCGTTGGTACTCCCATTACTGCTGCACCCGTTCTGCTACAGATATAAGTGTCCCATCGCCCATCACCATCAGCAGTAGCCTTGTTTACCCACCCACAGCCCCTCTCCCACCCCAACCACAATATATGTACCCCCTGGGCTAATTTCTTTCTTCCTTTCTTCTTTCTTTTCTTTTCTTTTAATGGAGTTGAAATCAGTGAGTCATCACTTACATACAACACTCAGTGCTCATCACAACAAATGTCCTCCTTTTCTAAAAAAATTTTTATTTATTTTTTTGAAGAGGGAAGGGGCACAGAGAGGGAGAAAGAGAATTTTTGTAATGTTTTTATTTATTTTTCAGAGAGAGAGAGAGAGACAGACAGACAGACAGAGCATAATCGGGGGAGGGGCAGAGAGAGAGGGAGACACAGAATCCACCGCAGCCTCCAGGCTCAGTCAGCACAGAGCCCGACATGGGGCTCGAACTCACGAGCTGCGAGATCATGACCTGAGCCGAAGTCAGACACTCAACCAACTGAGCCATCCAGGTGCCCCAGCCTCCCTTAATACCCATCACCCATCCAGCCCATCCCACACCCACCTCCCTCCATCAACTCTCAGTTTTTCTCCATCATTAAGAGTCTCTTTTGGTTTGTTTCTCTCTCTCCTCTTTTTTCCTCCTCCCATATGTTCATCTCTTCTGTTTCTTAAATTCCACATATGAGTGAAATCATATGGTATTTGTCTTTCTGATTGACTTACTTCATTTGGCATTTGGCATTCTAAATCCATACACATTGTTGCAAATGGGAAGATTTTATTCTTTTTGATGGCTGAGTAATATTTCTGTGTGTGTGTGTGTGTGTGTGTGTACCACACCTTTATCCATTCATCAGTCAGTGGACATTTGGGCTCTCTCCATAGTTTGGCTGTTGCTGCTGCTGCTGCTATAAACATTGGTGCATGCACCCCTTTGAATCTGTATTTTTGTATCCTTTGGGTAAGTACCTAGTAGTGCAATAGCTGGATTGTAGGGTAGTTCTATTTTTATTATTTTGAGGAACCTGCATACTGTTCTCCAGAGTGGCTGCTCCAGTTTGCATTCCCACCAACAGTGCAAGAAGGTTCCCCTTTCTCTGCATCCTCGCCGACACCTGTTGTTTCCTATGTTGTTAATTTTAGCCATTCTGACAGGTAGGAGGTGGTATCTCCTCGTGGTTTTGATCAGTATTTCCCTGATGATGAGCGATGTTGAGCATCTTTTCATGTGTCTGTTAACCATCTGTACGTCTTCTTTTTTTTTAATTTTTTTTTAACTTTCTATTCAGTTTTTGAGAGACAGAGAGAGACAGAGCATGAATGGGGGAGGGGCAGAGGGAAAGGGAGACACAGAATCCAAAGCAGGCTCCAGACTCCAAGCTGTCAGCTCAGAACCTGATGCGGGGCTTGAACCCACCAGCCGTGAGATCATGACCTGAGCTGAAGTCGGATGCTTAACCGACTGAGCCACCTGGGTACCTCCCCCCCCTTTTTTAATGTTTATTTTTGAGAGAGAGAGAGAGAGACAGAGTGAGAGTGGGGGAGGGGCAGAGAGAGAGGGAGACACAGAATCTGAAGCAGGCTCCAGGCTCTGAGCTGTCAGCACAGAGCCCGACGCAAGGCTCGAGCTCACAGACTGTGAGATCAGACCTGAGCTGAAGTCAATTGCCTAACCGACTGAGCCACCCAGGTGCCCCTGTATGTCTTCTTTGGAAAAGTGTCTATTTGTGTACTCTGCTCATTTCTTAATTGGGTATTTGTTTTTTTGGATGTTGAGGTTGATAAGTTCTTTATAGATTTTGGATACTAACCTTTTGTCAGATATGTCATTTGGAAATATATCTTCTCCTATTCCACCAGTTGCCTTTTACTTTTGTTGATTGTTTCCTTCGCTGTGCAGAAGATTTTTGTCTTTTTTAAAAGTTTTGTTTTTACGTTTATTTATTTTTTGAGAGACAGAGAGAGACAGAGCACAGGTTAGGGAGGGGCAGAGAGAGAGGGAGACACAGAATCCGAAGCAGGCTCCAGGCTCTGAGCTGTCAGCACAGAACCTGACATGGGGCTTGAACTCATGAACTACGAGATCATGACCTGAGCCGAAGTCAGATGCTTAACTGACTGAGCCACCCAGGTGCCCCTTATTTATTTATTTATTTTTAAGCAATCTCTATGCCCAAAGTGGTCATTGAACTCATGACTCTTGAGATCAAAAGTCACATGCTCCACCAACTGAGCCAGCCAGGTGCCTCAAGTGCACAGCTTGAACTCACAAACCATGAGATCATGACCTGAGCTGAAGTTGGATGCTTAACCAACTGAACCACCCAGGCATCCCCGAAGGTTTTTAGCTTGATGAAGCCCCAATAGTTCATTTTTGCTTTAGTTTCCCTTGCCTATGGCGATGTGTCTAGTAAGAAGGTGCTGCGGCGAACGTCAAAGAAGTTGCTTCCTGTGTTCTCCTCTAGGATTTCGATGGTTTCCAGACTCATATTTAGGTCTTTCACCCCATGGACTAATTTCTAAAAAAAGTGTCAAACCTGTCACCCCATCATCGAGTAAGTGGCACCGAGACAATGGTTGTTAGGAATAAGACTCAACAGAGTTGATGCGAAATATGAAGAGCACCTGAAAATGTTTCAGTCACATGACATTGATGCTGTTAACATTTAGGATATTATAGGATTGTAGTAATAATTTTAATTTTTTTTTTCAACGTTTATTTATTTTTGGGACAGAGAGAGACAGAGCATGAACGGGGGAGGGGCAGAGAGAGAAGGAGACACAGAATCGGAAACAGGCTCCAGGCTCTGAGCCATCAGCCCAGAGCCTGATGCGGGGCTCGAACTCACGGACCGCGAGATCGTGACCTGGCTGAAGTCGGACGCTTAATCGACTGCGCCACCCAGGCGCCCCTGTAGTAATAATTTTAAAAGCTAAACATCACACATATTTCTCGTTGAAATCCAAGCAACGTCCTACCTAAGAAACGTGAGGATATGCAGAGGGTCCACATCCCACTTTCTGCTACTGACCTTCCATGGGGAAAGGCAATTTATAAGCTCATCATGACAGCATAGACATTACAGAGAAGGGAACAACTCACAACTCAATTTGCTTTATATCTGTACCTCCTTATATTAAGTTATTGAGCCTTGAATTCATACCGGAAACCTTATCATTCGTTTGTACTTCTTGCCAAGTAGAATCTTTGGGGGCTGTGTAGAAAACACATCAGTCTTCTTAAAATTGTAAATACTAGCAAGTCAAATTCTCCAATACACTTGTGTCCCAACTGAGAAAAAGGAAGTGCCAAAATGGGAGACATGGGACATTCCACCGGAATTAAGCTCTGTGTAATTATTTATGCAATTCCGAAAATACATTTTACCATATAGGGTATAAACCCTCTTTTCTCCCCATGAATTGTATTTAGCCATGGAAGTCAAAGGTGTTATTAACTTAAATCCTGGCAGAGCCTCATCTGTTTTAACACTCACCAACCCACATGATAATTACTGCTGCTATACACAGAACTTAAAATTGACATAAGATTTCTGCCCTCTAACCTGTTTTTAAGAATCCTTCACATCTCTGGGTTTTAGGCTGAAGGGTGTGCTGCCTCCCACCTTAACCCTAAGAGAGATTTATTGCACCGGGCCTGACTTACTGCTGACTGAAAGATGTTGCACGATCATTACTGTGCCCATGGGTAAAAGAGGAAGGGGCCGACCTTGGGGAATAGCTTTGAATTATGATAGTCATGCAAGGATAGAGATTTTGTCACAGAGCTAGGACAGAGGTCCTGGTAGAGAGATTTAGGAAAGCAGGGAAAGGATGGATAAGTGAGCAAATTAAGTGTGAGGGGTCTTGCTTTGAATTTGCTTGGCAAGGCTTTGCATCTGTCCTCTTTTTGTGGAAGAAGCAAGTGGAAAATGTTTTGCTTTCTAATGTTAGGCGTGGCTAACGTCATTTTTTTTTATAGTTCCTCCTCCCATGCTACTTCTTCATTTATTTAAGTATTTATTTTTGAGAGAGAGAGAGAGAGAGAGAGAGCATGCAAGCAGGTCATGGGTAGAGAGGGAGGGGGACAGAGGATCTGAAGCAGGCTCTGTGTTGACAGCAGAGAGCCCGTTGTGGGGCTCGAACTCACAAACCATGAGATGGTGACCTGAGCCAAAGTCAGATGCTTGATCAACTGAGCCACCCAGGCGCCCCAGCTGACATCGTATTTATAAAGCAATCGGTGTGGATCAATCTGAAAGAGCAATTGAAAGAAGAAAGGAAGAAGGGAAGGGAAGGAGGAAGGAAATAGGCCTATATCTCCCTCATACTGTTTCCCTCATATAGGCATACCTCCTTTTATCGTGCTTTACTTTATTGTGCTGTGTTTTTCACAAATTGAAGGTTTGTAGCAACCCTGCATAGAGCAAGTCTATTGGAGCTGTTTTCCCAACATTTGCTCACTTGGTGTGTGTGTGTGTCACATTTTGGTAATTCTCTCGCTATTTCCGACTTTTTCATTATTATTATAGTTGTTATGGTGATCTGTGATCAGTGAGCTTTGTTATTACTATTCTAATTGTTTGGGGGCACCACCAACTGTGCCCATAGAAGACAGCCAACTTAAATCAATAAATGTGTGTGTTTTGACTGCTCTACCAACGGGCTCTTCCCCATCTCTCTCTCATTCCTTGGGCCCCACTATTCCCTGAGACACAGCAATATTGAAATCAGGCCAATTAATAACCCTGCAGTGGCCTCCAAGTGTTCATGTGAAAGGAAAAGTTGCACATCTCTCACTTTCAATCAAAAGCTAGAAATGGTTAAGCCGAGCGAGGAAGGCATGTTGAAAGTCAAAACAGGCCAAAAGCTAGGGTTCTTGTGCCAAATAGCCAAGTTGGGAATGCAGAGAGGTTCTTGAAGAAAATTAAAAGTGCTGCTCCAGTGAACACAAGAATCATAAGAAAGAGAAACAGCCTCATTGCTGATATGGAGAAAGTTCGAGTGGTCTCAATAGAAGATCAAAGCAACCACAGCATTCCCTTAAGCCAAAATCTAAACAAGAACAAGACCCTAACTCTCTTCAAGTCTATGAACGCTGAGAGGTGAGGAAACTGCAGAAGAAGAGTTTGAAGCCAGCGGAGATTGGTTCATGAGGTTTAAGGAAAGAAGCCTCCTCCATAACAGAAGGCGACAAGGTGAAGAAGCATGTGCTGATGGAGAAGCTGCAGCAAGTGACCCAGAAGATGAAGGTGGCTCCACTAAATGACACATGCTCAACGTAGGTGACACAGCCTTCCATTGGAAAAAGGTGCCATCTAGGATTTTCATAGCTGGTGAGGAAAGGTCAATGGCTGGTTTCAGAGCTTCAAAAGATAGACTGACTCTCTTGTTAGGGGTTAATGTAGCAGGTGACTTTTAGTTGAAACCAGTGCTCATCGACCATTTCAAAAATCCTAGGGCTCTTGAGAATTATGCTAGGTCTACTCTGCCTGTGCTCTGTACATGGAACCACGAAGCCTGGATGATAGCACATCTGTTTACAACCGATGTTTATAATCTGTTTTAATTTTAAACCCACGGTTGGTACTTCTAGAAAAAGGATTCCTTTCTTTTTTTTTTTTTCAACGTTTATTTATTTTTTTGGGGACAGAGAGAGACAGAGCATGAACGGGGGAGAGGCAGAGAGAGAGGGAGACACAGAATCGGAAACAGGCTCCAGGCTCCGAGCCATCAGCCCAGAGCTCGACGCGGGGCTCGAACTCACAGACCGCGAGATCGTGACCTGGCTGAAGTCGGACGCTTAGCCGACTGCGCCACCCAGGCGCCCCGAAAAAGGATTCCTTTCAAAATATTACTGGTCATTAGTGATGCAGCTGTTCATCTAAGAACTCTGATGGAAATGTACCGTGAGATTAATGTAGTTTTCATGCCTGCTAACACAATGTCCATTCTGCAGCCCATGTATCAAGGAGCAATTTTGACTTAAGTCTTATTATTTAAGAAACCCATTTTATAAAGCTATAGCTGCCATAGATAGTGATTCTTCTGATGCACCTGGAAAGAGTAAATTGAAAACCTCCTGGAAAGAATTCACCATTTTAGATGCCTTTAAGAACATTTGTGTTTCATGGAAGAGGTCAAAACATCACTATTTTAATACGTGTTTTTAATGTTTATTTATCTTTGAGAGAGAGAGAGTGTGCAAGTGGGGAAGGGGTAGACAGAGAGGGAGACACAGAGTTCGAAGCAGGCTCCAGGCTCCGAGCTGTCAGCACAGAGCCCGATGTGGGGCTTGAGCTCACGAGCTGTGGGATCATGACCTGAGCTGAAGTCGGACGCCTGACTGAGCCACTCAGGCACCCCCAAAATATCGCTATTAACAGGAGTTTGGAAGAAGTTGATTCCAATTTTCATGGATGCCTTTGATAGGTTCCAGACTTCAGTGGGGGAGTCACTGCAGATATGGTGGAAATAGCAAGAGAGTTAGAATTACCAGTGGAGCCTGAAGCTGTGACTGAATGGCTGCAATCTCATGATAAAACTTGAACAGATGAGGACTTGCTTCGTAGGATGAGCAAAGAAAGTGTTTCTTGAGATGAATCTACTCCTGGTGCAGATGCTGGGAATATTGCTGAAATAACGACAAAAGATTTAGAGTATCACATAAACTTAGTTGATAGAGCAGTAGTAGGGCTTGAGGGGATTGACTCCAATTTTGGAAGAAGTTCTGCGGGTAAAGTGCTATCAAACAGCATCACGTGCTACAGAGAAATCGTTCATGAAAGGAAGACTCAATTGATATGGCAAACTCATTGTTTTTCTTTTTTTAAGAAATTGCCACAGCCACTCCAGCTTGCAGCAACCACCCTCCCTTGAGCAGTCAGCAGCCATCAACATCAAGGCAAATACCCTCCAGCAAAAGGATTACAACTCATTGAGCCTTCAGATGATGGTTAGCGTATTTGAAAGAAATTAAGTATTTTTAATTAAAACGTGTACTTTGCATTTTTAAACACCGTGCTATTGCACACTTAATAGACTACTGTATAGCGTAAGCATAACTTGTATATGCCCTGGGAATCAAAAACAATTCATTTAACCCACTTTATTGTGATGTTTACTTTTTTGGGGTGGTCTGGAACCAAACCTGCAGTATCTCTGAGATACACGCCTCTACACATTTTTTTGTCATATATGCCATGGGAAGGCAGACGTCAGCCTAGTCCATGCCAAATTATTACAAAAATCTGAATTTAAAAGGACCCGTGTTAATGGACTCTTACTGAATTTATAAAATGTCAAAGATTACATCTCACTTAAAAGATAAATCTCAAAGTGCTCTTTCAACACTCCCAGAACACCATGTAAAATGACTGCTGTGCCGATTCGAGAATATTGACATTTGGCAGCTCTTTGCTTGGCTCTCAACCGGTTTGCTTTTGCCTCTCTCTAAAATACTTTGGTGCACCTGTGCAAAGGCTCTGTGGAGACAATAATGAGGCTTGTCTGAGTGCATAGATAAAATGTATCTTCGGGAAAAATAATAGCCTCTGTTCTGATTTGGGTGATGTTTTTTGCAAGACAAGTGACAGAGATGCTTTAAAAATGTGATCCGACTCTCAGATTCATATTCTTTCCCAGGTCCCCGCTATTAATATGTCCGGGGTCTGGTTGACAGCTTGCCCTGATGATTCTTTTTGTTCCTACCATAGCTACAGCATTAGCACAAACCGCTTCCAACTGGAAATGGTGGCTATAGAAAAAAATTGAATTAAGAGCCATCCTGGGATAATGGGGATAGTAGTGTTTGGCCAGGACTACGGCTCATTGATGAGGTTTCCCCATTAGTTGTAGACAATAGAGTTGATATATTGTCTCATGGTGTTTGGGTTACTCTACGCATCACTGGAGTGAAGGATATGAGGATATTACAATTGAGGGAACCAAGTTAATTGGAGAAGAGAAGTTAATTGACTCCCCCATGGTCCGGAGCTAGTTAATGTTGGAGGTATGGTTAGATCCCGTTCTCCGGGAGCCTGGTGATGTGGTATTGAAATAGAATTGCTGTGGCATAGATATTTGGGAAGACGAATGAAAGGAAACTATAGATCTGAGTCCGAAGGACAGGGAGGAACTTCTGACTTATGATGCTGAAGCTATTTAGGAGGATCCATTGGGACAGGTACATATTCCATGCATCCTTTATATAGTGGAAGCACATCGTACTCATGTTTATTGCATGTGTATTCAACCACACTTTTCAAAAAGTACAGTAGCAGCTAAAATAAAATGTGATCTTTTTGTCAGATGGCCCCTGTATCAGCTCCTTTATCTGTGATAGATTCCAAGGCTGGATGGATACATCAGCTGTGTTGGAAACTGTGAGATCTAATACAGTATATACAAAACAACTTAAAATATCGAGGGTATTTCTGACTGTTATTTTTGTCTTATACCCAACTGTGAAATCAACTCCCATATAAGATGGAAATTCACAGTATTGAGGGATTTTTTTGCTCATCAAAAGAAAAATGATGGAAAAAATATGTGTGAATAGATTAATAGTTTTGTTTTTAAGCACTTAATAACTTTTTTGCCACTTTCAATTTTTTTTTGGCCCAGAAATGTTTTTTAGAAGGAAATCTAGTATGAGAACTTTAATATATTCTTAAAATGTATATTTTAATATATATAAAAACATTTCAAAATATGAGCCTTAGGTTTGAACTTGAAGCTGCTAATATTATTTCTCAGGGTTCTTTTGCTGGAAAAATAGAATTGAACTTACCGCTTTTTAAAATACGCTTTTGAAGTAATATACACCTACTGAAAAATACACATGCATACATGGAGTTTGATGAGTTTGCAAAAACTAAACACTCCTATGGAAGCAACAGAAAGATCATAAAGCAGAACATGACCAGCATGCCAGAACTCTAGGACCTGTGTCCCCTTCTTTTTTTTTTTTTTTAGTTGTTTTTACTTCAATGTTTATTTATTTTTGAGGGGGGGAGGGACAGAGAGAGAGCGAGATACAGAAGCAGGTTCCAGGGTCTGAGCTGTCAGCACAGCTCGCGAACCTCGAACTCACGAACTATGAGATCATGACCTGAGCCGAAGTCGGACTCCTAAATTACTGAGCCACCCAGGTGCCCCACCTGTGTCCCCTTCTTTCTAATCATCATCTCCCAGACCACCATCCTGACTTTTAACACTGTAGATGAGTTTTGACTGTTTTTGTACTTAATATATATGCATTCTGCTCATTATGATGTTAGAGATATTCATCCATCTGATTGTCAATTATTGTATAACTCTTATTCACATTGCTGTGTAATTTTGTATCGTGGGAATATATCTTAATGCTGTTGTACAATTTTTACAGTATAGATACTAATTTGCAACCAGCCAACAATGTAGGAGAATTTAAGTGACTATGCATTTCCCCCCAAACTTGGTATTTTTCACCTTTTTTTTTTTTAACAACTTTAGCCGTTCTGGTGGACATTGATTTTTAAATTGACTAAATAAACCTCTAGCAATCTCATACCGAACAAAGGTCTTTATTTTAGCAACCCGTGTGTGTTGGGGGTGGGAAGGGGCAATGTTTCATAAAGCAGAATGCTTCAACATCAACAAGTTCAAAAAAGAAATACATTTTGAATTACATAAGCAGAAATATCTCAGCACAGACAAGTGGTTTTGTTTAAAATACAGCCTTATTTTCAAAGAAAGCATTTCATTTGGGAATGAAGAGATATGCATATGGGCTAGACATTTATGGAATCTGAAAACTGACATTTTTAAGATTTTGGAGGGGAGGTGTGGGATAGAAGAAAACAGTAAGGACTTTATTAACTGCACCACTAATGATTGAGATTTTCATAGAAAAAACACGAGGCACTGGTTGATTTGTATTTTTATTACTGTTGCAGGGTCTCCATTTTGGTGCCTATTGGATATTGTTCCTATAAAGAATGAGAAAGGAGATGTGGTACTTTTTCTGGCCTCATTCAAAGACATAACAGATACAAAAGTGAAGATTACTCCAGAAGATAAAAAAGAAGGTTGGTACTGTTTTCAGAAAACATTCACAGATGGAGTAACATTTTGAAATTGTTTACTCAGAATCTCTAGGAGGAAAAAAAATTAAAAAATAACAGCAACTGATAAATATTCATAACTGTTAGCAGTTAGCGCTTGGTGCCTATTCCAAAATCACAGAGACTCACATGAATTTACATCCTCGTCTTTGTAATAAAGACTCATTTGACAGGAACCAGAAGTTCATATTCCTATGCAAATAAGATAAAGATGGAAAAACAGTTTAGAATATAAAGAGTCACACCACATTATTTTATTAGGGAAAAATATTAATCGGTAGCAATGAGTGAAGTTAAAATGATATGATTAAAAATCCCTCTCTCGGTTTCATCTGAAGTGCAGTTGCTCAAAATTTAGACGTGAAAATTTCACGTGCAAAATTAAGAATCCAGTGTTTAGTGGTTGCTAGAGTGGATTGCTGCAGACAAATGTGTTTCTGTATCTTATCGTACATAACACTATCATGATTTGTTTTAAGGCACAGACAAGCTTTTCAATGATCTTTAAAGGATTCTACAATTTTATATTGCTTTCCTTTTACCTTCTGGTTTATAGTTGTTAAGAAATTCCTTAAAATTCGTGCAAGCTGACAAAAACTGGCACTGAAAAAAATGTTGATATTATTTCATTTAAACAGGGGTAGGATTACATACTTTGGTGACCAGAGAATAAACAATTGTCATTGCAAGGGACTTCCTATGTGTGAAGTTCTTTATGAGAACCGACTATCTGACATTTCAAGAATTATGACTTGCTCAGAATGAACTCTTTTATTTCAACTCGTTTAAAACACATATGTGAGTGTTTAAAACATATAAAAGTCTCTTGAAATGACAACCCAAATGGAGAACTATTGTGGTGTGGTGCCTCTTCCCCCACTTCCATCATCTGAAATGTTTGCAAATGCACAATTATTTTCCTATGTATTTGCATGACTGAACAGTGTGGCATATTTACATACACAAGGAAAGAGCAGTCTTACAATTAAAGTTACTTGGATATTACAGCAAGTGTAATGCCTGTCCAGCGAGAGAAAAGAAAACGTGGGAGTCAGTATGCATAGATTTTGTTTTTAGGGGTTTTTTTGTGTGTGTTATAGGAATAGAGAAGGTGAGTATGAACTATATTTGCTCACAACACCGGGACACCAAATATGTGGGTTTTCTCCCCACCAAGAACCAGTTCTACAACTTTCTGGCCACCAACTGGGTGTCCTATCATTTAATTCAGCTCTGCGATGACTACAGAGTTAGTGTCGGTCTCCACACGCTTATGGGCTCATTCCCACGAGACTGTCCTCACTTCAGATGCCAGTCACAAATATTGGGTGCCCAGGGGACCTGTACTCGTCTGTCCAATTTGGCTATAAAGTTGGGGATTCCCCAACATTCCTCCTTTTCAAATTTAATAATTTATTAGAACAACTCACAGCACTCAGGGAAACACTTTATTTATATGGTTACAAAGGATACAATTCAGGAAGAACAAAATGGAAGAGATGCATGGGACAGGGCATGGGGAGGAGGGAGGTGGAGCGGCCATGCTCTGTCTGGGTGTGCCACACTCCCAGAACCTCAGTGTGTTTACCAACTCAGAAGCTTTCCACACCCCACTGTCCAGGAGTTTTTATGGAGGCTTCATTATGTAGACATGATTGATTACATCACTGGCCATTGGTGATTAACTCAGTCCCCAGCCCCTCTCCTCTTCCAGAAGGTTAGGGGTGGGGTGAAAGTTCCAACTCTCTGATTTTGGGTCTTTCACCATGGAAGCAGGTAGGGACTCCCAGCCACCAATCAATCATTAGCATATAAAAGATACTCATCATCCCAGGGATTCCAAGGGTTATAGAGTTGTTTGCCAGTTGCAGGAGGTAAAAACCAAATATATATTTTCTATTATGCTGCAATAGGGATTATTTGAATAAAATTATTATTCACATCTTAAATATATATGTGTGTATATCATATACCTTTATATATGTGTGTAGATAGAAGTGTAAAACTAAAAAGTAATATATGACTACTTTTTTCTTTTTTTTTTTTTCTTTTTTTTTTTTGCTTTAAAGGGAGCAATTTAATCAACCTGACTTGCTTTGAGCGGGAGAATCATGTGTAATGGTTTTATAAAATTTAACTCGTCACCTTTGTCTTAGGCCTGTCATGTCTGTAGATAGGGGAGAAATCCCTATCTTGGAAGACTGAAATTGACCAAAGGAGCAAAATATACTTACTCACTTGGGATTTGAAAGAGCTCAATTAAAACACTCCTTTTTCCACCCAAGTACTGGGCCAACTCAGAAGGAAATAAGAATAAGGCAGATGGGAGATCAGCATATCACCTTGATTTCTGATAAAACTGATAACAGAGAATGTGACGTATATCTACAGCAAGTGGGCTTCCTCTTGTGAGCTCCAGATTTAGGGAAAGTCACCCCTCCATCACAAACAGAGCTATAAAAAGGCAAAGGCAGAGCTCCCCAAGTTATAATTTCAAGCTTGGAGGACCAGAGCAGAACAGATGCTCCCCAAATACAGCTGCTTCTTAAAGAGGAAGGGGCCACCCTATGCATACCTATGTGTCCTTCCAAACTCAATCCGATTAAATTCCTCCTCTTCCTCTGGGAAGAAGTGAGTGAAGGAGCAGGAAAGGCCAAGTGTGTTACACTAACGGAAGTGCTTGCACATGAAAGACTGTACCTGACATTTGGGGGTGGAGGAGGGCATGAACTTGAATACTCTGGAACCAGTAACAATTTTACTAATTCAAACTCCCATCTTAAAAATGAGTTTTGCATTTACATTTAAATAAATATGCACCTGTTGGAATGAGCACTGGGTGTTGTATGGAAACCAATTTGACAATAAATTTCATATTAAAAAAAATAAAAAATAAAAAAATAAAAAAAATAAAAAAAAATAAAAAATGAATATGTTCATCTCTGTTCAGTAATAGACCAATTTTGTTCAGGTAACATATACAATCATTTTCTATCTCTTGCAAAGTGTAAAGCAAAAAATATCAATGAAACACATTTAACATTAATTAGATAATGCAAAATATGATTTATGAATTTTGAAGTATTTTGAAAAAAAATCCCTAAATTTTTTGTAGCTTTATAACTTCTTCCTCAAGTGATTATTACTTCATAGGAAGTTATGTACTATTTCTAAATAGGTACTGAAAACTTAACATTTTTTTCTGTTAATGCCTTAAGGTAAATGTCCCACAAAAGTATGTAGTATTTTTATAGAGGCCAACTAACTTATTGTTAGCCAGCATGGCTATAAAATGATCATAAAAAATAGATATATGTTTCTTTTTTTTTTTTACCTGCACTTAATAGAGGAAAGTACATTAAATTCACCAGTTGATGGCATGTCTTGTAGGAAAAGCACATCTTAGCGTATGGTATTTTTAGAACTTTGAGATAAGTGTTTGAAAATCATTAAAATGTCACTGTGGAACCGGAGCAGTATTGTATCATAGCACGAGAAAACTGTAAGTGAGCATGTAGCCTGACTTGACCCAAGATTGCATCTCATACAAATGTATCACTGAAGTTCACTGGCTTATAGAAATAAGATTTGTGTTAATTTCCTACCCAGGCTCAGATGATGGACTTTATAAGAGGTGTATGTGCACTTCTATTTTTAAAAACTACTTGAATCGTTAATATCTATGTTGTTTGGGGGTTTATGTGAAATGAGGTAAAGCATATTTTATTGAAAAGGCTAGCAAGGTATGGGATACAATAAACAGCATTGATGGGAGATTAGCATAAAACACAATGTTCTGTTTGTGCACTCTGTAGCTTTCAGCCAGTGATCTGGGTTGTGTGTCGGGGTGAGGGGGGCAGGGGGAAAGAGGCAGAAGAGAGGGCAGGAAAGGGAGGGAGGGAGGGTGTAAGGGACGTCAGCAGAAATCTGGTGTTTTTTACTACCCAATACCCTCCTTTTTTTTTTTTTGACACATTTTACTTCCATTCTAAAAATAGTGTGTAAACCACTAACTCCTATCCATGTCTAATATTACTGAATGCATTACTGATCTTTCACTCTCAGTAAGTAATACTTTAATACAATTTAAAAGTGAATTAATAGTGGATTAAGTAGTTCAACAAATACTTAGTGAGTACCCACTCTGTCTTCAGATTTCAACTATTGTTTGGGGATGTCAAAATGGAGACCGGATGCTTTGGATCATCTATACTTTAGCTCAAATCCTGGTTCTACCACATGTTTGGTATAGACTAGGGACTTATCCTGTCACAGACTGTACTCTCTTCTATAAAATGGGGCAGTCATACATGTCTACATTTGATTCAGATTGTCCAATGACAAAAATATTACAATTTAGTAATGAGTTTGATGCCCTTTATTCAAAGGGGAGCGCTCCATGGATTGAGAGTATACAGTGCTTCACAAACAGTGGAGTGCTATTCCCGAGGGATTTTGAGCAAGTTTTATAGAGAGTTAGAAGAGGCAACATGGAAACAGGGCATGATGGCCTAGGAGGTAGGGGATTTCCTTATGAGGCTAGCAAGGTCCTACTTTTTAGTGTAAGGTTAGCTAGCTAAAGCTGATTTGGAGGATTGTGCATAGTGTTTGTTAGGGTTCCTTGACAGGTGTTTCCCGTAAGTGCAGGCTGAAGTAGGTTTACATGTCAGGCCACTGGGTCCCCTGTTGTGAGTCCCAATACACAAATCAATTTTATCAAGGTTTATAAGAAATAATACATACAAATCGCACAGGACAGAGCATCTGGAATGAACTCAATAAAAGATGTGGCCATTGCTACATTCTCTCTGTTTTATTTTAATAGCTAGCTGTTATTGAGTCTCTACATCATACTAACAGAAACTGCCTGTATTTCCTATAACCATATGAATTAGGTATTATTCTTATTCCCAGTTACCAGTGTATTTAAGTAACTTGATAAATTGACATAGTAAAAAAAGCTTAGTAGAACTAAGATTTACATTCATATAATCAAACTCCGGAGTATGCATTCTTTTATTTAGAGTTTTTTTTTCCTCTCTCAAGAGCTTGTGATCTTATGAAGCATATAGATCCAGTATTTGTGATATAGTATATCGGGTGATAGTAGAGTGGCAGAAATGGTAAATTCTTTCTGGACAAGGGAAAGAGATAGGAGCCAGCAAGAATTGGAGCAGAGTCAACAAGATCTTCAAGGGGACGTTAATACTGAAGCAAATCTTGAAAGATGAATGGAGTTCGATGCACTGAAAGGAGGGGTTGTTAATTTCAGGAGGTGGACTAGCAAATAGTTGACCTTTTTTTGGGAAGTAGACTATAAAAGTCAGGGAGTTAAAGTTTATCTCTACATGGATGGACAGAGCTTAGCTCTTAAAGATTTTATTATGTCTTCTTTTTTTCCAAGTTTTTATTTAAATTTCAGTTAGTTAACATTTTATGATGTCTTTCTAAGGAGTTTAGATGGTGTGGAAATAGAGTTCACAGAAAAGTAGGACTTGGCAGAGGAAGGTGACGTCAAAGGAAGACTGATAAATTTCAGGTTTCTGGCTTGGGGACAGTTAGGGGCTGAATTGTGTGCCCCTCAAATCATGTGTTGAAACCCTTCCCTCACCACCTCAGCATGTGACTGCATTTGAAGATAGGGCCTTTAAAGAGGTAGTTAAGGTGAAATGAAGCCATTAGAGTGGGTCCTGATCCAGTCTGACTGGTGGTAAACTCGTAAGAAGAGGAGATTTGGTCATAGGGAAACATGAGGGGCGTGCAATGCACAGAAGAAAGACCACGTGAGGAAGCAGGGGAGCGGCAGCACCACTTTTTACTCTAAACACATGTGCTCTTAGGAAAGCAGGTCTTACACTCAAATTACTAAAGAACCAACTTATAATACTCCCACAACCCACTTTCCAACGACTGTTCCACGCTAACCTTGAAGGCTCTGGACAAACCAAGCTGGTCTGTTCACGTTCAACTAATACAGTTCACCCTCTTTCTTCTCCACACCCAGTTCTCAGATTTTCCCTCACTTGGGCCATCTTTGTCACTCCTGTTCACCATGAGAATCCCATCCCTTTTCTTTGTCATCAGTTTACCTGAATCACCTGAGTTCATAGTGAGGGTCCTTCCCTTGGACCACTCTGTGCTTGTTGCTGGCTTCATTCATCTGGCTTGTCTTGCCCGAGCTGTGAAGGGCCTTGAAGTTGGCATACTGCTTCAGAGTCTTTGAAAGACCTATACTGCCTTGCACATAGGAGACACAGAGGACATACTTGCTGATTAACTAATTTATCAAAGGACCTTCAGCTAGGGACACCTAGGTGGCTCAGTCGGTTAAGCGTCCGACTTCAGCTCAGGGTGTGATCTCACGGTTTGTGGGTTCGAGCCCCTCATCGGGCTCTGTGCTGACAGCTCAGAGCCTGAAGCCTGCTTTGGATTCTGCCTCTCTCTCTCTCTCTGCCCCTCCCCCACTTGTGCGGTGTCTCTCTCTCTCTCTCTCTCTCAAAAATAAATAAACATTAAAAAAAAGAAAGAAAGAAAAAGTTCCTTTCCCCTATACTCAGCTGCATGTGTCTCAGTTTTCCAGATTTCATTTCACAGCAGTTCATTCATTGTACTAATCTGGTTTTCCATTCAAGCCAGTTGACTATAATCATATGTGCCTTATTTTTCCAGGCACAGGGCCCAAGGCAGTTATTTTTGTTTATTTCTTGTAGGATGCCCCAGATTTGATTTGAAATGATGGTTGACGCTGGCCTATTCATTATGTAGCAACAACATCATCAGTTATCCCAGAACTGGAGGATTTTAATTGTAATTTCCAAAAAGTTGGCACTTCAAATTTGTCTTGAGAATTTAGGGGTTGACATGTGAAACTCCTTACATTATCTTCGGTGGTAATACAAACAAGTATTCAAATGCAATGGCGTCCTTGGTAGCCTAACTTTCCGCAGGCTGCCGCAGGGTGGCAGTATTAAGTACATTGACAAGTTTTATATTGCATCTACCTTTTCCTCTTAACAAGTGGCTTCTGAATAAATAAAACTAATGAATAGCTGCACGACACAATTAAATATCAATTGCATTTAGCTACAAGAACCTGAAAACCTAACGACATAAGCTTGGCCACTAAGGGCTTTATTTTCTCATATTGTGAAGGGTCTGGAGCTGAGCAGCCCGTGTTTGGAATGGTGACAGCAATACTGGTAGGCACGCAGGCTCTTTTTTGCCCTTCTGTTCTGCTGTCTTAATGTACTGCTTGTCATTCTCATTCTTTTCTTTTTTCCGTTTTATTCTTTTAAGTAACCTCTGCACCCAACACGGGGCTTGAACTCGTGACCCCAAGATCAAGAGTCACCCGCTCTTCCAACTGAGCCAATCAGGCATCTCATTCCCATTCTTGTCACCTCATGGTTGTAACATGCCTAACGAGCCTTTAGAGCCTCTGTTGAGACAGAAAGGATAGAGAAAGACAGAGGGCAAAGGCTTCTCCCTTTGAGGCTTTGCCTTTGTGGGCTGGAAGGAATGTGCAGGGATTTCCTCAAGATGTCATTGACTGTAACTCTTTCACATGGCCCTCACATAGCCATCTCTAGCAAGAAAGGCAGGGAGATCAAGGTTTTTAAAGTTTTCACGCCTTTAGAGTAGAAATAGCATTTAAAAGGGGGCTTGGAAGTGAGGTTGGATCAGCCAATCTAGAGTGTCTGTCATTTATTGATGATTTTCTATAAGCTAGACAGATTATCCAAGGATCTTATTAGAATGGAGAAGAGTGAAACTTAAAAACAGTGAAAGCAAGTGAACTGTCCAGAACCTCAGTGCTGTGAGGAGGTAGAGACAGGATTGAAGCCCAGGACTGCCTGGTCTCAGAGCAGGTATCTTTCCACCATGCCCTGGGGCCTCCTATGAAACATACGATAGAAACTTGGAAATGAGGTGGACGGGAGACTGGGCTTGTGACAGTTCCTTCCCCAAACCCCTATATGTAATTGTCATTGAGACAGAAAGCCCCTGCCCCCATTTTTTTTTTTTACCATTCTGATTTCTTATTTAGAGCCCTTACTGTTCAGTGTGAGGTCCGAGCACCTGACCCATCAGCATCACCTGGGAGTTCATGAGAAATGCAGGATCCCAGGCACCTACAGCACCCTCTGAATCAGAATCTGCATTTTAACAAGATCCTCAGGCGATTCACCCGTACATCAGAATTTGAGAAGCCTTGTGTCATATACATTTCCTAGAAAGGCCTTCTGTGACTACCTGGCCTGAAGGTGGCCGCCTCCAGCCACTCTCTTCCATCAGCTTGTTCATCGTCTTCATAGCATTTACTGTGATCTGCAAAAACCTTTTTCGAAAGCTAGTTTCTGTTGCAATTGTTCTGTCCTCCATTTTTTCAGGGAATGGGCTCTGCCTCACTCCTTTAGGGCCATATCCCCAGCATGTATAGTGAGAGTGTCTAACACTCAGCAAGTTCTCAAGAAGTATTGGATGGATGGATGGATGGATAAATGAATGTATAAATAATGTCCAGTTTAGCAAGTTTGATTATTCTGAGAGAGGAAACAACATAGCATTCTCGCTTTTTCAATATCATAGCTATCAAAGCTGCATCTCTCAGGTGTACATTCTGAGGAAAATATTGTTTAGCTCTCTTGGGCTTGACGTAAGTCAAAGACGCCTTGACATGTGTTTACCCAAGTCGGTGTCCTCTCAAAATGTGTTCTTACTGCTGGAATTGAATGGCCCTCTCACTTCAAATAGAATCTCTGCTGTTGGCTAATTTACTGTTCTTATTGATTCTTCTATTTGTCTTTCAGTTTCTGGAAATTTCAATTGGGTCAATATTTTAAAGATAACTGTAGTCATTTAAAAAATATATGTGTGTATACATGTATATTTTAATTTTCAATGTGGGACATTGTAATAATGTTCCCTTCACTTTCTGAAATATTCTGCCTGATTTTGTTTGTTTGTTTGCATGATGGAAGAAACATATGTAAAACTTCTAATAGAGAGCAGTTGTCTAATGAGAGAACTATTGTAAAAATTGATACTTTTTCTGAGGACAGATTTCTGCCATCCATGAGATCTACACCAACTCTTTGTCAACTGTGTGATGGAATAGGAATGAAGAGCCCAGGCAGATGCTTGAAGTGATTGAAGAATCTTAATCTCATCTATGTTTTTTCATATTATCTATATTAAAAGAAAAAAATAACTTGGGGTTTTCTATACATTCTCATTATCATCCTTTTTGTAAATAATCTTCTAAAGGCAAATAGTGAAAGCTGGGATTTATAAAGTAAGTTGCCTTTAGAGACCATGGATAATAGGATGAGTGAAATCCTGTGATAGACCATGGTGGAGACTGAAGCATAATACACATGATATGCTTCACCAAGTCATTCCATTTAAAGAAAACCTTTAAGTATTCTGCAGCCAATTAAAACATACCTGTGGACTGAATTTTTTTCTATCGGTCAGTAGCTTGTCATCCTTGCACAAATCTTTATGAAATTAATATCTTCTTAGTCTGATTTTGATAAAAGGTGTTTAGAGTTTTATTACTTCAAGAATGGAGGCATGATTTTAACCATCTTGGGGGGATGCGTTTAACACTTAAAAGCTTTTTGCATTGAATGATCCACTAATTGAAATACTAGACAAATATGTATTAAGAAGATTAACAGGGGCGCCTGGGTGGCTCGGTCGGTTAAGCGTCCGACTTCGGCTCAGGTCATGATCTCACGGTTTGTGAGTTCGAGCCCCGCGTCAGGCTCTGTGCTGACCGCTCAGATCGTGGAGCCTGTTTCAGATTCTGTGTCTCCCTCTCTCTCTGCCCCTCCCCTGTTCATGCTCTGTCTCTCTCTGTCTCAAAAATAAATAAACGTTAAAAAAAAAAATTAAAAAAAAAAAGAAGATTAACAAATTCAGGCTGAGAATTTAAAAAGCCATATGACTTGACCTCTTGGTTGGATATCTATATTCTTAGCCATATTCTCTATATCCCACAGGATTCACCTGGATGTTGGTAATAGGGAAAGTTCCCTATTCAGGAATTATAGCTGTCATGACACTGTCACGACACTGTCATGAATGATGTGGTACAATTATTTGGGACAGGCTGGAAACCATGCACAGAAAGGTGTGCAAGTACCTGTGTCTCTGACGTCAGTATCTGATGAGGAGGCGAACTTAGGACAGGCAGGACCCTGTGGGTTTGTGCTTCAGCGGGTGGCGGTGTGGGCGTGGTTTCCCATTTTGCATTTTTGCATTTCTTTTTATATAGGTTAGTGTGGTGATGGCTTTGCCAAGTGTGAGAAAGAACAGGCTGTTGAGTGCCAAGAACTTAGGTGTCAGCTTTTCAGAGAAGTGCTGAGAAACATTGGGTGCCCTGAAGAGGAGAGACTGGATCCCCAGTTTCAGAGGGTTTGAGGTTAGTTTCTGCCTCTCACTCAGTGAAAATCGGCTGTCCATCCCAGCCAGCTTGTTTGCAGACAAGGAGGATGTCTGAGAACCCAACTGGGCAATCCTTGTCTCCACCCTGGGCTTCCCCCACATTCCATGAGGCTTTGAATGTATTTATTTGACACATTTTATGGGGATTGATTTGGCTTAGAGACAACATAGAAGTTTCCCTAGATGAATGTCTACTGAAATGTTCATATAATTGCCTCAATTTCTTGAAATTATATGGTAACTCAATTTTGTTTAATCTACTTTAAAAATACATCTTTCAGCTCTTGAGAAAAATATGTACGGACTCGATGTGGAGAATCAAATTTTTTGCCTAAGTATTAGCACTTCATAGCTGACATTCGTATTAATGTTGATGCCAGATGGGAGGTGAGATGAATATATATTAACTAGAAAGTTGCTAAAATGACGGATTATATTGATGAGAAACTTTGGAAGTTATAAATGGTGCTTATGAGCACATTAGTTTATGCCTTTGTCTTTTCATATGCTGCTTTTCCCCTTCTAGACTAGGAGCTGTGTGAAGGCAGAGACCACGTCTGATTCACTTTTGAGTGAATTTCACTAGAATTTAGGTTAGGGTGTAACAAATACATGAAAGAATGCATGGCATTCATTAAAAATGAACTTGTGGCTATTTGGAATCAGGTTAGAATAATTTTTTAAATGTATTGATTGAAAGAGTTTTTGAGCTAGGGGAACTCCAGCAAAAACCTGACATTTAGGGGGTGAATGGGGATTTTTTTAAGCATATGGGAGGTCATAGATGACAGGGTAAAATAAAGTAGCAGAAAAGGGCAGAGACAGTAAAGGTATTGAAAAGGAAAATAGCAACTTTTAATGGCTAATGAAGAAAATCAGTGATTCCTTTATTTCCTTTATAAAAATGAGAAATGGGATATTCCAGATATATCTGATACAAAATATATCATTTATTAATATAGCCTTAGGGAAAAGATGGGTAAATTTGACTACTAGATGGAATGTGAAAGTCCACATATTATAATACAGTAGGAGATAAACATCTGTGAGTGTCCATCTCTTAAGAAAGTGATTTAGAGTAATGTGATCACTAAGAAACATACTCAGGAGCATCAAAAGGAAACTGCAATACCCAGGACAGAAAGGGGGGATATGACAGAGCCCTGAGTCACATTGGAGCACAGTATTAAGAAGTAACCATTAGAATGGTTGAGTGTCATGATTTGGGGTTATTTTTCAAGTACCTACTCTCTAACATGTTAAGGTGCCACAGTGTGAGCTGAGAGAAGTAATTAAATGATGGAGGCCAAATGGGATTCCAGCTGTATTTCACCTTGCAATAGAATTTCTGCAAAACCTAAATGATAGATTGCTGAAATTACAAACTATTTAACAACTTATTTAACAGCTTACTTAACAAAGTTAACAAATTATTTAACAACTTATTTACATACATTACAACATAAGGACAGAGAACCAAATCATACCATTGGATCATGACTTTTTGAGTAGTCTAGCTTTGTGTTGAAAAGGGACACTGGCTAAATTAAGGTTAAAATAAAAGTTATTCCTAGTAATATTCTGTCATTACCTTCTGTGAAGGAATAGAACTTCACATAAGCCCAAAGCTTATTTGCTGTGGATATAGTGCCCTGGAAAATTGATTCTCAATGATCTAGTCTAACTGCAAAGTTCCTGGGAATATGCTGGAAATCAGTGAGTAGAAAAAGACCATAGGGTATCCAAAAATTCTCATATAACCAAAAAACAGGAACATGGTGAAGGGAGTATCTTAAAGGCTTCACAAAATTTTCTCCTCAGTTAGATGAGTTCATTGGCAGCCGTGGGACTACATGAGAACTTGAAAGCCAAGAATGCGTGTCAACATCTGCAGAAGCACTGCTACCTGGCCATTTTATTCTGTGCAGCCATTTCTAGATTTGTGGACAGGAGTTGTATCCATTACCTATGTTAATGAATGCATGTATATGCTGAGTCTTCTTATAGTGACTTGTACAATCACACATCACTGTTAGAACTAAAAGATAAGCTGTTAATTTGTGAGGATAACAATGGTAGTCATGAGAAAAAATACCCAATGAATCAGATTATCTAGACAAGGATAGCAAATAAGAGTTACTCTATGACCTAATGCCATATGGTTGTCAATAACTACCTAGAATTTTATGTTGAAAAGCATTTTGAGTCGGCATCTTGTCTCACAGGGGAAGGATGCTATAATCAGTTATTGAACTCTGCCAAGGCCATAGTGAATAGGAGAATAGAAGGCGGTAGTCACAAGCAAACCAGATGTATTTTCCACACCTTCTGTTGAGGAAGGAATTATTATTTTTATAACAAATAGATAACTGAAGACCTCAACTTTCTCTTGTAGAGTTAAACCACTAAGTTGAAATAGTGTATCTTCCACATATTTTTGAAATGAAAACAATCCACCCATTGTGGTGGGTGGTTGAGTTCTTATGATTATAAAAAAAAAATCTGTAAAATTAAGAAGCATTGATGAACTAGAGGTGCAGAAAGGAAACCCTAATACAGAATACCTAAAATCGCTGCATTAAAGAAAAAAAAATTACAATATGGCTGTGCTGGTGCTATTGTAAGAGAAAGAATTAGATTTGAGGAACAAAAGGAAGAAATGAACCAATACGGTGCGTTGGAGCTGGCGAGAGAAAAGAGACAAAGCCTAGGTCCTGAGCACAGTGGAAGGTCAGATTGCAGATACCACCATAAATCTAGGACAACCAAAAGATGAAATTGACATTATCACCTGGGGTCGTGGCAAGGTGAAAGACCTCAAAGAAGACTTGTTTGTTTAAACCTTGGATCTGGGTAGAGCATGAAAATAGAAAAACAACATTTTTCATAAGAATTCCTAATCACAATCTCACACTCATTTATTTTTTTTCAATATATGAAATTTATTGTCAAATTGGTTTCCACACAACACCCAGAGCTCATCCCAAAAGGTGCCCTCCTCAATACCCATCACCCACCCTCCCCTCCCTCCCACCCGCCATCCACCCTCAGTTTGTTCTCAGTTTTTAAGAGTCTCTTATGCTTTGGCTCTCTCCCACTCTAACCTCCCTTTTTTTTTTCCTTCCCCTCCCCCATGGGATCCTGTTAAGTTTCTCAGGATCCACATAAGAGTGAACACATATGGTATCTGTCTTTCTCTGTATGGCTTATTTCGCTTAGCATCACACTCTCCAGTTCCATCCACGTTGCTACAAAGGGCCATATTTCATTCTTTCTCATTGCCACGTAGTATTCCATTGTGTATATAAACCACAATTTCTTTATCCATTCATCAGTTGATGGACATTTAGGCTCTTTCCATAATTTGGCTATTGTTGAGAGTGCTGCTATAAACATTGGGGTACAAGTGCCCCTATGCATCAGTACTCCTGCATCCCTTGGGTAAATTCCTAGCAGTGCTATTGCTGGGTCATAGGGTAGGTCTATTTTTAATTTTTTGAGGAAACTCCACACTGTTTTCCAGAGTGGCTATACCAGTTTGCATTCCCACCAACAGTGCAAGAGGGTTCCCTTTTCTCCACATCCTCTCCAGCATCTATAGTCTCCTGATTTGTTCATTTTAGCCACCCTGACTGGCATGAGGTGATATCTGAGTGAATCTCACACTCATTTAGATGTGAGGCTGAATTTGTAATATCCTTTGGAAATGGAGTAAAACTACCTAAATATTTAATTGAAATGTTAAAGATTAAAGATCAGTTAAAGATTGATCCTGGTCACGGTGCCTGGGTGGCTCAGTCAGTTAAGCGTCCGACGTCAGCCCAGGTCATGATCCTGCACTTCATGGGTTCCAGCCCCACCTCAGGCTCTGTGAAGACAGCTCAGAGCCTGGAGCCTGCTTCAGATTCCGTGTCTCCTTCTCTCTCTGCCCTTCCCCTCTTGCACTGTGTCTCTCTGTCTCCCAAAAATAAATAAATACTAAAAAAAAATTTTTAAAGTGATTCTGGTCTGTTACTGGGCACACAAATCTTCTCTGATTGGGTATTTCTCATTGCAGTTATAACAGAATTGTCAGGGGGAACCTGGGTGGCTCCCACAGTTAAGCATCTGACTCTTGATTTTGGCTCAGGTCATGATTTCATGGTTCATGAGATCGATCCTGGGGTAGAGCTCTGTGCTGACAGCATGGAGCCTACTTTTGATTCTCTCTCTCTCTCTCTCTCTCTCTCTTTCTCTCTCTCTGTCCCTACCCTCTGTGCATGTGCACGTGTGCTCTCTCTCAAAATAAATAAATAAACTTAAGAAAAAAAGAGAATCCTCAGAGACAAAGTTCTAAGGAATATGAGCTTACCATGAAAAGTCGTCAATGCCATGGTATAAACTATCATGAGCAAAAGTCACCAGAAAAAAAAAAAAGACATCACAAAATGAAATCTTCAAGGCTGTAGATATTGAAATTATCAGATAAGTATGCTTAATTTATTTAGAGAAAATTCAAAAGGGCTATAAAATATGATGGAGTGACAAAGACTATCAAAGACTATTTGAAGAACCAAATAGAAATTTTATAACTGAGAAAGATGATAATAAAAAATAACATCGATGAAAAGGATGGACTGCAGGTTAGTCACAAAATATGAAAGAATCAGTGAATTAGAGGAGAAAAAAAATCCAGGAGCTCATGCCTGGCTTAGTTGGTAGAGCATGAGACTCTTGATCTTGAGTTCAAGTCCCACGTTGGGCGTAGAGCTTACTTAAAAAAAGAAAAAAGAAAAGAGAAGAAAAGAAAATCTAGAAAAGAAAAAAATCCAATGTATTACACATGAAAAAAAGTCAAGAGAAATAGTGGTTAGAGTAAAAAGATCTAAAATATGAAGAATTTTAGAAAAGAAGAATAGAATGGTGGGGAATAAACTACTGAGGATTTTTCAAAATTAATACAACTCAATATTCAGATTTAGGAAGTCCAAAAAATCTGAACAGGATAAATGTAAAGAAACCAAACCTTGAAATGTTGGTGTAAAACTAAAGAATACTAGATGCAACAAGGAGATCTTAAAAGCAGGCTTCAAGAAATGACTTTATCTGCAGAGGAGAGCCAACTTGACTAACAGCTGTCCTTTCAACAACAAGAAAAGCCTGAAGAGAGTGGGACACTATCTTCAAAGTGTTGATAAGAATCAGTGCCAACCCAGAATGTTTTATCCACTTGAACTCTTGAAAAAAACGGAGATAAGATATCGAAACCTGAGCCCAAAACATAGATCATTCCCTAACAACAGAACTTTTCTATTAGAAACTTTAGTATTAGAAATGGAAAAGAGGAAATGACAACAGATACATCCAAAATTAAGGAGATAATACAATAAAAACTTTATGCCAACAATTTTTCAAAATTAAGTGCAATGGAAAGTTTGTGGAACAGTATTTTTAAAAATGGACTCAGGAAAAGAAAGAAAATTTGAATTATCCTATAATCATTAAACATACCAAATCACCTGCTTAAAAATTTTCCCCACAAATATTAAACTCAAGTGATTTTTATGGTTGAGTATTCCGAAATGTTTAAGAAACATATAAACTCAATCTTAAATTGTTTCGGAGGCTAGAGAAATTGTATAGCCTTTGCACTAACATCAGCTAAGGATAGCTTGCAAAGCACGGGAAAGAAAATGACAAGCTAATATCACAAAAATATCATATCATAAATGTAGATGTAGGTTCTAAACAAAAAATAGAAACAAACTGAATCCAGCAATGGGAAGAAGGAACAATGCATTCTGAGCAAATTGAATTTATCACAGCAAAGAAAGGTTCAATGTTAGAAAGTCTATTAATAAATCTATATTAACTGATTATAGGAGGAAATAGGATCATCTCAGTAAGTTCAGGAGTTGCACCACAGTGCACATTAAAAACATTTTTGTAGAGCTCATGGCAAAGTAAAAAAAAAAAAAAGTCAATATAATAATCAATTGAAACACTCAAAGTATTTCCTCTAAAAATCAGGATCAAGATAAATAAACACATGGTCGTTGCCGTTTCCATTTAGCAAAGCACTAACAGTCTTTACCAGTGCCATAAGAAGAGAAAAAAATATAAAAGTAAGGATTGTTATGAAACCAACAAAATTGTCACATTTTCAAATGATATAATTGGTTACAGAAAAAGGCCAACATGATCTACAGAGAAATTACCGATATTTTATTAATGACTTTAGCAAAATTGACAATCACATGAAAAATATTCAAAGTCAATTACATTGCTGAACATGAGCAATAAATTATAAATAAATGTAATTTAAAAAAAATCTATACGTAATAGCAAACAAAAGATTCCTAGCAAAAAAATGTGCATAAACTTTAGGAAAAAAAATTGTCTTTATTAGAAGACATTAAAGAATGTCTAAATAAGTAAATTCAATAAAATATTCATGCACCAATAGATATGAAGTTTTAATATCACAAAAATATCAGTTAACCCTTAATTAATAGATCCACTGAAATTCCAATGAAAATCTTGAATCTCAACAAGATTTTCTTTTCTTTTTCTTTAGGTTTTTCTTTTCTTTTTCTTATTTTTGTATGTATGTATGTATGCATGTATGTATGTATGTATGCTTGTAGAATAATCCAACAAGGTGACTTTAAAATTTGTATGAAATAACAGAATTGCAAAAAAGAGCTGACAGTTCTGACGAAGATGAACCAAATAGGGACACACACATCAGTATTTATACTAAATTTATAGTATAATATAGTGTTGTAGACAAACATCAACTAAAAAATGAACCAATGGAACACAATAGTGAGTCTAGAACCATACCTATACATATGTGAAAATCTGATATGACAGAGCTTGCATAGTACAGTAATGTCAAAAAGGTGGGCTATTTAATAAAATGCTCCTGGAAATATTAAGCATCCATTTTTAAGTAAAAATGTATTTGGATTCCTAACTCATATGGTAGACAGAAATCAATTCAAAGAGAATTAAGCACATTTTTTAAAGAAAGAAATATAGGGAAATATCTCTCCTGACTTGGGTGTAGTAGTTTGTTTTTTTTTTTTAATGTTTTTGAGAGAGAGAAAAAGAGAGAGAGAGACAGAGGATGAACAAGGGAGGGACAGAGAGAGAGAGAGGGAGACACAGAATCTGAAGCAGACTCCAGGCTCTGAGCTGTCAGTACAGAGCCCAACATGGGGCTGAAACCCACAAACCATAAGACTATGACCTGAGCCGAAGTTAGGCGCTTAACCGACTGAGCCACCCAGGCACCCCAAAGGTTTTCTTTAAACTTGATAATAAAAATACAACATATTTGACTACATTAAGTTTGGAACTCTTAACAAGAAGATGAATGATCACTGAATTGACAAATAGCATTGGGAGCTCCATAAGGTAGAATATCCATACATAGAAACCACTTGGGTAAGTGAAACTAGGATCATTTATTTAAAAGATAGAGGAGGAGGGCATCTGGGTGGCTCAGTCGGTTGAGCGTCCGGCTTCGGCTCAGGTCATGATCTCATGGTTCCTGAGTTCTAGCCGCACGTCGGGCTCTGTGCTGACAGCTCAGAGCCTGGAGCCTGCTTCGGATTCTGTGTCTCCCTCTCTCTCTGCTCCTCCCCCACTCGTGCTCTGTCTCTGTCTCTCTCTCTCTCTCTCTCAAAAATAAATAAACATTAAAAAAAATTTTTTTACTAAAATAAAATAAAAGAGGAGGAAGTTAGATCACTCAAGATCCTTAGCAGAGGACTTGAATTACTTTTCAATGACAGAATATGATGAAAGCTTCCAGGAATGCTGCAAAAGGGTCAGACCAGTGGGCACCATTGCAGGTAAAAAGATATTAGTGATCAATAGATCAAACATTCTGGAAGCTCAACTGTGTCTCTCAAACCAGTCCTCCATACATGAGACAAGAGCACTTTGACATATAATCTGGATGTGTGTGGAGAAATCCACCTCATTTAAGGAAGCAGAAGTCTCGTTCTTCATGTAATACATTATACAGTATAAATCAGACAACTGTGGAGTATAGCACCCTCAGACTGAATACAGCCCTCTCACCACTCTTGGCTCCCCTGGGTTATCACAGCCTTAGTCAAAATACCCTCCTGAACTTGGAATTGCCAGACAAAAACAAGGGCCAGTTACTCAGACATCTCTGGGAGGCAGAGATGTACAATTGGGATACAATGCAAGCCCTGCCCTAGGTTTATGGACCAACTGTAGGCCCATCCTTCAAAAATTTGGAGAAGATGGGGCACCCAGATGGCTCAGTCAGTTGAGCGCCCGACTTCAGCTTAGGTCATGTTCTCAGGGTTTATGAGTTTGAGCCCACATTGGTCTCACTGCTCTCACTGCTTCAGATCCTCGGTCTCCCCCTCTCTCTGCCCCTCCCCTGCTCACACACACTCTCTCTCTCTGTCTCAAAAATGAATAAACATTAAAAAAAAAGTGGAGAAGATACTTGTAATCCTCTAAAAGATGACTAATAATTAACATTAAGAATATGTAAGGGATTCCTACAAATAAATAAAAATACAACTCAATATAAAAAAATGTCAGTAGACATAAATAAGTCAAAGAAGATGAACCATGAATTGGTCATAACTATATCAAAAGACTCAGCCTAATTACTAATCAGGAAAATTCAAATTAAAAACAGATAGACTTTCAAGCCTACAATACTGGCAAAATGAGCACAGGACACAACTGGTTCTTTTACTTATTGAGACTTTCTTTAAGCCATAGGAAAAAGAATGAAATCTTGCCATTAGAATGACATGGACAGAGCTTGGCAGTGGTATGCTAACTGAAATAAGTCAATCTGAGAAAGACAAATACCATGTGATTTGACTCACATGCAGAATTTAAGAAACAAAACAAAAGAGCAAAGGGGTGGGGGGAAAGAAAGAAAGAGAGAGGCAAACCGAGGAACTGACCTTTAATAGTTAACAGGGAGGGGCGCCTGGGTGGCGCAGTCGGTTAAGCGTCCGACTTCAGCCAGGTCACGATCTCGCGGTCCGTGAGTTCGAGCCCCGCGTCGGGCTCTGGGCTGATGGCTCAGAGCCTGGAGCCTGTTTCCGATTCTGTGTCTCCCTCTCTCTCTGCCCCTCCCCCGTTCATGCTCTGTCTCTCTCTGTCCCAAAAATAAATAAACGTTGAAAAAAAAAAATTAAAAAAAAAAATAGTTAACAGGGAACAAACTGATGGTTACAGGAGGGGAGGGGGATGGGTTAAAAAGGTGATAAGGACTAAGGAGTGCACTTGTGATGAGCACCGGGTGTTGTGTGGTAATGTTTAATCACTATTTTGTATACCTGACACGAATTATTACATGTATGGTAGCAAACTGGAATTTACATAAAAACTTAAATGAAAGACTTATTAAAAGACAGCTATGATGATGCTAAATAAACAATTTAAAAAAAATAGGGGTGATTCATTCAGTTTATTACCTTAGATAATTTTGATCTGTTAACAGTGGCTGAAATTTGTGGGTAAAATGCATTATCCTAGTAAAGCAGCATTAAAGGCATTAACCATTGTAACTAAGTAGGCATGGCTTGATCTCAGTGGATGATGTGTCCCTCAAAATTCCCCTTTTTGTTTTTTCGTTTAACAAAGGAATATAACTTTTACTTTTCTATTAGATACTATTCGCTGCACATTTAAAAATAAACTTTAATGTGCATATGTATGTCAAGGTTTAGTATTTTAATCTAATGTTTCCCAAAAAGCAGTAGAAGTCATGAATATTGCTGGTAGTGCACATTGATTCTAAAGGACATCCAAACACGTTTTAAGTCAAAATAGTATACTATTTTAACATGCAGATTAGAAAATGTAATCAATGTGCAGGTGTTGTTAAAATGGTCTAAATACAAATAAATGAGTTACTTGGAAGTAAATGTTTTAAAAATATGTACAAATGTTATATAAGTTTGATAAAGTAAGGAAAACAATACTTAAATGAGTATAATATGGGACACATTCATCAATTTCAGGAAGACTCACTACAGGGTAAGGTGATGGATACAGAATATGGAAACGCACAGTTAACTTCAAAAGCAGTACAACTTTCTTGAGCTATTGATTTCTTTACCTATAACTCCCTGAGGGAAATGTAGATTCCTGCATTGGGGCATTTTTGTCATGCAGTTCTGTAGTTTAGAAAACAAAAAAAACATAGTTACCGTAAGAAACTCTGGACCTTTGGGAAATCATTAATATTTAGAATTTAGGGGCCCCTGAGTGGCTCAGTAGGTTAAGCAGCTGACTTCTGCTCAGGTCATGATCTCGCAGTCGGTCCGTGAGTTCAAGCCCCACGTCGGGCTCCGTGCTGACAGCTCAGAGCCTGGAGCTGCTTCTGTTTCTGTGTCTCCCTCTCTCTCTGCCTCCCCCATTAGCGCTCTGTCTCTCTCTGCCTTTCAAAAATGAATAAATGTTAAAAAAATTGTTTTTAAATATTTAGAATTTAGTTGTAAATGTATATAAGAGTGGAGATTAACTTTTTTACATTTTGTGCTAAAAAAATAATCCAGTGACTCCTTATGAGAATCCTGGAGAAAGCTTTCTTGTAGGAGCTAGAAATTTCATAATAATATTTGATAATATCAATAAATTAATATAATTTTAATTAATTTATTTAAATTCAAGTTAGTTAACATGCAGTGTAACCTTAGTTTCAGTAATAGAATTTAGTGATTCATCACTTACATGTAACATCCAGTGCTCATCCCAAGTGCCATCCTCAATTGCCCATCACCCATTTAGCCCATCTCCCACCCTTCTCTCCCTCCCCCCCAAATTAATAATATTAAATTTTTAGCTCTTTTGAGCTCCATTTCATTCTTTTTTTGCCTAAATTCTTCTTATTATTTTTCAAAACATTCCTAATCTATATTTTTGTAAGCACCTTAGATGTTTTTTGGAATAAAAATGATATCTAACATTATTGAATGTTTACCATAAGCCAATTGTTCTTGTAAATGTTTTTCATATATTTATAAACTTAATCCTATCCACAGCCCAATGGTGTAGGCGATATTATCCTCAATGTGTTTAAAGTTAAATAATGTGCCCAAGGTCATAAAGCTGGTAAGCAGCAAGGCCAGGACTCAAATCCAAGCCTTATTTAGTTTCAGAGTTTGATCTCCTACAATGTCCACATTATAAGTTCTCTACATCATGGTATAAAGGAATATATAACCACTGTATCCATAATGAAAATGTCACATAGTCTTTTATGAGAAAAATGAAGAGAATACAGAAAAAATTGAAGAAATACATCATTCCTAGGTTCATTATGCAGAGAAAATTGTCTTGCACACATTCACAGATATAATCCATCCATTCCTTTTTCTATGTAAATTTCAATACATGTTTTCAAAGCAATAACCCCATTCTATAATAATGTTCACTTCTATGAAATTCTTATGTAAAACTTCATTCCTTTTTGTTGAAGTTAAAGACCATTTTATCATGCTTGGATCCTTTAAGAAGGAAGAAAACTAACATTGAATGGCCTGCTATCAGGAAGGTACTTTTACCCACCAGTTATCCCATTAAATTTTCTCAGAAAAAGCACTTTAAAATGTGAAAACGAATGAGTATTGCTTTATAGGTTTTAGGGCCATTAGAAAATCACTCATCTTCTCTTCTGAATAAACTGCGTGTTTTTCTGCTTACCACTCAGGTTCCCCCTATCTACAACCCTATAATCATTTTTGCCATTTTCCTTTAAGCCCTCTCAAAGTTCATTCTACTCCTTTTGAGTCTAGAACAGTACATACTAATGCATATTATATCTTATCACTACTGAGTTTAATAAAAGGATAGCTTTTGAGTGCCTGCATTTGATGTATTCTACCCCATCAGGATGGCTGTTAAAGATAGTTATGACTGTCATTCCAGTCACAAGCCACCATGATTCTGGAGATAATGTCTATTTTTCAATCTATACTCAGTCATTTATAGCATCTTATAATTGCAAAATCTGTAATAACTCCTTCCATACTGAACTTCATTCTGATAGTTTCCCATCATTTAAGAATATATCAGCTTTCAAGATATACAATCCCTTACCTATTAACTCTCCTTTCCGGGATTAGTGCAACCAGAAAACTCTAATGATGAACATAGTGCATACACTATGACCTGCAAATAAAAATGTCAGAAGCTCCAGATACAGAGTGAAGTCTACATCAAGAAACTGGCAGATTAAGGGCACATATTTCCAAAATGTCACTAAAATGACAATGAAAATATATTTTTTAAAGAAGACATAAACCTATGGGTCAAAAATGATAGCAACAAAATCTACTGAAAAGTGAATTGTTGAGTGTGAACTGACTGAATGGATCTGGGAAACCTAAATCCTAACCAGTAGAGCAGAAAGCTAAGAAACAGTGTGATTTCCACTGTAGCACCTTCCAGAAGCTCAAGAATACCTCCCTTTGAAAGTGACAAGGATGGTAAAGCTAAAACACAAAAGTAATTTGTAAGTTTTTTTTTTTTATTTTGAGAGAGAGAGCCAGGGAGGGGAGGGAGAGCATGAGTGGGGGAGGGGAGAATCCCAAGGGAGAGAAAGAACCCCAAGCAGGCTCTGCACTCTTAGTGCAGAGCCCGAGGGGGGGCCTCTATCCCATGAATTGCCAGACCACGACCCCAGCTGAGACCAAGAGTTTGATGCTTAACCAACTGAGCCATCCAGGTGCCCCTGAAAGCATTTTTAAGAAGCAGCTAAATCCACAGATTTCTTTCCTTAATTTGTGCAACCAGACAACTGCCCCTCCCACACCATTAAGTTCCTTGGGAAGCAAGTATTAGTGGGATCAATATCTGTGTAAGAAGGAGAGAAAGCAGGATGGAGTGGAAGACTTTGGGTTCTGATATAGTAATAGGATGACCTTTCAGAACTTTCCTGAGTTGCATAAGACACCTGGCCATTCACACTAACCAATCATTGTAGACAAACTTTTCCCCAAAATAGTGCATGATCATGGGCAAGTAACCCTCTTCAACCATAGGCACTCCCAACTGCTGCGAAATAGATCTTTTGGTTGGGAAGTCACAGCACACCTCCCGACCCTTGCTGAAAACTTGAGACTTATCTTTTTGTGAGGGTGAGAGCAGAGGTCTCTGAACTGAAGAAAACCAGGCACATTTGGGGATACAGGGGCAGTACTAAAAAAGGAGGAGGTAAACATGTGTATATCCCAAGTACTGAGATCTCACTCCTCTTTCTCAACTTGGGTCCCGGAATGCTAGCAGCAAAGTCTATACTCTGTTGATAAGAGTTTGGAAGAATCTTTTCAAAATAATCTGGTCAGCATATTCAGAGGAAAGTTCTGAATCTGTTGATAGCAAAACTTGCTCATGGAAATGGCTCATCCATATAACCCTACAACAAAGAGCAAATTTGACACACCTTACCCATAAGTTTAGACCTTCCATTCAGATTTATCATGTCCACTCTTAAATAGGAGCAGATATCAAAAACTGCCTAGACTTCTACTGAAATCTTTTAATATAAAGGATATGAACCAATATGAACACAGAGGAAAAATCTACCTTGAGTAAGAAGAAACCCTTTAGATGTAACAAAGCTTGACATATAATATCTCTAGACATGTAAGAATAGATACTAAATCCATGAGATAAATACAGGTGATGTAGGAAAAGAAAGGAAACATCCAAATAAAAAAAAACTTTGGAAATTAAAAAATAATGATGGTTTTTTTTAACTTCAGTAGGAATATTGGAAGATTAAGTTAAGGAATCTTTCGGAAATTAGAGCAGACTGACAAAGATGGGGAAAATAGAAAAGAGAGATAAGATTAGAGGACCATCTAGGACTACACTGTCCTAAAGTTTTCTGTGATGATGGAAATGTTCTATATGTGTGCTGATACAGTATATGTACTAACTATCTGTGCCTATCGAACACTTGAAGGGAGGCTAGTGAGACTGAGGTACTGAATTTTAAAAATCTATTAAATCTCAATTAATTTAAATGCAAATGTGAGAAGCCCTAGGTGTCTAGCAGCTGTGATATTGAACAGCACAGATTAAAAACAGTATCAAAGAAAGAGAGAGAGAGAGAGAGAGAGAGGAATAGGGCAAAAATGAAACTAGAGGGAAGGAGTCTATTAATCAATCAGTACAAGTTTTTAGAACTAAAGGACGTGAGTTTCCACACTGAAATTTCATAACACTGCAAACAAAAAGATGATTTTTGTGACTTCCAGAAAAAAAAGGAAAAAAGTAGCACACAAGGGATCAGAAACCAGAATGACTTTGGACTTCGGAAAAGAAATACTGGAAACTAGAAAACAGTAGAGCATTGCCTTAAAAATCGGAGCTCTTGGCACTGTTGGCGGGAATACAAAATACCGCCTCCTGGAAACCAGAATGGAGGTTCCCCTAAAAATAAAAATAAAACCATATGATCCAGCATTTCTACTTCTGGATACATATCCAAAAGAATTGAAATCAGGATCTCAAAGGGATATTAGCACTCCCGTGTTCAGTGCTGCACTATTCTTAATAGCCAAGATATAGAAACAACGTAAATGTCAACTGATGGATGAATGGCTAAGAAGAAAAATGTGGCACATGCATACAATGGAATATTACTCAGTCTTTAAAAATAAGGGATTTTTGCCACATGCGACAACATGGATGAGCCTTGAGAACATTAGGCTGAATGGAATAAGGTAGTCACAGAAGCACAAATACTGCATGATCCCAATTACAGGAGATATGGAAGTAGGTAAACTCAGAAAAGCAAAGGATAGAATGATGGTTGCCAGGGGCTAGAGAAGCCTGCTTATCAATAACCTGGAATCTATACCCAGCCAATTGCCAATAAAGTCAAGCGTATAAAATGAACATATATTTTTTCTCAGACATGAAAGTCTCTAAAAATCTACTACACTTCCATGGACCTTTTCTCAGGAATCTACTAGAGGCTGTGAAAAAACCAAAATGAAGACAACGAAGAAAAATGAAGACATGAGATCTAGCAAATGAAGATGTAATTTGAGAGAGTGTATATTATCTTTAGGATGACAACTCAGGATGAGACCTGTGCCCTAGGTTGAGGAAGCCATCCTGTCCAGATAAGAGTAAGCAGAAGGCTCTGGGAGAAGCCTTCAAGATTAGTTTATATTCCACTTGCTGCGTCAAAATTTACTGAGGGAAAATTCACATAATTGGTGAAGAGTTTGGATTTTTATTCGTGATATATATAGAAAACCAAGCCAAAAAAAAAATCCAGTTAATTATTAACTCCGAAGAAAGCAAAAACCTGTGTAGAAAAGAAAACAAAATATTTATCATACAACAAATGACTCAACTATCACAATATCGTGAACACTGAAGATTGACCTAACCCAAGTAACAACGTAACCATACTGGGAGGAAGGGGCATAGAATGAGGTTGTGCGTGCTTGGGGGACAGGATGTATAAGAATTAAATTCTCATCTTTTATAGCGAGAAACAATCCAAAAGCGCCCAGATTGGAAAATCGAGAAAGTGGCAGTATAGATATTAGAAGTGATTACTTAAAACAAGATAGCCAAAAGGCATGAAAAGTTTTGTTTCTGATGCAGGAAAAATGGGATGGGAAGATTTGGAAAATTCTGGTTTTCTAAGAACTTTTGAACTACTGACAGCCACATGCATGTGTAACTTTGATCTTTTTTTTAAGAGGAATATGCATGTTTAATTAACTGTACCAGGTGCACTCGGGAATTGTTAGTCAACATTCTGCACCATCAGCTCTCATCCAGACATGCCCGAATGGATTGGTAAATGATGAGAAATTTCCTGAGATCTTTGGGGAAACCTAAACAAAGCAAAGGAAAGCAAAAAGCACTTCCCTTTTCTCCCTGTCAGGTACTTAAGTGGATGAGATGGCTCTTCATATAAAGAAAAAGCAACATATTACTCAAAAGGGAAGAATGACATTCCAAAGTTGTCCTTATATGGAGAGCCCATGTCCGAGTCCCTGCTGGATGCCAGCAGGCATAATGGTGGGTGATTTCAGCCTTGGCTAAGGTGCCCAACGCAGGTCTGACTCCAAAGCCAGAAGGGGACACTTTATTCTAAAGAACAGGCAATATCAGGGCTGCACAAAGAGAGACCAGTTAGTGGAGAGAGCACTGGAGGAGGAGCCCCAGGCTCCATCTTCCTTACCATTAAAGTAAAGCAGTCTGTAGGATGAGAAGAGGTGCCTCCTTTGCTTCATTTTGCCTACCAGGAGGTGTAATATTCTCAGGATTAAATATCATAGATCATTTATGTCCTTCAGTTTTTAGTGAAAAGTCCATTTTTCAAGTGTTTCCTGGATCCACCAGGGGAAAAAGTGCTTCTATAGTATTGAAGGCTATCCAGTGAAGCCTACAGATTTTCTAGACATTAAAACAAGGAATATTCCCTCAGTTTTTCTCAAATGATAATTAGAATTTGTGTGGCCTCATACTAGCAGGCTTTACACTAATCTGCATGTAACAACTTCAAATCAACATTTCTCCTACCTTACCTACGGCCTGAGTGACCCCTTGCCTGATTAGAGTCTGATCAGTTACCTTTTGGGAGAAGGATATTTCAAGGTCTGTGAACTCAAGAAAATAAAACCTTTGCTGATTCCATCACAATGTTTATATTTGGGTGAAAACTAGAATGCCACATTCAATTCAATTCCCCTGTAGCAGGAGTTTTTCCAAATGATCAAAGAATCTGAATGTTTTCAGAAATTCCAACGAGCCCTATTTCAGTCTGCTTGGGCTGCTCTAACAAAATACCACAGACTGGGCGGCTTAAACAGTAGACATTTAATTCCCATAGTTCTGGAGGCTGGAAAATCTGAGATCAAGGTGCCAGTATGATCAGGTTTTGGTGATAGCCTGCACTTGGGGGCTAACACGTGATTTCAAATGGAAGGTACAGAGATGGGAGAGCTCTGGTCTCTCCCCATCATGGGGGCTTCCCTCTCATGACCTCATCTAAACCTAACCACCTACCAAAGACCTCACCTCCTAACAGCATCACATTGGGAGTCAGGGCTTCAACATACGAATTTGGGAGGACACAAGCATTCAGTCCATATCAGGCTTACACACAATGAGACCCTGGGAGTGTTGCCTTTGTTTCTACAAGAAGCTCACGATTTTGATCATAGCGGGTTTTCAGCTTCAGTTGTGATACATGACAGCCCATGATGAAGCTTTCCATTCATATTTCAACGGGGAGGAGTGGTCCTGCACTGGCCGCTAAGTGATCAAGTAAGTGTTTCATCTCAAGGGAATCTTGCAGGAGCAAATTATCAGCAAACCTCAAAGCGCTGTGCTAACCGCTAACATCACACATTCTTCTTCCTTTCAAGTCTCTTCCAACTTTAGGTAGAAATCAGCCACACCATTCCCAAGAAGGGGGTTGGAGTCTAAGCACTTTGTTGAGAAAGGCATAAATGATCACTTTTCGTTTTAATTCTTTGATAACTAAAACCCAAAAGTGGTTTCACAAGAAATGACACTAACAAATTTGTCCCACCTCTTTCTATGAAAAATAGAGTCTTTAATTTCATAAATAGACAGTGAAAGACGTTTTTGACTTCAAAGGACCAGTTAGAGCTGATGAAAACAGAATCAAATCAAACACTAAAAAGAAACAAAACACCTTTAAGTATCTCTCTATGGAGTAACAGCACTATCAACTCTGTTTTATAGATGAGGAAAAATGGAAGATTCAAGTCATTGATTTGCTGGTTCTCAGTGATCTTTCCTACTGCCATCTCCCAAACACAAGATTTGTACAGAAAACACTTATTTAAAATGATACATGTAACCTTTCATGCTATTGAATTGTCATGGACCTTCTGCTGTGACACCAGATGCCCCCTGCAGGACTGAAGGGTTTGTAGCTTCTGGAAGCCACAGCGCCGAGCTGTTAGCTCCCTACAGGGATTACCTGAGTTGAAAAGAGGACCTATCCAGGGTGACACCCCTTCCCAGGCAACCATCATCCAATGACTGGTCAATGGTAAGGGGAGAGTGAGTCTGAAGGTCTAGTCCTCTCCTCTTACGTGGGGCAATTCTGAAGGATACTCCCAGCTCCAGAACTCTCCGGAAATTACTCTGTTGAGACTGTAGCACAACCCTGCTTTCTCCCAGTCCAGTCTTGCTTTGTTCCCTTCCCCAACAGATGTTGGCCCTGAGGGCACTCCCTAATGATCTGCCTAAATGCAATTCTTTGCTTTAGTCAGCTACCTGGGGAACTCAACCCAATCTCTCTCCCTCTCCTCCTCCCCTTCCCCCTCCTCCCCTCTCCCTTTCCCTCTCCCTCTCCTTCTCTTACACACACACACACACACACACACACACACCACATTTGCCTTCCATTCCAATGAAGCTAAGGATTAAATTAAATCCGTTTTCAACGGACCAGGACAGACTGCCTTAATGTAAACTCTAATAATGCTTACAAGCAAAAATTACTAATATGAGCAACAGTGCCCAAACTGGAAATAACAGCAAATCACAGGTCTTCAGGGTTCAAGTGGAATCCGAATGTGACAAGATTAAAATTTCATACTAGCCAAATGCTGATTTTCTGATCTCTCTTTTAGATTTGGCAAGCTTGGTTGTCTTTCGATTCTACCATAAGCTGAGCTCAGTGGTTTCCAAACTTTTTCAATCTGCTAGTGTTGTTCTGTTTTCTTTCTCAGAGGACCCAACCTCAAGGGCCACTGTTGTGTGAGACATCAGGGTTTCCCTGTAGCTAAGAGAGGGGTGCCCACTCAAAATGAGAGTGAACCTCTCTTTTTATGTAAATTATTGAGGGAGAGGGAAAAGCTGTCTTGAAGGGCTTATCAAATTTGACTGTGTAGGGGCGCCTGGGTGGCGCAGTCGGTTAAGCGTCCGACTTCAGCCAGGTCACGATCTCGCGGTCCGTGAGTTCGAGCCCCGCGTCGGGCTCTGGGCTGATGGCTCGGAGCCTGGAGCCTGTTTCCGATTCTGTGTCTCCCTCTCTCTCTGCCCCTCCCCCGTTCATGCTCTGTCTCTCTCTGTCCCAAAAATAAATAAACGTTGAAAAAAAAAAAATTTGACTGTGTAAAAATTATTCGGAGGTTGAATGGTGTTTCATAAAGTCAGAAAGCACAGCTTCATATGTGTACTGTTTAAAAGCTTAAGATTTAGCCAAATGCGGGGCGCCTGGGTGGCGCAGTCGGTTGAGCGTCCGACTTCGGCCAGGTCACGATCTCGCGGTCCGTGAGTTCGAGCCCCGCGTCGGGCTCTGGGCTGATGGCTCAGAGCCTGGAGCCTGTTTCTGATTCTGTGTCTCCCTCTCTCTCTGCCCCTCCCCCGGTCATGCTCTGTCTCTCTCTGTCCCAAAAATAAATAAACGTTGAAAAAAAAAATTAAAAAAAAAAAAAAAAGATTTAGCCAAATGCTACCCTTGGATTCGTTGTCTTACCTATTCAGCAAAAATTCATCAAACATCTAGAGACACAAGGATGAAAAAGGAAAACTTTTGCCTTTGCATAAACCACTGTCTATTGGGGAGTGACACAAATAACTAAAATGCATTATATAGTAAAGCAGAGCTGTAGGAAAAGTTTTTTGAGAAAGTAATGTGATTATTTCTGAGTGGGAATGAAAGAGGAAGGGAGGGGAAGGCTTCTCAAAGGAGATGACAGTTTCAGAAAAATAATTTGCATAAGATGATGGAGCATAAACCAACACCCAGATTCTTGTAATGAGCGGTCACAGTCTTATTGGAAGCACTGAGTATAATAGTTGAACTAGAAACTGCATGGAAATCTGGCATCCATAGTCACAGTAGAGATGGAATATGGCAATTTGCTTCGGTATGGGGCTCCATACCCATAATCTCTGTGTTCTCTTGCTTATTGCTTTAAAAAGCTTTTTAGACTTTCTTTTTTCTTTTAATTTTTTTAATGTTTATTTATTTTAGAAAAAGACAGAGCTGAAGTGGGGGAGGGGCAGAGAAAGGTGGGGGAGACACAGAATCCAAAGCAGGCTCCAGGCTCTGAGCTGTCAGCACAGAGCCCGACGTGGGGCTCAAACTCAACGATCTTCGAGATCATGACCTGAGCCAAAGTCAGATGCTTAACCGACTGAGCCACACAGGTGCCCCTAGATTTCTATATTCAGGAACTTCCTGGGAGGAAAGTATGTGGACTTTGTACCTCAGAAATGTTAATTGTTTTCTAGCTTCTAGTACAGTGCCTGCTACATAGTAGGCATGGATTTGAAAAGCAGCAGCAACAACAACATATTTTGGACTGCATGGGTGCACGAACAGTCAACATACTGACTTTTAAGGCATTATGGGATGAAAGAATTTTCCTGGTGCTTATTCTTTACCTGAGTAAAATTCCAGTGTTACTCTATATAAATGACTGTTATAAAGCTAGTCAATTGTACCGCTTTCATTGGTTAGAAGATTTTGACTTGTTAAAACATTATGTCTTCTTTAACGTAAAGCAACTCACAGAAATAATTATCTGCCTAGGTTCAGAATTCTTACCTTCTACAAAATGTTGCTAAGTCCTATCCAGGGATGGATGGAAAACATCATGAAATGTCAATATAAAGAATGTCACTTTTGTGTTATTTATGGATTCTTGTAACTTAGGAATCATAACCGCGTGGCTTTTATGAAGTCTCCGAAGAGAGGCTACGAGAAAAGGGTTAGCCAGTCTGGAGAAGATGAAAACCATCAGGAGGAGAAGAGTCTTTTGAAGTGGGAGTAGTAACCCACAGATCAACACATCCATATTGGAAGATAGATTGCTGTTCTTGCGTTCAAAGGGCTCAGTTGTTACAATCTATTTCTTAATGGAGTAATTTTATAAATATGTCATAAACATCACATGGTGATGCCTTCATATAAAATTGTTTTTAGCAAATGTCCTAAATAAAACAGATTTATAGTTGTTTCACAAATAAAGGACCTATGAATCCAAAATGAAAAAAAACAGATTTTTTAAAATTGCATTTTAGGAGGAACACAGCCTGGCTGATTTGCCCATGCCCGGTACTTGTGAAAAAAAATCCTGGCAGTTAAGACCTTACTACCGTTTGTCTCTTCACTCTGGTCAGATCGGTCTACTGTGTGCCCTTTGCTCTTTTCGACCATTACATTTTGTATCACCCAGAATGCCATCTTTCCCCCTCTCTGTATCCCTCGCTGTTGGGTGTCACAATTTATCCCACTCTTAATTCCTTTGTTAAGTGTTCGCTCCTTCCTCTAATCTTTCAAATACTTACCACGTTTGCCTCTCATATCCAATAATAATAATAATAGTAATCATGAGAGTCAGTGTTGATTGAGTGGTTACCATGTGTTAGGCTATTCTAAGCACGACATGCGTTTATGTCATTGAATTATCACCAAAGGCAAATGAGAAGGTACTATTTCTACCTCTGTTTTTAGAGATGAATGAATATATGAATATATGAAAGCCCATTCATTGCTGGGTGCCTCCTGTCAAGTCAAGCAATCAGAAGGGAGTTTGACATTGTTTATGGTTGAGGACAGCTTTCCTCTGTTTCATAATTTTATCGGTGCAGGTCAGCTGGATAACTTTATGATATAGTAAAGAGATCTCAGGAGTTACAGGTTTAAGTCCTCTCTCTGCCACTAGCTAGCAGTGTGACCTTAGGCCAGGCATTTTGCTTTTCCTAATTGCAGTTTCTCCAGCTACAGTATAAAATAATTAGACTCGGGAGTCTGGGTGGCTCAGTCGGTTGAGCGTCCGAATTTGGCTCAGGTCGTGATCTCGTGGTTCGTGGGTTCGAGCCTAGCGTTGGGCTCTGTGCTGACAGCTCAGAGACTGGAGCCTGCTCAGATTCTGTGTGTCCCTCTTTCTCTGTCCCTCCCCCACTCGTGCTCTGTCTCTCTCTCTCTCTCTCTCAAAAATAAACATTAAAAAATTAAAAATAAAATAATTAGGTAATTTCTTTAAGCTTCTTGCTAGAATCTGTAATTCTATAACTACACTACATGATGGCAAATCTTATAGTATGCTGGGTCACGGAGCCTCTTCATAGACTGTGAACTGAGACTCTATTTTCCAAATCTTCCATCTAAATCTTCCTCGCCAGAGGAAAAGGACACTCAGTGCATTTGCCACATGCAGTATTACCAGCCAGAAAAATTCTTATTCTGGCCTAAGTTCCTGAAGTTGAAGTGTATACTTTTTTGCTTCTGACACTCCCACGGATTCAATTGGAAAAACCCAGTAAATAGGTCTTTGGCTAAGTGAAGAAACACTTATTGAGGAGTGTCATGTATTAGACTGTAGATGGTCATATGGAGTTTCCAAAGGTCCCTTGTTACTTTATGGTCTTATTCAGGGAGAAGAAAGGCAAAAATAGACTTTAGTATCCGTACTGAAGTTAATGGGAATTTGCATTTCAATGCCAGTCTTTAAATGGTTTGATTCTCATAAACCCTACATTTTATGGAGTGTTTGATGTTACATAATGGTGAAATGAATAGAATTGGGAAATATTTGAACTTCAAATGTACTTGCTGGTGTGCTTTTTTTTTTTCCTTTAAACCACCTACATACATAAACCTAGGATCAATTATGCAAAGTTTAATTTTTAAAAGTTTTGTTAAAGCTAGGCCATTATACTTTCTCCTTTTCTAATGAGTTAGCTCTCAAGTATGAATATATTTGGGAAAATGGTTAGTTCCCATTTTCATTCTCATTTGCTCTTTCTCATTTGATCTAGATCAAGTATCAGCAAATTTTTTCTGTAAAAGGCTTGATAATAAATATTTTAGGCTCTGTGAGCCGTATATAGTCCCTTCAAAACCACTTAATTCTTTCATTATAGCACAAAAGCAATCATGGACAATATGTAAACAAATGAGTGTGGCTCTGTTCCAATAAAGTTTGATTTACAAAAACCGATGACTGGTTGGTAGGCCAAAGTTTGCAGATTCCTGATCTAGTCAATTAAAATTAACAAAGGATTCCTCCCAAAACTAAATTATTTTATACTAGAAATCGCATTGGAATAGGGGATCTGAATACCTTCCAGTTATGGCACTTACAATTACTAGACATGATACCCTGGAAAGTCTCATTGACATGGGTCTTATTTCAGTCATTATACATTCAGCACTTAATATGTGTTAGCTAAGAGCTAATGAGATTGTTGTGCTTTATATCTTGTGTAATACTTTAACTGTCAAATCACAGGAACTTTTGTAGCCTTAAGAAGTGTGGGTCACGTTAGGACGATTAATAGGGCCGTGTTTCTGGTCCGGAGGAGAGAGAAGAAGGAAGAGAGCTCCGCCATATGGTCCTGGAAGTGGTCCCATTCTAGATTCATTAAACAACGGCACAGAATTGTACAGTGTTAAAACTAGGTAATGAGGTGTTCGTACCAGAAATGGTAAAGAAGGGGCACCTGGCTGGTCAAGAAGTGTCGGACTTTGGCTCAGGTCATGATCTCGCAGTTTGTGAGTTCCAGCCCCGTGTTGAGCTCTGTGCTGACAGCTCAGAGCCTGCAGCCTACTTTGGATTCTGTGCCTCGCTCTCTCTCTGCCCCTCCCCTACTCACACTCTGTCTCTGTCTCTGTCTCTCTCTCTCTCAAAAATAAATAAACATTTTAAAAACTTAAAAGAAAAGAAATGGTAAAGAAAATGAGGATTCAGTTTCTAACTCAAATGGTAAGAGGGAGAGGCAGGTCTATTTAAGGAGTTTGAGGAGACCCTGGAGTCAAACCGACAACGTTAAAAGCCTAGGAAATTGTTGGACACACCCAACTATAATGATGTGGTTAGAATAACCAAAATAATGAGAAATGGGAATCTGTGATAGCTCTACAAACCCTGGTCAGCTTCTTTCTTCTCCAAGAGTTTCTTTTATTAAGCTTCTATTGTTGCCAGTTCTTGTCTCATAAAGCTTACAGGCACCTAGGCATTTTCTGGCATCTGACACATGGTTAATAAGAGGCAGAACTGTCAAATGTTAACACACGGAGATCATCTGGGGATCTATTTGATGACTAAAAAAGAATATGTGTTAATAGCCGATTGGTAGTTTGCTACTATTTTGACCCATCTGGAATGCTTTAGCATGCCTCCATAATAGTTCTTTGTGCACTGGAAGTATGTTCCCTGATGTATATGAACTAACTTTATGATCTTAATTTAATTAGTGAATCATAGAATCAAGACTAGAGACCCAGGGCCATTTATCTTAGATTGTACTGAGATTATTACAAATTCAAAATCTGGACTCAAGTGAGTAAGACACTGTCATTTTTCTTTTAAGGAAAAATCAGGAGAATATCTTCTAGTTGGCCAGTGTGTTTGTGAGAATTGTTTCAAAAGAAAATCTCTGAAGTTACCTGACGCTTAGATCATTATTTGGTGAATTGATGGGCATGACTGAAGAAATATGGACCAATTGAGAATTGACTGTCTCTGAATTGAATATTTAATGTCACACTGACTATTAAAGCAATGCCCAAAGATTTAGAAAGAATTAAGTCATTTATTGACTCCAAGTCATTTGACTTCTTTATTTCCCTATTTTGAAAAAATAAATAAGCCTAAACATTTTTTTAGTTCATCTTTTGTGTATGGATGGTTGCATCATTTTGTGACTGAATTATATGAAAAGGTTTTAAAGTTCATGTAAAATGGGCATATGGGTAGGTAGGTTTTTCAACCCTGGCACTATTGACATTTTGGGGTCAAATAATTGTTTGCTGTGGAGGGCTGTCCTGTGTACTACGGGATTTTACAAGTAGCCCTGGTTCCTACCTACTAGATACCAGTAACGACCCTCCGCCAGTTTTGACAACCCAAACTGTCTCCAGACATTGTCAAAATCTCACCCAGTTGAGAAGCATTGGTATAAGCAATCAAGCCATCACTCTATAATCAAGCCATCATGAAGGCAAAGCTGAGAGATCATATTAATACTGTAAGTTTTTTTAATAGTTGTATTTTTGTGTTGATGTAAATTAATTTGTTACTCAGTATTTCTGAGTGGCACATCATAGATTTTCTAAGGGAGACGTTCACTTAGAAATAGAGGAATCTTCTGGGGCGCCTGGGTGGCTCAGTCGGTTGAGCGTCCGACTTCGGCTCAGGTCGTGATCTCACAGCTCGTGAGTTCGAGCCCCGCGTCGGGCTCTGTGTTGACAGCTCAGAGCCTGGAGCCTGCTTCAGATTCTGTCTCCCTCTCTCTCTGCCCCTAACCCACTCGCATTCTGTCTCTGTCTCTGTCAAAAATAAATAAACATTAAAAAAAAAGATAGAGGAATCTTCCATATAAGGGCTCTCTCTGTCTTCCTCCAGCTCTTGCATATCATGTTATCAATTTTATGCTATGGTTGTAACAAGAAGATTATAGTAGTGACTCTATTCTTCAACTGGAGATTGCATGCGTAGTAGCAATGAGCATCTCAGAACAGAAAGTGAATTGGGCCTTATCTTGGGACCTCTGTGAATTAGCTGGATTGCCTTCACACCTCCCAGCACACCTTTTGTCTGGCTAAATCAGATTGCTTACTTTTCCTTAAGGTCAAGAAATGTGAATTATTTATCTTTGTCTCCCCAGCTGAGTGGCTGGCACAAAATAAATAGATGTTTTAAAATTGAATGAATAGGGTAAATCTATTTGTTGATCTTGTAGATGAGGAGTTGGCATATTTTTTCCAACATCTTCTGTTCTTCTTTCTTCCTCCTTTATTCCTACGCTTTCACTCCTGGCCAGTTCTTGCTGGCCTGAATTCTTCACAGATATTCTATTTTATTCCTTCAGTGATTCAAAAGATGGCCAAGATGTTGCTTTGCCTTCTGTGAACCTGAGAAGGACCAGAACAAAAAAAGCGCTAAGGAATTTTAATGTAGGACACTGGGGAATACCAGTGAGAAAAATATTGGATCACTTCACCACCCACTGTCATTGTGATAATGTTACTGCTACAAATTATAAAGGCAAAACTTTTTCAATCATTATTTTTTTTACTTTTCATTGATTTCTACATCAGAATTCCTATAAGCTTGTTTCTCATCTTCAGTAATTTTTAATGTATTCTACAACTCTAAATATGGCCCAGTTTCCTATAGAACTTGATTATTTTTCAAAATCAATTACCAACACTTTTTTAAAACAATTGGCAGGGGCACCTGGGTGGCTTAGTCAGTTAAGCATCCAACTTCAGCTCAGGTCATGATCTCATGGTTTGTGAGTTCAAGCCCTGCATCGGGCTCTGTGCTGTCAGCTCAGAGCCTGGAGCCTGCTTCGGATTCTCTGTCTCCCCCACCACCTCTCTCTGCCCCTACCCTGCTCACGCTCTGTCTCTGCCTCTCTCTCTTTCTCAAAAAATAAATAAACATTAAAAAAAATTTTTTTAATTTGGGGGGGGGTTGGCGGACCTCAAGAAAAAAGTGTCTGCAAATTATGAGAAACTGATAAAGGCAGATGGCAAAGGCTTTGGAATTGGGCAGAACTAGGTAGTAATTGTCATGCTGACTTTTGTAAGTTACAGGGATTTGTGCAAGTTATCTAAACCTATTGCAGTTTAGTGCCACTATCTTTAAAATGGGCCAATGTCTACCTAAGTGTCGCTCTGAGAATTAGAGAAACATAAAATTAAACTTGATCTAGGATGATACTTGCATGAAGCAGGTATTTGTAAGTCAGTCATAATCACAATAAATGATCATGATGGATGGTCATTGTGAAAATGATGGTAGTGGTATTAACTAGACAGGGACAGGGCCAAGCCTTTGCAAAATCACAAAGTGTCTTGTACCTTTCTTATTCCCTTTTCTAGGTCAGGCTTAAATAGAATCTTTCCCTCTATCCTGTGCCATATGTTATGCTCTATTGGCTGTCATTGAATCCTTGCTGAGCAGCTAAGTATCTTTTCCAAGGAGTATTTATATTTTAATAGTGGTATTTTTAAATGTCATATATAGGCTCACGGATCTGAATAAAGATAGACTAAGGTGACATTACCCTATTGCTCTATCTTTTCCTGATGATTTGTTTTCTCCACTCCAGGATCCCAGAACTAAGAGTATCAGTTACACTAAAAATACACATACACATGAAAATAACAACAGTTTATTGTTAGCCATGATTCTTTGGATAGACTGTGTGGTTCTTCTGTTCCAAATGATATTTGCTGAAGTCACTCATGTAGCTGCTATCGTCTTGAAACTCGGGTGAGGCTGAAAGGTCCTAAGAAGTTAACATACCTGGTGCCTTAACTGAAGAGGAGAGAGTGGCAGGGTTGTGTAGGTTTCTCTCACTTTCTTTCCTTCTCCCTCTTCTTCTATCCTTTTCCCTTTATCCCTCTCTCCCTATCCTTCTCTCTTTCTAGCTAGCTCATTGTTGAGTAGTTGAGCTCTTGCTACATTGCATAGAGGCTGGCTCAGCAAATATGGAAGCTGTGTCATTCCAGAAGTCATACACCATCTCTTCTGCCATATTCTGTTGGTCACAGGACCAGCCCAAATTCAAGAGGAGAGGAAACAGACTCTGTGTTTTGACAGGAAGAGAGTCATGTATGAATAAGAATGTGAGGATCCATTAGGTGGCTATATTTATAGACAATGTACCACTCTCTGGGAAACCATTCCATTTCACCCCAGTGTCTACTGTCTCCTTCTCCTTTCCATATTCCCTCCATCAGGATCAGGGGAACTGATCGCTTCTCAGTTTATAAGGAGTGAGTGTTTGTCATCATTCTCTTTAATAGAGTAGGTTTAGTGGAAGGTACGGGGGTTTTAGCGACATATAGACCTCCAAATGGATGCTAGGTCAACTTATTCCCATTTACAATGCTGAGCGAGGTACATGAGCTCTCTCACCTCAGTCTTTTCATCTGCTAACTAAATAGAGGAGATCAAACCTACCTTATAGGGTTAACATGAAATTTATATTAATATAGTTTATATTGTGGAATTATTAACTGAAACTCAATAGATGTTCAGTTAATGTTAATTCTTTCTGTTTTTACCTCTTCCTCCCAGTTTTTCTATCTGTTATCTTTTTCTGGAAAAGTTTTCGAAAATTTCTAAACACTGCTTGTAATAATCAAACACATTTGTTCTAAGCCTTCTGATGTTTCCAAAAAATGCTTCAAGATTTAGAGAGAATTTTGAAAATTACTATTCTCCTATGCTGATCGCTCTATTCTTTCCTGAATTTGCCATGTTATTGCTACCCGTAAGCCTTGGCTTGCATTTTCCTCTTGCCTAGTAATCCACCTTTTGTCTGCTCTTAGATCCACATGGGATCCTTTCCTTTCTAGAAGCATTATCTAATGTTGCTGGTGCCTAATATTTACAATTTTGTGTTTTAATCTATTTTGTGTTTAATCTATTTTATGTTTAATCCTGAATCCTTTCCCATCAGTTTTATGTTCCACAATGATTTGGGGGGTCTTTTAAACCACACAGCCCACTCCAAATTCCACACACTGTAACTAGAATTCATCCATCGGCAACTTTTCAATAACAATATCTTGACTTGAATTATTTTACAGAACACCCAAAGAAGCACTAAAAAGTTGTTTCTAGGGCTACCTCATCTATGAAAGATTCCAGAAACTGCATGAGTCAATGTCTTGATAAATCTTGTGTGTGTGTGTATGTATGTATATGTATATGTATATGTATATGTATATGTGCGTGTGTGTGTGTGTGTGTGTGTGCGTAATTGCAGTGATTAGGACAACTGAGTAATTACAATTTTGGTGAGGAAAAATTGAAGAAAACACATTATCTTGCTTGATTCATGCATTATTTTGTGTGACCAGAATTTCCATAAAAGAAACTTCCAACCAACATGTAACTAAGGATTAAAAATAAATAAATCATGAATGGGAGAATTCTTATACCATATTAGATATAATACTTATTATATTTAGAATATGCAAGGACTTTCTTTAGTGTGGTACTGCTAATTTCCTTATTTCCTTGATACGTATTGTTTGAATTATGTCCTAGAAGAGTAAATAGAGAATGTTCCTACCAATCCTTTAGTTTTTATGGCTAGACACCATTTGTTTGCTCTTCCTGCCTCTAAAATATTCCTTCAGTGCATACTTCACTTTGAATCCAAAAGCAAAAGTCAAGTCACATCTTTCCCTTCTAGATTACTCCGATATTTCATTTAAGAGTTAAAATTAAATTCTTTAGCATGACCCCCAATAAACTGAGCCAGAAGCTTTCTCTGTCTGTTTTCTACTAACATGGCAGCACTCAACTTAACTGGAAGAAATGGAGTAAAAGTAGAAATGCATGGTCCTATGGCAGATCGGTATGTTTGTTATTTCTGATTTGTGTACGTGGAACTCTTTTAGTGAAATTATTAGTGCTCATTAAAGGATAATTACTCTAGCCTTGGTCCAGTTATTTGAATTTATCACTGAAAGACAGTCATGAATTCAAAGAATCACTCATCAAGGCATTTTCAATTTCTCTGATATTTTCTGAATATTTGTTTCCACCGGTGTTATTAAGAAGCATGAATTTTTTAAAAATAGAAATATTTACTCTTCCATTTGCCGTTCTTCCTCTGTCAACTTTTTGGTGGATATTTTTTCTGATTTTAAAATTTACATATCTTAATTTTCAAATGGAGGGAGTGGTCCCTTTCTAAGATTTAAAATGGTTAATGGTTTGGTACCTCCATAGATCTATAATCACAAACTTGGATGTCTTTAAAAAATGTTTTATTATGAAAGTTTTGGGGGGGCGCCTGGGTTGCTCAATCAGTTAAGTGACTGTCTTTGGCTCAAATCATGATCTCATGGCTCATGAGTTCAAGCCCCGTGTTGGGTTCTTTGCTGACAGCTCAGAGCCTGGAGCCTGCTTTGGATTCTGTGTCTCTGTCTCTCTCTGACCCTCTCCTGCTTATGTTCTGTCTGTCTCTCTGTCAAAAATAATAAACATTAAAAAAATTTTTTTTAAAAGGAAAAAGAAAAATTTTAATCCAAACAAAAAAGTAGAAAGGAGATTATAATAAACCCCATACAGCAGTTATTTGGCTGGAAAATATTAATATTTAAAAATAGATAAATATAAGGGTGCCAGGGTGGCTCAGTCAGTTAAGTGTCTAACTTTGGCTCAGGTCAGATCTCGTGGTTCATGGGTTTGACCCCCACATCGGACTTTGTGCTGACAGCTCAGAGCCTGGAGCCTGCTTCAGATTCTGTGTCTCCCTCTCTCTGCCCCTCCCTTGCTAGCACTCTGACTCTTTCTCTCTCAAAACTAAATAAACCTTAAAATTTTTTTTTAAATAGACACATATAAATTTGCTCTAACAAATATCAAAGTAAGTAATTCTCAAGTCATTTTGTAATTTGATGTAAGTTACATAAATGAATTTGATTGCTTTTTATGGCTATTTAAACTAAACTTGATCTTCACATTTAGTGTCTATCGTGATTGTTAGTACTTCAAAATTTTCTGAATTCTTGGGGTGCCTGCCTAGCTCAGTTGTGACTCTTGTTCTTGGGGTCATGAGTTCAAGCCCCACGTTGGGTACAGAGGTTACTTAAAATAAGTTGTTTTTTGGAATTCTTAATATTAGTTTGTATTAATCCCTCACTTTATATCCTGCTGTTTCACTGCTTGGACTTCTCAGACTTCAAAAAAAATTAGTTATTTCTGCTTTCACTCTCAAGGGAAAGCTACTTGTTCTTGTAATAATCCTCCGGCATTATTCTGATGTCTTCTAACTCAATCAGAAGTCTTTTCAAAGGAAATCAAGTTCTGCCATTGAATTCTGGAACAATTCTCCTTTGTCTTTTTAGCCAATTCTTGTATAAAGGCTCTTCCTAAACTTCCCACAATCAGTGACTTAAATGCCTCACACAGAACAATTGAAGTGAATATTATCAACTAAATGAATAAAGAATCTGATTAAGTAACTCTAACAACAGTTAGTAACTGACTTCCCTGAATCCATGTGCTAAGTAATGAGTAGCAAGATTTGCAAACAACCTAATAATACATCTTCCAGACGAGCAACTGTGGAAAGCCCAAGCACCGACTGCATTATCCAGTATACTTCTCTACTACGTGTACATTTATTTCTAGTTTGAGAAAAGCAGAAAGAATAGTACTTTTTTGTTTTGACCTAAGATTACCTATTTAGTAATTTCTATTTTCTTTAAATGATAGAGTTCTCTCATTGAATAAAATATTCCAAGTTTCAGTTTTATAAAATAGACACAAAGAAATGGGGCTTCCTGACCTAGTGCATTTTCTGTTCTTCTTCTGTCCCATACAAACACATTTCCATCCTGTAACACTTCCTCTTAACTCTGGAAATCTAAGGATCCCAATTAAAAGCCCCAGTTCCTCAATGACTAGATATTTGATGATATTAAAGAATGTGGCTATATATTTATGCGATATATATTGTGATTTGTTTTTAAAACTTTTTATTATATATCTATGTATACATGTATGTAGAGAGATAGAGTGTGTATAGAGGGAGAGGTGGACAGATGGACATGATGCCTTGAATTTTCCTCAAAAGAAACTGGAGGAGTGGATTGGGTAGAGTTACACAAGACCATACATGTATTCATACTTGTTTAAGTAATAAACCCAGCTGCACACTTTTGATTTGTCTGTTCTCTTGTGTAATATATGAGGTACCTAATAAAATGTTTATTTCAATATGTAAATAAAATAAACTGAAAATAATTACATCAGAAGTGGGATACGTGATTTTGTAAAGTACAGAATCAAGTTTTATGCACAGCAGTCTTTTGAGGATTTCTGTGGAAAATAGACTAAAAAAGATAAGAGATGAAAACAATGATGGTGACAATGATCATTTAACAAGCATAGCATCTAGCCAAATTCCCAGTAGTCACTAGAGATTCAAGTATATAATGCCATACTATTATATAATGGGGAAGTATTTTTATTTTGTTCATTAAAAAAATTAAATACCTATTATGTGCCAGATGCCAATTTAAATATGGGTAATACAACAGTAAGACACAGGATGTGCAAGGGTGACAGATGTAAAAATACACATATTTGCCTTATAGATGTGTAAATTTGCATGCTGTTAGTGATAAATTTTCTGGCATATGACAGTAAAGTGTCATCTAACAAAATGGGTTCCTTGTAACAGTTTTATAATAGATGGAAATAATGTGTTTTGACAAAGGACTCATTTTCCAAAGTGACAAACTCTTAGGATGGTCCAGCATCACTGAGCGTAAAACACCAGCTCCAGGCTTTCATGCAGCTTAGATTCTCAAGTATTGAAAGCAATTAAAAGGCCTCAGTATGCTGCACTCAGAATCAGTAAAATCAGACCAATACTTAGACACACTCTGAAAAATCATATGTTTTGACTCTTATTTTGAAATAGTTATAGATTCACAGGAATTTGCAAAGATAGTAGAAAAAGAAAAAGAGGTCCCAACTGTTCACAATAGTATAATATCAAATCCAAGGAATTGGCATTGGTACAATATGTGTGTATTAATTTATGCCGTTTTATCACTTGGGTAGATTTGTGTGACCACCACCATACTCAAGATGGATACCTACTTTATGACTACAAATATCTCTCCTTTGTTACCCTTATATAGTCATACTCACCCCCTACCCTCCATTCCTAACCCCTGACTCCTGCTAAGCTGTCCTTCATCTGTCACATTTAGGATCATAGAAACATATATTTGTAACCTTTCAAGATTAGTTTTATTCACTGAATATAATGCCCTGGAGACCCATGCAAGTTGCTGCATATATCAATAGTTTCGTCCTTTTTATACCTGAGTGGTATTCCATGTTATGGATATACCACAATTTATTTAAAAATTCACTGATGGTGGATATACCACACTTTATTTAAAAATTCACTTCTTGACTGTTCTTAAATAAAGCCTCTGTGAGCAATTTTGCACAGGCCTTTGTGTGGACATAGTTTTCATTTCTCTGGGATAATTGCCCAGGAATGCAATTGCTGGCTTGTGTGGTTAAGTATAGATTTAGTTGTTATTTTTGTTTTTCAAGAAACTGCCAAACTATTTTTTTTTAATATGAAATTTATTGACAAATTGGTTTCCATACAACACCCAGTGCTCATCCCAAAAGGTGCCCTCCTCAATACCCATCACCCACCCGCCCCTCCCTCCCACCCCCCATCAACCCTCAGTTTGTTCTCAGTTTTTAACAGTCTCTTATGCTTTGGCTCTCTCCCACTCTAACCTCTTTTTTTTTTCTTCCTTCCCCTCCCCCATGGTCTTCTGTTAAGTTTCTCAGGACCCACATAAGAGTGAAACCATATGGTATCTGTCTTTCTCTGTATGGCTTATTTCACTTAGCATCACACTCTCCAGTTCCATCCACGTTGCTACAAAAGGCCATATTTCATTTTTTCTCATTGCCACGTAGTATTCCATTGTGCACTTGTACCCCAATGTTCATAGCAGCACTCTCAACAATAGCCAAATTATGGAAAGAGCCTAAATGTCCATCAACTGATGAATGGATAAAGAAATTGTGGTTTATATACACAATGGAATACTGCCAAACTATTTTTCAGAGTGACTGTATCATATTACATTTCCATCAACAATGAATTGAAACATGTGAATGAATTGAAATGAAGTGAAACATGTAATTTCTCCACGTCCTCACCAGCAATTGGTGTTGTCACGATTTTTCATTTCAGCTTTTCTAGTAGAATGATATCTCACTTTAGGCTCAGTTTGTTTTTCCTTAATGGCTAGTGATGTTCATACTTTTTCATGTGATTATTTGACATTCTTACATCCTCTAGTGAAATGTCTTTTTTTTTTTTAATGTTTTTCATGTTAGTTTATTTTTGAGAGAGAGAGAACAGGGGAAGGGCAGAGAGAGAGAGGGAGACACAGAATCTGAAGAAGGCTCCAGGCTCTGAGCTGTCAGCACAGAGCCTGATGTGGGGCTTGAACTCACAAACTGCGAGATCATGACCTGAGCCATAGTTGGAGGCTTAACTGACTGAGCCACCCAGGTGCCCCGAGTGAAATGTATTTTTACGTGTTTTGTTCATGTTCTGATTAGATTCTTCAGCTTTCATGATGTTGAGTTTTGAGAGTTCTTTACATATTCTAGATATGTATCAGTCTTTTGTCAGTGATTTCAAAATATTTTCTCTCAGCCCATAATTTCTACTATAAATGTGCTAATTTTGAAGCATATATATAGTGTTAAAATTCAACAATAACCACAGCAACTGTTTTGAACCAAGACCAACAAAAGATTTTTGTGAGGAAGACAGTGTTTTTGTCCCCGAAATTACTTAGAAATGCCTGCACATGGTGATCAAAAGCTGATCAAATGTAGTTGGGTTTATTATTAGTTTCAAATTGTCTATAGACAACACTTCCTCTTATCGTCTACACTTGGTTTGCTCTGCTCCTACCACCCTGTCCTGGTGTCCCATGGCTTCGATAGACCCAGAGATCAGCAGGCTTTTGTGACTCTCAGAGTAAGAAAATTCACAGTAGAGGATTGTACAGTTCATCATCTGGAAAATCATAATAAAATATATGGTGTCTCTTGAAAAAAATTACTTGAAGATGTATCCCAGCCAATAGAAAGGATTCAACATTATAAATTAAAAAATACGGAAGTTACAAGTTTGTGTTTTCCATAATCGGTTGGGACTAGTTATATGTTAGTCGAGGATTCTTCAGTTCCTGGAGTAAACCAGGCCGAATAGCAATTCGCTGCATTTTTCTTCTTTCACTTCTAGTCATTTCTGTGTATCAGTAAATATTTGTCCTGGGGCATGTCCTTACTCCACAGTTCAGACAGTGACTCTCACCGTGTCCGATCACTACTTACACACCAACTAGTTGTGTTTATCCTGCCTCCGTGACCAGTGGTCAAGTGGTAACACTGCCGATGTAGGTCGGGATCTCTAGGCAGTAGCCCTGAGAAGGACAGTGCAGGATTTTTACCAGGGAGTCCTCTTAGGAACAGTGCTTGAGTAAAGGAAGAGAAGGGAGGGCAGAGCAGAGGGGGGGAGTTGGCCAGCAGGGCAGCTGCAACAAGGTATTGTGTAGACTCCCAAGTTCACCGCCGGCTGAAAACAGTGCCCTTTGAGTTGGGCAAGGGGGGCCTCCCATTTCAGTCCCATATTGACCGGTCATTGGATGCAAGCTCCTCTGGGAAAGAGGGTCAGTTTGGTCAAGGTCACTTTCTACGGCTGGGAGCATCTCCCGAGTGGTCTGAGGACTGAGGTGAGGCCTCTGGGCAGGCACTCCCAGCAGCCGCAGGTCCGTCTTTTAGTTTTGAGGGGGCCTCTGGGCAGGGTAGCGCTCCCTGCATTCAGGACGACTCTGTTAGCAGCATCTCTGACTTTCTCATTTCCCGTCACAGAAGCAAGGCTGAATTAGTGGCCAGTAACCATTTGCATTGCAAATCTTTTAAAAATGATTTTAGGGGCGCCTGCATGGCTCAGGTTATGTGTCTGACTCTTGATTTTGGCTCAGGTCGTGAGGTCACGGTTCCTGAGTTTGAGCCCCGCATCAGGCCCTGTGCTGACAGCACAGAGTCTGCTTGGGATTCTCACTCTCTGCCCCCTGCCGCTCACACTGTCTCTCTCCAAATAAATAAATAAACATTAAAAAAATAAATAAAAATAAAAATGATTATAGGTATATTTAAAATTCATATTTTTACATATTTTACATTAAGTTTTTACTTTTAATTCCACCTAGTTAACATTCAGTGTTATATTGGTTTCAGGTGTACAATATAGTAATGTAACACTTCCATTATGTGTAATGTGTAACGTGTAATGATAAATCACCCTGTGCTCATCACAAGTGCATTCCTTAATCCCCATTACCTAATTAACCCATGCGCCTCCAGTCACCATCAGATTGTAACATTCATATTTAATGAACTGAGTTAAACACTTTTTTTTTCCTTAATTGGGTCAAGAAAGCTAAAAATCCAGCCTGTGTCCACTGACAAGATATTTTCCCCTCAACCCTCTTCATTTCTAGGATCTATGATTATTCTTGTGTTAATTATGTTTGAGATTGGTTTATGTAATATGAGTTCAGTAATATTAAAATTAAAAAAAAGCCTAGAACAAAATCAAAGAATAAAATTGCCAAAATTTAAATTATTTCTGGAAGAAGGTGTTATGAAAGACATACATTCCCTGCTTCATGCTGTTTTACATTTCTAAATTTTATAAAATGTACATATACTAGTTTTTAATATTCAAGGAAAAAAGTGCATGTACTATATAATTGCAATTGAGTTTGTAAAAAATAAACACAATAAAAATTTGGAAGAAAATGCAGAAAACCCTTGATAATGAAAACAAACAGGCATATTTTTAATTTTTTTCTGTATTTTCCAAGTGAAACTTCTGTCATTCCATTAAATATGAGGTTTCCCTTGGTTACTGACAGATTCTCTATCAAGTTAAAGAAGATTCCTCCTGTTGCATGCTTATTATAAAGTTTTTCTTAAAATAATGAGAATATTTGTTATGTTTTTAGAAATGTATATTTATTGAGATGATACTATCCCTTTTCTTTTTTATAAATCTGCTGAATAAAGATCCCCAAGTTGGACCCATGGTTGTATAAATGCCACATAAGCATGGCTCATTTTCTTTTAATACACTTTTGTATTCAGTTTACTAATGTTCTATTTAGGATCTTTGGATTTATATTCAAACTTATACTTATTTATACTTATGTTTTTGTATTATGCCCATCTAGTATTGGGGTCAGAGTTTTCCAGACTTGTAGATTAAATTCAGAAGTTTGCAGGCTTTTTTTATTTTCCAGAGCTTTAAAAGAATTATTTTTTCCTTTAAAGTTTAATAATGCTGACCTTTAAAACTGTCGGAATTAAGCATTAGTGGAGAGTGACAAGCAGTCTGGGTTAGAGGGTCTCTTTGTCAACTTCCTTCCAAAGTTACTGGTCTATCCAAGGTGATTATTATTTTGGGAGCCCGTTGTGGTGATTTTGCTACCCTTCCTTCAAAGTATTTGTTTAATCCAGAAGACTATGCTGATAACATTTTGCACAAAGTAATGTTACAATTTTTAAACTCTTCTAAATTCTTGCACTTTTAAAAATTGTGAATATTATTTGTATTGTCTCTGTTTTTTTTTTCTCTGCATACAGTTGCCAGAAGCTTAATTCTTTTATCTTCCTTTGGTTTTATTGATCATATATTTTTGACTTTGTTTTTTTTTTAATTTTTTAATGTTTATTTATTTATTTTTCAGAGAGATCAAGCAAGGGAGGGGCAGAGAGAGAGGGAGAGGGAAATCAGAGCTTGATGCAGGGCTCGAACTTACAAATCATGAGATCATGACCTGAGCTGAAACCAAGAGTCGGACACTTAACTGACTGAGTCACCCAAGAGCCCTTTAACTTTTGTTTTCTATTTCATTTATTTCTACTTTCATTTCTATATGATTCTAGTTTACTTTATTTGGCTTTCTCTTTGTAAATAATTGTATTTTGTGGCTTGAAGAAAACCTCTACATATTTTACATTTTAAATATCTATTTTGTTTTATGTACTGGAAATTTATATATGATAACTTTTAGAACACATGCACTTTAAGTGTTAATTTTCCTCGGATCCATCTTCAGTCACATCCATTAGGTTTAGACATTAAATATTCTTGGTAGTATTGTTTATTTTTTAAGACAACATTCATTCATTTCCAAAAGTCTGTAAGTTCATTTACTAATTTCTTTTTTTTTTAATGTTTATTTAATTTTGAGAAAGTGCGAGACAGAGCATGAGTGGGGGAGGGGCAGAGAGAGAGGGAGACACAGAATCTGAAGCAGGCTCCAGGCTCTGAGCTGTCAGAACAGGAGAACACATTAATGCTCTAATATAAACAAATATATTGTAAAAGTATTTTACAACGTAGAAGAGGGGATGTGAAGGGAAGTGGGAAAGAAATGGAGCTCAAAACTGAGAACAGGGGATGTGTGTTTTCCAGTGTATGTCGCTTTTGATGCAAGGAAAAGAGTGAAGTGGTAGGAGAAAAGCATAGAAAATAATGGTTATGTAGGAGATAGATCTATTTTGACTCAACAGGATAACACGGATAAGTGCAAACATGTAATCAGAGGCTACTGCTTAGTTAACCATGATCCGTGGTGAGGTGGAAAGCACACAAGATTTCAAGTAAGATCATTAAGGATTCAAATATCCATCCACCCTCCGCCCATTTTGAAATTTGGCAAGTTACATGATTTCAGTGACCTTTCATTTGCTTTGCAGTAAATGCAAAAACTGATGCTTTATGAGAACCAAGACAGCATTCCTAGCCTGATGCCTAGAACATGAGAGGAGCTAAGGCAATATTATGAATACACAGTGTTTTGTTGAGAAGTCTTAACTCACTGGAGTATAAGCATAACTTTTAATTTTCTTCCTGGAAATGATCCTCACTCGGTATTGCTCAAAAACTGAAATTGCTTCTTTAATCGTGCTGCTTACGGACATAGCACCTCGTCCCCTCACATATTACTCATTGACTTTTTTGAACTGATGATCACTTCCAGGTCAGTGAAATCTTCATCTTCTTCCTTTTGTTGGTTCACGACCGTTTTCATTTTCCTTCTACCTTGGCTTTCATGGTTCACCATTTTAAAGTCCCTTGTGCATGTACCCTTAAACTCTCTTGTACCTCCAAATTTTCTCTATATCCATCTGACAAAGCTGCAAACTCAACATGAGAACCAACAATACCTTTTCTTTGGCCTGAACACAAGTGGCTACGAACTGCTGGTATAATACCTACATTAGGGAGGACGGGAATCCCTCCAAATTTATTTTTAGCAGCCTCAAATGGGGCAGTCAAATTCCCCAAGAAATCTATCACTTTCCCTGCTGGTCTTGACAGTCCATCCTCTACAACAAATATTTCACTCATTCCTTCTTGTCTTCAAACTACCAGCTCCTACTAATTACCCATCATTGTTAACATTTGACTTCACCTCCAAAGTCAATGAGATGGAAGGAAGGAAGGAAGGAAGGAAGGAAGGAAGGACCTCTCAGACAGGAGCTACTTCATCTTCCTGTCTTCAAACCTAATGTCCCCCTCCATGTATACACAATCAATGTCCTCCTTGCCTCCTGATAAAAGAGAGGAATGGGATGTCTCTTTCCACCTAAGGACAATCACTCAAAGTGAGATGTGAAGACCCTCTGGCCCCTCTCTCTTCCTTGGAACATTCTCTTCCCTCAGATTCTCTGACACCACAATTATCCTTTCCCTCCTTTTTGTATTTCTCTTTTTCAAACTCTTTTTAGCCTCACGGTTGGCCTACTACATTTTGGAGGGCCTAGATTTTCTTCTGCCACGTTGAACTCTATTACAAGGTAATTTCATAATCCATCAAGTGACAAAGCCATGCAACTTTTCTAAATATTTCAAGTGTCAGCTTTGTCCTACCTCTACTGCTACCACCTGTTTCAGTTGACCTACTAAAATGGCTACCTGAGTGATTCCTAATGACCTCTGTGGATGCTTTCTATCAGTTTCCACACTGCAAGTTAATGTGCTGTTTTGAAAACTCAAATTTTCTGATGTCATTTGAATGCTTAAAACTTTGCTATGGGTTCATGTGCCTGAACTGTTAATTATCCCCCAGAACTCATCCATTAGTAATAGAACCCTCTCCAACTTGCAGTGGAGATTCAACAGGGGACAAGGCTGCTCAGCTAGTGGCTCTATTTTCTAGCCTCTTTGTAGCCACATGTGGCTAATGTTGTATGAGTAAAAGTGATGTGAGTGACCTCTCCTGACAGGATGCTTTATGCCCTCTACTTTACCTCCTTTTCCTCCTCCCCCAGGGGGGCTCCTTGGACTCAGACATGGAGGCCACTTATAAAGGATGGTAGAGCTGTTCCACCACTTTTCATTGCCATCCTGCGCTGTGTTCCAGAAAAGGAAAAGACAGTGAGACAGAAACACACACACACACACACACACACACACACACAGAAAGAGAGTCATTTTCTTATTCAAGCCTAAGCTATTCCCTGATTGATACTTTTACCATTGCATCTGGAGTAAAAACCAAAATTCTACTGTGGCCTCAGAGGCCCTGGGTGATGGGCGATCCGTCTGTTCTGCCTGCCTCCCCTTTTACTTCTTTTCCTCCTGTCCTCTGTATCCTGACTCTCCTGGACTTCTTTCAGTTTTTCAGAGATGCTGAGCTCTTTTGTGCCCAAGGCCCTCACACCTTTTATTTTCTCTGTCGGAAATGTTCCTCCCTCTGCTACCCCTCATCTTGTCTTATTAACAACTAGTCCTCTTTCAGATTTTAACCCTAAGTCACTTTTCTTAAGCAATTGATGTCCCCACCCTCCCGAGCCAACCACCTCTCCAGAGCATTGGGTCAGGTAACACAGCTTTACCACTTTAGTCTTATTCTTTAGTTGTGAAATATTTTTTATTAAAAAATACTATATATATAAATATATGTTTATTTATATTATATAATATATATTGTTATTTATATTTAATGCATATATTAATATATATTAAATATAGAGTGTATTACATATAATATTTCATATTTAATATATTATATATAATGTTTAATAAGGAATATATTATATATAATATTTAATACATTTAATGTATATATTAAACAATATATAATTAATTAATAATATATTAATATATAATCCATATATTATATATCCATAATAATATATAATATATTATATATTTAATATATGGTCTATTATATGATAAATATATAACATATATTTAATAGATCTATATTTAATTAAATATTAAATAGATTTAATTATTATGTTATATATTGATATATATTAAATATATAAGACATATGTAAATTTGGTTCCTGGATGCACCTCCAATGCACATGTGTGTTGATTATGTGTAGTTTAGTACAGCACATACATTCCCCTAAATATATGTTATTTAGTTTTGCCTGTATATGAATATTATGAAAATATTGCCATGTTGTCTATTTTGTATTTCTTCCTTTTGTACTCATTATTATGTTTTTGAGACATTTCTATGGTAACAGGTAGGCACTATTTCAGTCATTTCACATTTATTCCCACATATGTCCATTAATAGAATTTGTATATCCTGTGTCATACCTCTGCCACAGTTTGTTCATACATTATTTTGTTTATGGACATTTGGCATATTTTAGTTATATGCACAAACACATGTCTATATTACATATATATGCATCTATTTATGTATTTGTAAAAATTACAAATATTGCTATCATGAATTCTTTGTATATATTTTTTAATGTTTATCCATTTATTTTGAGAGAGAGAGGGAGAGAACATGAGCAGGGGGCAGGCAGAGAAAAAAGGGAAAGAGAGAATCCCAAGCAGGCGGTCAGTACAGCTGTCAGTACAGAGCCCAATATGGGGCTCGATCTCACGGACTGTGAGATCATAAACTGAGACAAAACCAAGAGTTGGACACTCAACCTACTGAGCTATCCAGGAGTCCCCATATAGATATATTAAAAAAAATAATAATAAGTTGCTCCCTATTCTATTTGTGTGTGTGTGTGTGTGTGTGTGTGTGTGTGATTCAGGAGCCAATAACCCAGGGACATTTTAAATTCATTTCTTTGCTTGGGAGATTTTAGATCTCATAAGTAGAATGATTTTCAACCCCAATCCTGCACAAGGATTAAACCATGACTAAAAACTTTTCAAGGAAAACTTTTCTTCCTTTCAGAGCCAAGATCAAGACAGATAGGCTTTTTGTTTTGTTTTGTTTATATTTCCCTTTGAGGGCCCCCTTTTTACGACTGTAAAATTGATGTTGCTCTATTTAGAAAATCACAGCTATTGATTAGATTTCTTCACTGAGAAGGAACTTGGCTTATTAACTGTCATAAATCTCTAATCTGGTCCCTTTGGTAGTTAGCATTGTAATTCCACTTGGCATTTTGATACCAACTGATAGATTTCATAATTTTAGATGTGTGTCTGGTGAAGCAGGCACGTCCATTCACTGTTACTGGGAGCCTAAATTGCTAGAATGAAATTTGGAATATGTATACCAATATTTAAAATGTACATACCCACACCTAGTAAGTTATCTACAAAATATCCTGGCACGCCAGCGCAAGGCCCTATGTGTTTAGGAATTTAATTGCAGGATTATCTACACAGATTTTTTAAAAAATCCTGACTAAACCTAAGTGTGCATGATAGGGAAATAGTAATATAAATAATTCTAGCTGTATCCTTAATATGGCATGCTCTTAGCTATTAAAAAGAATGTGAGAGAACTATAATGTGCACATCTAGAATGATTTGCAAGTTACTTGGATGTGAAAAAAGAATTTGTAAACCGTTTTTATTGTAAACTTCCATTTATGCAAAGTAAAATAAGTATAAATGTGGATATAGGACATATATTAGATATTTTTCTGGAAAAATGTCAAGAAAAAACATTGGGAGCAGAATTAGGGATATGAATGTACAACAGCAGGAAAATAGGAGTAAGATTTTTTTTATTTTGGCTTAATGTTTTTCCGAACTGTTTGAAATTTTCTCAGTGCTCTTGTATGTTTTGCTGTAATTCAAAAATTAATGCAGTTAATATGATGACAAAAATATGTAAATTGTAAAGGACCGAAATTAACTGTCATTAGGAGCCAGCAGATAATTCTAAGTGTTGAGAAACATGTACTGTGTGTCTTGAAAGGGAACTGTCAAAACCTGACTTTCTTGGGATGAAATGATGCTTTCGTTGGTGTTTAACGAGTTTTATTTTCCCCCAGACAAAGCCAAAGGAAGATCAAGGGCAGGGACCCACTTTGACTCAGCCCGGAGACGGAGTCGAGCGGTCCTTTATCACATCTCTGGGCACCTGCAAAGAAGAGAAAAGAACAAACTGAAAATAAATAATGTAGGTGGTATGTGTGTACATTCTGAATGCTAGAGTTTCCCCTGGTGCGATATTTGATTCACCAAAGAAAGGCTGCAATTACTCATTTATTGGCTTTCCTAGATTTTTTTGCACTTTGGCTTGTGCTTTCCTATGAAGAATAAACTAGGAAAGGTCAGCAGTCGTGAAGCATTTCTGTTATAAAAGTGCTTAATCACAGTGTTATCACAGCATAGAGATTAGAATATTACCGTGGCCAGTACAATACAGTACTAGGGACGCTACGAATGGGGACATACTGGTTACATTTTATGAACAAGATGATGCAGCAAGTCCTATTACACATTCATAGTTTGTTGGTTAAAATTTCTCTGATTTAATTTTAGTTCCATTTATTCTGCACTTTATCTAATTTCACTTAATGCTTTTATCCAGAAGGACCATGAGCAAGTCAAAGTCATTACTCCATTTAAAAATTTACATCTTCTACAAAACAGAGTTGGAAATTTCACACAATGGAACATTGGACGTGAAATTCTATGCTTTATATCATACAGTTTGTCGAAAGTTGCGCTCTTAGTAAATGACAGAAGGGCTACTTTCTGAAACCTGGTGCTGCTTATCTGTCAAAAGCCGCAACAAAGAACTGTGCCTTAAAAAGATGATCCTGTGCAGAGTTTTGCATGAGTTCCAGGATTTCACACTGATTTCATAACTGATTCTTAGCACTGAGAGATTTCACTGAGAAACCCAGAACTATGTCTGTTTAGTTACGGATATTCAAAGGTAATTTTGCAAATGATGGTAATATCATTAATTTGCATTGTGGATTCTTCAGAACATAAATCTTTGGGTGGAGGGGTGATGGGACTCTGGGTAGCAGGTACAAATACTTAGGGTCTAACTTACCAATGGCATTAGAAAAATTACATCAAACAAGCAGAGCTGTCTTGGAATCGACCTAAGATCCAGAAGGTCTGGGAGTTAGGGACACAGGGAATTCTTTGGCATCTTACTTTTTCCATAGAAACCTCCAGACTCCCTAATATACATGTGTTGGCAAAATAGTCATGCATCTGATAATATAAAGTATCCGTTTCTCTGTAGTGAACAAAGAAAGATGCCTGAGCTAAGGGGAGTGGGAGATCTGACAAGAAAGTGCTGCAAACCGAGTCCTGCTTCAGTGTGATTTCTCTCTGGACACCACAACAAACTGCTTTGGTCCATCTGTGCTCTAGGACCACCACCCATGCTGGTGATGATCTGCCAGGCATCACCATTAAGAGTCACACGCTGTTTATTTTGGCCTGACTTAGTATAAAGATTTTTCTGGGGATCCCTGTGCCCCGATGTCATTGATTTCCAGAGAGTCCAGGGATAGACTTGAAAGGGTGGACACCACTTGATCTATGGATCCTTCCACTGTTTCCTATTTACATTCGCCTTCAGTTACCAAGCCAACCTTAGTGACAGTAAACAAGTTCTAGGAAGAAACAAAGGTAGCCACATCTGGGCTTGGATTGTATGCACATCAACCAACAAAGCACCTAAACAAGTACTAGCCAGAGATACTGTCATGTAGCCTTTAGTTGAGAATCATTTAAACACAGCAAGTATAACTAAGCTTCAAAATGTGTTTGCTGAACGTCCTGTTTTTCCCTTTAGATCCAACAAAGTACAGAAGAGTACTTAAAAATCGGATTTAAAAAATCATAATTCTCACTGCTTCGCTAATTTGCTAAATTGCCAATCATCTAAGAAATACAAACATGAGGGGGAGCATTAAAATAATACCTAGTAATTAAGGATGTCTAATCAACACAGCGACTTCAGCAATACAGGTAGTATCTTACTTCTAATGTGTAGAATCAGGACTGGCCCTGTTCACCATCTCTTTTCAAGGAGGACAGAGTAGAATGGCTAAAAGACAGTAGGAAGAGAGAAGGAAGAAGAGGAAAAAATGATCTGGATAGTTTATCAGCTGAACAATCCATTGGGGGGGAATTCTGGTTATAATTCACACACACACACAAATTCTCAGTATTTTTATAACTTTGCTATTTACAAATTCCTGTTACTGACATCATATTATTTGATTTTTACAGCAAGCCAATACTAGGTATGATTTTTATTAGTTCCATTTTTATGATGCAAAAGAACTTATTCGAGATCTCAAAAGTAGAAGCAGGATATGGGACCCTGCTGTGAATCTTCTGACTCAAAGCCCTATGCCTTTGCCCCCTGCCCTGCGGCTCCGTGATACAGTTCTGTGGAATAGGAATGTATGATTCAACCCTAGGCAAATAAACTCATCAGGCCATTAAGCAAGGTTTGTGAATCAGGATGTAACACCTTTCATTCCTGGCTCTAACTGCCTGGTACATCTCGGAAAAGGGACTTAATTTCTGCTTTTGTTTTGATTTGTTATTCATTTAAATGACAATTGATGCAACTGTTTCCAGCGCAAAGAAATGTAAAGATCAGATGAGAACCCTGGGAGCTTGAAAGCAAAGTCTTTTAAATGCCCAAATATTACCGGCTCAGTAACAATGGTCCTTGAAGGCCTGGGACTTGGTGCAGCGACTACAGAAACATTTTCCTATCATTCAAAAGTTAGTTTCAAAGAAAGGTGACAGGAATGGTTTAGGGAGCAGTTACTTTAGTTAGGTTTTAGCCATTAGCCATTGTGTTTCAATAATTCATAGGGTAGAGGTTAAACAGCAAAAAAAACACCATTGATACTAAAGAACATGCTTCAAAATTAATAAATAACTTAGAACTGAAATTCAGAATAGTTGGTTGCATTTTTCCTTAGGCAAACTCGGTGTGTCAGGGTTATAAATAAGAAGTCTCTCTTCCTCGTACTTGCTAAAAACATACTTTCCAATTGTAAGACATTTTCTTCCACTCAAAAGGTTTTTTTTTTTTTAATATTTTTTTAAATTTATTTTTGAAGGAGAGAGAGAGACAGAGCATGAGTAGAGGGAGGAGCAGAGAGAGAGGGAGACACAGAATCCGAAGCAGGCTCCAGGCTCTGCGCAGTCAGCACAGAGCCTGACGCGGGGCTGGAACGAACCGTGAGATCATGACCTGAGCCGAAGTCAGACGCTTAACCGACTGAGCCACCCAGGTGCCCCTCAAAAGGTTTTTGATAAAAGTTTACAAATCTGGTGGTGCGAGGACAAGAGCCTCTATTTTTTTTTTTTTCACTCAGGTGACTGTGTCACGATGTTTGTGGGATCTGAGTTTAAAAAAAAAAAAAAAAAGACAAACCCTTCACAATTTAAGCCTAATCTGAGATGTAATGAATTTTTAATCTTTTAAAATAATCTTAAGAGGGGCGCCTGGGTGGCTCAGTCGGTTAAGCGGCCGACTTCGGCTCAGGTCACGATCTCGCGGTTCGTGAGTTCCAGCCCCACGTCGGGCTCTGTGCCGATGGCTCAGAGCCTGGAGCCTGTTTCGGATTCTGTGTCTCCCTCTCTCTCTGACCCTCCCCCGTTCATGCTCTGTCTCTCTCTGTCTCAAAAATAAATTAACGTTAAAAAAAAATTTTTTTTAAAAATCTTAAGAAATGTGTTTTAAATAACCTATAAAGATGAAATAGTGTCATTTATTTTCTGACTTGTGAAAGTAAGTAATACATAGCTGACTTTTTGTATCAGCCTCACTAATGCTTCATGTAATCAGCGTAATCCAAAGAAAATACTTCCTGAGTTTTCCCAACCCTCACTCCTAGAGCTGGCCTCAACTTCAAACAAGTTAAAATTTTAATCTCTGTAATACGGTAGCAAAAGACTTCCTCAGATAGAAATTGAGGTCTTCCCCCATGGCTTCTCTGTTACTGTTTTATATTTGAAAAAAAAAAATTATATGGGAATCCATCATGTCCTTCTATAAACAGAAGTACTTATCAACCTTCACATAGTTAATACTTACCAACCCCTAACTCTCCCTTCTCCTATGCACTTGCCTACACCTTAATAAGAAGCCCAACAGGTATACTTCACTCTCCTCTTCCCAGTTTTATGCCAAAGCCCACCCTTAAACTTGTTTCTAGAAACCAGAGAATGAGGTGAAGGAGGCAGGTCAAATACCAGGGAACTGAATGGAACGTAGATGTAATGGCAGATGGGCGTCAAAGGACCATGTAGAAGTGGTATAGCAGTCCGTTACCATGAAATCCTGGCATTATGAGGTGCCTGTGTGAGCTGAGTGAGAATAGTAATAGGAAGTAGAAGCCTGTGTTGGGTGGGAATGCCTACCAAGGAGAGATATAAGATAGGGGGTGCATTAATATTAAGGCAGCAAAAATATTTGGTCACTGACATTTGCCACTAAAGAGCTACACATTCCTGATGGCTCTGACCTTTCTTGAATCCTCTAGTATTTCAGGAATTCCTGAACGTACCCCATCAACTTGTTATTTCCCCATTGGCTGAAACAAGAAAACATACCATGACCTGCAAGTAACATGTATTCTAAAACTTTTAACTGTTCACTTCATTCAACTTAACTTTCAAATTTAAGTTTCCATTACCGATCTTGTGTTTCTCATTAATTGAGGTCAAAGCAAGGTCTGCAAGTACCTGGCCGTAGGCTTGTCAAATTTCCACACACGCTATTATTGTTGGGCCTCCTTTTGTCTCCTAACAGTAAGAATTGTTCATCAATTTGGACTGCTTTCAAAGTGACGTGCTTTTGCAGTCATAGAACTCCAGCAGTTCTCCTGCATTTAATCAGCTGCACAGCGAACACTGCCTTTCTCCTCCTATGACCTGAATGACTCTTAAGTAACTGTTTCTCACTTTGCCGTCTTTCCAAGGGCTAGCTAGTGTCATGATGAATCCATGCCAGTCAAGGGTGTGAGATGCAGGTTCCCAGCTTGAAACTTCACCAAAAACCACAATGCAAAATGCATGTAGTTAGCACCACCTGGTTATATCTTGGAAGAAATGTAAGTCGCGTTAACCGTAGAATGATGATCATGTATTTCTATCCTCTCTGGGAAAATAGCTTTGGTATTATTAGAAGAATTTCAGGTCAAACATATCCTTTGGATAATGACCATTGTCTCAAAACTATAAGTATGTGGAATGTCTCCATGACAATAGGAATACAAATGTATGTTTGTGTTTCCAGTGTATATAAGATTATACTTGCAACTGTGGATGTTTGTAGGTGACGTTTTAGGTAATGATCTTTTTGTCCTTCGTGAACAAAATCTGGATTACTCGCTTAACATTCATGACTAAATTCTGCACATTCCTGTTACTTATAACAAAGATCTCCACTCGATTTTAGTGTGTACATCTCTACTTTTTGCATCACCACCTCCCAAAAGTCACTTGTAAGAGACATTGGCATTGTGTGTATGAATCATGCTCCTCACAGAAGTGTGTTTAAGGCTGTGTGATCCTTGCTTCTAATGTTGTGTCTCCCTTCTCTCCTTTTTGTCTTTATCCACAGAATGTTTTTGTAGATAAACCAGCGTTTCCGGAGTATAAAGTTTCTGATGCAAAAAAGTCCAAATTCATACTTTTGCATTTTAGCACTTTTAAAGCTGGCTGGGACTGGCTTATTCTATTGGCGACGTTTTATGTTGCCGTGACTGTACCTTACAACGTTTGCTTTATTGGCAACGATGATCTGTCCACGACGCGGAGCACAACAGTCAGTGACATTGCAGTGGAGATCCTTTTTATCATAGGTAAGACCCAACGGCTGCTTTCCTAGGAGATTTGCATAGAGGAAGTAAGTGTGTTCCAGATTTTTCTGACATGAATTTGAACTAAGATCCATTTGCATGGGCATGACTAAGACTTTGATGCAAATTTTGGAGAAGCACATATTTGGATTTCTGAAAATTGCCTCTTCCAGCTTTCCCACCGTTCCTTTAGTCAAACAGATCTAAACCCATTTCTTGTGTTTCTATCCTTGTTTCATCAAATATGGGCTAACAAAGACTTAATGGCTATTTTGTTGGTACTCTCATATCCATCCTGATCTTAATTGTGCAGGGTCAAAGATGGGGCTTGGCAAGAACCCATTAATGGTGATCTGATAATGGTCCAGTCCTGGGCATGGTTCTCCATACCTTTTCATGCCTTTTTGGCGTGTTGGTGGTTGTTGCCATAGGTGGCCTGGTTGTGGAAGCAAAGGATTGTATAAGCCTTCCAGTCAATTGGGAGAAGCAGGGAGTATCTGATTTTAACTTAAAAAAAGTCCCCAAGGGATGCTTGCTAAGAATATTTATCTCCGGAATATTGGCAACCTCAGTTGAAGCTGTCTCTACCCCACTCTTGTAAGCCTCTTCCTGTTTTCCTGTCCCTTAAATCTTAATCAGTTTAGACCTAAGCCTAGCTCTTTCTTGTACTTTCTAAGACAAATTCTATATTTCCATTGAAGGCTTAGACCGACCCCCTGCAGAGGTGTTTTGTTGTGTTTTTTTCCTTTTTTTAGATTCACAGGAAATTGCAAAGATAGTACAGAAATGTCCCTTGTCCCTTTCATTCATCCCTCTAGAGTTCTTGACCATCATTGGCAACCTGATACTTGATTCTTTACGTGGTCGTGGTGATATAGGGCAATATCCTTTTTATAAAGATGAAAGAATGTTTGGAAAATATTTTCAAGCAGGTAGGTGAACAAAGGAATGAGAAATGGATCTTAAAAGTTCAAAGGAAGAAAATAAATGAGGCAGATCAAACACTTATTTCAATGTTGGTGGTCCTTTTCTCTGTGGAGCTAGCTGGTAAAGTTTTGGGGCCAGAGTGGGTTCTCTAACCGTTAGTATGTTTTCTCTGGATGAGTTTATATGCTCTTGGTGTGGCTTGGGTACCACTATTAACATTGCATCTGTTGAGCACCCCCTCAAAGCTATGTCAGGACCCCTGCTCCCAACCTAAAAGTGGTGGCTGTGGTATGTTTAGGCCACTAGATGGCAATGTTGTCTACGTAGGTAGTTTGGCAAGACTACAAAGTCAAGAAAACATACCTTTAATTTTTTTTTTTTTAACTTAAACCATTCCTCATTAGAAAGGTGTAACCTAAAGGGATGTAAAACTCACTGTTAAATGGAAAATAACAACATTCCAGCTTGCAAACAAATTGGGTGTGTCCAGTTGCCAATCCACTGTGGTTTTATATCCTTTTACTTTCCCAAACTTCCCTGTCTTCTCCTACCTGCCCATAACACATGTGTAAATTAGCGCTCTAAAAAAACTCCCTATGACCCCATTCAAAGTTCTCAAGAACTTGAGTACTCAAATGTCTATTACATCTGAGTATCTACTTAACAAACATTTCATATCATTATTAATGTTATTATTATTTACAACTCTGTCATAGGGACACGGTTATATCTTGAATGTTCCACTATTCCTTGTTCTAGGATATTTGAAATTCGAAGGGCTTCGAAGCCACTTCTGGTACTATATGCTCACTGGCAGATGGTGATGTGTTTATACTCACAACTGACACCTGTAAGAAAGATATTTTGTACAATTTTGGGGGGTTGAATTGGTTGGTTGTTTTTTTTTAAAGGCTTCTTTCTTCTACTAAACCAATGGAGTCTGGCTTGCCCTCTGACCGTTGCCCCTAAGTCTGCTGTGTTTTTTGTGACTCACATTTCTGCTGTGCTCCAGGCAGTAAGATGTTCCTCTGGGTAGGCAATACCCCTCTCTTACCAGCAGCATGATAAAGAAATAAAAATTCACTCTATGCAGTTCACCTTCTACAAAGATTACAATTTGAGATTTTGGCCTGCTAACAGTTTTAGAATGTTGCCAGCCTGGAATCCCTTCTTGACTGACTTATTTTTATAAGCAGTAAAAACTTTACTGCGCTTTACTGTTGCCGTCTTCCTGCTTTTTCTTCTTTTAAATGAGTTTAAATGTGTCTATAATTTATTATAACAGATTTGGAAAAGTAGTTGAAAATTTCTCCAAGTATGCTTCCCCGAGCCTTTATTGTATGAAATATTTCACAAAGGTGATGTGAAAATGATCACCGAGAAATAAATCAAAACAGTAGGAATAAAAGCGTGCATTGCCTATAATACTGTACTTTCACAGTACTAATAAGGCAGTGTTTGTATCATTTAATAGTTATTAAATTGGTATGTGTGACAATTCTATATGTATTTTTAAACATGTTTATTTTTTGTTTGTAGATAAGTGCTATTAAATTGGCATCTTATAATCACCCTGGTCAGAACTGTTAAAAAGTAGTTTAAAAAGAATTTTGGGGAGGAAAGCCTTTCATATTGCAAAACATGATGCTTTCAAACTATTTTGTTATTTGAACCCCTCTATACAAGTAAGGTGATGTGATTATTTTCTACATGGGGAAAATTAAGTGTTCATGAAAGAAGAATATATCGTCAAAATGGAACTTGAAAGATAATATATCTCTTTTGGTGATTCATCATGCACATTAACTTTATACATTTCTGAGAAATTCGGTGATAAAGAAATCTGTTTAACCATGATTAACCCAGCACCTCCTAAAGTTATTTTTACCTCGGAACCCATTCCTTCCCAGACCACTTGGTAACACTCTTTTGGGAAGACTGACTTGAAAACATTCTTCCCTGATAAATTCACTATAAGTATCTGAGTGTGATTATGCTAGTCAAACTACAAATATGAATGATGAGCTTGAATCTCTCCTAACTACTCTCTTTACCTTAAAGTAAATTGCTTTGTAAACCACATTAATTCTTCAGGATCAGTAGGGCACAAGGTTTGGCTATAAGTTACAAAGTGGTTATAAAATTAGTTTTAGTTTTAAAACCATCATGTATAATTTAGCTGCTGATTCAAAGCCTCATGGAAACTTGCAACGAGAAGTGACCTACTAGTAATTTATCTAATCTAATCTTTCTTAATTTATGAGGGGGGGGGCTGCCTACTGAGCCCTAGTGGTATGCCCAAATCCTGGTGGCACACTCAGGTTTCCTTGTCGTTGGATCAGGTTTCTTAAGAGTTTGTAACCAATATGGTTCCATTTTCTGAAAAATTCTACTCAACTTGTTTTCCTTTATTTATAGCAATGAGGCAGAAGATGAGAGAAAGAAGTGCCAACTTCCTTCTCTTTCTTTCATGAATGCAGAAATTAATAGTTTTAATCTCTGAAATTTTGGTGGCAAAAATTGTGATATGCCATTAGGTCTGATAATCACGTAACCCTTTTCCTTATCAAAAACCTAAAGAACCCAGTTTTGTGCAGGCAGCAGTATCCCAAACCCAGGGGATGAGTTGTGAGTATTCCAAGCCAGTGGTAGTTCCTGTCCCCTTAGCCAGTTCCAGAGTATTCCAAGCCAGTGGTAGTTCCTGTCCCCTTACCCAGTTCCAGACATAGGGGTAAATATGTGACCAGTTCTAGCCAATAGAATATAAAGAGATTATTTCTGTGGGGCCTTTTGGGTATTATTTTCCCCCTGAAAAAAGAAGAGAGACATGTGAGGGGAAATATTTGTGTCACTATTTCTTTCCTTCCCCCAGGATGTGTAGATGGAAGGGTATGATGTACTGTAATTATGTAGCCATCTATAATCACGAGGAGGTGCATAGGGAAGAAGATGTGGACTCCTTGTTGAGTGATATAATAATGTTCCTATTACTGGGGCCACTGTTACTTGGATATTTTGTTATTGATAGTTATATTGGTATAAAATTTTTGAAAAATTGGGCCATTTCAGAGGTTCAATGATAACTCCTTTCCAGGGGAACAGAATCCTCTTTCTTCTATCCTGTCATTCCACTGTGAGCCTATCTAGGAAGTGGTTTGCATATACCACACATATCTGCTGTCATAATCACAAAGACTGAGCATCGTAGGCTATGCCATAAAGCTGCAACTCTGATTGGCTTGGTTTCTCTAAGAATCCTCAGAAAGCTCAAGGTCAGAGGAAACATGGGATACAATTGTACTTTCTGTTTACTCTACATTCACCTTAGTCATAAAAGGACGGTTGAGAGTCATATGGGATAAAGGGCAATCATGCAGTGTGCAGACCATACTGGCCAGGCCTGAACGTCTAGCATCCTTACCCACTGCTCACCACCAATGCCGTCACTTATTATGACAACCCAAACACTCCATACATATTCAAAAGTTTTTCCTCAGTGTTCTGTTTTTTTTAATTTTTTTTTAATTTTTTTTTTAACGTTTATTTATTTTTGAGACAGAGAGAGACAGAGCATGAACAGGGGAGGGGCAGAGAGAGAGAGGGAGACACAGAATCCGAAGCAGGCTCCAGGCTCTGAGCGGTCAGCGCAGAGCCCCACACGGGCCTCGAACTCACAGAGTGCGAGATCGTGACCTGAGCCGAAGTCGGCCGCTCAACTGACTGAGCCACCCAGGCGCCCCTCTCAGGGTTCTATTTTCAAAGTTATATTCTGTGTTGATTTAGGTAGTTCTATTTCACTGGTTCTCAAAAGGCACAGAATCACACATAGGAACCATTTTAGAAATATGTAGATTAGGGGCGCCTGGGTGACTCAGTCGGTTAAGTGTCGGACTTCGGCTTAGGGCATGCTCTCACAGTTTGTGGGTTTGAGACCCATGTCGGGCTCTGTGCTGACAGCTCAGAGCCTGGTTCCTGCTTCAGATTCTGTGTCTGCCTCTCTCTCTGCCCCCACCCCCCATGCTTTGTCCCTCTTTCCAAAATAAATAATGAACTTTAAAAACTTTTTAATTTTAAAAAAGAAATATGTAGGTTAGACTTTAATCAGCACTACCATCATTTGGTTTTAATGCTGTTAGATCACAATTAACTTATCTACAAATAATTTTACTCCAACTAATGAACAGATTTGCTCTATGTGTAATATGTCTTATGATCATATATTTATATTTTCAACATTTCTGATTATTTTATTTTTCTCTTTCTCTTTTGTAATGCTTTATTAACTAATGCTTCTACTCACTTACATGTCACCAAATTTTGCTATCTCAGAATCTTTATTTCTTCCTATCACTAAATTTTTATTATAACCTTGTGACATAATTAAATCAGGTATATGTGTTTAGACATAGGAGGGAAAAGAGCAAAAACAGTAAGCAGTTTATCCAAGATCTAGCTGATTACTGACCAAGCTAGGACTAAAACTCTAAACCCACTTGTAAAATGGGTATTAGCATTCTTATGAGGATTTAGTGAGGTTATTGTATCAAGAAATAAGTTTACTTGCTGTTTAATCATTACTGATAAGTATTGTTCAATAATGTCACCAAGTCCCTATCTCTTCAGTTTGTTTTAATATCCACTATTTTTTTTTTTTTTGGAAAACAAGCATTCTTTATTTAATACAAACTGAAAATTCAGCTAATCATGGGAATAAGGTAGACCAGAACATTCCACATCCCTTAGCTTTCGAGAACACGAGTGTCTGGGGAGTCATTTACTGCTTAAAAGATCTAAGGCTTTTATAGTGATTTCTACAGACTTGCCTTAGCATCCTTTTAGAAAAGCCTAGAGAAGGTCTCTTACATCTACCTAAGTCAAGCATCCCTTGTCTGGCATGCACTGAAATGACCACTAATAATATTAGAGGCCATCATTCCAGGTGCGTGTTCCATCCAATCTTCCATCAGCACTTGTCCAAACAAGGAAATAAGCTGATCTGCATTTCAGCTCCTCCTCCCTTTTCCTGCCCTGCTCTGATGAGGCCTAAAAGGCTCTAGCTGTGCTTCCAGTAACAGTCTAGAAGGAAGTCATTAGCTGAAGGCTTAATCACTAGCTTTAAAGTGACTAAGACTTCTCTCTATTCAACAGATTCATAATTTTACTGGATCTGTGTTTAATTTCTAATGATAATTATGGGTACTTTTTTGAGAGACAAAAAGAAAAAGCAGGGGAGGGACAGAGAGAAAGGGAGAGAGAGAATCTTAAGCAGACTCCACGCCTAGGAGCCTGACCCAGGGCTCGACATGGGGCTCAATCTCACCACCACAAGATGATGACCTGGGCCGAAATCACGAGTTGGGTGCTTAACTGACTGAGCCACCCAAGCACCTCTAGATACCCGTTTGTTTTATCAGACTTCTTCCCAAAGCCTCTCTTTGTTGTGTATAATCTTTATTGATATGCCTTTCCCATTTAACATGGAACTGAAGAGTAATGTTCTTATACCATTTGACTGCAGTTTGTTACTCTCCGACAGAAACTCAAGACTCACAAGAAATACTTTAATTGTTTCAGTATTCTTGGGTATCTTTTTCTGTTAGAGTAAAATATTTAAATCTCAGTGGAACCTGGAAAACCATAAACATTTGATTGTTATTTCATTGTACAAGCAAACCCCAACTTAGAGTTATCTCCTGAAAATTGCAAACAAAGGTATGTCATTTTCCCATTTAGTGAGGTCACTGATATTAAAGATACAGACATGGATACTGAAGGGAAAGATTTCTTTAATGTCTATTTATTTATTTTGAGAGAGTTAGATAGATAGAGCACATGCACGTACAGGAGAGGGGCAGAGAGAGGGCAGAGAGAGAATCCCAAGCAGGCTCTGTGCTGTCTGCACAGAAGCCAATGCAGGGCTCGATCCCATAATTGTGTGATCATGACCCGAGCCGAAAGTCAACAGTCCGATGGCTCAACCAACTAAACCAGCCAGGAGGCCCCTGAAGGGAAAGATTTCTCTCAGTGAATAAAGTTGAAGTTTCATGGTGATGAGGGAACTCAGATTTTACCACTGAATGGTTTGGGCATTCTGGTATTCCTAGACTACATATTTAGAAGGCTTGAGTTAGCATTCATTTATCTCTTAGCATTTAAGTCCCTCCCTCCTTTCCTCTCTCCCTCCATCTGCTCCCTTCTTCCTCTCCTGCCACTTATGTACTTTCTTTCTCCTGTTCTCCTTCTTCCTTTCAAACATAGGGTAGCAATGGAAGCCTACACCCCCACATCCTCACCCTTCACACTTATCTTGGATTGAGTGATAGCGTCTCTTTTAGAAAAGATTTTTTTTAATGTTTCCTTATTTATGAGAGAGAAAGAGAGAGTGCAAGCAAGGGAGGGGTAGAGAGATAAGGAGACAGAGAATCTGAAGCAGACTCCAGGCTCTAAGCTGTCAGCACAGAGCCGGACATGGGGCTCAAACCCATGAGCTGTGAGAACATGACCTGAGCCAAAGCCAACTGAGCCACCCAGGCACCGTAAGTAATAGCATCTCTTAATAAGAGGAACTCAAGACGGTATTCATAGCCATGGCTCAGAGTTGACCTTTGTCTCATGTGGGCATTTTTAACCCAACTGTAAGAGTATCCCAGTCTCTCCATTCCCAGATAATACGTTTGGGGTAGTGAATAAATGGAATGTGTTTAACCATTGACTAGAAATGAATCAGGACTCACTTGGCTGCAGACCAGCTAATTTCTGATGAATAAATTTAAGCCTGAGGATACAGCAATAATGAAACAACAACAGCAAAAATCAAAAAACAAAAAAACAGAAAACGAGTGTGCCACTTCAGATTGCCACAGAAGTGTAACATACTCAGTATCTTATCTCAAAAGTGAAGAGCTTTTATTTGTCAGAATGCCTTTGGAAAAAAAGAGAGTGCACTGAAAAAGTTAGGTACTTTTTTTCCTTATTGTTATTAAGGGCTCCCAAATTCATTGACTTAAAAGTAACCTACTCAGGAACTAGACTAAAGCAAAGACTAAAATTGCATTTATTTTTGCAAATAAAGTCAGTTTCGCTGTTGCTTCTGTAGGCTTTTCAAAATTCCCCATGGGAAGATGAAGTACTATGATAAATCAAATATTGAGCAGATACCCAGGATATGTGGCCACTGTATTTTCCCGAACTATGTGAAACTAGGAAACAGTGCTTCTTCATTGGATTGGGCCAAAAATAGCAATTAATGTTTTCCTTAGGCTAGAATAATAGGTTTACGTTTGATTTTATTTTTTTTTTCCACGTTTATTTATTTTTGGGACAGAGAGAGACAGAGCATGAACGGGGGAGGAGCAGAGAGAGAGGGAGACACAGAATCGGAAACAGGCTCCAGGCTCTGAGCCATCAGCCCAGAGCCCGACGCGGGGCTCGAACTCACGGAGCGTGAGATCGTGACCTGGCTGAAGTCGGACGCTTAACCGACTGCGCCACCCAGGCGCCCCTACGTTTGATTTTAAAAAGCACTTTATTCACTATCTTTTCCTGTTAGACACATAGATTTTTAGAAATATTCCCACCATTCTTCACTGTGACTGAAATCATTGAAATACTCAATGACAATGTTCTGACAAACCAACAGATTACATTTTCAAGCATTTTCTTTGAGTAGTTTCATTTCTCCTCTGTGGATAGACCATGCTAATTACATAAGCTTCAAAATAGAAACAGTGGAGAAAAGAAATGGTCCTCAGTCACACCCATCCCAGCAAGAACACTGCTTCTGCATTCAATCTTTCTGGTTGTTGTTTTCTCTCTTTTATTTTCATGTGGTTGTGATCATAGTCTACACAAATTTTGGTGACTTTTTTTTCCACCTAGGATTTTAATGTAAGGATTTATCTGTGTTTCATAAATATTTACAAACATTTAATAGGTGCATAATATTCCATCATGTAAATGAACTAGTTTGTTTACTTAATAACCATGTCTTAGTTGTTACACATTTGAGATGATTATTTTTTTTGCTACTTAAAAAATTATAATGAACATCTCTGTGAAAAATGTATTAATTCATTAATTGAACACATGTATAATGAATGCTTGTTTGCCATGCAGTGTTTTAGTTGGTAGAGATAGAACAGCAAAACAAATAAAGATCTTTGCCTTCATAGGATGTATATTCCAATAGAGATAAACAGGAAACAAAACAAATAAGTAAAATATATAACATGTCAGATAGTGGTGAGTTACATAAAGAGTAGAAAAGGTGAGAAGGGGGAAGAAATGGGCTGCAATCCTAAATGAAGTGGTCAGGGATGTGAATTAAGAACATGGCATTTAAATAAAGACAGAGGGGAAGCAAGGAAATAGTCAACTTTATGCCTCGAGGAAGCACATTACAAGCAAAGAGAACATGAAATGCAAAAGACCCCACTCATACATTTAGAATTATTTTAAGGGGTGGAATTACTGGGCCAAAAAATATTAATATATACAGCTTATAACATATTTTCAACGTTTCATTTTTTAAAATCACATTACCTTAGAGCAGTTATTGGGCAGTAAAGCTCAAGTTGAAATGCAATTTGTTCATGCTAATATTTTTTTATAGTAATAGCTATTGTAGAAAGTTATAGATGCATGTCACTTTCTGAATTTGTTTTACTCCTAAACAGTCATTTCATTTAATGGAGTAATTCAGATAAAATACTGTTATTAATATTGCATCATTGTTACTTATTTTTGCTTTGGTTTTCCTTAGGAGATTAGATATATATGGAAAGTAGATATATATTACATGATGTACCTGAATCCGTTGTGTTTATATCTGACATATTTGTGAGATGGCAGATTTGGAGGAAAATTGTCTTAGCACACTCTGAGAATGATGCTGCCCTGTGACTTACCTATTACCGTAAATAGACTTATGAGGAGCACGTGCTCATAAAATATGAAACAATAGTGCTTGTTTTGAACCAGGCAAGGAAATTCAAAATGGAATATTACTAAATTTAGAAACCCAGAAGAAAATTGTGAGTTCTTGATTTAGAAACCTATTGCAAAGTAATGAGGGATTTTTTTCTTTCCATTTGCCACTTATCAAACATGAACTCTGCTATGTCATTCTCTCCTTTTCCCACTTTTTCAAGTATGCTTTCTTGCAGTATAAAAAAAATCATATTCTCTAAGTAAAAATGGCATTCTTTATGTGGTTTTTATTTTCCATTTCAACCTATGCATTTAACATTTGCCATTGGTATTATCTCTCTCCAATTACCCCATTAGGTTTAAGATAAATACATAAATAATTTTTTAAAACCAAATATGCTGAGAAATTTTTTGAATATTTTAGATAACAGAAAAAATTATGGCCACCTGGGCCCAGATGTAATTCACTATGTATTCTTCAATTCATTACATATTTGTTGAGGACCAATCATGATGTCACTGAAGTGATTGCACATGGCATTTCCTCAGCATAGTATAGAAGACCCTCCAGAGTCTGAATTCTTATCCTTTTTTCTTTTTAATTTATTTTTGAGAGAGAGAGAGAGCATGATCAAGAGAGTGGCAGAGAGAGAGAAGGAGACACAGAATCCATAGCAGGCTCCAGGCTCTGACCTGTCAACACAGAGCCCAATGCGGGGCTCAAACTCAGGAACTCGAGATCATGACCTGAGCCGAAGTCGGACGCTTAACCAACTGAGCCACCCAGGAGCCTCTGGCCTCCTACCCTTTTTGTATCATCACTTTCTCCTTTCTCCTGTGGCTGCAGCCCTTTGAGACCACCAGTAGTTCTTCAACTGTGCCATTCCTTACGTTCTTTGTATTTTCCTATCTTTTGTAGTTGCTACTCTCAGAAAAAAAAAATGGCTAGACATCTTCTTAGCTCTTCTTTATCCAATAAAATCCGCCTCCTTGAGGTATCATCTTTGATGTCTTGTACAAAATCTTCTTTTTAACTCTTCTAACCCTATCACCATGGTCTGGGGTAGGTTTCCCTCATGCATTCTTTACATGCTTTCCCTTCCCCACTCTTCAACCCTATATCATAATGGTCTATTTCTCCCCCATTCCACGCACATACCATAAATAAACTAGGAGTGCCCAGAGGACACGGACTGGATATTTAGTTCTCTAGTTCCTCCAGGTAATACGTGTCTGACCCATGGTTAACAGAGTAACGTTAACCTACTACCATAGTGCAGATAAACAAAATACGAAATGTAGCTCATTGAGTTGGAACAATAGCCTTCTTTTCCAAAGGCAGTCCTCCATCTTTTTGGTTTAAGACCAAACTTATATTTGCAGAGTAGACTCAAGATAAAATATTTTTCAATTTGTTATTTCATTCAATGATTTTAACAAAGCCAGAGAAGAGTTCTCCAGTTGCCTGTTGCCTTTTTGTCAAATGGAGCTTGATAGTCTTTTTTCTGACTCTTTCCTATCTGATGCTAGTGATCGCTTCTTCTCTTGCTTCGGGTTCCATGGCATACTGTGATCTAGTTTTCCTTCTCCTTCCTCCAGATTTCTACTCAATCTCCTTCATGAGCTCTTCTCGCTTTGCCTGTATTTTTAAGTGGCATTGCTTCCCTGGATTTGCCCTTGGCTCTCTGTTCTCTCTCGTCTATGTCACTCTCTCACCATGGGGTGTTTTGCATCATCTCCTATTAGTTCAGTGTCGGTGGTTTCCAAATCAATCTTTTGAACCTGATTGCTTCTAAAACCTCATGCATGTGTATTCAACTGTCTACAGACTATCTCTCCAATGAAGCATGACTTCTTCGAGTACCACAGATTGGAAATTGAATTGTCTTCTTTTCTTACAGTACTCACCTCTTTCCTTCCTGGATTTTACCGTGTCTGTGAATATGACCCCATGAGCCATTAACATAGGGCTTTTCACAGATTCCTCCCTCTCCCTTAGTCCCCCAATAAAATCAAACTCAGAATCCTGTGTGGCCCACCTCCTCACCATCTGCTGATACACTGTCTCTTCTTACTCTTCACTGCCCTTACGTTAGTTCCAGTTACCATCAGTTCTGATTGGATTACTACAGCCCCACTAACTTCTTTCCTTGCCTACACTCTTGGGAATCTATTCACTACTCTAGAGTCAGGTTTTTGTTGTTGTTGTTTTAATGTTTATTTATTTATTTTGAGAGAGAGAGCATGCTCAAGCAGGAGAGGGGCAGAGAGAGAGAGAGAGAGAGAGAGAATCCCAAGCAGGCTCCACACTGTCAGTGCAGAGCCCAACACGGGGCTCGATTTCAGGAACCATGAGATCTTGACGTGAGACAAAATCAAGAGTCTGACGCTTAACTGACTGAACCACCCAGGCTTTCCTGTTGTTGTTGTAATATAATGTATATCTGATCATGTCATCTCCCTGCTTAAAACCCTTCAAACACTTTCTCTTCTTGAACTCTAAATCGATACATACCGGGCAGCCTCCATCCTCTTTCTCCCTTGTGTTGCTAGCTTGTATTCACCCTTCAGGACACACCTTATGTGATCTCCCACCTGTCTGTAGCAAACTTCACCTTCCAAGTCTTCATCTTCCAAGTCAGCTATTCTTTGAGTATAGCTATTCCCCCAGAGCGCTCATGATGTAGCTTTATAATTTCCTGTGAACTCACCTATATTCCCTCCTAAATTACAGTTTCTTTGAGTGCATGAACAGAGCACTAGTCATATTCGTACTCCCAGTATCCAGCCAACACATGTACATATTAGGCGGTCCATAAATATTGGTTGAATAAATAAATGAGGGGCAATCATGATTATTTCTGTTTTACTTAAAGAGAAATTAGAACTTAGAAATGGTAAAAACAAAACTTTTCAAAGGAGATGCTGCTAGTAAGGGGGAGAGCTGAAATTAGAACCCGATTATATTTTTTAAAAGCCAGTGTTCATCCCGAAAGTCATGATATATTATCATATCACCACATTTAACCAAACTATGATTATAATTTTAAACAACAAAATATCAAAAAAGTACACATTTTTTTAGAAGTTTTTTAATGTTTATTTATTTTTGAGAGAGAGAGACAGAGCATGAGTAGGGGAGGAGCAGAGAGAGAGAGGGAGACACAGAATCCGAAGCAGGCTCCAGGCTTGAGCTGTCAGCACAGAGCTCAGTGTGGGACTCGAACTGATGGACTGCGAGATCATGACTTGAGCCGAAGTCAGACGCTTAACTTACTGAGCCACCCAGACGCCCCAAAAAGTACACATTTTTTAAACTTGCTAATGTTGTGCCCATAGCAGGATTATTATTGCAGTTTCCATGGAAACCAGTAATTTTGGTGGTATTCCTTTGCAACCTTCAAAACAATTTTATTTACACTGGATCATCCAAAAGGTATTATAGAAAGTGTAGAAAAACTCAAAATAATCTGGAGTGGAACAAAAGCCTAGAATACTGAACAAGAAGCAATTCTTCTCACTCATGTTTTGGGGAGACCAATAGTGAACAAAAGGGTGATGTCTAATATTTGCAACTCTTAAAAAAAGTGTGAAAACCTAATGAGGTCATTCCATGAGCGTACGACAAGACAGGGTGTGAGAATGTAAAACCATAAAAGTTGATGGGAAAATGTAGATGGAATGTTCCTTGCTATGCACGCATTGATGATAGAAGTAAGGATCTAGAATGTAAGCTGTATAAATTTGATGAAACAGGAAGAAACTGCAGGAAAATTAATAGCTGTAGCAGCCAACAAAGATATAATTTCTCAAGGAATGGGAACAACAGATGTTCGTGGCAGAGAGGCACATGAGGAGGTGATATGTCATGTTTTGTGGTACTGAAATACGTCACTTCTGCATACTGCAATTACACATCCAGATCCATCTGGTGGTGATTGCGTGTGCGTGCGTGCACACACACGCATTTTTAAGGTTCCTGTGATTTGTGCACATATGTCAGGGACATGGGGAGGGGTGGTCAATTTCAGATCATCTGGATGTCTCTTGAAAGGCTTACTAGTCCAAGGATGGTTGTAGCAATAAAAGGACTTTTTCTTTCTTTGGGACATATTTATACTAAAAAAAAATTCATTCTTTATCTGAAATTCAAAGTTGTCCTGTGCTACATCTGGCCGCTGGGATGAACTCAACGGATCATACGAATGCCTTGGCTTTAGCAAGCACCACCAGGAGGTTGAATGCCCAAGAGCTGTTGCAAGAAGGGTTTATGCTGAAATGAGGCTGACCAATTTTTGGCTAAAGAGGGCAAAAGAAAAACTACTTAGGGACTTAGGGGTGTTGCCATCCTTAGTAGAGGCTGGAGCACTGGGTGAGTTCCTTGCCATAATGATAAAAAGTCACATTTTGATTGCCCTGTCAAGACCAGCTACTAAAGCACTATTTCACGGGAAATGTTAAATCACTAAGTTGATGGAGGAATCAGAACAGTGGGCTTTGCTTTGTGTATTAGTTAGATTTAATAAGCTCTTAGAACAAGAGCTGCAACAAAAATTCAGTGGCTTCTGAGATGTAGAGAGTTATTTCTGTCTCACCTAACGTTCTGGGGAGTGTCCTGAAGGCTGGTAGAGAGAAGAGGGGCAAGTGCTTGTCTTATGCAGTCGTTTAAGGACTGAGACTGACAATGGCTCTACGATCTTTAGTGGGTGGCTTCTAAGGTCATTCTGTTCTTCGTTCCACCCAGCAGGAACAGAAAAACAAAGAGCATAGAAAGCAAATATGCATAATTTTATGTGCAAAGCATAAAATTTGCATACAGTGTTTCCACTTGTAAGAGCCTCACTTGCAACCACACTAGTGGCAAAGCGGGTGGGTGTTATTACCCAGCTGCAGTTGTTACCCTGGATTAAAGGGAGTATGAATTTTGGTGAACAGCCATCTTTTCTTGTTGTATTTTGCATGATATACTAGAGTTGCACGACATGGCTGTTAGACTGAGCGAAAGAGAAGGCAAACAAGGTACTGTTTTAAATAGCAAAGGTAGTTTTCCTCATCATTCAGTTTATTTTTTTTTAATGTTCACTTATTGATTTTGAGACAGTAGGGGAGGGGCAGAAAGAGAGGGAGAGAGAGAATCCCAAGCAGTCCCCCAACTCTGGGCTCCATCTCACAGACTGTGAGATCATGACCTAAGCTGAAATCAAGAGTTCGGATGCTTAACCGACTGAGCTACCCAAGTGCCCTCCCTCTACCACCATCATTCAGTTTAGGAGAAGATAAGGTGTGAGATAGGTCTTATTTCCTTTGTTTCTCCCGTGCAGTGGGGGTTTTATTGATTTGAATGTGATTTTAGTATTTTGAAGAAGTTACAACATGACCACTGGATGCAGGTCAGCTGTTTCACCTGCTACTTAACTTAAGATGCCACAATCTCTTTTAATGTCAAAGAAAAAGGTGACAGAATGGACTTAACTAGAGATGATAACTTTATGAGTGACTAAAGTTCTTTTGGGTATAGTTTGATTCCATATGAATTACTCTTTACTCACTGACTTCACAACCTAATATCAACATAATATGCAAATCTTCTACCTGCAAAATAAATAAATATGCTCTTTCTCCACAGTCATTTATTAAGAGCTGTGCCGTTACAAGGTTTGAATGTATTTCAAGTCTTGAATGTATTTCAAGACACCAAAACAGTTCTTCACAAGCGGTGAGGCTTATAGATAAGCAAATGAAGTAATTTACATGCTCATTACAGGTACTACCTAAAGGAAAAGAGGAAGAATAGTGAATAGGTATTGGAGGATGATATTTGATCAGATCAGCCTCTATCTTGGACATCTTTACCAAGATAATACAAGTGAATCCTTATCACTAAGAGATTTATTTTCATAGCAGATTGAAAATCTGAACTGACCGCACATATGAGTAGTCTGATAACAACTGAAATATGCAGAATGCATGGTCAATAGTAATCTTGAAGCACATTGAGAAACAGTTATGTTTGAATCTCTCGAATAGCAAAGGAGACATTACTGCTTACACTTAAATACATATTCAGAATAGCATCAGCACTGATGGACATTCAAATGCTAAAAAAGCACGCGACATTAGCTTGAGTGTAGAACTCATCAAAACCACCCCAAGTCAAGTAATGTAGTAGTGACAGCCGAATACCCACATTTGGAGTACTCAGCTGTTTGAGTGATGCCTCAGAAAACAACTTCTTGGAATAAAACCTTAGACTTCTAATTTGTGGCAATGTTCAATTCTGAGTAAACTGAATTTTGTAGCACCTTCTGACTTTAACCCTGAAAAAGACAATGTTCTTTGATCCATATTGCTAGAAAAACAGCAATAAAACGATATTAATGTACTGAAAGGTTAATTTGAGGACAAGACCTTTCCTGAATACATGAGCAGATGATTTTTAAAAAATGGATGTGTCTTTGTAAAATTTTATTCATCTTTACATCAAAAACCACCACGCTCTAAATAGAAAATAAGTAGAACTAGGTAATTAAAATATGTAGAAAATGTAATAAGTAGAAAAACACAGAGTTGGTAAGTTTTGAGAGTTATGTTTTACTGTCTGTAGAATATCCCTGAGAACACTAAATTTTATTTATATAAACAGATACAGAAACGCTAGACACTATATTTTATTTATATAAACAGAGACAGGAGCAGTTTCTAGCTCCCCTCCAGAAATACTCTGCAATAAGTTTAAAGGATAAACTTGTAAAAACTATAAAAAAAAACAACAACAACCTAACAACAACAATGAAAAACTTTTAATGTGAAATATGAATCAAAAAAATAATGAGAAACTTTGTTTCTTTTAAGACTGTAGCTCCAATTGGTGGCCTTTGATTTTGTACATTTCCAAAGGATAGATTTAACCTCCTAAAGGGCATGTTCCACTCTGACTCTGACGATAAGCGCACCTGGGTATTAACTGGCTCCAGACTTCCTCCTGCCCACTCTAGCTCTGGTCTCTTTTTGAGTTCCACATGTGATTTTTTTGGATGCAATTTCTGTTTGCCTTGTGATTTTCCTTCTTGGTTTTGGTAACCCACCATGCTTGGTGATGCCGACTTGATTTGTCTTTGGGCCACTTTCTCTACTCAAACAACCCTGAGGGAGAGTTAATAAAACATATACCATCTTACTTCCCAACTTTCCTTTTGATTTCAGTGACCTGGATTATAATACAACTAGAGCAAAGAACCACTCTGTGCCCCAACTTTGTCATTATTGCTTGATCCTACTCATATCTTGCCGAAATCAGATAAGTGTGGTTTGACACTATTGATCTTTTTATGATTTTACTGTTCACAAGACTAAAAGTAGACTAAATTATAGAAGCCACAAGTAGAAATGCAATTATGGCATAACACAAATATATGAGCAATTTCTACAGATCACACTCATAAAAATAGCTATGAAATCATAATGTGCTAAAGTGAGAATCTATTTTTCTCTTAAGCATGCCTCCATTATTTCAAATACTGAATGTTTTTTCCATTTAGGGTTTTTTTTTTAGTTTTTTAAATATAATTCTTCAGATTTGTGACTAATCAACTTGTGCTTTAAACGTCAAACGTATTAGTCACATTTTAAATGCGTTTGAGAATACTTTGATAGAGCTTACGCATATCCATTTCTTCTGTGCTGGAAAAGCTGGTATCTGACAGGCCGCTGGAACAAATGTAGGGACCGGAAACAGATCTGTGCATATATGATCACCTGATTTATGACAAAACCGTGGCTAGAATACTTTGGGGGAAATGGTAATGTTTTCTAAACTGGCGCTAGATCAATTAGATTCCCACCTGGGAAAATATAAATCTTGACTCCTGAGTCACACGACACACAGAATCACTTGCAGCATATGGACTGTAGAGAAAACGTAAAAGTCAAAAAATAAAACTCCCAGAAGACATCATGGTAGAATAGCGTAGTAATCTTGGCATAGGCTTCAATTACTTAAACAGAACACAACTCATAATCAGAATGTATACTAACAATTCCTACAAATCTGTAAAAGAAAAAGGAGGGAAACCTATTTCATTAGACAAAAGTCCTGAACTGACACTTCATGAAAGAGGGTATCCAAGTATGCAGTTAGTACATGCATGGGATCATTGGGAAAATGAAAATAATTTCACCACCACCAAAATGAGTGCAAAAAATTAAAATAAATGAGAAGACAAATTACCAAGGGTTGTAGGAAGATATGGAACAACGTGAAATTTCATACACTGTGTGTAGGAACGCAAATTAGTACGATCTTTATTAGACTCTGCCAGCATCTGCTAAAGTAACTTATGTAATTACTTTATGACCCAGCAATTCTGCTTGTAGACTCAACAAGTCTACCTATAACTATACAAAGAAAGGTATAATGTTTGTGTGTGTGTGTGTGTGTGTGTGTGTGTGTATTTCTAAGAGCATTAACTGTAATAGCCTAAATTGGAAACAACCCAGATTTTCACCAACGATAAAATTAAGAAATGAATTTCTATATAGTCATACAATGAAATATGTATTTATATATATATAATATATATTATATATATAATAAAATATATATATAAAATATAATTTTATATGGCAATAAAAAACAGTGAATGTGATACCAAGTTGATAAAAATCACATACGCAATGTGTAGTGAAAGAATCCATACACAAGAATACATACTGTATGATCCATTTATATAAAGTTCCTAATTAAGCAAAATTAACCGATGGTAATAAGGACAACAGTGATCTTTCAGGAGTTGATCACTGGACAAGATCATAAAGGAGGCTTCTGGTGTTCTGGTCCTAGTTATAGCTCTGTCCATTGGTGATGACCAAGATTGTCAACTTTGCGAAAATTCATTACCTTGTCCACTTAAGACCAGTGCATTTTGGGGGCACCTGGGTGGCTCATTCGGTTGAGCGTCCGACTTTAGCTCAGGTCATGATCTTATGTTTCGTGAGTCAGAGCCCCACATAGGGCTTGCTGCTGTCAACCTGTCAGTGCAGAGACTGCTGTGGGTCTTCTGTCCCCCTCTCTCTGCGCCCACCCCCACACTTGTGCTCTCTCAAAAATAATAAGCTCCCGAATTAAAACATTTTTTAAATATGCCGAATAATTTTATAAATGGCAACCTACAGTCAAAATACTACATATTATCTCCTTATGACTCTGAGAATTACCTAGAGCTCAAGAAGTAGTTCATAGGTCTCACCATAAGAATTCTGTTCTTAGGCTTCAAGAAGGGGAAGAATTATAATAAAAAATGCTTTGTGGTTTTATACAGACTGACAGGTATGAATAGAGACAGGTATTTATACAGACGTGTATGAATCCCCGCTCCCCCACTTTCTAGTTGGGTAACCATGGGCAAGTTAAATGCAGCTGATACCTGCTCAGTGGGTTACAACCCAGGAGATGGGACTCCAGATTCTTACTCTTAGCCACTCTGCTCCATAGCCTTTAGGAATACATACCAGGATGGGCTGTGGTAACAAGTAACCTCAAAATCTCAGTGGGATATAACACAAGGTTTATGTCTCCCTCACGCTATGTGTCCATTGTGGGTCAGCCGTGATCTTTGCCCCCTGTGGTTGCTCAGAAACCCAGGCTGACAGAGATCCTATCTTCCCTCATATTTCCATGATCATCAAAGCAGGGAAAAGAAAATGTGAGGAATTACACACTAGCTCTCAAAATTTTGCCCAAAAGTGTTTCAGGCTACTTTGGCTTATAATTACAGCCAAAGCAAATCACAGAGACATACAGTCTCTTCAGGTGGTAGGGAAAGATAATCATACCAGGAGGTAGAGAACCAGAAATATTTGCTAAACAGCAGTGAAAACTACCATAAATAGTAAGTAAAGATATTATTTTCCTCAAATATAAAAATGATCGTGAAAGTCCCAATTAAAATGTAAAATAATATGTAACTATAAAACCCTTATTTAATCTAACATTTTTCTCTCTAATGAGTATATATGTGCTGGGTTTCACTTTGGGGCAAACATTAATCATATCAACACATTTTGTATTTATCTCAAGTTTCATCAATTCTAGGTTTTATTACTTAGGTAATCAATATTTATTTCATATGAAATTAATAAGCTCGAGTGTTTAGGGTTTCTTAAAATTTCACAACTGGGTATTTATAGATATGATAATCCTTCTAGTTTCTATTTTACTTTATTTTAAAAAAAATTTTTTTAAACATTTATTCACTTTTTGAGAGACTGAGACGGAGTGCAAACAGGGCAGGGGCAGAGAGAGAGGGAGACCCAGAATCCGAAGCAGGCTCCAGGTTCTGAGCTGTCAGCACAGAGCCCGACGCGGGGCTCAAATTCACAAACCATGAGATCGTGACCTGAGCCGAAGTCAGACGCTTCACCGACTGAGCCACCCAGGCACCCCTCTATTGTACTTTAAATTTAGAAATTTTACCGCCTGGCAACTATAACTAAGGACAGAATAAGTACGCCAAAAGGATTTCTACAATTAAGTGACATATGTGTGAGTCATGGTCTTTCAGTAGATTTATTTTTAATCATTAAATTATTTTTATTAAAAAATGATCCAGTAAGTTCAAAGTTCAGTATCTAATTTAGAGTTACATCGCACTGAAACAGAGTGAATCATTTATCGGGAGCCAAAATTGGTAGGCTTTACACATACCAATTGTACATGTGAGGTGGAAGTCTCTTGAAGTGGTAAACTTTATACAATAAAATGAAAGCAACGGACAAAGCCAATACAATAAAATCATTAGTTTAGAGACAGTAAATGGTGGGTTTAATAGACACGTATTGGGAGTGCGTGCTGTCTCTTTGCACCTGCCAGCATAGTCACAGATGGGGCTTACTTATGTACTGAAAGATGAAGGACAACAAGTTGTAAAAATGAGAGTCTGTGGCTCCCGGGCAAAACCATGCTTCTTTTGCATGCCTTGTCCATCTTTACATGCCAAGGGCACAGCACAGGGCAGAGCACAACGGATCATCAATCGGGTTATTTTTTATAGTGCTTAAGGATGTTGCAAAGCTAAAAGGGACAGCCACGCTTTAGCTCTCTCTGTTTTTTACAAATGAACTTTTTTTTAATGTTTGTTTATTTTTTGAGAGAGGGGGAGAGAGAGAGAGAGAGGGAGAACATGAATGAGTGGGGGAGGGGCAGAGAGAGAGGGAAACACAGAATCTGAAGCAGGCTCCAGGCTCTGAGCTGTCAGCACAGAGCCCGATGTTGCGGGGCTCGAACTCATGAGCTGTGGGATCATGACCTGAGCAGAAGTCGGATGCTTAACTGACCCAGCCAGCCAGGCACCCTTAGCCCTCTCAATAAAGAATAGGAGCAGTCATTCGGGAGCAGTCTGTGTGAAAAATGTGTGGAGATATGAGTTGACAATAGTTTACTTCAACTAATAGTAATAAGTTTTTTTCAAAGATTTGCCAACAACTTACTAAGTCTGCATTACTAGAAATGGAACCAGTTCTAAATGTGTTATCTGTAGCATTGTATTCCCACGCAATTGGCAAAAACTTTAAGGTCTAATCACATCAAGGGTTGGTAAGATAGTGGAGTAATGAGAATTCTGGTGGCAGTAAACGTATTTCCCACTGTCCACCACACCAGCCAGGCTACGATCTGGGGATGAACTTTTGTCCTTCCTAGTAGACAGGAGAGGAGCAACACCTTCGAGAAGCGACACCTTTATGCCCTGCTTTTAGGCAAATGGGGGGAGGGCAGGGAGCTTTTCTCTTTTGCTTCTCAATTGCCTTCAGCTCAAAATCGTTCTTATGCCAAAGTGGTATATTTTGGTATATTCTTCTACCCTTTCAGTACCTTCCTTCCAAAAGGACAGTATTTAAATACTTGAATGGATTTCTTTAATTTTCTTTTTTGTGTTAACGACTTGAAATTCCTTTTCAAAATAAAAATGGACATGTGTGCCTCATTACTTAAAAATGAATAAAAGCTCAGCTTGAAAAGAGGAAGGGAGGAAAGGAGAAAGTGAACGCCCAAATCCTGCCTTCCATGAGATTTTGTGGTGAAAATCACCAAGCTAGAGAAAAGCATCAGGACTGAGATCAGTAAGAGACCATTTAACAAAATGGAGATACTCAGCCTGGGGCACAGAGAGAACTTGATGACTGATGTCTGATATTTATAGAAAGGGGTTTTGGGTGGGAGAGAACAATGTATTCTGTGTTGCTACTAAGGACAAAACTAGAACCAAGGAAAGGGAGTAATAAGGAGAAAGGCAGCTATTCGAGGAAAGTGACTTTTAGGCCCCTTCCCTTCTCTATGGGTCCAAGTGATGTTTATGTTGACGGTCAAAACCACTATAGGGACCCACCATAATAATGCTGGCCACTGGTACAAAACAGAAGCTAATACCAGCATCAAACACCCCTTGATGTGCCTGCTTGCCTTCTTCTTCAGGCAGTTGCTCTTAAACGTTACTTCTCTCTGAGTCAACTGCTTTTTCTTTTCCACAGATCTCTCATTTAAAGTAAGCAAGACTATTCCACAAAAGAGTGAAATCATATGATGTTTGTCTTTCTCTGACCGACTTATTTTGCTTAGCATGATACACTCTAGTTCCATCCACGTTGTTGCAGATGGCAAGATTTCATTCTTTTTGACTGCTGAATAGTATTTCATTGTTTATATATACCACATCTTCTTCATCCATTCATTAGTCAATGGACATTTGGGCTCTTTCTATAATTTGGCTATTGTTGATAGCACTTCTATAAACATCAAGGAAAAATAAGATAAAAACAGAGAGAGGCAAACCATAAGAGACTCTTAAATGCAGTAAACAAACTGAGGGTTGCTGGAGGAAGGTGGGTGGGAAGGATGGGCTAAATGAGTGATGGGCATTAAGGACGGCACTTGTTGGGATGAGCACTGGGTGTTGTATGTAAGTGATGAATCACTGGGTTCTACTCTGGAAACCAATACTACACTGTATGTTAACTAACTTGAAATTGAATAAATAAATTTTAAAAAATAAAGTAAGCAAGAGGAACAAATACTGATGAATGTGCAAGGCTCGAATGGTATGAAAATCTCCTCCACTAACATGGGCAATCAATTACATTCTTAGGATTGTTAGTCCCTCAAACTTCTTTATTAATTAGCTCTCAGTTCATCTTCCCACACCTTCTAGCTCAGTTTGCTGTGACATCATACTGTGTTCAGAGTGCCTCACAAGCAATGAAAAAAGACAGGCTTCCTTTAGAATATGAGTCGGCAGCTGGTTTAGTTAAATATCCTTCCACCCACGCTGTACTACATTGATTAATTTTTAAAGAAATGGCTAAATGAAGATATTAATTATTTGTATGTGGTAGTTATGCTTGCATGCACACCATTATGTTTTAATTTACTTTTTAACAAGTAAGCCAATATGATTTCTAAATTATTTCCCATCTGGCATGTGTACTAGTAAAGAAAAGAAATCTAATTTGTGCCATATCAAGTTCATCTCCCCCTTTTTTTTACTTTCTAATTACACAGTTCTCGAAGAAATCCAACTGGAAAAAATGGATTCAACCTTCCTGCCTTTTTAGCCACATACATAGCCCTTTAGTGTAAAAGCTAAATGAAATACTTATTTTTGGAGACCTTAACAATATGAAAACAGCATATGTACACAGCCATCTCTCCATTATTTGTCTTTATTGTAATCATGCTATGTAGAACTGAAATACAACAAGGCAAATTGGTTATCCTGAAAGGAATTAAGTGCCATCTGAATCATCAGAGAATTCATTTATATTTCACCTCATTTTGGTGGTGTATATTACGACCAATTTTTGGGAAATTCTATAAGCCACATACAATATGGATGATCATTCTCTATCGCCCTGCTTATTTACTCATTACACCTGATACTGGCACCATGTATTACAAGGGATTATTTATGCATGCACAAACACATGAGACTTTAAGGTTTTGAGGTGGTGAATTATGAATTAATGTGTTATGGTTTTTAGAATACTTTTCCTGGTTCAAACTGTGTATGTGTGTGTGTGTATTTATAGACAGTTGCACGTATTAATAATAAATGGAATTAATGAAGAAATTACATGTAAAAAATCGGATATTACTGAGTATGCTTTCATGTATTTTTCAACATAAAGTCAAAAACACATTACACTTATGTTTTCAAGATGTGTCAGAATAGAAACTCTACTGTTGTCTTTCAGGTAGGTTGTAGATTGTCTGGAGGAGACCTCATTCTTACTGTAACATTTGAATGAGTCACTGATTTAATTGCCAAAGAGACAAAACCATTAAGGGAAGTGAGACAAGCTGCAGCCAGTGTTGGCCAACCTCCACTTTGCCTCCGTGACTCTCTAACAAGGGACACCAGATCTGGAAGGAGCGCTCTTGTCCTCCTCATCAGAATCGTACTCATTCTGTGCTTCCCTGACTCTTAGAGTACCGGTCTAGCCATCTCTACCCTTCCATTTAAGGGAATATTTACGAGCATCGGATTCTCCTGGTCCTCGAACACCAATACCATATTCGTATCAGTAGAGAGAAAACAGTCTTCTCCATTGTCCCTAGACAGATCAAGAGACAGCTAATTTCCTTATTTTCAATTCTGTGACTCTTATTTAACATTCTTTTACCTGGGTGGTGCTGATATGGAGTTTGATCTAAGGGCATTTCCACTGATCAGAAATGCATTTCTCTGGGGCTCCTGGGTGGCTCAGTCGGTTAAGCATCTGACTTCAGCTCAGGTCATGATCTCACAATTCATGTGTTCAAGCCCCACATTGGGCTCTTTGCTGACAGCTTAGAGCCCGGAGCCTGCTTCAGATTCTGTGTCTCCCTCTCTCTCTGACCCTCCCCTGCTTGTACTCTGTCTTTCTCTCTCAAAAAAATTAAAAATTTAAAAAAAGAAAAGAGAAAAAAATCACTCCCCTGCACCAACCTATTGTTATTCCCTCCAAAATATATTTGGAAGTGTGGTAAGTTTTTAAGATAATGGAAAGACAATGGAATCAACTGTCAATAGATGTCCCGTTTCTCTGTTACTTACTATCTTCATGGCTTTAAATAAGTTTCTTAAATCTCCTGAGTCTTTGGCAAAAATAGTACACCTGAAAGAGTTGGTTTTGTCACATGAAGTAATGAATGCCTGGAAATGTTTTGTAAATTATAATACACCAGAATTATGCCTATTTTTATGCATATGACAAAAGTAGGTTTCTTAGAAATCAACTATCCAAAAATAATACTGATCATTGAATAAACCTAGAGCCTTTGCACGATAGGACCATAGTCCTAGAAATCTTAGAATATAATATATATTTAGGTTTTTTTCTCTCTGAAAATAAACCTAAACAATTCATGTCTTTCAAAAATAGATTTGTAAAAAATAGACTTTAAAAAATCCCTTTTATATTCTTTTACTATTATTAGTATTTAAATATAAAAGTCTTATAATTACTTCTTTTTAAAACCTAAAATCAGCATATCTTCTTTTCACCCAATTAACTGAAATGAGTAACAAATTATTTTTTTAAAAGCTTTTTTAAAAGCTAAACTGATATTCTGTAATGACTCATCCACAAAAATATCTTTTCTGTTCAGAAGTCTGCACCTCTTTTATTTTTGAGTCAAACACATAATTTACTACACAGTTTCAAAAATGTCTGCTGTGTCAACCAAAGACCAATCATTTCATTCATTCAGCCATTCATGGAGTGCCCCAGGAATGTGGAGGGTGGCATCCTGGATGGTGGCAGTGAGTTTTCTGTGAAATTTGTGACAGAACTGGTGATCAGTTGGTAAACATGCAAGGAATTTGTCCCTCCAGTCTTTTTTTTTTTAAACATTTCTTTTTTTAATTTTTTTTTCAACGTTTATTTATTTTTGGGACAGAGAGAGACAGAGCATGAACGGGGGAGGGGCAGAGAGAGAGGGAGACACAGAATCGGAAACAGGCTCCAGGCTCCGAGCCGTCAGCCCAGAGCCTGACGCGGGGCTCGAACTCACGGACCGCGAGATCGTGACCTGGCTGAAGTCGGACGCCTAACCGACTGCGCCACCCAGGCGCCCCCCTCCAGTCTTATAATGAACATGCAGACTTATCTCAGCCTGAGTTACGGAAACCACAGATCACTCAAGGGCTTGGTAAACAACTCTGGGTTTCTTACTCATGAGATGAAAACCCAAATGCCTAACCTGCGCTTTCGTTTGGAAACCATGAAGTTGAAATCTCGGCCTGACCTGTTAAACTGATTTGCTAATAAAGAAATACATGAGCCCAGAAAGTTAAGAGGCAGAATGAGAAGTCCGCTTGCTACCTTAACAGCCTGGTGGTATTCCGCTGTGCTCCTGGCTCCTGCTCCTTCTTGGTGGCCATGCTTCAATGATGCAGTGACACTTTGCCGTGGTAGCACTTTTACTCTGCAACAGAAATCACCTTGGCATTGTTTTCATCCTTTTTGGATGGTTTAGCCACTGCTCCTTACTTTCGTATTCTCAGTATTTGCAATAAAAGTTTTTCAGTATTTTTATTTTTCGACAAACGTATGACTTTTAATAATGCCATTTTAAAAAGTTAGATCATTCACCAAAGACTAGAAAAATTATTGTTTTCTTTTTAAGTCACCTAGAACTTGCTTCCAGACCTGAGATGTGACTGGCCTCTGTTAAGGGACCAAAAGCCAAAGCACTGAATTGGAAATTAGGAGACTTGGATTGGGGACGTGTTCTTTCACTTACTAGCTAAAGAAGTTTAATCCTATGCTTCAGTTACACCATGTATGTGACTCTGGACAAGTTGTTTGCGTTCCTTTGGGCCTCAGTTTCTTCATCTGTAAAAAAGGATATTGAAGGGGCCTACCTCTTAGTATTGTTGTAAGGAGTCCATGAGATTATGATTTTAAAGGACCCCAAACAGTACTGGGTCCATGCTAAGGTATTATCTATAAAAATGTAGTAGTAATCTGTTGTCGTAATTCCTATATTATCTCTCCTCGCAAGGCTATAATGAGAACCTAATGCAGAATAAATGTTGTATTTGTTTTTGTATTGCCTCACTTTAAATTACTACCAACTTGGCAGCTTGAAACAACAGCTATTGATTATCTCAGTTTCTGTGGGTGGGAAATCTAGGTCTGGCCTAGCTGAATTCTCTGCTCAACCTCACAAGACTGAACTCAAGATGTCAGCTAAACTGTGTTTCTTTCTGGAGCGTAGGTCCTCTTGCAAACTCATGTGGCTGTGGGAAGAATTTGCTTCCTTAGGGTTATAGGACACAAGTCCCCATTTGTTGCTAGATGTCAGCAAGGGGCCACTCTCAGCAGTTGGAGACTGGCTGCCATTCCCTGCCACATGGCCCTTCCACAATGTGGCGGTTGCTTTCTTCCAGTCCCTTACCACCAGCTGAAGAAAACTGGCTTGTGCAAGGCTTACCTGATCAGGTCAGGCCACTGAGGTTAATCTCCCTTTAGCCATATACTGCAACAGCATCATGGCATGATACCTGATAATGTTCACAGGCTCTACCCTCACTTAAGGGGAGGAGACCATATGAAAGTGATGGTCATCTTTGAACTCTGCCTACCGCAAATGTGAACATGAAATGAAAAGTAAAAATGACATACAAGGTGCACATTATTGTATGTTTTCTCGTTGTCATCATCATTATCATGATATCAAGTTTTTATCATCATACAACACTATTCTACTTATTTTCAAGGGTTTAAATTAGCTATAAAGACTATTCCAATTCACCCAATAACCATGTAGCTCAGAGCTTTACATTTGCTTCATAACTCTCCCAATTCCTGTTCTCTTTGACCTGCATATTTACTTCCCACCTTCCCTCCTTTAATCGTTGAGTCAGCGGCTCATGGCACCTCCCAACAACAAAGTTTCACAGAGAGATATGTTTACATTGGATTCACTAGTCCATAAAATGCTCAACCATTATCACCCTTACATGTATGCAGCAATCCTAAAATTCCCAATGGCCTGGCTGTAGTCAACTGAAAAACAAACGAAGGGAAAGGTAATGTTTTCCAGTGCTTTAATGATATGTAACCCAGAGACTAATACAACAGACACAGAGATGTTTAGTCATAGAAGCAGAAGTGAGCCTAAGACGATCCTTGTGGCAATGGCTGTCATTTGACCAGTACCCTTGAGGGCCTCATGGATTGTAAAAAGTTCAATAAATAATAAAATATAATATAAATTTAAAGTAAATATAAATATTAAATAGAATATAAAATAAAAATATAATAAAAGAATGATGTAGGGAAAAGTTGAAAATGATTACATCATCCATTAAAATGGAATGAGAAAATTTAACCTAGAAATCCAAACAAAGTAACTTCCAGTGTTTTGTTAATATAAGTGCCTTTAGGGCAGAGATGAATTCTGTGTCCACAGAGAGATTAGTTAAACTTTGTTCACAAAATAAAATAGAATTGTATTTTAAAAAAAATTTTTTTAACGTTTATTTATTTTTGAGACAGAGAGAGACAGAGAATGGACAGGGGAGGGTCAGAGAGAGGGAGACACAGAATATGAAGCAGGCTCCAGGCTCTGAGCTGTCAGCACAGAGCCTGACGCGGGGCTCGAACTCATGGACCGCAAGATCATGGCCTGAGCTGAAGTCGGCCGCCTAACCGACTGAGCCACCCAGGCGCCCCTGTATTTAAAAAAAGAACAGAGACTAAAAATTATCTGTGTGTAAAATCCTCTTTGACACCATTGACATTATGATCACGGATACGTTATTTTTCCTCATTGAGACTTGGTTTTTGCCTCTTTAGCATGGAGATAATATCATCTACTTAAGAACATGTTCTGAGGAGTAAGTGAAATAACCTCTGCTACGTTCTCAGAACAATGCCTGGTACTAGTGAGCATTTAGTAATGATGACTATTGTTGTTATTGTTATTTTTATTCATGTTAGCTTTGGTACATGTGGTCCGATGTCTGGAGTGTATTCAGCGCTCAGAAAATATTATTTTCTTCACCCTTCAATACCTGTTTGTTGAATTGAACTGGATTTGTCAAGAGGAGTATTTCAGATATTATCCTTCAATACCTTCAATACCTGTTTGTTGAATTGAACTGGATTTGTCAAGAGGAGTATTTCAGATATTATCAGTCAGAAATACATTGAGAGGTTATCGTTTGTCTAATTTTATGTAATTTTATACAATTTTTTCCTCCCCCCCCTCCTGCTGCATGCTTTTCTTTCATCCTTCCTTCTTTCCTCGTCTTTCCTTCTTCTTCTCTCTGTTCCTTCCTTCTTTTTCTCTTATCTTTTTTTCTCAAGCAGATATTATTTTAAATTTCCGAACAACCTATGTCAGCAAGTCTGGCCAAGTTATCTTTGAAGCAAGATCAATTTGCATCCACTATGTCACAACCTGGTTCATCATTGACTTAATTGCTGCCCTGCCTTTTGATCTCCTGTATGCTTTCAACGTCACAGTGGTGAGTAAAGAGCTCCCTTCCACATGACTTTGAAGGTTATTTTTAATCCTGTGTCATTTTCCACACGTTCAGGTTTTAAGTGTTTGTAGCAGTTTGTATGTCCAGGACCTTGTGGCCTCCTGAATAAAGACACCAAAGTGACCAATGGTACGCAGGCTAAATTCTCCACTTGAGGAAGTTACTTCCTTTTGGAATTTACATGACCTGTTTTAGTTATTTAAATATCTAGAACCAGGATATACCCAAAGCATTTATCATCAATACTCGCTCACAGAAGAAATCCTTTGGTAAGGAAACCAAAAGTAATGAGCATTACTTTGTATTACTTTGCCAGGTATTTTGCCTCAGAAGTTTAGTGGAGAGTTTGAGATTTCTTCTGGTTTTATGACCTTTACTCTCTACCTCTTGAGTTATTCATTAGCAAAACAAAAGACCAATCAAGATACTGAGTAGTACTGAAGTTAAAAGAATTCAACCACTTCTTAGAAGTCCTTGTAAAAATGTTGGATGGGGAAGAAATGACACAATGATACAATGGCCACTTGAACTTGAGATCTCTTTTGGATTTTTACTGATGTTTGTAACGTCTCTTTTCTTCCCTTTATCCTCATGTCTCATCACAGGAAAGAAAGTGTGTCCACTCATTGTAGTAGCTATTTTTACTATTTAACGATTGATGTTCATAAAAGCATTAAGTGCTCCCTTATAAATAGAGAGACTTTTAGGGAGGTATAATAGCATTTGGGGGCCAGTAATGCAATTTGCTGCTAGAGTAACCAATTTTAGCAGGCAAAAATTTACTAAACATTAGTTCAAATGAAGCCTATTTCTTACTCAGTTGACAAGACCTTGAGATTCTCTATCAGGAATTTAAAAGCTTAGTTTTCAGTATTAAAATGATCAGTGTTTCAAATACAGTCATTATTGACTTTGGGATGAAGACTGAACTGTAATCCTGACTATTTAGTACAAATTTGTGCATTTGGTAATTGTCTATACAATAGCATTTTTCTTTTCTTTTCCTTTCCATTTTTTTCTTAAGATGGAAAGTTGAGGGTATCAACATCTTTAAGAGGTTTATAAGTCAACTGAAAGGAAACCTCTGGGGAAAAATTTAGTATATAATATCAATCAGTGCTACAGAGAATTGTTATCCAGGCTTTTAAAAGTGCTTTTTAAAATTGAATTTGACTAGATAAGTGTACTATAATGAACATGTAATGACTTAAAACAAGGTATTTGCAAGACTGCAACCAAAAAATTTTCAAAAGAAGTATATAATTCACAAAATACTAAGAAAAATTTTCCACATTCTCTTGGAGAATTGTTAAATGAATCATGTTTGATAGACCCCTCTCTAAATTAACTTGCTGCTTTGTGACTAAATACTAATAATTTTTTTTATGTTCCATTTCTCTTTGGGCACTGAACAAATAGGATAATTTAAAATATATATTATATAATTGTATTGTAAAATATACAAAATTTTAAAATACATGTTTATCTGTCATTAACATGCTCATTGTCTATTAACACAAAGGATTTTTTTTAAAGTCTAATTCTCATATTTTGATGAATTTTAAGTACTTGTACACTTTCACTACATTCCTGCTCCCTTTCTTCATTCTGTCTCATGAAACCTGGCATGAATACCTAATAAATGCAAGTTATAGATAAACATCTATGTTAGAAAGAAAGACAAAAGAGGAAGAAAGAATGGAATCTGTCTCTTATCAATGATAATTTTTCTGTGTCTCACAGGAGTGAGCGTATGATCATTAACCAGTTGGCATATAAATTTGCTCTGCCCCAAATAAGTTAGTCAAGATGAAATATTCTATTTGTTCAAAGTATTATATTTACTTCCCAGGACAACATAAGTTATGAGGAAAAGTTTATAAGCTATGCTATTGTTATACTGCACAAACTTGTAAAAAGAAAGGTAGAAATAAATAAGCAAACACAGATGTTGGTTTTCCAGATCTAAAATACATCCAGTTAGCACATCTCTGTAGATGGTATTCAAAAACTCATTACAACCATCAGAAATGTATTGGATGCTTTAGTTTTGACTCTGCCCATAATTGCTGATGGTAAATGTTTTATATATACTTCCCACATTTCTTTAATAAAATTTAGTGTGTGTAAGTCACTATGAAAGGCACTCTGAGAGACAAAGTTATGCATGAGACATAGAAAATATGACAGAGTGAAAAAGGCAAAGTAGAAATCCCAGTCTTAATCACTTACCGTCTGAGTGACTTCCCTGGGGGAAATTAACATCAAAATAGGCAAAATAAGCATAAAAATCCCTACAAGGTTCTCAGCAGCCTGAAAAGCATTTCTATACTATACCTTGCTAAGTGTCAAACACCCAGAAAGACCTCAATACATGTTAATCAACTTGTCTTCCTCCTTTTGGGACTTTTTGAGGTTTCATTTCAAGTACCAAATTGTCATGCATCTATCAAATTCTTCTCCTACAAAATAAACTCCACCCCCAGTAATTCTTCTAAGCCAGGAAGCAGATATTGCAAAGTCCTGGCAGGAAATCATCTGGTTTACAATCAGCTGGAGAAATGACAGATGAGGACTGGGCTGTGAAAGGGAAGAAAATAAGATTTGACACAGACGAATGAGAAAAAGAAATCAAAGCACAGGTAGCTGGCAAGTTCCTCAGCTGACCTTATGATTTTATTATATTTCAGTATAGAATAATTCGTGAGATTACAATTGAAAAGGTTTTTATTGAATTTCTATTATATTGAGTTTAGAGCGTTTTCCATCTTATTAACCATCCTCTCATTTAACACGTATTTACGGAGCACTTACTATGTGTCAAGCACTGTTCCAGGTACAATTTTCTTGGACAGAAGGGGAGATAGATCATGGAGGAAGGAGCTAGATGTCAACTGACTCCAGATAATTATAAAGGCAAACTTCCAGAAGATGCCGACCGTGTTTATGATTGAGTCCTTAGAGCAAATACTGTTCTTAGGTATAGTCCTACAAACCACTTTCTTCCCTTGTATTTATAGTTCCTTCCTCCCGCCTCCAAATTAGAAAAGGTCAAGTACTTTGTTAAACTCTATTTACGGATGAGGTCATACTTTATTTGCCGTTTCTATTTTAGAATGCTCCTTGAGGCTATTCGAGGGTGTGAAAGAGTATGCATTAGGGCACCACGTCTGTTGTTAATAGTGACAATGACCACTCTTGTGGACACCAGTGGTGCACATGTTTCCGTTGGGCGCTGAAGTCAGGAAAATAAGTCCTTGGCCACAAGTGTATTGTTTTAGTGTGTCCAAAGACAAGACCTAGGAGAGTTTTCAAAAATGGTGTTCCATTTGATTTTGGTTCCCTCAGCCTGTGTGTTTGACAGAGAGCTCAGAAAGTATATGCTTCAGGCATGAGTTTTTTCTGTCAGTCGATGATGTTAGAAAGAAGAGAGTGCAGTACATGAGACAGGAGGTATTACTGGCATTTGTGAGTAAATCTTACTCAAGTTTGGTACATCTAATCACTATTTTTTTTAAAGTTACCTTTATTACCACTTCACAGGGTTCAGTGTGTCTAAATTATTGTTATGATGTCACTCCTGCATGGAGGAAGGGACGTGGAATTGAAAGAAAATGTGTGTAAGAAGTGGAGACACCTTATGTTCAATCCTGAGACCATAATGTGTTTCAGTTGTGTATCAGAATATACAAAATCATATTCAGTCAAATAGGTTGAGAAAAAAAGATAAACCTTAAGGAAAATAAGTACCAATTCAAGGAAGGTAAACTGTCTCATCATCCTTTATCCTATTACCTCTTGATAGCATTATGTTGAGAAACGACGTTGGCATGGTCATAAAAATGACCATCGCGTTGGAGTCATGATTGTGCTTGACTTCAAGAACTTTCCAGAATGGCTGTAAGTTAAAGCAACCGCTATGATGCGGAGTGAACCCATGAGCCACGCGGTGCCGCTCGGTCTCCTCCCACAGGTGTCTCTCGTGCATCTCCTGAAGACCGTCCGGCTGCTGCGTCTCTTGCGTCTCCTGCAGAAGTTGGACCGCTATTCCCAGCACAGCACAATCGTCCTGACTCTGCTCATGTCCATGTTTGCACTCCTTGCACACTGGATGGCGTGTATCTGGTATGTCATTGGAAAAATGGAGAGGGAAGACAACAGCCTTCTGAAGTGGGAAGTTGGTAAGGGCTTACGTTTGTCACATTTTCCATTTTTAAGTGAAAAGGAAGTTTGTCTAGAATTTGGAGGAAGTGAAAGATGATTCCATAATTATGTCCTCTAACTGTCGATTTGTCTAATATTTTTTAGGGACTGGGAGGGGAAGGGTGTGGGGGGACAGGGTCTATGATACAAGTGATTTCTTTTGAGAAAGTTTTCTGGAAAATCCATATATGTGTGTGTGTGTGTGTGTGTGTGTGTGTGTGTGCATGTGTGTGTGTGTGTGTATGCATATATATAGAGAGAGACAGACAGAGAAAGAGAGAGAGAGAGAGAGAGTAATGGGTTAAGCTTTCAAGGGACTAAATGTTTAAAATGACCAGCAAGGCTGTAGAAGCGTAGGTAAGTAATGTGTGATCTTATCTGACATATCCAATGCAGGGCTAATACCATTGAATCCCTGGGCAACTGGCCTATGGCCAATCATTGCAGTGAGAGAGAGAGTGAGTGTATTATAATAACACACTTTCCATATCTAGTATACTTTGAGAATGTGTAATGATAGAGGGGACTGGATGTTTACAAATATAATTTGTAGAATTTTGTGTCCCCATTATACATGGGAATTTAAGGGAGACTTTTCCATGTGCTACATAATTCTGCATAAATGAATCTGAAATGTTCTGCACATGAACACATTTTTAAATTTATGCTAACCACAAGAACTGTACAGAAAATGAAACTTCCGAGGGCTATAACCCTCTATCCAAAAATATCTGCATTATTCTCACAGTCATTGCCTTTAGAGAATTGTCATGGTACCCCATGTAGAATTCTCTTTTTTCTTAATCTGACATTTCATCAAAAGAATCTGTTTCTTGGTTGGCTAGAAAATTCTTCCCTTCTTTTCTCCAAAAAATCAATCTTGAACTTTTGGAAGCACAGACCTTTGCACAGGGATGAAGCCACAAGAGATTCCCGAGAGAGAAAAATGCTCTAACTTTTCACACCAGCACTTAATGGCAGGATGCATCTGGAACATCCCTGGGTTGGCTCTCATAATGCCGTCCTCTCGCTATATGGCAGTATACAAAGCCTTCAAAGTATATCTTTGGAGAATGAGTTGGAGACGCTAAGAAAACAGACTCTCCTTAAAGTCTTCTAAAAATGCTCCTACATACACGTCTCAATTTTGACCCTAAACTACACCAAAGCAAGGACTGTGTTCTGATTATGCTCATCTCAGACTGGTTTTATTCTCCTTATCAAAGTACTTCTTCTGTGCCTTGCTATGGATCTCAATTCTCAGAAATGAAGTAAAGGAAGAGCTAGAACTGCAGAGTGAAAGCGAGAATATCCTACATGAAGACAATATGAGATGAGATGAGGGAGAGAGGGAGAGGAGAAGACAGCATGGTGAGGAAAGAGAAGAGTTGATTAAAAGAAGAACCAAAGTCTGGATTGTACTTGGATTAAGACATTTTCTGTCCTTTAGTATTGTTTCCCTTTCTATTTTCTTGTCCTGAAGGCTCCCTCATCACACGCTCTGATATAGTCCTAATGGTATTCAGTGAATTGCCGCATTAGATCTCTGCCCTTTGTTTTGAATCCATATTAAAATTCTTGCTTGTGGTCAGCCACCTGATTCCTTTCTGGGCCTGACCTAATTTCCTTCGGGCCCCAGACCTATACACTCATATTAATTTGTAAGGCTAGTCTAGTCTGAGAGGCTCCAGATGGGGAAATTCAGCTTATTCACGCTCTCAAATTTAGTTAGATGAGGAAAGCTTTTTTGTGTCCTTTCCAGCACACCAGTTCTGCTACAGAAGTACAAACTAGCTGTTGTTTTTCTTCCCACAAACACACAGAAGTAATGATTTTCCAAGAAAAAGAAGCCAACCATCTGAACGACTTCAGTATTGCCCCCTACCACTTGTACTCTTAAACTTGGTGCTGTGGTTCAGTGTAATGAATGGGAGCTTGTGAGCTGGAAGTCAACCCACAAAGAGAGCATAATACATAACACAGTGATGAGAAGAACGTTGGGCTGGGGCCACAGAACTCTCCTGTTATCATGGCTCTACCACTAACCAATTGCGAGATTTACAGTAATTTCATTCACCTCTGTGGGCCTCAGTTTCCTCACCTAGAGCATGAGAAACCTCACCATATAACTCGAAAGTCTATTTCAGTTTCCACGTTTATGACTTTAATGGAAGAACAAACCCAGTATTGTGTGCTTATTTTTGTCATAATTCAGTGTCCACATAAACCATCAGCAGCAACCATCCAATGTCAAAGAGTTTGAAGAAAAAGGATGTGTCAGGAGGCACATCTTGTGATCACAGCCTGTCAAAGAATTGATATGTTTTACTCAGTTATAGTAAGGATTACTGAATCTGTATCTTTAGAAAATTAGATTTCCTGTCCAAACACCTCTTGGAAGACAATCTGAAAGGGAGTATGCTAACTCTACCTGTCAATATCAAGTTTCTAGGCTTGGCTACAAGGACTTTCCCTTCCCTTAAAATTACTTACCTCATTGTTCATTCAAAACATTCTCCAGCTGAGATTTGGACACAAATTAAATAATTATGACCTTTGCTACCTAATCTTTTAATGAAGCAGCTGAGAGTCTAGGCTCATTTAGTTTTTACTATGTAATTTGTACACTAATATTATGTTTTACCTTTTTTGGCCCAATTACCATGAATCAAAAATTATTCACACAAATAAAGTTTGATTAGAGACACGTTCTTTATGTTGTGACTAGCATTAGATGTATAGAACAGATTCGTCTTCCCAAGGGATAAAATAGAACTTCCTTTCTAGTCACTGTTAATTGCCTTGAAATGATTTTTTCCACTTTTTGTCCTTGGCAGGTCTACTACTTAGAGTTCAAGAGAGTTCCGGTATTTTGTATCAGGTCAAAGCAAAGTTAATATTTTTAAAAGATTGTAATATCACTTATCTATATCTATTTTTAGAAGGTGGAATTAATACTCATGGACTAATTATACCAGAGGCTGATTTTGAACTGATTTGCCTGCTGTTATTTTTACTTTTATGTGCTTCTTTACTGTATTTTAAGGGATTTGAGGTTTGGCTTATTGGTTCATGGCATTTTAGACTTCATGAGAAATCCCGCTCTAGGCTATGCAGGCTCCGTGCTGGAAGGGTATGGTCTGTTGTGTTCACTGTGGTGTCCCTGTGGTATATAGTTCCTGGAACATGGCAAATGTCAGGGGGAAAAATGTGGAATGAATCAACCTTCAAGGTCATTCATTTACTAAATGACAGTCATGGGACAAGAACCTAGATACCCTAACTCCTTATGTAGAACTCCTTCTAATACTTTTGAATATTATGAAATTATAGGAAATGGCTGTGTAGCAAATATTTTCAGGCAGTGAGATTGAGAGAAGAATGAATAGGGTGATCACTTAAGATTTGGTTGTGCATTCAAAAAAATATTTTTTGAGTGCCCACTACATGCTTGCTTGGTCCCGGGTAAGGCACTGGAGAAAACCAAAACAAATATTATACTTAATGTCATGGAACTTGAAGTCCAGTAGGAAAAAGAGACAAATAGTTCAATAGATATATGACAGTGTGATAGTTCTATAACTGGAACATGCACAGAGGAGAGGCAGCTAGATCTAGCTAGAATATCAGCAAAGGCTTTTCCAAGAGGAACTAGTTTGAAGGGATGAGTAGGTCTTGTCTCTGTAGATGCTGAGGTACGGGCATGGGTGGGAGCAGGAACGTGGTTATATGAAACAGTTCACTAAAAACCAGCATAAAAGATGAATGGGGTAGTAAAATGATGAGGCTAAAGAGGCAGGTAGTCGGGGACCAGATCTTTATAGACCATTCATGCTAAGCTTTAGAGTTTGGACTTCATCCTAAGGCCACAGAGAAGCATAAAATTCTCTGAAGCAGTGATCCAGAGAATAGGGGGAGATGTTTTGCTCTGCTTGCTTCATTTTCGATACCTATAAAAGGGCAATAATAGTAGTGCCTCCCTCATTAAGATTGCCAGTATTAAATTAGGAAATCTATGTGAAGCATTTTATACTGTGCCTGGCACCTAATAAATTCTCAATAAATAGTAGCTATTATAGCCATCATTCTCATTTTATTATGACAGTTCCTTCTAATAAAGAAAGTACCATGAGCTGTGACTAGTGATACTTACGATTTTATATGGGGAGGGTATTAAGAAATGGCTTAAAAAGTATTGCCCTTAAAGTGTAGCTGTAGTTTTGTAGTGCTGAACAACAAATTGTGTGCTTTTGCCTATCTTCAAAATAAAAAAGCCCACACCTTATATTTGAGTCAGTCTCAGAAAAATTAGTAACTTTCACATAGCCTCATAATTGCACACATACAGATTTCCCCTTCAAGGCTAATACAGGTGACAAGTTTAACATCTACCCTATAAGCTTGTTGGGATAAAGAACACTTTTATGGAACTTAGACACGGTGCTTCAAGGACAAGATTCAACAATACATTAAAGAGACCTATCACAACTGAGTCTAAGTTGCTTTTTAAATTAAGATTTTTGTTTTGGCTGCCAAGAAATATTTCAGAATGATCTTTTTGGTGGTGGTGGTGGTGGGGGGTCTTTACTTATTTACCATAAGAAGACTTAAATAAATACCCAGCCAAAAATGTGTGAGAAGACCCGAGTATTTATGTACATCCCAATTAAGGTAGGGATATATGATTTTAAGTATCAGTTGTAAAGTTCAATTAATGACATTGAATTAGTCCTTAAAGAGCTCCATTAAGGATACGGAATAGAATATAATCAGTCTGATTTAAGTTAGAAGGATTTGGATTTGAATCTTGCTTCAGGGATATACTAGGCATGTGATTTTGGCCAACATGACTTCAGTGACTTTTTATACAAGAAACTTTAGTGTCCTCATCTGTAAAATGGGTGTGGTAGTACTGGCCCTCAGTGGCTTTAAGTTTTAGAGTTACTGAAGTGGACATACGTAACATAGTCTGGTTCTTAGTAGGTTCTTGCAGCTGATAACTACCACCATTTATAACCACGTCCTCCACTCTTACTGCTTACTTGGGGCTGTTCTCAGACTGCAGCCATTGCTCAAACTTACATCGATGAGCTATGCAGAGTTGATAGCAATACGATTCAAGTCTAACGAAGAGGCGATATTTCTGTCACAGTCGTGATTCTTAGCGGCAAGCAAAATCAGAAAAGGAATTCATTAGCAGGACCTGCAGACTTAGAGTTAGAGAGAGAACAAGGCTTGGAAAGAACATGATCCAAGGCAGCCCCACGTATCCCAGCGCAGGGAGCACAGCTGCTGCTGACATGTTGCAAAGATGGCCTAGACATGCTTCTGTCTTTGTAGATGCTATGAGAGAGCCCTAACCTTCTGTTTGCTTCTGATCCACAGTCCCTGAAGGGAGAATCCAATCCACAAGGTTAGGTCACATGCTCAAATGCTGAGTGCTGGGGGTAAGGAGGACCTCCCCACCTTACCCTGGTGTATCTCTGTATCTCTCCATTACTATGCACGATGGAGTATACCCCCTCACAGAAGATTTTAGACCGCCAAAAAAAAAAAAGAGAGACAGAGAAAAAAAATGTCCTGTACAATAACATCTGTACCCTTACATCTAAAACCAAACAGTGCGATTTACAAAAGCATTTATTAAAATACTTCAATGGGGGCACCTGGGTGGTTCAGTCGGTTAAGTGACCAACTTCAGCTCAGGTCATGATCTCGCGGTTCATGTGTTCGAGCCCCGAGACGGGCTCGGTGCTGACAGCTCGGAGCCTGGAGCCTGCTTCGGATTCTGTGTCTCCCCCTCTCTCTGCCCCTCCCCCGGCTCACACTCTGTCTCTCTCTCCCTCAAAAATAAATAAACGTAAAAAAAATTTTTTTTTTAATTAGAATAAAACGCTTCAATGAATCATCATACCCTTCTCAGACATGGTCATGTCAAATGGAATTAGCTGAAAAATGGAGATGTGGTAATTATCAATGCTTCTTGCTTACTACAATACAGTCTGTGATGCTCACGTAAACATCACAGTGGCAGCCTGCTTCCCGAGCTCTGCCTCCTCGGCTAGACTGCTTCTTGGTCAGTAGCTCCCATTTTCTTTCTCAAAGCTATCTCTATTTCTAAAGCTACGACATGCTGAACTTGAAAATAGATGGTCTGCTACAAAGGTTAGAGATGAGAGTATACTGTAATAGGGAGAAGCTTTTTTATCTTTTAATCCTTTGGCTGGAGTACGTTTATCCATTGTGGATGCCTAAAAGTGTATCTGTACCAGAGACCAAAAAAAAAAAAAAAAAAAGGGAAAAAAATAAAAGCCCCGAAATCTAGAATGGGAAGAAAAGGATTAAGTGAGATAAGTGAGATATCATTTTCAAATTTTCATTGACAATTTTAATCCTAAATCTCCTGATCCTTGTTGGATGAAACATCATAAAAGCTGATTCATTTGAAAGGCTCTCTGGTTATTAACTGCTTAAAATTTACAAGCCAAGCCTCATGCAGTTGGAAAAAAAAATGGTCTTATGATATCGGGAGCTGGTTATTTCAATAACTATACCAATTTTTCCTCAAGGACGTAGAATTGACAAACTCTACATTTTCAGGTTTTGTATAAAGGATTATAAAAACTTTTTTAGATAACCCTTATCTGTAGATTCTTGTTCTTAGGAATACATGAAATAGAGAAAGGGGAGAAAAAGCTTTACTAAAATGAATGTTTCCAGACATTAAAATGGACCCTGGTGAGGGAAACCCGGGCTGCTTGTTGTTGTTGTTGTTTTTAAACACAGGATCTTTTTTTTTTTTTAACATTTATTTATTTTTGAGACAGAGAGAGACAGAGCATGAATGGGGGAGGGTCAGAGAGAGGGAGACACAGAATCTCAAGAAGGCTCCAGGCTCTGAGCTGTCAGCACAGAGCCCGACGCGGGGCTCGACCTCACGGACCGCGAGATCGTGACCTGAGCCGAAGTTGGCCGCTTAACCTACTGAGCCACCACCCAGGTGCCCCTAAACACAAGATCTTAAACTTTCATGCACGCTTAAATCATCTGAGGATTGTATTAAACTACAGATTCTAGGGCTGCCTGGGTGGCTCAGTCTGTTAAGTGTCCGACTTTGGCTCAGGTCATGATCTCATAGTTCATGAACCTGCATCGGGCTGTCTGCTGTCAGCACAGAGCCTGCTTCAGATCCTCTGTCCCCCTTCTCTCTAGGCTCCTCTCCCACTCACGCTGTCTCTCAAAAATAAATAAACATTTTTAAAAAAGAAATAAAATACAAATTCTAATTCAGTAAGTCTAAGGCAGAGCCTGAGACCTAGCCCACGTGTGAAGTCCGGGCTGCTGGTCTCCCCACCACACATCGAGTAGCCAGGTTTTAAAGTCTCAGGAATTTCTGTGACTTTAATACCGCTGGTTTATAAACAGTCCTAAACCAGTAACAACTCAGTCCTTTCTGTCCTTTTCCACATTCCTATCCTTTTTCAATCCTCATCACATCTGTGAATTTATTTAGACCTAGGTCATTCCTAATGGACCAGGGAGGTCCATTGAGAAGGAATTAACCTCAATGCTGAAGCAATACAACACAGTGCTTTAAATATCATCAGAAACAATTTATATTACTAGTAGTTATGAGAAACTAAAATTGAATGCCATCAGTTTTTAAAACGTTGCCAATGCTCTATTCTATTTTGATAAAGGTTTCTAGAAGACAGAAATGCTTTCATGTTTTCAGAGCAAGATTTCACTCTTCTGAAAAAAAAAATTTTTAATTTACTTTTTTGCCGTAAAGAGCAAAAGGTTTATTCTTTTTTTTTTTTTTTGAGTATAGTTGACACACAATGTTACAGTAGTTTATTCTTAAAATTCCGATTTCCCTCGTATTTTCTAAGTCTAATGGTAAATCATGCTTATGAAAATTGAGGAAATAAAGAATGTCCAATTCTGAAGTCAAATGATCTCTGTAGTCTGACCCTGTGTGTTTAAAAATATTTGGGTATTTAGAGAGCAAGCGGCACAAAATTAGATTTTAATTGCATAATGTTCTCAATCCTTTGATAGGGAACCTCTGGGTTTCAGGTAACCGACTGGGGGTTAATATGACTTCAGGTTGCCCGGGTTTCTCAGTAAGAGGACACACTTCGCAGTTAGAAAATGCTGAAGCTGAAATATACTCAGAATGTGCTCGTACCAGAGTTTCCAAATACGTTCACGGGTCAGACCGTATACTCTGAGCAATAAATGGTTCTATTGTCATAAAGTTTGAGACATGAAGCCACTCCATCCCATTCTGAAGGACTAACAAGGTCAATTAGCACAGAATGAACTCAGAGAAATCCCAGAGAAACCGATTAAACTTTATTTAACCCAAATGTTGCATAAATTTATTTTACCTCATAACCCTTCCTTTTTGTACTACGCATTATTAATATTCTGTTAACATTCTATGAATTCAGAGCTTAAAAAAAAATACACCTTAGTCAAAGTTACTAAACTCTGTCATAGGAGGAGGAATAATAATGATTTTCATCTTTTTAAAAATATGGGATACCTCATGTGTCATTTCACAGTAAATCTACAAGAATGAGAAATTCTCCTCATCTATAAAATGGAAATAATACAAAATACCTACTTCAGAGTGTTAGTTGTGTGTGGGATCGTTGAGCACAATGGTCAACAATGAGACATTTTCCAGTGCAAGTTAGTTTATTTAAGGAACCCCGGGAACAGGACCCGTAGACAGAAAGAGCTGCACTTCTGCTGTATGAGGCTGGTGATTATATGCTTAGTGCTCAAAGGGGAGGGGAAATTCAGGGAGTATTAGATCATAAATGTTTCTTTGAATTTCTTCTTGTAGAACTACTTTCTTCAGAGTGGTTTGGTGCTTATCATTCAGCTCAGTATTAACTATACGTGAGATGTACAAGCAGTCAAGGGACCTTTAAGAAGGTAGCACCCACGGGCACCTGGGTGGCTCAGTCAGTTAAGCTTCCAACTTCGGCTCAGGTCATGATCTCACAGTTCGTCCTGAGTTTGAGGCCCACGTCCATGTCGGGGCTCTGTGCCACAGCGCGAAGCCTTCTTTGGGTTCTCTGTTTCCCTCTCTGTGCTCCTTTCCCACTCATGCTCGCTCCCTGTCAAAAATAAATAAATAAACTAAAAAAAAAAAAACAAATGTAGCAACCAGCACTGATCCTTATCAAAACTATGCAGGCTATAGGTCAGCTTTCTGGGCTAAAGCTGAACATTTTTCTGCTTCTATCCCTCATCAGGTGGGTGAGCTCAAGAAAGCTAACGTACATAAAAAGAGTTTGCAAACTGAAAAGTGCGGTAGAATTATGACAGGTCATTGTGTTAGTAACATACACATAAACACACATACATGCATATATACATATGTATATATGTATAAATGTATGTCTCCCTCTTTCCAGAGAGACATTATACACATAGTCTATGTCACAAACTCTTGTCTTTGTGTTCTTCCCACGATACTGGTCTTGGTGTGGGTATCTAGAGAACCCATGCGTAATACATATATTTGGGTAAATGCAGGAATAAATGAGTAGACCACAAATAAGGGCTTCTGTCTCATATCAGTAGATCATCCCACTCAGATTGAAAGAGGAAGAAGTTCTGAAGTCAGTCTTTATTCAGTATTTGGAAATAAGGTACACCAGGTCTGTCTTTCCTTATAGCATCTCATCAGGTATACAATTAAAGAACAAAATTCTCCAAATACATATTTATTATTATAAATCACAATATTACCTGTCTGTTCAAATATGTAGGTATTAGAGGCCATATTCCTCATTTAGGGTCTTGAAATTCGTGTGCTGTGGCAGTGAATAAGTCAGTTCTTAATACATTTTCGAGTTCTTACAATAAGACTATGATAAGCAATGGTTTCACTCTTACAGGAATACCAGAGATGGCTAATCATTTCAACTCTTTTTCTTTCCCTATCCTGATTCTTTTTCTGGGTTTCCTGAATTAGTAAATGGTTCAAACATGCTTCTATTTTCTAGCTGGAGATAAATTTGGGTTGGTACTGCTTATAGCTCTCATTGGATCTGAAACCCTCCAATGAGCTGCTTCCTAGTCCCATTTTGGCCTCTCAGTCCTGGAGGAATATGCTTGGTTCTCGACTAGCTTGAGCCCTACCCTGGACCTAGACTTTGGAAGAGGGAATCTCCTTTGAGTATTTTCTCAAAGGAGCCTTTGTTTTGAGGTGATGCTTTGCTCATTGACTTTCTACGCTCCTACCAAAGGAGCCTATAACTTAATCACTGGAAATATCCCTACCTCTGACTTCTTCCTTTCTAGCCTATAGCACTTTTCTGAGTTGTGTGGTTGTTAAGATCAGGGACAGTAATGTGTTTCTGGCTCGCCCAGTCCCAGATGTTTCTGTTCTTAAATTAGTGCAAAGTTGGAGCCACGAATTTTAGGGTAGCCCAAAAGGTAATGTGAGCATCTAAAGAAAAGAAAGGTGATCAGGGGGAGTTTAATATAGCTGATTGAGGCTTGCATCTGATCTTTCCTTTTCTTTTCTTTTTTCTTTTCCTTTTTGTTTTGTATGTACGTATATTCTAAGTGTCCAAATAGTTTCTCAGTATTATTTACTGAATAGTCCATTTATTCACACTAATTAAATTTGGCATTTAATCATACTCAATTATTATGCATACTTATGGCTGTTACTAGGTTTCATTTTTCTTTCATTGACAGTCTAATTTTATACCAGTATTGTAGAATTGAATTATTGTGCTGTTTAAATTTTGGTACAGCAAGTAGAATGAGGCCACTTTGGCTCATTTACTCATTTAGATCAATATTAGAAAAAATCCCCCTTCCAAAAAATCCAAATGGCATTTTAATTGGAGTTAATTTCACAAATTAATTTGGGGAAAGTAATGCTTTTAGAGATATTTTTGTCATCCAAGGTAGGGTACTCAATCTCCATTTACTTAAAAAATTTTTCTAACTATTTTACATTTTTGCGCTTATGTGGGTCGGTTCCATTTTCAATTAATTTTGTTCCAGTTATTATTGGTATAATAAAATCTAGTGACTTGGAAATAATATTGTATAGATATGTCAATATGTATCTAAGTTTTAATTAATTTGAGTTTTTAGGAAGATAATCATATTATCTAAAGAGCTAATAAATTTCTCCCCGACTTACCTAATGCCTATACTCTTTTTGGCCGCTTGATTTGAGAAAAATTATCTATTTTATTAAATACTCTAACTTCACTAGATGTTACAGAAAAGATATATTTTATAGATTACTAATATATGTTATTATTGATATGTGACAGTCTACAAAGTCACACCAAACTTTAAATTATGGCCCTCAGAAATATATTTTGTAAAAGAATGTGGTGTAATGGAACAATTCTTAACTTGAAAGTTGGGATCCTCTGTTCTAAGCACAGCCCTGCTGCTAATTAACTGTATGACCTATGAATTTTATCAAACCATATCTGTCCCAATTACCTCTGAGGAAATGAAATACAAAACTGCTTCTTAGCAAGTCTCCATTCTTTTGAGTCATAAACCCTTTTGGAAAGTGAATGGAAGCTATAGCTCTCTGATCATAAATTCATACCTGCATATAAATAGATTGCATAAAGTTACAGTGTGTATAGTCCATGATGCTTTCCCATGGGTAGCTGATAAAACAAACGAAAGTGCCCCAGTGCTAGATAATCTCTAAGATTGTTTTCAACCCGGAGAAGATTTAGTTACAATTCCTTTAAGAAAACTGCTTGCACCTGCAACTTGGATGTGTTGAAGAAATAATACCTTAGTCTGTTGACCTATCTTTCACCATTCATGAGACTCAGTCAGAACTGCCCTAACTCGTTAGTAGAACATTTTTTCATCTTTCTGTTCTTTCCAGGTTTTGTACCATTTGAGTGTAATTGTATTTTGTACAATAATATACATGCTACAACAATCCTCTCCTTTAATCCGTTTCTTCTGAAGGTTCTTAACCATTGGAGAAGTTTAGCCACAGCCACGCACTGTCAGTTTTGTGATGCAGACAAACTCAATAAACAATTTCACTTTACGTGCAACTTTACAGAAATGTAATGATTTCTTAAATTGAGAGAAAGCACTACCGCTGTCTAGATTGGATACGTAAATAGGTTGTGATTAGAGGGTTCAAAATTTCATTTCTGACTTAATCTCTAAGGGATAGTCAGATGCAAAGCTAACTTCCTAATATCTTACAACTTCGGTCATTTGGACGGCGTTCTGATTAGCCCAGCTGGTGAGGCCCTTCTCAATACAGGCTCTAACACCGACCAGCATTTCTCGTAACCCCTGCACTCAGCAGCCTTACACAATGGCGTTGGCTCCAGTTGAGTAACTATTTCATTCCAGCCAACCTTGGTTCATAGATCGCAGGATGTTAGTGGAAGGAGGAGCCCGAGAGAGAAATATTCTAAACCTCTAATTTTACTTAGTTGCTTGCTTCTCATAATGTACTGGGAAGAAGAGTGGACTGGGAGTCATGAAATTAAGAGTCCAGTCCGGGCTCCAGTCTTCATATTTCTTCTTGGTAAAATGAGATGGTCAGAACAGGTGATCTCCAAAATCTTCAGAACATCAGCTTACTTCTTTTTTATGCAAAGAAGAGGGATACAAAAGACTTTCGACGGAGATTTTTCTACTCTAAGGTATTTCTGAAGATAGAAATACATATTTCTACTTCCAAAAATATGTGAACTGGTTTTTGTGGTTTCTAGCCCTTGCTCCAAAGAGACAGTAGGGTTGACCTGATGTGTGTGTTTTTGAAATTACATTTTAGTCTATATATTCCTTTCCTCAAGGTCACGTATAATATTTTTGCATTTCCAGAGCTGAAGGGTAAAGATAGTATTTTTAAGGAGTAATAGAAAATAACCTGTGATTTCAATGGAAAAGAATCAGGTAGTCAGTATTTTCCTTAAATTAGTATTTTTTTTTAACCTGTCTTTAGGTTGCCCCCATCACTAAATTTGAGAAGATTGAGGGGCAGGCACCTGGGTGGCTCAGTTGGTTGAGCATCTGACTCTTGATTCTGGCTCAGGTCATGATCTCACAGTTGTGAGATCGAGCCCCTATGCTGAACTCCATGCTTAAGATTCTCATTAGCCCTCTCTCTGCCCCTCCCCAGTAAATAAATAAATAAATAAATAAATAAATAAATAAATAAATAAATTTAAGACGATTGGATCCGGATAACAGTTCTTCTGAATACCCTTGCTGAGGCCTCTCCCGTCTTCCCAGTAACTTTTATGTGAAGACCAGGATAAAGACATCTTAAACATCTTAACCATCACTGAAAGTTAGGGTCAACCACTGATGCCCTAGTACAAGAAACAGGAAGAATTTCCACTGACACATAATAGGTTTGGATTTTAAAACAAAACCCGCAGGCCACGTGAGCTTTTTGAGAGACCTACACAAGGAAGCCCCTCTTTCCACACTCATACTTTGCCCTCTGATTCTGAGAGCGCAGGTCTGCAAGGAGATGGAGGAGTTGGTGTGCACACATCGCTTTAAAGCAGGATGCAGCTCTGCCAGGCTCAGTGGCTTTTCTGTTTCATCCAAGATTAGGAGAAAGTTTCCCATCTTAGAGATGAAGGCCACGGAAAGGAGGTACTACAATGGCAAATTGCCGATATTAACCCTTAAGTAGAAAAGTACAGCTGAGATGGGCTTCTGAAAAATTAAATGCCACCTGCAAATAGAACTGAAAATAGTACGCATACCTTATAAATCACACAAACCATGGAGCCTGCAGGAAAAGACAGGAAAAAAGGAAGTATGGAGAAAACGCGAATGTAAGAAATAATAGACTAGTAAACCTGGTTTTAATGAAAATGTAGTAACCTGGGGAAAAGGTCAGGTTATTTCAAGTGAAGAACTCAGGATACAGATTTCTATGTATTATACGATTCCTGTTTGGGATAAAAAGTGAAATACGCACACGTGGACTAGAAATAAATTCAGTAAGTAGTGGAATTATTTGTAAATGTTTTTTCTTTACATTTTTTTTTAAAAACTTGACTGACATCAAATTAATATCCAGCTTACATTTATTTAGTACAAACTACACACATGGTCCAGTGCTTAATATATTTGTGTACGTTATCTCATCTGATTTTTTGTTGCATTTTCATGAGGCAGATATTTTCAACCCCATTCACAAAAGAGAAACCAAAGCTTGAAAAGTTTGAGGTGTCCTCGAAATTTCTTTTTTAAATAAAATACTCTTTAACATCCAAAAAATTTAGAACAAATGTCGTAGACACCACTGGAAATTATACCTTTAATCTTTTACCATATTTGCTTCACTTGTATTTTTAAAATAATACAATATTACAGATAAAGCCAAAATCCCATGACCCCCTAACTCCCGTCTGCTCCCTCCTTACTAAAGTCGATGCATAAGCTTTTCTTAGATGCTATTTTTTATTACCCAAGTGTATTAGTAAAACAATGTATTACTTCATCTTGTTTGCTTCCATATAAATAAACACAAATAGAAGTCACAGTAGTAATAGTAGAAGCAGTAGTAGTAATAATGGCAGATAATTAAGGAGCAGGTAGTGGTGGATGTTAGTAATAATACATTTTTCCATTATCTTATTTGGTAGTGGTGATATTTGTGTTCTTTCCTCAGATCTTCACCAACAATTATTACCAATGGTTTTAAATTTGAGAAAACTTGGGGGCAGGGAGGAGTGGAGGGTTAGAAGTAGTGTCTTGTTCCAATTTCCATTTCCCTCAGTAAGTAAAGTAGAACGTATTGTCCCCCCCCCCCCCACCACTTTTTTTTTCCTTTTTGGCTACTACAGTCTCCTCTTTGGGAATGAGACACTTAGCTTATTAATTTGCCAGTTCTCTTCTTTCCTAAATAACTTATTTGATGCTCTATATTTTGAAGTGTTAAAGTCTTTAAAAATTATTATCCACTGTATATGTGACCTCTGAAGTTAAGTGTTATTGATTTCAAATTACATGCATTCATTGCCACAGAATGTGGTGTCTATGACACTGATTGTTGAGTATTTGCTGAAGCTCAATTTGAATATATTTTTTGTGTGTTTGGATAGAACATGCATGTGTTTTTCTGCATATAATTTTGCGAGGTTTTATATATGTCAACCAGGTCAAGATTCTGAATTTAATTATACATATATTATAAATCTTTATTAACTATTTTCTATCAAATATACACAGAAATTTTATTTGGTGCTCTTTCAGATCTCTGTTCATTTTCCACAGTGTCTGGTTTCCTTTTAATAGTTCCTAGTTCCTTATTTTATGTCCATTAGATCAAACTTCTGAATTGAATTTATGCATTTCAAATATATTATCTTAATTGTATTTCCCCATCTTTATTTTATTTTATTTTATTTTATTTTATTTTATTTTAATTTAATTGTAAAGTTGATTTATTTTGAGAAAGAGCACGAGCAGAGGAGAGGCAGAGAGAGAGGGAGAGAGAGAATCCCAAGCAGGCTCCACACTCTCAGCATGGAGCCTGATACAGGACTTGAGGTCATGAACCACAAGATCATGACCTGAGCCAAAACCAAGAGTCCTCCAGTTGCTTAACCAACTGAGCCACCCAGGCCCACCGCCCCCCATCTTTATTTAATTAATTCACATCCATTGTGTGTTAGTTTTCTTATCACCTAATTCTTGCAAAAGGTGAACTATTTTCTCATGTAATTTTTTTTCATTTTTATTGTCAGCTCATCTTCCATAGGGCTTCTTTCTGTAGAAATTCTGTACAGATTGAGGTATGGGAATATACAGAATTTTGGTTGTTATTTTGTTTGCTTTTGCCAAGGACAGTAAGATTATCTCTTGCCCTAGGATCAAATTCTTAAAAATTTCTTACATTCAAGGCACCTCATGGCTAGTGTATGTTCAGACACAAATGTATGCAAGGCACAAGTCTGAATTTTAAAAGTTTCTCTCAAGAGACTACTTTTTTCAGACTCAAACTTCCTTGTCATTCCTGTAAACTGTTGGGTAAATTATTTCTACCATTCTCCATGCACGCGCCAAGGTTGTATGCCAGGTGGCAGTTCCAGCGTTTGTAGGATTTAAGTGTTCTCTCCTGGGCCCGCATGGGTATGAAACTCAAACCCACTGACATCAGTACCTCTGGCTAGGCTGCCTATCCCTCTCTCCCTGTCAGCTTTCAAATTTGCTTCTCCTCATTTTTGCATATGGAGATGTCACTTCTCCTTCTGGAAGAATATATATATTACCAGCATTTCTGGGTGTTTATATCAGAAAGGCTTACACATTAGCCCAGTTCATAATCTTACCAGAACTGTGGTATCAATTTCTGCCCCAAAGAATCTAACCTCAATGCCAGCGTGATTTCATTGAATGTTTTCTTCGAAGTATAAGAACGGTTGTAATCTAACCCTAAGAAGCCAATTGAATAAGGTTAATTGCTGAAGACCCGATTCCTACTTATAATGCCTTTATAGGGGAAAATCATTTAAACATAAGCCTTCAAATCTCCAATCCTTCAGACAGAATTGTTCAGTTACTGGGAAAGTAAATTATGCTGCTGTCTAGAGAAGACATCATCAAATGTGCTTAATATAGAATTATTTCTTTCTAGCTACTATATTAATCATATTCTTTTGGAATAGTTGACAGTTTAATGTACTGCTGATTATTTTCCTAAGACACTATAGATATAGAGAAAAATAGGATAGAAAAAGAACTGAGTCTTGGAGATTGTTGCATTTAAACTCTACGAGGTTTTCAGTATTTACTATAAAATATAAGTATTTGTTGAGGCCCAAAGAAGGACAATGCTATGAGCTGCAAGCAATACAAAGAATTGGAAATTAGAAGCCCTGCCTGATAGAAGTGTACTCTTTTAGAAAGTCAAGAGGTAGACACAAAACTACACAAAAATTATTTTTTTAAATGCTGGTTTGTTGTACATTTGCACAGGCAAAAACTTTAGAAAGAAGTAGAAGTAATTTTAACTGAATCTCTGTGAAGATGGCATTGGAGGTGGGCTTCAAAAGGTGAAGACTATTTTGGTGGGGAACATTTAGAGAACATTTAGGTGAGAGGCATAGCGTGAATAAATTCATGGAAGTATGAAATCTCACAATGCATTTGAGGAACAGTTCGTGGATGAGTTTGTGTGGGGTAGAACATTCTTGAATAAAATAAAATGCCAACAACAGAATGGAGCATAGAATACATGGGTGAAGAAGGCCAGGTACTAAACTAAAGGTTACTGAAATTAAATTCTGAAAAAGGTGGAGCATACAAGGCCTATGTGAAAGAATCAGCCATGAGCAAACTCCAGCTCCAGTATCTGATTTTTCCAGAGAATTTGGGAGTGGGGATTTTTTGGCATTTAAACACTGGCAAATGATTCAGAACTTGAAAAGCACAGGGTAAGCATAGTGCAAATAAATGTGGGCCCGATCCAGTCCATAGGTCACCGATTTGCTTTTTCAGACACACAATGAGTAAAAAGAGAGATAAGACCAAAATAATGGGTTGGAGTCTTGGCCACGATGTACAGATGGGATCTCTAAGACAGAAGAGACCAGAGAAGGTGTGACCTGATTGATAGACCATTTTAGGAATTGTATTCCAAACTCAAAAGGGAGAAATGCAGACAATACTCTTTGTGATGTTTGCCAAACTGTTTGGTCCAGCTGTACATTTATTTGCATGAAAGGGAATACACACGCTATTTTTAGGAGATTGGTCTCATGCTTTATACGCTTGCACTAATGAAAAGTTTCCTTCTGTTGAGTATCCTAATTGTGTGATTATTTTTATAAAGTGGTATTGAATCTATAAAGAATTTCCACTAAGCACTAGTTCCATTTGAGATTTTAACAAACATGACTGTGAGTTCTAGATACACGATAGGACGTAAGAGATAACTAAACATTTTATCTAAACCAATTAGACATCTGGTATAAAAATGTGTATACCTCTTTTCTCCTTTCTTGTCACGCGTGTATGTGTGGGTGTTTGCTTTGTGGTTAGGGTTTCTCTAACTAGCCACAAACAGAAAAAATAATTAAAATGTGCTTCGTAGTCTAAGACCCTACAGAGGCTACTGTTAAAACCTCCTTGCTGACATGTCGTTCACTTGGATAGGAATCTACTGGTTTTGGTTTTTTCCACTGACATTAGTCAGGAAAAAAGACAAATCCTAAATTTAATTCCTCGGAAACTCAGAGACCAGAACACTCTTCAAGATAGAAATGATTTATGAAGTCTCTGTACAAGTGGTAGATTTGTTTCCCTGTATATTTGTCCATGCCCCTGTCCTCTACACAAAAATTTAGACTGGCAGAGATTGGATACCAGAAGATTCACTCCATTGAAATACTAAAGACAGAAAGGAAAGTTAATGTCCATCAAGCTTTATGCAGCTTTCAAAATCTCTATCCATTTTCTCTTTTGAAGACAGCGAAAATTAACCTTTGGCTGCACAGCTTCCTGTGAACCTTTATTTGATGCCAAAGGATAAGATGTCATATGATGCTTTTTAAGAATGTGAGTTCTAGGGGCATCTAGGTGGTCCAGTCGGTTAAGCGTATTGATCTTAGTTCAGGTCTTGATCTCAGGGTCGCGAGTTCACACCACTCGTTGGCCTCCGCGCTGTTGGGGTTGAAGCCTACTTAAAAAAAAAAAAAAAAAAAAAAAAAGATCGTAAGTTCTAGATTCAGACTTCAAAACCGGGATCCTCTAGTCATTGTCTGTGTCTGTTTGCGTATGTCACTTACCTGTCTACAGCACTATCTCCTCAAGTGTAAAACGGAAACAGAATTAGCTATTTCACCAGGTTATAATGAAGATTAAATGATATAAAGTAATTATGGAATGCTCAGTTCGTGTGAATGGCTGTTGGCTGCCCTGGCTACTGCTGTTGTTTCAGCTACCATTATTTCTATTATTGACACATGATATTTTATTAAGGTCATGACCATGGCAGGTGATTTTATTCTCAAGGAACTTCATGTACTTGATTTTCAATGTTGAAGCCAGCACCCAAACTGCCTGCAGTCTTTACTGAAAATCTGCTGCTGATGGTCAGAGATTACAAGCTTATTTTTAGCAGAATTTCTAGCCTGAAATGGAATTCTGTCAAGGTTGGCTTTTTTGAGTGTGATGCACAGAAGGGTGGTATTTCTAATTTTATCATTTGCTCACAAAATCATGTTTTTAGTGCTAGCTAATCCCATTAATTTTTAAAATATATTGCTTTAGGTTTATAGGTTGCAAAGCTATTCTGTGGCTGAAATGGTATATCTTAGAATAGGTGGTGACTCTGACCCACTAGGAAATAACCGATTAAATGACTTTAAAGAGTAAATTAGCATGATTTAAAAACATATCATAATTGGGACGCCTGGGTGGCTCAGTAGGTTGAGTGTCCGACTTCGGCTCGGGTCATGATCTCACGGCTCATGGGTTCGAGCCCCGCGTCCTGCTCTGTGCTGACAACTCAGAGCCTGGATCCTGCTTCAGGTTCTGTCTCCCTCTCTTTCTGCTCCTCCCCCACTCGCTTTCTGTCAGTATCTCTCCCTCTTTCTCTCAAAAATAAATAAACATTAAAAAAAAGACATGTCATAACTGAGGAGACATGATTCCTGTCTCCAATACAGTGTTTTATACGTTTCATACAGAAACTGTTTGTCCATAGCAATGCAAATATATTTGCAAAAATCCAAAAATAATACCATGATGTAATAGGATTCTGAAGAGTCAGATCTTCTTAAATGAATAATCCAGTATTATTTTGTTAACAAGTAAACATATGTGACTCTATTTTTCTATAGACAACATGCTTGATGAATGGTGTAAGCAAGTCATGTCATAGTAGTCATTCTTTTTTTTTTTTTAAGTTTATTTAGTTATTTTGAGAGAGAGGGAGAGAGCAAGCGTGAGTGGAGGAGGGACAGAGAGAGAAGGAGAGAGAGAATCCCAAGTACGCTCCATATTGTCAGCACAGAGCCCAAAGCAGGGCTTGAACTGACGAACCGTGAGATCATAGCCTGAGCCAAAACCAAGAGCCCGAGCTTAACCAGCTGAGCCACCCAGGCGCCCCAGTAGTCATTCTTTACAAATGTCATGGCCATATTGGGTGTGTGTGTGACAGAGAGAGGGGGGAGGGGGACAAATAGCAATTCACTGCCACTGCCAACCTAGAGAATTTTGCATTCTTGAAAATTGGTGAATTAAATACTTTTCATTCTTTGGGAGGGAAAGATTCCATCTTTGGGTGGCAAGCTCAATGGAATTATATTAGGGAAAGTCTCTATTTTCCATGAGTCAATAATCGCATTGAGGTACCAATCAAATAATTAAAAGATCTTTATTTGACCAAATATTGAATTGATTTTGATGAGGGCAGATGTTCTGATCCTACTATTTTGAACCTCACATTTTTACTAACCTTGTGGATGTTTGTTTGTGTTTCGTGACCCCTAAGCACATTTCCACTGTATATTTAGTAATACAGACATTTTCACTAAAAGAGCAGCATTTCTGATTCTCATCTAGAAGGTACTTGCTAGAACTTCCGGCACAAATTTAATTTTAAATTAAAATTTAATTTTAATTAAATTAAATTTACTTTAATTTAAATTTAATTTAATTTAATAAATACCTATACAGCAATGTCAAATAATTTCTTTCCATTTCCTTTTGAAAATTTCGACTGAAATTATTTTTACCAAGGTAAGTTCTTTTCTACATAAACTTTATACCAAAGATTGAATTCATCAATCAGGTTTTTTTCAAATTCCACATCAGACGGAATGAGTTTTCTTTTGTGACATTTCTAGCAAGTCCAGTTTTCTCAACGCAAGTTTTAGAGAACTAATTTTTATTAAGATTTTATTCCTGGGGCGCCTGGGTGGCTCAGTCAGTTAAGTGTCCAACTTCAGCTCAAGTCATGATCTCACGGTTTGTGGGTTCGAGCCCCGCACCCGCATCTGCCTCTGCACTGACTGCTCAGAGCCCGGAGCCTGCTTCAGATTCTGGGTCTCCCTCTCTCTCTGCCTCTCCTGCTTGCACTCTAATTCTCTCTCTCTCTCTCTCTCTCTCTCTCTCTCTCAAAAATAAATAAATGTTAAAAAAATTTTTTTAAATATTTTATTCTTCCACCATTCATTGGTCAATAACAATTTTACTTTGTGCTGCTTTAGCTATTGTGAATTATATTTTTTTCATTATTTCTACCATGTCTAATTTGTCCCCAATCAATGTTTGCTGTCTTCAGTGTTCCTAAAAAATGTTTCTTTTCAATCAAGTCATTTTGTTTTGGGAACTAGCCAGTTTGAACACGCTCAGGTTTAAATGTCATCAACTGCTTTTGTTCCATTTCTACTAACCATGCTTACCGGATAGCATAATTAAAATATGTTTGTTTCTTTCAACAAGGAGCAAAGAGCATGAGGTAGAACAGGGATGGCATCTAGATGGAGAGAGGCACCGAATGTCAAATCCAAACAGTGGGTCAAAATATCCTTCCAATGTTTAGACACTTTAGTGGAATCAATCAGGAGTCATATGGTTTTGCTAAGTGATGGTGATGCCTCAGTTTATTTTATTATCTGTCTATATTAATGGATCACTTTATTCTAACGCCCAAATTTCCCCACTGGCATATGTCCATTTTTAGTTATATACATGATATAAGATGAAAATTAATTGTCAACTCATCTTTCAATTTAGAGAGCAAGTTCGTTTTGGAATAATCTAGTTATTTCTGGCAAAATGATGGAAGACTGCAAAAACAGGTGAACAGGATTCAGCATGTTAAGCAGTGATCATACCCCAGGCACCATGACAGATGTGATAAAATTATCTTCCTCAAGCCTCTCAACAAACACGAAGGCATTTTTAGTTCCTTTTTTAGTTGGGGAAGCTGGAGTTTAGAGAGCCTGCTTCCCTGAAGTCAGATTGTTAAGTAGTCATGGGTCTGCCGCCGAAGCCATTCTGCCAACCCAAAGCCTGTTTTGTATTCATGACAAGTGTATCTATTCTGTGGTCTTTATGATTGAGAAAGATATGCTTTATCGCTTAATAAATATGTATTGAGTGCATATTAGGTGCCACACCCTGAGCTAGGCTTGGAAATCAAGTGTGTGAGACAGATGATAATTCCTACCCTCAAGAAGCAGCGGTCTAATGGGAACTGCAGGCAGATAATCAGATGAGATTAAAATGCAGTCAGGCCCCCAGTGGTGAGGGGTGGGAAAAAGGGCTAAGGGATGGAGATGAAAAATTGATTACATAGATTACTGCAAAATGAGAGGGGAGAAAAATAAGACCTAAATGAAATCACTGGAGGTGCGAGAGTTTTGCAAGATCCTTAAAAGTGTTTGTTAAGTGTTGCATCATAGTGATGATGATTCGTAATGATTAGAAATTATAATCTAGATACCCGTGTAAGGCTTGAATGCCAACAACCTGAACTCTTCAGTATGAGCCTCTCTGAAGACTGAAAAGTGCGTCTCCTTCTACATGTATTCAGTTTTGTCAGAGCGAATGACCCTGAGATGAATCCCAAAAGGTTTCTCCAGCACTTTCTCAAAGCCACAGTACCTATTGCCTTATTGTTTCTTCAGAAGTTATTTCTAGATTTTAAGGATGTGCATTATCTTTTTGCATTATAAATATTCTCAAAATAAAGTTGAACTCCTCCTCTGAATCTAGCAAAGAATTATATTAACTTCATCCCCATATTGTGATTTCCTCGTCTTTCTCTTTCTCTCACACACATAGACACACACATGCATATCCATAGGGGGAGAATGATTTGACAGTTTTTCCTGTTGATTCACTGAGAGGCTTAACATTCTTGCCACAGTATTATCCATTATATGAAATATTAGTCCTCGATGTAGCAGTTTAAACCCAGCTTCTCTTTTGGTGGATTGCTTTTGTTGATTTTTGATTTCTTGGAAGAAAAGAAGGATATTTTTAAGTTTGCAAACTTGCAGGTTAAACGTACTCTACATGACTTTCTGTCTCGTACCCTTCACTCCAGCCAAATTGCGTAAATTCCTTTTCTCCATATGTGCATTAAGTGTTCCTGGCCTGGTGCCTCTGCACTTTCCCTACATCTCTGTTCTTCTAAATCCTACTCATTCTGTGCAGTACAATTTGAATACTCTTCCTCCTTTAAACCATTTCTGATTGCTCCAGGAAGGGGCACTTAGTTCGAGCAAACATCCGCTATTATTAGAGTTTCCTAGTAGACTGCAAGGCAATGATGACCCAACTCCCTGACCTTTGCATCTCACGCAGCATCTCAAACACTATGCTTGGTCACTACCTATTTGCCAAGTGAGTGAATTAGTGAATTAATGACTTAGGGGCTATTGAGAGACTACTGAACAGGTGGAAGAAATGAAAGTAATATTTTAGTTTCCTGGGTCAAGAAAAGCTTCTCTCCAGGAGTGATGGGAGGTAAAGAAAGAGAATTAATCTGAATATACTCTTGGCTGGGAACTGCATGTGAGAACAGAGAGTTCAGGAACCAAGTGTTTTCATGAGCAAAACAAACAAACAAACAAACCTCCAAAACAAAAACTGACTACATTCAATTCTGAGACAAAACTCAAAAGACAGACATTAACAATCTGCAGGATGTTTGGAAAAGGGAAACCAAGCACAGGGAGTGATGTCATATGAACTTGAACCCCTAAAGCGGGTGAAGTTGTAGCTGAGGCCTTGACAACTGGATTTTTTTAAATTTTATTTATTTTTGTATACGAAATTTATTGTCACATTGGTTTCCATACAACACCCAGTGCTCATCCCAACAGGTGCCCTCCTCAATGCCCATCACCCACCCTCTCCTCCCTCCCACCCCCCATCAACCTTCAGTTTGTTCTCAGTTTTTAAGAGTCTCTTATGGTTTGCCTCCCTCCCTCTCTCTTCCCCCCCCTTCCCCTCCCCCATGGTCTTCTGTTAAGTTTCTCAGGATCCACATAAGAGTGAAACCATATGGTATCTGTCTTTCTCTGTTATGACTTATTTCACTTAGCATAACACTCTCCAGTTCCATCCACGTTGCTACAAAAGGCCATATTTCATTCTTTCTCCTTGCCAAGTAGTATTCCATTGTGTATTTAAACCACAATTTCTTTATCCATTCATCAGTTGATGGACATTTAGGCTCTTTCCATAATTTAGCTATTGGACAACTGGATTTTTAAACACTAGAAATGCTGCCATATTTTGGAAGAGTGGGGAACCAGGGGAGGCAGATTGGGCTCAATCCTAGTCTTAGAATCAGGGCTCTGACTACAGGGTATAACTCATGTGTTCCTGGGTCCTCAGCAGTTAGAACTGGGAGCCAAATCCTGCCTCGACCATAGCCTGGGCTCACTAGAGCCCTGGCTGCTTAGTTTCTTTCTGAGAGGCCCTGCCTGCTCCTTCAGCTCCGCCCAGGCTTGCTGCTGCTGCTTCCTGCCATGTTTTCTCAGGGTGTTCTGGTACCTTGGACTTCCCTGTTGTCATTACTGCGTGCCTCTTGCTGCCTCTGTCATATGCCCAGAGTGGGACAGCTTTCTCCCTAACCTCTACAAAACCTGCCCCATGGCATTTGAAACCTGTTTCCCAGAAACTGGACTGTAAGTATTTCAGAAGATACCATCCAATGAAAGCATAAACACATTTTTCTCGCAAATTGTTAGGGTAAGATTTAAGCAAATGTGCGAATAGGCTATGTACTGTATGTACTTTGATTACAATATGAGTTAAACCAACTTCTGTGTGCCAGGCTGGAGACTAAACCATCTTTTGCCCCTGCTTCCATTGCTTTAATTCCATTAAAAAGGCATTATGGTCACCAAATAATGAATATGCATACAGAGTTGGTGTCTGTGGGTGAAATTAAAAGTTAGATGCCGGTGAATGGAATGGTTAAAGCCTGATTCAAAGCTTAGCTTATTTAATATTTTTAATAAGGTCTAAAAAACTATGTAGGAAAGTGGGTTTTCAGAAGAAAAACAAAAGCTGTGTGGTCTTTAATTTCTCCACAGCATGGGTCTGACCTATATAAAGTCTCTTGCAAAGTCCACAAGAGAATGTAACCAAAGAGTTCTATTCCTGGGAAATGAAGCCTTGGGGACTTGCTGAGAGTTCAGTCTATGGTTCCAAAAAGCTTTCACATTCCCCAGGCTTTTGCATACACTGACCATGAACACATCAATTCCCGCCAACTGCCTTTGGAATAATAGCTAGGGCTTCTGGTAGGGGTGGTGGGGAGGTGAAGAGTGTCACAAAAGTTTCCATGCTCAAAATAAAAATGACGCCATGTCTCCAGACCACATGTCCTTGATAATGGTGACTATAAGCAAGTGATAGGGACCAGGTGGAAGTGAACAGCAATTACAGAGAAAAGTCAACTGGAACAGCCATTCGTGTGAAAGAGATTAAGTGAATCAAGAGTGGGTTAATAACCAAACTTCGACCGACAAGAAGGATCAGGAGGTACTATGGCATATTAACAGGTGTAAAGACTCAAAATTCAGACAAACCCAGATCGAAAAGCTGGTCCTTAGCCTTAACACGTGTCTACTCTTGATCATGTTTGATTTAGCCTAACACTTTAATATCAACATTTCAGATTATAACCCTTGGCTCTTAGAATTGGAAGAGATTGTTAACGATATAAGATTAAATTAAATAGTATATAAACTATTCTGTGCCTTGGGCGATCAGTGTGTGGTCTTCAGCTACAAAGGCACAAACAAGAGTACTACAACACACTCTTTGTACCATAACAAGCCAAGTAACAGCAAAGCAGATCGATGACAAAATATTCTGAGCCTACGTCCTATCCATTTTGTATTTTCAGTACCTCACGATGAGAAGTGGCATTTGTAATACCAATGGCGCAAAATCCCCGATCTGCAAGAATGATGTGATTGTGTATGTTATTTCTATTGTGTTCTTTATTTTCTACTGATGGAAATGAGATGCTGGGTTCGTGTTTTATACCAATGTTCAGTAATGAAGGATTTTAGAAGTCTGTATTACTTTCAGTAAGACAGAAAACCTTCATTCCTTTCAAACCACAGCAGCAACAAGAATAGCTCTTTACTAGTGCTTGTCGTGTTTAGCATTCTACTAAACCCTTTATGTGAATTGGGTCACTTGATGTCACAATAGCCTATGAGGTGAGGTACTGTCATGTTCTCCATTGTAGCAAGAAGGACACTGGGCCCGAAGAGGATGAGTAACTTAGGCAACATCACACAACTAAGTAGTACTTTCCTACGCTGTGTTGCTTGCCTTCTGGGTCACCCAGGTTTACTACACTACCTGGTCTGACACACTTCTCTGTTGTCCTGTTTCTCTTCTGCATTCCTCCCGCATATCTTGTTCCTCGATTCATTGCCCTGTGTCCTCTATTCTACTTCGCATTTGTAAAACTCTGCATGCCACCTCTGGGTGTCTTGGGCACACCCCTATCACCCTGTGTTTACTTCACCTCCAACCACTCAGCCACGTGCTGGCTCAAAACTTATTTTGGAACACTCATGCAGATTCCCACCACGTATTCCATTCCCCATCAAGCCATCAAACAAAGTTAGTTATACGTTTTTAAATGCATTACTGGACATATGAGTCAGAATCAGCTCTTCAAATGGAGAACAAAAGCCAACACCTCTAAGTTGGTGTTTCATTTTGGAGACTTGAGCACTTCCTAGAAACTTGAAGAATCTGCCTTTGGAACAGTTTCAATACCAAGTGACAGTATATAAAATCCAGAGGACTCTTTAATAAAGCACAGTAAAACCTTGGATTGTGAGTAACTTGTTCTGCGAGTGTTCCACAAGACAAGCAGACATTTCTAATAAATTTTAACTTGATAAACGAGCGATGTCTTGCAACACGAGTAGTAAGTGACACCGAATGTCACATGATCACGACTGAGCCAATGGTTCCTGATATTCGCTTTGATATGCAAGTGCTTTGGATTACAAGAATGTTTCCTGAACAAATTATGCTCACCAAACAAGGTTTACTGTATTTGAATGCAACATTCCAGCATATTATGAGGCTTAATTTATTTGAGTTACTTTTATAATTGAGATGTTAGAAAACATATCTCCTTTAATGCATTTGGAAGAAATGTAATTAGAACTTTATTTTGAAGTTCTGCAAACCAGAGAAACTTGAGATTCCTTTTTAATGGATGTCAAAGCCTATCCTTCTAATTTAAATGACTGCCAGGCAAGTACTACCCCTGAGAAATGGTTTGCACACGTGGGATGTGTCAATTCATTTTTCTTCCCTAGGTTTGCAGCAATTCTAAATCTTTGAGAGAAAGGAGAGAATAAGAAGGAAATTGGGGGCAGGTAATGAAAATAAACTTGAGCTTACCAATAAAGTAAAATAATTTGGCTGGATTCAATTATTTTTATCCTAAATTATTTTCTTGAGCTAGGTTTTTGTCCCTTGGCGCAAAGGAGGAGTGCTTTGGATTAGAATTTTCTTCCTGAGTGACAAGTTGCCTTTGTAAATGAGTTCAGCCATGAATGTTTGTCTCACAAACTCATTAAGCCCTGAAAAACATACTAATAATTCCTCAGGAAAAAATGCTCATGTTGAGGCGGATCTGAATTGTGAACTGTGAATTGTATGAGCATTTTATATAGGACAGTTAAAGGTAAATAGTTCATTGTTTACGTTCTGTTAACTTAGCCATGAGCCTAATCTTTGTTAGAATTTCCTCTATTTTTAGCCAAGATTTGAGAGGCATTTGGAAGTGTCCCAGCTGGTTGGAAACAGATGGCCTATACTGCCTCTTCTTAGGATCAGTCCGAAAGCTCTATCGTAGATGCCCAACTGTGACTTCAGGTTGTTTTACATTTCTTGTTCTTTCTGGAGTCTTTCTGTTTGGTTGGTTTGGGTTTGGTTTTGGTTTGTTTTGTTTAATTTTTTTGTTTATTTATTTTTGAGACAGAGAGAGACAGAGTGCGAGCAGGGGAGGGGCAGAGAGAGAGGGAGACACAGAATTCGAAGCAGGCTCCAGGCTCTGAGCTGTCAGCACAGAGCCCGAGGAGGGGCTTGAACTCACAAGCTGTGAGATCATGACCTGAGCTGAAGTTGGACACTTAGCGGCCTGAGCCACCCAGGTGCCCCAGTTTGGGTTTTGCATGTGATGGATGGTCTATTTTGGTAGTTTATCGTAGTATGTAATCTTTACATTCATTGCTTATGTGGAATGCTGTACCTTAGTATACTAATACTTCATATTTAAGTAGACTTTAGAGAACTGGCAAACTCCGGGCTGGTTTAGCACAAGTGGTGCATTTTTTTTCCTGACGGTACCAATATCACATAATATTGCTTCTGAGTAATTGTTCAGCGCTGGAAATAGAGCAGAAATGATACATGCATCAAGATGTGAACACCTTCCATCCTTATCCCATCAACATTTGCTGATGGGTCATCATTCAAATAATTAAAAACAAATAAAGGATGAATTATAAGATCATGGGTTATTACACAAGCATTTTACTTTCGGAAAATCAACCTTTCATGAGGAAACGTCACAGGATCTTGTTTCATGAAATCTTGGATCTGAGAAAGATTACTAAAAGATTACAGGAAAAGAGATTACTCAATCCAATCACCTCATCTTCAAGATGGAAAAATGGAAGACTAGAAAGGCTATTGGTGCATAAAGGATCAGACATCAACTTAATTAACGGCAAGGCCAAGATTACGACCTCCATTTCCTGACTCTAGGTCCAATCTCCACTCTTTTATGATTAATCTTTTTTGCTTCCAACTTGCACCTCAAAAGTAGGTTACACCACTTCAGAAATGTAAGACACCTCTTAGTTTATGAGAACCAAAATGTGAGATCTGTGGAAACTCCAAGTAATGGAGTCCCTGGTCAAATTCGGACAGGACCCCAAATTTACTGATGGCCTTTTCCTTAGTGGAATCAACAAATCAATCAATATCAAATACCACTGTAGCCTGGTGCCTTTCTAGTCTTATCCACAGTCACACCCTGAAATATGGGGATGGAGTGGAAGGTAGAGAGTGAGTTCTGGAATCTAAGTCTCTGAACTCCTCCTTAACTGTATTCTTACATTAAAATATAGAAAGTCCATAGTTTAGTTAGTAGTAATGTGCCAGTGTTAATTTCATAGTTTGATAAACATTAAGATGCTAACATTAGGAGAAGGTGGGTGAAGGATACAAAGGGGATTGTTGGTACTCTTTGCAACTTTGGTATTAGTCGAAATTATCCCAAAATAAAAAGTTTGTTTAAATCAAAAAACAAACAAAACAGAAAACTGTAGTGGCAGGCACTAGTTGAACCTTAAGGAATGGAGATAAATACGTAGATATTTTAAGAGATAGTGAAGGGACGCCTGGGTGGCTCATTTGGTTGAGTGATCGACTCTTGATTTTGGCCTAGGTCATGATCCCGCGATTTCCTGTGTTCGAGCCCCACATCAGTCTGTGCATGAGGAGCCTGCTTGGGATTCACTCTCTGCCCCTCTCCCACCTGCACTCTCTCTGTCTCTCTCAAAATAAATAAATAAACTTGAGAGAGAGAGAGAGAGAGAGAGACAATGGAGATGAAATCTCAAGGTTTTTTTTTGTGATATTCTGTTTCGGACTAACAACTCTTTTTGAGTGTATAACAGTAAATGCAATACCTCACACAAATCTTTTTCTGTTGCCACACCATCACCACCCCCACAAACCCACATAGACACATGCAGGCACTCAGACTTCTGACACCCTTCTTGATATCTCTCAATCACCCCTGCAGCTGGGCGGGGCCCACACATCAGCCCCTGGGGAGGGCTAAGCAACCAGAGAAGTTCTCATGCTGTGCCCCACAATCATCGTCTGCCACCGTTTTGCCTCTCCCAGCCAGACACCTCCCACCTTAGGACTCGCAGTGTTTTTCTACCTCTCAGCTGAATGAAGTCCAAAAGGATTAAGTATGGAGGGAGGGGAAGCCAATGTTAACCATAGTATTCTCTATGCTTGGAATTTACATTAGAAACCTCTTGATCCCTGTTGAAGTAATATTCAGGTTCTAAATACCATGTCATCCCATGTCTACATTGTGGATTATGTTTGGATAATTCCTCTATTTTCTCTGATATGATGTGTGCCTTTGGGACACAATCCCCCACGCTAAGCAAAAGAGGCCGCTGGAAATGCAAACTTATTTAATAACGGTTTCAACAAGCGCAATTAGAAAGATCATTTAAAATGATTACTTCTTTATAAGCAGCGTACTATAGGGGAAGGATGATGGATGTTTAGTTAGAAAGGCATGGATTTACCTCTCAGTTCTAAAAGTCCCTAAAGACAGGAGAAAACTTCTGACCTTCTCTGTTGGACTCTATCAGTTTAAGAAAAAAAAAAAAAAAGGCAGAGTAGTTGTGATAGTTGTATGAAAATAATGTTATGTGAAAGCCTAGCAAAATACTTGGCATTTAGTAAGTGTTGGCTGCTGTCGCAAATGTTGTTGGTACTCCACCGTGCCCCCTCACTCTGGATGACTCCTATCCTTAGGATCTATATCTATGCCTGAGGCACTGTCTTGAGATGTAGAAGCCTCCTTTGCTACAGTCATGGCCACGGTGGGGAAGTCATGCTCCCTTAGAGCCACCCTCAATCAATGATGGTTAATACTCCCCTGCTCTGACGGGGGATGCGTTCTACACTCCTCCCCGGGGTTCCCCAGTGGGCTTCAGCTCCAGTCGCCTATAGTGATAGCTTGCTTGATTGGGCATGCTTCATTGGCTTCCTCCACTCCCTGTGTTCCTTCCCTACTGTCTCCTAAATATATGTGCTGGACCTAACACCTAAATAAATGACTTCTAGTTAAAGCCATGCCTCAGGATCTGCTTCTGGGGAGGCCTAACGAAGACTACTTCTTTCTTGCCACGTATGTACACCATAATAACAAATGGCATCTCGCTTGTAAAGACATTCAGCCACACTACAACAGTAGTATTCTTGGGCTTATATGTATATTACGTGACCACTGTACATAGTGGTCAAGAACCTGGGCTCTGACAGCACACAGATCTGGATTCAAACCCTGATACTGCCATACTGAGCAAGCTATTTAATCATTCAGAGCCTTAGTTTTCTCGTCTTTAAAATGAGGATGATGATTTCTAAATGGTTATAATGATTAATGAAATAATGGATCAAAATGTGGATGATAAGCGTACCTATTCCATACAATTCGTGCCTGTAAGTGAGACGGGAGATGGACTGCCTTACTGGAGTGTCTGGAGCCCAGGAAGCCCTCGGTAAAATGTAAAGCGTGTGCCAACCTAGTAACAAGAAAACCCTGGCATGGCTTCCCTTCTTGCTCCTCGCCACACCCTAATGCAACATGGTTCATGCGTTCCAAATTAAGTAAAACACCATTTGGGATTATAGGTGTGATTATGCATGTGCTAATCCTCTCTCTCTTTTCTCTGTCTATACAAACACATCTTAACACACACATATAAATATGATTTAATAAGCTTATATTTTACCGGATACTTTTGCATATTACTAAGGTATTTTATATGACGAAAGAAATTCACCATAGGCTTTCCTTAAATAACATGCTCCCATTCCTTTTATTAAATCTGAACTATCTGCTCACTTACCAAATGCTAATCTAAACTTTTTAAGACTGCATATGTTGTATAAAGCAGGTCACGCTTGTATAAACTGTGCACACAATATGCATAGTAAAAGTAAGTAAATTATTGTAGGGAGCCTAAAGAGCAAACTAATTAGAAATTCCCATTCAGTGTTAGAAGTGTGTAATTAAGCAAAATACTGGGCCCATGGTAAGTATGCAATGAAAAATATATGGATTGAATTGTGCTAAGTTCCATGCTCTTCTGGGCGTGGTCATTAAGAGTCATTCTATCTTGAGGCCCCTGGGTGGGTCAGTTGGTGAAGCTTCCAACTCTGGATTCTGGCTCAGGTTATGATCTCACTGTGGTGAGATCAGTCCTGCACCAGGCTCTGTGCTCTCTGCCGCTCCACTGCTCACCTTCTCTCTCTCTCTCTCTCTCTCTCTCAAAAAAAGGAGTCATTCTATCTTAAAATTTATCTTTGTTTCATAAGCCTACTCTTTTATTTATCTAATCAATTTTAGTAATGATAGGATTATTTTATGATATCTTTTGTCTTTATCAAATTGCAATGTATTAGTATGTTTAGATTCTATTTTATGTTGTGTATGTGTTTTTCCTCAAAATGTTCCTTAGGGAAAAAAATGAGCAGAAGCAGACAGACTGTTCTAGGACATCCCTTCCTTTAGAGATGAGTTTCTTCAGCATAAAAAAAGATTGGCTTCCAAATTGGTTAAACTGTTTCTTCTATACAGTACAGTGACATGTTGTCTTGTTACAGTGAACATGTGCTCTCATTTTGGACGAGCTGTTCTGTGAAAAAGTTTTATTTAGCCCACAGAGCCAATCCCAGGATTTGTGGGTGTTACCTCCTTTGCGTGTTACCAGGTTTTGTCATCATCATTATTGCTTTTGCTCCGTCAGCTGTAACACAGTTTAGTAGCAACCTTTCTTAAAAAACAAGATGTTTCTGAAAATAGACAGAACAGTTGGCTAGACGGAAAAGAGATATCAACAAAAGTAGGTCTGTTGTTCCTCTGTGTTTTGCGCCCTGAATCACTTCTGAGATAGCTTCACACATTGTAAATGAACAGGCCCTGGATGAGGATATAATCTAATATAATCTGTATGTCCTGATACAAACTTTCATCCTATTTGATTACAGAAATCAATCTATATGAAAACTGATTTGCTTCAGAGAATTCTTCAGGATTTCACTTTTGTTCCAATTAAGAAGTTCAACCAAATATATTGACTGGGTTTGTTTGCTTTTTTTTTTTTTTTTAAGTGAGAAAACTGGGTTCCGTAAGGTAATGAATACCTTAATTGAAGATCAATAGGTGGGTCCAGTTGTTTCTTCATGGTCTGATGGTGCAGCTGATTCAGGCAAGAGGAAGTAGTAAGTAACTCAGTTGTTTCTGGGTTTTTCTCTTCCTCTGTGCATCAGCTAAAACAGAAATTAGGTCATGCAATATTTACTCTCTGGGTAAGAGGACAGTTTTCAGCTTCCCAGTAATTAGCAGGAATGACCAATACGGAACAAAAGGACAAGCCCCTCTAATCAGTTCTTTGTCCAGAAGAAATAATACAGCATCCCTTTTAGAGCACAAATGGGAAGACACTTGAGAAATACCAAGCCCACCAGCCATTCAGCATCCTGTGGTTCTCCATATTTGACGGCGTCTGGATCAAATGCCTATGGGGGCACTATCTTGCAGAAATCGACATCCTGAATATGACAATAAATTCAGATGTTCTCTCTGCTTCCTGATTATGCCTTTGTGTCTGCACTCTCTTCCTACGGTGCATATAAATATACCAGTAATATTTTTTAAATGCACATGTGATTTGCTTTTGTGATATCTCATCAATTAATCTTGGATAAGTTGCCGTTATTTCTAAATCTTTTTCCATTCAAGATTAAGCTACGTTCTATCAAATCACCCTTGATCACTTCATCCTCCCCCTCGCTTAAAATTCTAGAACAGATTTTTTTAATCTGATATGTATGAAAGGGCTTCAGGAAGCCATGAAATGACAAAATGAGTACAGAGTGGCCCACAGTCTCCACATGTACTTTGTTCTGGCCAAAGAATCGCGTCTTTCTTCAGATTCACAAATGGGCATATAACTCCGCCACTTTTTTTACGTTTATTTATTTATTTGAGAGAGACAGCATGAGCAGGGAAGGGACAGAGCGAGAGGGAGAGAGAATCCCAAGCACGTTCCACGCTGCTAGGGCAGAGCCCAACCTGCGGCCAAACTGAAACCATGTGATCATGACCTGAGCCAAAACCAAGAGTTGGGCACTTAACCGACTGAGCCACCCAGGCACCCCGTAACTTCCCCAGTTTTAAGAGCTGCTGTCATCTGGATTTTCTCCCTCTTATTTCTATTGGTTAGGAAATGCTAATCCCTACAGTAGTTTTTACTGAATACATGGAGTCACCACCTTCCTCTCCCATTACAGTTCAGTGCTGGGCTCTTATTTTCTCTTACCTTCCTGGACTTCTGTGCTTTCTTGTTCCCATGAAAGTAAGAGAAGCAAGAGAGAGAAAAGAGATACACTAAACCTCAGCCAGTAACAATGGTTGGCATTTTCATATGTGGCACCTCTTTTAATCCATCACAGCTCCACAACTTAGATAGTATCCCTGTTTTTCCAAGTGATAAAAGTGGAGCTCAGAGAAGTTAGTCGTTGTTACAGCCTATAAATGGAGGAGCCCACATTTAAATCTGTGTTGAATCTAGTGTTGGGGAGGAACGTTATTTTTGTCTTTTTTTTTAGGTTCTTTGGCTGCCCTAATAATTATACTGATGTGAGACAGTAAAACCGAAGAAAAACAAATTTAATGTAGTACCTGTAGGAGTTTCACGTAGACATGAGAGGGTCAAAGACGGTCAGGCAATTGAGGCTTCGAGGCCATCCTGAGCTAAGGCCAAGGGGGCTTCAAGGGGAAGAAAGACAGTTCATTGGAAGATGAGAAGAGCAAATGTTCAGTAAACAAATGTTTGCCATGCCATGAAGACAAATCTTTCTGATGTAAAAAGTTATCCCTGGTAATAGCTCTCTTCTTGGTACAGGCCCCCTATCTAAATTCTTTTAGGCTGTTGAGGGGGGAGTAAAAAGCTTCTTTTGAGTCCATCAGGCCCTGATTGCCTTCAGCTCAACTAATTCCCATGCCCAAGTGGCACATTCCTGTGTGCCAGCCTGCCCTGAACCCCATCACTAGAGCGTATTTCCTTCGCAAAGCCTTTCCAGACAGAGTACCTGGTCATAACTTACTAACAGCATCACCTTTTATAGCGTGTAACTTACGTTTCATTATTATTCTCTATCGTCCAAACATATGTTCTTATCCTAGTACAAATTTACAAATGCACATATGTTGTGTTATCGTCTCAAGGCTGTTATATTATCTCATACTACGATAGAGTGCAAAAACAATTGATACATTCATTAATTCATTCACTTTTTAAAATAGCATTTATTAAACTTGACTATTGTTAGTGCTTTGCTAAGATCTGGAATAGCGGTTCTAAGTTCTATCTTCACATTACATTCTACTGGGAACTTTTAAAAAATACCAGTACCTGGTCTTGGCAACAGAAACTTTGATGCGGTCAGTGGAGGTGGCAGAGGGCACAGCAGTTTTAAAAAACTTTCAGGGATAGGACTTGCTATCGCTGTTTAACAAGCCCTCTAGATGTTTCTGAGGCAAGCTAAAGGTTGAGAAACACTTTTCTGAAGACACAGGATGAATAAGATATAATACTTGCCACAAAACAATTCTCCTTGGTCTCAAGGAATTCCCAGTTGTTTAAAATATGCATTTTAATTACCTAGCACAGTTCCATAACCTATAACTTTAGTTGATAATGACAGCATTATTACTACTTAAAAAGTGTGATGACTCTCATCCCTTCTTGGGCAGCCATTAAATGAAGCGTTTACAAGAAAGTAGCGGTCAGTGAATAACATCTCTTAACAAAAGTCTTATGAACCTTATGGGCTCAGCTGAATTGTCACAGTGGTTTGTAACATAGTCGCATACAAAGAAAGAGAAAGAGAGAATTTTGAAATACAAAATCTTAAAGGATAAATGTCTCCAATGAAGGATTTTAACGTGGTCTTTGTGTTGTTTCCATTCTATTATCGTCAATGTCATGCTTGCTATTTCTCATCTTTATTAATGTAGCTTTTTTTACAGCTTTATGACAGCATAGTTGACATACAATAAACTGCATGTACTTAAAGCTCTTAATTTGATCAGTTTGGGCACACGTATAGAGCAGTATTATAAAACAGCTGCGGGGGACATCCAGTTCTATTACAGGTACCTCTTAGTTGTGCGGTTTTCCCCCTCCACCCCCACATGGCAGGATGGGGCTGCAGAGGAGGTTTCCTGAGGAGGTAGCATGAGCTGAGACTCCTAAGCCAACTAGATGTCAGCCCCAGTGGATAAAACGGGGCAAGGTTGTGCTGGGTGGAAATAAAGCCCATCTCGTCTATGTGAAGTCTAGCTCCTTGTGGTTGTTGCTATGTATCATCACGTAGGGTTTAAAAATACCTATTAAGCCCATTTGTCTCTTGAAACTCCAATTGAGGAAGGAGGAAAGGAGCTTAACCACTAGAGAAACACACCACACTGTTACCGACCGTAGCAATCCCAGTTTCCGTCTCTGTGGGTAGAGTCTCCTGCATGAGGGTAACCTGTTTAGCTTTGACCACCCATCTGCTCTCGGATGCACACTTCTCTGCTGTGTGTCTTATATAGAACAGCTTGCATAAAAGTGATATTTTTGCTTTCGTAGCAATGGAATCTTATTTCTTGCCTTGAACTCCCTTTTAATTTTTCTTTCTTCTTTTTCCTGAACAAATCAGTATGTCCCTCAATGTTCATTTGTCATGTCATTCCCTCCCTCCCCCAGGTGCTAATCCTGGGACTCTACTCTGTGGCTTTAAGTTCTCATTCTTTCTTCCATTGCAGGTTGGCTCCATGAGTTGGGAAAGAGACTAGAGTCTCCATACTACGGCAACAATACCTTGGGGGGCCCGTCCATCCGAAGTGCCTATATTGCCGCTCTGTACTTCACTCTCAGCAGCCTCACCAGTGTTGGGTTTGGGAATGTCTCTGCTAATACAGATGCGGAAAAGATCTTCTCCATCTGCACCATGCTGATCGGCGGTAAGGGAAACTCTTCTTCATAGCAAGACAGGGAACGAATATCTGCTACAGGATTTCTGTTACGTTTGTTCTGTCCTAAAACGCATTTAAATGGGAAGAGTCAAAAAGCGCTAATTAGAAAATCGGTGACAAACACTTTAATATACATAGAGATGAGCAATGAAAGTCTGTGATGTCAAAGAATTCCGTTTCCTGGACAGATGAAGAAGTAACCGTTTACTTGATGACCGATTTTGAAAGGGCAGGAACTTTGTTTTCATGTAAATTATAGGAGTTTGAATTGCAGGTGTATGTTTGAAACCCCATTTGACAGTCTCGAACACAGTGTTATCAAATTTTATTAATACTAATATAGTGAATTAAGGATGCTTGCTAGATCACTTAGTTAAAAATAAAAACAAAAACAAAGAAACACACCCAATAAATAATAAATATTTAACATTTTAAACTTGTTCTCATATTCCATTTTCTGTGCTAAATGTTTCAGTACAACATCCTGAGTCATTGTCTATAGGTTGGGCACGATTCCCGTCCCATTTGACAAACAGACAAATTATTATACTATTGTCCCTGAGCTCCAAACCCGCCTTCCGTGTTATGCTTTGTTTGTCACGCTGGAGTTTGGATGCTGCAAACCTCACTTTTCTTTGCCAGCCGACTTCCGTTGCGCCTGCCGGTAGGGGCGCCAGAGGGAGACTGGAAAGCAGGAGGTGGAGAGAGGGGACTGCTTGCTTCTCAGGCGTATGATGTACCTCAAGCTGCAGAAGTGGTCCTCGTGTTCAGCCTCCTCAGGCACTCCCAGAACCAGACCCATAGTATCTTCTTGGAGATTCTGGCATCAGTTGGGAGCGCCCCCACAGCCCAAGTCGGGTCTTCGTGTCTTACGGCTCCTCACCGCTCCTCTTTTGGGCCTTCGTGTTCTGCTAAGCCCCCTTCTTCCTTTTGTTTTTCCATCTCCAAGGACAGAAGCTCCTTCCTGCAGTTATTATAGCCACGTTACAGCTATAATCTCTTTTTGCTCGTTTAGCTCTCTAGCCCCAGGAAAACCAGTTCTCTACAGTGAATTTCCTCTGTTGAAATATTTAGGTTCATTTCCCTTTTCTAAACCGCCTGATACAGGATCAACACTGTTATTATCCACATTTTTCAGATGATATATCTAAAGCTTGGAGAAATAAAGTAACTTTCCCATGCCATACGATCAGTAAGGAAAAGAGGCAAGGTTTGAACCCAGATAAATGTTTCCTTCCGTATATAAATACATATTTGGAAACTTACCAAATCACAAGACTTCTCTCATGGAGTCGTAGGAGATGTGGATATTTACCTGGATCGAGTAAACATTCTTCTTAGACTGGAATTCTTAAAGCAGGGTTCTATCAGTATTTTCTGCCCCATCACAGTTCTCCCCAAAAGCCTGTTTTACCATGTTCTTTTAATGGCCTTAATCCCAGCTATCCCTTAGCATTTTTGAGCCTTATAATAGAGGCTTATAATAGAGGATGGTTCCTAACAGGTTCCTTGCATGGGAGATGTCAAATGGCTGTGCGGGGCTTTAAGAAATGACTCATCCGGCTTATGGCGAAATCAAAGTATAAAGCCAAGACTTCCCTCAAGGAACTTATGATCCAGTCTGGAAGAGATAGGCTGAAAGATGTGGAAAGAGCTGTACTAATACCAGGCAGTAAAGCTCTCAGTGCCGAATCCGTTAGGAAGTTCCGAAGCAGTGAGAAAACCAGGGCCAGGGATCGGGAGAATTTCTTGGAAAGGCTGTGCTGGTGACAGAGCTGCTGAAGGGGCATCCTGGGACTGCAGCAATTCTAACAGTCTTGGCTGATGTACAGCAGCAACAGCCTAGGGAGCAGAGAACAGGAATTCTCATTTTCCGAAGAGCTACAATGTGCCAGACGCCATGGTGGCTGTTTTATACCCAGTATTATGACTTCTATAATTGCGAGTCTCCTTGATTGCCCATCTCTCAGCTTAGCAAAGTTACAGGCATTTTGCCAATATACACAGCTTATACTTATTTAATATTTGCCCATGTTTCTTCTACTCCTGATGGAAAGGTGGGGAAATGCTCAAATGTTCAAGGATTAACCTACTGATTTGACTTTTGAAGAATCTGCGTAGATAATTGAGCTTTTATTCTCTATTGATCCACATAAAATATTGTGAGTGGTCCTGAATCGGAAATGGCATAAATTATTCCCTGCTGTTCCCTGTAAGTAGAAAGCAATGCTGGTCACAGGGGCAAAAGATATGGGAAGTAATCAGATGATGTTACTTTGTCACTTGTTAAATGCTCATTGATCACATCATCCTGGTGCAAAACCGGTGCTCATTTGTCAGTGGCTTTTAAGCATTTGGGTGACTTGGACAGCACTTGGGAAACCACTGCTGTTGAATGGCAGACGGCATCTATGTAACTTGAGTTTATTAGTTAAAGCTTCCCAAATTTGTGTTTGTGGGAAACAACTCTGTATTACTGTGACAATTACCTTAGGCTAGAAGAAAGGATGTCTGCATTTTAGTATTTTCTGTTTAACTAACTACTGGTATGACCTTGAGAGCTAATCATAAGAGCTCATAATATGGAACATGTTGCTCATTTATTTAATTTTTTTTTAACATTTATTTATTTTTGAGACAGAGAGAGACAGAGCATGAACGGGGGAGGGGCAGAGAGAGAGGGAGACACAGAATCGGAAGCAGGCTCCAGGCTCTGAGCCATCAGCCCAGAGCCCGACGCGGGGCTCGAACTCGCGGACCACGAGATCATGACCTGAGCTGAAGTCGGACGCTCAACCGACTGAGCCACCCAGGCGCCCCAACATGTTGCTCATTTAATTCTCCTAACACCATGAGATAGAAGTTACTAACACCTTAATTTAGACATAAAGAAGTGGAGTTTTAGTGAGTCCGTTGCCAGGATTCACTGAGACCTAGCAAACTTCTTACACAATATCCATGTTATTATATCCTATGAGTTGATTTTATTCACATGATTTCTACAAATATTCAGAAATAATTTATTTTTTTTTTAATTTTAGGTATATATTCCTAAGGAATCAAGTCTGAGGCATCTTATTAGGAATCTCCACCCAAGGCTGATGACATTACTAATGACAGGGATGCAATATTTACTACAAAAGCAGGCGGCAGCAATCTTAAATGTTGCAGGTGACTGCCCAAACCCCAGATAAATGTCTAGGGCAGAGACATTCACTGGCTGAGTGAGGAGGAGGAGGAAGGAAGGGGAAGCTTCCGTGTGAGCATCAGTAATTACAGTGTGTGCTAACCACTGATTTATGGGAAGACGATTAAAAACTATCAAAGACGTCCAGCAATACTAATGAGAAAAGGAAAAAAAAACATATGCGGACAATCTTGAGATTTGAGAATTTTGAGAACACCCAAAACAAAAGTAACCTTAGAAGCTTCAAACAACTATTACAGTTAATAAGTGAATGTCGTAAGGCTGATGGGTACAAGTTCAATATGCAAAAATTAATAGTATTTCTATACGCTAGTGCCAAACAACTAGAAAATTAAATGTAAGAAATGATTACAGGGGCGCCTGGGTGGCTTAGTCAGTTAAGCGTCTGACTTTGGCTCAGGTCATGTTCTTGCGGTCTGTGAGTTCAAGCCCCGCAGCGGGCTCTGTGCTGACAGCTCAGAGCCTGGAACCTGCTTCCAATTCTGTATCGCCCTCCCACTTACTCTCTCTCTCTATCAAAAATAAATAAACATTTAAAAAATGATTATAAAAGTATCAAATATGTAGGAAAATCTCTTTTAAAATGTGTATCTCTACTATACAGAAAAGTACAAAGCATTAGTGAGAAAATTTACAAGGGGAGTAACAGAAGGATATACAATGATGATGGTTTTAAGACTCAATATTATAAAGATGCCAGTTTTACCCAAATTAATCTAAGGATTCAGTGCAATGCCAGCGAAAATTCTAGTAGATGTGTGTCCATGTGTGTTGGTGGATATGTGTGTGTGTTTTGAAAAATGACAAGCTCTTTCTACGGGTTAGTGGAAATGCAGAGCTAAAACTAGCCAAAGCAATTGTAAAGAAGAACAAAATTGGAAGATTTGTGCGACAGTTATCAAGATGTACTGTAACGTTCCAACAATTAAGAAAGCACATGTTAGCCCAGGAACAAATAGGCCAGTGGAATGGAAGAGGACAGAAATAGGACCACACTCGTATGGACATTCTATGACACAGGGGACATGCCGTGCGAAGGCGAAACGATTCTTTCAACACATGTTGCAGGGTCAAATGTATATCTGCATGTTGAAAAACAACCTGGACTCCTCTTAAAACTGCATTAAAATTAATTCCCGCTGGAGCCCTAACCATAAAGAAAAAAATGGGTAAATTGAACTACAGAATTTGTATTTTCCAAGACATTATTTAAGAGTGTGAAGAGGCAATCCATAGGATAGGAGAAAGTATTTGCAAACACGTATCTGATAAAAGGCTCGTACCTATTATATATAAAGACTGTCTACGAACCAGTATGAGAAGACAACCCAAAAAGGCATAAAACCTTTAAGAAGTACTTCACAGGGGTGCCTGGGTGGCTCAGTCGGTTAAGCGTCCAACTTTGGCTCAGGTCGTGATCTCGCGGTCCATGAGTTCGAGCCCCACGTCAGGCTCTGTGCTGACAGCTCAGAGCCTGGAGCCTGCTTCTGATTCTGTGTCTCCCTCTCTCTCTGACCCTCCCCCCATTCATGCTCTGTCTCTCTCTGTCTCAAAAATAAACGTTAAAAAAATTAAAAATTAAAAAATAAAAAAAGAAGTACTTCACAAACAGATTCCCATGCCAAATAGACAATAAAAATATAAAAAAGGTGTTCAACGTCATTTATCAAAGCCTTGTAAATTAAGATCAAGATTAGACAGCATTTATATTCGCCAGAATGAGATACTTAAAAACAATGACAACATGGGGCTCCAGGGTGGCTCAGTCAGCTAAGAGTCCGATTCTTGATTTTGGCTCAGGTCATGATCTCTCAGTTCGTGAGATTGAGCCCCTGATCTCGCTCACGCTGACAGTGTGAGCGTGCACTCTCTCACACACATGAAATAAATAAATAAACCTAAAAAAAGAGAGAGGGGCGCCTGGGTGGCTCAGTCGGTTAAGCAACTGACTTCGGCTCAGATCATGATCTCAGGGTTCGTGGGTTCAAGCCCCGCATTGGGCTCTATAATGACTGCTCAGAGACTGGAGCCTGCTTCAGATTCTGTGTCTCCCTCTCTCTCTGTTCCTCCCCTGTCGTTCTCTGTCTCTCTCTGTCTCTCAAAAATAAATAAACGTTAAAAAATTTAAAAAAAAAAAAAGAGAAATGAAAACTAAGCAAAGCTTATAGATTACAATAGAATTCACAACTGTGGTTACCTTTGGTAATGAGGCTGGTTAGTGTCTGTGAAGGGGACACAAGGGAGGCCTGGGGTGCTGATAACATCCTATATATTCATCTGGGGGATGGTTCAGTATAGTGAGCTGTACATTAAATATTTGTGTAATTTTCTTGATGTGTCATTGATATTAATTTTGCCTTGTAAAATTATAATACATGAGCTAAAAATAATAACCACCAAGTGTGGGATGGGAAGGTAGGTAGCAATGAGCTGACTTCTCACCTTTCATGGCAGGTTGTTTTTAGGTCTTATCTCAACATGATGAGCCAAGCAATAGAAGTAAAATTTTGTTGTCTAAAATATTGGTAAAAATCACGAGACCTAAAATAAATAATTTTAAAAGATTCCCTTTGGGGAGTGGGGTGGGGATGAAGGGATGGGTTTGGGGCTAAATGCTTCAGAGTTCATTTTCTAAGCTAATTGCTTATGATTACAAAACTTTTTACAGAAAGTATCAAATGACCAGAGGTTCATTTCAGTGCCATAAATATTTATGGCACACATAAGTTATGCCAGGCACTGTGCTATATGCTGGCGAAACAAAAATGACTAAGTCATGATACTTTCCTTCGAGGAGTTCACAGTTTAGTAATGGAAATAGGAACTTGGGCAGATGATGTTCTTTCTTTTCCCACTTTAATTTTTCCTATTATAATGCACATTTAGAAAAGACTGAAAAATCCACGGAAAAATTAGAATTACATAAAATCCCATCACCAAAAGACAGTCTTTGCAGTCTTTTTACATATATATAGCCCTCTTTTTGGCAACATTTCTATCAATTCTGCATATTGTGTTTGCCACCAAACAAAATATATTAGAACACGTTCCCACACTTTAAAAGTTCTTCTATCACACTTGGTAATGGCTGTCCAGCAGTCACCTAACGAATAGGTTCCAATTGATGGGCCCATCGGCTCAAGCTCAGAGGTTAGATAAAGCTTCCTAGCGAAGATGACTCACCACTGAGGACATGTCCGGTTTAAATGAGGCGTCGTTGTCCCGAAAAAGGTAAAGTGAAATTCGTAACAGTTAAGGCTTTCCTTGGGTCCTCTCATCCTATATATATATTCTCCTGACATAATTTTATTGGACCCATATGGGCTATGGTGTTCACAAATTCAGGCTTTTTTAAAGACGTCTACACTGCCATTTGAATTTGTCATTTAGGAAATTGTTCTCACTCTGTTTTCTCTGCCATCTGCCATCCACAACCCAGTGTACTCTGACAGGAGTGGAAAATTCCAGGTCAGTGAGTAGGTGGGAGAGAGGAGGAGGACAGCTAAGATTACCCAGAGCCTGAGCTCTGGTCTCCTTTTATATCAGGAGCGAACAGTCCCTCTGTAGACTCTGAAGGCAATGCGAAGTGGTTGGCTAAAGAACTCAGCAATGATGGTATACCTCAGGAGAGCAATGTTGCCCAAAATCCAGAGAAAGAAGTAGGGAGCGAGGAAAAAAAGAAGGAAGGGGATGGGAGGGGAAGGGAAGAAAAGGGGGAAGGGAAAGGAGAAGAATAAGGAAGAAAAAGGAGACAAAGAGAGAGAAAGCCAGGCAGCCCTTTCAGAGGACTCTTTCACCGAAGGTCTGTTTACTTTCTTCTGAGATCCCAATTATCGAGCTTCCTCCAAGACCTGATATTAAGGCGAGATTTTACAAAATGCATTCTGTACAAAATGCCTACACAAAGCAAAAGAGCCTCCCACACACTCAGCAGCAGCCCCAGCATGCTACTTTAAGAATTATATACGTCAGATTTGCTAGGAGTAAAAGGAAAAGTGAATGATAACTTCCAAACTGACCTGGATATTGCCATTCTTGAGTCAAACTTTCATAGCAGACGGAATGATTCGGCCTGATAGTTATATATATGCTTCACCGGTGTGAAAATGATAACCGGTGACAGAGAGGCAAAATACCTTTGGAAACTGGAAAATTATGGAAGTTGGGGTTTTATTTTTTTAACTACTTAAATTAGAAGTATTTGCCTATGCTGAAATGAGACTTTGAAATTATGGTGACTCGGATATAGACTGGGACTTTCCAACAACACTGAGAATGCTACAATTAATCCAGTAATTCATTTTATTGATGATGTACAATCAGGATGCTAAACGGTCTGAACATATCACATCTCTTACTTTAAGTGCTCTACACACATTATAATTAAGCAAAGCAAAGTTAAAATCATACACGTAATTAAGGAAGGCAGTGTTAAAATAAATGAAATAGAATTGTTCTCAGTACTCAGTTTAATCTCGATGAAAGACCATTACATACTTTTACAGACGGTAGGGCCTTCCACACACCGAGCCCATAAGTATACTAACTGAGCCTGAAATTGGTGTTTAATTTCTTTGAATTGGAGCAGAATCGCTTCTCTTCTTTGCTGAGTGTTTATCATAAATAGAGGGCTCTTCTTCCAAACAAAATATTTGACCTCAGAGCCACCGTGCTCCTACAGAAGAACAGATCTCAATTTGGAATTTACCAAGAGCCATTCAACAGTAAGTTATTAGGTAATGCACATTTTTCTTAGGATAGTTTTGACCTGTTGGAAAACGTTTCATTTTTGAAAACTTGGGGAGAATATACACTTGCCTACATTTGTATGGAGCAGGAACTTACTAAATATTTCTTGAATTTCTTTCATCAAGAAGTCATTCCCACTAACAACCACTCTTAAATATTTACGAGGTTGCTGGAAAACCTTGCCTGAGTCTTTCCCCCCATATTTTACGCCACGGAGCGTGTTGAAAATTCATGATTATGCTTTTCACTATCATGGGGGAAATGAACATAAATTGAGCACCCGTTTTTCACACAAAATATTAGGCACTTTAAAAAATATAGATTTATATTTAATATAATTTTATATTTAAATAATAATAAATGTCATATTTATATTTATATAATATATATATTAACTCTTTAAATCTCAAAAAAGCCCTATGAATAAGGGACAACTATACCCATTTATATATAAGGGAACTGCATCCACATATGGGAATTATGTATCTTCCCAAGTTCACAATTAGGAAGTGCCAAAGTCAGGTTTCATATCCCGATGTGTTTGATTCTGAAGTCCATATTCTCTCTGCAACATTATATTCCTCCTGTATGTAGACCCCAAGTTTAACCCTATTCTAGTAACTTTTCCAAAATATTGAGTGTTTCCTTATTATTCCCAGCTGTCTTTATAGGCATGGTGATCCTATCTTTCATAGAGAAATGATGATATATAACCTAAAAGAATTTTAATTCCAATGTTAGATTAGATCGAAATTAGTATGCCAGTGATCCATAATTTCTGACAAATGTAGAGGAAAGAATTTTATTTGGGGCTATCCTGAAATAGGATGGAGATTCAGGAAGATATATGCAGTAACATGTTGGTGTTTTTGCATAAATGTATCCATTTTGATGTAAGAAACTTTAACAGAGCTCCTTGGACATTGAGATTTTGGTACAGGGACACTTCGAGAGCTCCTAATAGACAAACTACTAGACTTGTAGTCTTTTTTTTTTTTTTAACCAAAAACTGCTGGGCTGAAATCTGAATATCTGAGACTTGATCTGCCCATAAGTGTAACTATACCCAGCCCTCACGTCTTCCAATGTCACAGCCCCAGGTGGGTCGAAGACCTTCTTGGACTATCTGATGGCATCTGCAGGGGCCATTCCAGTTCTGTTTGGCTGATGACTATTTAGTGCAAATTCCTGTCCTGAATTTTCTGATTTTAAGATTCCTGACCACTCCCTACACTGGGCAACTCCTAGAAATCCCTTTTTTTGTGGTAGAAGAACCATCTCCAATCCCCACCAACTCTTGAATTCGTGTGAACAAAGTTTTCTATCTTATTATAATCAGGTGGTGGTTTCAGAAAGGGGACGGTTCAGTAAGAAATTGGGGATTAACAAAACCACACTGAGATATCACCTCACACCAGTCAGAGTGGCTAAAATGAACAAATCAGGAGACTATAGGTGCTGGAGAGGATGTGGAGAAACGGGAACCCTCTTGCACTGTTGGTGGGAATGCAAACTGGTGCAGCCGCTCTGGAAAACAGTGTGGAGGTTCCTCAAAAAACTAAAAACAGATCTACCCTATGACCCAGCAATAGCACTGCTAGGAATTTACCCAAGGGATACAGGAGTGCCGATGCATAGGGGCACTTGTACCCCAATGTTTATAGCAGCACTTTCAACAATGGCCAAATTATGGAAAGAGCCGAAATGTCCATCAACTGATGAATGGATAAAGAAATTGTGGTTTATATACACAGTGGAATACTATGTGGCAATGAGAAAGAACGAAATATGGCCCTTTGTAGCAACGTGGATGGAACTGGAGAGTGTGATGCTAAGTGAAATAAATCGTACAGAGACAGATACCATATGTTTTCACTCTTATGTGGATCCTGAGAAACTTAACAGAAGACCATGGGGGAGGGGAAGGAAAAATAAAAAGTTAGGGAGGGAGGGAGCCAAAGCATAAGAGACTCTTAAAAACTGAGAATAAACTGAGGGTTTATGGGGGGTGGGAGGGAGGGGAGGGTGGGTGATGGGTATTGAGGAGGGCACCTGTTGGGATAAGTACTGGGTGTTGTATGGAAACCAAGGTGAGAATAAATTTCATATTTAAAAAAAAAGAAATTGGGGATTAAATATAATCTGACTGAGAAAGCTCATCAAAACAGGAGTCCTATGTATATGTACCACCTGGTTCTTCTCAGGATGGCAGCATAACACTAGGCAGAATACCAGTTTTCCTCTGTGAATGTATTTGTTTCTCTAATGGTCTCAGATTTTTTGATATCTCCCTTAAAATTTAACCACGGAGTAACCACAGAGCCAAAGTGGGGTTGGCGATTGGAGCCATATTAATCTCAGCTTCAGATTGCTCAGAAAATCCTCAGTTACATTTCTAGCCACTTTCTCCATACCTTTATTAATAAAAATGTGTCATATTTAATATCATAAAACTAATTTTAAGTGATGGCTTAGGGGAAAAGACTAGGGCTAACCACTTAGACTAATTTTGAAAATGTATTTGTTATTATGATAACCACTGAACTATAACTTTATAGTTTATGTTATGAAATTATATTAAAATTATTTTATCATGGCTATTAAACTATACCTGTTAAAAATGTAGATGCGAAAAGTACAAAATAAAAGTTTGTCCTGGCCAGAATGGCAGGTAACGGATTAAGTGTGGGTCAATTTTGCCTATTACTGAGGATTTTCGGCAGATATTTTTATTCTGATCGATTTTAACTCTGATCAAAATGACTACATTAAGATGCACTCTATGGCGAAGTGGCTGTACCAAAACGCTTGTACCAAAACAGCTGTATCAACATGGCCACATAAACATACTCTGCTGAATTCAGGATCTATAAACTTAAATTTAGACTTAACGGGTGAGCCCCTCTGTCATAGTTCTCTCCCACTGTATGCTGTGTTGTCTTCTCTAGCCTTGATGCACGCCTTGGTGTTTGGAAACGTGACCGCGATCATACAGAGGATGTATTCCAGATGGTCCCTCTATCACACTAGAACTAAGGATCTGAAGGACTTTATACGAGTCCATCACCTGCCCCAGCAGCTCAAGCAGAGGATGCTCGAATATTTCCAAACAACCTGGTCAGTCAACAATGGAATAGATTCAAATGAGGTAATGTTCATTTCTCATGCTGAGGTTTTCAGGCAGAAAGCACATATTCTTAGGTAAAAGCAAGGTGCTCAAATTCAGGTCTTGGAAGTGAAGTACACATCTACCAACTTCCTCATCCCTATTTTTTAATCCCTCGTGAAACCCGGTCTATCTTCTTTCATCTGCTTTGGCTTATGTTTTCATTACACCACTTTGGATTGACCAATGTTTTATGTTAATTTGCTATTCTGGTCAATTGGATTGCCTAACTTTCATCCTCATTGGCCCTCTTCGGAGGAACCAACTCTTATGACTACTAAATGGTGTCATCTTGGAATTGAGATTAACCAAGTTAATGTGTGCCTTTAAAACCAACAAAGTAAAACTGAAAGTATCTTCCAGCACACGTGTTATCTGTAGACTCCCAGGAATACTCCAGACCACCACTGTAAGAAAGGTATCCTATAAATCAAACAAACGTGCTACAACCGCCCCCCTCCCAATCAAGCTAGTAATCCATACTTTTAAGTAATTATTTGGTTTCTTTTCTCTTCGTGTGATCATAGTGCTAGAGGAAACACCAGTGGGTCCAAATTCCATATCTTCTGTCCCGAGTAGGAGTCTTTGTGAGAAGCGTGTCACAGTATGCCATACGTTTTCATTCCAGAATCTTTTATTAATGTATTCTACTTCCCCGGCCTTATTATCAGCTAATTTTTAATTAGCACCTAACTGGGGTCACAGTCACTAAAAAAAAATCTCTCCAGGACTATCACATACATATAGTTCCTCTTCTATACTCTTATTGGTCAAACAGTGGGAAGAACACCCCCTTGTCTTGCAGAGTAAATCAATTAGACTAGACTTACCCCAACTTGATTTCTTCTTTCATCTTGACAGCTTTTGAAAGACTTTCCAGATGAGCTGCGTTCTGACATCACTATGCATTTGAACAAGGAGATCTTACAGTTGTCCCTTTTTGAGTGTGCCAGCCGGGGCTGCCTCAGGTCTCTGTCTCTACACATCAAAACCTCTTTCTGTGCTCCGGGGGAGTATCTGCTGCGTCAAGGAGATGCTTTGCAGGCCATCTACTTTGTATGCTCAGGCTCCATGGAAGTTCTTAAAGACAGCATGGTGCTGGCTATTCTTGGTACGTCGGAGTTGAAAAGCTTCATGAAATTTTACCCTAGAGCATAAGTTAAAAAGAAAAAAGGGGGGAGGGAGGTACTGCTATTGTAAGAAAATTCTGGATGAATATATGGAATCAGGCAAATTTGAATGGATTTAATTTGCCAACTATGTATTATTATTGTTCTGCCACATACTGAGTTTCCACATTCAACATATCATTTCATTCTTGTTAAAAATCCAGCAGTATTGGGGCGCCTGGGTGGCTCAGTCAGGGGAGCGTCACTCTCTTTGCCCCTCCTCTGCTCACATAGGCGTGCTCACTCTCTATCTGGATTCATAGTGCTGGATTAAAAACAAATCCGGGGGCGCCTGGGTGGCTCAGTTGTTTAAGTGTCTGACTTTGGCTCAGGCTACAATCGCACAGTTAGTGAGATTGAGCCCCAGAGCAGGCTCTTTGCGGTCAGGGCAGAGCCCGCTTCAGATCCTTCATCTCCCTCTCTCACTCTCTACCCCTCGCCCACTTTCTCTTGCGCTCTCTCTCCCCAAAATAAATAAACATGAAAAAAATTTGTTTAAATCCAGCAGAATGAATATTAACCCCATTTTACAAATGACTAAATAGTATGTTAACTTAATTTGTCCCAAATAACATAAGAAAATGAACACAGTTCTTTCTGATTCCTAAAGCCAGATTATTAGTCGTGATGCCTGCTGCCTCTTAGTGAAATAGCTGGTCAATTTTAAAGGGGCATTTTGTATTTTTGTGGAGAACAAAGTCAGAGAAGAACATGAAAATGGCTCCATCTGTGCTAGAAATAACACAAAAGTGATTATGCACTGAAGATGAGCTCTCATTGCAGTCACTAACCCAATATTGCCAAGGTGGCCATAGGCCTCTTTTTTATTTTTTTTAACTTCCTCAAAGAAAATTCACAAGATAGTTCGTGAAGATTTTGTACCACAAAACTGACTCCCAACTTTTAAGACCTAATTGGTGTTCATTGAAATATAAAGGTCAGCTGACAAAAGGTGTCATGTAGAGTGAATACAGAAAATTTCCTACCCACAATTTTATGTGTACTTCTTTTAAAATCACTCTTTTTTTGTTTATTCAAATATTTATTGGGGCTTACGAACGTATCAGGTTGTGATCTAAATATATTTTGAACACCAATGTAGTACGCCACTGTTTAGAATTTGTGTTCATAAAAAGGGGCTAAGTTTGGGGCGCCTCGGTGGCGCAGTCGGTTAAGCGTCCGACTTCAGCAAGGTCACGATCTCGCGGTCCGTGAGTTCGAGCCCCGCGTCGGGCTCTGGGCTGATGGCTCAGAGCCTGGAGCCTGTTTCCGATTCTGTGTCTCCCTCTCTCTCTCTACCCCTCCCCCGTTCATGCTCTGTCTCTCTCTGTCCCAAAAATAAATAAACGTTGAAAAAAAAAATTTTTTTTAAAAAGGGGCTAAGTTATATTTAATATATTCAAGACCTAAGATTTAGAAACAACTTAACCGTTTATAACATATTTTTACATATCGGGTCTTGCTTAAGCCTTCCTAACACAAAAAGACAGGTAAGAGTGGTGTTTTCTGTTTTTTCCAAAGTCAAAGCTAACCTAGGTTTTTTGACTCTATCTCCGGTGCTCTTTTCCACGTCTAAGCAATGCCTATTTTTCTATCTCATCCCTATAAGCCTGCCATCACTGGATTCTAGTTTGTAAGCTTCAAGACAGATTATACTTTGGAAAAGGAAAGGAGAACTAAAATTTAGAGACTCCCTAATATGAGCCGGCTGTTTTATATCCATTATCCAATTTAAATCCTACTGCCCCGTTAGGTTGGTGTGATTATCTCCAATTAAAGGTGAAGAGAGGAGGCTAGGGAATAGTGAAATAAACAGGTGCTTCCCATTGCTTCACGTTTACTCAGTCGGCCATGTACCAGGGAAAAGGTAGGGCTTGCCTTTCGGAGCTTTGGCTCAACTCTTGACTCACCCTCTTATGTTTTTCTCCTGAACAGAAAAGTACTGACAGAAGAGCGACTGGGTTGATTTTCAACTTGGCCAGTTCATCATCAGTGTTAGAGTGAGGCTCTCTGTGTTTGTGTGTTTTTAAGAAGAGACTTAACATTCCTGCTCACCTCTCAACTCTGTGAAGTTAAAGGCCAATCATTCTATTATTTCATGGTTCTAAATTACAATTGATAATTATTTCTTAATTTGCTTCAAAAACTTAACTTTAATCATAACATACCTTTCCATGGGCTTTCTTAGGACTATGTAAGTTTTGTAGCCTGCCTATTGACATAGCCTGCTTTTAAAAGGGTATATAGTTATTTTCCAGAACTATATGGCTTCATATGCTTGTAAGCCAAAATAATGCATGATGTTTAAATACATATGATGTGGTTTTTCCCCATAATTGTGCTGAATTTTTACATTTGGTAACTAGCAACGATACTAGGAATGGAATATGAAGGCAACCGCCATAACATTAGAACATAATAGGTACAAATTTGATGGCTTCTAGGTAATTAACATTGTTTGTAATACATAATTCAACTGGATTTTCTTATTTAAAACATTCTACTCACAGCTGAAAGATTTAATCCGTTGCCTTTTGCTCTTGGCCCCGATTTCCTCCATAAATTATGATTTTCATGATTAGCATTTTCACATATTCGTTTCCACAACATCAAAAATGATTTAAGTGCAAATTGCCACATGACCATTCTAAATACTCCCGTGTGGTATTGGGACTAAACTCAAACAAGGATAACGAATTATTAATATTTTATCCCTGTGATTAACATTATTTCAGTGGAGATTGAGTATTTTACTTTCCCTGTGGTAATACTGTCTTATAGGGCCAATTAAAATCAATACTGACTTTGATACACTTAAGCACATGGCTTCACATTTGATCTGTAGATATTTAATACATGTTCACTCTGCCAACAAAATGAATTAATATCTAATGTTGTAGGGAGGAAGTATCACCAAACAGCTGTCAAGCCATAACTTATTCAAGCACCTCAGTTGTCCAATCAATACATGAAGGCATTTCTTAATCTGATGCCTAGGGAGGCAGTTGACATAGAGGCAAGGATTTGTTATGGGGGTAGAAATTGTTTGCTTTGCACACCTTCATTTCATGTCCTGGTAACTGTGTTTTTCCACCAATTTCTTCATTGTTGTTTAAAAGAAAATGACAAAGCACTGATAAATGTGTTCTTCACGGATGGTGTTAGTCTGCCTAATTATAATTAAACATGTTATTGCTCTAACCTGGACAGTTTGCAGATACATCTCATCAGCTACCCCCACCCCCTATGGAAGAATAACTGGCTAGCAAATATCAATAATAGAATTCTGAAAAATGGAAGTAGTAAGGGACCATAGAGATCTTGCTCTTCTTTTAGAAATAAGGATACCAGGACTTAGAGTAATTAGGAAACTTAGATGAAGGTCCTAATGCATGATAGTGAGAAATTCATAAGACCGTACAATCAGCAAGGATGCAGACCATGTTGTAATTTACCAGTGCTCACCTTGCCAGGGCTCAACAGTGTCCACAACACATGTCAGTGTTTCATAAATATTCACTCAATGAATAAATAAACTGGAATTCTTTCTAGGATGCCAAGTTTGGCAAGATGTTGGTGGTGTTTTATAGCTGAGGTCATTGTGGCTTAAATAGCCATGGTACAGTCACCCTAGGTAGGAAAGTATGATAACTCTGAAGTCATTGTAGGGGTTTCTGGGTGGCTCAGTCAGTGAAGCGTCTTTGTCTCAGGTCACGCTCTCGCGGTTCGCGAGCTCGAGCCCCGTGTCAGGCTCTGTGCCGACAGCTCAGAGCCCGGAGCCTGCTTCGGATTCTGTGTCTCCCTCTCTCTCTTTCCCTTTCCCACTAGCACTCTATCTCTCACTCTCAAAAATAAATAAACATTTTTTTTTAATGTTTAAATAAATAAAGTCACTCCAAACAGCAGTTGCTTCACAGAAAAATGTAAATCTTCTTTGTGGCAAGACACTGCATCGTGATAAATTCTCCTGAGATATACAAATTTCAAAATTTGCTGTATTCAGAGCATCTGGGCTATATATTTACATCTGTGCCCAACTTTGAGTTTTCGAGCACTAACTTAGATTTCTAATAAAATATGTAAGAAACAATTTCCAAGGTTAGCGTTATTGGTGACAACATTTAAATCCAACTTGACTTCTCTAGCACCATGTGGCTGTTTACTCCCTTAGCATCTGTAAGTATAGATTTTAGCCCTGTTTTTTCTTTGGCCAACTAGGCTCAATTTCAAAGTTTAAATTTAATGTTAATTCAGAGATAATATTTAGATGTAATCCAATAATTTCCAGATGTTCAATTTTTATCTGTTACATATTTATGAACATTTCAGGTGTTCATGGTTAATTTGGCATGTTTCTTTTCCTGTGAAATTCAATAAAACAGAATTTTATTGAAGTCTGATACAAGTCAGAGGCTTTGCTTCCTGAAATGCTGGGCACGATAAAGGAATGAAAATGTAGAAGTTAAAAACTTAATTGAATGGAGGACAGGGCAATTTGTTATATACCATTCCAAAGATACTATTTGCTTGGTGGTTTTTCTGTCGATCAGTTGTTGGTTGTTGATTCCCTCTGAAATGGAGCAGGCAGCCATTAAAAAAAATAATGAAATTTAAAGCCCGTGCAGAAGGACAAAGCAAAGAAACTCCTAAGTTGTAGCCATGAATCTAATGCCAGTATCCTCTGTGAACTTACGTCATATTATTTCAGCATTTAACCTAATTCTGTGTGAGAACTGAATGGATTTTCATCATGTTTCTCACAGGGATGCTGATAATGGCTGTGTCTAAAATCTGAAGCTGTAATCAGGGTTTTTTTGTTAGCTCTTTACATTTATGCTCACCTTCCTGCTAAGCGAAACTGATTCAAATCAGTTGAAAGATTTTAAAGATTCAAATACATTGGCCAATATTATCTAATCATAAACGCAAGGAAGCCAGCTAGTTCCAGGCAGGTGAATCCAGCCAAAGACTGATAGGCTGAGGTATTACACGCAGAGCATCAGGGGTGCTGGGTGTGGGGTGGGCACAGGCCACCAAATGGTGATACGTCTCTCTCCCTGCAGTGGCACAAGCGAAAAGCTCATAGCTTTTATTTATTCGCTTTCTTTTTTGATGGGAAAATTGGGCTTTCACACTGTCACAGAGTATTAGAACTGCAGCTTATGTTTCACATTTTTATGTAGTAGATTTCACCGTCCATGACACGCAATACTTGATGTCTGCCTCCCAGTTCTGAGCAGAGGGAGGCAGGGCACGCTCACCTTCCTTGCCCTCCTGTCTTCTAGACATGTTTAGAGGTAGATGAAACAACCTGAGTATGTTAGAAAGCTGATGATGAATCCCACCTTACTGTGTTAGAATGAAAATTAGTAGTAATACACGTTCGATGGTCTCGTTTCGAGCCTTTTTGCACTCAAAAAAATCAGAGCCATTATTATGTCTCTTGAAGAGTTGAGGCAACTGTGACACAGATGTCAACTTCTCTGTCTAAAGTCAATTACGGGATGCTGAGGGACTGTCTGGAGCCCATCTGTGACCTAACAGTTCCTAACTCTGGCTCTCCTAGCCCTTACCCCCTAGACTACTGTTCTCGCTGGGAACGGTTTTGCCTGCCAGGGGACATTTGGCAATATCTGAAGGTGTTTTGGGTTGTCACCACTGGGGGTCGGGGATAGGAGCTGCTGCTAAACATTCTACTGTGCAGAAAACCCCCCACCACAAAGAATTACCAGGCCCCGAATCTCAACACCGCTGAGATGAAGGTTTCTGTTTCCCTTGTGGTGTCATCTCAGCCAAGTGATGCCTGTAAGTCAGATGAGGTCGCCAGTCTCAGCTTGCTTTTCTTTAAAATTAACCTGTCTCTTTTTTCACTGTTTCAAGGGAAAGGAGACTTAATTGGAGCAAATCTATCAATTAAGGACCAAGTGATCAAGACCAACGCAGATGTGAAGGCTTTAACCTACTGTGATCTTCAGTGCATCATCCTCAAAGGACTCTTTGAAGTGCTAGACCTTTACCCAGAATATGCTCACAAATTCGTGGAAGATATTCAGCATGACCTCACATACAACCTTCGAGAAGGTCACGAGAGTGATGTAAGTCTTACTTCTAATTAGTGCCAAGACCTAAAACATGGAGCCTGGAGATCATTTATAACAGTAAAAAGCATATGTCATGACTTCACTTGTCAAAGTCTCTGAATGAATAAAGTATGATTATTCGACCACTAGTCGAACAATGAAATAATTAGCCAGAAGTCAAGCCTGCAGTTTGTTATCAATGCTCTAGGAAAGTATTATTTGTAGATGACCTCCCTTAATTCAGCGTCTTTCCTGTTTATTTTCACGTGCTTCTAACTAGAATCCGTTTCAGTGATACATAAGATTTAGCTACCGATGTGTGATTTCTCCCGAATGTCAAGATTCAGCTAGAAAAATGGCTCAGGGTTTGCTATGTTAGTAATTGTTTACCGTTCCACTTGCTTGTTATGGAGTTTGCTCAAAAATAATCTTTTTGTTAACCAGTACCCAAAACAGTCTATCTTAAAATGACTAAATATGCATAAAGGGATTCAAGCCAAAGATTGTCACACTGAAAGCATAATGAGTATTTTATGAAATTATGTATTTGCTGCATGTTTCAGTTTATACAAACAGCTTTCCTAACAAAATAGGTACTATGCTACATCCTGTGATTAAGCTGATCACGAACATGACTTCATTAGATGTGTCAGAGACACAAATGATTTAACAGGAATGATTATTGAAAGGCAAGCCAGAGCATGCATAGCATTCTGTAACAACAAAGGCTTAATCTGCTGCCTTGAGTTTTGTCCCAGATATTTGCAATACTCCTTTTTTTTTTCCCGAGGAACTATTGTTTTGACTAACCCATATTGTGCAGGCATTTTGTTAGGCATTAATATTCCTCACTTTAGAAGACAGAGAAAGAATACAAATTGTATATTACTTCATCTTGGTTGAGGATCTCAAATGACAGTCAATATGTAGATGGCACACCATTCTGAAGTTCAAGATTAACCAGTTTTGAATGTGTGCTTCTCTCTGTTAACGGTAGCAAACAGCAAAGGAGGTATCAATATTTGGGGGGAACTTATTTGTGCTCTGCACTCTGCCTAGATAAAGCCTCTCATTTAGTGCTTGTGGTGACTTTTTAAGGTAAGTATCCATCAATTTTTATGGAGCAGAAAACAGATTCAGAATGGCTAAGTAACATGTTTATAACCTCATGGACTTGTAGGGACAGAGCCTGAGCACAGATATCTGTCACTGTAAAATCTATACACTAACTGTTGGTTATATTGTCTCTTATTGAAGACACTTCCATATCTTCCAATTCAACAGATGGACTTTTAAAACAACAGGTGTCTTTTGTAGTCGCTACGACAGCCTAACGTGACAACTATTTTTGAAAAGTGGAGGTGTGCTAGAGGAAGCAATTGAAGAGGAAAGAAGAAATGAGGGCAGAGAGTAATAGCCAACATGCCTCAGCATAGTAAAGTAGAAAATATTGGATCTCAACCCCTGCCTTCCTTTTATTTGATTCCTTTTTAAAGATCCATATACCATATCTTTGATTGAATTTTTTATCCTTTTTTTCCCTATTTTCTGGAACAGTAATCATAGGGATTTTTGAACTCCAATACCTGAATTGCCTTTGGGATTATTTTCATGCACTGTTCTTTCTCTTGCGTTGTTTTGTTTCATTGTGGTCATTCGGTTCCTTCTTTTTAGCAGATGACATACTTTTGTTTGAATGTAGATGTCACTTATGAAAATTGTTTCTACTATTTTCCTCCAAACAGGCTTAGGTTTTCTTCTGGCAGACAGATCAAGGTCCAGCCAACCACTCCCATTCTGTCCAGAGCTCCTCTTCGTCTTTGTTAGGTTGCTCTGTTTCAGCTTCACCCAACCTCCAGGGCTCTAAGACATGGTTTTTCCGGGATCTCAACTAAAAGCCTTAGATGTTTACCAGCGCCTCCCCAGGTGGGGCTTGAACTCCACCCTCCCTCTCCTCCGGACTGTGTGGTGGCCGAGACCTCTACTCTGCCATTAACCTCCCGGTTGCTGTTTTGTCCTGAGTCTCCTGGAGCGCTGCCCTGTGCAGGCTCACGTTAGGCTCATGCCTCCAGGGCCACACTGAGGCAGTTACCTATTCTCTGGGATTTCACACCTCAAATCCCAGGTGGTTTGTTCACCTGAACTCCATCCTCTGTCTCCTTAGCCAGTAAGACTGCTCCTTTCTATTCTACTCTCTTCCACCTCACAATGAAATGGCAAATTCCCTCAAGAAGATACTTGGGTAAATGCAGAGCATGCACCTGTGTGTTCCTCTTTTCTCAGGGACCACAACCCTTCAAGTCTTCCCTCAGCGGATTGTTCTCCAGTGCTTTCAAACAGTTGTTTTGTGTATTTTGTCCAGCTTTACTTTTTACTAGAGTTCAATATAAGCAATTTCGTTAAGTCATAAGTATTGCTTCTTTTCAGAGGGTCCCTTGTCAGCTGCATTTTAAAGGCAAAGGGGAACTGAAGCTTACCTCCAAAACCCTTATTGCTTTGTTTTTCCTAATCATTTATCACTCAAAACTTCCCTCTGTCTGTCTCTCTCTCTCTGTATAGATTTTGGGATGCTATGCCTTCTGAAGGCTAGTTAAATTTATACCACCCTTCCCCATAATTCCATACCCTGGGGAAAAGTCTTCTGCTCTTTCTCAAGATACTACAACTTCTAGGCGAGTTCATATTCTGATGGTAACCCAAGAATTTGGATTCTTGCTTTGCTTTGCAACTCTGCTGTCAGACCAGTGTGAAACCCAGCCCCTTTCCTTACATGTTCACACAAATAAAAATATCGAATCCCACAGGATTTTTAGTGGGTTGAAGCCTCTGTGGAAGGTTGACCAGGGGGTTGTAGAGGAAGGAACATTTGCAGAAGGGAAATGCAAACGATATAAATGTAATGTGTCTATATATCCGTCGGCCCTTTCTTGCTGCTGTCATCACTTTTCTTGCTCTCTCTTCATCTCCAGATTCCCCATTATTGCTGATCCATATTAGTTTAACTCCCACTCTTTGGTTGTCTGTCACCTTTCTGATTTTGCCTTCTGGGTTCACCTTTTGCCCCTGTACCTACTACCCTGTTAGGTGACATGGAACATCTGGGTAAAGAGAAGACTGATGGTCAACCCATTTTGAATAAAGGCCATAAAAGCATTTTAAGAAATAGTCAAAATTTAGAAGGGGATATGGATGCAAGATATAACTCCTAGAACTATGATAAATGATGTAACTTTCGAATGACCGCTCATCCAGTTCTCATAGTAAAATTAATTGAAATCTGTAAAATACACTCTAAGTTTGTGAAAAGGCTAACTAGCATGGTTTGGACCTAATTATGCATTTTATGCACCCAGTGTTTTCTATATTTGCCTTATTTATATCTCCTGGATGGCTCCAATATGGACAGAGATTAATTTAGTTATTCCTGTCTATGCAGATTATGAGAAATTTGCTTCACTGCTTCTCATGGTAAACTCTATAAAATTGATTTTAGCACAGACTCAGGTATTGTTGGTTGTGAAATTTAGTGCCTTAATGTAAGAATTTTGAATTTGTGATGAAATGACGGACGTGTATCTAAAATATGTGCTTTCAAAAATTACTCACGCTAATGCACCGAAAATCAGGGCTCGATGGCTACATATAAAATACCTAAGTGCTTCTCACATGGTCCACATGAACTTGGTGGTGGCGTTGTGGTTGTGGAGCAACGAACCGCAGTGGTTGTTGAAAAAGGATGATACCTTCTTACTGAGGGGCTCATCGGTGATGAAACCTATTACGTTTTCAGTGTGTTTTTTCCTCAGTTTTTCATTATTGTCATGTAATCTGATCAGCATAAAAAAATGAAGTCTCTTCCTTCAGGCTTCCCGCCTCGTTAGGAAGGGGTATTTCCCCAGTTTCTTGAGGGTCAGTGATCTCGAGGTGAAGGTCTTCGAATGCCCATCTCCGATCCAGCACAACAGGTTACCCCAGAGTTCAGAGAAGGCTCCCGAGGCGGAGACAAGGGAGCCCGTGAGGAGCGTGTACTTTCAGCAGCTTCTTTCCACTCTGATGGGATCATACGTGGGTGGTTTGAGGTGCTGACCTATCATAGCTGCCTCAAGCCTCAATGTTATAACATCCTAGTTCCCCACAACTGACAAATACTCTCTGTATAGACCAAGAACCATGCTTAAATAGTGTAGTTATAAAACTGAATACTTCAAAGTCTCAAGTGACCCTCAAGTGAAACAAATGCATATATAGTCACAATTTGCTTCAGAAGTTCCAGAGTGGTCATAGGCAATAGTTAAGACATATATAAATAAACATAATGGAATGGAATAAATGGAATGGAATGAATTTAAGCCAAAAGTTTCCTGCTGATGGAAGGGTCAACTTTCCATCCCTGGGGGTTGCGGGCATGTGTGTGTGTGTGTGTGTGTGTGTGTGTGTGTAGGTATGGTAGGTGCGGAAGGATATCTGACCATGATAAATGAGAAGCGATATAATGAAAGTTTCTCTTGCCTCCGTTCTTACTTCCTCACCACTCTCTCACCTCAAGGCCGCAGAAGCAATCTTCTCAAATTATAAATTGGATCATGTCGTTCCATTGCTTAAAATATTTCAATGGATCCTCATGGACTATTAAGAAAATCCAGGCTCCCCACCATAACTTTGAAGATTCTAGGCATTCCAGCACTTGCCTGCCTTTCAGATTCATCCGATGGCATCTTGTGTCCAGCCTTACGCCCCAGCAAACTGGCCTGTTTTTCCTTCCTTTCATGGGCCAGGCTCCTGCCCGCCTCTTGGGGCCTTTACATTTGTTCTTTCTTCCTGCAATGGTATTCCTCTTGCCTTACCTGACCGACCACCTGCTCTGGAGTTTCCCTCTCCAGGTTATCCTCTGGCACAGAATCTTGTTGATCATTTTCATAGTAGTTAGCAAGATCTTAAGTTAGTTTAATATGTCTGTTTTCTTGTTCATGTTCACTTCTTCCTACCAGAATGTCTACTTTATGCAGGCGTTGTTTTATTCTATATCTCCAGTGCCTAAGTCAGAGCCTAATGTGGAATTGACATTTAATATATATTCAATGACTGAATGTGTGAACGTCAAAAGGTTTACTTTGCGACCTGGAACTTCTGTGAAATTTTGAGAAAATGAATAAAGTCCTAAAAGCGTCAACCAAGTAGCCAGTAAATGGAATTTAAAATGAAAAGTTAAGAGGGGCGCCTGGCTGGCTCAGTCTGTAGACCATATGACTCAATCTCAGGGCCATGAGTTCAAGCCCCACATTGGGCCTCGAGCTTACTTAAAAAATAAAACGGAACAAAAAGTTAAGGGAATTCAGAATTGTATTTCTAAGAAGTTACAAAGCCGAAGGAAGTATCAATAGTAAGATTTAAAAGAACAAATTGAAAGAATAGGTAAGTTGGAAATGGAATTTTTCGCCTCCCCCAAGTTCAAAGCAAGAGATTTTCAAAAGCCGTAGGACGAATTTAAGCCAAATAACAAGGAAAAACAAAACCCTTGCAGTATAGGTAATGTAATCCTCCAGGTGGGGTTTGGGATAGTAAGTTGTATTTAAATGAAAAAGGATTTGCCTTCAAATCTAAGCTAACACGTGCATTTTCTGTACAAATAGGTGGACTGTTATAACACTAATACCCCCAGAAAGTAGAGAATCAATACTTTTAACCATTAAATCACTCTGGACTGTTATTCAGCTCACATTTATTCCTTGGGGAATGAAGCTACAAACTTTTTGAGTGAAATGAATTTCACGTGGAAAATGCCAGGGTCTAGTAGAGCAGCTCATCTATTTTGTGAAATGCTTCATCAAAATCTAACACGTGGATCTGTTGCACTTCATGGGAAACTGTGATGTAGAGGGTCTCTGATGTGTGTGGTGGAATCTGGTCAAGTAACGCTCATGTTCCTTAGTTAGCATTAGTTTCAATGGCATCTGAATGTGAATTTATATTTCCATCTGGGTCTGGACCCCACGTCTTTCGTCTGCCAAGGTGAATCTTTATTTTGTTTAAAGTTCTCAGAAGACAGCCCCTGTCTTAAATACAAATAACATTGGAAAAAGCATCTAATTCCCAAGCATTATTGAGATGTGTCCACTGGACCTTCTCGTATGTAATTAAGCTGTACTGCATCCAGGAGGTTTGACTCTGTGCGTCCTCCCTTAGATACAAACAAGCCTGAATAGATCTTTCAAGTGAAGTCTGTGATTTGCCAACATCTCTTTCTTGCCGCCTATGTGACTATATTACAATTTAATTCGAGATTGTACTGAAAAAGGAGCTATTTCCAAAGGAGGGAGTTGGTTTAAATTTAGTCCCCATTTCAGACTGGAATAAGATTGGGCTGCTTGGAAGCAATTTTCTTAAAAATGATTTACCGAATAGTAATAATTTAAAAAATGCTATCTGACAGCCCAGCTACTTAGCTCCTCGAGAGTAGCCTGTGTGTAGGTGTGCATCTGCTAGCTCAGTCTTGTGTAATAAGAGAACATAATTAATTCTGCACCTTTTTGAGATAATTGTTCTTAGAAAATTGCATAATGAAGGGCTCACGTGTCATTTGATCGTGTCAGCTTTCCTTATCCTGGGAGCAAGACATGTTTTGTTTGTCAGTTGTGTATTTTAAAATACTCTCCCAACAAAAAATATCTTGTAGCCAAGTGTGTTACCCAGCATACACTTTCATGGCGCTTAAGATATGGTGTCAGATATGCCAGGAAAAGCTCAGTAAATAATGGCCTGGAAGTTTTACTTGCATCCAGTATGTTTTCTGTGTTCTGAAACTCTTCTCATACCATTCTCCCAATGGATTCAGAAGTTTTGGTGGCAAACATATTACCGTGATGGAAACGATTGTGTTTTGGGTGGTATCCCCAGAGCCCAGCCTTGTGTTTATGTTCATGACTTTCAGTAAATGAAGATTGCTGTTGAACTTATGGCACTTAGTGAACACCTTACTTGCTCTGATTGCAGCAAAAAGACCCGATGTCCTCTTTTTTTCTAAGTGATTACCCAGGCTCACTGCTTCGTTCCCTCCATTATTATCAGTCTTGTCCCCATCTGTTTCCCCCGAAAGATCTCAGGGTGGAATGGACTCCACGGGACTCCAAGTTTACATTCCTTTCCAACCTTGAAGTTCTCTTTCTCCTGCCTAGTCCCCTGCCTCAGAGAAATGAAAACTGAAAAAAGGTTACTCTTACCTCTTCTCAAACCACAGACTGATTCTTTTTTAAATTCTTATTTTAGGACAGAGCTAGTGTGGGGCATTGGCAAAAGGGCCAGCCTGAGAATTCTGGTAAGTTTTAGGGCAATTCAGAATAAGGACATTGACTGTAGGCAATAAAAACTCAACTTGAATCAATCACTAGAAGCAGAGATTTATTGTAAGTATTCCAAGTAGCTAATGGGATTAAATAAAATATACATACATACCTGCACACACCCACCCCCCCACACACACACACAGATGTGCACACACATCTGGATCTCAGAAATTCTTATAATCACATTATGATTTTCTCCACATCTCTTACTTTCCTTTTCCTCTCCATTTCTTTCTCCTTCAGTCATCATGCCCTCTTTCTTTATCCAAATGGCAAGAAATGGTCACAGGTAGCAACTCTTCAATTCGAGTGGGGAGCGGATTAAACTGGGACTCTCTTAGTTGATGCTAGATTCCTAAAAAAGAATGAGTGTTCAGCTCATGTCAAGTGCCTACCCAGGTTTCATCAGTTATTGTGTGTGGGAGTATTTGCGTGAGGCGTCAGGGATGGAAGGAGAGCACATTGAAGTAACATGGTGTTTTCCATGGCAACCCATGGACTGAAGAGTTGAGATAAGAAGGATCCAGAAAAATGGGGGGTGGCCAGAGGTAGTTGTTGGACAAATGAAGCAAAGTCAGTGATTGTATGAACTGTGGGTAATCACATCATTATAGGTTGTACAAACATATCTCAGCAATATTGTCTTAGAAGTCAAATCTTATTTAAACATAAATTAAAAATAAAAACAAGCAAAGAACACACAAAAGGCTTTAAAGGACCCGGAATGGGCTCTTGTTTCATCTCCTCTGGATTCTCTCCTGTGTAGCCATTTGTCAATCAAACAGCATGAGGCATACCCTGCAAAGAGATCAACCACAGTTTGAGGACATCTGGGTATTTCAACTTGTGTTTGCAAGTTGAACAGTGAGCATTTAGATTTTTAAGCTCTTTGGGGGAAGCAGGGGTTAGCTGAGTTGGGAAAGTCAGAGGATAAAAAGGCCACCTGCCATCCCATAAACAAGACCAAAAAGTGTTTCTTTCCCTACTTCCTTGGTTGCTCCCATCCTGCAGGGAGCAGCAGATGTTCAGCCTGTAATAAAACGTGTCAGATTTGCACACACACACACACACAGAGGCAGGACTGAACTTCCGCACATTCCTTGAAAATGAAAAGGTACCTAGGCTGCATCCACCAGGAATCCTCAACCCTGCCCCACTGTTACTCAGGATCCTCCGCACTGCATTTTGAACGGTTGTCTAAGCCATCTGTGGAAGTACAGAGTCTGCGCCTGAGTTCTCCGGTAGACTGTGGTCACGGAGCCCACCCTCATGACAAGGCTCTGTGACGTGAAGTTGATGTTGACACTGCTGATGGCATAATCACTCCTGTGAACCAAGTTGTAGGCTAAGCACTTTACGGACATTGCCTTACGTTACTCTCATAAAATTCTTGGACATAAGTTGCTGAGTGCATGTACTAGATAAGAAGACTAGTTAAAGATGAGAGAGGTAGAAACTGGCCCAGAGTCCTTCAGCAAGGAAGCAAGGGAGGCCAGGCACTGCAATTGCAGTCCCAAAACCACCTGAAGCCTAAACCCAATGGAAACTTAGTGTAAGCTGATCGATCAAAACAAAGGATATGTTTTTCCTCTGTCCCTTAATTCCATGAGCAGTGAATGCCAGCTCTATTTATTAATGGTGGATTCATGGGAAACATGTTTCCATAGGAAAATAAGATTTACACATAAGAGAAAATGAACCACAGAACTTTTCTATAATTCTTTGAACGGTACACTTTCTATTCGTGCATGTTCTTTCCATATGCTGTACTTTAATGAGAAAGCTTTTACAAAATAAATCATTAAAGGATTCAACCAAATTATAAGTGGAGAACTCAGTTGTATACATATAAGTTCTCTGAACCATGACTATGTTTATTTATCTTTGTAATCATTTTCCTTGTAAAACTCATGGTACAAAGTATGTGCTTGATGAATGCTTATTGGAATTTAATTCATTCACTCATATATATTTCCATATCCACAGAACAATAAAATGTTAGAATTGGAAGGGATCTTAAGTACCATCTATTAAAACTCAGTTCTTTCCTGTGATGACAAGTGACTTAAAGGGAGGGGAAAAGAAAATGTATTCATTCACAGAACGAAAAATCTAGTCATTGGTTAGGTATATAACTTAAGTGAATTGTATACCTAAATGTATTAGAATATTCCCTTTTGCACAAAGTAGACTCTTACTTTGGGATGAAGTCTTCTCTCAACCATTCTGAGTATGCGTTTCAAATAAGATTCAGTAAAAATATCAAAATGTATCTCATCAGGTTTTAATTTCTCTTGTCAGTTGCATATTTAGTAGCACATCTTCTGACCGAGAAAAGATGTTGATGTTTTTTAAGTATGTATTATGAGCAAGGGAGTATGTTTCCAATACCTCCTTTAATTTAAGTTTTAATCTTTGCATCACCCCTGAATCCTTGCTTAACAGATAAAGGAACCGGGCGTCCAAGCAGTGCACAGCCTGAGATTACAGTATTAGACTCTACCATAAATCAAAACATAATTCTCCTAAAAAGGGTTGGTCTCCTTTAGGCACCCTGACTTACAGCAGAAGCTATCCTGAATTTCCAGAATAACATTCACTTTAATCTTCTTAACCTTAATGCTATTACTTGTCATGTCTCATCAAAAACCCCCTGTGCCTGTTTCCGGAAAGATCTCTCATTAATAAGAGAAGGAGTAAGACAGCACAACTATTGTAGCTTGGCCATCCAACTTGTCCTTTCCCTTAGTATTTGTGCTGTCATGTGCTCCTAAATCCATCTATTTATTAAATAACCCCCTGGTCACCAACTAGCTCTGGGAGAATGTCTTCCCATTCAAGTACATGCTTTTCAGTCTTCTCTGCATATAATCATTCTTCATCCTTCCCTTGTTCCATGTTGGAAAGTAAATCTGAAGTTTCAGACGTGCACTTTCATTTCAGATGTACAAAATAGTTTTTCAACTCTTTTCAGACTCCATTTCATTGTTGTAAGAAGTTGGACGCCTTCTTAGCTGGGCATCTGGGTGGCTCAGTCGATTAAGTGTCCGACTCTTGATTTGACTCAGGTCTTGATCTTCTGGTTCATGGGTTTGAGCCCCACATCACACTCTATACTGATGGAGGTGTGGAGCCTGCTTGGGATTCGCTCCCTCTCTCTGTTTTCCCCTCCCCCCACCCCACACACACATTCATTCTCTCTCTCTCTAAAAATAAATAAACGTTAAAAAAAAAAGTTGGAGGCCTTCTTAGCAATTGAAACAAAATGTTCTCCATCCTTCCTTTATGTGCACATACACACAGTTATGGAGGAGGACTAAGAATATAGATGAAAGCAGCAATATTTTTAACATTTCTCAGTCAGTCTTCAAATATTTTACCAGTGTGTATGTTAGGATTTTTTGAAAACATAATTTTATTCTGTTTTTCTATTCAAGAACATTTGATCTCCTGGGTCTTGTTAGAATAATCCCGAATGTTTTACTACAGTATATATTTCACCGTGTGGGATCTTTCAAAGATCATCCTTGGGCACGTAAGACATCGCTTCAGTTAGCCCTTTAATCCCAAACCCAAACTCGACAGATACAACATCCAGTCAGTGGGTGGTATGATTAAAACTGCTCTAAATGAGCTAAGTTGGTAGAAATTAAATTAAAATTAAAAGCAAATTACAAAATCCTAGGATAAACATCTCTAATAACGCTTTTCCCATGAAGTTCCCCAAAAGGGTGTAGACAGCAGAGACGATGACATATGGTGGAGACAGTCTGCTTACACCGCGGCACAGACTGTGCTCGGCAGGCAGATCTGGAGACCTCCGGTCTCATCACATTGTAGGCATCTATTTGCTCACCATTTAAGCCCAGCATTCTGGGATGCCAAAAGAGTGGCGGCTTTGACTGAAGGAAACAGTAGCCAAGGAGTCCGAAATAGGAAGCAAACGAGATGCCAAGTGGGGGGGGGGTGCCTCAAGATTATGAATTGGAAGGCCAGCGTGTGGTACTCATGGTAACTCTAGGAGGGCAGAGGGATCCGTGGAGATACCGTTCTGTGAAATGAATTGGGGTTTAAAGGATTTGGTTCCCATGTCATGGAGGAAAATGATTAAGCAAAAATTCTTCGATGAACATCTGCAAGATGCTAAGCTTTTAGTGATGTGGTAATCCCACTTATATGTCCCACCCGGAAGATTAAGTTCTTTAAAAGCAGAGCATATGGTCACCGATCTGTTTCACTGCATTTTGCCAGGATTTGTAAACAGTCCCAAGTCTGACCAGGGCTAACGCATCATGGTTATATTCCAGGTTGTACTGTTTATATATTTTTTTCTCTTATCAATCACACTTTCATCTTGACAGGACAGAATGTTAGCATTGTATTTGAGGAAAAAAAGCAAAAAACCCAAACAGCATTCTGTCAAAAAGAACCCACGAATGCTAGGTATCAGACTCAATACACATAGAAGTTGTATGACTTGGAACAAGTTGCCTCCAGTTGCTCATCCCTGGCCTGGATGATCACTAAGAAACCATCAGTTGAGTCAGGCTAAATGCTGTAACAAATAACGCCAAGTTTCCGTGACTTAATACGATAAGTAGAATAAATGGGTTATGCAGTAAAGCTCATTCATATCCGTGTACAGGTGGCAGCTTCTCACTTGATGACTCGGGCAGCCAGTCTTCCTCTATTGGGTGGCCCCATCACCCCCCCCTCCCAGGCCTCAGAGTCATCTGGAACTCAGAGTCCTTCACTAGGCTTTTTGTATCCAGCCAGCCAATCAGTTTAAGAGACAGAGAATAGAGGCTGCCCTTGTATGACTCAGGGGCCAGACCCACAAATGACATGGATCTCTTCTGCTCACACTCCATTGGCCAGAATGAGTCACGTGGTCCACCCTAAGTGCAAGCAGTCTGGGAAATCCCATCAAGTGGTGCGACTAACAGGATGCATAAGTCCTGGTGAACAGTTAACCGGCTGGTGAACAACTCACCAGTCTGAGCCATAGGCCCTTCTAGTATTACCTTATAATTGTTATTTTTCTTGAGAGACAGAAAGCGTAAGCAGGGAGGGGCAGAGAGATAGGGAGAGAGAGAAAATCTTAAGCAGGCCCCATGCTCAGCACAGAGCCTGATGCAGGGCTTGATCTTACAACTATGAGATCATGACCTGAGCTGAAATCAAAAGTCAGCTGATTAGCCCACTGAGTCACCCAGGCTCCCCTCCATTATTTTTTTATTCCAAATTTGTTGATAAATAGGGGGGTATTCATACCTTAAAATTTTCTTCAATTTTTCTAAATAAATAATAATTAAAGACTCAATTTACCAGTAATTCTGTGGTAATGTTACCGTGGTAATGTTTAATGTTACTTCTCCAAGGAAAAGTTAATGTTTATTTAGAGATTCTGAACAAGGGACGAGGTGGCTCAGTCAGTTAAACATCCGACTCCTGGTTTCAGCTCAGGTCATGATCTCACGGTTCGGGACATCAAGCCCCGCATCAGGGTCCACACTGACAGCGCAGAGCCTGCTTGGAATTCTCTCTCTCCCTCTCTCTCTCTGCCCCTTCCCCACTAGTGCTCATGCGTGCACCCATGTTCTCTGTCTCTCAAACTAAAGAAACATTAAAAAAAATAGAAATTCTGAATTAATTAGCAGAAAGGGAACGGTGACCAGAGGAGAGGCTTAAAGGCAATGATTTAGAGCCAGTTTCAAGTAAAAGTTACACCTCTTAAAGACCTAATGGAAACTAATAGGAAATATATGACTCCTACTGTGGGACTGCAAATGACTTGTTTTTCTTTTCCCCACTCTCCGCTCCCCGCCTTGCCCTGCCCATCCTCCAAGTGACCTATTTTGGAAGCATCTTTATTACCTAAAAGTAATATGTCTTTACAGTACAACCAAGGCCAGAATTGTTCCTTCAAAGAATCCCACATGCCAGTTTCCCGCCATCCCCAAAGACACGACTTAACAAGCACAGCCTGATCCAGGAGATTAGAAACTTGAAGGACCAGAATTGTGCAAATTTGTGTAAATAACTGTGAAAGCATCATCTTCCAGTAAAGTCACTGGTGCATATTTTGCAATCATGGACACAATCACCTTAAAACGTGGAGAGGAAAGTTTGTTCTTTTTTTTTTTTTTTTAATTTCTTATTTTAGAGAGAGAGGGAAAGCACGAGTGAAGGGAGAAGGAGAGAGAATCCCAAGCAGGCTCCATGCTCAGTGCAGAGTCTGACATGGGGCTTGATCCCATGACCCTGGGATCATGACCTGAGCCAAAATCAAGAGTCAGATGCCCAACTGACTGAGCTACACAGGCACCCCATGTTCTGAAGAGACTTATATGTATAGGTTTCATGTAGGTAAGTAAAAGAATGATGTCTTTGTATGAACCCATAAGTAACTGACTTAGCTCAAAGTTTAGAATGCCCTGCTCTAAGAAGTCATGCCCATTCTAAATGGATATGCTTTATTCAGTGTTCACATGTTTATGCAGAGCGGTTACACAGTGGATACCACTGTGATTTCACACAAACTTGGACATGGCTACTCTGTGACTAGGTTGCCACATGATAGCCCTAAAATCTTGTCCACACGGTGTAATTTCAGGAAAAGGGCCACCGTCTCATCTCCCCACGAATCTCTCCGCTAAGTCCCTCACTGTTTATTCTAACAGGTTAAGGAAAAGTCTATCCTATGATGAAAGCTCAGGCTCAAAATACAAATTTACATAAGAAAAAAATAAAAAAAGACATACCACTGTATAAATAACTGGGGAATGATTTCTTCACAGACTTTGGATGACAGTGTGGTTAGGAGAGAGACCCAGAGAAGGAAACAAGATGTATCAGGCATATTTGATCTATGACAATTATTGTTCTGGGGACTTCCCTGAGCACCACTAGCGGAGACAAAATACCAAATCAGACACATTTCTTCCTAAATTTCAGTGGTTTGTATGCCTACTGTGAATTCTCACGAAGACTTGTTTTCAGTCAATATATAATTGATCAGTAATATCTTCCTTACAGTGCTCCACACATCACCTTTTTTTTTTTTTTTTTATATTTACTTTTGAGAGAGAGATAGAGTGCGAGCAGGGGAAAGGCAGAGGGAGAGACACAGAATCCGAAGCAGGCTCCTGGCTCTGAGCTGTCAGCACAGAGCCTAATGTGGGGCTCAAACCCACGAACTACAAGATCATGACATGAGCCGAAGCCGGAAGCTTCATTGACTGAGCCACCCAGGCCACACATCACCTTTGAGTACCACAAAACCATAACCTAAGTTCAGCCCTGATCTACTAACTGTGAGACTTTCTTCTTCACCTAGAAATTGTTGACTATTCAGCAAAAGTGTAAATGCTCTGAAACACAGTATTCTTCATGCTTACGTTTCAAAGAGTGCTTTAATTAAGAAAGACATGCATTTGGTCATTCAGAAGCTGCCCTCTATCACGGTCCTTTATAGTCCTCTTATTTTCTCTGGCTAAGTGAGCTTAACCAAGTCACTGTGGTTCGAATAAGCAGAGTAGCTCATCTCGGTTTGCTGCGACAAACACTGTTTTCATCATATAGGGCCGGTCACCTTTTTTGTTACAGTGTATAATTGACAGTGAGCTTCCTAGGTAGCAAATTAGGCATTTCGCATTAGCTTTAGAAGTGCCGTCAGGAGTTATGATGTGAAAACTTCTCATGCCAAATTGAGCATCTTCCTTCACCGACCTGGTTTGGAACCAAAGTACTCAGCGTGTATCCGGAAAATCTTATGAAACCAGCTATTGTGTTTCCTTACAATTACATAGTAGCTGATTTTACAAGCTAACCAGGAGCCATTGTACCCTAATCAGAAGCAGGTCCTTGGGGGGCACGGAATCTCAGTTCAATATAATGAGTTTCGACTGCACATTCTTTTAGCACTGATTAACTGCTGAACTCCCAAATCATGGAGTTGGTACAGAGCTAGCTCCTTAAGCCTGGAATCATTAAAACTCTATGTCAGTGCTGAGAAATTTTGAGTTTTCTTCACATAATGGTGTGTATTTTCCCCCTCTGTCTTTCTAGAATGATGTGAACCACATATTAATAAAAAACTCTCTCTCCCTCAAAAATCATCCTGCATTTTCCAAGTTCTTACATAAGTATTGGAGACTCTTCGGGTTTTCTTTTAATTCCAAAGCCTTGTAATTCATACATTTGAATTTAGAATTTAGAGATAGGAAGTTAAAATTGTGCTTGAGTCAATTTGCATATATTATCAATGTCTTCACTGTATTCATACCTATGGACAATTTGAAAGTGCCTTATTTTATTTAAGTGAAGCAGATAAAAGGGTTGGGAGAGAAAAGAACAGAATACCAAGTTATTACTTTATGTAAAGTATGGTACCTAGTGCCGTACAAAGAAGAGCTTTGTGGCCTGGGATGACAGGTCTCTGCTGGGAGATCCATTTGGGGGGAAACTCAGGTTTAACAAGTTCATGGTCTCTTTATTATATATCTACATATCTGTTAGTTTCAGTTGGACGAACTCATCTGTGTGAATGTTTGGATATCCATAGCTAAAAATGCTCTATTTCCCATTCACCGAATTCAAAGAAAACTTTTCTTCATAATCACTATGCCAATAATAATATAACTGACATTTGTTAACAGGAATTTAATTACTCTTTATGCCAGGCACTGGACCAAGTACTTAGCAAGTGCAACGGTGTGAGGGCTCTTTTCACCATAAGCTTTACGTGAGAATTCCTTGTGTACCATGAAGTCCAAGTGGTAAGAGACTTACACTGCCCAGCAGCCTCCAAATGCTTTCTCTTTCTCCAGAAACAAGAGGGCTGGATGGCACGGACCACCCAGAGGTCAGCTCTGGCAGGAATGTTGGGCTTTATGGCCAGAAGGAAGCAGGAAGGGAAGAGTGAGCAGAAGGGATCCAGGGTTTTAGTGAAAGAACTGAGAGAGAGGCACCTTTGTTGTTGCTAGTGGAATGGAAAGGGAGGGGTGATTTTAAAAAGTCTTACTGTAGTTCATCAATACACGTATCACCTTTAAGGTTCCTGCAAGCACACTAAAGATTAGAATTATTTTTAAATTGCAGCTTGACTCTTGAACAACACAGGTTTGAACTGCACAGATCCACTTATATGTATTTTTTGTACATACAAAATCCACTGTATTTTTTGTAAATACAGTACTGTAAGTGCATATTCTCTTTCTTATGATTTTCTTAATAATATTTTCTTTTCTCTAGCTTATTTTCTTGTAAGAATATGGTATATGATACTGTATAACATACACAATATGTGTTAATCAACTGTTTATGTATTTGTAAGGCTTCTGGTCAATAGTAGGCTATTAGTAGTTAACTTTGGGGCCAGTCCAAAGTTATATACAATTTTCCACTGAGGGGGTCCACTGACCCTTGAACAACACCCAGTGCTGTTCAAGGGCCATCAGTACTTTTGGTTGCTATACATGTATCTTAGTGTGACACAATGCCACCCAGATGTGGCCAACTGGGTCTTGAAAACTTGTTCAGTTTACATATATATATCTCATTTAATTCTCAGAACAACTTTAAATATTATTATCATTTTTTAGAGGAAGAATGAGAAATAAAATTCTTTTGGGTTAAGCCATTAAAAGTCAGCAAAGTATTTGTTCCTTCAGCCTTACCTATTTTATCCCGATTAATGTGCTTCCCAAAGTTGCATAGCTAATGAGTAAAAAGACTAGGAAAATCCCAGCTCTTAACCACTATGCTATCATAGCTCCGAAATGGGTCCTATCACCCCTGACACATAGACCTTTTACCATAACACACAGCAATGAAGAGGTTTTTCTGGTGCTTCTTATACAATAGGCTCAATAATTGAACTCTACAGTGCTAGCAGTCAATAAACACTCAATTCGAGTCTTGGTTACTTGACTTGTGCTTTCTGCATCAGAAGTGATAGTATTTACTTAGGGGAGAAGAATTCCCCTCTAAATCTTAATAGTTTGTCTCGACCTCAAGGCTCAGGATGAAATTGGAAAAGTTCAAAATCATCAGTTTTTCCATTATAATCTCATTTCTGTTTCTCAGTTACACAACAAGCAAAGGAAACATATTAGCCACTGTTTACCCACTTAGGGTTTCACACCAGCTTCAAAAATTTCTTCTGTAGATTAGATGGTAGTGAACTCCCAAGCCTTTTTTTAGTTGAAAATGAATGCCCCCTTATTCAAAGCCTGTCTTTTCTCCAGAGCTTTCCAGTTCCTCTTTCTGTCTTCTTCCTGCCATTGGTGGCATTCATGACTTCTTGGTACCTCCACTTGAGTCTACAAGAGAAAGAAGCAGATCAGAAATAAAAAGGAGACCTACTGATGTGCTACGTGCCCATATCATATGACAATTACTTATGGCTTTATAAGAATGGGCATTTTAACTATGAAAGTTACGGAGTTCCATGTGACTGTCCTTCATTCATGCTCTATTCATCCCAAACAGCCACCAGTACTGGTAATGTTGCCATCCAGAGAACAAGAGAAAACGTGTGAGGATTCCTTTTTCTGAATGAGGACACATGTTCCTTCAATCTTCTTTGTGACTTAATCAATGTGGCATTATTAACAAAGCAGAGAATACCATGAATCACTCAGAAAGAAGAGCCTTGTAATTCACATCTCATTTCCCAGTTGAGCAATCAGCTGTAGGTAACAGTCCTACCAGAACACTTGAGTGTCTTAGAAGATTCCCGAGTTGAGAGGACAGTTTCAGACTCACATGGGGGCTTATAATTCTGACCTGCAAACCAAGTAAACCAGGAGAATGCCTCCCTTGGGCCACTGGGCCACTGGGTTACAGTTTAGGATTCCTAGGCCTCTGTAGTGGGTTCCATTCGCATTTGCTTCCTTCCTACCTCGTACCAGTCGACGTCTTGGTGGTCCAGTCTCTGGAAAAGATCTTGAGAGTAAGGAAAGCTTATTGATAATTCCTCTACTGAAAAACTACTGAGAAAACACTCAGCTTCTGAGGGTGGGGCATTAGCATCCAGTGAAGGCTGGGCCCCAAACTTCATTGTCATGGTACCATGTGTCAGAATTCAGAGACACTTTAATCAGTGGGTAGACATAGATGAAAGAAATCAAAAAGCTTCCCTCTCAGCTAAAAGAAAGTCCTAACAGCAGGAAGATTTACTACTGAGGAACTTAGGAACTTAAGGAAAAGGTAAGCTGGATGGCCAAGGTAGCATATCTTCATTCAGCAAAATAGACAACATTAAAGAACACAATGGCATTTTTCACATCTAAAACCACCATTAATTTTAGCATGTTTGATTTCCATTTGCAATTCAAGCTCAATAGTATAATTTTGAGGCCTTCCTTACGCTTTGTTTTTCTTTTAAAGACGATTGCGAATTTGTTTTGCTTTTTCATAGCAGATTGTCTGAGTAATAAGAGACTTTTTTCCTCCTTATGGTTCTCCATACCAAGGAGCGGTGTTTTTCGATGTTAAGAGTCTTCTCTCTTTGTTCCCACTGGACTTATAGAGTGATAGAGTAAGTTAAGTGGTTAGGACAGGGGAATAAAAGAAGAGAAGCTATGCAGAAACTTTTTAAACCAACTCCACATCACTGAGAATGTGTTTCTTTCCTAGTCTACAAGATTATAAAGCTTTACTTTCATTCATGATAATGTTTTGCCAAGACATGTCCTAGGTCCTTCTTGCTCACACTTGGCTTCTTCTGTCCTGGCAAAGTGAAGATACAATTCTAGGGTCTGAGTGGGCTGACCGTCAGCCTTGACTTCATCGCAGGACTCCATTCCTTGTTTTATGTCTGATTTACAACATTTTACCATCCCAACCTCTGTTCCTTCAGTCTTTTTATTTTTTAATCATCCCCATTAGAGATTACCAGCTGTTCTCCTCCTGTCTGAAAGTTCATGTGGGAGGGACTCAAATTGGAGAAAACTGTCTTCCTCAAAACTTTCAAAACCTTTGAGTCTTCCAGTTACCGGAACAAGAAAAGGAGATCAATAAACATTATTTATTCAAAGGTTTGTATCTGTGCATTTTTTTCCCTTGGGATAGAATGACTAGACTTCATTTTCTTTCCGGAGAGATCTATAACCCAGAAAAGGCTAACGAGGTGCTTGGGTAACTTAGTATCACAAGATTTGGGGCCTGCTTTGTGGCAGTCATCAAACCTTGTGCTACATTCAGTTCCACCGTATGTGAGGCATTTAGTCTTTCAGCTCAGGTAACAGCGTGAACTGCCGGGGAGGCACCTGAGACAGCTTGGGATTCTGCGTTAGGTACACCAAGAGTCAGGGCACCTGGCGTCTGGTAGGTTCTGCCAGAGCTCTAACCTGATGCGTGAACTGGGCAAGTCACTTCATCTTCCTGGACAGCCACTTCACTTCACATGTCTAGGTGGGGAGTTGGACTAACTCAGTGGTTTCAGCCCTGAGCCAAAGACCCGGCCCCACCTACCACCAACTGGAAGAGACTCTCTGGAGTTGGTGCTCTGGAATCTGATTTATTTAGGAATCCTTCTCAAGCATTCTACTGTCTGCCAGGTTACAAACCATTGTAGCAGCCACTCTTTAGGGTGACTTCTGGCTTTAAAACACTGGCTTTCCATTAAACTAATATTCTCCGCAATTGGCAGAATCTGGATGGGTGTGAAAGGTTAGTCAGTAGAACTAATATATCATAGAACTCTTTTCAAATGCATGTGATTCAAATGCTGTACGCAAATGAAATAACTGCATTCAGAGAGCCTATCACAGCAGTGCTGGTTATATGATGTATACTTGTTACCTCATAGGATTACAGTAAAAATTAATGGACATGATGGCTGTGAGCATTTGTCAGGGTGCCTGTCACAGAGTGAACACTTAATGAATTCATCGGTGATAGGATAATAATAGCAGTGACGTCAGTTATGAGATCTTGCTACTCAGCGTGTGTCTCGTGGGCCAGTAACATCAGCGTTGCCTGGGAGTTCCTTAGAAATACAGTCTCGAGCCTCACTCCGGACTTCCTGAACCGAAACCTGCGTTTGATAGTGAAATCCCCAGGTGATTTTGTGTGCACAGTAAAGTCTGAGAAGCACTGACGTAGACAAATAAACTTGGGACTCAGCAACTTTCCAGAGCTCACACTACTAGTAAACCAGAGAACTAGGAGTTTTTCTTACACCTCAGATGGCATCTCTGAGCTGGAGATGTTCAGGCTTCCTGAGTCCCACTGAGACGTTCTTTCTCTCATCCAGGCTGTAACTGTCTACCACCGTAGCAACAGCACTGTAATTTTATTTTTCACATTTTTAATTATTCAGCTGTTTTATTTGTCACCACTCAGGGAATTATTACAAAACTTATGTCTACAATGCTTCTGATCAATGCATATTTAGGCAACTAAGCAGATGTAGAATGGGTTGACTTCTTTGGTAATATTAAACATTGATGAAACATATATTTGCACAGCAATAATGATGCCGGCATTTGTATAAATAATAACACATCTATTTCCCTAATCATCTAGGGGGAAAAAAACCACAGTGAGAGTTGACAGAATTACTAAATATGTCTCACTTACTAGGCAGATCATTTTTGAGTGTACAAGTGTTTTTTCATGTGAATAAAATTATGCTAATTTATAGCATCTATTACCACTTTCAGATGAAGGAAGTGTATTTGAGCAGAAAACAGTGTGGATGAGACCTGAAGCATGTTTCCAAGATATATCATAAGTTCCAAAGCTTCTGTGTCCATCATGGAAAGCTGCGTGTTTTGTGATGGACTTCTCCACAGTCCTGTAGTTTGATTTTATGTAAGATGTATTCTGAAACCCAGCTTAAGTGATTCTACAATACATATTGTTTTTCACATTTTAGCATCTCTGAAATTGAGATTTGTCTTATAATTGATGGGCATGTCACAATTTGTTTAGCAGCATCTTGTTTCTTTTTACAATTGATGGGATTTAAATTCAATCAAATAGGAGATCAGGACTCCCCGGTGAACTTAATCCTAGTCCACAAGGAGCCTGATGGTGAGGAAAGACATGGGATAGAAAGGAGACATCACCCCCACCTGTATTCAAATAAGAAAGGGAGGTGGGTAACTACAAAGAAATGGATTTAATAAGAAAAGATTCCATGGGTTTCCGTTTTCACAGAGCCAGAGAGAAAAGTCATAGAATCGGCAAGAATATAGCAGAAAGGCAGGAAAGAGGGAAAAGGGAGATGGAAAACAAAAGGGGAGCAAATAAAGCATCAAGATGGAAAATATAACCAACACAGCCACTATTTCGATCATTATTTCCTAGGTGTTACATTCAATTTGCTCCTTCCTTTTCTTAGTTCACACACTGGTCAGTAGAGCTCCTACAGGCTGGGATGAGGAAGGCAGTTTCTGCCTCTTTTAGGAGGTATTTTTTCCTTCTCTGGCCTACCCAAGCGGATTAATCGCCCCCACATGGTCTCTCCCCTGCTTCCTACATTTTACTCAGTCCCAAAGCACCTGGGAAGGTTTAAATGATTGTTACAACTTCTATTTGTTTGTTTGTTCTTTCAGGTGATATCAAGATTATCGAACAAATCTACGGTCTCACAGGTATGGCTTTTGCCAAAGAACAGAATCTTTATCTAAAATCTGTAGGATTTCCTGTAAATCTGTCTCCCACTTCAGGGTTTTATGTATTTATTTTCTACTTTCCCTAAAATGCTTCCCACTGAAATGTATTGACTGACTTTCTGGAGTTTGGAGCAGAGAAGTATTGAAAGTCATCTATTTAAGGGTTTTATTGTTGTTGAAAAGCAGTCGTCACCAGAACCTGGCAAAAGTAGAAAAATCCCGAGGAATTGACTTCGGAAGTACATTTGTTATGTTTAAAGTTAATAATCAAATGTTTTCTTGTAAGCTTCCGATGATGGTACAACATGGTTATCCATAGTATAAAAAAAAAATGTCTCAGATATTCTGGAAGGGGTTTCACTTGAGCTCTTAAGATAATCCCAACTTTTTAGAATCCTCCAATTTCACAGAAAACTTTCCCAAGAAACAGTGATTTATCAGATTTATTACCTAGACTTTTACTACCAATGATACTGTGACAGGAACCTAGAAATAGCTCCCTTTTTTGCTCTGTATTCTCCTTGAAGCAGAACCCAACACCTTTCACACACGTGTGTACACACAGACACGTGTACATACAGAGAAACACCAATCCAATCCTATAACACACGTAAAAGACATTGATAATTTACTGAAGATAGCTGGGGCACAGACAGGGTTTACTTTTAATACTATTGGGAAACTTCTTAAAAGCCCTTAAAACATCTCAGAGCATTCAACTGAGTTTCTCTCTGGCACTAGTTGTCTTCTTTCTCATCTCTACAAAATCCCTCCTCAGGAGCTGGCAAAATGGCCATTATGTTTCAACTCTTCTCAACAGGCAGCCTTTCCTCACTACTTTACCCCCTTTTCCCCAACCACTCCTATATTCTCTTTCTCATGAGAAATCCTGCCTTCCTTTGGATTTTCCAATTTGAATTCCTCACTCCTTCATAGCACAGTGAAAATGAACATCCCTGCTAAGAACACAACATCTGTAACTTTCAAAAAAAAATCTTCTGTATAATTTAGGCTTCAGCATCAAAATCACCAGCATAACAGCTTCAAGGCAAAAGATATTTATTTCTCTCTCGTGAACAAGGCCAGAGGTGGGTGACATAACTGTGTCAACAGGGTCCTGAGCTTTCTTCTTTTGGTTTCATTATCCTCAACACATGGTTTCCTTTTTTAAGACCTCCTCATTCTCTAAGATGGCTGCTAGAGATCTATCCATTGTATCGGTATTCCAGACTAGAAACTAAAAAAACAAAACAAAACAAAACAAAAACACTGAAGGGTAGGATAGAGGCTTCCCTCTTTCCAGAAGTCTTCCTGTAAGTTCCTTTTAACCTGTCCACTTGCCTGCTATCACCTCAGAACTTAACTTCATGGCCAAACCAAGAGGCAAAGGAAGCTGAGAAAGGTGATCTTTGGGCAAGGTACATTCCTAAGAATTCTGTTAACTAGCAAAGAAGGGGAGATTATATAAAAAGGGGTAACCAGCACTCTGTGTAGAATCTGCCCTGAGGCAAATGTTTCCATTTTCTTCACTATCATCATCATCATCATCATCATCATCACGAGGGCAAGCATCTATTTTAAGTACTTTCAGTGCACACTGCTAAGTGTTTTAACTTCCATTATCTAATATCTATATCCTCATACCATTCCCAATTTACAGATGAGGAAAACAAGGATTTAAATGATTTAAATGATGTTACTTGACCACCATTGCAGGTAGAAGTCTCCAGACTTCTAGGACTGTGTGACCGAAAGTTCACGCATTCAACCATTAGACTTTATTCTGTTTCCCCTGTAGTCATGGCAGGTTTGACTGAATCTAGTCCACTGTGCGTTTGAAATGGCTATCCCATAGAATGTCATGAGCTAAATTAGAGATTCCTTTGACTATGGGGAAAAGAACATCATTGCCCTCGTGGAAGCATCTGTTGGGAGGAAATGAAGAAGGGGTGGGTCAGAAGACAAGGAAGAAATCTGTGGTTGAAATGTATGGCAGTGTATACATGGATGAATCCAGCTGCACGAGGGAAGCAAGCATTTCTGTATGGATAGCCCGAGGAAAGGAGCTGGAACTCCTGTATGGGCGTTGCATGTGGGGCTGGGTGTTTAATAATCTAATAAATTTGGGTCCTGTCTGTAATAATGGTAGGGGGAATAATTAATTCTTGGTGTAGGTAATGTTGGCTGCCTTGATCACAAGTGTCAGTATTTAAGCAACTTGCCCCAAGTGCCAAGTCTCCATGATAAAATGGAAGTTTGAAATCCGAACAAACTTGTAGAAGTACAAACACTATAGATTATTAGAGAATTACATCAGGACCAGCGGAGCCTCCTTGAACCAAAGGAATGATTAAACTGCCAATGGAAATGTAAACAGAAGTTCAGTTAAAGAATTCACTCATTGTTCTTCATTTCTTTGATAAGTTTGCCCCGTGTGTCTTTAACTGGGTGAGCTAATTTCTCTATTCTACAGTGCTACTAAACAGTTTCATGAGTAAACTATTTTGCTTAGCTTGGCCAGTTTTAAACTGGATGGGCTGTTGCCTGTTAAAGTCACCACACGTTCAAGTTCATTTTTTGTTGTTGTATGTATCATTATAATGGTTACAGGAAAATCAATAGATACCGATAAACCAACTGTTTATTAATATGAAGTAATAACCATGACAGCTCATGAGATTTAAATAGCACACTTAGATCTTTTCAGCTTATGACCTTATTTCTATTAGAAATTATTGATGAGCAAGTAGAAACAATTGTATCCTCAAAAGAAAATGAGGCACCAAAAAAAAAAAAAAATGAATTGAGCCTTTGGAGCAGAGAAGCCATGTCTGGGGCAGAGCAAGAAACACCCACTCTTCTAGTGACTCCATTGAGGGCCACTAGCTTAGCCTTTGCTGTTCTCTCTGCCCTGCCCCATCATCATTATCTTCGTTGTCTTTATCCAACCTCTCCCTCACTTCTTCTTAGTCTAAAAGGTTGAATGACTCCAGTCAAGGGTCCAAGATGGGTTTTTTTTTCTTCCAAAATTTTATTTAAATTCCAGTTGGTTAACATATAGTGTGGTATTGGTTTCAGGAGTAGAATTCAGGGATTCATCACTTACATACAATACCCAGTGCTCATCTCAACAAGTGCCCTCCTTAATGCCCATCACCTATTTAGCCTGTCACCCCACACACCTCCCCTCCAGCAACCCTCATTTTGTTCTCTATAGTTAAGAGACTCGTATGGTTTGCCTTCTCTCTGTTTTTATCTTATTTTGTTTTTCCTTCCCTTCTCCTCTGTTCATCTGTTTTGTTTCTTAAATTCCACATATAGGTGAAACCATATGGTATTTGTCCTTTGTCTTTCTCTGACTTATTTTGCTTAGCGTAATACACTCTAGTTCCATCCTAAAAATAGAACCACCCTACAGTCTAACAATTGCATGACTAAATATTTATCTAAAGGATACAAACCCCAGATAAGAAGGGGCACGTGCACCCCAATGTTTATAGCAGCATTATCAACAATAGCCAAATTATGGAAAGAGCCCAAATGTCCATATACTGATGAATGGATACAGAAGATGTGGTTTGTGTATACACACACACACACACACACACACACACACACACACACACAATGGAATATTACTGAGCCATCAAAAAGAATTAAATCTTGCCATTTCCAACAACATGGATGGAACTAGAGTCTAAGATGGGGTTTAGCAAGACTTCTTCCTTTCCCAAGGTTCTCAAGGGGAGCAGGCCAAATGGTTTGCTCCATTTCCTTCCAACTGACATCTGAAAGTAAAGATAGCAGGAAGCAGAGTAGCTGTGGATGCCGCGGATCTTACTCCATCTATCTGATCCAAAATAGGAAAGGTTTTTATTCTCAAAGATAATATACTTTTCTGGTTGACCTCCATATAAAGTTCCACTGAAGACCCTATAACTTTAAAATAACAAGGCCCAAGACCTTCCAGTAAAATTGAAAATGTCCTTACTCCTAACAGCATGCCATCATATCCTATTACAGATGACAGGCTGATTAAAATCTAGATGCCAAGCTGGTAAAATGCACCCTTCCCACCAGGACAGTTTAAGAAGACCAAGAGAGGTGTTAGCCGACCAACACCAGGATAGCAGAGAGGGTAAACCCGGGGAATAGCAGAAATGGCGAGACATTGAACACCTGAATAAATAATAGCAAAATCTGCAAAGTCTTAAGTTTTCATGAGACGTAAGTTTCTAAAAGATTTGACGTTGTTTCGATAGGACCACCAGCATGAATGATATTCCTCTCAAGCGGCCTTTGCAATCTGTACTAATCTATGTTATCACTGATTTAGTCAGAGCCCAAGGGAAATGGCAGCATCAACAAAAGACTCCCGTCCATTGTGGAAGATGAGGAAGAGGAGGAGGAAGGGGAGGAAGAAGAGACAGCCTCCCTCTCTCCCATCTACACAAGGGGATCCTCCTCTTCACGCAGCAAGAAGGTGGGAAGCAGTAAAAGCTATCTAGGCTTGAGCTTGAAGCAGCTGGCCTCAGGAACAGTGCCGTTTCACTCACCTATCAGAGTCTCCAGTTCAAATTCCCCAAAAAACAAACAGGAAACTGACCCCCCTAACCATGGAAAAAGGAAAGAGAGAAACTTGAAATTGCAACTTTCGGCTTTGAATAGTTCTGGACCCCCAGACCTCAGTCCAAGGTAAGAATCACATCATATAATTCTTTCCTAGGTAAAAATGGCTGCCTTTTATTCAAATTGGTACCTAGTTAGTAAATTATTCAGCCCTCTGGGCCTCTCAACCACACAGGTTCCTAGCCTGGGTTCTTCCGCTTTCCTGAATATTGTGTGTAAATTTTGCGTCTGCGTGGAGGTGTGTACAGTATGACAATAGTTTTAGTTACATTCTCGAAAGGGTCCATTAAATGTTCAGAAGGCCTTCTTCACTCCCTTCATCCATTTAGCTCTACCTAAGTGTTGATGTTCATTTTCAATGCTATTTTCTTTATCATTGTGGATAACCGAAGCTTACTTTTATTTCTGGCCTCTTCCGTAGGTAACACAGCATAGCTCTATTTTTAATTTTAAAAATTCTCTTTAGGATTAACTAAAGATGATTGAGAGGCTGAAAAATCCTGACTCAGAAATGTGAAAGAAGTGGTCTATGGAGCATAAAAGCAATAGTAAAAAATCACATCATAGCTGACAATAAATAGAAGCAAGAAAAAAAAAATACTGAGTGCTTCCTATGTCCCATGTCCTCTGCTAGGTAATTTCACATTCGCTATTACATTTAGTCTTCTCAAGAGTCCTGTAAAGTAGTTCAAATTATCTATACTATTTTGTCCAAAATCTCAGAGATTAAGTTTGGAAATCTGTATTCAAATTCTATTTTTCTACTTGTAAAGCAAGTGATATTTCTAAATATATTTAGCTACTCTTTTGAAGAACACAATTCATCCATTGAGAGAGATTTTTTTTTTTAAATAAGCAAAACATACTTAGAAGTTCAGGAATTCAGTTGAGGATGGTAATTTGAAAACATTGCCTTACTCTTCTCCTTCCTAAATTTGTAATAAGAAGAAAGACAGTAAATTTTAAATAGGGGAAAAATATATCAGAACTGAAAAAGAAAGGTTTATCTTGAACTTATAAGAAGAACATTTTTCCTTTTATATATAGAAAAAGATTGTGAGGACATACATCAAAATGCTAACAGTAGTGGTGCATTACAGGTGATTTTTATTTTCTAATTTTTGTTACTTTTATGTTTATATTTTCTACAAAAGACTTATAGTTTTTAAATAATGAGTGCATTAAATAGCATTTAGCAAGGAAAGAAGACTAGCCAAAGTCCTAATAGTCGTTTATATGAAATTCTTTAACTCTTACTTCAGAGTTCTGTCCAGGTTCAGAGTAAAGGTGTCATCAAGGTTATTTAATGTGATGCCATAATCATTAGGTTAAAAGATTTTAATTCTGAATGAAGTGGTGATTTAATATGAATTCAGAGAAGAGGACTTCAGTAGCTTAAGGTGTTCAATCTAAGAATAAATAAGCTTGCAAATTCTACAGCATTTCTGTCCAATAGAAATATAATGTGAGCTAAAATTGTGAGGCACATATGTAACTTTAAATTTTCTAGTAGCCACATTTTTAAAAAACAAAACAAAAAATCCACATACACAAGTGAAGTTAATTTTAGTAATATATTTTATTTGACTCACTATGCCCCAAATAATTAATTTCAAGTGTAAATAACAGTAAAATTTTACTAATAAAACCATTTGCATTTTTTACTCAAATATTCAAAATCTAATGTGCATTTTATGCTTACAGCACAGCTCAACTTGCATGAGCCACATTTCAGGTGCTCAATAGCCATACAAAGCTAATGGCTACCATATTGGAGAGCACAGCTTTAGAGACTGCAGAATTTAGAAATCAATACAATATTTTTAAGTCTCCTAGAAATACTGGAACCAAAAGCAAAAATGCACAACTAGCCAATTTCCTTTATTTTAAACAGGATCGTTGATGGAATTGAAGATGGAAACAGCAGTGAGGAAAGCCAGACTTTTGACTTCGGCTCTGAACGCCTCAGACCAGAGCCCAGAGTTTCTCCTCCTCTAGGAGGTAAGCTCTATATTTAGTCTTCTGTCAAGGGGTGGTATTTCTTTTTTACTTGTAACGTTTGGCATTGACCCTTTTTTGCCTTCCCATTCTCTGAGTATTTCCCACATGTTAGAACTTTACCCATGCCATGGAAAAATTTGATTTGAGTCTATGCCATCTCCAAGTTTCTAAGATATCATTTGTAATTGTTCCTCTGTCCAGCCTAGATGCCCTGCCATTTACCAGCCCAGGTAAATGGTGTGTTAGGAGACTCAAATGTCTGCTATTCATTAAAGGGTGACCATGTTTTCTTAGGATAGATGCAGATTAAGCCACAAAAATAACATTACCAAGAAGAAAAGCTGCGTTGGTTGTATACTATAGGAACATAGGTTATATTTATCCAACTTCTTGAGGAGAGATCCTGTATTTGCATTTTGTCAAAGGATAAAACAACTTCAGAAGGATGTTTGAAGGCTGGAAATGAGGGAAATCTGTATGAAGCACTGTGCTCTAGCAATGGTAGATTAATGTAAGGGTACTCCCAAACCCAACCCAGATTCCTCTCTCTCCCTTGCCTTCTTGAGCTCATTGCCCATAAAAAGTAATCTGTCAACATAATGAAGGCCGGAATGACAAAGAAATTGTAAAGAAGATGCACCTGTAGTTAATAAAGGGAGAATAATGAACAAGCATAGGCTATCCAAAACAATTACCAGAAAACTGTAAGATGAAAGGCCAGCAGTCCCCTGCCAGCTCTGTCCTCCCCTTCCCACTCAGCTCTGAGATCCTTGTGTCAGGATCCATTACTAATTAGTGAATCCCTCCATGAACAAAGCCAAGCCCAGTAAAGACTTTTGAATGTACGGTCCTGGGTGAGTGTGTGTGTCTCCTTTTGGTGGAATTGCAGTATTCCATCTCAGCAGTCCTTCCTGGCCCTCATTATCGTCTAGGGAAACGGAAGGGTCCTTGCAAGCCTCCTTGCTGTGGGGTGGGGGAGGGGAGGTGTGCAGGGGGAATGGAAGACAGGGAAAGAAGGAGTGCAGATGTCAGTGAGCAATCCTGATTCATTCATTCAGTTGACTTACATGTGCTGATATTACTCTGGGGAAAGAGGCACAGAAAGCATATAGCCACACTGATGTATTTGCTGCGAAAGTTGATGGCAGGTCCCAACCGGAAGTTTTCCTTATTGACTCACCTAGACCTGGAGATGTTGCACAGAACCTCACCATGTCTATCCACCTATTTCTGCTCCCACCATCTTCTTAGCCTTCTCTTTTCCTCTTCCCAGTATGTAGCCCGATACTCATGCCCTCAAGCAACAGATTTTCTTAGCTCTATCTCGTAAATATCCCTCGATTCTAAGATTTTGTATCCTTACTGCCACCATATTTTTCCTTGCCACATCCATCTCTTGCCTGCTTTGCTACCAGAGTCTCTTCCCTGGTCTCACACTGCTCTCCATTCAGAGTAAACATTTTTAAAAATACAAATTTATTCTTATAACTCTGATCCTATGCGTAAAATACTGACAGGGCTTCCTATTACCCTTAATGTGAAATTCAAACCTATTACCTAATTGCCTTTTAAATGTCTCTTTTCCCTGCTAGATTCTAAACTCCATGAGGGTCAATTAGATTTTCTTTATTCATTGTTCTCTCCTCTAAAGGAGGCTTAGCCTACCATATATGTTCTCTAATCATTCATTGAATTAATAGATTAACTTTGCAAAATGAAAATAATATATATTATATATATATATATATGTAATATATATATATATCTCCTTTCTACTCCAGCTAGCAACGATTTATCTGTACTTTTGTCCCTGACAGAAATAAATGTATTTGGAAGAGCAAGGTTTAAAAAAAAAAAAGTGGAGATAAGAGAACCAGAAAATGGGAGAAATTATCTTTTAGAGCAATTCAGGAAGAGATAGGAAATCTGCAGTAGAGTTTAGCACCTGAAATAGAAGTTGGGTGGCGGCGGGGTAGGGGTGGGGAGGCTCTAATGGACACAGGAATCAATATTTAGGGGAGAAAAAGAGGAGGAGGAACAGAACATCCCTTTTCTATGGTTTAGTCATTGGCTCTGATATATTTTTAGAGAATGGTCAAAAAAGGAAATGTCAGGCACCTGTGTGGCTCAGTCGGTTGAGCGTCCGACTTCGGCTCAGGTCATGATCTCATGGCTTGTGAGTTCGAGCCCCGTGTCGGGCTCTGTGCTGACAGCTCAGAGCTGGAGCCTGCTTTCAATTCTGTGTCTCCCTTTCTCTCTGCCCCTCTCCTGCTCATTCTCTGTCTCTCTGTGTCTCTCTCTCTCAAGAATAAATAAACATTAAAAAAAAACTTAAAAACAAAAATGGAAATGTGTCATCTTGGAACATGGTGGTGATTTGCCATGGACACATCCCATCAGGGAGGTCATGGTCCCCACCATGATACGTGCCCAGTTTCAAGGTGTGTATCAGACAGGATCCAGAGGATTACTAGAAGCATGTTCAATCCCAGGGAGACAGAACCTACAGTGCACAGGCATCAGGAAGAGTTAAAGGCAGTAGCTTAGGTTTCCTTACCCATTTCAACTGCCTTAATCCTCGCATATGAAGTTTATTACTAAAGGACCCATTCTGTGTGTGTTACACTTTTCAGACTCAGAGATTGGAGCTGCTGTTCTCTTCATCAAAGCAGAGGAGACCAAGCAGCAAATAAATAAACTCAACAGTGAGGTATGGAGCTTTCTCTTCCTTTGGTCATGCTGGAGTGGTAAGAGCTATAAATCCTAGTTACCAGCAAAAGCAGTATAATGTAGTAATTACAGGCGTATGCTCTGATGTCAGACCACCATGGATGAATTCCCACTAAGCCTCATGTGAGTTATGTGACCATTGACAAGTTCCTTACTTTCTCTCATGCTCTATTTCCCCACGTGTAAGTAGAGGGTAATGATTATGCCTACCTTATGGCCCATTGTGAAATTGAGACAGTGCAGGCAAATCATTTAGCATAAAGTGAGCACTAACTAAATGAAAATTATACTAATTAGCATCATAAATGTATTGATACTTGGTATAACTGGTGCTTTTTCACTTTTTTCATGTACTTTAATTTTTAATGAGTTAAAGCAAGGTGATTAATCCAAAGATGAATGCTATTTCTCAGAATAATCAAATGGCCTGAAATGCGCTTCTTTTCCCTGACATATATTTGCTGTGTAACTTTGAGCACTTTACCTCTCTGGACCTTGCCATCTATTCATGTGAAATAAGGTAATTTTTAGGACCTTTATTAAAATATATTTTGCATATCATAAAACTCATTCCAAGTGTACAATTCAATGATTTTAGTAGCCTTATCGAACAGTTCTACCGTCACCGTATCAGTTTTAGAATGCTTTTACCTACATCCCTGCAGTAAGACCTCTCGTAGCCATTTATGATTAATCCCTGTTCCCACATCCAGCCCTAGGTCACCACTTACCTACTTTTTGCCTTTTCTGGCCATCTCATATAAATAGAGAAGGCAATATCTGAATCACTATCCTAACTTTGGTGCCCTTCCGAAAAATTTTAATAATTTTGTCTCGAATAAAAACATTCGAGACAATTTGGAGGCAAATAGTTTATTTGGGAGGTGGCCCAGGAAGCAACATAAAGGATAGAGAGGTAAGGCAGAAGAGAAAGGGAAGCACAGAAAGAAAGGCGTGTTAATAAGATAATTAACTCTGTGGGCAACTGGGGCTCAATCCTGCTGGGGACCACTGAGAGAGTATGTAGGACAATTCAAAACTGTTCCACCATAAGGCAAGGAAAAATGGAATTGGGGGTGGTTCCTGAGAGATTGACTCCCTTGCTCTTCATGCAGGCCTCGCTGTAGAGGAGACTAGAAAGGTTCTTCAGACAAAAATACGCAGGAAGACCTGGACCTTCCGGGTACACCTAGGGTGAGGGCACATGGACGGGCACAGACAGTGTAATAGAATCCCTTTCTAGGACTAAGATTGCCTGAGGAGATCGTAGCAAAAAATATAATAGTTATTGACACTGGGAAGATTTGTGGAAAATGAAATCATGTTATCATATCAGTTTCCAATTATCTGCAACAATGGAAAACTGGGTAGTTTGTCATAAAGCCCAGAGGTTTCTCTTAAACCTGTGTATCTTCAGCTTAGTGAAGATTTATGATTTACTGCTGTCTCTCCTTCTGCGCCCACTTTCTCTGGGAGTAAGATTGTTGCTAACAAGACGTAAGAGAGACAAAGGGCAGACTGACAATATAGGAATGAAAAACTAATCAGATTGAAACTCCTTAAATCACAAAGACTTGGCCATACACTGGGTCTCGTAAATAACATCTTGTTAAATACAACAAAACAAACCTAAATACCCTGTTAGAAAACTTTTTATTGAACAATTTCTTTTCAAATATTTTTCTTGGCTAAAAGCACCAATTAATATGAACTCTTTGGATTCTTTTCCCTCATATGTGAGATCATTTAATGGTTTTAAGAACTGACTGACCAATGTCTTAGCTCAAATACTAGAGTCAGTAATTATTCTGGGGAAAAATGTGTTTATATCTTCACCTTTTGGAATGTACATAGTTTCCCAAATCACAGCTGTAAATCCACACCCTCTATGATTTTCCTTTGACCATGTGAACTAGTGGTAGATACGTTAAAACAGATAACCACTTGGAAAACAAAATATTTCCCCAATGTGATTCGGTATTTATGATTGCTTTTCTAGTGAGATGATATAAATCTTTTTATCTTGCCATATATTGAAATGAAAAGGGCAAGGTAAAATATCAATGGTCCAATTATCCTTCCCTAGGGAATTAGTTTTTCCTTATAGGAAAATACCTGATTTCTTCATGGCTGAAGCTTAAGTTAGAAAAATCTTATCCTTTGCACAGAATTTAATTTATAGTCTTGACTCTTTGGGTAGTGCGTTAAAACCCACTAAGACAGGCAGAATGAAAATACAAATTGGCTTCAAAGTGTAAAATTATTTTTCTTCCGACCTACTTGTTTTTTTCCTCCTATCTCCTATAATGTCGTTTATGTAGCCAAAAAAAAATCTGTCTTTTAAAATCCAAGCCTAATTTTTCCACTTCCCCTGTATCCTGCCACTCACCCATGTGATCATTTGATTGCTTTATTCTTCATTTATTCTTTTCCTTGTTCTGAGTAAACAAGAGAAGAATTGATAATGAACATGGGATGCACTGCATAATAATAACTCTTTAATAAAAAGGGCAATCCCCAATATATGCGAGGCATGTCGAGCATTATGTAAAGTTTGAGCACATAGCAACAACCCCATTCTGATATTTGCCCAGACATTTAAGATATAAAGACATTGTTCATTGATGTGTAGATTTCATAATCAGCTGGCTAAATACAGAACAAAAATCAGAAAGGAAATAATGTTGGTAATAACCTACATTCACAGAACAGTGAAGGGTTTAAAAGATGTAGGGCAGCTGCTAATATTAGAACGCTTTTGAAAACATTGTCATTGCTCTACAGCGGACAAAGAAATAGTGCAATTCTAAGGAAATTGTTTAAAAATAACAACAAAATGTCACCGTGGGGGACATGGGCTGTGTAAGTCAAATGCTCCATTTCTGAAAAGGTTTGTAGGTAAGGGTTAGAATGTTTTCTCATTTCTGAAATCTGCCTGACCCAGAAAGACATTGCGGCAAAGCCTACCAAGGGAACCTACGTGCTCTGCCACAGCAGGCATAAGACATAAAACACACTAGTAGAGAAAGAGAATGAGCTGTAGAGAAAGAAAAATATTCTTATCCCTATTCATAAAATTAACTCTCTGACTTCAGCAAAGCGTTCACCTTCCCTAAGTTCAGATTTTTTCTCTATTAAATGGTAATGATGAAATCTGCAATATAGGATTGTTGTGAGGACCTAATACCATATGTAAACCATTCAGCATGATGTCTTCTGTTAATAAGGGGTCAAATACTCATTCGCTCCTTATATAAGGTTGTACTTCTATCCAACAAAAGGTAACTCTCAAGTTAGCACCCCCGCCCCCCTACTCTCCCCCGCCCAGTGCAGACTAATTAGTCCATGTTTATGGAAGAAAATGAAAATGAATGGACTTAAGGGAAACATTTGATCATGAAAGTGACTACTTTTTACCTGAGACTTTTCTCTTGCTATGAATTACCAAATATAGGGGCACCTGGGTGTCTCGGTCAGTTAAGTGGCCAACTCTTGATTTTGGCTCAGGTCGTGATCTCAAAGTTCGTGAGATTGAGTCCCGCTTTGGTCTCTGTGCTGACAGCAAGGAGCCTGCTTGGGATTCTCTTTCTCCTCTCGCTCTCTGCCCCTCCCCCCACTCATGCTCTCTCTCCCTCTCTCTCTCAAAATAAACATTAAAAAAAAGAAAAGAATAGAAAATTAAAATAGAAAAATGAAAGGGCATATTGTTTATATTTCAGTGTATCTTATTTTAGCTAAATAGTTTGATGTAATAGTGTCAGTGTATTGATGTAAAGAACACTTGTTCTATGAGACTTCAGGATTAAAGGGCTAAGAGACCTTAAGTATGCCAGTTTACCAATCTTTAATCATTACCTGATATTACACTAAACACAAATAGCAAAATGATTATAAAACTAGGCAGAATGGAAGCTTACAGGAAAGATAATCATAGCCAAATCTTCATTTTCAAAATGAAAAAATGCAGGTGGCTTGTGAAATCATCCTTGCTCAACAAAGGGCATTTTGACTGGAATTCTCTGATTGACACTTTTAGAATTTTATTTTGTTTAAAAAATAAACAACTTCATTGAGATATAATTAACATATCATATAATTCATCCATTTAAAGTGTATAATCTGAAGCCTTTCAGTATGTTCACAGAGTTGTGCATTCATCACCATACTCAATTTTCAACCATTGTAAACCATTACCCCACAAAGAAGCCCTATACCATATAGCCATCACCCGTGATGCCTGAAGTTCCCCTACCCTCAGCCCTACTAATCTACATTCTCTGTCCATATATTTGCCTGTTCTGAACATTCCCTTTAAGTGGAATCTTACGTTATAGCCCTCTGTGACCAGCTTTTTTCATTTAGTATGAGGTTTTCAAGGCTCACCCATGTTGTGGCCATACCAATACCTCATTTCTTTTTACACCCACGTAATATTCCATTGTATGGATATACCACTTTTTGCCTATTCATTCACCAGCTGATGGGCATTTGTTACCACTTTTCAGCTAATATGAATAATGTCGCTGTGAACATTCATAAAACATTCACACAAGTTTTTGCGCGGACATGTTTTAATTTCTCTCGGGTAATTAAGTGGAATTGCTGGATCGTATGGTAACTCTGTGTTTAAAACATCTGAGAAACTGACAGACTGTTTCCCAAAGCAGCAGCAGCACTTTACATTCAGCAACATATGAAGGTTCCAGGCTCCTATTTGCTTGCCAACAATTTTTTATTTGTTATTATAAGACTTTGTTATTCTAACCACACTAGTGTGTGTGAAGCGGTATTTCATTGTAGTTTTCGTTTGAATTTCCTGGATAGCTATTAATATTGAGGATCTTTCCATGTGTTCATTCTTTGGAAAATCGTCTGTCCAGATCCTTTAACCACTTTAAAATTGGGCTGTTTCTTTATTCCTGAGTTGTAAGAATTCTTTATATATTCTAGATACAAGTTATGATTTTCAGTTTTCTTCTCCCATTACTTAAGTTGCCTTTTCATTCCCTACATGCTGGTCTTTGAAGCACAAAAGTATTAATTTTGGTGATATCCATTTTATGTATTTTTTCTTTTGTTCTTTGTGACTTTCAGGTGACATTTACAAATTTCTATCATGAGATCAGTAAAGTCTGCTTCAGTCAAACAAATAAAACAACAATAATGGAAGTTGTTCTTAAGAGTTGCTTTACTACTTTTCTAAATGGCTATGAAGATTTAGAATTCTATTAATAATTCACACAAGGAAACCTACATGAGTAATACCCTATGGTAAAGGATATTCCTTAATCCTCTGAATTACTGTTATCATATCTTTTCATTGAAAATTGGTTCAACTGAAACACACTGACAGAATTGCAAGACCATTCCAAGATCCTACTATACAATCTCTTTTCTTCCTCATCATGATCCTATTTAACTCTTGACCATCAATTCTCAAAAGCAAAATAAAAAAAAAAGCTATACATTCACTTGTTGACGTAGAAAAACAAAATCCATTTAACTGCTGGCAAAGCCATTCTGCATTTTTCATTTCAAAACATAAGTATTATTGACAATAATGATTCATTTCATGCACACAGCTTTCTAAACTGGAATATACCCAACTATTTAGTGCTTTACAGGACACTTTTTGCTTATTTTCACTTCTCAGGCCTGTATGCATAGATAGATTTGTATCTCTCGTGAGAGGTTTACTGATCATAAATAAATAAATAAATAAATAAATAAATACTCTAAAGAATAATGAGGATCTCCCAAAAGAAAAATATATATGTAAATCGCTCAAAAGCTTTTCCTGTGAAGTGTGAATTTCGCATTCATGTAGTTTTGGATATTAGCTGTTTCGGTCCTCCAGGCCTGTGATCACTTACATATAGACCTCTTCTAATTTTGAATAGGGAGACTAAATGGACATATTGGTAAGGGCCCCAGGGAGACCAATGCCATATTTCAAATGGGCAATTTGAGCAGGGTTGAATAAAAGGAGTACTTACAAAGAAGTTAGTTGAGTATAGAGAAAACACAAAGGATAGAACAGTCGCTCCCACCGTGGGGATAATAACAGAAGGTCAGTACAACACCTAGGTCTAAAGGGCCCAGAGTAGAGACTGGTTATAGAATCTTGAGTCAGAGGAAGGTGGGTGAAAAGCCACCTGAAAGGAGCTGTGATCTTTGTTGGGATCTTCTACCCACCTCAACCCTGCAGGGAAGCAGCCGGAGGAACACATACCCCAACCTCCCTCTCCTACCCCCCTCTGATCTGCTAATGTTCTACAATGGCCAAACCCAACCAGAAACCAAAGAACCAATGAGCCTGTTGATGGAGTTCATACAAGTCAGCCTCCAAGGAGCAAAACTGGTTGGAAAGTGAATCTGTTCTAAAAATACAAGTGGGAAATATTCAGTAAAATGAGTCACTATGTATTCAAGCAAGTACAGAAAAAATCAAATGAAATTTAAACAATTAGTTATTGATTGCTTATTACTAGTAATTAGCCAGTTAGTAGTAACTAGTTATTTACTTACTACTAACCAATAGTTTCAGAATAACTGGTTATTTTTTAAAAAGATGGATATGGGTATTCCCCTCCCATACTTGCTAAATAATTTGTAAGTTGATATGTTTTTAAAAGAATATGCCCCCCTGCCATTTTCCATTCATCAATAGGAAAATTAAGTTCAATAATTGATCCAATCCAACAGCTACAAATAATATTCAAATTTTTTAAATAGAATCTTATAGTCGGAAGTGATTACAGGGAAACTTTCTTTCCTATCCTCCCCCAATACATGAATTTCCCCCTTTTTAAAAAATTTTTTTTAATGTTTATTTATTTTTGAGAGAGAGAAAGAGAGTGTGAGCCGGGGAGGGGCAGAGAGAGAGAGGGAGACACAGAATCCAAAGCAGGCTCCAGGCACTGAACTGTCAGCACAGAGCCCGATGCGGGGCTCAAATCCACCAACTGTGGATCATGACCTAAGCCGAAGTAAGATGCCCAACTGACTGAGCCACCCGGGCGCCCCCATGAATTTCCCGGTGTAAAAAGGAGAACCTCATACATCTTTCAAAAGAGCTATGATTTTGCCTCCAATACCCTATGAATTTGTTTGATTCTTCTATGATGAATCCCAATTCTTAAGTCCCTTCTTTAAGCTTTAACACCTGCTTTCTAAACTTGCCATTCAGTATTTACTTTTTATGTACATTTATGTTATTTTCACATGTACATTTCTTCCTTCCCCAAGGCCCTTGAGAACTTGGATTATGTCTCCAAAGAATTCTGTGAATTGCCTCAAAATTGTCACTATTTTTGTTATTGTTAAAATTCTGAAACTTTACTGAAGTGCAACAGAGAATATCCTGTATCTCAAATAAGGACTTGGAAATAAGCATATATGAACTTGTGAAGGTTTGGGGTTTTTTTAAGTCTTTTTATTGGAGAACAATTAAGCACCTAGAGAAATGGACACTGACACTTCCCATTTACTTGTGCACAATTATAAATAAACACAATATCATAAATCAGTACTAAATTAGTCACATTTCCTTTTTATGCTTATATGACCACGTGATAGGATAGATTTTGAAATAATCAATTTTTTATAAATAATGAGTAGAAGAATTATTCTGAAACAAATATTTAAGCAACCTCAGCTTTGATATTATTGTATTTTCATATTGTGGTAGAATCATAAAATCTGAAATTTGGGAGATATCTCAGAGGCCACCTATTCTGGCTTTTCACCCTATATGAGAATTTTCTTTCTGAGGTTATTGGCAAGAAGTTATTTTGCCTGAGTATTGTCTGTAGTAAGAACTCACTATGCCTCAAAGAAATTGGTTCCCAAACCTACTTGTGCTTTCAGATTCTCAAGGAATGTTTTTTACAGGATTATAGATATTTTTACAAATTAATATATAAAATAACGACTACTTTTAAAATAACTATTCCTTTGGCCAAGCATAGACCAACTAAATCTCAGAACCTCTCGAGTTGTCACTGGGTATCTGTATTTTTTTTAATTCTCCAAATGCTTCTGATGACCACCAACCACATTTCTCAATTACTTTAGCTCTTAGAAACCTATTCTCTATATTTAGCTCATATAACTCTCTGTAAAGACTTTTATTAATTTTTCTTACTTCTGTCCCTCTTGAGTTGAATAGAAAAAGCTATGTAAATGTTTTTTCAATGAAAATACTTTAAATTTTAGAGGTAGCTAATATCTTTCTTCCTCCCCATTCTGTGGCATGTTTTTCTCTTCTATAAATGTTCTCTCTTCCTTGAAACTTTACTCATGTGACATGAAGTACAGACCCTTAATCATCATGATTAACTTCCTTTGTCTCTTCCCTTTCCTCTGTTCCAATTTCTTAAAGCAATCACAAATGACCCCAGCTGTCCTACAGAGGACATTTCCAGAACAGACATTGTCCACATATTTTAGCTTATGAAAGCACCTAAAGGTCTTGAATTTGTTCTCTCTGTTCAGAAAGCTCTTCTCCAAGATATCTGTATGGACAGCTCTCTTCCCTCTTGCAAGCCTATGTGCAAATGTCAATTTCTCAGTGAAGTCTTCCTTGACCAGTCTTTTTAAAATAGAAGCCCCACTCCCCAAATTTACTTCCAAATTGTTTTCTCTCATAGCCCATCAAAACTCAATTATACTACATAGTTTATTTATCTACATTTGTCATTGTCTTTATCCCCCCCCCCCATTTAGAATGTCAGTTCTATGAGGACAAGAGTCTTTATTTGCCTTTTTCTTTGCTATGATTGGCACACAGTAGACATACATTTATGGTGAGAATGCATTAAAAAAATGCTGGATTATGCATTATATCTATTTTAACCATCAGGCATTAAAACATTGAAGAGAAAAATGGAATTTCACTTCTGAGTTTGAAGAGACATTAGAAATCCTGTCATGTTACATGTTCTTATCACAGATGAGTAAATTGAGGCCCAGAGATCATCACATATGCAGCAAGAGATATAGAAAGCCTGAATCCCAGTTCAGTAGTTTTCTTTTATTGGGTTAGCTTTCAAAGAAGACCATCCTTGGTCTGCAATGAAAAGATTTCCTTCTGAAATATCAGAAACTCACATCAAGACTTGAGTCTTTGGTCTCTTAAATTACCCATATGTACGTAAGTGCAATACTTGATTTAATAATGCACAGCTCGGGGCGCCTGGGTGGCGCAGTCGGTTAAGCGTCCGACTTCAGCCAGGTCACGATCTCGCGGTCCGGGAGTTCGAGCCCCGCATCAGGCTCTGGGCTGATGGCTCGGAGCCTGGAGCCTGTTTCCGATTCTGTGTCTCCCTCTCTCTCTGCCCCTCCCCCGTTCATGCTCTGTCTCTCTCTGTCCCAAAAATAAATAAAAATAAACGTTGGAAAAAAAAAAAAATAATGCACAGCTCATTTTAAGGTATGATAAGTTTAGAAAGGGCTTTCAAAAAAAGACTAATAAAATGTACTATATGTTTATTCAAGAGGAAAATATATGTTTTCCCATATATGTTTCCCATTGATGACTATTCCACATGTTAGCATTTTGAAATCCAGAAAAAGAAAGAAAAGAAAAGAAAAGTAAGGAAAATAAAGAGAAGAGAAAAGAAAAAAGAAAAAAAGTATATTTTAAAGCCAATAAAATGATAGAGTGTTAAGAAGAGACAAAGGAGGTGGCTGGGGGGAGTCCACTTGTAATATACTGACTTTTTAAATGTGTTTTTAAATCAAATATGATAACTGGTAACAAAATACTGTTACGACAGACTTACGCTTACTTCAGTTGATAATCTGCAAGCCTACTTTCTAAAATAAATCTCCTCCGACTTGGAAATAAAGGAGTTTCTATGCAAATAGCATTCATTAAAACGTTTGCTAGGGAAACGTATTTTGTTTGAAACCCCATTATCAGAAAAAGCTTAATTTGGGGAAGGTATCTGCCAGTGGTTAAAAGAAAATCCTTTCTAGACTTCTGAACAAGTTTTAGGTACCATGTTCCATGGTGCTTTATACTACACCTTGCTGGATCGGTCTTTCTCACTGGGGTGTTCAGTGCTCAATTGCTGTGAGAGTTAAAAGAAGAACCCTTGCATTAATTCAGATAGGAACCTACCGTTTTGATGTGTTTTTTTTGGACACTGATTTGCAGTAGTTAAAAATTGGTCATTGAAATTTACAACAACCAGAGATAAAGGAGAAACAATTAATAAAAAATCAGTGTTCTTTTTAGGGTAAAATATTTTGGGGATTTTTAAAGAAATTAAATGCATATAGATGTATTTTTTAAGTGAGGTTCTAGTGTGCATATTGAATATTTTGTTTTTATTTTTTAATCATCAGCAATTTTAAACATACAGATATTGATATAATAACAGATATCCAAATAACTGTTAGCCATATTAGTAAATAATAACATGTCTCCATGTTTCATATGTTGTGCTTTAAAGAAATTTAAAATTTTATATCCTTTCAAGCTCTTTTTTCCTATTTCATAAATAATAGAATTCAAGAGTTAGAGAAAAACATTTAAGAAAAAATTAGAAATTAGAAATTAGGGTAGAAAATTAGAAATAGGGTACTTTAAGCCATTTAAGTGTTCAGCTCTTGATTTCAGCTCAGATGATCTCATTCATGAGTTCAAGACCCACGCTGGGCTCTGCACTAACAGTGCAGAGCCCAGCTTGGGATTCTCTGTCTCTCTCTCTCTCTCTCTCTCTCTCTCTCTCTGCCCTTCACCCACTCGTGTTCTCTCTTTCTCCCCCCCCACCTAAAATAAATAAATAAACATTAAAAAATTAGAAGTGAGAAAAAAATCATTGTAGAAATTGCCTAAATTAGAAGCAACACAAGAACAAATAAACAAATAATGCCAAATTGGTGGTGAAAAGGGAGGAAAATTTAAAGCATCTTATCTAAATGAAGAGAATTTTTTCTAAAAAGGATTAGGAGAAAAGTGTCAAATATTTAAGATAAACAAAGAAGCTCTAACATAACAAAAAAATGTAAGTCTCAGAATAAGAATGCCAAATTCAGGGAACCAAACAAACACTAAGAACAATAATCCAATAAAACTCCCCTAAAATTACAAAAAAAAAATTTTGAAACTGCATACTGCCAATTTCACATCCTAGTGAAATTACTAGACTTTAACGTAAGAAGAAAATTCATTAGTTATTTAGACAAAAAAGATCTTTTTATAAAGGACTAGCAAGGGAAAAATCTAGACTGTCATTAGACTTTTAGACAGCAACATTTTATGCAAGATGAAGTAACATACAAAATATACAAGATGCTTAGGAAAAGAAAGTGTAAACTAAGGATTTTATATCCAACAAAAACGACCATCATGGTGGGCTCCTGGGTGGCTCTGTCAGTTAAGCGTTCAACTTCAGCTGAGGTCATGATCTCATGGCTCATAAGTTCGAGCCCCGCATTGGGCTTTGGGCTGATAGCTCAGTGCCTGGAACCTGCTTCAGATTCTGTCTCCCTGTCTCTCTGCCCCTGCACCACTCACACTCTGTCTCTCTCTGTCTCACAAAAATAAATAAACATTAAAAAAAAATAATAACCATCAGGTACCAAACTGTTAACATGAAAGAACTCAAGGAATATTGTTCCCATATATATTTCCAGAAGAATGCCCTCAAGAACAAGATTCAGAAAAACCAAGATGATTTGAAAGGCATTGTCATTGGACAAGTTCATCAGCATTAAATATGTGCTTATTTCTAGTACCAAGTCTAAATGAAAGTTAAAGAAGAGAAGGTATAAGTTGTCAAAGGTATGCTCTGACAATGTAAATATGGATGAACCATTGAAAGGGGAGTGGGAAGAGAATCAGAATAGAATATGTCTCCCCCAGTTTTTTAACTGTTTTCAGTAATCATAATTTGTAATGGTGGGACTGGTATTGATATATTGCAATTGTTGAATATGTAATGGGGGATAAAGTAAATGAGTAATTATGAGATCTCTTAATTCTGTCATCTTCTATACCTCAATAACCAGAATTCACAGTGTAAAGGAGATACAAATATAGTCCTGAAATAGAGTTAGAAATATTAGTATGAACCTGTGTAGCATCATATACATGCATACATTTCCAAGCTCTTTCAAAAAAAAGGGAGTATAAACAATTACCAGCCCAATAACAGTGAATATGCCTTGATTATGGCCTCAAATAAAATTTCCCATTAAAACAAGCTCTTGGATAAATACAGTCTCTTGGAGAAATAGCTGTTTCCACTTCTGGAGGCATGAAATACACATCAGCCCAGAACACCTTAGTGTACAAGACAGCAAGAAAGTTATCACACACTCCTAGGATGATGTCAAAAGAGCTCAGGAGCCAATATGAAGAGTCTTCCACTGGCCAAAGATGGGATAATATTGGTAAGAATAAGAAATACATGGGATTACAACATAAAATAAGTTACATAAAATAAGTAACAAATGCACCAAAGTGACAGCATAATAAGCTTCTGAATTTCCCTCCTCCTACAGACACACTGAATGTACACAGAATAATTCCCTCGGAGAAATATAAAAATAAGAAATAATAAAAACAAACTGAATGACTCCTACACATCAGGTGAATGAGAAAACCCCCACATGGAAACAGATAGGAAAGGCTGGGACACAAAAACCATAAACCCCACCCCAGGTACACTACCATACAATCAATAGGGAACCCCTAAATCCTAGCATTGGAAAGTTTGGACCTTGTGCAGTACCCCCAACTAGGGCCCTCAAAACACCTAGCTCTGAAAGCCAAACCAGCTTAAGTTCACAAGTCCCACAGGAGCAAGTAAAGTAGTTTTTAAATGGTTGTAAGAACGTATCTATGGTTGTATTTCCAGGTTCAGCAGAGAGGGAGCATGCAGAAATGCCCTTCTAGCTTCTCTCTGGAAGGGAAATGACTGCATACTTTCCCAGCTGCTCAGCTTCTAATCCACCTGCACGTACATGCTGTCTATGATCCTCCACTTTGGGACACTGACAGATCTTGGCACATCCTCAACTACTGGGAACCACCCAGAACAGAGACAACAGCTTTGATAATCACAAAGACCCTAACCCCTCAAGATTCCACCAAAAACTGTTAGAACCAATAAATGATTTCAGTAAAGTTGCAGGATACAAAGTCAACATACAAAAGTCAGTTGTATTTCTATACACTGATAATGAAAGAGAAATTAAGGAAAACAGTCCCGGGACACCTGAGTGGCTCAGTCGGTTAAGCATCCGACATCAGCTCAGGTTATGATCTCATGGTTCACGAGTTAGAGCCCTGTGTCAGGCTGTGTGCTGACAGCTCAGAGCCTGGAGCCTGCTTCAGATTCTGTGTCTGCCTCTCTCTCTCTCTCTCTCTCTCTCTCTCTCTCTGCCCCTCCCCCACCGTCTCAAAAATAAACATTGAAAAAAAAGAAAAAGAAAACAGTCCCATTTACAGTAGCATCAAAAAGAACAAAATACCTAAGAATAAATTTAACCAAGTAAGTACAAGACTTATACACTAAAAACTACAAAATACTGATGGAAGAAACTATAGAAGATCTAAACAAATCGTAAATGCCAATTACAGACTTGCCAGAGGAACTGGAAAAGGCTGTTTCATCTAAATTCTCAGCTTTTACTGAAAGAATTATAATACGTCTGGAGTTAACCAAAGGCACTAAATCCACAATAAGAACTCATGATCTGACCTCTTGGAGTACAAACCAGCAGCATTATCATCAACTGGGGGCTTGTTAGAAATGCAGAATCCCAGAACCCCACATGTACTGAATCTGAATATACATGGTGTCAAGATCCCCAGGTGACTCCTATATACTTTAAGTCTTAGTAAGCACTGTTCTATACAGTTGGTACTCTGAGAAGAGACAGACTTTTGTTTGGTGTTCTTTAATAGCGGTGAGGATCCCTTAGCCAGACAGCAATTTGGATACTAATCAAACTTCGTCACAGGAAGCAGGGAAATAGATGAGAAAAGCAATCAAAGAGTTGATAAATAATGGATTACAATAATACAGCTAAAGTAATAAAGTTGTGTCCGAAGGCCTGAGCTTGCAGAAATTCAATGAAACCATTGGCATAATCACTTTCAAGGCTTGTAATTCTTCTCTTATTATAATTTAAGAGGCAACAGATGCACCTGCAAAAGTGAACCCCTTGGTACTATTTCTGTGTGACCTCAGATAAGCCACATCACCTCTCAACATTCTAGTCTCTCCAGCTGTAGAACAAGATTTACAACTTTTGTTAGTAATGGGACTGAGATCCTCATTCGGATGAAATTTATGCAAGTGCCGAGTAGGATTATTATTTTAGCTGACAGATAAAAAGACTGTCACTTGTTTTTGAATGCTTTATGAAGCAAAAGACACAAGGATGAAATTATGCCCATCGTCCTTTTTGTTTTGCCTGCTTCTGGAGTTTGATTGAACTTGTCTAAATCCCCTGGTAAATATGCAACATAACAAAAGATTCAATGAAAGACCATTTAATTACCTGAATCAGAGTTTGTAGAAATGTATATGTGTTCGTGGCAGGGGGAGAGGATTGGTGTAATTAGTACCCGGAATTTAGGAAAACTGTGTCTAGCAGGAAAATGTGTACATGTTTGGCAAAAATTTAGTGACGGGTCAAGAACTCTTCAAGCTAAGAAGATTATATCAACAGATGCATTCCCCATCTGTTCACTGAATGCACAAAAATGGAAATGACATTTTTTTCTATCAGTTGAAGTTCCAGTTATACTCAGAGGCCATGAATCATACCATGCCAATAGCCAAGAGTCAAAAATGTAATAACATGAATAATAGAAGACAAAAGTTAGCTATCTTCCATGTAAAATAAAAGGTATTGGCAAATACACATTCTCGTCTTCATTAGGAAACTCACACTGCTGTTCCCCAAAGGCACAATCCAAAGTCACACCAGAATAGCGTATCTGTGTATACACCAAAAGGCACACAATCTAACCGTAAAAATTGGCAGTGTGCAGTCTTACTGGGACTAGAGGTCAGCAGCACCACAGATGGATTTTTTCAACTATGTAATAACACAGTGGTTTAAAAATCTCCCATTTTAAAGTGGTGGGGGCATCCATGAGACACTGAGATCATATAAAACATTCTTACCTGCTAGAGTTACAGTGATACTTACTTCTGTGTCTTGCAGTGCTATTTAGGGGGGGTTGGTGAAAGTCATTTAAGGGGCACCTGGGTGACTCAGTCAGTTGAGCATCCCGACTCTTGATTTTAGCGCAGGTCATGATCTCATAGTTTCATGAGGTCGAGCCCCACGTCAGGTCTGCACGGACAGCGCAGAGCCTGCTTGGGATTCTCTCTCTCCCTCTCTCTCTCTGCCCCTCCCCTGCTCACGCACACTCTCTCTACTCTCTCAAAATAAGTAAGAAACATTTTTTTAAAAACGTTATTTAAGTTCAAATGAAAATACCAGAAACTCATATTAAGAAATTAACCAGGCAACTTAATATTCATTAAATTACTCAGGCATCAACAAAGATTTTAAATGGCAGGACTTATGCAGGGACTGGAGCTATTATTAAAAAAACAATAAAGACTAGCCATACTTGCCCCCATCTAGCCCCGCATTGGTCCTTATTCAATGCTGATCCTCACGAAGCTGCACATTGTTGTATCTTGACTCACACGTATTTTATAGAGAATTCTCAACCCGTTTGACTGCAGTTACCCAAACTTTACACTGGAAATGCAGGATCTTAATCAATATTTTTCAAAGACTCTAGTTATTGCTAGTTATTGCTGTTACTATTAGTTACTGCAAAGATGCATGCAAGGCAATGCTAAAACTTGGAGATTCCGTTTCTTCCAAATTATGTAAAAGCATGAACAGAGTGGTTTCTCTCTCCATGCTGAGGCTGAAGAGCAGTTATATAGATAACTGGCTTTTATTTTCTTTGGGCTAAGTGTCAGTCCTGGGTTAGTATTCCCTATCATGAAGAAGTTTTCAACTAAGCTGTGTTGTATCATCAAATGCAGATACTGGGATCTTGACAAATTCTCAGTTATATGGGGACCAAACTGTAACATTCACTCTCTTATTTAGTCCTCACAACAAAGCATTTGTGGAAATATGATTGAGAGGAGGATGAGAAGTAGCATCACATCAGTGGAGCAAATTGAACATAAGAGGGGAAAACCAGATACTCTGGAAATGTGGGCAACAATGACAGTTTCCAAGCCAATAGAAGTTCTGAGAAAACCTGGATCTGGCAAAAGTAGAAAAATTGTGGCGATTAATGATTCCCTTCTTAGAGGTATAGAAAGACCAGTGTGTGGATTGTCAGGGATAGTTGACAAAGTCTGTTGTCACATGGGTATTTCTATTCATGACAGAAGGTACTGCTCAACAAGACCAAATGCACTGCCCAAAAACCTGCTAAACACCTAATGATTTGGGTGGTTAAATACATGTTACTGGGACAACAGAGGAGGGAAGAATCTTTAGATGCTCCAAAGTTTTGGATAGCAGACTGAACCACTTGGGAGCACAGATGGTGTTTTCAACACTTCTTCTTTCTAGCAGTTGGGACTTTGGAAGGGACGGAGAAATCTTGGATGTGAACAATTGGCTCTGCAGATGGTGATGGTGAGCTGGTTTGGCTACCAGTTTTACATCCTGGACTGATGGGTTTTTATTCACAGAAGAATTAGGAGAATGGGGAGGAAGGAAGGGGGGAAAATGGAGAAAGGAAATGCAACTGAATACACAAGTAAGAGAATAATGTGTATTAGGTTATGGTTTGTTTATCTATTTTGTCTGCATAAGTACAAATAATCAGAAGGCCACATCTAAAATAGGCTAGGGTAGCAACCAGGGATGCAAAGAAGCTTACCAAATTTCAACTGATAAAACGACTCTGGATAACTTTATTAAGTTTGTCACTTGGCATCATATAATCATGAAACATGGGAGTCAGTACGTAGGGACAATTTCCCCAGGGAATTAAAGCTACCATGGAAATCAAGTCACTTGCTGGGACAAGTGACAAGGCAGTAAGGTAAATAAAGTCTAGCAGAAGTCTTGGCCAAAAGAGACCCATTTCTACAACTATGAAGGGAACACAAGATCAAAGAGATTCTTAACAGTGGAAATGCCACCTGCTCTTAAAAATTAAGGAATACCCAAGGAATTTATATATAAAACCTTTAAGTCATAATACCTACTTTAAACATATTTACTTGGGACAAAGAGGGTTAGTTACAGATTTCCCAGTATAATTTTGTAGTAGGCAGCTCTCTCCCAGGATATTTCTGGTAAAATCATGAGATACAACAGAATAAAAATTGCAGGTGATATGAAAGCCAAGTCCTTCAAAATGGCAGGGCGTGCATTCATTTAGACATCCAAGACGTACTGAGTACACGGCGTGTTCTGGGCATTGCCCTGAGTCCAGGAGATACTGAGATAAGTAACCGTTTCTATCTACTCTCAAGGAATTTATAGTGTCAGTGGAGGGCAGACAGTCCCACATGATACTCAGGCTGCTCTGTGAGATTAAGTGAGCTGTCGGGAGCCAGCTCTGCAGAGAAAATGAGGGGTTAGAAGAAGTTTGAAGGGAGAGAAGAAACTCACCAGGCTGAAAGGGGCAGAACTGAAGAGCCCCCGGTCAGAGAGAAGAGCACGCTGTGCATGCTGAGAAGTGGGCTGAGAAGCTCCCTGTGTTCAGTCCGATGGTGTGCAAGGGGGAGCCTTCAGGACGTGGAGCCACCAGCCAATGAGATGGGGCTTGTGAAGGGCTTTGTGGTATCCACTCAAAAGGGGGTTGTCTCCTCTAACATGAGTAACAGAAGACATTTAAAGAATTTAAGTAGTATTGAGTTAGGTGGGAAAACTTTGGTGCATTTGATCTGGATGGCTTTTGTTTGTTTTCACTGACCTATTTCTGTAGTACTCTGCTTTTAAGTTGTATTCTGAAGACATATCTCCTTAAATGGATGGAGCCTTGTTCACAAAGGAGCCCCAACAACCTTCTCTTTAGCAAATGCACATCTTCTTAAAATGTTTTTAATGTGTATTTATTTTTGAGAGAGAAAGACACAGTGTGAGTGGGCGAGGGGCAGACAGAGAGGGAGACATAGAATCCGACCGAAGCAGGCTCCAGGCTCTGAGCTGTCAGCACAGAGCCTGACGCGGGGCTCAAACTCACCAACTGTGCGATCGTGATCTGAGCCGAAGTCAGACACTTAACTGACTGACCTACCCAGGTGCCCCCAAATGCACATCTTCTTACCATGCTATAAAAAAGCATTGATCCTCACCAGTAGAGACACTGCATTCATTGCTTTCCACATTTGACTGAAAATAAGGTCTTCCCTGTGTTAGAATGAATTTAGTTAGCAAACCCAGCAGAAAACAGTAAACAAAAATGCAGTGAATCTTTCTGCACTTTCTGTGACAGTCTGTTGTCACCTTCAGTGTCACCAGAGTATCCACCTCCAGGAGATGCCATCTCTCCTTGTGACAGTTGCCTTTGTCTTTGTGAAGGGAGAGATCCCTTACCCAACAGGGATTAATTCCCTCATGTAACTTTAATAAGGTGCAGTGGTGTTTCCTCAGTGACACTGACAGAAATCTTCCCTAATATAAATTGATCATTACCCTCCAGAGCTAAAGAAAGTTCTATTGCCTTAGGTTCCTTGCTCCTTTGAGTTCAAGCTGATACGGTAATTTTGTTTTCTGGAAATGTTAATGCTTTTTAACAGTCCTGGAGCCAGTCAAGACTCAGGATTCCCATTCAAAGTTCATGACCTTAAAGTTGTGGCAAACGCACGGTAAAAGTCAGATGTCAAGAATGTGGCCCTGGAAAGGTATTTCGCCCATAGAAAAATATTTATTTTGAAATCTAGAACAAATAGTTAACCAGAAATCTGTCCGTTGCACCATTGTCTGGCTCCAGATTTCCCCTTGCTTTACGCCACTTTTGTGGTTTTATTTGTATAATTTGATATGAGATTTTGCTGTACTTAATCAGTCTCTGACTTTCTTAGAGATGATGCCAATTACTTACTTGATGATGAATTGACATTTCAGATAGCTTTTACACATGAGCTGCCTTTTTGTATCATCTGGGCTCTTCACAGATTCTGACCACATTAGCAAACTCTCTCACCTCCTAAGAAATATCTCCTTTTCCATGTGGTAATATGCTATAACAGAAAGAGCACCAAACTTAGAAGGCCTGATTTCTAGGTCCAGGACTGTCCCTCATGAAATAAGGGACCTTAAAAATGTCATTTAACCTCTGGACCTCAGTGTCCTCACTTTACAGGTAGAGAACTAATAATGTATCAATGCCTATCTTAGCACTGTTTATAGATCCAGTAGAGAAAAGGGTACCCAAAATCATATTGTATTATAAATTTACAAACATTTATTGAATGGCATAATTGTTGGTGTGCCAAAAATGCAAAATGGTTCTTCAAAGACTGTGTCTTTATTCAATCCTAATAAAAGGCCTATTGAAAGCATTTTTACTGGGAACTAGTATGCTCCTGGTCAGTTTGATACAGGAATGAAACTTAGACAATCCACAGAAATGGACGGCTAATATATCCCTTCAAACATCTCATTTAGTGTCAGCCTTCTCTTCTGAAATTTTGATAGAAGAGCTAATCAATTCAAGATGGAACCCATGTCTGCAGGTGCCAAGATCCATATCCAGATTTAAGTGTGATCCATGCACTTTAAAATTGAGGCTTGGCAGGTTACGAAATTAGACAACCTGCAGTGAAGATTTCAAAATGCATAGCACCCTTCTCAGGGTCACCGCTTTGCTCCTTAAATTGGAGGCTCAGAGGTATCTTTTTATGACCAGAAGTTTCGGATCTGCTGAAAAGCCTGGACAAGCATTCGATCGAGTCCCTCGAGTTCCATGCTAGCAGCAAGGCAGAAATACTTTTGGCCTCGCAATTTCAAGGCAGGTGTTACCAGTTGGTTGCCTGAACCATGGAAACACCTCCTTCTGGCCTTTTTTAAATGCCTAATTCAAGCAGCACTACCTCCTGATGGGCCTGCCAGGGAGAATTAGTTTCAGAACGCACTCGCAGGAAGTGGAATGAATTAAGCTGCTGGATGAATTAGGAATGTATACGTAAATGTTGAAAACAGTTGGCACAAAACAGCAATCTTGGATTTGGCATCACTGAAGTTGCACTTCTCTTTGTTTTGTTTTGTTTTCTGATGATATTTAGTCAGTAGGTTCAGCTGCTTATATTGGAGTTTTAGGATTCATGACAGTAAATCAAGTCATAGAAGATCCTTTATAAAATATAGTCTTAAAGCAATCAAGGCAAAGCATTACAACATCATGTTAGTGTTACAGAGCTCACCAAAGATTAGAAAATACATGTTTGTATCCTGCTTTCTGAAATCCAGGTTTTCTTCACTTTGAAGAATGTAACCCCCCCCCCCAAAAAAAAAGCTAGATTCAATCTTCTGGTGGGCTTCCTTGGTTAAAAAAAGTGATGTGGTTGGTAAGAAAACAAATAACTCTAGCGAATTTTATTATTGGTTTTAAGAGTAAAATGAATCATGGAGACTCTTCAGTGGTTCTTAAGTGTTTGAGAGTTGTGTCTACTTCGAAAATCTTACAAAAGCTGAATGCCTTGCCTAGAAAAGTGGATAAAACACATGCCACACAATCTGAGTTATAATTCCACAAGGTTCCACGTTCACTGATGGACCCCCGTGCCCCCAAGCTGCCCACAGTGTTGATCTGTACCTACCCACCTTGTAGGCCGTTCTTATTTCTGTCTCCCGTTCTGTGGTTTCCCCTCTTTTTGCAAACTCTGTCTCTGGCAAATGGGGTGTAGGTTCTTGCTTACCACCTTCATCATCGCTGAAGGCCAGTTTGTCCCTGAACCTACAGTAACCATGGATCTCAACTACACGTGACAAAAGTGAGCGCTATCATTTACTATCTACTCTGGACAGATAGTGTATTGAGTGCTTTACACACAACTGCACCACTCCATACTGTTTTCTGAGGCATCCAGGATGATTTGTGTGCACCACTGTGTATCCCACTAACTCAGAGTAAGCAGGAGGTACTGCCTGTATTTAAGAGATACGAGAGATACTTGACCCATGTCTCTAATTTTGTTCAAGAACCCCAGAGTCCCTGATTCAGAAGGCCTGACTATGAATGTCTCCCTGGATTCCCCTCACAATAAGGATGGCTTTACCTCAGGTGCCCAGCCTCTCCATCTACCCCTTGGACTTGGCTGGAGTTGGCGGTGGAGCGGCCTTTCGCACCTTCCTACTGAGAAATCTCATTTCCCTGCCTCGCTGCTCTGAAATCACCACCACGCACCTCTGACTATTGCCTTCTGCTTTGCTTTGTCCACACAGGTGACGACATTGACTCAGGAGGTCTCCCAGTTAGGTAAGGACATGAGGAATGTGATGCAACTTCTGGAAAACGTTCTGTCACCCCAGCCGCCGTCGCGGTTTTGCTCTCTGCACACCACCTCTGTGTGTCCCCCCAGGGACAGCTTACAGACCAGGACGACCTGGAGTGCGCACCAGCCTTGCCTACACTTGCAAGCAGGTGGAGCTGCTTATACTCAAGCACAACTCTGTCACGGTAACGTCACCTCAGACATTTGGAGTGTGGATCCCTCCTCTGTGGGGAGCAGCCCCCAGCGAACTGGAGCTCATGAGCAAAATCCTGCAGACAGTGAACTTTACCACTCTCCGAACCTCGATTATTCACCTGCCCACTGCCAGGTTGTCCAGGAAGGTCACTTGCAATTTTTAAGGTGCATCTCTCCACATTCAGATTCCACACTGACGCCTCTGCAGTCCATCTCCGCGACTCTCTCGTCCTCCGTCTGCTCTTCGTCGGAAACCTCTTTGCACCTGGTTCTCCCCAGCAGATCGGAGGAGGGCAGCTTCAGCCAGGGAGCCACGAGCCCCTTCAGTCTGGAAAACCTGCCGGGATCTTGGGACAGGGAAGGAGCGGCCTCAATCTCTACTGAACCCTTGGAGAACTTTCCACTGGAAGTTGTCACAAGCACAGCAGAAATGAAAGATAATAAAGCCATAAACGTATGATATTCGCACGTGCGGCAGCTGCCAGTCTCAAACCCACCACTGCATGACAGCTTTAGTTTGCCTTTTTTGCCCGGGCAGGTGTGAAGACTGGGCAAAGCGGGGGGGTCCCGCGGGAGAGCGCCGTCAGAAGCCAGCCAGAGGCACAGCCACATCCGTGCCGTAGCAAACACTTGCCAGACCCTAGAAACCTAGCAGAAGCAGTTTCCTCTACAGGTATTCACTTCCTGGTCTGTGCGACCGACTTTTTAAAAGTCCAGAGACCCCGAGGGTCTGAGCAGCTAGAAGTCCCAGACAAAGAATTGGTGGATTCGTTTTGTCCTAGGTGACTTTTGTGAAGTGCAGCGAAGGTTTTCCTGAGTGCCTGTTTGTCATTCCCGAACAATATCCATAGCACTGGTGGCCTCGGGAGTGCACAGCTCCCGCTGATCTATTTTTCTTTTTGTGAAGGCAAAGGGACAATTATCACTGCATGTCATCTAGACAATCAGTCAAATAGAGCTGGTGGCCAGTGGTTAGCTATTGCACGTTATTTGCCATGTAAATGAACATGTCTTTATTTATCAGGAAAAAAAAAAAGAGAGGCTATTTTTATATCCTTGGTATGAAATATGTATTTAAACTATTTAAAATATTTATAAAGAAATGAATGTTTTCTTTTCATTTTGGTAAAAAAGAAAAAGCTTGCCGTTTTAACAAGAAATGCACTACCGTTATTATGTATAGTAGATCAAAAATTATTTATTAAGAGGATGTAGTTTCAAAAGGAACCCGCCTTTTATCTGCATGCGGTTTGCAACAAATGTACCCTCACGCTTCGGGATTACAAAAGAGCAGTGAGGTCATATTTTATTAATGAAATAAAAACATAGACTGAGTGTCAAATATGTGGGCTTTGGCACGGTGGTAGGGAAGGCTCCACCTAGTTAGTCTCCGCTGGTTCACACCAACGACCTGAATTAAGGCTGCCCCCACTGTGCTAGCATAAATGTCTCTCCTCCAGGCATCAAACTCAGTGTTGTTCAGGAACCCAAATTTGGTGTGCGGAATATCAGATCACAACTCCTGTAAGCCATTTTGGCCTCAAAATGAGGGAGAGAACCTTGGCTGTACCCTTCCTCTGTGCTATTCTTGCAGGAGAGGTTGTAGACCAGTGAAAATTCCAAAATGGAGCCAAGACTTCTGAGCAATGACTTGTGAGAGAGAAGCCAGCTTACATCGGATCAGCGTTTTCATTGTTGTTTCTGTAAAGTTCTCAACAATGCCATAAGTTATGCGGAGCAGGTGTTTCCATTCTCATTTCGCAAACAGAAAAAAAAAAAAAAAGTAGTAACAGAGATTACAGAGCTCAGATGCCGGAGATGGTCTAGAACCTATAATGCTCCCTGCATCTCAGCCAACATGCAAATTCAGATGCTGGCTTGGTAATAATTTAAACGCCTTCGCTCAACTTTTATCTTGATGTTTGAAAACATTTAAGGCCAAATCATCCCAGACATTCTTAGAAAACATCGCATTTATGTTCTATAGTCCCCCTGTTCTTACTTCGCATCACAAAGAATAAACGATCCAAGAATTGTATCATTAAAAACAACTAAACAAACTAAAACTTCTGATGTGTGAGTCTTGTACCCTAAAATTGGCTACAGCAGCAGAAAGAAATATGTAAGGAAAAGGGAAACAGTATATGTTTACCAGGCAGGTTACTCAAGACAATGCCTTCTACTTCTCCACTGCCAAAATTCAATCTCTCCTTACCTACGTGAATGGAAAATTTAGGCAAAGGCGATTTTCTAGATTTAATGTATTTATGTTTGTATTCATTTGTATTCTCCTGTTAGCTCATCCTGACCTATATAATCATTTTAAGTACCATTCAAAAAGAACTAACCGGTGTTAGTGTGTGAATATTCTTCTGACAGGCTACCAACTACTATTACTGATGCTGACAAATAATGACTGGCATTCTGTGTTTTGAGTAGTGACTATGCACCAACAGATGTTTAGAAATGAACACATGTTATGTTTCCTCATATAATAGCCAATGCTAAAAGTGACTTACTATTATCCCCATTTTGTAAATGAATAATTGGGCCACGGACTTCTTTTAACTTGTCCAGTCACATTGTTTTAAATGATAAACCGAATACCCCCATGGCCGCTCTGGGTACCCTTCCCTTCATGTCCAAAGCTATTCTTGCTGTCCTTTTTAAAACTTTACCAGTAACTAATTCTTTTTGAAGTCTGTGAATAATAAAATATCTGTTTTTTAAGGAAGCATACACATGGGACAAATTAGTTCAAATGTGAGGATCTGAGGAGGCCCCAGTGAAATGCCTGGAAACATGCCCATAAAAATATGGGCAGCCAGCCAGTCCCCTTCTCCATATCTACTCCTAACAGCTGACTTTCACGGGTGTAAGAACCAGATGTCTGCCCTTGTATGTCTGCAGCTGGACAAAAATGAATGAGTGCCCGGGATACGTGAGGGTTCCCACTGATTTCTAACAGGAGGACACCTGCCTCATCTGAATGAGCCCCTCCTTACTCCTTATTCATTATTCTGATAAACAGAACTGCCCCACATCCTGGGCAGCTCAGAATGACATGTTTTGTTTTGTGTCCGTGTATTGTGATATTACTCCAGGAAATGAGAATTCCAAGTTGTTCTAGGTGTTTGATTTTCGAAACGTCGTTGTAGCATACGTAGCAGAAGCCCATATCTTCTCATCAGGGATGCGTGTTCAGATCTATTTTCCTCACCTACCCACTCTGCTGAAGAGGCAAAACAGGGATCCAGAAGGAAGAAAAGCACTTATTTTCTTGGTCAAATATATTTTCTTAAAAATAATATTGAGGACTAAAGTCTTCTGTGTAGCTCTAATTAAGAGAACCAGACAGATTAACAGGACTTTATTATAATTCAACGTAAGAAGTTTCTGGCAATTAAAGCCACTTACAAATGGAGTTTATTGCCTTGAGATGTGGTAAAAGTCCTAACAAAGTGTCCTTTCGGAGCTTGTATAACTATGTGACAGGCACATTGTTTTCCAGTTGGAAATCTGTACTAGGTGTGAGCATATCAGAGTACATGCATCAGAATCACATGGGGGTACTTGGTTAAACTTTAGAAGATTTGGTTTCAACCTAGTGCCTTTGGGTGGGGCCTGGGAATCTCCCACTTAGTAAACTCCCGGGGTGACACATATACTAAATATTGGGAACTATTGGTCTGGAATCTATAGCAGTACAAACTGAGTCTTAGCTAATTTATACACAGCATCTAAATTCTGTTAAAGTGGGGCATCTGGGTGGCTTAGTCGGTTAAGCGTCTGACCTCAGCTCAGGTCATGAACTCGCAGTTCGTGAGTTTGAGCCTCACATCGGGCTCTGTGCTGACGGTCAGAGCCTGGAGCCTGCTTCAGATTCTGTGTCTCCCTCTCTTCCTGCTCCTCCCCCACTCGCACTCTGTCTCTGTCTCTGTCTCTGTCTCTGTCTCTCTCTCTGAAAAATAAGCATTTAAAAAAATTAAATTCTGTTAAAGATAGGCCTGAATCTGTAATTGTATATAAGAAAGACCTGGTCAACCCCTATATCAGTAGTCAAACTTTAGTTCGAATGGCATATCTCCAGGGGAATTTAATAAAATAGATTTTAGGGACCTGATCCCTAAGTGATTCTGATATAGATGTTCCAGAGAGCAAACTCCAGAAACATTGCCCTAAGTGGTGTAATCATCCTGTAGATTATGATGACCTGGTTCTGTGGGAGGTGGACCAGCAAGAATCAAGCCAATTAAAAACGACATTTATGTGCAATACTATTTCTGTAGATTTCCTAATACAGCAATGGTTTTTTCCATGAAAATAATTGATCCCTTTCTTCAAGAATGCTTTGAACACTCTTTCATTACTTCAACCAGTAATGGCTGAGCACCTACTATGTGTCGTGCGTTGGTACCTCTTGATTTGTTGTAGGTCTTTGTTCTCACTTTGTTTGGATTTTCTAGTAGGAAAAAAAAAAGTGAAAATGCCTTTTGAAGTCTCATAAATCAGTCAGTTCTTCCCAGATAGTGGGATCCTATTTGGATGTGAAGCAAGTCGACTATTTGGTTGGAGAATGACAATTGCTATGCATGGCTCCCGCGTGAAATGGCACTGCTCATGTCCAGATTATGACTTTATCCAGAGCAATGAAAATACCTTGCTCCAAACAGTTCTTGCTAGGGCTGCTTCTCATCAGGTGTATAGTTTCTTTTCTAAGGTCACCCTTATAAGACATCGCCTTTACTGTAGAATTCTATAATGTTCCAAATGTAGTCTTCCCCCCACGCCACCACCACCACTGGAAACAGAGCCTTGGCACCTGTGCAGCTTCAATGAAAGACTGTTCCAAAAGGATTTTCCTTTGCCTGTTTCTTTCAGTTTATGCAAAGGCAATGTTCCAAATAAATACAGTGTTGAGAAAGGGGCAGGAGTTTGGGAAGGACACAAATGTTTACTTCCAACCATTTTTTCTTGCTCTGTGACCTCAGACAAGTTATTTAACACTTTTGAGGCTCCATTTCTTTATCTAAAAACTGAGTATTAAAATATATCTAACTTGCAGAGTCTTTGTGAAGAAGTCAATGAAGTAATTTATATGAAAGCCCACTGCCTGACATACAGTGAATGCTAAGTAAATGTCAGTTGGTCTCCCCTGGCTTTCTGCTACTTCCTCTGCCTCCTCTCATCTCCCCACCCCCCACCACACACACACCAACCTTCCTTTTTAATTCCCCCACCTCTTCTTCCCCACCTTCCCCCCTAGCTCTCCCTTTTTCTCCACTCTCCCCTCCCGTGACATCTCCAGTCCCTCTTTCCCTTTATCTTCTGTCCCTCCTTTGTCCCCTCTCCTAAGAATCCCAGGCTAACTTCTGAAAAATGAGTCCCATTTGACATTTCCTTTGCGGAGGCCACAATCTAGCTTTTACACTATGTCACCTGCAATCCATTCCTTACAGTATTAACAATCAAGTCAACATTGACCTTTAAAAAAAGTAATTGGGGAAGCACCAGGGGGAAAAATGTGCCATCCCTGCTCCTACCCATCTGAGCCCCAACCTGTGTGGCTTCTGATTTCTTATCCAAATTTTAGTAATCAAAACCTTATTTCAAACGCTTTACAATTACAGAAAGATCCAGGAAATTTATTCACTAACATGAATATGTTTCATAAACATGGATTTTCTTTTCTTGCCCATAAAGTTGTTCTACAGAAATTTACTGTTGCCTCAAAACTCAGACACATAGATTTGTCACGCCCACCACCCTGGGACACAGAAGACCTGAACCTGTCAGCCAAAAGCCTCAGAGCTTTCCCTGTGGCAAGGGGCCTTGCCCTGTTGCCCATAACTCCTCTAGCTGGAAGCGGAGATGATGAAATGTCTGCCCCTTCACACGGATGCCTTCAAAGGTTCTCCTTGTCATCCCGTGGAGAGAGTAGGTCCCACCAGAGGGAATAAGCTAAATGTCAGTCCCTGCAGCTTGTGTCCTGAAAGAACCTGTTCCTTGGCTTGTGAAATTCAACAGAGCCCTGAATAAAGAGCTCACAAAAGACATGAGGACAGCCCAGTGAGGCAGAGACCAGCACATCCGCACCTGTGGTTCAAGGGAATGAAATAAACTAGATTCTAGGAAAAAACAGCTGGGTGGGCAAGATGTCTCCTATGGGCAAAACTATGCCTCCTCAGACTATTTCCTTCTGCCTTAGGCTTTCCCCCCTGTGGAGATAAGAAGCTGGGAATGGGGTGGAAATTAATACTGAATTTAAGGCTCTGTTTGGGGTCATTTTGGGGTCTTTGTTTTTGCAGTTGGCTTGATAAAAATAGAACGTACATATGTGATATTTGAGGACAACAGAGAATAAAATGGGAGGAAGTGAACTTAAAAGTGTGTGCATGCTATTTGTTTTTGTAAGAAACCAATATACTAACCTGAAGGGACCATTCTTATTTAAAAATTTCCTGTGGGGTAAAGAGCACTCTATCCCTTTGCTACTCTTGCTTTCAGTGGTAAATTCACCAGTTCTAAGGCTCCTGAACTCCAGCTGGCAGTTCATTCTTCACTGTGGTTTATTTGTCCTGCGGGAGAATTATTTCTGAACTCAGCACAGGGGTCAGTGTTAACTGCTGCTGAGAAAGAGGCTCAAAGTCAGCCGCATCTCTCAAGGAACACAGAGCTCTCTGAGCGGCTGCAGCTACACAGCTAACACTCTCTAGTGTCTTCGGGGTCCCTTGCTGGGATTGGCAGTGATGTTCAGGAGCCCCCAGGTTGAAGCGCAGGTTTCTGTAAGTTGCCATGGTAACCCATTGCCCAAAATGAGTCATGAGAGTCCATGCTCTAGTCAGGGGACCTGTAGAGCAAAATCAAATTGGCATCTCCAGCTTCTAGTACCCAAAACTATGTGTGCCCCAGACCTGAATCATTTAGTAGACATGTGGTTGACTTGCAGAAAAACCACATCCACAGAAGGGGGATAAAGGAGACAACATTTCTGACTCTTTTTTCTCGAAGTATGGGTCCTGGAGCAGCAGCAACAGCTTCATCGGGGAGCTTGTTAAAAATGCAAAATCTGAGAGCCCCTCCCAGAGCTACCGAATTAGACTCTGCATTTTATCAAGATCCTCAGGTGGAGGGGCCCCTGGGTGGCGCAGTCGGTTAAGCGTCCGACTTCAGCCAGGTCACGATCTCGTGGTCCGGGAGTTCGAGCCCCGCGTCGGGCTCTGGGCTGATGGCTCGGAGCCTGGAGCCTGTTTCCGATTCTGTGTCTCCTTCTCTCTCTGCCCCTCCCCCGTTCATGCTCTGTCTCTCTCTGTCCCAAAAATAAATAAACGTTGAAAAAAAAAATTAAAAAAAAAAAAAAAAGATCCTCAGGTGGACACATTACACTTTTTTAGAAACACTTGGATAAACATTGGTTCTTGACTCAACTACCCGTTAGAATCACCAGGGCAGCTTTTATAAACCGGATTCCTGGCCCTGACCTCAAAGATTCTGATTTAGTTTCAGTGGGACCCACAGACCAGTAATGGTTAAAACTCCCCAGATAACTCCAGTGTGCACCCAGCGTTGAAAAAACACTTCTCTAGGACAGTGGTTCTCAAAATGTGATCCCCTGACCAGGAGCATCAGCATCACCAGGAACTAGTTAGGAATGTCAATTCTCAGGCCCCACCCCAGACCTACAGAGTCAGAAACTCTGGGCGTGGGTCCCCATAACCTGTGATGATCCTAAAGCCTGCTAAAGTTTGAGATTCCTGCTCTAGTCTAGGCAACAAAGGAACCAGCATGGGCTGAAGTAGGTTGTAAGCAGGAAGGAGTCTGAATATAATAGTTTATTATTATATTATTATTATTGTTGTTGTTGTTGTTGTTGTTGTTGTTATATACTAGATATCTGATAAAATGTGTATCAACATCAACCTTCTTCTAGGGGACTCATCATTTTCTATCTATTTCAAATATCCCCCTATATTTTAAAACCAAACTAACAGGTGAACATGTCACTTTTTTATATATAATTATAATTTTTTAAATTTTAATTTATTTTTTAATTTACATCCAAGTTAGCATATAGTGCAACAGTGATTTCAGGAGTCGATTCCTTAATGCCCCTTACCCATTTAGCCCATCCCCTCTCCCACAGCCCCTCCAGTAACCCTCTGGTAGTTCTCCATATTTAAGAGTCTCTTCTGTTTTGTCCCTCTCCCTGTTTTTATATTATTTTTGCTTCCCTTCCCTTATGTTCATCTGTTTTATATCTTAAAGTCCTCATATGAGTGAAGTCATATGATAATTTCTCTTTCTCTGACTGTGAACACGTCACTTTCTAATTAGAATAGGCTCCTTACATTGCCATCTTTTCTATTTCTACAGTTTAGCAAATGATAACCATGTGAAAAATGTTATTCCTATGATAGCACTGGTGCATCTCAATTTTACAAGCCTACCTTGGTCAAAGAATGGTTTTGGTGACCACATCAAGTCAAAATTATAAGATTAGTGAACCATGGTCTGAGAGAGAAGCTTTTCCCCCAAGAGTACAGACAATGTATCCTGAGAAAAACCAGTCTTATGTTTTTCCTAGTTTTAATTACAGATAGTAGTTGTGTTTAGAAATCAGGGCTTTGTATTTCAATACAACCAGCTGTGTAAATAAGCTATAAGAGCAATTTTAGGCTGCTTTGCATACATTTATGTATTTATACTAGATTAATAGTTCTGAATTTATCGAATATGTGGTTAAAATTATCTTTATAGAGATACTTGCTGAAGTAAATATAAATAATAAGATTTGGGCTGAGATGAAATGAGTTTTTAATTCCTCTACTCAACTGTTTGACTTTAGACAATTACATTCTCCTACTCTTCATTCCCTCATCTCTGAAATGGGATGTATCCATTTGAGTTCTCCTAGAAGCATATCCTGAGATAAAAGTTGTAGTGAAATAGTTTGAGGGATGACTTCAGGAAACACTGGGGGGGGGGGATGGGGAAATGAGACAAGGAGGGGACAGAAGCCCATAAAAATGTGTTATTGAGCAGATAATCACTGTGAGCAACTGAGGCTCAAAAGCCCTAAGTTGTTCTGGGATAGAACCTGACTGTGAGTTGCTCCACTTGAGGAGGAAGAAGTTGGCGTATTCATTCCCCAGCTCCCACCTGTCAATGGCCAAGGGCTGCTCCCAGAGATGTTAACTCTTCAGTATGCCTGGTTTGCCCCAAGCAAAAGCAAAGACAGAGCCTTTAGCAGAGTCACAGATGCTTGCAGTAGAACGCCTTACACAAGGAGTGGAATGGTGTGTGCTCAGTGAAGATGTGCAGAGCATTTCCTACCTGAAGTATGTATCAGGTCCAGTTCAAAGACAGAAACCTCACAGCAATTACAAGAGAAAATACTTCCTATAAGGAATTATGATTGATGGAGGATTACCTCCTAAGAAGAGACGAAAGAGAATGCTAAAGAACATCCTATGGTAGAAGGAGAGTTCCCACGAGGTACAAATTTGGAAAAGAGGCCCCCAAAGCTAGAATCTAGACTTTGTTGGAGTTGTAGACATCACCCATTGAACAGCCGCAAGGTTTACCTGATTGCCTAGATCAGAAATGTCCATAGTCGCTGGACTGAGGCTAGGGGGCAAGGAAGTACATGCAGGGCAAACAGGAAACCCTGCTGGGTACAGGAGGACCAAGGCTGGTGCCAGAACTGGCAAGCTGACAGTGAGCTTTGCTGAGTGTCCAGCACACTATGGGTGTTCGTGTATCACAGGAGCCAACCAAGAAGCAGCACACAGAAACCAGAAGCCCTCTCTTCCGCAGTGTCTCCCCAACACCCTCACTGGCAAAGGGGCAATATTTACAAGATGCAGTCCAGCATCTGTAATGGCAATGAAGCAGGGCAATAACAGGTGGATTTCAAGGTGAAAGGCAATAATCTGACACAAAATAATGCTATTTACAAAATACCATTCCATATGAAGTAAATGGAATAACATATATCAAGATACTTTTTGATAATATTTTTAAAGGAGTGTTTTTACTTAAAAAAACATCATCAGAATTACTCTTTACAGTAAAACCATGTTTTTCACTGACACAACTGATTTATTACTTTTTTTCCCAAAACAAAATCTTTAGCACATGATCTTCTTAACAAGGTTTGTCTTCTGTGTAAGAATATTGTAAACTGACTCCTGCCTCCACACACTTCTTTTGTTGCCTAAAATTCCTTTAATGGAGACCAAGTCTTTCTTCTACAATTAATGACAAGTGCAATATATCTATTTTAATGTCTGTACTGGAAGGACTCTAGAATATCTTTACTTTTTGCTGCAGATTTTCATAGAGAGCAGGGAAAGGGAAGAATATGGCTGCAGTATAGAGTGAGAGAGCATCTGCTGAGCAGCACGAATGTCCTTGCTTCCTCTCCTCAAAGACCCTCAGGAAACCACATCTCACTCTCTCACCCTCATTAGTACAGAGTCAGAGAGAGTGCAATCAGAAACACCGAGGTGATATTCTCTGATAACACACTTTTCTCTCTTCTACTCCCCACCAGTGATATGACTGTCAATTAACATATCACCTTCAGATGTCTTTATCACATACACATCCAATTAATTAACCTTTCCACTAAATGAATTAATCTCTTAACCTATCAATATGCTTCTGGCTATTAATTTATTGTTTCCTTTCAATTACCATTGATGTTCATAATCACTCACAACTCTTAAAAATAGAAAAACAATCTGTCTTGGGTCAGAGCATCCTTCTTTCTTCCTCCTCCTCCTTGCTTCATGAAGTTTCGAAGGATTATAGTATAACTCATGAGCACAGAAACCTAATGATAAGAGGTGACCATGGATGGAGATACATTCCCTTTTTTTGAGAGTTAGGCCCATGGCAGAGCAATTGGCATTTTGAAGGAAATGGTAAAGTGGTCAAAGAGTTAATAGATGACCACTGGTCAAGCCCAGTGTGGAAGCAAGGTGTAAAGGGTGAATTGAATTGGACTAGGCACCTTCTAAAACATTTTCTAATTTAAGATCCTCCAATCATGAGGAAAAGGGAGAAAAGTAAGGCTAAGAAAAAAATTCCATGGGTCATTTGGACTTTACTCAGATGTGACCAAAATTGAAAATGATACTTCATAGAGGCATGGAAGGGAACAGTCTAGTCAAGAGTGAGAAATAGCTTGGATAGTAAATATCCAATTAGTTCATGTCCTATAAGCTCATGTTTCTATAAGCTAAAGAAACTCAGCTTATAGAACCACCAGAGAGAATTGCATCCCCTCTTCTGTCCGACACTAGGACTGATTCTGGCCATTTACTTAAGCTGACTCTGGTGTTCAACCACATTCTGGGGCTGCAGCAAGATACAGCAGGTAGATGTAAAGTGAGAAGTGAAAAGTAGCAGAACTGGGGAGTATGCCCCCTACATGCACCCAGGATGTCCATTGCTCTGGGAGATTTGAGTTGGATTACTGGGGTTTGTATAAATGAATGTCCATGTTAGGGTTCAGTACCCTTCTTCCATGTTCCTCCTTGCATGTTTCACCTTCCCCTCTTCTTTTCATATCAACATAGGATGACTTTTATTGGCTGTCTGCTATATGCTGGGTATCTTAAATATGTGCTCTCTTTTAATATTCCCAACAAGTCCATAGTATATCCTTTCTTATCCATTTATCACAAATAAGAAAGCAGAGACCGAGAAACTATGCAATTTTCATCACAAAGAAGAAGTACAGTCCTTCCTCTCAGATTTCAAAGACCACATTTGGCAGAACTTCACAGTGCTGTTAGATCTCCCTCGGACCTTCCTAGACATTTAGAAACACATACTTAACCGTGTCCTGAACTTGAACTTGGAAAACAAATCTTATTAATAAACATACACATTTCTGTCTTCCCTTAAAAGTGTACCTACTTTTATTTGAGTCTCCTTCTTAACCTGTTATATTGTCAGAGCTTATAATATTAGGCTTATTTTATTGATGAGGATATTGAGGCAAGGCTGAACAAGCAGTCTAAACCAGAAAGAAATGAAAGTAGCTAATATTTAGCAGAAACTTACCAGGTAACAGGACCTATACTCAGAGTCTGATAGTATATCAATTCATTTGGTCCTAACAATAATCCTATCAGGCCGTTACTGCTGTTATCTTCATTTCATAATTGAGGAAACGAGAAGTTAAATAACACACACAAAGCCACGCTCCTAATAAGTGGATGAGCTAGGATTTAAACCTAATTATATTGGTTCCAGAATCCTTGTTCTTAGCTCTACTTCATACTCCAGTTTTATGCTTGTCTATTACCTGCAGGTTAGAAGGCGTTCCAAGACAGCCAGTCTTTCAGTACATACACATTCCCCACACAGCAGCCAGGACAGAGCCTAACATAAGATGGCCAGTGCAAAACTGTGACTGAAAAGCCATATAATCTCAACAATGACCATTATTTGCATGGGAACGAATAAAAGATTGGTCATTATAAGGCTTTACATGACATGTTTAGAACTCAAAGCAAATAACTGAAATGACATTTAAACAAGCTGCTTCAAAAGGTCTATTCTCGTCCTTCCAGATCTCCCATCAACTATGCAGCAAAGGTGAGCTGTAAACAGGATTTGAGAGGGTGCAGCATCTGTGCTCCAAACTGGAACCCGGAGATGGGTAGAATCTCTGTTCAGCACATTCTGTACAATCTTCTTAATCATTATTAACTTAATGTAGCCCTCTTTGAGGCACCTTGTGAGAACTGTATACCTTAGAGTATCAATTATCCAGAAAATCGATAGCCTAAGTACTTAGCATTACCATCTTTATTTTCCAAGAAATGGAAGTCAAAGGAAATGGCCTCTTTTCTTAGGCTTAAGATCTTCAAATTGCCCCCAATCAATAGCTCAGATGCTGCTGGTGGTAAAAAGAACAGAAATACACACAAAAGATTTTTATTCCTTTACCCAAACCAAAACCGTGAGGCATTCACACACAAACATTCAAGACAAGCAGAGACCTTTCTTAGTCTTTCTTTCCTTAGTCTCTCACTGAAGCAGGTACAAGTTAAATGCAACTCTTGTCTCACTTGAACTATTCTGGGTTAAGCATGAATTTTTTTTTACTGAGGTCCCAAAGTCCTTATGTTTGCGACTAGAGCTTTCCTTTAGAACCAAGCCCTTACTATTTATAAAGCTTGAGACTTAATAAAAAACGTCTCTGTTCCTTTTTCCTTCCCTTCCTCCCATCCTTTCACTGTTGCCTTTCTTCCCTCACTTCATCCCTATACTCTTAAATTGAAATATCAACATAAGAGAGTTGGCCTAAATGTGAGGTAAAATATTTCCATCATCTGCTCAGAGACTTCTGCCAAATATCAAGGTTGTTGACCCACATGGAGTGTAAATATACTTTGGAAACCAAGCGTCAAGGGACCTCAGTTTACATTATTCACTTGGGCCTGTTCACAAGTAGGCTGCTCAAAGAGAAGGGCCATGCCTGAGGCTACAGGAAGAGCAAGGCTACAGGGTGGTTGCTTTCCTTTGGCCCTAACTGATATCAGAAGAGATGATTCACTTGCTGTGATTTATTTACTGAAAAATAGGTGGCTAAATTTTTCATTTACAGAAAGGAAGTTTGACAGGGGACTTCAGATTTTTCCTCAGAAGTCATCTACACTAGTTTTCAGTAGTCACGATGGAGTCCTAGCTTTCCTACAGCAGTTTGTCAATAGCTAAGTGTGGTAGGCAGCTTCCGACTTTGCTCCCAGGACTCCCTCCCTCCTGAGGTTCATGCCCTTGTGGGATCACCTCCCCACGAGTGTGGTCTGGATCTAGTGACTTTCTTCTAATAAACAGAACATTGTAAAAATGATATACTATCCCTTCCATTATTAGGTTAAAAAAAAAAAAGGCTGTGACTTCTCTCTTGCTGTTATTTTCTCTCTCAGGTTCTTCTCACTTAATTAGGAAAGCACCTCAAGGCTAGGAACTGAGGGTAGCCACTGGCCAGCACCCAGCAAGGAACTGAGGCCTTCAGCCCAACAGCCCACAGAGAACTGAATCTCACCAACAACCACAGAGTGAGCTTGAAGCTGATCTTGCCTCAGTTGAACCCCAAAATGATCCTTGCTGCTTCTGCCTATATTTCTATTGCAGCCTTGTAAGAGACCCTGCCGAGAGGACCCAGCAAAACTGTGCTCAGATTCCTGACCTGCCCTGTGATATAGTAAGCATGTATTGTTTTATGCAATAAGTTTGGGGATAATTTGCTATCCAGCAACAGATAACTGATACAATAAGAATTGGGGAGTATGCCCTTAAATTGAGCAGACATCCTAACACCCCTTCTCAGTATAAAAGTAGCTACAAACACCCCTCGCCCCCTGCCAAACATTTCATGGCCATGGGGGTTGATGAGCACGACATAAGGTAAAAAAGAATCCATTGGCCTTAAAAGCTCTTTCACCCAAAGTTGAACAGCTTTTAGTCTAAACGACTAAAAAAGTGTTCTCTTAGCCAAAGCATAAGAGACTCTTAAAAACTGAGAACAAACTGAGGGTTGATGGGGGGTGGGTGATGGGTATTGAGGAGGGCACCTTTTAGGATGAGCACTGGGTGTTGTATGGAAATAAATTTGACAATAAATTTCATATATTGAAAAAAAAAGTGTTCTCTTCTTTGGACAGGACAAGAAAGCACTTATAATTTTTGCCCTTTCTTCTACACAGCCCTACACCCAGACTGCCAGTAAATAATACAATTAATTAGGTTTCTGCTTTCTGTAGTTATCTCTCTGAATTCACAAACCTTTGACCACACTGATTGGCTTACATGATTTCCAAGTGTCATGCAGATGGTTCTACTGTCCATCTTATGCTGATTGTTACTAGCTTTGATCTCAAACTTACCCCAATAACTACAGTATTATTAGCTCCTGTTTATTTATAAAGAAATCTTCCACATGTGAGTGGAAGAGCCCAGAACAGAATCCCATCTCTCTGGCTCAACTCTTGGATCATTCAGCTTCTCAATACCATTCCTTCTGGATTGTTTGTGGTAATATAAAATAAATTGCAAGATGCGTACATTGAATAGTGCTCATAGCTCCTAGTTCTATCTATTTCTACACTAACATCTTGTACTTAATACCAGCCTCATGACTTCCTGGGTCATATCGTTCCTCCCCCAGCTTTGTGCTTTCAAAAGTTCATTCCGATCTCTCCCTGGAGTCTTCGAATCTTAGAATACAGAATCTTAATATCGTTCCCAAACATTCTCTCTTGCTTCCTTGAAAGGCTCTGAAAAGGCACGGATCTTGAAGTCTGACATTCCTGGGTTCTAATTCTAGTTCTACCATTTTCTAGATGTGTGGCCTGTTTTTCAATTTTTTTTAATGTTTTTACTTATTTTTGAGAGAGAGACAGAGTGTGAGCAGGGGAGGGGCAGAGAGAGGGGGAGACACAGAATCTGAAGCAGGCTCCAGGCTCCAAGCTATCAGCATAGAGCCTTACACGGGGCTCAAACTCATGAACTGCGAAATCATGACCTGAGCTGAAGTTGGACACTTAACCAACTGAGCCATCCCAGGTACCTCTCTAGATGTGTGACTTTTGAGAAAGTTGCATAATATCTCTGGTCCTCAGTTTCCTAACAGTTTCTGGGGGATTGGTGAGGTGAGGGTGAGGGGCAGGGATAATCATGTGTGTTTAAATAATTAAATAAGATGCTAGATACAAAACATCAGCAGAGTGTCTGCCACAATGTAGTGCTCAGCAACTCCTAATTCTCTCTTTACCTGTCACCCTCTTTTCTATTATCTCCTCCATAGCCTTTCCTACATAAATAGAAGAGAATAAACTATTTTTCTTGCCTAACTAGTTCTTTCTGTACCTTGGCAAAATCCAACATCACTTGAGACCACTATTACAATGTTTAAAATATATGCATCCTTCAGGGACTGAGGCTTTCTGTTGTGTTGTTTCTGTTGTGTTTTAAGTTCGTTTCAATATCACCACACAAGAATACGACACAGTGTGTTAGATACCACATAGCATTTCAAAGTATTGGGGTAAGGGGACATTGGTGATGATGATATTAAATCCCAACTAATGTGAATGTTGGCCCCCAGGTAGATTCATCTATAGGAAGTGTTTGACACTTACCCAAAATAAGTCCAAAGATGGTCAGTGTGAGATTATGAATCAGATAATATGTGACAAATGTTGTTTCTTAGCATGTGTCCTCTTCTGAGTCCATTTGTCTCTACTGAGATTTCACATTGTGTGGCATCAGAAAGACATTTCACAGACCAGGCCTGATCTCAGACCTTTCACATCAAGTCATGTGATAGTCATCCTATATTTATTTCCAAAAAACAATTTGTCCTTAATAGTGCTTACTCATTTTTCTGATGAGTTCCTGCTTTTTGTCTGTAGTAGAGGAAAAAGGCTTCCAGTTTTTTGTATGAAACTGTGTTCTGAGTATTAAAGTTTGGATGTCTTTCCATTTCACTCAGACCTTTAGACTGTAACACATCACAGATGCTAGGCTCACTTAAGAACCAAAGAGGAGCCTGGGAAGAAGCCTGTTGACGACTTAATCATCCCATCAACAGATTTACAGCCCAGCACAGGACAAACGTTCATCCTTTATCTTCAAGATTTCCAAATCCCTATTCAATGATTTCTTATTCAGATGATACAAATGGCTTTCTTATATTCAGTGTAAAGTTTTAAGCTTTGAGTACTTTCTTAAGGGTTCTAAGAACTGCTGGAATCCCCTCTTAATAAAATTGCTATGTGAAAAGTCAGGTACTGTCATCTTTCTTTAGTCTCTTCCCCATTGAATCATTTATTTTTTTTTACAACCTGTGTGCAGAGACTGGATTAGTTTTTATAAAAATTTCAATATGAATGTGGAAGTTTCAATAAGACACATATGGCCATTCACCCTTTAGATGCCATCTCAATGTCACTTGTCACTTTTTAGGTTTATACTACTCTTAGAGCTCTCTGAGATCTTCTTTCATAGGATTTCAATAAAACAAAACTATGTGCTATTCACTTGGTTAATGCCTCTTTCATAATCAAACCACCAACTCTTTGGGAGCAGGCACCTTTTTTACTTGGCTCATCATTATATCTGCAGACAACATAGAAGTTAATAAATGTATGCTTAAATAAGAGAATAAATGAAGGAAAGAATGCATCAATGAATAGAGTCAGGATCAATTTTTTTGTATATGTTTTGTACAGTTTCTGTGTCCATAAGAAATCTTACTGATACCAACCCAAATTCTAAAGTGTGTTCCCAATATTTGTCATGTTTTCCACTTCATAGGATAGTGGATCTAACTTGAAGTTCTTTGAGGCCACCTGAAATTCATAGCAGTAGCTCTCTGCTACCTACATGCACATCCAATCTCTAGCCTCCTCAGTCTTTCTGGGTTCTGACTCAGCGAGGTGGACTAGAAGACAATTATCAACAGTCAAGACTTCTAGGTTTCTTATCTAAAGAACGTGAAATGATGTGCATTAGATCAGAGTTATCCCAAAACCTGAAAGAAGTTTTGGACCTAAAATTAAACCATACTTGAGTACAGAGGAAAGACGTGAAGGAGGGAAGGCATGAAAAAGACAACGTAAGAAAGCATTCATTTTTGTAAACACAATCTTTGGAAATAAAGGGAAAAAAATCATTCTTATGTAACTAGTTATATTGTTACATAATTACCAAAGAATTACAGCACATCTCTCAAAGCCTAGGTTTTTTAAATTGATAAATATATTAAGACAGTGGTATTATCTCTTACAGTTCAATATGTTGCTACTGGGAGGAGAGTAAAATACCTGGTGTTTATATTTAATATAAGTTTCTATGTTTTATCTATCAGGGGAAATTGAATAAGGACACTGTGGTTTAGAATACCTCAGATTTTCTCAGCTGTATCTCAGTATGTAGATATAATTAGTGGTGGGAATGGAAATTCCCTGCACTGGGAATTCTGGCTTTATTGCTATTAAATCCTCTGCACAGAGGTTGGGCCAGAAGGTCTTGGAACCACATGTTCCATTTCCCCCTCCTATCCTGTCCCCATTTCTGCTACTGAGTAGATTTTCCCCAAGAACAAAACCGTAAGATGTAAATGGTACCTGTTGCCATAGCAGCTAAAATGTTCAGTTCTACCTTCCTCCTCTCAAAGAGAGCTTCATGCATTCAGTACCTTTCCTAGTATTAAAACATAAGTTAGAAGCTGGGCTAGGATTAGCTCAAATATTCTCTCAACCACTGAGATGTAGCATCTGTGTGAATTCACTGACTGTTGATATTCCAAATCATCATCATATCACTTGTGGTATGAAAAAGAATCAACCAGAGGATTGACTGATGGTTCCATATTAATACCATCTGTCCAGAGGCTCTTCTAAGAGTTCTATGGCAAGAGAGAACAAGGAACACTAACTCAGCCTGAACTTTCTGTGGCTTAGAAAGTTGGTTATATCTCAAGTTAGATTTACATGTTTGATTCCCTGCAGTTTAATTTAGCAAGCAATACCCCATTAAGGTTGGCCCTCCCTCTGATTGAGTCAGATAATTACTTGCTTATACATCCAAGCTCTTACATCCCTTCCAATTTATTTTGTTCTCTCAATGGAACTACTGTCTGCTTGGTTAGTTGAAAGGATTAAATCCTAAATGAAACAGAAGTAGAATTTTTTTCTTCAATATGACTGCTCTCAGTGTCTCCATAATAGAAACAGGAAAGGCAGGCAGTCCCACAAGCACTGCCACCACATTTATTACTAATTTTATTCATATCTGCCCATTTCAAAGCATGGCTGTCTGAAGCTGTGGAAAATAAAATAGGCAGATAGAATGGAAGGAAGGAAAACAAAAACAAACAAGCATATATCTACATAAAGGTTTGTATGCAAGTGTCTACAGCAGGTTTATTCATGATAGTTTCAAACTGGAAACAATTCAAATGTTCATTAACAGGAGACGAACACAGTGCTACTCAGCAATAAAAAGGAATGGTATACTAATACATTCAGCAACATGGATGAGTCTCAACAGCATTATGCTGAATGCAAGAAGCATACTGTGTGACTATATTTATGTGAAACTCTGGAAAAAGCAAATTGAATCTGTAATGACAAAAAGTAGATCACAATAGGAAGAGCAGAAGAGACCATTGCGGGGTGATAGAAAGTGTTCTGTATATTGATTGTAGGTGTGATTATAGGAATGTATGAATTTATCAGAACCCATTAGAACATTTAAAATGTAGCATTTTATTGAATGTAAATTATATTCAATAAATATGACATATATACATTCTTCATCTCTTACTACCAAACCCTTGTCAGCACTGACAGAGCCTTTTATCTTGCCCTTCACTTTCAAATAGAGAAATAGACTCAGGATTTTAAAAATGTTATATTTCTTTGAATTAAATGTTTATTTCTCAGAAAGAGACAGAGAGACAGAGCATGAGTTGGGTAGGGGAAGAGAGAGAGGGAGACACAGAATCTGAAGCAGGCTCCAGGCTCTGAGCTGTCAGCACAGAGCCCAAAGCAGGGCTCGAACCCATAAACGGTGAGATCATGACTTGAGCTGAAGTCGGATGCTTAACCAATTGAGCCACCCAGGTGCCCCTATAATACTGTTTAAAAAAATCCCAAACATTTACAACTTTTAAAATTCCATCAAATCATAAAAGTACTTAATGAGGGAGTATTATAAACAAGACTTCAAGCAGATCTGAGCTCAAGCTACTTATAATCAAAGAAAGGAAACACATGCTAGAATAGAGGGCAAAAGAGACAAAGATATATAACATGAGAGGCTAGGTGGTAAGAAAACAGAAGAGGAAAAGAACATATCTAACCAAAGAATCAGAGAATGTTTCTGGAAAAAGCTACTTCAAATCTGGCCTTGAAAATTGTCAAGACTTAAGGGAAACAAAAGCAAATACAAACTATTAGGACTACATCAAAATAAAAAGCTTCTGCAGCAAAGAAAACCATCAATAAAACAAAAAGGCAACCTACTGAATGGAAGAAATTATTTGCAAATGATATATCTGATAAGGGGTTAGTATCCAAAATATAAAGAATTTATATAACTCAACACCGAAAAACAAACAATATGATTTAAAAATGGGCAGAGAGGGGCGCCTGGGTGGCGCAGTCGGTTAAGCGTCCGACTTCAGCCAGGTCACGATCTCACGGTCCGTGAGTTCGAGCCCCGCGTCGGGCTCTGGGCTGATGGCTCAGAGCCTGGAGCCTGTTTCCGATTCTGTGTCTCCCTCTCTCTCTGCCCCTCCCCCGTTCATGCTCTGTCTCTCTCTGTCGCAAAAATAAATAAACATTGAAAAAAAAATTTTTTTAAATGGGCAGAGAACTAAATAGACATTTCTGCAAAGAAGACATACAGAGAGCCAAAAGACACATGAAAAGATGCTCAACTTCTCTCATCATCCGGGAAATGCAAACCAAAACAACAATGAGATATCACCTCACACCTGTCAGGTGTCACACCTTTTTAAAATAAAAAAGACAAGAAATAACAAGTGTTGGCGAGAATGTGAAGAAAAAGGAACTCTTGTACACTGTTGGCTAGAAGGCAAATTGGTACAGCCGGTGTGGAGGACAATTTGGAGTTTCCTCAAAAAATTAGAAATAGAAATACCGTATGACCCAATAATTCCACTACTGGGTATTTACCCAAAGAAAACAAAAACACTAAATGGAAAAGATACGTACATGTACCCCTATATTTATAGCAGCATTATTTACACTAGCCAAAACAGGGAAGCAACTTAATTGTCCACTGATAGATAAATGGATAAGGATGATGTGATGTATCTGTTATCTATCTATCATCTATCTCTCTACCTCTCTATCAATCGATTGATCTATCGATCTATCATCTATCTGTATAATGGAATATTACACAGCAACAAAAATGGATGAGATCTTCCCCTTTGCAACAATATAGATGGACCTAGAAGGCATTAAGTCAAGTAAAATAAAACAAATACCATATGATTTCATTCACATGTGGAATCTAAACACCAAAACAAATGAATAAGCAGACAAAAAGCAGAATCAGATCTACAAATACAGGGAACAAACTGAGGGTTGCCAGAGGGAAAGGAGGTGGAAAGATGTGCAAAATGGGTGAAAAGGAGTGGGAGATATAGGGTTCCAGTTATGGAATAAATAAGTCACGGGAATAGAAGGCACAACATAAGGAATATAGTCGATAATATTAGAATAGTGTTGAATGGTGACAGATGGTAACTATACTTGTGGTAAGTATAGCAAAATGTATAGGGAAATTGTATCACTATGTTGTACACCTAAAACTAATGTGTGTCAACTATACTCAAATAAAATAATTCTAAAAAACAACAACAACAAAAGAAAATTAAGATTTCAGCAAACGTTGGGGCGCCTGGGTGGCGCAGTCGGTTAAGCGTCCGACTTCAGCCAGGTCACGATCTCGCAGTCCGTGAGTTCGAGCCCCGCGTCAGGCTCTGGGCTGATGGCTCGGAGCCTGGAGCCTGTTTCCGATTCTGTGTCTCCCTCTCTCTCTGCCCCTCCCCCGTTCATGCTCTGTCTCTCTCTGTCCCAAAAATAAATAAACGTTGAAAAAAAATTTTTTTTAAAAAAGATTTCAGCAAACGTTAACAAGAAACCTGAAAGTATTTGAGGGCCACTTGAACAAGTTCATTCATTATTAAGCTTCCTTGGGACTCTTGATATCATGGATACAGCTGGCTCATTGTTCACATAATGTCCTGTGAAATCATAGTGCCACTGTCACTCAATATGAAAAACAGGGGCGCCTGGGTGGCGCAGTCGGTTAAGCGTCCGACTTCAGCCAGGTCACGATCTCGCGGTCCGTGAGTTCGAGCCCCGCGTCAGGCTCTGGGCTGATGGCTCGGAGCCTGGAGCCTGTTTCCGATTCTGTGTCTCCCTCTCTCTCTGCCCCTCCCCCGTTCATGCTCTGTCTCTCTCTGTCCCAAAAATAAATAAACGTTGAAGAAAAAAAAAATTTAAAAAAAAGAAAAACATATAATATCGATGCCATTCTTATATCCTTAATATAATTCTTATACAGGTATTCCTAAGTGTTTCCTCTACAGGAAAAATCTTGATACTCTGACGAATGCTAAACATATAGCTTCTCTTGCACTATCCTTTTATATCTGTGTCTAAGAGCAGAGATCTAGGTTTTGCAGTTGATATCAGTCTCAATATCTCAGACTCATTTTGTCTAAAAGGCATAATGCACACATAATGTTGTAAGAAAAAAAAAATGGAGAAACACAACAATGCCTGAAATGTGCTACACAAAAGATGTTTAGGGACAACAGCAGTATTTAAAAAAAAAATGAGGTTCCAGGATTTATAGCTTTAGTGAACTACAAAATCCTGCTCAATTCCACCAAGTCCCCACACCTTCCTTCCATATACACACATATTATCAATAATGAATAAAAATGAGACCTACCAGGTATGAAAGCACATTATAGTAATTAAAGCAGCTTGGTGCTTGAGATGGAATACAGAACTCAAGAATAAAGAATAGAGAAACCAAAATCATTCATAAATATGGTACGAGTTTCATATATGGTAAAGTTAATATTTCATACCAATGGGCAATAGATGATACTAAAACAACAAGCATGAAAAACATAAGCTGGATTCCAACTCACTCCTTACACTAAGACATAAATCCCAGAAGATCAACGATTTAAGTCTTAAAAAATAAAATAATAAAAGTACCAGAAGAACAAACACACATACACACACTCATAAAAAGCTTTGTGCACAGAATTCCTTTCCAATCCATGTATGAAGCCTGGAGTATACAATGCAAACCTAGTACCATAAAGATAAAAAGAGTGAAAAGATAAAAAGGTCGGTAAACCTGACACCATAAAAATGAAAACTTTTGTACCAGAAAAAATGCTATAAACCAAGTGAACAGTCTGGAGAAAATATATGCAACCAAGGACAAAGTGCTAATTTCTTTGTATACGAAAACACTTTAAATATTAATTAAAATAAGAGATGTTATCTGAAATTAAGAGTCAGACGCTTAACCTAGCGAGCCACCCAGGCGCCCCATCTTTCAAATTTTAAGTGCATATACAATTTGATGGAGGTTTCCATCTCTAGAAAGCTATTCTACAAACATTCTCAACCAAGTGCCCATAGATATTTTTATATAAGAATATGTTTTCTAGGTGGCATTGTGATATCCCATTGGCATATAAAATCATTTCATCAAGTTTGTTCATTCAGATCAGAGATTTAATTGCTTGTAATGGCTGGGTATCACCATCACTCTATGGAAAGAGGTACAGATTTGTCAAAAAGGTTTTTATTATATGTTAAAAGGATTTTTATTGCAGGAATGCCACCAAAAATGTGTTAGGGAGAGGGAGAAGAAAACTATAGTTACAAAGTCATCTTCCATCATTTTATTTCAAAGAGAAGGGCAATAGATTTTGAAAAAATATACAAAACTTGGAAAATAGATATCTTCTAGGACTTCTGCTCTGCTGAAACCCATTAAAGTCAATCATCTTCATTTCCTAAGGTTTCCAGTTAATCACCTTAGAAGTATCTCTCACTCCACTAGCAAATACGTGAGAAAAAGTTGTGTGGCAGAAGTTGTTTAGGTGAGGGTTCTTTTTCAAATGACTTTTAGCCAGTCATAATGGAGCACTCATCTTCCAAGTTATCAACAACAAAGGAGATCATGAGAGTAGTCTAACTTGAGATGAAAGCAAATAATACAGAAAACATTTCATAACTCGCTAAAAAGAATGTCACTCCCAATTGTCCAAGAAATAGCTTTTATAAACTTTCAGAATTAAAAATATATGATACAACTTCTTACTCAACACATCTCCAGAGGCAAGGGAAACAAAAGCAAAAATGAACTATTGGGACTCATCAAAATAAAAAGCTTCTGCACAGCGAAGGAAACAATCAGAAAAACTAAAAGGCAACCAACAGAATGGGAGAAGATACTTGCAAACGACATATCAGATAAAGGGTTAGTATCCAATTTCTATAAAGAACTTACCAAACTCAACACCCAAAAAACAAATAACCCATGAAGAAATGGGCAAAAGACATGAATAGACATTTCTCCAAAGAAGACATCCATATGGCCAACTGATACATGAAAAAATGCTCAATATCACTCATCATCAGGTAAATACAAATCAAAACCGCAATGAGATACCACCTCACACCTATCAGAATGGCTAACATTAACAACTCAGGCAACAATACATGTTGGCGAGGATATGGAGAAAGAGGATCTCTTTTGCATTGCTGGTGGCAATGCAAACTCCTGCAGCCACTCTGGAAAACAGTATGGAGGCTCCTCAAAAAATTAAAAATAGAACTACCCTATGACCTAGCAATTGCACTACAGGTATTTATCCAAGGGATACAGATATGCTGTTTCAAAGGGGCACATGCTCCCCAAAGTTTATAGCAGCACTATCAACCATAGCCAAAGAATGGAAAGAGCCCAAATGTTCATCGATGGATGAAAGGATAAAGAAGATATTATATATACATATACATATATATGTATGTATATATGTATAAATATACATACACACACACACACACACACACACACACACACACACACACAATGGAGTATTACTCAGCAATCAAAAAGAATGAAATCTTGTCATTTGCAACTACTACATGGATGGAACTAGAGGGTATTACGCTAAGCGAAATTAGTCTGTCCGAGAAAGACAAATATCTTATGACTTCACTCATATGAAGACTTTAAGATACAGAACAGATGAGCATAAGGTAAGGGAAGCAAAAATAATATAAAAAGAGGGAGGGGGACAAAACATAAAAGACTCTTAAATATGGAGAACAAACAGAGGGTTACTGGAAGGGTTGTGGGAGGGAGGATGGGCTCAATGGGTAAGGGGCATTAAGGAATTTACCCCTGAAATCATTGTTGCATGATATGCTAACTAACTTGGATGTAAATTAAAAAAAATAAATTAAATAAAAATACCAATACATATATATGATATATTTCAAACAAGAAACTTCTTCAGATCCATAGTGATTGCTCAAGTTTTTCTAAGGGTACAGAATCATGTATGGAAAGCCACATGAGAAAAGGAAGATCTTTGATTAGCTTCCACTTATGATCTAAACCTTTGGTAACTCAGGGAATAAAGCTTTTGTTCTACTAACTCTCTAGCTGGAAATCTTGTTAGAATATCCACCAAAGTCTTTAAAATTCAGCAGCAAAAAGCTTCTGCACAGCAAAGGAAACAACCAACAAAACTAAAAGGCAACCAACGGAATGGGAAAAGATATTTGCAAATGACATATCGGACAAAGGGCTAGTATCCAAAATCTATAAAGAGCTCACCAAACTCCACACCCGAAAAACAAATAACCCAGTGAAGAAATGGGCAGAAAACATGAATAGACACTTCTCTAAAGAAGACATCCGGATGGCCAACAGGCACATGAAAAGATGTTCAACGTCGCTCCTTATCAGGGAAATACAAATCAAAACCACACTCAGATATCACCTCACGCCAGTCAGAGTGGCTAAAATGAACAAATCAGGAGACTATAGATGCTGGAGAGGATGTGGAGAAACGGGAACCCTCTTGCACTGTTGGTGGGAATGCAAATTGGTGCAGCCGCTCTGGAAAGCAGTGTGGAGGTTCCTCAGAAAATTAAAAATAGACCTACCCTATGACCCAGCAATAGCACTGCTAGGAATTTACCCAAGGGATACAGGAGTACTGATGCATAGGGGCACTTGTACCCCAATGTTTATAGTAGCACTCTCAACAATAGCCAAATTGTGGAAAGAGCCTAAATGTCCATCAACTGATGAATGGATAAAGAAATTGTGGTTTATATACACAATGGAATACTACGTGGCAATGAGAAAGAATGAAATACGGCCTTTTGTAGCAACGTGGATGGAACTGGAGAGTGTGATGCTAAGTGAAATAAGCCATACAGAGAAAGACAGATACCATATGGTTTCACCCTTATGTGGACCTTGAGAAACTTAACAGAAACCCATGGGGGAGGGGAAGAAAAAAAAAAGAGGTTAGAGTGGGAGAGAGCGAAAGCATAAGAGACTGTTAAAAACTGAGAACAAACTGAGGGTTGATGGGGGGTGGGAGGGAAGGGAGGGTGGGTGATGGGTATTGAGGAGGGCACCTTTTGGGATGAGCACTGGGTGCTGTATGGAAACCAATTTGACAATAAATTTCATATACTGAAAATAAAATAAAATAAAATTCAGCAGCAAATTAATGAACCCCTTGGCAGTTAATGGGAAAAGTTAATTTAAGACAACTGTAGAGTCAGGAAGATGATGTTACAATACAACCATCTATCCTCGAGGTGGAGGGTCCACCTTAAGATTTAATCTCAGGTGACTGCACAGACAATTCCAGCCATAAACTAAGAGGCATCAGATTCCAGGATTTGATGCCAATATCTCTGTGATCATTACCCTGGTTCCTGTAATAATAGAGCCAACTCTTGTCCTTATTTTTAGAGAAATTAATTTACCCAAACATACACAGCTATAAAGATGCAAAAAGCCAAATATAAACCACAATTTTATGTGCCACTCTGACCACCTTCTTTTGATATTCTGTTTTATCATACCATTTGCTCTGTAGAAACTTTATACATGTTTTTTTTTAATTTTTTTTCAACGTTTTATTTATTTTTGGGACAGAGAGAGACAGAGCATGAACAGGGGAGGGGCAGAGAGAGAGGGAGACACAGAATCTGAAACAGGCTCCAGGCTCTGAGCCATCAGCCTAGAGCCCGACGCGGGGCTCGAACTCACGGAGCGCGAGATCGTGACCTGGCTGAAGTCGGACGCTTAACCGACTGCGCCACCCAGGCGCCCCAAAACTTTATCATGTTAATATAGACTTCATATGAAGCTATAACCCACTCTCAACTGGATACAAAATAATTGATAAATTTATTGTCCACTTACAAATTTATTTTCAATAATAAACTGTCATAATAGTCATATTTTTGAAATGTAATTGAAGCAGAAAATACCTATTGTCAATCCAGTAACTTCCATTTTAAATCAAGGTTACCAACTTTTTTTTGAGAGAGAGAGCGAGCACAGGGGAGAGGGATAGAGAGAGAAAAGAGAGAGAGAGAGAGAAGAGAGAGAGAGAAAAAGAGAATCTCAAGTAGACTCCACACTCAGTGCAGAGCCCAATGCAGGGCTTGATCTCATGGCCCTGGGATCATGACCTGAGCCAAAATCAAGAGTAGGTCACTCAACTGACTGAGCCATCCAGGCACCCTGAGGTGTACCAACTGAAATATACATACCAACTCTACCCCACAGTTATCAGCAGAGGGTGTTATCATTTTTTTAATAATTTGCTCATTTAATGTTGCTCTATTTTACATTTTTATCATTGATAGTATGAATAATTTCTCACATTATCGTTTTCCAATTGTATTTCCTCTTTTGAATTGTCAGCCCATGTCACGTGCTTGCTTATTTTTGGTGTAAGTCTTGATATTTTGTTCATAACTTTGTGTGCATCCTTAATATTTTATAGATAAATCGTGTCATGTCTGATATAAATATTTTATGGTACACTTTCTTTATAATTTTTTCATAAGGATATTACAAAATTATTTTCATTTTTCTTGTTACTTAGATATTGAAAACATTATCATTCCTCCATAAGTAAGTAAACTATTCTATTTTCTGCCACTTCTTCTCTAATTTGATGTTTTATATTTAACCCTCTAATTTGGTGTTTCTAGACATTTCATTCTTCTTCAGGACATAAGCAGAAACAGATAAATTACAATCCCCACTCTCAGTATAGCTGTAAAGCTACTGCTTTTTCTTGCACCCAGCAAAGAATGCAGCATGATTCTGCAAAGAATACTTTCACCACCCACTCCTTGAGCCCCACCCCCATGACAATCACTGCCCTTATTCAAATGGAGGCTGTTTTAGTGATTAGTATAAAGTGATGTTTTTTTTATATTTCAAAGTGCTAACCAATGACTTCAGTGTGACATAGTTAATAATTTTTTCTTGCACTATCCACTTAAAATATTTTTTAATTCTAAAGACTATTATTTTAGAGTAGTTTTAGATTCACAGCAAATTTGAGAGGAAGGTGCAGAGATTCCCAAACTACCCCCTGCCCCCACCCGTTTACAGCCTCCCTCATTATCAACAGTCTCCCACTACAGTGGTACATTTATTACAATTGATAAACCTGCAATACACATCATAATCATAGCTTACATTCTTATCCATTTTTTAGTAAATATACTCACCTCTGTGGTATATTTATACTCCATTATTTCATATTTTTATTTTTCTACCAATATCAAAATGCCTTAAATGTTACTGATTTACTATGGGTTTTAATATCGAGTAGGTATTTATCCCCCTGGTGTTGTCCTTTAATACACTTTTCTTGATTTTTTTTTACCTGTTCATTTCTCAAGTGATTTAGAAGTTTTTACTGAATTTTTAAAATTCCTTTTTAGATTTTGACAGAAATACCATAAAATATACTTCTTTAAAAAACCTGGAGACTTATAATTAATATGGTGCATTGACTTACTGTAGAAAATTGACTGTAGTGCTGCAAATACTTAGAAAAGCTGGACAAAATATAATAGGAATTCTAAAATATTTAGATGTTTACCCAGCTCCAAACCAGAAAAAGGAGCACAGAGAAGACAACAAAACTTGTAAAAATAAGTCTAATTGAAGATATTTTAGTGTTTCCACTAATTTTAACTCTTGCACTGTGATATTTTATCAGATTAGGGACCTAAGATCACATTTGCTCTACAGAAACTTTCAGAAGCCTCAGGTTTCCAAAATGAGCTATCTAACATATCATTTACTTTGTTCGTTCTAATATTTACTTTTCCACGTTTTTAATTTTTTCTATTAGATCTATAGTAGATAAGGTAGGTTAAAATCTTCTAACTTTCCTTTTCTGTATATTTCACACAATTTTTGCTGCTATTTTGTGCATATATTAGTGCACAAATAGTATCTGAAACATTATACCTTGTGTCATATTGTCATTGATTATGTTTCACCTATATTTTTTCATTTTACCCTGCCGCTTTTACTCCCTTATTATACCTTTGGCCTATTGGTTTCAGTACATATTCCAAGAGCAAGAAATCACTGGGCCTCTTCAATCAAAAAAAAAAAAAATCCAAGATTCTGTGTTATATGTACAAATAAAAAATGCTTATATTATTTGTTGAATCTGTTTTATGCTTTTCTAGAGAAGTGTAATTTTTTTTTCCTATTCCTATTAAACCTTTTTATGTATGATCATGTTCTTTTTCCTTTTGTAATTTTAGTGTAGTTAAAAAAAGCAAATTCCTTCTTTCTATCTTCACTTCTAAATTATGCCACTTTTGTTTTATAACCTAACTCATGGAATTATTCACCTATCTCTAAATGGAGTAACTGATTTCAACACTCTATATATGTATTTCCCACAAACTTCTAAATTCAATCATTTTCTTTTTCTTTTTAGCTAACCTTTGAAAATCTGAAAATCATCCTTTAATGCTAATAGATAAGATTAAAGATAACTTTTCAGAAGGCAAATTTCCGGAAATGTGCTGGACTATACTTCACATAGTAAAAGCACCTCAGCTGGGCACGACATTCCTGCATCACATTCTTTCTTTGAGAATATTTCATATACTACTCTATCACCTTTGAATTTGTGATGAGAAAATAAAGAAGTAGGAGCTCTCCAAATTTTGATTCCTTTGATAATTGTCTTTAGTTTTAAGATGAGAAGGAAAAAAATTATGCCATGAAAGATAGGAAATAGCCAGAGTATGCCTTGGAAAGTGCTTTTGCTTTTTAAAATTTACCTAGGATAGAGTGAGACGCTGCTGTCTCCTACCTAAGTTATTTTTTACCAGTTTTATTTCTTTTTCATGTATGCCATTGATTATCCACATGTTCTTTTATTCTGGCTTTTCATTCTGAACTAACTTACTTTTTTCCCTCATACTCATCGTTTAGTTACTCTTATGTTCCACTACGTTATATATACTCCGCTAGTCTGACATTCTGCCGCATGGCACTTCTGTCGATTTTTTTCGGAGATGATGTAAATTGGTTAGCACAGCCCTACCTTTTCCTTCCACTACTCTCACATTCTCTTTTATCACTGAAAAACAGATCACTACTATTTTCTAAAATCCTATACAAAATCCATTTGAAGTATTGTTATCTGAGTATTAAGAAAATACCCTTGGTGGGGCGGGGCGGGGGGGGGGGTGCCTGGGTGACTCAGTTGGTTAAGTGACTGACTTAGGCTCAGGTCATGATCTCACGATTTGTGAGTTCGAGCCCTGCATTGGGCTCTTTGCTGACAGCTCGGAGCCTGGAGCCTGCTTTGGATTCTGTGTTGCCTTCACTCTCTACCCCTCCCCTGCTTGCACTCTGTCTCTCTGTCTCTGAAAAATAACTAAACGTTAAAAAAAAAAAAGAAAAAAAAAACTTAGGAAATTTGGGGGAAAATCAATTATCTGTCTTCAGTCATAAGTAAGTTCTACACTACAAATGAAAAAGGAAAATGGGAAAATAAAAAATGTTATCTTCCTTCTCTTTTATACATGTTTCATACATCATTACAGGGGTTATATTATTAATTTAATTCAACTCAATTTAATTCCATGGGAGTATCACTGAAGGATAAGCATTCTCAGTGTTGGAAGTCACCTCTAAGTCCTAATTACTTCTGGATTTTATCTATAGACTAGACATTGGAATCATCTACCCCATCTCATCACACCACACTGGTTCCATACACTCAAGTTTGGGGCTAAAGGTTTTTTTTAAGTTTATTTATTTATTTTGAGAGAGACAAAGACAGAGAGAGAGCAGGAGGGGCGGAGAGAGAGAGGGAGAGAGAGAGATAATCCCAAGCAGGCCCCGCACTGTCAGCACAAAGCCCAATGTGGGGCTCGAATGTGAGATCATGACCTGTACCAAAACCAAGAGTCTGTTGTTTAACCAGCTGAGCCACCCAGGCACCTCTGGGGCTAGAGTTTTGAAAGGCCTCTCCTCTACTCTTTCTTTTTTTTTTTTTTTTTTTTTTTTTTTAATTTTTTTTTTTCAACATTTTTTATTTATTTTTGGGACAGAGAGAGACAGAGCATGAACGGGGGAGGGGCAGAGAGAGAGGGAGACACAGAATTGGAAACAGGCTCCAGGCTCCGAGCCATCAGCCCAGAGCCTGACGCGGGGCTCGAACTCACGGAGCGCGAGATCGTGACCTGGCTGAAGTCGGACGCTCAACCGACTGCGCCACCCAGGCGCCCCTCCTCTACTCTTTCTTGAAGCAGAGAGCACAGTGGAGCCACTGGGGTCTTTGGCCTTCCAATCTTTGGCTTTCCTGTGCTTGCTGCTGCATTATTTTATCTTTGCCTTCATGTTCATTTGGTGTTATCCCTGTGTATGTATCTACCCCTGTGTCCAAATATACCCTCCCTTTTTTAAATGTTTATTTGGTTTTGAAGGAGAGGGCACATGTGCAAGCAGGGAAGGGGCAGAGACACAGGAAGACAGAGGATCCCAAATGGTCTGCACTGATAGCAGAGAGCCCAATGCAGGGCTCGAACTCACAAGCCATGAGATCATGACCTGACCTAAAGTCTGCACCCAGGTGCCCCAAATTTTCCCTTTTTATAAGGACATCAGTCATATTGGATTGGGGTCTACCCTACCGACCTTGTATTAACTTGATCATCTGCAAAGAGCTTATTTTCAAAAAAGGTCACATTCACAGGTACTGGTGGTTAATATTGCAACATCGTTTTATACAATTCAACCCACAATAGTAGGGGACATCAGATTAGCAAACGGTCAAGTAAAGTCTTTGCTTGGATCAGTAGCAATCCTCCCATACTTACGGTTCAGTCGGATGGTACCAAGTTAGGAATTAGACCAAGCTAGATATTACTGATAGGTTTTAATCCTGCATCTTCAGTAAGGGGTAAATAGAAATCCCTTCTTTAATTTTAAATATTCTTCAATTTTTTTATTTTAATTAATAAGCCAGTGAAAACTTTCTTTCTAGATTAAATAATTACTTACACTTTTTCTTAAGAAATTAGAAGAGAAGGCCTATTGGTTTTCCCTACCTCAACCATCTTCCCAGACATCATTCATTGGGGATTATAGTCAGAAAAACAATTCCTTGCCAGTCTCAGTCAAATTAAAAGGAAGTAATAGCAAACACACTGATATCATTTCTATTTTTAAACATCTCATAGGAATACTCAAGACAACATCATAGTAATTATATGACTTTCACTGGCTGATCAAACATTTTATCACACTCTGCATTCATTCACACACATACACACAGGCAAGTGTGTGCACATACACACACACATATTCATTCAATTGGTGGTAGTCAACCTAAATTAAGTGGAAAAAGTCTTACCCACCTGTAGTTTTCATGCCAGTTAAAGGTAATAATCATGGAAACTCTCAAAGATACTCATTCTCTCTGCTTATCTTTAATGCTTTTCTTGTGGCATGAATTCTTTCATGCAAATACTTTCATCTATGCCTTCTTTTCCAAAGTTTCACCTCATTAGACTCCAGTATTTAATAGGACTTAGGTTTTAGTGGTTGTGCAAGCAAACGGTTATAGAATAATAACTGAATAAATGAACGGACGTAAGATCAGTTTTGCCGAAGAATGTGGTTGTCAGCAACATCATCAATTCCAGTTATTTCCTGTGATTTCTAAGCCCCTTTATTATTAAAATAGTCTTGATGAAATAAATTGAACTGATACTTAAAAAAAATATATGTTATGTTTTAGACCAAATTTATAAATCTTTCTACTAGGTTTACACATAATATATTATATGGACGATTCTGCCATCAAATTCAATTCTATATTAAAATACTTCTCATTGGCCTGAAATCATAAAAACTCTTATCTCTACATGGTTAAATGAAATTGATTAGGCCATTTACTGAGTTTCCAGTAAATCCAGCTCTAGCACCAGTAAACCCAGCAGATCATTGGGTACTGGAAAAAAAGCAGTCTTCGTTCCAAAGTTTCTTCTCTATGATACAGAAAGATTGGCAGCCCCAGTTGCATCACCCAGAGGCCACACTGAGTCTGGAATTTCAAGTGCAGTCAGAGTGGCTGTGTCTCTGGTGGTTGGAAATGGTCATTGACATTCAGACAGATCGTCACCTTTTTAGCATTTCTTTTCTCTTCTTTATTCTTTACCTTCAATATGATTGTCATTGCTCAAAGGAACTAGGAAAACAAGAAGGATAAAGAATGACAATGTGGTAGCAAGAATGAGGGCTGAGCAATCAGAGCGTGACTACATACTGTCAGAAAAGTTATAACAGTTATCTTCCAGAATTATTTCCTGTGTATACCAAATTGATTGTCATGTCATTTAGTAGAAGCTTTATTTATTTTTATTATTTTTTTCTCAAGCTGCTACATGGGCCCAGTATTTCATATTCATCATATAACTTAGAGATACTTTCATTTGTCAGGAATAATACAAGGAATGGAAGAAGAGTAAAGATTCAGAGGCAAAGAAAAAAAGTAGAAAACAAACTCAGGATTCAGAGAATTCTGACAGTGCAAACCAACACAGAGGAGCGTGTGGGGGTGGCTGGGAGGATAAATGCTGGACCCAATTTGAGACAAAATCTCCTCCTGTGCTGAGAGTCGAAACTCTATCTGTCAAAATTATATTACTGAAATGAGATAAATGCCTTATGTAAACAGGATGGAAGTGGTTCATATGAATGAGGAATGTGAGGCAGAGAATGGTGTGCAGAGTCCTGGTCAGTGTCCACTGCCTTCAGGATGATGTCATGGCACAATAAAATGTATTGTGATACCGTTTCAATTGGATTAAGGAGTCTAGAGTGAGTTCAGAGCTCCCTCTAGGCCCACTGCTTTTGTCTGTAACACAGGCCTAGATGCTATGAAAATTGAAGTGCTAGAGATGTCATGTTGGATGTGAGCATCAAAGACTTCTGGGGATTATATTAGCATTGGTGGGTGGACATATCCCTTTGGGGTGGCAATGACAAGGCTATAGCAATGAAGGAAGAAGCCCTTTGATACACAGCTCTTCTAAGGCCTCTCTATATGTCCCTGAATCTCAGCCAGACTCTGGTACTTGTGGACACTAGGGCTCAATATCCACGGAGAAACCTTCCTGGGATGAGATTCTCACTTGTTCCCATATAATAGAGCCTAGACAAAAAGACACCTACCTGGTGATTTCAGGTGCCCATCAAATATGCTATAGAGAACACTCAAACATGGCCACTACCTTCTTCGCATCATGTGAACTTCTTGGCTAAACTGAACATGGCCTACATATTCCATTTATTGGGAATCCAAATTTAATTTGGATTAAATTAAAACCAAAGTTTTAATTTAGATTAAAATTAATTTAGATTAAAGAAAACCAGTTTTCTTGTGGTTCTATCATAGTTGCTACAGAAATACTCAAACCAAAGGTCCACATAAGGATAAATTTATCAAGTAATCCTAGCAGGAGATCTGCATTATAAGCTCTTAGATGTGGGCTTTGAATGTGGTAGCCAGGTAGATATACTAATGACTCTCCTTCCATCACAAATTATACTTTGTTGGTCCCACTACCCTGCAAACCTACAGAAACGGTTCCTGCCTGGGGAACAATGGAATTGCAGGATAAGCCCTAGTCTAGACCAGCAGATCTTCACTAGCAGACCGGGTGGAATTCCCCGTGGTGAAGGATGTGTCTTTTAAACCATGCAACCTGCCTCACCACACATTGCACAAGTGTTCCCTTCTCATATTTGCCATCACTTGCAATGACCTACTTGACAGATGCCGACAGAAAGGGGGAACAAACAGATACATGCATGAGTATTTTTTTGTTTCTCTCTCTAAGACAGGAACCTGACACATCTTCATGTTCCTGCAACTGAACCACACATCTCTGGATGTCCTTCCTAAGAGATGTGGGCAGGTCCCTATCCTAGCTCCTGGCTAGCTTCTCAAATGCTTGTCAGTCTGGAAAACTTAGAGGCTAACAGGAATAGCAGTAACATAATACTGCAAGATAATAAAAACAATAATAAATGTTATTGAAATCTTCTAATGTTTTAAGTACTGTGCCAAGTGCTTTACACATATTATCTTTCTTGTTCTCAAAAAATTCTATGAAGCAGGTACTATTGTAATCTCAGGAATAGGAGATGTAGAGAGGTGAAATAACTTCTTGATGTCACACATCTAGCATGCAGTAGAAAGGAATAGAAATTCAGTTCTGTAAGACACCAAAGCTCATACTTCTAAACACGCTCAGGAAACACATGCACACACTGTACACATATGCACATACATATACACATATAATATACAAATGAGAAAGTTTATTTTCTGAAAATGGGTTTTGTGAGGCTCTGTAATTATCCATTCTCTCCTTCTCCCTTACCAACCCAAAGTCTGATTTTCTTGCGGTGTCAATTTTTCCAACCCAAAATTTTGGTTTCCCAGCCATTCTTGCAACCCTGGGTAATCCTGTGACCCAGTTCTGGCCAATGAGACATAATTGGAAATGTGGTACAAAGTTCACGTTGAGTTTTCTCTCTCCTGATAGAGGTGCTGCCTCTTTTTTCTGCTCCCATTTTGGTTCAGGCTAGGATATACAGACTTGATGTTTGAGGGTGCAGACACCATCCAGAGACCATGAGAAGGCGATCCACATGCAAAGGATGGTAGAGTGGGAAGGTGGAAGAAGCATGAGACCCTCATGGCATCAGAGCCCCACTGAATGATTTCTGGACTCTGTGTGAAGAGAATAATCCATTATCTAAGCCATCATTTGATGGATTTTCTTCTCCTTTCAGCAGAGTGTAGTGCTAATTGATATAAATATTAATGAATACATATCTCAAAGCTCAAATTTTGTGAATTAAAAATTCTTTGTTCCTAAGTCTTGTTGTAATGAGGTCATCCTTAGCAGTGGGCATTTATACACTGCAGCAATATATCTCCCACACTTCAAAACGTTTATATATGCCTGTTATCATGGATAAAACATCCACATAATTACACACACACACACACACACACACACACAACTACGATGTCTCAAGCACATAACAGCTTTGGTGCTGCAACCTGATTAGTTAAACTAAATTATGGGAGGAGGGGGGTGCATTTTGTGATAGCTCCTGCTGCTCTGCAGCCAATTTGCACATTTTCCTAGAATTATTTTAGATGTTATTATCACCCAAACACCTGCTGCTATGTAGACAGGAAAACAAGCCAAAACCAAGTGAGGAGGCAAAACACACTAAATTAAAAACAAATGTGTACACTCCCTAAGTACAGAATACAAATAATAGCCTTCAAATTTGAGAGCCAGAATGCCTGGTTACTAACCAGTCTCTAAGCTAATGTAAATGCCCAACCCAGATAGGGAGGAAAAATGATCTGGATAATCTACATTTGTTTATTTCTTCTTTCACTCTGTGTTTTTTGTAGAATGGAAAAAAAAAACTTTTCAAAAGATACAATCTATCTCCTTTCCTTTTTTTTTTCCAGCAAACTCTGCTGTTACTTAACTTATATCAATATTTTTGCCCAAAACAGGTTTTAGACTTCTTTGCTCAAAAATCACACAGATACAAAATAGTAGGTATTAAGGAATAAATGTTCATATTAAATATAAATTTTTATGATTTGAACATTGAAAACTATTGATTTTTTTTGAGCTCTGATGACTTAGTAAAAAGGAGAAGGGAATTGGGAGAACAACTCAGACCTTCTAAAATGGATTATTTAAGGCTGATTCTTACAATAAATATCGCATTTCCAGAGCACTTTCTTACTCCCAAGACTGTCCCCTGAATAGATTTCCTCTTCACTTCCTCCTTAACTGAGTTTTAGAGAAAGGCACTAAAGGAAGAAGGAATCAAAATCCAAACTTCAATTTCTTGATGACAACCCTTTGTATAGTGATAATTCATCACTGTTCCAAAGTGGAGTTGATGCCTGGTTATCATGAGAAAGGCCATTAGAAAAGAGACCACACCATTTTCTCAAGGGTCACACACAGCTGTTCTGGAGATGTATATTGCATATGACGTGCAATTGGGGAGGAGAAAGTCAATGGGACACAGGGACGTGGTGATGGGACTTTGTGAAAGCTAACAGTTTTTAGCAGCTGCCTGCTTCAAGAACAAGGAGAAATCTAAAGAGGATATTTATAGAAAGATTTCTGTATTGAATAAAAATGCTTGTTCTGCCCCTGGAACCCCAGCAATAATGATTACCACTATTTTTTAAAGCCTCTAGTCATCACTCCTCATCAGGGAAATACAAATCAAAACCACACTGAGATATCACCTCACACCAGTCAGAGTGGCTAAAATGAACAAATCAGGAGACTATAGATGCTGGAGAGGATGTGGAGAAACAGGAACCCTCTTGCATTGTTGGTGGGAATGCAAACTGGTGCAGCCGCTCTGGAAAACAGCGTGGAGGTTCCTCAAAAAATTAAAAATAGATCTACCCTATGACCCAGCAATAGCACTGCTAGGAACTTCCCCAAGGGATACAGGAGTGCTGATGCATAGGGGCACTTGTACCCCAATGTTTATAGCAGCACTTTCAACAATAGCCAAATTATGGAAAGACCCTAAATGTCCATCAACTGATGAATGGATAAAGAAGTTGTGGTTTATATACACAATGGAGTACTACTTGGCAATGAGAAAGAATGAAATATGGCCTTTTGTAGCAACGTGAATGGAACTGGAGAGTGTTATGCTAAGTGAAATAAGTCATACAGAGAAAGACAGATACCATATGTTTTCACTCTTATGTGGATCCTGAGAAACTTAACAGAAGACCATGGGGGAGGGGAAGGAAAAAAAAAAGAGGTTAGAGTGGGAGGGAGCCAAAACATAAGAGACTCTTAAAAGCTGAGAACAGGGGCGCCCGGGTGGCTCAGTCGGTTGAGCGTCCGACTTCGCTCAGGTCACGATCTCGCGGTCCGTGAGTTCGAGCCCCGCATCATGCTCTGTGCTGACAGCTCAGAGCCTGGAGCCTGCTTCAGATTCTGTGTCTCCCTCTCTCTCTGGCCCTCCCCCCATTCATGCTCTGTCTCTCTCTGTCTCAAAAATAAATAAATGTTAAAAAAAAATTAAAAAAAAAAAAAAGCTGAGAACAAACTGAGGGTTGATGGGGGGTGGGAGGGAGGGGAAAGTGGGTGATGGGCATTGAGGAGGGCAACTGTTGGGATGAGCACTGGGTGTTGTATGGAAATCAATTTGACAATAAATTTCATATTAAAAAAATAAATAAAATAAAATGAAATAAAGTAAAATAAAATAGAATAGAATAGAATAAAAAAATAAAATAAAATGAAATGAAATACTGTGCACTATTATTGCTCCACAGTATTTAAGTTTTGATACCAGAAATTTAAAAAAAAATGTTGTAGGATAATAAACAGCCCCTTGATCCCTACTTCCTTTTTGCCCTAATGTAATTTTCTCCCCCTGAGTGTGGGCTGAACCTAGTGACTCTGTAGTGAGTAGAATATGGCCAACGCAACCTGACATCATTGTCTAAGGTGGATTACAAAACGACTGTGGCCTCCATCTTGGGAAGCCTCTCTCACTCTTTTGCTACCTTGCTCTGAATGAAGCCTCTGCCATGTTTTGAACTGCTCTCTGGTGAGGCCAACATGGTAAGGAATTAAGGTCTTCATTCAACATCTAGGGGAGACCAGAGGACTGCAAACAGCCACGTGAGAAAGCTTGGAAGCTGATTCTCTTCCAGGTCAGCCAGAGATGACTGTAGCTTCAGCTGACACCTGACTGCAGCTTAAAGACAGGTGCTGAGGCAGAGGCACCCAGATAAGTTACACCTGGTTCCCAGCCAATGGAAATTGTGAGACAGTAAATGCTGTTTTAAGCTGCCAAACTTTGGGATGAGTTGTCATACAGCATTTGATAACTAATGTGGTTGTCATGACTGTAACACCTCAAATGCTGAAAAATACTACATGCTAGATAATAATAACAGAGTTTAAACTTCGAGGTTAATTATAAATTTAAGACTATTGATTAGGACTTCCACGTCATTAGCCAGTTTCTCTCCACTCTAGAAAGTATACCCCACAAGATATCAAATAGTAGAGATTCAGGTCAAGCAGCCAAGGAGAAATGTCTCATCTTTGGTTCCTATGTCTAAACTTCGACAGTGTGCTCTTCACCAGGACTGTGGACCATGGCTTATGGAATCAGAGAAGCATGGATCAAGTCCAAATCCAAGTGATTTATACATAATCAGTGGTATACAGTAGCTGGCTCCAAGGGGCTTGGTAGATTCTATGGTGTACACTTCTTCCCATCTCCACAATCTATGTAGTGAAATTGATAGCTAAAAATTGGCTATGGTGGGAGTATTTACCCCAACAAAATTAGCAAATACTACAGAACAGACTTTTCCCCAACGAGTCAACTATTAAACATCTACCAACACATCATTGTTTATAATCAAGAACTACTAATTATCACAGACCCAAGGAGCCACCTTGATTCCATTTCTGGCAAAGTCAATCAAGGCTAAGAAAAAGAAGATGATCATGGCTGCCCTCAGGGCAGAAAATAAAATGGATTGTTGAGTTGGGATTGGAAACATCAATGCAGACTTGGGGAGCCTACACTGACACGAGTATACCTCAGCCCCTTGAATTTGGATTCATAAGTGCAAGGTCATAGTAACTACTATTATCATCACGATTAAACAGGTACAGAAACTGTCCAGGACCACAGAATTAGTGAGGGTGGGGCCTACAGTTGAACCCAGATCTGTGTGGCACCATAGCATAATAACAATATGCTACTGACTCCCACTCTGCTTTGATATTTTAAATCTTAGTAACAATTGTAGATCAATGGAAAATAAGAAGTGGTTAAGGTGAAAGACTAATTAAGAAAACTGGGAGTAGGGGTGCCTCAGTGGCTCAGTTAAAGCATCTAACTCTTGATTTCAGCTCAGGTCATGATCTCATGGTTCATGATTTCAAGCCTTGCTTCAGGCTCTGTGCTGACAGTGTGGAGTCTACTTGGGATTCTCTCTCTCTCTCTCTCTCTCTCTCTCTCCCCCCCCCCAAAATAAATAAATAAAACTTTTTTAGAAAACTGGGAATATATCTGGAGATAATATGATACAAAAATAAAGAATTTCATTCTAGATATTTTATAAAAACACAACATAACGCCCACTGCACAGGAAGGAAGCTTTGATCAAATAACCCAACACAACATGTCTCAAACTGGGTTTCCATGTTCTCAAACTGAGAATGGGACACAATGTGTGCAGCTATCTTTTTAGTCTTCAGAATCTGACTTATGTTTTCTAGGGTTCATAGTTCACATTATTTGAAAGCCTCACTAGTGAATTTACATGAGATGAAATGCATGAGCTAAACAAATATAAAACTAATTTTTTAAAAATCAAATAGTCCAGGAGTGCCTAGGTGGCTTAGTTGGTTGAGCATCCAACTCTTGATTTTGGCTCAGGTCATGATCCCAGGGTCATGGGATTGAGTCCTGCGTTCAGCTCTGCGCTAAGTGTAGAGCCTACTTGATTGATATTCTCTCTTTCTTTCTCTCTCTCTCTCTCTCTCTCTCCCTCTACCCTTCTCCCCCACTCATGCTCTCTCTTTCTCTCACTCTCTAAAATTAAAAAAGTATATATTAATATATATATATAATAGAAAATTAAATAGTCTAGAAAAAAATTTAAAGCCATATGACAGGCAAATATTAAGTGACTTGAAGGTCAGACTAACCTAAAGGAAAAGTAAAATGCAGAAAAGAAATCAGATGATATTTGGTCTTTTGTTTACATTAGAACTATGGATTAAGCAGAATTCTCTAATTGCAACCTTAATGACAAGAGGAACACACAGAACACACAAACATGAATCAAGCTTTCCAGGGAGAGTGGTATGAAAAAGTGTGAGGCTTGGACAACTTGCTAAAGAGATAAAGGTGAAGACAGAAGATCCAGATGCTATATTTGTACAACAAACACTAGAGATCCCATAAGCAGCCTTCTCATGTACCACAAAATTTATAAAGGAGATTACAGGAAAAAAGAGTATTTGCTAAAAAAAAAAAAAAAGAAAGAAAGAAAATTAAATATCACAGGAAGAAACCAAAAAACAAAATGAGGAAACCCTCATCCAATCAGATAAAACATAGGAGTGATGCCTTGCTTTCTGTTGGGCCACTACAGATCTTAGTAAGAGGTCAGAAAACCTCTTTGGTTTTCTGTGTGCAAGCCTGTTCCAGGAGCTAGATAATCTGTACAACTTTAACATCCTTTCACAAGTGTATTCTTGGCTGAACATCTCATTAGATTTTTTTCTTTTCTTTTTTTTTTTTAATTTATTTATTTAAATTCTGGGGCACCTGGGTGGCTCAGTTGGTTAAAGGTCCAACTCTTCGGCTCAGGTCATGATCTTACAGTTCGTGGTTTCGAACCCCACATCAGGCTCTGTGCTGACAGCATGGAGCCTGCTTGGAATGCTGTCTCCCTCTCTCTCTGCCCCTCCCTTTCTCTCTCTCTCTCAAAATAAATTAAAAACTTTTAAAAATTTTTATTTATTTAAATTCAAGTTAGTTAACATACAGTGTAGTATTGGTTTCAGGAGTAGAACACAGTGATTCATCACTTACATATAACACCCAGTATTCATCCCAACAATTGCCCTCCTAATAATGCCCATCATCCACATAGCCCATCTCCCCACGCACCTTCCCTCCAGCAACCCTCAGCTTGTTCTCTGCATTTAAAAGTCTCTTATAGTTTGCTTCCTTCTCTGTTTTCATTTTATTTTTCCTTCCCTTCCCCTATGTTCATCTGTTGTGTTTCTTAAATTCCACATACGAGCAAAATCATATGGTATTTGTCTTTCTCTGACTGACTTCTTTCACTTAGCATAATACACCCTAGTTCCATCCACTTTGTTGCAAATGGCAGGATTTATTTCTTGCTAGATTCTTCCCCATACCACAGCTTTAGACTCAGGCAAAATATCAAAAGGTTATATGATGGGGGCCTTCTGAGAGCATTGAAGAGGGAGTTTATATCATTGCATAGCATATTTAAAAGATATGATACCTTTGTTAGACATCGTTAAGAACAACAAGCATCTTATATTATTCCTGGAGCAAGCAGTGATTGCAATAGGCAGAAAAGGTCTTTTGGGGTTACTAGCTCTGTTTTGCTTTGTTTTGTTTTGTTTTTATCTAGGCTGCTTACATGGGTGTTTGCCAATTTGTGAGACTACATCAAACTGTATACTTATGATTTGTGCACTTTTCTATGTGTACTCATACTTTAACAAGCATGTCACTAAAAGCAAAGAAATGATGGCTACTTGAAAATACTATCTTACCTGTTTTGGGAAGACTATCAGAATATTTATGAAGCACTAAATAAGAGCAGAGAACTATTCTAGGTGCTATGTCACAGGGCTTCCTTTCCTCCAGGAGCTTTCTTTTCAGTAAAAGAGAGAAAATGGTACAGCACCAGTTCATGCACACTGTAATGTGAATAAATAACATGGAGTCATAAGTGACAAGTTTTATAAAGTGATGTAGATGCTGTGTTGTACAAGTTGGAAGGAGATAAAATCACTTTTGGTGGTAAAACTCATAATATGGAATATTCTATCCCCCCTCTACTCTGGTCCTGAAACAAGTCATATATTGCTGGCCATTAACTAGATCAATGGAGGCATACAGGGAAATAGCAAAGGCTTTGGAGACAAAGGCATAAACAGAACTGGTTCCAATCCTACCTTCATCATTTATAGATTTGTAATATCATGGGCAAGTTACCCATAGCATTCAATTATTGGTTTTGTTTTCCTCGTCCTCCCCTTTTTAAATGTAAATTATTATGGGAAGCTGAGGTGGACCTCTTCTCTCCTGACTCCAAACTTGAGGCTGTAGTGGAAGCAACCAATCTAGTACCCAAACCCCTGCCACTTTCATTGGTCCAGGAATGGGCACATAGTCCACATGAAACTAATCAGAGTTATCGTCTATGTCTCTTGGGTGGGATTGCAGAACTGTAAGGGAAAGAGCTGCCCAGGACCATGTTCCCAGCCATAATGGCAAAAGCCAATATGCAAGAATGAAGTTGATATGCAGAAAAATGCAGGGAGAGTAAGAGCCAGTAGGAGAATAGGGCCTGGCATCACTACCTTCCCTTATTCCAAAAAAACTCTGGGACTCAGCCTTGTTCCTGCCCTTTTTGTGGTTTGGGTATTTAAGCCAATTAGTTGCCCATTTTGCTTAAGCTAGTTCCAACCGGGTTTTGAGTTTCTGCCATAAAAAAAGCCATAATTAACACATTTCTTCCACTGAGCTTTGGTTTTCTCACCTGCAAAACCAAGAAGACAAATATATAATGCATAAGTTTGTAATAAATGCCAAAAATTTCACTATCAGAAAAGACAATGTCCAATTAATGTGAGGATTTACACAACCCATTCAAAGATTCTCCACACTAGGATCACTCTGCATCGCTTTGATTACAAGGCAACTGGATAATTTATAAATCATTCTCCTATCATCCAATAAAGGCAAAGATAGACTGATCTCAAATATTTCCTATGACCCTCCTTTCCCCCCACCAATCAGCTTTCATTCTAAACTCATTCTCCTCTGACTCACCAGATTGTTCACCATCCCAAATTTGATCCTGCTTCAGACATATTATGTGATTTCATGCTTGTTCTCCACAGCATTTTATTTTCCAATATCACAAAAGGAGTTTGTTATATGACACACCCTCTCAGATGCCCATCCCCAAAGCAAACTGAATTAAGCATGTACTTAATTTGGTCCCTTGAATTTTTATGCCTAGCACCAGCGATATGGTCAACACTTCTTTTCATTAAGTAATCAGGCCACTTTTCACCCTTTTCCAACAGGCTCAAACAATCTCCAAAATACCACAAGACTTAACAAGTATAGCTCACATTTACTGAGCACTGATTATGTGACAGATTCTATGCTAAACTCAATGTTTGCATTATTTCATTTCATTTTCTCTGTGGCATTATGTTGGTACTGTTGTTTTCCCTAGTTAGGAGACAAAGAAACTAAGACAGAACATTTATATAAACTTTTGAAAGTTTATGGCTAATAAGCTGTAGAGTTCAAGTTTAAACTCAAATAGTTATGACACTAGTGATACATTCTAATACTAGGAAGGGTATGAAATAAAACATATATTCCAGACTTCAGCTTTGTTCCATCCTCCCTTCTCATAGCCCCATGATCCAAATTAGAACATGAATTTCCTGAGCTGGGTCTTGTTATGTAGTAAACTACCAGGAATACTGGTCTAAAGTTTGCTTACAAATTTGTGTTATGTAGAGTCAATCAAAGAGAAAAACACCCCCTTTTTTAAACTCTCCCACCAACAATCAGAGATATTTCCATCCTAAGAAACATAAAAGAATGTTCATGTGAGAGGAAGACTCAGACATCAAAGTACTTAGAAAAGAGCTTTGCTTATAAAAAAGTTGGCAAAAGTCAGACTTCAGAAATATTAGCTTGTCAAAAAAAATGCCTACAACATGAACTTAAAGGAAGAAATCTGTGAAATTATCAAAGCTATATAGTTTAAACTAATCTATTTATAGTAGTAAAACAACTTTCTCACCTAGTTATTATATCCACAAAAGATATCACATAACCTTAGAAATCAATTGTGCAAAAGGGTTATCATTATTTTGCTAGGGAGTGAGTAATTTAGAGGAAATGTTTAAAGTTTCATTTATTTTGGGGACCAGAACTAGACAGGGTGACCCTGTTATTTTTGGCCTATCACACTCTGGAATATCATGTATATGTTTATTCATAATGGTGGCAGGAAAAAGTGTCCATTTTCTTTCACGTTGGCCATGATTGACATGGCTAGGATGGCCCTAGACAACAGTTAGGTCATCTGGGTAACCTGGAGGATAATGAAAATACTTTGTGACTGACTCAGAAACCATGTCATTGATAAAGTGGTTATTACTATTAACACTTCATGAAAGGAAATGTTATAGGAAAGGCTGAGACACTTTAATGAGCTGAGACACTCACGTTCTTCCTTGCTTTAAAGAAGACAACATAGTCCTGCTGAAAGAACACGGACTCAGAGGTAGTAGACCTGAGTCCAGACTCCATAAATTACCAGGAGTTTGACCCTGACAAAGTCATTGTGTTGTGGATAATATGGAACACAATGATCGTGTTTCTTTTGTTAATGGGGCTTTTGTAAAGAACTATTAATATTAGTCAGGGTATAAACAGAGAAGCAGACCTCCATTCATAATAAGAAACTTATTATAGGATTTGATCTTACACAATCATTGGGCTGGTTAAGCACTCTATTTAAGGCTATTGTTTCTATGTCTGATTCTGGAAACCAAAACCTACAGAGAGAGTAATTAAAAAGAGAAAACAGATGCAAAGTTGGGGAAGCAATACAGAATACATAAAGAACTACAACTCAACAATAGCAAAAACCAACAGTTCAACAATGGGACAGGTCTTGAAGGGACACTCTCCAAAGAAGATATATAAAATAGCCAATAAACACAGAAAATGATGCTCAATATCACCAATTATTAGAGAAATGCAAATCAAAACCACAATATGAAGCTGCTTCACATGTTAGATGGCTATTATAAAAACACAACCAGACAGAAAATAACAAGTGTTGGTGAGGATGTGGAGAAATTGGAACACTTGTGCATTGCTGATAGGAATGTAACATGGTATAGTTACTGTGGAAAAAAAATATGGCAGCTCCTCAAAAAAGTTACACAAAGAATTACCATGTGATCCAGCAATTCCACTTTTGGGTATATGTCAAAAAATGTAGCAGGGTCTCAAAGTGATGTTTGTAAACCCATGATCATATTGACATATATCATTTTGTAAGTATAAGGTTTACAATGTGATGATTTCATATACACACATATTGTGAAATATTGGGAAACAATTACCTCAATAGAGTTAGTAAACATCTCCATCACCGCACATATGCAAAATTTTTGTGAATTTGTGTGATGGGAGCATTAAGATTTTCTCTCTTGGCAACTTTCAAGCATATAATACAGTATTGTTAACTATAGTCACTACACTATAATTCTAACATCCTCAGAATTATTCATCTTGTAACTGGAAGTTTGTTACCCTTTGACCAACATCCCCCCATTTCCCACCTCCAGCCCCTGGTAATCACCAATCTGCTGTCTGTTTCTATGAGTTCAGCTCTTTTTAGATTCCACATATAAGTGAGATCATACAGCATTTGTCTTACTGTGTCTAACTTATTTCACTTAGCATAATGCCCTCAGAGTTCATCCATGTTGTTGCAAAAGGTAAGATTTCCTTCTTTTTTAATGGATAAATATTATTCTGTTAAATATAAGTATACACCGCATCTTCTTTATCCATTCATCCATTGATGGACACTTGGATTGTTTCTATGTCTTGGCTATTGCTAATAATGTAAAAAACATGCGGGTACAGATATCTCTTCAAAATAGTGATGTCATTTCTTTCAGATATATATTCAAGTGAGATTGATGGATCTTATGGTAGTTCACTTTTAAATCTTTTGCTTGAGTTCTAATCATAACTATACTTTATTGCCTTTGTGTTTCTGGGCCTTTAAGAGTCTGCTTCTTTATCTTTAAAGAGACTATAACAATAGTATAAGCTTCATAGTGTTCACTGAAAGAATTAAATAAAACAATATATAGTACTTAAAGTAGTACCTTGCATATATAGCAAGCACTCAATCAATGCTACCTATTGTTATATATTTTGTAGCTGTACAATAATAGCTCCTTAATTGAAAGTTAGGGCTTATGACTTATAAGGAAGTTTCAGTATGCAGTACCTGAATTAATTAAAAATAAATTTGATAGAATGTTAATCATAAGCATAGACTTTTGCCACAACTTGGTTCATTAGTTTGACTTTTAGCCAGTCATTAGCATTAATAATATTTCTGAGTATTCAAGTAATTTCTCAGAAAAAGGCATTACATTTCCTCCATAATTTATAGTTTAATGAAATTTCCAATATGTGAGAAATCATTTCAATGGCCACAAAAGCCATTCTGAGCAGCCTCATTTTAAAATCATTGTTGGGGTGCCTGGGTGGCTCGGTTGGTTAAGCACCTGACTTAGCTTCAGGTCATGATCTCACACATCGTGAGTTCAAGCCCTACACTGGGCTCTCTGCTGACAGCTCAGAGCCTAAAGCCTGCTTTGGATTCTACGTCTCAATCTCTCTGCTCCTCCCCTGTTCTCACTCTGTCTCTCTGTCTCTCTCTCTCAAAAATAAATAAACATTAAAATATTTTTAAATAAAATAAAATAAAATCATTGTCAATGGCTAAAGACACTGTGTAAAGTTTGTATTCTACTCTTACATGCACACTATTTGTAGATCATTTAGTAAAGAGATTTCCAAAGAAGTTTCCTGTGAATCTAATTATTACAAATCAAATAATATTATCCCCTTGACTTACATTATAATTTTAGAAACATGAATTTTTAGAAACATGAAGCCATTTTTAATGGCTCATTAATTGACTATGACTTCTATTCATTAGGTTTAAGATTCTCTATTTAGTGATTGAGCAGGACACAAGCATTTACCTGCCCAGAGGAAAGTATGTGTTAAAGGAAATCTGTATGTATTCATTTTAAATTTAGGTCTTTCTAAAGATAGCCATCCCGTAATAATTCAAGTTTGAGTTTTCATTCAATTTTTTTTTCTTAGTAGGTCACATTTGTACCCTATTTTTGGCTTTGTTTTCCATTTCCAGGTTGATAATGGCTCCCACAGCAGGGGGCTGATGTAGGGATCATTTCACACCATACGAAATGCAACCACTGAAATGAACTATTTCCCGTCCAAGAGAGGCTGAGAGGACTTTCAACTGCACATGCTATAATTTCCCAAAGGGGGTTTACTCAGGGCAGTGAAGTTCATGGATTTGGAGGAAACTTAGTGAAGCTTTTACAGTGATCAAGACCTAAACTTTAGCAACTTATTTTAAGGCCATGAGAAAGTCAAGAAAAGGGTGTGTCATGGCAAATAGAGTCACTTTTTAAAAAGAAGGTCCTGATAGAATCGTCTTTTTGCAGCCCCAGCATATTCTTAATTTCTTTACACTTAAAATTATCAAGGAAATCTAAAAACTTTTGTTTTTGGACCTATCAATATTTGTAGTATTAGAAATTAAAACTGGGAAGTATTTATTCTTTTAAAATACATTATTTGTTGGCATAGATAACATATTTTATGAAAAAAATAATTGTATTTCCCAAAACAAACAAAAAATGAAGAAGAGTAGCATGTTTTACATGTTGCACATCCCTTTAGTGTCCAGCCTCATAGAATACAGCTGTATTCTCATATCAGCTTCTGCATTGTCCAATGCCATGCATTTTTTGGACCAAAGTATATGAAGAAAATTAGGCCTCACAAAACTATGTAGTCGGAAAGAGAAGAGCATTTTAATAGCCTTTCAAATATTTGTGGATTTTCTTATTTGATGCTATGTCAAAACTCAACAAGAGGTAGTTACTTAAATGGAAGTTGCAGTAAGGAATCTGAAACAATCTCAATGAACTTCGCATACTCTGTGATGTTACACTGTTGGTGTTTCTTGCACTCTGAATGGATCATTTAACATGAGTGATTTTGCAACATCACAGTCATTTGGAGCACACTGGTTCGCTGAGCTACGCAGATCTTCAAAATGTTGACGGATTTTAATATGCAATATCAAAAACTAATATTTGTTAATATCACCACTGATCTCACCAAAAACTCTTGGAAAAAAGAATGCCATTTTCCAAATTTTCTAAAATTCTAATTTTCACTTGAAAACTTGAGTGACAGCTTACTTCATTAAACTTTGAGAAAATATTTGCAAATACCCAAGTCTAGATAACCGTATTTTGTCTGCTAATAGATTTTTCAAGTGAAAATGGAACTTCTAAGTTCCATGAAACAGCTTTACAACTCTAAGTATACAATTGCTTTATGCATACCTCTCATTGTGTCACCCTGAATATTTAGAAAGTATACTCTAGAGTGATTTAATTAGATTAACAATGTTACTGCTTCATAAAGGACATTCTTAAGTAAAAGTGACATTTCTGAGTGTGGAGCAATGAGGAAAACATGATTATTAATATACATTGGTGAAACTGCCTTGATTTGTACTTAGTTTTATACACCACAGACTTTATACTATCAGCACAATATCAATGCAATGCAAAATGCAAACACTGTCTTATATTATTACAAAAATAGTTTTAGGGGCACCTGGGTGGCCCAGTTGGTTAAGCGTCCAACTCTTAGTTTGGGCTCAGGTCATGATCTCACAGTTCATGAGTTCAAGCACCATGTCAGTCTCCATGCTGACAGTACGGAACCTGCTTGGGATGCTCTTTCTCCTTCTCTCTCTGCCCCTTGCTCACATGCATACTCTCTCTTTCTCAAAATAAATAAACTTAAATAAAATAAAATATTTAAAAAAATAGTTTTAACCTCATTGACTTCCTGAAAAGGCCTTGAGTACCCCAGGGGCTCATGGATCATATTTTGAGAATTCCTGTTCTAGAGAATTCCAGGCTTATTTAATAGGACCAGTCTGAAAAAGCCTTTTTAGAAGAGCCTAATGTCTTTGGTTTCAGTTTTTCTTTCAAGATCTAGCTGAGGACTGGAAAGCTGGGGTTCCTAGTTGCCTGATGGCATGAGGAAACTCAAATATTGTCAAATTAGAGAAAAAATAAAATAAAAATTTTGTTATCTCTTTTAAAACAGAAGAACTGAGTGAGTCACTATACTGACAAATTCCATGTCACTCTGTATAAAGCTCCAGAACCAGTACATTAATTACATGACAATAAAAATTAAAATAACACCGTAATTTAGAAAATTTTTCGTTGTGATAGACCATGGATTTTGCTCATTTTGAACTTGTCTAAACATGTCCAATATTTTTGCACAAAACTTCATTAGATATACCTTACTTGCTCTGAAAGCCCTCTCATTTTATGGATAACATGAACTAAAGTTCAAGGAACTTCCACTAAAATCTTAGAACCTCAGAATTGAAGCACTCCTTGAGGTCACATAGTTCAGCCTTTCTACTAAACAAATTTATATAACCTTATATAACCTTCTTATATAAACTTCCAGGTTTGACTTGAACCCTGCCAGTGGCACATAGCTCACTGCTTCGGGAGGCATTATATCATTTCACACTGCACATCATCAGCAACTCAGATGTTTCTCTTTAAGTTTAAACAAACAAGTCTCAGGCATACTTCCTAATGTAATATAATATTTCTATTTCCTATCATATTTGTTTTTCCAGCAATCAAAGCATAAAATCAGCTTGTGGTGACCAGACAGCTTATAAAATCCATGTTTTTCACATGAATTGTTGTCAAGTCTACCCTTGCCCATATTTGTATTCTACTGTACTATTGATATTTTCCTCCAAAAATAAGTTTTTAAAATTAGATTTCATATGGATCACTTTGGTCCACAGTCCAATTTCTCATGTCAATTTTAATTTTGATTTATTCAACACTGATATTACCTACATTCAATGTATGTCATCAGCAATATTGATGTAGAGGTCAATCATATCTTCATAATTTTCTTTCTAATAGCAACAACAATAGGGAGAAAGGAAGATCATTGCATGATACTAGAGATACCCACTTATTCGATCACATTTTTTAAGGTTTCCCAATAGTGTTCTGGGTCCTTACCTAACTACCTAGCATAAAGGAAAAGAGAAAGAGAAAGAGACAAAAAGTTTATTATAGCAATAATGGCTGAAAACTTCCCAAACATGCAGAGATAGACATCCAGATTCATGAGACCCAAAGACCCCAAATAGGTTGAGTCCAAAAAGGGTTATACCAAGATACATTATAATTAAATTGTCAGAAGTCAAAGAGAAGGAATTATGAAAGCAGCAAGAGAAAAGTGACAAGTCACATACAAGGAAACCCTCATGAGTATTAGCATTTTTTCAAAGGAAATTTTGCAGGCCAGGAGAGAGTTGGATGATATATTCAAAACATTGCGGGGGGGAAAAGCTGAAACCAAAATTCTGTCAATCAAGAATACTATACCCAAGAAAGCTGTCCTTTAGAAATGAAAAAGAGAGAAATTTTCACAAACAAAAGCTGAGGGAGTTCATTACCACTAGACCTGTCTAAAGGAAAACACTAAAGCATCATTTTCAATTGGAAATAAAATAATGCTAATTACCTTCATAAAACATAAATGTGTAAAACTCATTAAGAATAATAAATATATAGCCAAACTCAGATTCTCTAATATTGTAATGGTGGTATATAAATCACCTCAACTTTAGCTGAAAAGTTAAAATCAAATATTAAAATTAACCATAGCTACAATAATTTTTTATTATTTGTTATTACAATAATATTTGTTATTACAATAATTTGTTACTTGATATAAAAAGAGATGTAAATTGTAACATCAGTAACCTAATGGGGGGGGAGAAAGTATTAAGTTTCTGTATGCTATTGAGTAAGTTGTTATCAGCTTAAAACAGGATATTATAAATATAAGCTATTTTATGTAAGCCTCATGATAACCACAAAAGACAAACCTGTAGTAGATATTTAAAAGATTAAGGAGTCAAAGCATACCGCTATGAGACATCATAAAATCACAAAGGAAGACAGCAAGAGAGGAAACAAAAAACAAAGGACCTACAAAGCAGTCAGAAAACAATTAACAAAATGGCAATAGTAAGTCTTATCTATCAATAATTATTTTAAATATAAATGGATTAAATTATTCAATCAAAAGAAAGAATGGCTGAATGGATAAAAAGAACAAAATTCAACCATATGCTGCCTACAAGAGACTCACTTCAACTCTAAGGATACCCACAGACTGTGAATAAAGGGATAAAAAAAGAAATTTTAAATAAATGGTAATCAAAAGAAAGTAGAGGTAACTATACTTATATCCAACAAAGCAGACTTTAAGCTAAAAATGGTCAAAAGGAACAAAGAAGGTCATTATACAATTACAGAAAGGTCAATCCATCAAGAAAAAAATAACGATTATAAATATTTATATACTCAACATTGGAACATGTAAACATATAAAGCAAATACTAGCCTAACTAAAAGGAGAAATGAACAACATTGCAATAATAGTTGAGGACTTTAATATCACAGTCTTAACAATGGACAGATCATCCAGACAGAGAATCAATCAGGAAACAGTAGATTTGAACAACACCACAGACCAAGTGAAGCTGGGAGACATATACAGAACATTTTATCCAACAGCAACAGAATACACATTTTTCTCAAGCATATCGAACACTTGCTAGGATAGATCATATGAAAGACCACAAAACAACTTTCAACATATTCAAAAGAGTAGAAATTATATCAAATAAGTTTTCTGGGTACAGTAGTGTGAAACTAAATGTCAATAACAGGATAACTGGAAAATTCACAAATACATGGATTTATAGAAATTAAATAACAGGGGCGCCTGGGTGGCTCAGTCTGTTAAGCGTCCGACTTCAGCTCAGGTCATGATCTCACGGTCCGTGAGTTCAAGCCCCGCGTCGGGCTCTGTGCTGACAGCTCAGAGCCTGGAGCCTGCTTTCAGATTCTGTGTCTCCCTCTCTCTCTGACCCTCCCCTGTTCATGCTCTGTCTCTCTCTGTCTCAAAAATAAATAAACATTAAAAAAATTTTTTTAAGAAATTAAATAACACATTCCTGAACAATCAATGAGTCAAAGAAGAAATCAATAAAAAAAAAAAAATCCATCTCTCAAAAAGTCAAACAGATTAAGTACTTAACATAAGACCTGAAACTATAAAATTCCTGGTAGAAAACAGGGGGAAAGCTCCTTTAGTTTGGTTTTGGCAATTTTTTGGATATGACACCAAAAATAAAAACTAAGGCAAAAATATACAAGTGGGACTACATCAAACTAAAAAGCTTCTGCACAGTAAAACAAAACAAAAACAAAAACAAAAAACAATAAAAAAAAAATGAAAAGGCAACTTCCAGAATGGGAGAAAATACTTCCAAAGCATATATCTGATTAGGGATTGATATCCGTATTATATAAGGAACTTATGCAACTCAGTGGCAAAAAAGAAACAAATAATCTGCTTTAAATTTTTTTTAGTGTTTATTTATTTTTGAGAGAGACAGAGTGCAAGCAAGGGAAAGGCAAAGAGAGAGAGGAAGAAACAGAATCTGAAGCAGGCTCCAGGCTCTGAGCTGTCAGCACGGAGCCCAACACGGGGTTCAAACTCATGAACCTGCGAGATCATGATGTGAGCTGAAGTCGTATGCTTGACCGACTGAACCACCCAGGTGCCCCACAAATAATCTGTTTTAAAAATGGGCAAAGGATCCAAGTAGATATTATTTCAAAGAAGATATTCAAATGGGCAACAGGTACATAAAAAGATGCTAAACATTATTAATCATAATCAGGGACATGAAAATCAAAACCACAATGAGATACCACCTTATTCAAATTACAATGGTTATTATCAAAGAGATAAGAAATAGCAAGTGTAGGCAAGGAAGTATAGAAAAGGAAACATTTGTGCACTGTGGGTTGGAATGTAAATTGGTGCAGCCACTATGGAAAACAGTATGGAGGTTTCTCAGAAAATTAAAAATGGAGCTACCATATGATCCAGCAACCCTACTTCTGAGTATATGTGGACATGAAATCACTATCTCAAAGAAATACCTGCACCCCCATGTTCACTGCAGCATTATTTGAATAGTCAAGACATGGAAACAACCTAAGTGTCCATCAACAGATGAATAAATAAAGAATATATGTCATATGTATACAATGGAATAGATGCAGCCATAAAAAAGGTAATCCTGTCGTTTGCAACAATATGGATGAAAGCTGAGTACATCACGCTAAGTGAAATAAATCAGAGAAGACAAATACTGTGTAATCTCACTTATATGTGGAATCTAAAATACCACACTCACTGAAGCAGACAGCAGATTGGTTACCACGATTGGGAGAATGTGTGGGAGGGGGTTAGAAATGAGTGAAGTTGGTCAAAGGGTACAAACTTCTGGTTATAAGATGAATAAATTCTGGGGATGTAATGTACACCATTACATTATTGTGACTATAGTGTGACTATAGTTAACTATACTATATTATACACTTGAAAGTGCTGAGAGTAAGGCTTAAAAGTTCTCACCTCACATACCAAAAAATGTAAATATGTGAGGTGATGATGGTTGGTTAAGCCATCAACTCTTGGTTTCGGCTCAGGTCATGATTTCATAGTTTGTGGGTTCGAGCCCGATGTGAGGCTCCGCAGCTGGTAGTCCAGAGCCTGCTTGGGATTTTCTCTCTCTCCCTCTCTCTCTGTCCCTCCCCTGCTTGCACTGCTTCTGTGTCTTTCAAAATAAATCAATAAACTTTAAATATATATATATATGTACACGCATGTATTTCAAATAACTATGTTGTACAAGTTAAATTTACACAAGTTTATATGTCAATTATATATTGAGGAAGCTAGAGGAGAGAAGAATCTAAGAAGCCCAGCTTAACTCAAATATCTTTTATATTATATGTAATGGTGTCATTTTATAATGTAAAATGAACAGTAATATTACAGAATGGGGAAACTTCCTAATTACAGCTACATTTCCTGCACATGTCATGTGTAATTCCAAGGCTGAGGTGCATAAAGATGACATAGATGACATTAGTACTCATCTGAAAATCACTCTATTCTTTTCCCCAAAGCATGAATTTTGTATTTGGGATTAGTTGTTATTATTTTCAGAGTAAAGTGGACATTATTATTTCTTGGTATTTAGATTATTCCACCATAACCCATCTTCATAATTGTTTGCATTTCATCCTTTGTGCACTAGGGTCTCTGGGATTGAGCCCTGAATGTGAATACATGATTTTTCCCCTGATGAACTGCATTCACAGTCTATTCACTGATCCATGACTCCATTTATTTATGCATGCATCCATCCATCCATTCTTTCATTCACTGAGTGCTTGCCATAGTCTTGTCACTGAGGATTCCAAGTATAATACAGAAACCCACTAAAGATTAAATTTGTTTTTAAGCTAAAAGGGAGAGCCAACATTTTTTTCAAGTACTTAAATAAAAGACTGAAAGAAAAAAAATTCCAAAATTTTAATAGGGGTTGTCTCAAGCAGTATCTTCATTAATCTTTTCTGTTCTCTCCATATTTTCTGCCAAAATATGCTTAATCTTGCAATGAGTAAAATGTAATAAATTAAAATTTTGCTAGTTTGAAGAGGTTATTATTTTTTTCAATCAAGTCTCATGATGAGATGACATACTGTGATGAGATGAAAGTCATACACACGGGTAAATACATCTCTATAGTACCTAGAGCAATTGGCTGAATAACTGGTTGTTCAATATTTCAGTTATTGATCATCCAGAAAATAAGGTATGTTTTATCGTTCTTTCATATTAACAAGTTAATATACTTCTATTTTCTTTCTGTAAAGTCCAATATTGCTCTCTTTTCACCTCTAATACGAAGACATGGTTCCATATTCCCATTATAGGAACCAGTACTTAACAGTTCAAGTGATCTGATTTAGGATTCAAAGAATATACCTTCAGAGGGGGTTTAATTTGCCTCGCTTTCCTGGGAAACTGATTGAAAATCTCAGGGGGAGAGGTGGAGATGGAAAAGAAAGGTGGATGAAGGAGAATATGAGGCCTCCACCAAATCCTCTCATCTTAATTTCAGATTCCACTGAGAAGTAAAAATGGACAGTGCATCTTTGAGTAGGACCATAAAGAGATACTAGAGCATTTCTTTAGTGCAATGACCAGAGTCAGAAAGAGCTACCAATATGATTGAAAACATGCTGATATGTGAAATCACATGTTCTTATTTCTATGATAGACAAAACTGAGAAGAACTGAAGCTGTCACCAGAGGAATCAGTAGGTATTGTGTTATAAGCTACTCTCTTTTTTTACCACCCTATTTTTCACTTTCTCTTTTGTAGCTTTTTGTTACTTTAATAAATGTTTGGATACTTCCTTGTTTTCTCTCTCTGCTGGAGAAAAATGGAGGGTACTCTTATATTGTTTAACATATTTATTTGGGTCTTGGTTTTTCTAAGTTTGAAGCTCTTCAAGATTCCTTTCTTCCTTTTGAAAATGATGCTGACCTCAACACCCTTTAATTTTTCACAAAACAAGGTGCCCCTGTTACTTCCTACAGTAATACTTGCATTGCTTCCTAGAATAATACCCTTTTCCTTTTTATTCACACGTATTTGTTCTGCATTGTTGTTATATCCAATAGTTAATTAATCCTATCAAAATTTCATATTTAATTTCTGTGCTCATATATTTAATTTCTTGTATCTCACTCTCCTCAGAGGTTAACTTCCTTCTTGCTGAAGAAAATAATTTAATATTTCTTTCAATGAGAGACTGTAGCTGGAAAACTCTCCTAGTTATTGTATGTCTCAAAATGTCTAGCTTATGCTCTCCTCCCTCTTTCATGATAATCAAGCTGATATAAAATTTTAAGTTATCAGGTATTTTCCCTCACTGCTTTCAAGAGATGCCACCATTGTTTCTGGCATCTCTTTGTTAATGATGTAAAGTTAGTTGTCTCATTCATTTACACTCTAGGTAGTCTGTCCTTTCTCTGTGGTAGCTTTTAAGAATCTCTTTTTCTCTTGATATTCTGCTGTTTCAACACCAAGTATAGGATGCAGGTGTTTTTATTCCAGCCCCTACTTACAGTGCCCTTTCATCTTGAGTTCTCTGCCTTTGTTCCTGTCACTAATGTTTCAAATTTTGTTTCTTCAACATTCTCTCCATTCTCTTCCTCCAGAAATCTTAGTAAGTGTATGCTGAAAGTTCTCAATTTATTTCCATAGCTCTCAACTGCTGCTTAATATTTGATATCCATCTCTCTGTGCTGTTTTCAAAGTGAATTACTCAAAATTCTTTTCCATTTCTCTAATTCTTTACCTGTGTACAGTCTAAAGTTTGTTTCATTGATTGGAATTATTTTTTAAATGTATTGATTGCTTTTCTATACACATGCTCTTCTTTCATATTACCTGACTTCATAATTTCTTGCGTTTTTAATTAAAGAACTACTTCACTGCTATAAATATACAAACTTTAATATTTCTGTCATATAAGACTGTAACATTAATTTTACCTGGAGTGAGTAAATGTTCCTTTTTTATTATTGTACACTATGTTCCTCCAAAGCCAGATTAATGAAACACTGCAGAAAATATGGAATATGTATTAATATGTGTTCTCCAACACTCTTCTGATAAAATAGTTTGTTCACTCATTAACAAGGAAGTAGAAAAGTAAAGATAAAATCTGAGGTGATGTTGGTGATTCCTCCCAGATGGAATTACTTTCCCCTTAATTTATCCCAATTTTAATTTCTATTTTCTGAAAAGAGTTTACTTTGTTAAAGTAATAAAATGAAAAGTTAAAGTCAGTACAGCTGCAAATAATCATGCACAGTGCTAGTATCTGTGAAAAGTATTAAAAATAAGATTCCTGGGGAATCTAGATGGCTCAGTCAGTTAAGCAACTGACGCTTGGTTTCGGCTCAGGTCATAATCTCAGGGTTCAGTTCGTGGGTTCGGACCCCACGTCAGGCCCTGCACTAATTGTGCAGAGCCTGCTTGAGATTCTCTCTCTCTCCCTCTCTCTCTCTGCCCTTCCTCCATTTGCATGCTCTCTCTCAACATAAATAAATAAATATTTAAAAAGTAGGCAAAAATAAGATTTCTGCTATAGGAAACATCACTTACTTGACCTGAAATCATTCATTCTATAATCTTCACTACATTGACCATTCCCTTATGGCTTTCTTTTTTCTGTAGTAAATTGATTTATATTTTGTTATGCACTCAGGTTTAAAGACAAACTCTGGGAGTGTAAAACTCCACCAGAAGCCATCCTAGTGACACTGAGCTGTTTCCATGATGCATAATGATCCCTCTACGAGGTGCAGCACCATGACATAAATTCAAGAGAAGCATTACAGTTGCCATATAAATTAGGAAATACTGATCAAAGATTTCATTCAGCAGGTTTTTCTATTCAGCCTTGAGATCAGAGTAAGATGCCATATCACTTATTTTTTTTACAATGATCATAATTATGAATATTATCATACTGGGTTATTTTCTACACTGGTCATATCCATAAGTAATTCCATAATGGTTTCAGCTACTGGTTTGGCAAACAAAATAGTTCTGTAACTGTTGTATGAAGAGAAGATTTATAGATGAACATTGTAGTTTCTTTCTTTAAAATCAGCTAAAATATCAGACGAAAGTTTTTGAAAGATCCTGACTTCCCCCTCAAAAAACACATTGTAGATTCATAACTAATATGTTCATCCAAGTTTCTTTTAAAACTATATTCAGGTAGATCAATCAATTGCTGATCATTCATTCTATATAAAATGACTTACAAATTTCTTCAGTTCCAGAATTAGCAAGGCACAATCCCGTATCTGCTACTTTTGTCAATTATATTAAGCATAAACATCCACATAACTGCTTGGATTAATTGTGCTGTTGCAAGTCAATCTGAAAGAGGATTTTTTAAAATGTTTTTATTTATTATTGAGAGACAGAGAGACACAGAGCGTGAGCAGGGGAGGGGTAGAGAGAGAGGGAGACCCAGAATCTGAAGCAGGCTCCAGGCTCAGAGCTGTGAGCACAGAGCCCGACACGGGGCTCAAACTCACCAACTGTGAGATCATGACCTGAGCCGAAGTCAGCCGCTTAACCAACTGAGCCACCCAGGCGCCCCTGAAAGAGGATTTTAAAATTATCGGTCCAACAAAAATTTTTTAGCATTTACTATGTAGCCAACATTGTTTCTGCTCCCTCTGGATTCCTCGGATTCCCTTTACAATTTCTATACACCCCTTCTCCAATATCTGTGCTTTGCTTTTAATTGCCTGCTCCTACTGTCCTCTTTATAAAATGCCCTTGGGCTCTGAGAAGCACTTGGCCTGCTTTTCCTGCAAGGGCAGAGAACCAAAAGGGTCTATGAGTTTATGTCCCCCAAGAGTGTTCATTTCCAATGAGTGACTAGTGGAAAGCTAACTCCTGACTTGGGCTGGGAAGGGGCGCCTGGGTGGCGCAGTCGGTTGGGCGTCCGACTTCAGCCAGGTCACGATCTCGCGGTCCGTGAGTTCGAGCCCCGCGTCAGGCTCTGGGCTGATGGCTCAGAGCCTGGAGCCTGTTTCCGATTCTGTGTCTCCCTCTCTCTCTGCCCCTCCCCCGTTCATGCTCTGTCTCTCTGTGTCCCAAAAAATAAATAAACGCTGACTTGGGCTGGGAAAAATAGGAGGTGTAAGATTCCAGAGTTCTCACTGAGATTGGGATGAGGCTTGCCTCATACTCCTCTCAGGTGAGACATCAGCTGAAATGACACCCTTGCTGGGCTTCTGCCCCTTCCCTGTCTTGTTCCCCCCCCTTTCTTTCTCCTGGGATCATTTTCTAATAAAATCATCTGCACACAAATCCTTACACTGGTGTCTGCTTCTGGTCAACCTAACCTAAAGCATACGATGTGTCATACTTGGGGCTGAATGCTAAGAGCATAACGGTGAGCAAACCAGATACAGAAACAGCCAATTAAGGCTCACAGTCTAATGAAGAAGATGAGACACTGAACTGGCATTGAAGTTACTGTGAGAAGGACTCTTTCAAGAAAGAGACCAACAGTGCTTTGGGAGAAGGAACACATAATCTTGTAGAGTGACACTTGTCACAGATGGCTTACCAGAGGAAATGGTATTGAAACTGAAACCTAAAGGCTAAACAGGAGTTATCCATGCAAAAGGCAGTGTGGAAAGTGCAAAAAGGACATGAACTGCAAAGGGCCAGAGTGGACAGAGTCCACAGTTAGATCATTTAGTGAAGAAAATATAAAGCCTGTGTGTTACTGCATTGTCCTATAAATCCAAAAAAGAATTACAAGCAGGACTTAATTGAATGACCTTTGGAATGGTCATTCTTGCACTTAATGAGCATATTTGTGTACTTCTATTTCAGTATTTCATGTACTTTACAGGAGATAGAATGGGAGAGCCCTGGGAATACCTATATTATGAAGTACCTATTCAGATCAACAAACCAAGATCTTTAGAAGTTCAAACTCACCAGGCATCACTTTGGGCTATACTTCTCCCAGGAGAGTTCAGTCATTCAGCTCAAGATAGGCAGGGTGTTAGCTAGCTGAGAGAGGTGAAGATTACATTCCAGGTGGTAAGTTCCAGATAATACTCAAAAACGTTGAAGGAAAGATCCTAATGGAACTTCATCACCTCTCTGTAGGCATGTTCCCAGACTCCTCTAGGTAGCTAATCACACTTTTCTCTATATATACACAGCAGTATACAGATTTTTCTGCAATCCCTTTTATTAACTGTCTCACTTCTTCAACAGACTATGAGTTCTTCACAAAGGAAGACATACTTATTTTCAACATATGCAATCATTAGCACATAGCATGTGTTCAAAAATGTCTACTGGGTGTAGAAATGAAAGAATAAATGAAAGATTATTTCTTTTTAGCTTTTGTTCTTTTCAATATGAGCAGACTCTCTCCAAATCTCTAATTCACTAGCTTCTCCTTTTCTAGGTAGTGTTGTCCAATGGAAATATAAGATGAGCCACATATATAACTTAAATTTTCTAGTAACCAGAGAGGGAAAAAAAGTAAAATGAAGTAGGTAGAATTAATTTAACAACTTATTATATTCAATATTTCAAAATTATAATTTTGACACATAAACAATAGTTTTAAATTATTATGAGATACTCTACATTTTTTCCACACTAAGAAACCCAGGGTGTATTTCATATATGCATATCTCAATTCAGACTATTCCTATTTCAGGTGCCCAATAGCTAGTTTCTACTCTACTGGACAATGCAGTCCTATATACTACCTCAAAATATAAAGTTAACATTTTCCAATACAAGGTTTTTCTTCCAATACAAAATTTTCTTAAGAAGCAAGAGAGTTTTCAAAATGGATGAAAGACCTAAATGTAAGACAGGAAGCCATCAAAATCCTCGAGGAGAAAGCAGGCAAAAACCTCTTTGACTTTGGCCACAGCAACTTCTTATTCTACATGTCTCTGGAGGCAAGAGCAACAGAAGCAAAAATAAGCTATTGGGGCCTCATCAAAATAAAAAGCTTCCGCACAGTGAAGGAAACAATCAGAAAAACTAAAAGGCAACCAACGGAATGGGAGAAGATATTTGCAAATGACATATCAGATAAAGGGTTAGTATCCAATTTCTATAAAGAACTTATCAAACTCAACACCCAAAAAACAAATAATCTAGTGAAGAAATGGACAAAAGACATGAACGGACACTTCTCCAAAGAAGACATCCAGATGGCCAACCGACACATGAGAAAATGCTCAACATCACTCATCATCAGGGAAATACAATCAAAACCACAATGAGATACCACCTCACACCTGTCAGAATGGCTAACATTAACAACTCAGGCAACAACAGATGTTGGCTAGGATGCGGAGAAAGAGGATCTCTTTTGCACTGCTGGTGGGAATGCAAGCTGGTGCAGCCACTCTGGAAAACAGTATGGAAGTTCCTCAAAAAATTAAAAAGAGAACTACCCTACGACCCAGCAATTGCACTACTAGGTATTATCCAAGGGATACAGGTATGCTGTTTCGAAGAGACACATGCACCCCAATGTTTACAGCAGCACTATCAATAATAGCCAAAATATGGAAAGAGCCCAAATGTCCATCGATGGATGAATGGAAAAAGAATATGTGGTATATATACACAACGGAATACTACTTGGCAATCAAAAAGAATGAAATCTTGCCATTTGCAACTACATAGATGGAACTAGAGGGTATTAAGCTAAGTGAAATTAGTCAGTCAGAGAAAGACAAATTATCATATGACTTCACTCATATGAGGACTTTAAGACACAAAACAGATGAGCAAGGAAAGGAAACAAAATAATATAAAAACAGGGAGGGGGACAAAACATAAGAGACTCTTAAATATGGAGAACAAACAGAGAGTTACTGGAGGGGTTGTGGGAGGGGGGATAGGCTAAATGGGTAAGGGACATTAAGGAATAGACTCCTGAAATCATTGTTGCTATATCCTAACTAACTTGGACATAAATTAATAAAATAAATAAAATAAAAGCTTCAAAAAAAATAAAGTGAATAGTTCTGTAAAAAAAAAAAAAACATAATGAAGAACTAAAAAAAAAAAAAAAAAAAATCAGCAGCAAGAGAGTTTCAAGCACATTATTTAGACCAGGATTTCTTAATACTGACACACTGACCGGATAATTTGCCTAGATAATTCTCTGTCATAGGGAGCTTTCCTGTGTGTTATAGAATGTTCTGCAACAACCTTGGTCTCTATTCACTATAGGTCAGTATCAACCCTCTTCCTTAGTTGTGACATCAAAAATGTCTGTAGACACTGGCAAATGTCCCTTGGGGGGGGGGGTTAAAACTGCCCCACTGAAAACCACTGAATTCTTTATCACTTTCAACTTTGGGAAGCAGGAGTTTTGGGACTTCAACACTCTAGTGGGTCTCATGAAAACTTATCTCCAAAAAAAATTATCATGCCACAGAAGAAACCTTGCACCACAAGGGGTTTGTTGTGGAATTTCTGCATGCTGAGGTCTTGCTGATCTGCCAAGAGCATTCCCACTTTCCCACCTTTGGCCATTTCCCACCTTTGGACACTGCATTTGGTTTGACTGGTGTTTGTTCATGGAGTCCACCAGACAGAGCCTTTTCCTAGATTTTTCTGTCACTGTCATAGGGCAAGATTTCTTATTTACAAGCAATATGAATTGATTCTGGGCAGACAGAAAAATAATTTATTGGAATGTTGCCAGAAAGGATACTGGGAAGATCACACTGTCCACAGGAAGACTGAAAAACCAGATTCAGAAAATAGTTAACAGCAAAGAGAGACTCCATCTCTATTCAATACTTTATTTACAGGAATAGTCTGATTAATATGCAGCTATTGGGGCCACAATTACTGCACACTCTTGCTGCCTCTGGACGCTTGACCCCCAACTCTCTTATGAATATTTTTCAATTTCATTGTAATTTTGCATCATTCTTTCATTGAAATCTCTAAGACATTTCATCTGCATTTATTAGCCCTTGCATTTAGAATGAAAGAAACCTTTGATCCATTTTCACTGTTTCTATGAACCTCTCTCAGGGAGGTTTGCACTCCACACTGCTGTAATCCCTTTCTTTTCAAAATCTACATTGGATATACAAAACTCTAGATGCTTAGAAGCCCTCAAGCAGTGGCAGCTAACTAGAACTATTCCTATCAGTGAGTAGGAATTCAAATGGTTTCACCAGAGCCATTGACCTTTCTTTCTCTGAGCCTCTCCATTTTCTTTGCCTCCCAGAGAGTTACCTCTAATAACCCTTGGAGTATCCATGTCCCACTGCAGGGATGTCTCTCTTTCTGGGCCTGGCTGGCCTGTACCAACTTGCTACGTTGTTCCCTGTGATTATTAAATAATCACAAAGACCCTGGCTAAGTTGATTCACTGTAATGACACTGCAGGGCTATGGTCCTGTTTTTCATTCATCCATTTACTCACTCAACAAATATTTATTGAATGCTTACCATATACTAAGTCCATTGCTTAGATTGGTAGGGAAGACAGACATTAATCAAATAATCACAGAAAGAAACATTAAATCACAACTAGCACATATAAAGGAGAGGTATATTTCCAATATGGGTGAAATCCTATACTTGGAATGCTATCATAATGTTATAATAGTCAGAAAACCAGTGAGGGTTTATTGAAGGGAGTGACACCTGAGGAGAACTGAAGGACAAGCAGAACTGAAGTAGTCGAAGAGGATAAGAAGGAGCATTCCACAAAAAATAAACACCATGAACAAATGGGAGGAATTCCAGGGAATAAAAATGGCCAGTGAGGTTGAAGCAGAAAGAGCAAGGGAGAGCATATGTACTTACCTACTGAATCTCGAGCCTTGCTCAATCAAATGTAAGTCAAAACAGAACTTTTAATTAAAGAAAAAGTCCTCCATACATAAAAACAAACCCAAAATAGATTAAGGACTTAAATGTGAGACCAGAAACCATAAAAATCCTTGAAGAGAGCACAGGCAGTAATGTCTGTGATATCAGCCATAGCAACATTTTTCTATGTATGTCTTCTGAGGCAAGGGAAGCAAAAGCAAAAATAAACTATTGGGACAAATCAAAATAAAAAGCTTCTGCACAGCAAAGGAAATAATCAACAAAACTAAAAGACAACCTACTAAATGGGAAAAGATATTTGCAAACAACATATCTGATAAAGGATTAGTGCCCAAAATATATAAAGAATCTATAAAATTTAACACTCAAAAAATGAATAACCTACTTTTGTTTTTCTTTATCCATTCATCAGTTGATGGGTGTGATATATATATATATATATATATATATATATATATATATATATAATGGAATATTACTCATCCATCAAAAGGAATGAAATCTTGCCATGTGCAATGACATGGGTGGAGCTAGAGAATATAATGCTAGGTGAGATAAGTCAGAGAAAGACAAATCCATATGATTTCACTCATATGTGGAATTTAAGAGATGAAACAAATGAGCAAACGGAAAAAAAGAGACAGACAAACCAGGAAACAGACACTTTACTACAGAGCACAAACTAATTGTTACCAGAGGGGAGGTGGATGGAAAGAATGGCAGAAATAGGTGATAAGGATTAAGAAGTGCACTTGTATTGAGCACAGAATGTTGTATGGAAGTGTTGAATCACTATATTTTATACTTGAAACTAGTATTACATTGTATGTTAACTAACTGGCATTTGAATAAAAACTTAAAAAAGTTTTAAGAGTAAAAAAAATAAAGTCTAGTTTCTCCAATAGTAAAAAATGTATATGTGATGGGGGAAAAAAGATATATGCATTGCTATGTCTATTGCAGCATTATTTACAATTCCAAGGTTATGGAAGCAGCCCAATAAATGAATGGAAAAAGAAGATGTGGGGTGTGTGTGTATGTGTGTGTGTGTGTTCATATATATATATATATATATATATATATATATATATATACATATATATATACACATATATATACATATATATGTATATATATATATATATATATATGTATGAAATAAACCAGTCAGAAAAAAAAAGACAAATATATGATTTCACTCATATGAAAGAATTCCTTTTGACTGGTTAGAAGGAAATCATTGAGGCCAGTTTCAGCAAGTGGCCAGCAGAGAAACCCTCTTGCTGAACTCAACTGTGATTAAAACAAGCAGTCCTATAGCTGGCCCCTGAACTAGTTCCTTTTATAATATATGTAAAAGCAAAAGATTTTGGTGCACCCACCTTCTGCAAACAGTCTATCAAGTTCAATTGGTATGACTAGCTGATTGCCCTCTACTTCATCAGAGAAAAGGGACTCTGGGACCTTCTAATTATTATTTTCACTGCCAGCCATACATCTGAGTCCAGCAAGTATACATTGGATCACAGAATAATAGGTGCTTAATTGAAAATTAAAAAAAAAAAAAATTGCTGAAACATTCTGAAGAGAAAGTGAGTAAGCCTTTCCCTTGAATACCTGTGACTGGCCCATGTAACCCAGGCCAGAACAATGTAAAGCAAAGTATCTTCACAGCTGAGTGTCTGAAAGCAATGCTGAAAGAAAGCAAAGCACAGCCAGTTTCCTTTCTTCATTTACACCTTCTTGGCCCAACTGTCTTCCCTGACGCTGTTGGTGTGATGTGAGAGGTAGACTCATCTCTCTGAATGCTGGGCTCACCACTTCTTCTGACCCAAGAAGAGTGGACTCCATGGAAACTAAAAGAGGCAGGTGTTTGACTATCATCTGCCGCAGGAAATTCCACTTTGATGCTTCCAGCCTATTTTCTAAGATAAAAGAAAGAGAGAGCAGGAAGAGGAAAGGAGACTCCTGCTGCTGAAGGTCAATGACTTTTTAAGTGGCCTAACCCTGATGCTTTTCAGAAGCATTTTTGTATTTGAAAGCACCTGTCACTCATTCTCCAACATATTTCCTCATCTTGAAAAGAAGAAAAGCCTGAAACTGCTTGATAAGGAAACAACTGGGAAATTAAAGTTGATGTGTCATACCTTTTGCTGTCTCAATTTTTTGGATTCTAAAGCCCCACTTAGGGGAACAGACAAAGACAGAGCTGGCAAGAGTGAGCAGGGTGAGAAGTGAAAGAGAATAGAACAAGTGAACTAGAGGGAGACAGAAGCAATTCAGCAGGCGACAAAGAGACAATGAGAGAAGTGAGGACAGATCGATGAAGGCAGAAAGTGAGAAACTGACACAAACAGGGACAGAGAGAGGTAAAGACAGGGATTGAGGAAGAAAAAAAAACAGGTAGAGCTAGAAAGAAAAAGGATACCTGTACTGGATATACAAGAGAAAAAACATTCCTTCAATAAGAACCTATGGAGCAGATTCTATGTGAGGTTTCTGTGTTAGCAGGCACTGGGACAGTAAAGAAATCAATTAAATAAGTTAATGCAATGAAGAGCAGTGACATGCAAAATAGAGTGCTCTCTGAGAACATAGCAGGAATACCCAGCTGGTATAAGTTGGTCAGGCACCTTCTAGGGAAAGTTACAGATCTTTTCTTTTAATGAATGTGTAAGAAAAAAAAAAAAAAGCTCAGAGTTTACAAACAATGCTTTCATAAAGCTGAATTTTATCTGATAGGCAGCCTTCTTAGATATTCTCCCTTGAACTCATACCTCTCTTTATCAGAGTTGCCACTAACCCAAATACAGCAATATAAAAACAACGAAAACATTCTTGTCTTCAAGGCAATTTACTTCCATCTATTGGAAAATTGTCATAATGCACTGGGGTTTTTTTAGAACAAAAAGGTTTACTGCTATCTGACAAAAAGTCATCTGAGTAATTACTTACATTCTTCATGTGTGCTGTGTCAATGGTGACTCACAATATGTGTGTTCTTGTGCAGTACCCCAGTCTATACAACTTTATTCAACAGCTGATATACACATCTCTCCTTAGGCCAGGGTCTCAGAATTAAAATAAAGGAAAAATTCCTGTATCATTCCTTTCAGGGCTTCCAAACTAGAACTCTACAGGCTGATGTGCCCCATAGCTATGTTTGCTTTTATCTGAAACGTTGAGAGATCAGAGTAGTTAAGATAAAAACCCAGATTACCTGCTTCTCTGGTAATTAATATCTGTTTCCTCATTGTTACGACAGGCAGAAGCAGAGTAGCTCTCTCCCTTACAGCCAAGGCCCACACGCTGAAGAACACCCTTCCTAGATTCCATTGTCGATCTCTGGAACACTGAAACCAAAGTCAGTGCTATTCACCATAATTCTTCTACTGCTATATTGTTTACATTTGGTAAGCTTTTTTAATTTATATACACTGGCCTCTATAGGCAACTGAATCTGAAAACTTTGATCTAAAGCTGTATTGTCCAATATTTTAGCCAGGAGTCACATGGAATTATTTAAATTTAAATTAATTGAAATAAAATTTCATTTCATTTCATTTTCTCAGTTGCACCAGTCACAATACATGTGCTCAGTAACTACCAGTAGCTAGTGATTACCATAGCACAGATACAAACCACTTCCATCAGTGTGGGAAGTTCTATTGAATAGGGATAATTTAGAGAATAAAGAAGGGCTGAGACCAGCACACCTCCCACGTATTGTCCCAAATTTGGATACAAGATCTAAGAGATATTAGTAGGTGTTCTATGGTCAGATGATTTTGTAAAACACTGTGTGTATTAGTATCTTATTGCTGCTGTAACAAATTACTACAAACTTGGTGGCTTAAAACAACACATATTTATTATTTTAACAATTCTGGCAGCAAGAAGTTCAAATAGGGTTTCTATGGCTTAAAATCAAGTATCAACAGAGTTGTGTTCTTTTTGGAGGATCTAGGGTAGTATCATTTTCTTGGCTTTTCTAGCTTCTGAAAGTCACCTCCTTCCCTCTTCAGAGCCAGCAATGGCCAGTCAATTCTTTCTCTGACCTAAATTTGACTCTTCTCTTTCTATCCTCCACCTTTAAAGACTTATGATTATATTGGCCCCATTCAGATAATCCAGGATAATCTCCTCATTTCAAGGTCAACTGGCTAGCAACCTTAATTCCATCTGCAACTTTAATTTCCTCTTGCCATATAACAATGTTTTCACAGGTTCTGGAGATTAGAACATGGACATCCTTGGAGACAATTATTCTGCCTATCATGCTGTGTTAAACAAAATTAATCAGGGATCTCTATAGCAGAACTTTAGTGAATTTTTAGGATTCAAAGAACAATCAAGTGCTAGGGGACTACATGATATACTGTTTATTAAATCTATATAATTAAATGTTTATTAAATGTCATTACAGAACTTCTTTATGAGTAACATTTATTAGCACTGTTTCAAGGAACAGAATTTTAAAATTCCACTGTTGGAAATGGAAAAAGAATGTCTCAAAAAGAAATAATCTTTCCAATCAAAAATCATGAAAATAGTAGACTGTCTCTAATAGCACATGAAAATAGTTTTATAGGTACTTCCAGGATCGTATTGAGTTTTTGTTTTCTTTAAACAAGATGGAGCAAGTGGAAAGAAGTGGAAGATGGAGGAAGTAGCCACATGGAAAAATTCTTTAGACTGCTCAGTCTGTGTAGAAACATTCAGGGTCATGTCTTTGCCTGGGCCCCATACTTCCAACTATAATAGGATAGTCATGAAACATCATACCAATACATGAACTTTGAGGTACTCTAATCCCAAAACCTGGAGTATCAACTTGTCTTATGTCATTCAGCTAATATGCATCTAAGGACAGACTAGGTTTCCACATTCCCAAGTAAATACTCTTCCCATACCATAAAGCTGTATTTTCCCAAAATGTAGAAAGCCTAATCATCTAAGTTGTTTGTAACTAAACACCAAAGATATGATCTTTGTCCTTTCTAGGGATTAAAAAAATAAAGGATTTCATTAGAAAGAAATAAAATGTCATTTTGCTATTGGCTCCCTGCCTCAGAAACTTCCCAGGAATTCACATGGAGGCTTTTGATTTGGCTTCCCTGTCCACATGGACATGCTAACAAAAAAAGAGGATTAAGTCTCTTACCTATCCTCCCCACCAAAGTTCTTCCACTGGACCTGCCCCTCATGAAGCAAGGAACCAAAAGGGCACTAGAAAAAGAATGAGATTAGACAGTGCTAATGATGTTGGAAATCAGTACATAAAAATGTGAATAAGAGAACCATTTATTTCCAAGAATGAGAACATAATTTCTACACTGCCTCCCAGCTTTGAGTGGCCAATTAATCTGCTGTTGATGTGTCTCCACCAGGTCAACAAATATATGTAAAATATTGGCTACAAGAGTGAGGCTTAGAGGCAGGTTCAAGATGGCAGCATAGGAAGACACTGAACTCACTTCCTCCCATGGACACACTAAAGCTACAGCTACATATAGAACAATTCTTTCAGAAAACTAGCTAAACAGCTCCTGCATGACAAAGGATAAAAAGGCCACATCAAGATGAGTAGGAGATGTAGAGACATGGTCTGTCCATTAACCCCATCTCCAACAAGCAGGAGGGACCTCACATATACAGAGCATATTCCTGAAGAGTGAGTAGTTTGAGCCCTACATCAGGCATCCCAACTCTTGGGACATCCACCAAAGAGCCCTCAAGACATCTGGCTTTTAAAAACAATGGGGCTTATGCCAGGAGACAAAGAAGGCTATACAAAATTGAGACTCCACTCTTAAAGGGCTCACATATAGACTCACTTGCCCTGGGACCCAGGGTAAAGCAGCAGCTTAAAAAGTGCCTAGACCATATGTGAAAAAAGATTCACTGGCATTGGATCATAAAGCATCTTCCACAAGGGCAGAGGTCTGTTGGAACTGTCTCCATCAGCACCATTTTTATACTCTCCCTATACCTTGTTAGTGCCGCTAGTCTCACTCCTGTACTCTCCCATGGCCCTGCCCCACTAAATCCAATGAGAGGGCATCCCCTGGACTGGGTGCTTTCCTGAAGCCCCATCTAAGTTTTTGGGTGTACACAATCCACACAGGAGATACCCCTTGAATATCTGGTTCTGGTAGCCAGTAGGGCTTTTGTTTCTTGAACCACAGAAGTAAAACAATTGGAGAGACAGTTCTTGGAAGGCTGCCACTGAGGGCGCTGCACAGACAGCAAACTAAAACACCCTCAGTCTTCTTGCAACCACTCCTTCAAGTCTGAGAGAAATAGCTATTTTATCTAATACATAGACACCAACATAGAGAGTCAAAGAAAATGAAGAAGCAGAGGAATACGTTCCAAATGAAAGAACAAGGTAAAACCCCAGGAAATGACCTTAATGAAAGATAGATAAGAAATTTACCTGACAAAGAGCTCAAAGTAATAATCACAAAGACTCTCACTGATCTTGGGAGAAGAATATATGAACACAGAGACAACTTCAATGAAGAAATAGGAAATATAAGAAAGTACCAAACACAGGTCATAGAGCTGAACTAAAAAAAAAAAAATACACTAAAGGGGTTCAACAGTGGACTAGATGAATCAGAAGAAAGGATCAGTGACATGGAAGACAGGGAAATGGAACTCACCCAAACAGAGCAGCAAAAAGATAAAGAAAAATTAAGCAACGATGAAACAACATCAAGTGGAACAACATTTGCACTGTAGAGGTCCCAGAACAAGAGAGAAAAAGGGACAAATAACTTATTTTAAGAAATAATAGCTAAAAATTTCCCTAACCTGAGAAAGGAAACAGACATCCAGATCCAGAAAGCCCAAAAAGTTCCAAATAAGGTGAACCCAAAGAGATGCACATCAAGATACATTATAATTAAAAGGCCAAAAGTGAAAGATAAAGAAGCTTAAAAGCAGCAAGAGGAAAAACAATGTGTTACATACAAGGAAACCCCCATTAAACTATCAGCTGCTTTTTCAGCAGAAACTTTGCAGGCCAGAAAAGAGGGGCATAATGTAGTCAAAGTATGGAAAACAAAAACTTCCAACCAAGAATACTCTACTTGGCAAGGTTATCATTCAGAATTGAAAGAAAGATGAAGTTTTCCAGACAAGCAAAAATCAAGAGTTCACCCCACTAAACTGGCTTTACAAGAAATTTAGCTAATTTAGATTGATTTCTTTAAGTCAAAAACAAAGGGCACTACTTAGTAACAAGAGAAGACATGAAAGTAAAAATCTCACTGGTGTAGGTAAATATATAGTAAAGGTAGTAGACTAATCATTTATGAAGCTAGCATAAAGATTAAAAGACAAAATAGTAAAAATAGCTATGATTACAATTAGTTAAAGGACACACAAAATAAAAAGATGTAAAATGTGGCATCAAATATATAAAATGTGAAAGTGGGAATAAATATACAGAGTTTTAGAATGAGTTCAAGCTTATCTTGCTATCAACTTCAAATAGATATACGTATCTATATATCTATATAGATATATCAGATATATCTATCTAGGTAGATATAGATAGATAGATAGATAGATAGATAGATAGATAGATAGATATAGATATAGATATACACACACAGATATACAGATGTATCTATATATAGACTGATATATGTAAGCTTCATGGTAACCACAAAGCAAAAACCTATAATAGATACACAAAAGATAATGAGCATGGAATCTAAACATAACACTAAACAAAGACATCAAACCACAAATAAGAGAAGAAAGGAACGGAGAAAAACTACCAAACAGCCAGAAAACAATTAACAAAATGGAAATACAGTAAAACCTTGGTCTGTGAGCATAATTTGTTCTGGAAACATGCTTGTAATCCAAAGCACTGGCATATCAAAATGAATTTCCCCATAGGAAATAATGGAAACTCAGATGATTCATTCCACAACCCAAAAATATTTATATAAAAATGATTACCATACTAGATATAATACGAAATAATGGAAAATACAAAATATAAAGAGAAATAAACAAATTAACCCGCACTTACCTTTGAACACCTTCGTGGCTGGTGTGAGGGAGACAAGAGAGAGGAGGGTTATTGTGTAGATCGATTTTCACTATCACTAACAGAATCATTGCTGTCTATTGCCTCAGTGGAATCTGTATTGTATATGCTCATACTGATGTTGACTACAGTACAGTATTAATACTCTTGTAATATACTGTATTTAATGTAACTGACAATAAGGCAGCAGAGGAAAGGGCCTATATCTGCAGGCAGCCTGACCTAGAATGAAGCGAAGCATTCCTAAGCTTACTTTTGTATAGAAAAGCAAGACTGTCCATAGGTGCTTTGAAGTGACAAAAAATACACTAGTGCCAATTGAAGGCACCTTCCAACATTCTGAGAAATCACTGATCTCTGACAAACACCACAGCCTGAGACTGAGCTTTTGAGCCTGGGAGATGATCACCCACAATCCTGCAGTGAGAGAGAGAGAGAAGAACCATTGGCTCAGTTGGGATCACATGACATTCAGCATCACATACTACTGGCATTGCAAGACATCACTCATTTATCAAGTTAAAATTTACTAGAAATGTTTGCTTGTCTTGAGGAACACTCGCAGAACAAGTTACTTGCAATTCAAGGTTTTACTGTAAGTACATATCTATCTGTAATTACTTTAAATGTAAATGGACTGAATTTTTCAATCAAAAATCATATAGCCATCTAGTGGCTGAAAGGATTAAAAAAACAAGACTCATCAATATTCTGCCTGCAAGAGACCCACTTCAGATGTACGGACACACACAGACTGAAAGTAAAGGGATGAAAAAAGATGTTTTATGCAAATAGAAACCAAAAGAAAACTGGGATAATGATATCTATATCATATAAAATAGATTTTAAAACCAACACTATAATAAAAGACAAAGAGGGGTGCCTGGCTCCCTCAGTCAGTAGAGCATACAACTCTTAATCTTGGGATCTTGAATTCAAGCCCCACGTTAAGAGTAGAGATTACTGGGGCGCCTGGGTGGCGCAGTCGGTTAAGCGTCCGACTTCAGCCAGGTCACGATCTCGCGGTCCGTGAGTTCGAGCCCCGCGTCGGGCTCTGGGCTGATGGCTCAGAGCCTGGAGCCTGTTTCCGATTCTGTGTCTCCCTCTCTCTCTGCCCCTCCCCCGTTCATGCTCTGTCTCTCTCTGTCCCAAAAATAAATAAATGTTGAAAAAAAAAATTAAAAAAAAAAAAAAAGAGTAGAGATTACTTACATAGATAGATAGATAGATAGATAGATAGATAGAGACAAAGATGAGCATTACATAATGACAAAGGGGTAAATCAAGCAAGAAGATACAAGATTTGTAAATATTTATGTACCCAACATAACATAGAAACATCTAAATATGTAAAGCAAATATTAACAGACCTAATGGAAGAAACTGCAGCACTGCAATAATAGTACAGAACTTTAACACCCCTCTTACATCAATGAATAGATTATCTAGACAGAAAATCAATAAGGAAACATCAGTCTTAAATGACATGTTAGAGCAGATGGACTGAACAGACACTTACAGACCATTTCGTTCAAGAAAAAAAAAAACAGAATATGCATTCTTCTCAAGTGTACATGTAATACTCTCCAGGATATATCACACGTTAGGTCACAAAACAAGTCACAATAAATCTAAAATGACTGAGATCATACCAAGAATCTTTTCTGACCACAGCAGTATGAAACTGAAAGGCAACCTACTGAATGAAGGAACATGTTTACAAATCATAAATCCAATAAGGGGTTAATAACTAAAATATATAAAGAACTTCTACAACTCAATAACACAAACCAAACAATTGATTAAAAAATGGGCAGAGGATGGGCACCTGCATGGTTCAGTCGGTTAAACATCCAACTACAGCTGAGGTCATTATCTCACAGTTCATGAGTTTGAGCCCCACATCAGGCTCTGTACTGTCAGCTCAGAGCCTGGAGCCTGCTTCTGATTCTGTGTCTCCCTCTCTCTCTGCCTCTCCCCTGCTCTCAATCTCAATCTCTCTCTCTCTCTCTCTCTCTCTCTCTCTCTCTCTCTCTCTCTCTCTCATAAATATTTATACAAATTGTTTAATGGGCAGAGGATGTGAATAAACATTTTTCCAAAGTGCAGATGGCCAAAAGACACATGAAAGGATGCTCAACATCATTAATCATCAGGAAAATGCAAATAAAAACCACAACATGATATCACCTCACACCAGTCTGAATGACTACTACCAAAAAGACAAGAAATAACAAGTGCTGGCAAGGATGTGAAAGAAAGGGAACCTTCATACATTGTTGATGGAACTGTAAATTGCTGCAGCCACTATGGAAAACAGTATGGAGGTTTCTAAAAAACAAAAAAACAAACAAAAACAAAAACAAAAGTAGAGGGGCACCTGGGTAGCTCAGTCAGTTAAGCGTCCAACTTTGGCTCAGGTCATGATCTCATGGTATGTGAGTTTGAGCCCTGCGTCAGGCTCTGTGCTGACAGCTCAGAGCCTGGATCCTGCTTCTAGTTTTCCCTCTCTCTATGCCCCTCTCCTGTTCATGCTCTGTCTGTCTCAAAAATAAATAAACATTACAAAAATTTTTTTTAAAAGTAGAACTACCATATGATCTAGCAATTCCACTTCTGGGTATTTATCTGAAGGAATTGAAAACACTAATTTGGAAAGGTATATGCACCTTTATGTTCACTGCAGCATTATTCAAAACAGCCAAGATATAGAAACAACCTAAGTGTCTGTTGATGGATGAATGGATAAAGACGTGACAGCATGGATGGACCTGGAGAATACTATGTTGAGTAAAATACCATGTGATTTCATGTATATGTGGAATCTAAAAAACAAAACAAAAAGAAAAGAAAAGAAAACCAAACTCATGGATGCAGAGAACAAATTTGATGGTTATGGGTGGGAGAGTTTGAGGAGTGGGAAAATGGAAGAAGGGGGTAGGAGATATAAACTTTCAGTCATAAAATAAGTCTTTAGGGATAGAATGTACAACATGGTGACTATTGTCAATAACATTATATTGCATGTTATGTAACCATGTAGTGGCAGGAGGAAACTATACTCATTGTGGTGATCATTTCAGTATACACAAATATAGAATCATTATGTTGTATATCCCAAACTAATATATTGTCATATGTCAATTATAACTTAATAAAAAAAAGTTAATGAAAATAGTGAGGTACATCTCCATATGGCTCCTAACAAAGATTTTGTGGTGGATCTGAAATCTTCTAATGCTGTTAACAAATTAACTTTGTTATTTTTAAAATACACTTTTTGGGGGGCACCTGGCCGGCTCAGTCAGGTAAGCATCTGACTTTGGCTCAAGTCACGATCTCCTGGTTCGTGAGTTCAAGCCCTGCAGTGGGCTCTATGCTGACAGCTCAGAGCCTAGAGCCTGCTTCGGATTCTGTGTCTCCCTTTCTGCCCCTCTGCTGCTCATGCTCTGTCTGCCTCACTCTCAAAAAGAAACATTAAAAAAAATTTTAATGCATTTTTCAGACTTGTGATCTGTCTTATTGGTTGTTGATGACAAGCAAAATTAAATACAACACTAATGTTTATGTTAGAAATGATATCAGAAATAGTCATGTTATTATAGCCATTCAGAAGTTGACAAAGATGGTTAGTTTTGGAATCGTAAAAAGACACAGAACATTCTATCTTTGAATATTTTTGGATAAACTGACATAGGAAACTACAACAGACTTTGTGAAAGACCCCACATTTATTCACATTAATTTTACAGAATTTAGCATTCATGCAATTAGGTTAAATTTATTACCGTAGAGGGATGGGTCCATTTTCCAAACGTGATCTAAGCTCTCCTTTCACTCATCAGAACCAAGGAAATAGGGATCTTTCACAAGTTTCCAGGAGAGGAAAATCACCCCAGTGAGGTTGGAGGGACAGGCTGCAGTGAGGAAAAATCCCTGGACCATAAATTTGTAGATACTTGAATCAAGCGCTACATTTCACCTCAGGAAATGCTTCCAAAACATTGATTTCTCATTGGTAAAATGACAGGGTTACATTCACTTACCTCTAAAATCTCTACTTCTGTTCACGATGAAAAGATGAAAATCAGAGACATCTCCTCTGATAGATTTTCAGTCTCACCTCCAAATAGCTCATCTCACCACAGCATGAGCAACTGAAAGACAAAGCCAGGAGGAAATCTAGGGATGCAGGATGCCTCCTCTGTTCTGGCTAATAACTGAGGATAGAGAAGGGAATGGGTGTGATGTCTTAAAAACATAGATGGGAGTTACTGAAGGCCAGAATAAGCGATGTGGTGTGAACAGATTTGTTGCTTTCAATGGTAAAACATCAACTCAACACAATTTTAGAACTGAGAGAGAAGAAGAGAAAGAGAATGAGGAAAAAATAAGGAAAGGGAACAAGAGAAAGAACTTGGTCCATGAATGGGATAAGTATTCATTGTAACTAGATTCAGGGATGTCATTAACTCCTATGGTACTATCTAGACTTCCTTTCACCATTTCTGGGATTTTCTTCTCTGTGTGTCTCATTCATTCTATTCGACCATATCTGGATCTTGTCCTTTTGGTAGAGTAAGAGGAGAACATGGTACAGACAAATGCAAGCATATGGCATCCCAACTTAGCATTCTGGAAGGAAAGGTGGAGCTTCTCTTTCCTGTCAAGAGAGAGCTTCTCTCTCTCCAATTAAAAATTCATAGAAGGATTCTTACTGACCTTGCTTAGCTCACGTGCCTTAGAGGTGTGACAAGGGAGATGGGGTGCCGTGGATGGCCAGACTTAGTATAGCCCCAATTCTTTGTGGCCAGGAGGTGCAGGATAATGTTACTGGTGGCTCCTCCAGGATTACAGTAAAAGGAAGAATTCACCAAAGAATAAAGAGAAGCGATGAAAGGAGTCCTGGACAAATGAAAATAAGAAACATTCAATTGTGCACAGGACAGAAGAGTTCAGGAATTGTATAGAGAAAGAGTCCCAGTGCCCTGAGCACCCCTTAGTGTGCATCTTTGAGAGCTTCTTTTTTTTCTGTGAAGGCATTTGTGTTAAAGCAGAGAGAATGCAGATGGGAATCTGAAGATCTGAATTTGCTCCTAGCTCTGACAATGAGGGATCTTGCAGAAATCCTCCAAACTTTCTGAGTCTTGTTCATAATTTGAGAGTGTTAGCCAAGTTGACTTTAAAGATCTCTTCTACCATAAACATTCCATGAGTCTTTGATTTAGCCTGATATGCATTGCAAAGAAAATGTGTATGGGTCTGCACCCCAATGTTTATAGCAGCACATCAACAATAGCCAAAGTATGGAAAGAGCCCAAATGTCCACCGATGGATGAATGGATAAAGAAGATGTGGTATATAAATACAATGGAGTATTACTCGGCAATCAAAAAGAATGAAACCTTGCCATTTGTAACTACACGGATGGAACTAGAGGGTATTATGCTAAGCAAAATTTGTCAGTCAGAGAAAGACAAATATCATATGACTTCACTCATATGAGGACTTACAAGATACAAAACAGATGAACATACGGGAAAGGAAGCAAAAATAATATAAAAACAGGGAGGGGGACAAAACATAAGAGACTCTGAAATATGGAGAATGAACAGGGGGTTACTGAAGAGGTTGTGGGAGGAGGGATGGGCTAAATGGGTAAGGGGCACTAAGGAATCTACTCCTGAGATCATTGTTGCACTATATGCTAAATAACTTGGATGTAAATTAAAAAATAAATAAATTATTTAAAAAATTCGAAAAAAAATGTGTATGTATCAAATAGACCTCATTCCACAATCACCTTCATATTGTTCTACATGTAGGTGTGCCTCCTTTTTAATTGATACAGGCATAGAATTGGTGGTAGTTGTGGTAAGAGTAGTGATGGCTCTTAGCATTTACTAAAAGTTTGCTAAGCACCAAGCATTATGCTAGGCATTTAAAAACATTTTTCCAATTCTTACATTTCTGCCAAGTGAATAGTACTATTTCTACTACTGTTTTGCTGTTGATAATATTAATTATCAGAGCAGTTAAATAATTGGCAAATATAACATAGCTGCTATAAGATACATATCCATATTCTTCCTTTATCTAGTCTGTTGTCCTGCTATAGTGCCAGGGAGTCATATCTAAATGATAGAAGGCAGTTCTCTATTGTTAATAACCTGCTTTTTAAACAATGTAACATGAGTATCTTCCTATGTCAATAAACGTAGTTATATCATTTCAGAGGCTAGATTCTTAGCATTTAAGTATTTTAAAATTAATCAATCACTGATTTTTAGACATATTTTTTGTAAATTTTCACTATTATAAGTGGTACTGAAATGAAGATCTTACTCATTAAAATCTTTTCTTTGGGTACCTTTCAATCATTTCTTTAGATTGAAGTCCAAAATTTAAAATCACTATATCAAAGGTCGTGTACTTTAGACATACATTTAGATATAATTTAGATATACATATCTCCTCCAAAACAAAAACAAAAACAAAAAACAACAACAACAAAAAAAAAGACTGTGCCAATGTAAACTCCCATAAATAATGTATAAGAGTATCTATTCACCCACATCCATACCAACAGTGGGTACTCGGATCATTTGTACTAGATGCCAATTCTGAGTGTTTTTTGTATCTTAATTTTTATTGTATTACTTATGATACAATGATACATTGATTATCATGAAGCTATTGGTTTTTTCATATGCTTATAGGATTTTTCTATTATTTTTTATGAATTGCTAGTTCATATCCTTAACCCAAGTGTCATAAACCTTAAAAGGTTATCTTTTTTTCATATTCGCATTACAAACTGAAACAGTCCAAGGTATTTTTAAATTTAAATTGTAGTTAACATACAGTGAAATATTGGTTTCAGGAGTAGAATTCAGTGATTCATCACTTTCATGCAACACCCAGGGCTCATTGCAACAAGTGCCCTCCGTAGTATCCATTATTTATCTAGCACATCTCCCACCCTCCTCTCTCCATCAACCCATAGTTTGTTCTTTATCATTAAGAATCTCCTGTGGTTTGTTTCCCTCTCTTCTCTTACCGCCTCTTCCCTAATGTTCATCTGTTTTTCTTAAATTCTACATATGGGTTAAATCATATGTAAATCTTAAATCTACATATGGTATTTGTGTTTCTCTGATTGATTTATTTTGCTTAGCATAAATACATTCTAGCTTCACCCATGTCATTGCAAATGGCAAGATTTCATTCTTTTTGATGGCTGAGTAACATTCCAACACACACACACACACACACACACACACACACACACACACACCACATATTCTTTATCCATTCATCAGGCAATGGACAGTTGGGCTCTCTCCATAATTTGGCTATTATTGGTAATGCTGCTATAAACAGTGGGGTGCATGTGCCTCCTTTGAGTCTGTATTTTTTTTTTAACGTTTATTTATTTTTGAGACAGAGAGAGACAGAGCATGAACGGGGGAGGGTCAGAGAGAGGGAGACACAGAATCCGAAACAGGCTCCAGGCTCCGAGCTGTCAGCACAGAGCCCGACGCGGGGCTCGAACTCACGGACCGTGAAATCATGGCCCGAGCGAAGTCGGCCACCTAACCAACTGAGCCACCCAGGCGCCCCGAGTCTGTATTTTTATATCCTTTGGGTAAATACCTAATAGTGCAATTGCTATATCATAGGGTAGTTCTATTTTTAGTTTCTTGAGGAACTTCCATACTATTCTTCAGAGTGGCTGCACAAGGTTCCATTCCCACCAACCGTGCAAGAGGGTTCCCCTTTCTCTGCATTCTCACCAACACCTGTTGTCTCTTGTGTTGTTAATTTTAGCCATTCTGATAGGTATGAGGTGATATCTCATCATGATTTTTATTTGTATTTCCCTGATGATGAGTGATGCTGAGCATCTTTTTATGTGTCTGTTAGCTATCTGGTTGTCTTCTTTGGAAAAGTATCTATTCATGTCTTCTGCCCACTTCTTAACTGGGTATTTGTTTTTTGGGTGTTGAATTTGATAAGTTGTTTATGGATTTTGGGTACTAACCCTTTATCAGATATGTTGTTTGCAAATATCTTCTCCCATTCCATAGGCTGCCTTTTAGTTTTGTTAATTTTTCCCTCCACAGTGCAGAAGCTTTTTATTTTGATAAAGTCCCAATAGTTCACGTTTGCTTTTATTTCCCTTGTCAAAGGCATTTTTTAAAGGTGAGCTATAATTTTACTGTTGAAATCACTGGATGCTGCACTAACATAAGAACAAACTATTCTGGGTGCCTTTGAATATTTCTAATTTTCCAAAGATTAAAGAAGAATGGGATAGTTGATAAGAGATACACAAACTACAATTATATAAAGTATAAGCACAGAGGAGGGGTGAGAAAAGTCTAATTTAGAATATGTTTTAGATGCTATTGGGGCACCTCCATATCATATTTACTGGGTCCTGGGTGCTGATAGTGTTGACTATTAAGAGCTCACAAATGCCCCTCACTCAAGAGAGTTACCCTCTGTTGATGGCAGTCACAGGAAATATTCACTAACCCCCAAGACAGCCGATAGTTAATGACTAATCAATATAGGGGTACAAAAGACTGGCTGGCCCCACCAACATTGTGGAGGGAAAACTTTGTAGTATGTTTAATGCTCTAGAGGCACCTACCCCACCACCAGTGGACTAGGCCAAGGCAAACTTTTCCTAAGATAACAACCTTGCTTTCTCTTTTTCTGTTCTGCTTTCCTCACTCACTTAAAGTTTCCACCTAAAAAATCAAGTGCACCTAAATCCCTGCCTTGGGCTCTGCTTCTCAGAAACCCAATCTAAGATAGCAGGAGTTAGCAAAATTTCATAGAGGAGATGACTTTTCAGTTGAACCTTGTTATATGGCTGGGCATCTAATGTTCAACGGGTAGAAAAGGATATGGGCATTTTATGTAGGTAGAATAAGCAAAAGAAGGCACGAGACATACTTTGGGAACATCAAGTGTCTTCATGTGGCCAGAGTATATGAAACTTGAAGGGTTAGGGATATATATAGTCCTTACACATAGAAAGACTTAAAACACCAGTTAGGAGGCTAATGCAGTAGCCTCATTTAGGGCTGATAAGTGCCCAGGCTTCAGAAATAACAGCCAGAATCCAAACCCTTAACAACACTTCAATAACTGACACCGAATCTTGGGAAATTATGTAGATTAGGTAAAGGTAGACTAAATGTGGTTAAATCTGTTTTCATATGACACAGAAAGAGACTACAGGGTCAGATTTCAATTTAAAAACATTCTAACTTGGAGCAAAACCACATTATTCATCACTGGAACTTAACCAAATGACTAGTCAAAAAGAGAAAGCATAAAATGAAAATAAGGAAGGAAAAGAACCTGCCAACTCAGCAAGACTTGACAGGTGTTCAAGAATTTACGCTAATTAATTGACCACATGGTTGATAAATTAAGACAGTATCCTTGTTTGGAACAAAGTATACTTACTCCCCAATTTGTCAGGGGTGGTGATGAGGAGAAACAGGAAGAGGTAATTGAAGTTGAGATAAAAAATCATGAAAAGCACTAGGAAAAGGAAAAAAATAAAGAGTAATAAGCAAACAGGAAGTGCAGCAATTTACATAACCATCCCACAGCAGAGTAACACATGGGTCTAAGACCTGGGTGTCTCATAGGACTGGCAAAAATTGCAAGACCTTCAAGTCTTTTAAAGAGAATTATTTGAAAATGATGATGAAAGATAGAAGCTAATGGACTAAAGTTATATTCACCACCTACCACATCCTAAGCAAATGCTCTCTGAAACAAACTCTACTTTCAGGAGCTAAAAATATTCATATTTTCCAAGGAAAGGTTATTACCTTGATAACACAAATACCCTCTAATAGGCTTACTGAAATACTCTAGTAATGGGTAGGAAGGAACATCTAGCCTAGGAAGCACGGAACAAAGAAAATCTGACTTCCTTTGAATGTCTTAACACTCCTTCAGCCTCTACAGCTCATCCAAAACAGTAAAAATCCTACCATGTTCGTTTTCTCAAAGTAAAATAGTGCAAGGGAAAATGAAAATCTTAATGAATCTTAAACCTGGATGCTCACTGTTTCTATCACTATAACCGGCTATACAACCCTGAAAAAGTCATAACCTTGTTTTCTTTCCTGCAAAATAAAAGAACTTCGCAAGAGGTTAAATCCAACCCTGCAATGCTATTTCTCTACTCTGAAGTCTGAAGCAATCATTATTAGACACTAAAATGACAAAGTAGAATGGCTCAGTTTATATCTCATAGTAGTCAGTTCTATTGATGGCTGTGTCAACTAGTTTGACTTGTAAGTATTTCATATAAACATAGTTTCTATTGCTACTGAATAGCACTTCTTTCCTTCTGGATCTGACTTGACACTAGTCTCATTGATGATGGATCATTAATTTTTTTCTGCAATTATTAAATAACCAGTCAACTCCTAAGGTTATGTGATCTAGTTGAAAGAGCAAGGCATTGTGGAGCTGAGGCCCTGAAATCCAATTCTTGCCTTAATGCTATTTGGATTGCATGGAATTCATTTAACTCTGAGTGGAAAGCAACTGTAATTTATTTGTCTTCGTCATAATATTATCAGGGTCAAATGACATATAAGACAGAACCATTTGAAAGTGCTATATGTTGGTAAACTTGAATCTCAGGCCACAAATTGAGATTTGCCAAGATATAACTATTTCTACAGTTGAATTTAATTTCCATTTTGAACTTTCATTCTTCTGGATATGAAAAATTAACATCAGTCAATTCAGGTCCTTTTCTATTTCTTCTACATTTGTGCCCTTGGTCCCAGAAGGGCTGCATAATGCCAAGGCATTGGGGTGGTCTTCATTGTCACTTGGGCCTCTGACATCTGCCACGACTGCCCCCAACTGGTCTCTGATTGACAGTTACTCCAGGTCACTGCTGCATCTTCCATAACTGCAAAGCCACTCCACGTCTGGCAAAACTTTCAATGGAGGAAGAAAACAGTAACCAGAGAGGTAAAAGAACTAACATAAAGATGTGTTATGGAAGCAAAAGGAGGAGAAAACACCAACAGCAATGGTGGTCAGAGGCTTTAAGTAACTCAGACAAATCTAAGAGTAAAGGAAGAACAAAATGGAGCTACAAAAAACTTTTGCAAGAACAGTTTCTGTTGAGTGGTAGATACACAACTCTAACTGCAGAAGTAGAGTAGGAATACTAGTAGTGAACATGACAATTTTTTACTTTTTTTTCTAAAAAAAAAATACAATTGCAATTATCTTCCCTTTGGAATAGTATGAGAGTTATACTCAAAAGTTTTAATTGAGAATGCAGTTATTTGAGTACACGAAAGGATATAACTTCATATGGGTCAGCAAGACCTGACCACAAGAATGATTAAAATTCAAGATTATTAAATGTTGTCTCCCTAAGTAAGATAAAATATTTAAGCCCATAATAATTAGGCCACCACTTCTCTGAACTAGTCTTGGGAGTAAAGAGCCAATGAAAATGAAATCCCTTCTTCTGCTGTAACAAGCTCAGACAATAAGTGGCCAGTAAGTAATGAAACAGGCACCACTGCTGATGGATGGGGTGGATGAGGGAGGGGAGAATATAAGTGGAATTGCTCTGGTTGCCACAACTGTCTATTTAGCATGATTCCATAAGGCCAACCTGATTCCTTTTCAATTTAAAGAGTACTATGTATAATTAAGTCAACCACATAGGAGTGATCATTATCAGAGCATTCAATGCCAGTTACATCCACCTTGCAGAAATGCCCAGATTATGAAAATATCACACCCTAAATTACACTCCTACAAGACTGTGAAATGGAGGGAGGTATGAGCAAGTATCACCATGACTTTTTTTTTTCCTTCCATCTCGACCCACCAATCTCAATAAATTCACATTTTTTAAGTTTCAAACATTTATAATAGAACACTGTATGTTAATGATACTTCAAAAAAAAATAAAGTTTCAAACATTTAATGCTAAGAGTATTCAATTCAGTTGAACAATGGAGTACATTAAGAAAAACTTTGGTAAGTTAATTTTTTTCCCCTTAATTCTCCTGCCTACCTCAGATAAGCCACCCAGAATAGGAGGGGGGAAGATCTGTTTTAGTAACTATGTCAAATTGGCTCAGTTGTAGACTCACAGAATAAATAGAGCTCAAATATGTTTACATGCTATCTAGTATGTAACAGTAAAAGGTAAAATGAGCTCAGGAGCATTGTGTGTCTTACTCAAGCTGTCATAATAAGTGAAGGAGAGCCAGGAATAGAACCCAAATTTTCTACCATTAAGGCCAATGGTCAACAAATATTTACTGAGTGCTTAGTCTATGCTAAACAACATCCTAGCCCCTGAGGATTAAGAGCTGAAAAATATAACCTGGGCTATAGAAAACAAATTGATAATTGGCACAACCACTTACGATGGCAACAAAAAATACAAAATGGATTAGAACTCAATATTGTTAAGGTGTCAATTCTCTCACATTGGCCTATAAATTCATTATAATCCCAATGAAAATCATAGCAAGATTTTTGGTAGATATCAACAAGATGATTATAAAACACGTATGGAAAGGTAAAATACTAGAATAGGCACAACCATTTTTTAAAAGAAGCATGAAGTTGACAGATTCACACTATCTGATTTCAAGTCCCAATATAAAGCTGTGCCATTTGCAAAAGCATACATAGACCAAGAGAGCAGAATAGACAGTCTATATACCTTCAAAACTATGACCAATTGATTTTTTAACAATGCAAGGCAATTCCATGGAGAAAGAATAGCCTTTCAACATATGGTACTGAAGCAATTCAATATTCATAAAAAAGAATCTTTGATCCATACCTTGTACTATATATGAAAAGTGACTGAAAATGGGTCAAAGACATACATATAAAACCCAAAGCTCTAAAACTTCTAGAAGAAAACAGAAAAAAATCTTTGTGACCATGAATAAGATAATCATTCATAGATAAAATACCAAAAGTACAATCAATAAGTGAAAATATTGATAAATTATACTTCATCAAAATCAAAAGCTTTTGCTCTGTAAAAGATATTATTAAGAGAATGAAAAGACAAACCACGGACTGGGAGAAACTATTTACAAAATAAATCTGATAAAGATCTTCTACCCAGAATATTTTTAAAAATCTAACAACTCAACAATAAGAAAATAAACATCCTAATTAAAAGTGAACAAATGTCTAAATCTGGAGAATATGCAGAGAAACTGGATCACTCGCATCACTGGTGGGAATGCAAAAGGGCACCACACTCTGGAAAATGGTTTGGCAGTTTCTTTTGAAACTAAACATGCACTTACCATGCAACTCAGCAATCCTATTCCTGGACACTCTGAGGAAAATAAAACTTACGTTCGTACAAAAACATATACGTTAAAGTTTATAGTAGCTTTATTCATAGTAGCTAAAACCTGGAAACAACCCTAAATGCGCTTCAGTGAGTGAGTGGATAAACAAAGTACACTACACCCATTTCACAGAATATCACTCATTAATAAACAGGAATGAGGGGTGCCTGGGTGGTTCAGTCAGTTGAACATCTGACTCTTAGTTTCAGCTCAGTCATGATCTCAGGGTTCATAGGATGGAGCCCTGCATTGGGCTCTGCACTGACAGCACAGGGGCCTGCTTGGGATTCTTTCTCTCTCTCTCTGCTTCTCTTTCTCGCTCTCAAAATAAATAAATAAACTTTACTTTAAAAAAATAAATAAAATAAACACGAGTGAGCTATTGATACATGCAACCACTTTGGTGGAGCTCAATGGAATTATGCTGAGTAAAAAAGGCCAATTTCATGATTCCATTTATATTACCTATTGATACACATAAAAACTTGGTGGAACCCAAGAGAATTATGCTGAGTGGGAAAAAAAGCCAATATTTTTCCTACCAGGCTCTCAGGCAGAAGAATTTTGTCTATGGAATTTGAACAGACCAAAGGAGAGAACCAAGGATATTGATATGATGGATTTCTTAACAAACTTCCACCCCGATCATCCTCTATTGAAGTTCACAGTCAACAATTTCTACAAAAGTTCTCACAGCTTCTAAATTGGATTTTTTATCCCTGACTCTTAAATAAGAGTTGGCAAACAAGGATTGCCAGCCATCTGAAGAAAGATTCTAATCCAAAAGATAACTGAAACAAATAAATAGGAAACAACAAGATTGATGGGTGAAGAAACTTTTCACCCATATATGCACACACCAATATACTCAGAGACATAAAAGAATATATTGCACTCATGGAATAAGAGCAGGATGCTATAAAAAAAAAAGGAACATTCCAGGAATAAGAAAGAAAGCATAGAGATATAAAACATGACAGCAGAAATAAAGAAGTCAAGAGAAGGGTTGGAAGATAAGGTCAGGGATATATGTAATGTGTGTGTGAGAGAGAAAAAAAAAACATGAAGAAATAGAAAATAGGGGAGAAAAGAGAAGAAATTAAAGGATCAATCCATCCAACAGGTCCAAAAAAAAAAAAGTTTAGAGAAAATGGAGAGCAGGAAACCATCAGTGAAATAATTCCAGTAGAGCATAGACATATCTCTATTAGAGCAGTTTCATAAAATACTCTCAAAGGAAAAAAACTCCTATGGCAAGAATTTGTGAAAAATAAGCACATCCCAAATAAACACAAGATGTCTTTTGAGTGCATTGAGATTGACAAAACCTCCTTTATCATTTCTTGAAAGTGCACTGTCATTGTTATCAACGCCCGGTCACAAGGACAGGGACATTCACAACTTCTTTTCTTTATCAATCTTTTATTTTCATTTTATTTTTGTTTGGGGTTTTAACCACAATTTAATTTAAAAGAACTGAACACGCTGAAGCAGTGAAATCCAAAAATTGATTGTGGCATTTTATTTTATAGCAAAGGTCTATGTTTAGGGAAGAAAAGGCACCACCCAGCTTTCACCTTGAGAATATACATCAGGCTGACTATAGTTTCTGTTCCCTTTGGAGCTTATGCCACTGTCCATTCTGAAAAGACATCTTTTTAGTTTTTGATACTCAGAACTCATACAATGACTCTGAACATACCTGTTGGCAGTTCTTTGCTGTTCTGATGTGACTACATGGGGACAACAATGGGTAGATGCCATTGCCATTTCAGCATTTTCCCACCTCCCCCAGCCCCCCTGCTCCCGTTCAGATGGCCTCATCAAAGGAGACAGGGACATTATCATGATGCAGGGATGTCAGTTAGCATAAAAGGCCAGGGGCTCAGTAAGGTGGATCTTGAAACTGTCTTCATTTTATCACTAAAATAACATTTAAATCTGATTTTTTTGGAACAAATTGTTCATATGCAGCCAAGAGTCTATTCTTTCTTACGCCCTTAGTTTCCTTCAACAAATATTCTCAGAAAATACAAGCACATTTTCTTACTGTTTGAAGAGGCAATGTTGTACAGAGAGCAAAACCGAAGAAAACCAGCTAAATTGATGGTGGCTCTAGATTTAATGTGATGGATTCCTGTCACTCTCCCTCTTCAAAACCCTTTGTGTTCAATTCAATTCTTGTTTGCTTTTTCATCATCCTACTTCCTGTACTTCCTGTTCTCAGTCCATGTCCAAAGTACAATTTTTGTGGAATGTTTCTTTTTGATATTAATTCACAGATGCAATAAATATTTAATCATCAAAAAATTGATTTTCTATATTGTATAGGTCATACACTGTGCTAGGAATTCAAATCGGAAATGTTAATCAAAAAAGTAGTGCTGGGGCACATGGGTGGCTTAGTCAGTTAAGTGTCCAACTTCAGTTCAGGTCATGATCTCATGGGCCTTGAGTTCGAGCCCATGCTGATAGCTCTAGAGCCTGGAGCCTGCTTTGGATCCTTTATCTCTCTGTCCCTCCTCAGCTCACATTCTCTGTCTCTCTCTCAAAATAAATACACATTTTAAAAAAGTAGTCTTTGTGAGGTTTAGAAAGTAATGTGGATTAAAACTTGATACTCCTATATCATTGCTAAATCTTCCTCCCTTTGTCCCTTCATCACTTTCTTCTGTATCATACATATTCACTGCCCATCGTCATCTCCTGTCACATGTACACAGGACATACATCAGTATCATTTTACTTGATGGATTTAGTAATCAGTAATGCAGAAGCTGTCAAAATGCTAAAAATAAATGTCAAAGTTCCCCATTCATGGTCAACAACAATGAAAAGAAAATAAAAGATTTAGGATCACGAAACCAATCAAAGCATTTATTTTAAGCACCCACGTTGTCTATCATATTAGATATGACTAGAATTAGGAAAACGGTATGCCACACACCTGTTCAAACTCCTTAGCACCAGTGTTTCCCCAGGTCCTACCAGTTAGGGAGTAACAAAGAGTCATATTTATAGAAACACAGTCGTTTTCTAATTCTTCCCTCACCTATTATTGAATATCTTCCAGATCCTCTTAAAAGCCTCCCCCAAGAACTCCCGCATGTCCCCCAGAGATGCCCCACCAGTATTGAAAAGCAAGGCCTCTCAGCTACAACTGCCTCCTCTTTTGCTCTGGCTTTAGCTCTGGCTCCATGTGGCACTATCAGCAAGCCTCCAATCTCTGTGAAGCCTGGTGAAAGTGCAATTTCACTGATGCTGCCTCTGATGACATCTTTTATCAATGTCGCCTGAAGTCATGCTGTGCTCATGTTGTGCTTTGCTGAAGCTGCCAAATTTCCAATATGGCTGGTGCCCTCCCCTGCTGATCGCCCAGTGTCCTCAATGGAGCAGTGGCATTCTATGTTCTCTACTGCAGTGCACAAAACAGACAGCCTCACCTTTGTTACTCTCCACTACGCCTGGTTAGTAGTTCAGAATGCCAACAACACACACAAGACAAATAAGAAATAAATTACGAGTTCATTTGTATGGGAATATCCAAAATGCTGTGTCACTGGTGAGCGTAAGAGGGCGAAGCAGATCCTCCCTATTTCCCATTCTAAACCTAGATCTTAGCCCTCGCAGGCTCCAGGCATGCACACAGAGGCAAAACGTGACTCCACATCACTCACACAAACAGTCTTACCTTGCACACCCAGTTACACACAGAACAGAGAGAGCTTAGAGAATGAGGAGGGAAGCCAATCACAAGTACTGCTTCACAGAAGCCTTGCCCCAACGACATGGCATGAAATAAGCTGAGAATTGTATGCACATACAGGACATCAAGACATTCGTTTTAGGTAATTTGACTTGCCCATCTTCCTCCTACCTTGTGTTCTCCTGCCCTGGAGGACTTTTCACTCTGCACAGGCTGCTGAGACATAGCTTCTGGTGTGCTTCCATGAGAACTGTGGAGGCGGCAGGGAGCTGCCTCGATGTACACCACCAGGTATCCTGATCTCATGTGTGTCCCTTCCACTGCTTGCTGAAACCAGAGTAAAACAAAGAGATTGTAACCGTGGACTAATTAAGGAAATCATCCCGGCTAATCCTAAATCTAGACCCGCCTTTTGTGTCTGGTCTAGTTCACAGCACCTTCAGAATGTGGGCTGTGAGCTCTTTGCAGGCTAAGCGCATGGAGACAAAAAGGCCAGGAAGTAAGACTGGAGAAGGTGTATCACATGTAAGCAAACTGCTCACTAGTAGATAAGCCCCACTGAACAAATTCTCCCCGTAAGATTAGCCCCTCCACCTCCCCTAACTCTACATTCCCTCAAGGGGTATGAGGAAAAAAAAAAGATCATTCAACCCTCAAGCCCATTATATTCTGAGACAGAAACTTGAGGAATGAAGCACAAATGTTTCCTCCTACAGATTTAAAAAGAGTCAATACCTATGCCTTCCATACCACTTAGAATTTTGGAGAAATGTAACTTTCACTTTCATTGGTAGTCTTCTCCTTCCCCTCTCTCTTTTCTTCTCCCTCCTTACTAGAAGTCAAGCCAATCGATGCAGGCAATAACTAAGGATGATCTGCCTATGGTGTTTAAAATCACCCCAAATTCACCTCCTCCTGGGAACATACCAAATTACCCCTATTTACAGAGCAGTTCCTCCTGAGGAATTGCTGAGGGCTAACTGAAGAGCTTCTGCACAAGAAAAGATAGAACAGCAAGAGAGCTGGAGACGTGGTAGCAAAAACGCCCCCCACGCCTTAAACTGCAGTGGGGAGGGATAGTACTAAGGAAGTAGGAACAGATTCTTCCCTCTTTCCTTGGGCACAGGGAAAAAAAAAAAAGCCAAGGTTAAGAAAAGCAATTAGTATATAAAAGAGCCAGCCCTGGAACTCTACCAGATGAAAAGCTCTCCGGTGGGAGGGACTGACAGGTTCTATACTCCCCCTCCACCTTAAAAGCCCAGACTGGATGCCCCTTAATTGGCCTGCCACCTCAGGGAGCCCAGGTCCCTAGCCCACTCCAGCCCTAGCCATCCCACCAGGCAGCCACCGGGTGGTACCCACTGGTTAATGCTCACTACAGCTTCAGCCTTCTTGCCAAGATGATGGAGGCACAAAGCAGCCCGGAACATTCCAGGCCCACACTACTCTGGCTTCTGTTGGCTTATTAGGGCACTCTCAGTGCAGAGCACTCTGGGATTTCTTGGCTGATGTCTGTTTCAGATCCAGCCACACTGCCAGAGTGCCTCCTGTGCAGAGCACCCCAGAACGCTCCCACCACACTGGCTTCATCTCCACTTACCCGGCCAGGGCACCCCCTGCATTGAGTACCTTGGGACACCCTGGCTTACACCCAACCCAGCTGCAACCCATGTGACTGGCCCACAGTCACATTAGCTTTAGCTGGCCTGCCAAGGCACCCCATGCACAGTGCCCCGGGATCTCTCAGCCTGTACTGTGCCTCAGCTCCAGCCATCTCTCCAGAACAAATTCTGTATGGAGAACCCTGGAACAGCCTGCTTTACTCTACTCCAGCTTCAGCTAGCCTGTCAAGGTGACCTCTGTGCATAGAGCCCTGGGTCTTCCAGGCTTGTAGCCCTTTAGTCTCAGCTGTTCTGCCAGGGCACCCTCTGCACAGAGAGCCCAGGGACCTCCTGGCCTCCACCAGCCACAGCTCCAGCTGCCCTGTAAGGGCATCCTATGTGTGTAGAACTTTGGGACACTCTGGCTTACATCCACTGTAGACTTAGCTGTCCTACTACACGGTGCCCACTAACACGGAGAGCTCTGGGACCCCCAGCCCACACCAGCCACAACTCCAGCCAACCAGCAAAAGTTACGAAGCACACCAGTCAAACATCCACATAATAGATGACCACACACAAGATCATTCTTTGAAGTTTAGGAGAAGTAGTTGTTCCATCTAAACCACAGAAACAAACACAGAAAGTCAAGCAAAATGGGGAGACAGGGAAATATGCTTCAAAAGAAAGAACAAGACAAAAACCTCAGAAAAAAAACTAAATGAAACAGAGATGAGCAATGTGCTTGATAAAGAATGTAATGATAATACTGCATGTTAACTATACTGGAATTAAAATAAAATAAAAGGAAATAAAAATTAAATTTAGTTTAATTTTAAAAAAGAATTTAAAGTAATGATTGCAAAGATACTCACTGGGTAAGAGAGAAGAGTGGAAGAATTCAGTGAGACCTTCAATAAAGAAATGGATAATAGGAGCACCTGGGAGGCTCAGTCAGTTAAAGCATCTGACTTTGGCTCAGGGCATGATCTCGCGGTTCGTGAGTTCGAGCCCCACATCAGGGGAGCCTGCTTTGGAATCTGTGACTCCCTCTCTCTCTGCCCATCCCCTGCTAATGCTCTGTTTCTGTCTCTCAAAAAATAAATAAACGTTAAAAATTTTTAAAAAGAAAATAAAAAATAAGATAAATAGAACCAATAAAAAAGAACCAATCAGAATTGACGAATACAGTAACTTAAATAAAAATACACTAGAGGGAATTAACAGTAGATTAGTGAATGAAGAAGAATGTATTGTAATCTGGAAAACAGGGTAATGAAAAGCAAAAGAATTTAGAAAGAATGAGGATAGGTTAAGGGATATCTTGAAAAATATCAAGTGGATATTCACATTGTAGGGGTCCAAGAAAAAAAAGAAGAGACAGAAAGGGGCAGAAAGTTTGTTTATATAAATAATAACTGAAAACTTCTCTAAACTGGGGAAGGAAATAGACATCCAGGTCCAAGAAAAACAGAGAGTGCCAAACAAGATTAACCCAAAGAAGTCCACACCATAGCACATTATAATTAAAATGTCAAAAGTTAAAGATAAAGAGAGAATTTTAAGAGCAGCAAGAAAGAAGACAAAAAGTTTCATACAAGGGAAACCCTAATTTTTTTTTTTCAGCAGAAACATTGCAGTTCAGTAGGGACTGGCATGATACATTCAAAGTGCTGAAAGGAAAACACCTACAACCAAGAATATCCTACTTAGCAAAGTTATCATTTAGAATTGAAGGATGGATAAAGAGTTTCTCAGACAAAAGTTAAAGGAGTTTATCACTACTAAACTAGCCTTACAAGAAATGTTTAAAGGGAATTCTTTAAGTTGAAAAGAAATGGCCATAATTAGACATAAGAAAAATTGTGAGTAAGAAAATGTAAAATATGTCGGCATATACATAAAATGTGGAGGAGGGAGTGACGAAAAAAAAGGAAGTTGCTTTTTTTTTCCCCAGAACGTGGTAGAACTTAAAAGACCATCAACTTAATACAGACTGCTATGTACTTGGGATGTTTTATATGAACCTCATGATAACCACAAACCCAAAACCTGTAATAAATACACAAAAGATAAAGAGAAAGAAGGCCAGATGTAACACTACAGAACTTAACCAATCACAAAGAGAGTAAAGTCACCTTCTCCCTGCCAATGCTTGGGGGGTGTTATTGTATCAACATGCACACTACATTTTCAGGACAATTCTTTCTCTAAAGGTCTCCTAACACTCCTACAGATTCCTGGCAAGCCCTCCCCTCCAGTCTTCAACACACCTTAATCTAGGTTAAGCACAACCTTGGCTCTGCTGCAAAATCAAGTTCCATCATAAACTATCTCTTGCAGACATTTGTATTACCTATATTTACTTTTTGTCCGGTTTACAAAAATATTTACATTGTTCTAGACATATGTATGACCTCTATACCTGCCAAAAAGTTTTTGCCATAAAAGAAATAACCAAAGCTTTTGGGCCTAAGACTTCATAGAAATATAAACCTGCTCTCATATACGCAACCCCTTGTACTCTTTCACCAGGCAATTGACTCTGATTATTTTCAGAGTTTACATAACCATCAACTAGGGAAATGCCCTTGTGGGTCTAGGCCTAAATTCTGGACCGCTAATAAAAGATATTTTAGTTGTTTTTACTTTTATGATGTAATCAGTAAAATAGCAAAGACTGGGATATGTTGCCTTTGGACTGAATTATTTGCATATTGTCTTCAATGTTTCTGTAATTATTATACTTCTATATTTCTCAAATTACAAGGTCTTAATTGCACTTACCAAAGCGAGATCAAAAACAGCAAGCATTTTGATTAGCATTCTTTGCAAAGGAGTAAAACAACCCTTAGAATTAAAGATCTTTTTCCTAATTTGCTTAAGATAAGGTAGATTGAATTTTGGAATACAGCTGTTAAATGAAGTTCTAAAGAAACATCATGTAGAAGGAACCAGCCCTAGTACTTTGCAAAGAAACACTACCATTGGGTTTAAATGGAAAACTGGAGCACCTGGATGGTTCACTTGGTTAAGCATCTAACTCCTGATTTCAGCTCAGGTCATGGTCCCAGGGTCATGGGATTGAGCCCTGCATTGGACTCCGTGCATAGTGTGGAACTTGCTTGAGATTCTCTCTCTCTCCCTCTCTCTGCTCCTCTTCCCCGCTCATGCGTTCTCTCCTCTCTCTCTCTCTCTCTCTCTCTCTCTCTCTATATATATATATATATGTATGTATATACACATATATATATGTATATACACATATATATGTGTATATACATATATATATATAATAAATGGAAAACTGAGAAAATTAATTTACATTAAATGATCTTGGATTAGATGGTCTTTGTGGAATATTGCATAGTCTCAATTCTTTATGTCCATCCCCATGTGTCAACCTTTTGCCATCTGACTTTGCAGTTACTCACACTAAAAAATATGACTTCCTTTGGCCAGTAGAAGAATGAGATGGAAGTAAAATCAAGACAGTTCTAGCCTAGGCCTTAAAATATCTTGAGTTGCATTCTTGTGTTTCTGGCATCTTTGTGAGAAATTCATGCCTCGGCTTGCCCACTAGCCCTAACAGAGGATGAACAACATATGGAGCAGAGTCACTCACCCAAACTGCTCCAATCAGCCAACCTTAATCAACTGATCCCCAAGCCAACCCACAGACACAAGAATGAGTCCAGTCAACATCAACAAAGCTGGACAGCCAGTCCCAGTCTAGATCAATTGACTCCCAGCTGACCTGTAGGTACATGAAGAAAAATAACGTTCACTATTGTAGGCCACTGAGACTTTGTAGTTGTTTGTTATTTAACAATAGTTAACCAATCCAGTCTAATATATAAGCTGTAAAAATATTAACTTAAATCCATTTGAAATTATTTATGTATTTATTTATTTTGAAAAGCTAAGGTCTAACTCCTCTTGAAATCAAGTTGCCAGATAGAAGCAAAACATTGGACTTTTTTTTTTAATGTTTATTTTTGAGACAGAGAGCGAGCGAGATAGGGAGGGAAGGGCAGAGAGAGAGGGAGACACAGAATCTGTAACAGTCTCCAGTCTCTGATCTGTCAGCACAGAGCCCAATGCGAGGCTCAAACCCACGAACAGTGAGATCATGGACTGAGCCAAAGTCAGACACTCAACCAACTGAGCCACCCACCCAGGTGCCAAAAACATTGGACTTTCAAACCAAGGTATAATGCATTGATCACATACATTTTTTACTATATATTTTAAAGGCAGATGAGATATGAACACACACACACACACACACACACACACACACACACACACACACAATCTAAGTAACTAGACAGAAATGAGGAGAAATAGAAATCAAGATGACAACCCATGGACCCTATAGTGGAACTCTGAGAAATTACACCTTGCCAATTTGACAGATTTTTAACTTATCAATGGCCTGGTCCCATTCCACAAATTTTCAAAGGAAGACTTTGTCTCACCTCACCAGCCACTCCACAGCACTCCAATTTAAGAAGGGACCACCTATTTCTATATTGTGTAATCTAAGTGAACTTTCTAGGAGGCAAAGATAAAGTGATAGCAACTTTTAGCAATCTAAATAGGTACCATCATAACATGGTCACTACCTAAACAAAGATTCAATATGAGAAAGAAGAGTCAACTCTATATTCCACCTTTTCAAACTATTTCTATACGCCAGTGATTAGCATTAATCAGCAAGCACTTCTCAAGCTCTTAAAATCTCATAAGAGGACAGGGCTTCTTTATTGCTAATTTTTATTTCTTTTCTTGTTCTTGTCTAGGTTGAAATAAAATGCCACAGGTCTCATGCTAACAAGTAACATAAAAATGTTGGTTTAAATTAAATCAAATTATTAGTCTTTTAGCTTCTAACAAGGTATCTTCAATCAATGATTGAGTGTCAAAAAGTGGTATTTCCTTGCTTTGCTTTAAATTAATTATTGTAGACTCAGCTCCCTACAGCTTATTAAGAAATTAAATCTTTATGAATGTAAAATACATTTAGAAGAATAAAAGACAAGAAAGCTATTTTTGCACACCAAGTAGCTCAGAACTTTATATTTAAATTCATTAAAAGTAATCAGAAATGTTCTAAATTCTGTATAATGTGAACATTCATTGAATCTTTCTTTAAGAGTTAAAATTACAACAGTCTCATTCATTGGACATGATATGAAGATATGTGTAAAATTTAATATAAACCTGCAAAAGCCCCCTTTTGCCCCTAAAATCTGTTTTTTAATCATTCATTCAAAAATACTTATCAAACACTGTATAAGTCAGGGCCTTAGCAGGAAACAGATGGCATGCTCAAATTAGGATGTCTTCAGTTAGGGACACATTACAAAAGTGTGGGCAGAGTGAAGGGAAACCACAAGGAGCAGTGCAGTAATGCTGGACTCAAAACATTATAAATCCACAGGTACAAAAGGGAAGGTGGCATTACTGGAAGTTATAAGGAGAGAGTCTGGTAATAGAGGTCTGCCTTGACAGAAGCAGTGACTTCAGGGAACACAGCTAACTTGAGGCGACCCCATAGGATGGAATCCAGAAGCCATGGCAATAAGTATTCTCTTCTTCCCTTCCACTGCTCTCTTGCTGGAGAATTAGGGTTGAGCAGTGAACAAAATGGACAAAAATGGCTGCTATTGTGGACATGACATGCTAGTCAGGGGAGACACAGGAAACCAACCTAAGTAGTATGGAGAAAAATAAAGCAGGGTAGAGTCACAGAGAAAGCTAGTAGTAAAGTAGAATAACTGAAATTTAAACAGGATGGTCAAGGAAGACTTTGCCGAAACAAGTGGTATTGGAACAAAGGCACAAAGGGGGTGAAGGAGCTAACCATCTAGACATTTAGGGAAGAACATTCTAGGCAGAGAAAGAAGAAAGCACTTAGGAGATTGCCTGTCCTGGGGGAGAGGAGTTGGAGCAAAGGGCAGAGTATAAAGGACAGGTGATTAGGTAGCCCATCATGAAGACACTGGCCTTTATTCTGAAAAATAGAAAGCAACTGAAAGGGTTTTCAATTGAGGAATGGCGTGATCTGATTTCAACTTTATCAGTCACTCTGGCTGCTGGATGGAGAGTAGACTGAAGGCGGAAGGGGCGGAGGAAGAAAGGCTCGTTAGGCATTTACTGCAATAACCCAGGCAAGAGATAATGGTGGCTGACACAAGGGTAATAGCAGTGGAAATGGTGAGAAGTGAAATTCATTCACTCATGAATAGTACAATGGTTTATGAGAGCAAGCTTAGGCATCAAAATCCCTGTATTTATGTCTATCATTTAGTTGTGTGGCTAGGACACGTCATTTAACCTCCCTGTGCTTCATTTTCTTCATCCACAAATTAGATAAAGTAATAGTACCTAGCTCATGGGATTTTTTCCAAGTTTAAATGATATAATGCATGTAAATGGCACATACAAAGCCGTCAATAAATATTATGATTGTTGTCTGCATTGGAAAAGCATCCTGAGGGGCACCTGGGTGGCTCAGTCAGTTAAGCCTCAAGGGATTCTCTCCCTCTCTCTCTGCCTCTCTCTCTCAAAATAAATAATCTTAAAAAAAAAAAAGCATCCTGGGATGCTTTTTAAAAGTTCTCTCATTACTAAAATGGTGGAAAACCATCTTATGCAGGATGGAAGAAGTCTGCAGGATGTCACTTATGGTGAATTTTCAGGCATTTTTGTAAATCCTTAGTGGTCTCCTTGCCTATCCCTAAATTTTCTAGGAACTGAGGAATATACTCCATTGCCTAGCAGGCCCATGCCACTTGCATACCTCTGACTAGAAGAAAGTTCCTAGTTAGCTTGAATTGGAACTTATTTCCGATTGTCCTACCTGCTGGTTCTAGACCTCTCTTTGGCATTTACAGCTCAATTCCTCTTTCATGTGACAAAACTTTTAGGATCCAAAGAAGGTGGGTAGGCCCTTCTTCTCTCCTCTTCTAAATAGTTTTTAGACAGCAGTTTGTTTGTTTTCAAGCAGTCTTTTAGAACCAAGCTCAGTGGAAGGGGTAAGGGGTTAATGAATTCTTTTTTCAGAATCAAGAAAGCTAGTACTTGAGACTGGCTCACGTAACATCTGTTGCATACCCTGTTTCCATTCCATTCTCAGCTACAGTTGACAGAAGGTTAAAAGCTCACCTTTTCAGACTCTGGTGGTTAGAGGAAACCATGTTGGCTCAGTGTTGACAATGAAATGCAGGCTGAAGTGTGTTACCTTCTGTATGTGTATTTCTGCCTTCACTATCCTTGATGTTAACTGTGAGTGCTGGACTAAATGCACTCTAAATCCCCTTCCAGCACTGACATTCCATTGGATTTTCTTATCAAACTGGACTTTTTCCAATTAATCTGCTTAATTCAAGTCAAATAACCTACCTGAAAGCTAAATTCATTCTTTTGATGTACCTTCCTTCATTTATATAGCTTTGTTGGACTTAGCCTAGTGTCTTGTGCATAGAATACACCTAATAGATGATCGCTGAATTTAACATAGGTAGAAACATTATAATAGGATACCATTATCTATCTAATTTATCTATCCATTGGATTACCCTTCTCTTATCTTCAGCAACTTGGTAAACAAAATAACACTTATATACAAATCCAACATACATTAGCTTTTTAGGCTTTTCACACTTGTCACCTCATTATATCATCATGATCCCTTTCTTAACATTCTTTTCTGTTCATAAATAAGTGTATGTTAGGGATGCCTAGGTGTCTCAGTCAGTTAAGCGTCCGATTCTTGATTTCGACTCAGGTCATAATCTCAGTTTGTGGGATCAAGCCCTGCATTGGACTCTGCATTGACAGCACAGAGCCTGCTTGGGATTCTCCCTTTTTCCCCTCTCTCTGCCTCTCCCCCACTCTCTTTGTCTCTCTCAAAATAAAATAAATAAAATTTACATTTTTTTTTAAAATAAGTGTATTTTAATTATAGGAAACTGAGAGATTAATCAGAGATTGATTATTAGAGAATTAATTATTAGAGAATTAATTATTAGAGAAACACAATTTAAGTGTGTTTGCATTTAGTATGTTTTACTCTGTATATTACAAATTACAGATTCTAAAAAAAAAAAACCAAATTACAGATTATTCTCGAAAAGTATTGCATTCTTTTCCTCTAATATAATGATATCCCATCTCTTTAAATAGTTTTTGAACATGCTATGAAATTATTAGTGCATCTTTCATGGGAAAGGTTTTTTTTCAGATACCATATAGAATGGTATTTTATAGATAATTTATAGATTTGGAAACTTAAACACAAAAAATTATAATTATCTGAGATTATATAGTAAGTTAATATTTAAGATTACTCTCACTCCTGATAGATAAGGTCACTCCTGACCTTTTTCTATTGAAATCTGAAGGTGTCCCCCAAAATGTTTTAAGTTGCTGGTCAATAATTGTGACAAATATCAAATAAAAATCATTTTGTCACATAAAATACCCAAAGAAATTACAAAGAAGATATATAGGTAAAAAGTAAATATATAATAAAAATCAATGGATAGATGGATGGTTGGAGAGATGGATGGATTCTATGAATCTGAGTTGGACTGCTTTTTCCATTAGAGCAAATGGTCAAAGTCTGCATTAGAGAACAGTAACTGGAAAAAAGGCTGAAAATGTAACATTTCCTTTCTCCGTCAGAGCTAAAATAGGGAGCCTAATACAATCTCACCAGAAAATGAAAAACTGTGAATCACTCCTGACAGGAATGGATCTTTTTCCAAATTCAAAGTTGTCCCAGCTGCATTCCACCGATACATCTCACGTTGTTGCAGAAACACTGTAAACAATGCAAAAAGCCACTGCAGAGCTTTGTGAAATACAAGTCAAAACCCATAATGACAATCATGCCATTGGCATCTAACACATCTGATCTCCCACATAATGATAAACAATGATATTTGTTCCTTCTCGTTCTAATTAACTCTAGGTTACCTCAATTCTAGAAAAAGTATTATCATAAATAGTATAGACTATAAATATTAGATAATATAAATATTATAAATATTTAGGCACAAGTGAAATTAATTAAACAATATCTGAAACACAGAAAACCATGCATTGGAATAAACTCTGATATTGCTAAAGAAAGGAGTATTGAGGAAAAGAACCAAGGAGCACGTCCTTGGTCCACCTGGAAGAAGTTCTCTAGAGTACCCTAGAATACTCTCAGTGTCATACACATGACTTGCTACACTAGCTTCTGGTGCCAATAAGGCGCACACTCACTCAAACTCTCTTATCATTTCACCACTAACTATTTAAATGTGCAAGTTTCAAGTATTTATGAATGAAATGATAAAAGCTCCTTCTAAAAATTATAATACTAGGTCAACCCAAGAAAAATTATTAATTTCTTAATATTATTGAATATCTCCTCACTACTTAGATTCCTTCCTGTCTCTGTCTCTGTCTCTCTCCTCCTCATTTTCAGTCTGTGTGTTCAAACCAGGATCTAAGAGTGTCATATATTCTAACAGGTCAATAGTAGGTCACTGTGTCCTTCGGTCTCTTTCAATGTCTTTTTCACTCTCTCACTCTCCCTGCAAGTTATTTATTATGGAAAGCAAGTTGTTCAGCCAGCAGAGTTCCTCCTGTCTGCATTTTACTGGTCATTACCCATGCTGTCATATAACATGTTTTTATGCCTCTATCTTTCCTGTAAATTTATATTAATTTCTAAGTTTCCCATAGATCTAGAGGCCTAATCAGATTCAGGCTTGATTCTTTTTTTTTTTTTTTTTAATCCTCTCTTTTTAATACCCAAGAGAAGTATCTGGGTTTCACATGCCATATTATCAGAGAATCATTTTGCTCACTTTTAATGCCTGTTCCACCTCTAAATTTTCAAGGAAACATAGAAAAGACATACTCTGGCTGCCCCCCACCCCATCTCCTGCTATGAGGAAGGATTATCTATCCTAAATTCTGAGGCAACTCTAATAACTTGAGGTTAACAACTGGCCACACCTATGCCAAATTCAACCTCTCAAAGTCTTAGCCCCGAAATTCGGTCTCTGTTTCAGATTCCCTCTTCCTATCATGTATTTTGTTCCACCTAAGGTCTTCAGTAAAGATCTTCATAATCCATTCTTTAAGTTATCATAAAATGGTCTTGGCCTTGAACCTTTGGTTCATAGAGGTTTCATGATCTTAGAACTTACGACCTCCTCCAGCCTTTGACCTGTTACAAAGAACTCCTACTGTCCTTACAATTACAGGGGCGCCTGGGTGGCGCAGTCGGTTAAGCGTCCGACTTCAGCCAGGTCACGATCTCACGGTCCGTGAGTTCGAGCCCCGCGTCGGGCTCTGTGCTGACAGCTCAGAGCCTGGAGCCCGTTTCCGATTCTGTGTCTCCCTCTCTCTCTGCCCCTCCCCCGTTCATGCTCTGTCTCTCTCTGTCCCACAAATAAATAAACGTTGAAAAAAAAAACAATTACATATCTAAGAGGAAACACTACATCCTTCTCAAAACAAAGAAAATTTTCTGGCAAATGATTTGTTGTCTTCTACATAGTGAAATAGTGGGCAACTCTATGTGATCAGCCCAGCCTCCAAGATACAGGATTTAATATAAATATGATCTTCTGGGACCACAGAATTTCATAAAAGGGGGCACAGTAAGTTTAAAAAATTTTTCACAAAGGTTACCTGATATAATCCTTCAAGGTAAATTATGAGTTTGCCTCACCACCCTCATTCTAAAGGTAGGAAAACCAAGACTGAGTAACTTGCCAGGGGTCATAAAAGTGTCTTTTCATTACAACATATGGTATTTAATCAATACTTAAATTAGCAATGATTGTTCAAAGTCGGACAATGACATAAAAAAAGGCCAATATTTCAAAAATCTGCACAGGTCTGGCTAAAGGCAATATGCATTCTAAAACTGGGGCAGCAGTCTTTCAGAAGCAAGGAAAGAAAAAAAAAGGAAAAGAAAAGCTCTGCATATTTCTTGGGGCCCAGGAGACTGGCAGAACACCCTGGGGGGTAATCTTCTGTTACTGATGGAGATGTAAAGTGCTGGTGCTGCACAGGCAAGACTCCGCTTGGCATCGTTCTGTATTTTGGGCTCCAAAGCCATAAGCTTATTCCTTGCTAAGCTGTTTATCTATCCTTGCCCCATTCTCTCATTTGGTATCACCAGGGCTTTTCTGTAAACATCTTTCTTCTTTCTATTCAGCACTGTTTTTCTTTAATACCAGAATTTATGTGGTATTTAGGATTTAGTTAAACAACCAGACTCTTCTATATCAAACAAGCTTAATTTCATTTGCTTATCTCTATAACCTTTCCTGCGAGGTACCCAACACAGAAGAGTCTGCTTATTCCACCAACTAGTCCCCAGGTGTCTTCTGGCTCGTTCAAACCTACACAATGGGGAGAAACATAAGTCAGGATCTGTTGTTTCATACCCTCTTAAGATGACTGGAACTACTGCCAAATTTTTAGCAGATTCTCCATAAAAGGACCCAGACATAGAGGCAAGATGGGATTCTGTTGTATCCATATTTCCAAACTTATTTTCAAATAAACTTATTCCATCCATTCTTTCTTTTAATTTTTTTTTAATGTTTATGTATTTTTGAGAGAGAGAGAGAGAGAGAGACAGAGACAGATCGTGAGCAGGGGAGGGGCAGAGAGAGAGGAGACACAGAATTCGAAGCAGGCTCCAGGCTCTGAGCCGTCAGCACAGAGCCTGATGCAGGGCTCGAACTCATGAACCGTGAGATTATGATCTGCCTGAACTGAAGCTGGACACTTAACTGACTGAGCCACCCAGGCACCCCTCCATCCATCCTTTCTTTCATTTATTCACACATCCATCTATTTGCTCATCCATCCACTCAACCATCTGTCCATTCACTTGACTCTTCATTCACTCATTCATTCATGCATTCATTCAAGAAAATCTAAGTCCCTTCTCTGTCAGGCACCACTGTTGAATTACTCCCTCTATTCTCCATCCTATCCTGTCCCTTCCCATCTTCTTTCTTTACTTTTTCTTGTTCTACTCAAATTTCTGCATCTACCTCAAAAGTCTCATGCTTCTTTATTATCCCCTCTAGTGCATACGATAATCTCCCAATATATATTTGTGGATTAATAAGAAAAGTTTACAGAACAAGAAGCAGGAAATAATGGTGAGTAAACAAACTAGAAGAAAGATCAGGAGAGGTTTACAATACGAGGTGACTAGATGATTACCTAATCTGGTAAGATTTCTAGGAATCTTCTACCACTTGGAATCATGGTATATAGTTTAGGCTTTATAGACCATGAGAGGTAGAAAGAGGAAATCGACTTATTTATAAAATAAGCAGCTCTCCCAGGGCTAAGTTGTTGGTGGCGATTTGATTTCCTAAGTAGATGTATATTTCAAATCGTGAAACTCAGTGGCATGCAATAACCCCTTGGACCTTAGGCCAAGTGATACAGCTTTGTTAAAACAGTCCACCTGGATCATGATATTGCCAGGACACACTGGCTAGTATATACATGTTTGGGAATGAAACGGACCTGAGGTCAAGTCCAGACTTTAATATTTTCTACCTCCGTGGCCTTGGGCAACTTATTAACCTCTCTGAAACTTTGTAAGAATAATAATACATAGCTCTGTGGATTTTTGAAAATTAAATTATATAAATGGTAAAAATTTTTAGCCAGCTCCTGGCACACAGTAAATGTTTAGTTACAGTAGCTATTAGTACCATCACATGGATGTGATATTTCTCACAAGCACACTTAGTCAATTCATGGCTTATAATCAATCATACATGTCTACTTCTGCTTCTGCTCTTTAAATAGGAATGGTCATCACCATTAAAATATGTACTAGCTTCAGTTTTCAAGGAGGAGTATGTAATTTACCTGATATTTTCAATCATTAAAAGAAATTTCAAAACTGCCTACTATATTGAAATGAGTGTTTAAATTAACATGAACTACTTCTGAGAAAGTCTCAGAGCTTCATTTATTAAATCAATCATTTCCTCCTATTGGCTTTACTGACTAAAATGGGCAATAATCCAGAACAAATTAATCCTTTATGTTCCAACTTAATAAAACTTTTAATGTACAGGCTTTGGCCAGAATGTAATAAAATGTGAATCAAATAAGATTATAAGGGAAATAAGCCAATCATTAGAAGGATTTTTTTTTTAAGTAATCCAGATGCCAGCTAGGCACTGCCCCTTAAAATGAAGATAAGAATGGATTAAACCCCATGCCATAGCAGTAGGAAATCCAATGCTCTCTTTAAGATACCTGCAAATGGACTAGAAGCTTGGGTTCCTATGGTCATCTAGTCTCTATCTGTTTCTGCTGTAAATAAAATATTCAATTTATTAATAATTTCACCATGATCCTCATATTGTTACTTTCTTCCAACATTGCATTGAGCCAAACTTGAAACTTGGCCTCATCTCTTGGTTTCTATAAAGACAAACCCCTCACAAGGAGCATTTGTGTGCAGAGCTGACCTTACTGGAGGTTTACAGAGGAGACAGGAAAGGAAGTATTTAAGCATCACAGTAATGCAAAAAAAAAAAATTTTTAAGTTAAAATGAATTACGCAATAATTTTTTTAAGGTTCTTCTATTGATTCTGCCACTACAGACTGTTTACTTTCTGCTGTGTTCCAGTTTATGTCCCAGACTCCAGCCAATTTCTTACTACTCCTCTTCTCCCCTGTCTCTTCCCACTCCCTATTGAAATGTCCTTAAAATATACTAGTTCTTCTTACCATTTATTAGTGTATTCAGTTCTCTCTGGCTATTTCTAAATTTACTGCCAAATCTACTTTGATGAATCCCAAACTGATCATGTGTTAAAGATATCAAATGGCCAATCTATTTTCTTGTCAACACAAAAGGCCAGCAGAAACCTAAGGTTTCCTTTACCAGGATCTTCCCTCCTAAAAATATCTAAGTTTCAATAGTGATTTCTCCTTGTTATATAAATATTTAAGGAAGTAACTGAAGGTGAACCAAATAAAATAAAGCCAGAAACTCTGTTTTGTATATTGTGATGAGAGTATGATTCTTCAAAAGTGGGAAGAGTGACCACAAAGAATATTTAGTGGGATTCTTCATTGAGATTGATGGGGGGGGGGTGGAATTTTTATGCATTTCCCCAATCCGACACATCATTTGACATGTACACATTTTATTGGTCTTGGATACAGAAATTTCTTTTCAATTTCCACTTATCCAGCACATTGACCTGTGACCTTAAATAAACAAGAACATCTTAGAACTTCATGTAAAAATTGAAATCAGTTCCAGCTACATTACTTGGTTGGTGTGAGGGTCAGATGAAATAATAAATACATAAGAGCTTTATAAACTAGGAGACCTAACTGAAGCCTTTAATGTATTAAAATATGGAGACCCATGAGAAGGTACACAAACTTATTGAAAGGCACTGGATGATCTACTCTTACAATCTGAAGTAGATATATGGCAATTATGCACTTGTCTCTGCAGCAATGTTTTAGTTCATTTTCATCAATAATCACATTAAATACTTTCTTGGTACAGAATACAGAAAACAGAATGTGAAGGAAGGTAAATATCAAAAGTAGAATGATCACCAGGAGAATCCAGTATACATTAACAAAAGAAAAGGATGGATAAACAGGATACCAGTTGTATTTATAATTATGTATATTACTCTCATTCAGCCTAAAATACCCATTCTGTTGTGATAAGCACATTAGCTTCCAACCTGTAAAAGCTTCATGCAAAGTCAAGTTATAGAAAGAAGGGTATATGGTAAGCATGGGACTAAAGTAGGGAAATTAACTGTGTAATTCTTGCTTTGGTTGTTATCAGGCAAACAATAGTCCCAAATATCCATTTTCACAATAGGATTATACATGCATTTAATGTCAAGTGCTCACGTTAGTTGCGAGAATACAGGATTTTTCTTACCCTCGCCATTGTTGGCATGAATAGAGTCCCTATAATCTCTGACCTTCCTTTCCTACATTAACCAAACTGACTAGCTACTTCTTTTTGTTATCTTCTTTTCCTATATATGCAAATACCTTCAGTCAAGACTAGTAGCCTAAGGGCCATTCGATCTTATTAAATTGTCTTTACATATTTCTGAAGGGACCAACTGTGCTATAATCCAAAGTTATTATTTCACTCTCCAGGGTCTATATATTATTCCTCTTATTTTTAAGTCATTTGAGAGGCACCTCACTGTTACGACTCCCCTTCCCCCTCACACAGCCAAATGAATATGTTCAAAGAAGGAAATGTCAGCTTGCCTATTACACCACCATCCACTTCCTCTCCAGGGTGGAAATTCACCTACACTTGTCTTTTGAAAAACCTGAGGGACCTCCCTCAAGGCACTGAACAGCAGTCTAAGAATAGTCTTCCCAAAAAAATCAGAAAGTCCCTGAGTAATAGAAAGGTATAAATCATAAAGACCTCTAGAAGTTGGTCTCTAGAGGTTAAAAATAAAGTTTTAAGAAGTGGTGATAAAGAAACTAAGCTTAGGTTTTTGAATTCGCCTAGTGCTCTCCTTACTTTACTCAAGATATTTCAAAATGGCAAAACTTTTAATGAACACTGTAGAAATAGGAACATATCAACCAGTGTATATTTCTGAGTACCAACTATATGCCAGTTCTTGTATCTATAAGCAAGATTAAGTTAAGGTCATGGTCATACCTCTCTAAGAATTTACCTCTGAAGTAGAAGGCAGAAGAAATAAACCAACAATTGGAATAGAGGATGAAAAGCACTTTTGAAAAGCAAATACTTAACGCCTTGGGAGAAGCTCAACCCTCAGCAGCAGCAGGGGTAAAGAATGTAATGATGGTTTTCTCCCATCTAACATGGCTCCAATTGGAACAACAGAGGCAATGCAAGTTCACAAACATTTAGTTTATTTACCCTGGTCACAACAACTTTGGGAGAAAAGACAACAGATTTGCAGTATTTCTAAAATTTCCCAGTTCACATGCTCCATTCAACCATTTACTTAACACCCAAGAATATTTCTCTTTTACTCATCCCTTAGTGCACCCCACAGAATCCTCTAAAACTACTTCCTTTAATTAGATAGAGTCGTGTAGATCATTGCTTTTTTAAGCCTTTAATTAGAGGGGTGTGCACTTGTTTTTTTCTTCATTAAACATCGCTAAAATAAGGAGGGACAAGAGCAGCTGAGAGAGAAGCCTATGCGTTTCAGTCCTCATTACACTCTCTGATCCTTAGGTTGAACTCCAGTGCTGCCCTTAACTTATCTGATGTGCATGGCCACAAGATTGTAAGCACACAGTAATGTTACCCTCATCATCTTTGTTTTTCCAAATGTCCACCAAGAATTCACTTAACATATTCAATTTTGACATCAAATACAATACATTTTCTTCTCTTTGTATAATTGATTTCTCATTTGACCAATCCTACCCAGTGCAAGGGACTGTAGGGAATGAAGGAGAGACACATACCCCAGAAGCCTTCCGAAAAAGATGGATAGCTAGCTGGTTAGGGAAGAAGAGGAAAGGACATCCAGGCACAGAGATCTCAACAGGGACAAGACCCAGAAGTGAAGGAAAATGTAATTCAGGGAAGCACAAGTTTAATAAAAATGGAGCATCTGGGACATGAAAGAGAAGGACAAAAGAAGAGGACATAAACCCAGCAGCCTACTGATGAAGAGAATCTGAAATACTGGGTCCAGCCATTTCTGTCCATTAATCACCACACAGGCAATGACCATGTATTTCTCTTCCACTGCCACAAACCCTAGAACAGAGTGCAGCACACAGTAGAAACTAAATTTGATGAATGTATGAATGAATGATTGAATGAATGAGCAAATGAACACAGGTTATCCTTTATGTATAGCAGCTTTACATGTAGCACTCCCAGTATAACCATCTTATCAAGGGAGCTATTAATTATAGGTAAGAAAAAATTCATGCTAGTAGGTATTCAGATGAAATATGGCACTTTGAAGGATCAAAATGCCTCTGGCCTAGGCTGGGTATGTAGCTAGAGAAGAAGTCTACAACTTTGGCTGAATACTGGAATCGCCTGGGGAGCTTTTAAAAAATCTCAAAGCCCAGTTTCTAGTTAAATCAGAATCTCTCGAGGTAGATCCCAGCAGTTGGGCTTTCATGACTCCAGGTGATTTCAATATGCAGCCGCAGCTGAAGCTCCTGCACATCGACATAAGCTAAGGCTTACGACAGAGGTTCTTCATCTTGGTATACACAGGAACCACCTGGAGACCTTTCTTTCCCCCAAAAACACACATGCCTACTCCCAACTCCTAACTCAGTAAGGGTGGGAAGGATCTCCATGATGTGTGCTTTGAAAAAGCTCACCACGGTTCTGCTGGATGCTAAGGTTTGAGCACCACAACTTTAGAAAAGGGATAGTCAATTTGGCAAAAACTCGATGTTACCAAAAGGCAGGGAATGAAGATGAGAAAAGAACTCTGTCTTCCATCATGAGCCATGAAACCATCACTGCCAGAGACAGACTGTGCAAAAATGAAAAAAAGTTGCCACAAGACAAATGATTAAAAGCATCTCTTCATTCAGAGAAGCGGCATGTTTCTCTCCCTAGGCACATGACTCGTTCCCTAGGAAACACATCAACAGATGAGGCCACCTAACGGGCTTCAAGTATAAACCTAATAGTTGATCATCAGCTTGACCTACCTACATCTCTCTCAGGTAGTGGTAAGAAGAACCCCCACGTCCTACAATGAGGGCTTCTGGGCAGTTTTATTTATACTGAGGCTATATTACGAATCACCTGCTCCTGCACTGCTGACTGTGAGCATTGTTCTTTCTTTAATTAAATCCCTTGAGTGAAAGGATCTTTCCAATCAAACAAATTCTGGAACGCTCTGCAGATGTAAGCAGATTAAAGAAAAGAAAAATAGGGTCAGCCAATTATTTGTTAAGGGAGTGGGAAGCAAGAGGTATCATATACCTCTTTTTAAAAGAACAGGAATCAGGGAAATAAAAAAAAAAAATTCCTAATAGTCGTCTGCATTGTCTTCTCCACAAGGCAAAGGTTTCTATATTTTTTTCCCAAAGCCTTTGAAGACGGAATCAATGAGCTTCATTGCAGCACAGAGACCAGAGTTTCTCAGACTGTCAAAAAAAAGAAAGAAGTCAGCATTCGTTAGTATTAAATTGAGCGTTTTCTCTTATCAAAGTCAGTATGCATTCTCTTGTCCTAATAATACTGCATTTATTAGCTTGTCTACTTTGCTGTTATTAACTAAATGGAAGTGCTTGCGGAAATTACGTTACCTGAAAATTACTTTATTTTTGTATAATTTGTTCTCTATTTCTCTTTTTTTTTCTCATGGAAAGTTATTGAGGGTGTGTTGCATTGCTCTTATTACTATTTATAACAATTATTAATGACATTTTATTTTCACATGTCTTTATATGATACTATTTAATCAAGGTGCTTTGCCAGTTTTAAGATAAATAGTCTTGTGCTCAGAAGCTGGGAGCCTGTCCCATACTAGAACAATTAATGATTCTATGATGCCTGTCAAGAAAGAGTGGGGCCTTGCTGACTGACTTCACATGCACTTCTATCTACTTCACAGCCCTTCTATTTCTAATGTCATTAATTAATATTTGCTGCATGGAAGGAGGATTTGTTGTTCTTCAACCCTAAGAGCCTTGGTAAGAATGGCTGCCGTTGCTCTGCTACTGCAGAGGCATAAACAGGAACTAAATGGGAGGAAAGAGGAAAAAGAAATGCATACTGTCTTTGATAAGAGAAAATAATTTAATACTAATGAATGCCAATTTCCTTTTGGAACAGTCTGAGCAAAAAGTCACAAAAATAATAAATTCCAATATTTATTAAATAATAGTGATAGGCTGGCATCTTGCTAAAAAATTTTTTGCACAGGCTGCCTTTATCTTAGTCTTTACCTTCTAATACTCTTATAAAATAGGAAGTATTGTTATCCCTATTATAGACAAGAAAACTGAGGCTTAAGGAGATTTAGTGACTTATCTAAGGTTACACATGAAGCAAATGGACAAGCTGTGACTGGAACCTGGATTAACTCAAAGCTCATGGGAATGTCCTAAAAAATGTTCATGCCATTCAGGGGGAGAAGAGCAGTACCCATTCCAGAATTTACTTTCCCATGCCAGATCTCATTTTCAATAACGTCAGCATCGCTGATAATGTGTTCTTCAAATTTTGAATTTGTTAAGTATTTTCTCTCACATAAGTGAATTTCAGTCTCATGAGAGAAGCATGTCCCCATATCACAAGTTTCTAACGTTAAACAATGAAAAGTACATTCTCTCAAACGGTGACTTCTCTGGAGCTACTGAATGTCTAGAAAGATATATTTATTTATTTGGTCCTGTATCTCAGAGTGACTGATCACCAGAAATAAGCTTTAACAATTCTCAGATATGCATGGACAAGCCCTATTAATTGATTGCCGTGGAACATCATGGATATACATTCCAATCATTTTCCAAACCTAGAGTTCACTTGCTTTTGGACTGTTTGGGATGGAAATACGTAGCATCTGATGGCTAAACTGTATCAGTGGGCAAACTCAAAAAATGTTTGCTATATACCTGCTCTATATTCAACAATGTGATAAATATGACAAAAGAAACATAAGCAAAGTCCTTGCCTTTGGAAATTTCACCATCTAATTGGTGAAATGAGACACACGCATATGAAATAATTAACAAATGAGAAAGTCATAAAATGATAATCATGTGTAAGAAATAATACTATGATAAAGGTGCGAAAAATAACTATAGTGTGAATTGTATATTTGTTCATTTATCAAATATTAATTCAATACTTGTTAGGTAATGTGAGATTTCAAAGAAGAATCAGATATGGTCTCTGTCCTCTAGTCTAGAAGCTTATAATATAGTTTGGGAAAATATATACAGATGAACAAAAATAAATGTAATATAAACCAAATGTGATATGTCTAAGAAGAATATATTATACGGAAAACCAGAGAAGCCTTCATAAAAGAGGTTCCAGATAATCTTATCTTGAGGGCCAAAGAGAGTTTCAGTGGGTGAAGAGTGGGAGGAGATTTCCAGAAGGAAAATTACACAGGTGAGCCTGTGTGTACACACGTATAAGCATGCATACACTTTTGAAAATTAAGAAAGAAACGCACAAAACCTAACTGGTTATTTATGGGTTGAAGAACTTCAGGGGATTTTTTTCACTTCTTGAAAAATTTCTGAAATCTTCAAGTTCTTGATGGTACACATACTTTTCTTCATAATCAGAAAATACTCTTTCCATTTCCAAAGCATTTTGTGCACCCTTGGTAACAAAGGTGAAGGCTGAAACAAAAACCAGACCAAGCAGATATTCTTATTACCTTGTTTAAGGGAGGGATGAGGCACCAAGGCAATGGAAATGCATGGGTGGATTCCTTTTCCCTGCAAAGTTGAGGTAGGTACAGTTCTCAACTCTATTATCACTGATCCCATATCAAAGGAACTAATGTCTTCTGTGTTGAGCTGTAAGTAGGAAGTGTAATCCTGAGACCTTTCCAAAGTCTACTTCCTGTTGTATAACCTTTTTCAAAGTTGATTTCTACTTGCCCCCAGTTATTCTGTATTATCAGCAACCTAGAAAAAGCCCTCAATGACCTATGTCTTAGTCCAGGTGCCCTAGAAAACAAGCCTGAGACAAGGTTTAAGTGTTGGTGCTTTATTGAGAGATGTAATCCCCAAACAGAGAGATAGAGAAAGATGGGAAGTAAATATAAAGTGATACATCACCATACCATCTATTGCTTCATAAGCCACAGTCACTCAGCTGTATGAACATCTCCAAATAAGCTGCATAGAAAACTATGTTTGGTACCGCCCACGAAAAGGAAAAAGGACGAGGAATTTATCTGATGGCACCTCATCCCCATCTCCTGTCTCCCATTTGATCAAACTTTCCCCATAGAAAATCAACTCTTCTGCTCTTCCAGTTTATGTTATTTGGTCCCTTTGACATTTTGGGTGGAAGCCAGGTCCCATGCCCTGTGGATGGAATCTGTTCTGAGTCCAGTGAAAAAGATGGGAACCAGGGTCCATGAATAAGACGGGCCTGGGCTCACACCATGGTGGGTGCCATGGAGTCATTCTAGCAGAAGTTCTGATGGTGTTGGCAACTGGCTTCCCACAAGCCATTGGCTAAAGGGCCATAGACCTGTGGCTCTGAGAGAACCTAAGATAGTGCTTTAAATGTGTCCAATACAGCTTGTTATCTTAGCCTGGGCTTTCTGCAGTAAAACAGATTCTGAGACAGGGCCCACATGCAGAGAGTTATTTGGGGATGTGATTTGGACAACAGAAATGGAGAACCAGTAAAATGAAACAGAAAAGGGAGAAAGTCAGTTGAAGTGTTCATCCTGGCTCAGTCACTGCCGTGGGCACTGCTGGGACCTTCTGAGAAGCTCTGTAGACCATGCCTCAGAGTTTAACACCTCAGGGATAAAGAGGGAGCATCTATTTCCTGGATCCCACTTCCTGTTGGTCAGGGATTGCCCATGGGATGCTAGCCCTCTTGCACTTCCAGTTTGCCCATAGAGAAATGCTTGCTGGATTCCCACAAGCTTCCCAAGCAATAGGGTCAGAAAACTCCATGGCAGAAAGTTGAAGGTATGTGACATGCCTGAGGGGAGGTCACACCAGCACAAAGCTGGTTGCCATTGGAAAGAATCGGGTAAAAAGTGGGCCAGGAGGCTATGAGGAAGAGTACACACCTATCAACAAGCATTTCAACAATAGTATTATTCCTTATTTTTACTTTCAAGAACTGGTTAGATTTCACTTTGTCAATTGTCTGTTTTCATTACTAGGATATTTAATATGTAACTTGATAGAGAAGGTATTTGCGTTTTAACTGACATTAAGCCATAAAAAATATAGGTTTGTTAATTAGGCTTATATTAAGATAGTTAAACAGGGAAAGTACTTCTCTTTCTCTTTCCTCTGAAGGAAGAATTGGGGAGGAAGGAAACTTTCTTTTACTTTACTAAATGCTATTCCCTTTTCCTAGACATTCTGGAATATTTTAACTTTCCATAAACTCTATAAAAATGCATTGTAATCTATATGTGACTCTTTGCACCTCAGAGGTTTCAGTTTAGTAGGCCTGGAACCTCTTTCAGAGCATGCTCAATTCAAACACACACCCCCAAACTCCTATAACTTCCAAATTGACTTCTGCAGGGTCTCCTCTGTCTCAGCCCCTTCATTTGGGAGTAACACCTCAGTAATATTTATTCTTGTAGAGCAAGCCCTTTGGCTGTGAAACCAATCACATTCATGATTTCAGGAGTACAATTTGGGTATTCAAAGCATGAGTAATATTGGAAAGAGATCACATCCATTACCACCCATCCTCCTACTTCTCCCTGAATCCCTTCACACTCTACCCCTCTTCCAGAAGCCTGCTCAAGGTACATGACCATCTGACTACACATGGCCTCTGAGAATAGGGAGGGAAACCTTCCGGCCCTGGCTATTATTAAGAGCTGCCTAAGTGAGTTTGTGAGACTTCCCCATCTCCACTAGGACACTTCTGAATAAAATTACATCATTTCCATAACATTAATTCAGCCAAGAAAGCACGTATTGACTATCTATTCTATTATACATCAAGCACTGTGCTAAGAACCAGAAATTATGGACACTGTCCATGCCCACATGGTACTCAGGGTTTTGTGGAAGAGACAGACAAATGTAATCATAATTCAAAGTGATAAGCTTAGTAACACAAACATTATCGAGTAACAGAAGAAATGATTGAGGCAGCCAACAAGGCGTCAAAGAGGCATGATGCCTAATTCATATTTTAAAGACTATCATACGGAGATGATACAGAGATCATATGTATCATACGGAGAAAAATAGCAAGAGCATTCTAGAGGCCACATAATTTATAAGGTCATACAGGTAGGAAGCTCCATGATATGTTTGGAGGAATTAACCAAGTTTTAAACTGATAGGTGCAAAGTATAAAATGAAACAAATATGAAATGAATTTGGATAGGCAGGGGATGACCAGATGATAAAGTTTGGAGTCTAAGAAAGTTTGGAGTCTGATGCTAAGGAATTTGTACTTCTTCTGTAGATGGTGAGGGCTGGTGAAAGATTTTTTAAATGTAAAATTTTCTTAATTGTTTCTTTCCTGTATATGCAATATCTTTAGAACTCCTTTTTTAAATTTAAATCCTTGTTAGTTAATATATAGCATAATAATGGTTTCAAGAGTAGAATTTAGTGATTCATCCCTTACATATAACACCCAGTGCCCATCCCAACAAGTGCCCTCCATAATGCCCATCACCCATTTAGCCCATCCCCCCATGCAACACCCCTGTTGCAACCATCAGTTTGTTTTCTGTATTTAAGAGTCTCTTATGGGGGAGGGGCCAAGATGATAGAAGAGCATGGAAGGGTTTTTTTTTCATCTCTTGTCCCTGAAATGCAGTCAAAGCAACACTAAACCATCCCGCACACCTAGAAAATGAATTTGAGGATTAATACAACAATCTGCACAACCTGAACCACAGAACTTGGCAGGTATGCGGTGAGGAGAGGTAAACTGGGAGAAAGAGAAGCTGCAGAGGGCAGGGAGCTCTTTTTGCTTGTGAAGAGAGGACAGAGATGGGAGGGGGGAGAGTACAGGAAAGCATTCCACCCCCCCCCCCAACAAAAGCAGTGAGAGAGAAAAGAAAGAGTACACAAGGGACTGAACAAAAAAGGGAGAAAGGAGAAAGGAGGGGGTTTAAATTTCATTAACACTCTATGGGGCGCCTGGGTGGCGCAGTCGGTTAAGCGTCCGACTTCAGCCAGGTCACGATCTCACGGTCCGTGAGTTCAAGCCCCGCGTCAGGCTCTGGGCTGATGGCTCGGAGCCTGGAGCCTGTTTCCGATTCTGTGTCTCCCTCTCTCTCTGCCCCTCCCCTGTTCATGCTCTGTCTCTCTCTGTCCCACAAATAAATAAACGTTGAAAAAAAAATTTTTTTTAAATAAATTTCATTAACACTCTATAAACAAGAGTCTGAAACTCTGCAGTTCAATACCTAGTGGTGCTCTGGTGGGAAGGGAAAACCCCAGGAGCAGAGAGTGAGGTCCAAGGGGTCCAAGGGCCACATGGAGAGAGGTGGTTCCCCTGCTGGGAGGACATTTGGTACAGGCTGTCTGGCCACCCCACAGGTAAAAGTCCCAGCGGACCCAGGAGAACAACCACATTAGCTGGTGCTAGACAAGGACATTAAGGGGGAAGCCTGGTGCCAGATGTGTGTCGTGATTTGCCATAACCCCTGAAAAGCTGCTGTTACACGATTGCGTGAACTTTTTCTGGGGCGGGCTGGCAGCCAGCTGCAGTCTCGGCATCAGCAGTAGCACAGTCTCACAAACATTCCTAGAGGTGGGTGGGCACCTGGCCATTGATCAGTGAGAGAGGGTCTGAGCAGGTCAAAGCCACAGTCCCTCAGAAGTGAGGGGCTGGGGGGGGGGGGGGCCCTGGGTGGCTCAGTTGGTTAAGCCCCGGACTTCAGCTCAGGTCATGATTTTGTGGTTTGCGAGTTCAAGCCCCACGTCGGGCTCTTTGTGGTGACGGCTGGAGCCTGGAGCCTGCTTCAGATTCTGTGTGTGTCTCTCTCTCTGTCCCTCCCATGCTCATGCTCTCTCAATAATAAATAAATGTTAAAAAATTTAAAAAAAAAATGACGGGTTGGGAAACACATCTAAGATAAAACTCAGGAGGGAGGTGCTGCCTGGCAACCTGACGGCTTGGTCACAGACAGTGTAAAAGCGGGGAGTGGACAAAAGCCAGAGACAAAGAAGGGGTGCGCGATTGCTGGTCAGGGAGAAGAGTTCTGATACTAGAGACTGGGTAGCTAGGTGACGCCATTTTCACCCCTCCCACGCATGCGAACACACGCCTACATGCACCACAACAATTCACCCCAGTAAGCTAAACAGCACCATCTAGCAGAGAAGGGAGCCATACCCTAAGCCCCGCCCAACTGGGCCAACCTCATGCTTCAGGAACACCACATGTCTCTCCACCTGCTTAGTTTACAGATGATAAAGTGCAGTTTGACTTCTAGGGAAACTGATATAATTTCAATCATATTTCAGTCTGTTTGCCAGTCTATTCCATTTTTTTTCTTTTCTTATTCTTGAATACAGAAAGAATTTATTTTTATTTCCTTTATTTATTAAAAATATTTTTCTTTAATTTTTTTCCACTATATTTTTTTACTTTTTTGTAAATTTTTCAAATTGTTTTACTTCCATCATTTCATTCTATTCTATTTCATTGCATTCATTTTTTCAAATTTTCAAATGTTTTCATTTCTTTTTCCTTTTTTGTTCTTTTCTTAACATTCCCTTTCTTCTATAATCTATCAAGCTCCTTTCAACAACGAGACCAAAACACACCTAGGATCTAGCATTATTTATTTGATTATTTTGTGTGTTGTTAATTTTTTAATTTTAATTTTTTTTTACCTTATTAATTTTTCTTCCTTCCAAATGATGAAATGAAGGAATTCACCCCAAAAGAAAGAACAGGAAAAAATGACAGCCAAGGATAATCAACACAGATACAAGCAAGATGTCTGAACTAGAAGGGGGCCTGGATGGCTCAGTCAGTTAAGCATTTGACTTCGGCTCAGGTCATGATTTCACAGTTCATGAGTTTGAGCCCCACATCGGGCTCTGTGCTGACAGCTCAAAGCCTGGAGCCTGCTTCGGATTCTGTGTCTCCCTCTCTCTGCCCCTCCCCCCACTCATGCTCAGTCTCTCTCTCTCAAAAATAAACATTAAAAAAATTAAAAATAAAAAAAATTTTTTTAAGATGTCTGAACTAGAATTTAGAATCACGATAATAAGAGTACTGGCTGGGGTTGAAAATAGATTACAATCCCTTTCTGTGGAGATAAAAGAAGTAAAACCTAGTCAAGATGAAATAAAAAAATGTTATAACTAAGCTGTAATACTGAATGGATGCCACGATGGCAAGGATAGATGACACAGAGCAGCATATCAGCAATATAGAGGATAAACTTATGGAAAACAATGAAGCAGAAAAAAAGAGGGAAACTAAGGCAAAAAAGCACGATTTAAGAATTAGAGAATTCAGTGACTCATTAAAAAGGAGTAACATCAGAATCATAGGGGTCCAAGAAGATGAAGAGAGAAAAAGGGGTAGAAGGTTTATGTGAGCAAGTCATAGTGGAAAATTTCCTAACCTGGGAAAAGATACAAACATCAAAATCCAACAAGCAGAGAGGACTCCCATTAGATTCAACAAAAACCAACCATCAACAAGGCATATTATATTCAAATTCACAAAACACTCAGGCAAGGAGAGAATCATGAAAGCAGCAAGGGAAAAAAGTCCTTACCCTACAAGGGAAGACAGATCAGGTTCACAGAAGACCTATCTACAGAAAGCTCACAGGCCAGAAAGGAATGGCAGGATATATTAAATATGCTGAATCAGAAAAATGTATAGCCAAGAATTCTTTATCCAGCAAGGCTGTCATTCAAAATAGAAGGAGAGATAAAAATTTTCCCAGACAAACAAAAATTAAAGGAGTTCATGACCACTAAACCAGCCCTGCAAGAAATTTTGCATTTTGAGGTGAGAAAAGATGAAAAAAAAAAAAACAAAAAAAACAACAACAAAAGCATGTAAGACTAGAAAGGACCAAGGAACACCACCAGAAACTCCGACTCTACAGGAGACATAATGGCATAAATTCATATCTTTCAGTACTCACTCTAAACATCAATGGACAAAATGCTCCAATCAAAAGGCACAGGTAACAGAGTGGATAAGAAAACAAGATCCATCTATATGCTGTTTACAAGAGACCCACTTTAGACCTAAAGACACCTTCAGATTGAAGTAAGGGCATGGAGAACCATCTGTCATGCGAATGGTAGCCAAAAGAAAGCCAGAGTAGCCACACTTATATCAGACAATCTAGACTTTAAAATAAAGACTGTAACAAAAGATTGTAACAAAAGGGCATTATATCATAATTCAGGGGTCTATCCACCAAGAAGATCTAACAATTCTAAACATTTCTGCTCCAAAGTGGAAGCATCCAAATATATAAATCAATTAATCAAAAACATAAGGAAACTCATTGATAATAATACCACAATAGTAGGGTACTTCAACACCCCACTTACAACAATGGACAGATCATCTAAACAGAAAATCAACAAGGAAACAGGGTTTTGAATGACACACAGGACCAGATGGACTTAACATATATTCAGAACATTTCAACCTAAATCAGTGGAATATACATTCTTTTCCAGTGCATATGGAATGTTCTCCAGAATAGATAACATACTGGGACATAAATCAGCCCTCAAAAAGTACAAAAAGATCAAGATCATACCGTGCATATTTTCAGACCACAGCGCTATGAAACTCGAAATCAACCACAAGAAAAAATTTGGAAAGGTAACAAATACTTGGACACTAAAGACCATACTACTAAAGAATGAATGGGCTAACCAAGAAGTTAAAGAGGAAATTAAAAAGTACTTGGAAGCCAATGAAAATGATAACACCACAGCCCCAAACCTCTGGGAGTCAGCAAAGGCGGTCATAAGAAGGAAGCATATAGCAATCCAGGCCTTCCTAAAGAAGGAAGAAAGGTCTCAGAAACACAACCTAACCTTACACTTTAAAGAGCTGGAAAAAGAACAGCAAATGAAACCCAAAACCAGCAGAAGACAGGAAATAATAAAGATTAGAGCAGAAATCACACAGTCACAAAACAAAAACCCAAAAAACAGTAGATCAATGAAACCAAAAGCTGGTTCTTTGAAAGAATTAAAATTGATAAATCCCTAGCCAGTTTGACCAAAAAGAAAAAAGGAAAGGACCCAAAAAATAAAATCAAGAATGAAAGAGAAGAAATCACAACCAACACAGCAGAAATACAAACAACAATAAGAGAGTATTATGAGCAACTATATGCCAATAAAATGGGAAATCTGGAAGAAATGGACAAATTCCTAGAAACATATAAACTACCAAAACTGAAACAGGAAGAAATAGAAAATTTGAGCAGATCTATAACCAGTAAAGAAATCTAATTAGTCATCAAAAATCTCCCAAAAAACGAGTCCAGGGCCAGATGGCTTTCCAGGGGACTTCTACCAAACATTTAAGGAAGAGTTAATAACACCTCTTGAAGCTGTTCCAAAAAATAGAAATGGAAGGAACACTTCCAAACTCTTTCTATGAAGCCAGCATTACCTTGATCCCAAAACCAAAGATCCCACTATAAAGGAAAACTACAGACCAATTTCTCTGATGAACATGGATACAAAAATCCTCAACAAGACACTAGCCAACAAGATCCAACAATACATTACAAGAATTATTCACCATGACCAAGTGGGATATACCTGGGTTGCGGGGCTGGTTCAAAATCTGCAAAACAATCAATGCGATACATCACATCAATAAAAGAAAGGACAAGACCACATGATCCTCTCAATAGATACAGAGAAAGCATTTGACAAAATACAGCATCCTTTCTTGACAAAAAAAAAAACCCTCAAGAAAGTAGGGATAGAAGGACCATACCTCAAGATTATAAAAGCCATATATGAAAGATCCCACTGCTAATATCATCCTCAGTGGGGAAAAACTGGAAGCTTTCCCCCTAAAGTCAGGAACAAGACAGGGATGTCCACTCTCACCACTGTTATTCAACCTAGTACTGGAAGTCTTAGCCTCAGCAATAAGACAACACAAAGGAAAAAAAGGCATCCAAATTGTTCAGGAGGAGGGCAAACTTTCACTCTTTTCAGATGACGTGACACTCCATAAGGAAAACCCAAAAGATTCCACCAAAAAACTGTTAGAACTGGGGCGCCTGGGTGGCGCAGTCGGTTAAGCGTCCGACTTCAGCCAGGTCATGATCTCGCGGTCTGTGAGTTCGAGCCCCGCGTCGGGCTCTGGGCTGATGGCTCAGAGCCTGGAGCCTGTTTCCGATTCTGTGTCTCCCTCTCTCTCTGCCCCTCCCCCGTTCATGCTCTGTCTCTCTCTGTCCCAAAAAAATAAATAAACGTTGAAAAAAAAAAAATTTAAAAAAAAACTGTTAGAACTGATCCATGAATTCAGCAAAGTCGCAGTATATAAAATCAATGCACAGAAATCGGTTGCATTCCTATACACCAATAATAAAGCAACAGAAAGAGAAATCAAGGAATCGATCCCATTTACAATTGCACCAAAACCCATAAAATACCTAGGAATAAATCTAACCAAAGAGGTGAAAAATCTATACACTGAAAACTATAGAAAGCTTATGAAAGAAATTGAAGAAGACACAAAAAAATGGAAAAAGATTCCATGCTCCCAGATTGGAAGAGCAAAAGTTGGTAAAATGTCAATACTACCCAAAGCAATCTACATATTCAATGCAATCCCTATCAAAATAACACCAGCATTCTTCATAGAGCTAGAACAAACAATCCTAAAATTTGTATGGAACCTGAAAAGACCCCGAATAGCCAAAGCAATCTTGAAAAAGAAAACCAAAGCAGGAGGCATCACAATCCTGGACTTCAAGCTATACTACAAAGCTGTAATCATCAAGACAGTATGGTACTGGCACAAAAACAGACACCCAGATCAATGGAACATAATACAGAACCCAGAAATGGACCCACCAATGTATGGCCAACTAATCTTTGATAAAGCAGGAAAGACTATCCAATGGAATAAAGACAGTCTCTTCAGCAAGTGGTGCTGGCAAAACTGGACAGCAACATGCAGAAGAATGATCCTGGACCACTTTCTTACACCATACACAAAACTAAACTCAAAATAGATGAAATACCTAAATGTAAGACAGGAAGCCATCAAAATCCTTGAGGAGAACGCAGGCAAAAACCTCTTTGACCTTGGCCACAGCAACTTCTTACTCAACACGTCTCCAGAGGCAAGGGAAACAAAAGCAAAAATGAACTACTGGGACCTCATCAAGATAAAAAGCTTCTGCACAGCCAAGAAAACAACCAGCAAAACGAAAAGGCAACTGACAGAATTGGAGAAGATATTTGCAAATGACATATCAGATAAAGGGTTAGTATCCAAAATCTATAAAGAACTTACCAACCTCAACACCCAAAAAACAAATAATCCAGTGAAGAAATGGGCAAAAGACATGAATGGACATTTCTCCAAAGAAGACATCCAGATGGCCAACCGACACATGAGAAAATGCTCAACATCACTCATCATCAGGGAAATACAAATCAAAACCACAATGAGGTACCACCTCATACCTGTCAGAATAGCTAACATTAACAACTCAGGCAACGAGATGTTGGCGAGGATGCAGAGAAAGAGGATCACTTTTGCACTGCTGGTGGGAATGCAAGCTGGTGCAGCCACTCTGGAAAACAGTATGGAGGTTCCTCAAGAAATTAAAAAGAGAACTACCCTATGACCCTGCAATTGCACTACTAGGTATTTATCCAAGGGATAGAGGTATGCTGTTTTGAAGGGACACATGCACCCCAATGTTTACAGCAGCACTATAAACAATAGCCAAAGTATGGAAAGAGCCCAAATGTCCACTGATGGATGAATGGATAAAGAAGATGTGCTATATATATACAATGGAGTATATTACTCAGCAATCAGAAAGAATGAAATGTTGCCATTCACAACTAAATGGATGGAACTAGAGGGAATTATGCTAAGTGAAACTAGTCAGAAAGGCAAATATATGACTTCATTCATATGAGGACTTTAAGACACAGAACAGATAAGCATAAGGTAAGGGAAGCAAAAACAATATAAAAACAGGGAGGGGGACAAAAAGAGACTTAAATATGGAGAACAAACAGAGGATTACTGGAGGGGTTGTGGGAAGGGGGATGGGCTCAATGGGTAAGGTGCATTAAGGAATCTACTCCTGAAATCATTGTTGCACTATATGCTAAATAATTTGGATGAAAATTAAAAAAAAAAAAAACAACTCCAGAAAACCAAAAAAGAAAGGAAGAAAGGAAGGAAGGAAGGAAGGAAGGAAGGAAGGAAGGAAGGAAGGAAGGAAGGAAGAAAATTCTGAAAACCATATAAAACCACATGCTTCAGATCTTTAGAGCTGACTCAAGGGAGCTGGAGTATTTATATACCACCTCTCAGCAGTCATTGGCTGAGGGTTTTCCCTAAGGAAGTTAATATCCAGCCACCTAAGACCTGCCATGCACTCAGGCTGAGGTCTTCCCTAGCTTGGGAAAAGAGGCAGAGATACAGAAATTGACAGCTGGAAGTGGCAGAAACACACTGAAGTTATAAAGCCCTAGGATGGGGTACTAAAAAAAGCTATCACTCCTGTCCTCTTTCCCTAGATTCTATTTCCCCCATCATAAAAATGACCTCCATCAGTGGTACTAAGGTGTTAACAGCTGGCAAAAGAAATCAGGGGAGGCCTCCATTTTAAGATGCAGTCGTTCAAGGACTTCAGGATACGGCCAATGATAATATGGATGTGCCAAATCTGGATGTCCATGGTTTAGAATATTCTGTAGGCCTCAGAATATCAGGAAGCCACTTAAGCTTCAATGCCTCTACGGCAGCAGTGATGGATGCCAGATGCCTATCAGAGCACCACAGAGAAATCTTAGTATCAGGCAGTGAGGGTCACTGGCAAGCTTAATTTCAGAGCTAGATGTATCAAAATATGCTATGTTGACAAAAACAGTGTTTTAAAAAATTGGCATCTGTCTACCTTCCTACAATCCTTGGCAGAGAAGGTTTTGCTTAGTACGTAAAAGTATAAGATAGGAATTAGAGCAAATACAAATGCCAGTTTTGCTTCCTACTAACAGCAATTTATTCAACCTATCTCTCTGTTTTTCTATTTATAAAATGATGATAATAATCCTTCAGAGGATATTGTAATATATATATTTACATAGATACATATATATGAATATATTTACATATATATACATAAATATATACATTCATATATATATATATATATATATATATATATATATATATATATATGATGTGTGTGTGTGTGTACTGTTTGGCAGAATGCTTAGTAGTCCTAAGTGTGCTCCAAAATATGAGGTATGATAGTTTTGTACAGTATTAACAACTAGAGCTGGAATAATGCTTTCTAGAATTCCCTTCTCTGTTTGATTTTAGGTTAGCATTGGCCACAAAAGAAATTCACACAAGGTTTGGAAGGCAGAGGTGAAGCAGTAGCTATTGCACTCTGAAGGTCGGTGTAGAGCACCAGGCACTGGCAACCACACACACTTTCACTGACCTCTGACCCATGTGGTTGGCATGGGGTAGCTCCCAGATCTGCAGATCTTCCAGCTCCCACTGGTTCTCCTCCTTTAGCTTCTTCAGGTCCTGGGCCAGATGCATGTGCAGCTCCGTGGTGAAGGGCACCAGCTTTTCATGCAGGTTACTCACATTGTCAAGATTGGAGGTGATGAGAGACAGTCATGGGTTCCAGCTCATCTTCATGGGATCCCATCTCTTCTTGCTATCATTTGCATCCAGTCTTCCTTCCTGATTGTAAATCTGGTTGAACCATGAAGACTTCCAGCCAAATACTATACCGGATGCAGAGGCAACAGCTTGCAAAGCATATCCCACCAGCTCCCACAATTACATAATGTCTAACCCAGTAATAAATCCCTTATTCTATGTCACAATCTGACTAATGAAACGTGGTAATTATGTGATAAGATGTTAAAATGAAACTATTTCAGACCCAGTTGTACCTAAGTAGTGCAATACATAAGCCTTTAGAGAATAAATAATAATGTGAGGCATCTGAGATAAAGTACAAGTGACAGCGAAAATGATGATGTCATTCCTCTATTAATAATCTTTTACAGCTTCCCCATTGCACTCAAGATAATGTCTAAACCTGTTAATGTAGCACACAAGGATCTTCGTGGTCACAAATTCCACTCTCCAGCCAAGCTGAAAATGCCAACAATTACCCAATTCTTTCTCCTTTCCTCCCTCCCCTTCTCTTCCAACTCATCCCCACCCCTCCTCCAGTTCTCCCTGCCTTTCTTCCCTTTCTACTTCCCAACTTTCTCATAAGCTCTTCTATCCATAACACCTGCTCTCCCAACACACACACACAAACACACACACACACACACACACACACACACACACACACACACACCTCTTTCACCTAGCTAGTCTCAGTTTATACCTTACTCCTTTTAGGATATCCAACCTGGCTCCAAGAATTTGGTTTGGAAATAGTTCCCTAAGCATTCCTTATTTTCTCACCTCCTGACTTTTCAATCTCTCTCCTTACTACCACCTCATCTTTGTCCCTCTAATTCCCAATGATCTCTCGGAACTTAGATGCTACTGCTTCTTCAAACTTCCCTTAAACTAATTAAATTCTCCTCTTGTGAGACACTTATTCTTGTCTTTATCACACAATATTGGAATTGGGTGTTTATTCAACTGCCACCCTCAGTAGACACTTAACTGTCTGGCCGCCAATAGTGATGGATGCTGTGATGTGCTTCCCAGGTATCTCTTTAAAAATAAAGGACTTAGTACTTCGATTTCTGGGACAGCTACTGGCAATGATCCCTCTTCTGCCTGCCACTTTTGGGATTAAAAAAAGTGGAAAACTGAAATAAGAGTCACCTTGCCCAAAGTTGCACCCCCTACTAGAGAGAACCACCACTGATGCAGATGTGTAACAGCCAGCCTTCTTGCCCTAGTGCAGGACAGCTCTGAAGGGTCATTCTGCAGAACTCCCTAAATGGTTGGCTGAGGCCTCCACTGAGACCTCTTCATGGTTCAACCTTTCCATCTACCCCATCCAGCTCTTTCCCTTTCCTTCCACAGGGGTTGATCCTAAGAACCCACTCAAATGTGCCTCTTATATACCAACATCTGTCTCAGAGTCAGCTTCTCAGGGAACCAATCTGTGAGAGCCTTGTCCCTGTCACCTTTATCACAGGGCATAGAATGGAGTGCTGTTCAATAAATATTGGTTGATTAAATATAAGACACAGATGGTGAAGACTCCAATCATCAGAAACACTGGAAGAAGAGGGAACAAAACTCAGTGACTACTCTTCAGCTGCCTCAAATACTTCAAGTGCTCTCTAGAAGTCTGAAAACATGTGGTTGCAGAGTTACACATACTAATCTACCCCCTACAAACTTTCTGTTGCTATAACCCCAGCCAGTAGCTCACTGGGGATGTTTTAATAATATAAAGAGACATAACCAGATTGAAGAAACCAAATTCTGGCCTAGATAACTTGTGGTTCTGGAAAATTACTGGCAAATTAACCCAAAATTATGAGAAACCCTTCTTAAATGAGAGTAGAAAGAAAAGGTATTCTATGAAGAGAGAAAATATTGGGAGGGAAGAACCAGAGACAAAGCCAAAAAAGGAAAGTAGTCTTTTTGTTCAGGAAGTGGGAAGAAGTTCATGCTGTCTGGAATTCATTACAGAAAGTGACAGAGACTGAGGTGGGAATCATAGAGCTGAATGATAGATGAAGAAGTTAGTTGTAAAAAAAATTAGCATTAAAATATTGTAAACCTTCATTCAAGTTAATAATGACATTTATCTACAAATCAGTTACCTTCTTTTATTTTTTTTTTAAGTTAATTCATTTTTGAGAGATGAGACAGAGCATGAGTGGGGGAGGGGCAGAGAGCGAGAGGGAGACACAGAATCTGAAGCAGGCTACAGGCTCTAAGCAGTCAGCACAGATCCCAACACGGGGCTCGAACCACAAACTGTGAGATCATGACCTGAGATGAAGTTAAAGGCTTAACTGACTGAGCCAACCAGGCGCCCCAATTAGTTACCTTTTAATGTTTATTCTGTTTTCCTAAAGATACTTTTCCATCAAAATCATTAAATTTATGTTTCCTGAATCACTCTCTCTAAATCTAACATACTCCCAAAGGCTGAGTTATCTTCTCAGCACATTAGGCTTAGATACCATCTTACTTAATTGTCACTTAATGCAATAAGTTAAGTATATTAATAAGCTGATAATTTGGGGGGCACCTGGGTGGCTCAGTTAGTTAAGCGTCCAACTTTGGCTCAGGTCATGATCTCACGGCTTGTGAGTTCGAGCCCCGCGTCGGGCTCTGTGCTGACAGCTCGGAGCCTGGAGCCTGCTTCGGATTCTGTGTCTTCCTCTCCCTCTGCCTTTCCCCAGCTTGTGCTCTCTGTCTCTCTCTCTCTCCCTCAATAATAAATAAATAAACTTAAAATTTTTTTTAAAAAATAAGCTGGTAATTTGGGATATGATAAAGGCAAAGGCTTGCCATGATATCTGAGCAATAAAAATCAATATATTATAATCTGTTGTGAATTCTGTTGGAAGACAAATGTTTGCAAAACAATTCTACACCCTTCTAAGAATGTAAAACACAGAGGCTTACACTGAAAATTTCCAACATCTCGTCCATATGGTTGCATCCAATAAGATACAGAGCATTCATTTGATCTCCATCATAGCTATTGCCACAGTCTAGGATTCTTTTGCTTTATTTATTTATACACTGTCTCCCTACCTAGAATAATAACTCCCTGAGAGCAGAAATTCTATTTTGTTTGTTCTCCTCATTTTTTTCATTTTTTATTTTATTTTTATTTTATTTTTTTAATGTTTATTTATTTTTGACAGAGAGAGAGAGAGAGACAGAGCATGAGCAGGGGAGGGGCAGTGAGAGAGGGAGACACAGACTCTGAAACGGGCTCCAGATTCTGAGCTGTCAACCCAGAGCCCGACGCGGGGCTCAAACTCACAGACCGCGAGATCATGACCTGAGCTGAAGTCGGAAGCTCAACCGACCGAGCCACCCAGGCACCCCTGTTCTCTCCATTTTATCTCTAGCACCTAGCTCAGCACCTCTCTCACAACTGACACTCAATTATTAACTGGGGGTAAGAATAAGTGAATGATGAATAATTATGAACTGAAAAAAAAAGTCATTTTGGAAGACTTTAATTATATTGTTAGCCAACCTTAGAGATACTGACAAAACTGAGTTGGAGCCATTGGAACCCAGGTTCTTAATTCTTGACAAGTAGAATGGTAAAAACAAACAAAAAAATCTGTTTACTACTCAAATATTTTTGTGCCTTCATCAAAATATCATCCCCATCAGCAGGTTAGACTTGAGGAAAAGGAAAACAGATGGTAGACTAACCCATTTTATAACTTAGGGTTCTTTGATGGCAATTGACAGGAACCCAGTAGCTAATTTAAGCAAAGGAGAATTAGGTTACCAAAACAAAAGTGAAGCAAAACAAGAAGAAACAAAAACCAAACACAAAGCCAAAAATCCCTACTGGGATTTTCATTGGAATCCACTGAATATATAGGCCAATTTGAGGAAAGCCATCATATCAACTATCTTGAAACTCTTATAAAAATTTATCTCTTCATTAGGGAATCCTCTATATTTCAACAAATTTTTATATTTTTCTTTGTAAAAGTATTACATGTTTTCTGTTAGATTTATTTCTAGATTTCTCTACATAAACATACACATAGATACACACGTGTGTCGATATTTAAGTAACATTTAAAAATTATATATTCTAAATTAAAAATAGACCTACCCTATGACCCAGCAATAGCACTGCTAGGAATCTACCCAAGGGATACAGGAGTACTGATGCATAGGGACACTTGTACCCCAATGTTCATAGCAGCACTCTCAACAATAGCCAAATTATGGAAAGAGCCTAAATGTCCATCAACTGATGAATGGATAAAGAAATTGTGGTTTATATACACAATGGAATACTACGTGGCAATGAGAAAAAATGAAATATGGCCTTTTGTAGCAACGTGGATGGAACTGGAGAGTGTGATGCTAAGTGAAATAAGCCATACAGAGAAAGACAGATACCATATGGTTTCACTCTTATGTGGATCCTGAGAAACTTAACAGGAACCCATGGGGGAGGGGAAGGAAAAAAAAAAAAAAAAAAAAAGGACGTTAGAGTGGGAGAGAGCCAAAGCATAAGAGACTGTTAAAAACTGAGAACAAACTGAGGGTTGATGGGGGGTGGGAGGGAGGGGCGGGTGGGTGATGGGTATTGAGGAGGGCACCTTTTGGGATGAGCACTGGGTGTTGTATGGAAACCAATTTGTCAATAAACTTCATATATAAAAAATTAAAAAAAAATGCAAAAATAAAAAAAAATAAAATAAAAAAAAAAATAAAAATTATATATTCTAGTAGTTATTTGCTATATACATGATAATTAAACAATATACACTGAATTTATATGCTGTATCAGCAAGCCAGAGATGTGCTACAAACCTCCTCAAAATTCAATGGCTGTGTTCTTGTGCCTCTTTTATGAGAACAGAAGGTATTTACAATCTTCCATGTCCATGGTGGGTGATCTCTTTGGTCCATTACCTGTCCAGAGTATGAATCTCAGTAGTTGGTAGGTGAATTTGACTCTTGAGGTAAGTCACAATACTCAGTCCTAAGCCTTGTTCCCAGAGAAATAGCAATGTGGAAGATTGTATTTTCTGGAAAAAAAAAAAAAATCTCCCATTCTTCATTCTCTTCTACAGTGTGACCTTGCAAATAATTTATCAAGAGGTGGCATTTATTTCCCTTCCCCTTGAATTTGAGTGGACCCGTGACCGCATTGATGAATAGACTATAGCAGCAATGACATTCTATGACTTCTGAGGCTAGACCATAAAAGATGATGTGGCCTCTGCCTTGTTCACTGAGACATTCACATTTAAAGCTCTGAACCATCCTATAAGAAGTCCAACTACTCAAAGGCCTCCATAATGTGAAGAAGTCAACCCCCATGAAAAGACTGAATACAGAAGCTTCACTTAGCATACCCAGCCAACCTTCTGCCCAACAACCAGCACCAACACCAGGACATGAGTAAAGAAGCCATCTTTGAAAATGGATTCTGTAGCTCTCAGCCATGTAAGATTTCCCAGCTGAAATCCCAGACATCACAAAGCAAAGAAATATCTCTCTAGTATGTCCTTATTGAATTGCCAAACCAAAGAATTTGGGGCATAATAAACAGCTGTTATTTTAAACCACTAAGTTTGGAATGGATCACTACACAGCAATTGTAAATGGAACAGAGGTTTAACCAAATTTTTCTGAGACCTCCAGGGACTGGGGTCTAGAGTCTTATTTCTAAATTCTGCTGCAAAGTGAATCATGTCAGAGCAAGGCTGGAGAATGCTAGTATCTAAATCCCAGCCTACTAGTTCCAGGTTGAGAGCCTACTCATTTGCTCTCAGGATGATGCATATTCAGAATCAGGGTTTGCCCACTTGGGGTGAGTTGTTTCTTGAGTCTATATTTTTCCAATCAAGGCCATAAAACCTTTCCAGCCACTTTGGAGTGAAGGATCAAGGGCACCTGGGTGGCTCAGTCGGTTAAGCATTTGACTTTGGCTCAGGTCACGATCTCACAGTTCATGAGTTCGAGCCCCACTTCGGGCTCTGTGCTGACAGTCTGCTTCCAATTCTGTGTCTCCTTCTCTCTCTGCCCCCACTTGTGTGCTCTCTCTCTCAAAAATAAACATTAAAAAATTAAAAGAGAGAGAGAGAGAGAGAGCCTACAGAAAAGACAGCCATGCCTGCTGCATCTCTGAGCAACTGACACAGCCAAACTTCAGACTGAGCCTGGTTCAGTTACTTTTGCTTCACTTTGTGTTTTCTGAAAGTATGCTCTGCTCAGTTGCTTTTGTAATTTTCTTTTTTCACTGGACAACTTGAGGAAAAAAAAAAACCTATAAAGGGGTTGAGGGAGCAGCCGTTAAAAATACCAATTGTGTCAAATAATTCATTGCTCCCCAAAATACAATTTAGCTGACAGAAACTGAAATGAAGTCAAATTTTGTATGGTCTTCCATGTTCTTACGTGCACTGCTCCTTTTGGGTCCCTAAAGCAACATTTCTCTAAGTCTTCTTTGACTGCAACAGGGAGAAAAACATCCATGAGCCTGTGTTATACTTTCCTCTTTCAAAGTAATTGTTTAGAATATCACCCCAGTAAATTCAGAAGGTATTCTTTAAAGTGTTAATTTCTTACTTCCAACATGAGTAACTCACACAACTATAAAAGCCCAGCTCCCCATAAAAGATGACTATGTGCTAACAGACATTATTTGATTGTAAAACTCTGAAGTTGCTGAGTGGGTTGCAGAAGGATGCCAAAAGGATCCTTTGAGGGAAAATGACTTTTCCATCTTTTCCTGAAATTGCTTGTTTTCACTTTGGAAGGAAGATGCAAGTGTCTCAGCTTCACAGTTTGAGGGACTTTACCTTAGAGGCAAGAATTCTAGCTATCAGAATCCCAGGATAGTAGCACTAATCAAAAGGCCTCTCATTGGGAGACATAAGCATCCCCATGAAAGATAAGAGCACAAGTTCCTTGTGCATTGTGCTGACAATGATATTTGCCTCCTTCTAGAATAAGAGTCCATCTTAGGTTTTTCAGAAGTCTGCTTATTTCTAGAAATAAAATCCACATTACTTCTGTTAATAGGAATGTTCTGACAACTTATAACTTTGCTTTTAATGGCTTTCAAATCTCATAGAGGAATATTCTGAGGTGAGGAATTATTACTGAAAGAATCCTATTACCAGGAAACTGGGACCCTATAGAGATGGTTACTTATGTGGTAGCTAGCCTCCAAGGATACTCTCTAGCAGTCTCTTACCTGCTATTTGCACAAACCAAGCCTGCATGCTCAGACCATTGTCCCGGGAATCTGTGCTGGATTCCATCAATTTGACCAATTGAATAATGAGGAAGTAGAGTTTTGGTAACCCCTTACTCCCTCAAGGAGCCTTGAGCTGCCATGTAAGAAATCCAAGTTACCCTGCTGGAGAGAAAGATGAGATGCCAGGTGGAGAGAAAGATCACACACAAAACACCAGCGTGCAAAATAACTGTTTATCAGCACTGTGTTTCATCAAATTATTGAACTTTCCCTGAACTCCAAATTCTGAGTTTGTAAAAATGAGAATACCAATTTCACACACATGAAAATCAAATGAAATCATTCTCTCTTCTTTAAGTTTATTGAGTACCTACTAGGTGCAAGTCACTGAAGATACAACAGTAAATAAATAATGAACATTGTTTTATAACAGCCTACATTCTAGAAGATGAATATAAATCCCTGAGCTTAGTCTCAGACTATACTTTAAAAAGTTAATAATGATAATAATATGGTCTCAAGTTATACAGGGCACTGAGGGACTATAATAACTGTACATATAAGACATAATTCTTGGATTCTTAAATATAGAGAACAAACCGAGGGTTGCTGGAGGGTTGTTGTGGGTGGGGGATGGGCTAAATGGGCAAGGAGCATTAAGGAGGACACTCAATGGGATGAGCACTGGGTGTTATATGTAAGGGGATGAATCACTGGATTCTACTCCTGAAATCATTACCATGCTACTTGCTAACTAACTTGGATATAAATTTTTTAAATATATATAAAATAAAAAAATACTAATGTATAAAAATATTTGGTCTTGGCAATACATTGAGTTCCACAGAGACAGCCCCAGGGCAAGCGAGAGCCAGATGGGGCACTGGGAGACTCTGTGCTTCGCTGGGGAAAATAATTAAACATGGGCAGAGGAGATCCTAAGAAGCCGAGAGGCAAAATGTCATGATATGCATTCTTTGTACAAACTTGCTGAGAAGAGAGCAAAAAGAAGCACCCAGAGGCTTCAGTCGGCTTCTCGGAGTTTTCTAAGGAGTGCTCAGAGAGGTGGAAGACCATGTCTGCCAAAAAGACAGGAAAATTTGAAGACATGGCAAAGGTGGACAAGGCCTGTTATGAAAGAGAAATGAAAACTTAGATCCCTGCTAAAGGGGAAACAAAAAAGAAGTTCAAGGACCCCAACGCACCCAAGATGCCTCCTTTGGCCCTTTTCTCGTTCTGTTCTGTTCTGAGGATCGCCCAAAAATCAAAGGGGTGCATCCCAGCCTGTCCATTGGTGATGTTGCAAAGAAACCAGGAAGAGACGTGGTATCACAGCCATGCATATGACACACAGTCCCATGAAAAGAAGGCTGTGGAGCCGAAGGACAGACAGGAAAAGGATGTTGTTCCATACCGAGGAAAGGAAAGCCTGATGCGGCCAAAAAAAAAAAAAAAAAAAGAGTCATCATGGCTGAAAATAGCAAGAAAAAGAAGGAAGAGGAGGAAGATGAAGTGGAGGAGGAAGAAGAGGAAGATGAAGATAAAAATGATGAATAAGTTGCTTCTAGAGCAGTTGTTTTTCTTGTTCATAAAACATTTACCCCCCTGCACACAACTTGCTCCTTTTAAAGAAAAAAAAAATGAAATGTAAGATTGTGTAAAAAATTAAATAAATAAATAACTCTTGTCTTTAAGGAATTATTAATCTAAAGTCTGGGATTATGATGCCTCCCGCTTTGGTTTTCTTCTTCTAGTTAAAAATCTAGGACAACACAAAAAATAATAATAGTGACTGCATATTATTATGTTCTAAACCCTACAAATGCTGCCCAAGAAATTTAAAAACTGGAAAATGAAGTGTGGGGTAGTCTTTCAATGCTTGACAGAGGTAAGAACAAGACAAGTTTTAGCAGGACTGTGGGTTTTGCAGAGGTAGGGATTATGGGAAGGTGATATTCCTAGATGGGAAACAACTTAAGCAAAGTCATAACTAGAAGAGTGTTGTCAATAGAACTTTCTGCCCAGTGTTATATATGTGCTATATATGTGTGTAATATACTAGCCCCTAGCCTCATGTGACTATGGCACAGTTGACATGTGGTCAGTGTGACTGAGGAACTGAATTTTTAATTTATTTCATTTAAATTAATTTTAATTTAAATAACCACTTGTGGCTAGTGGTTACCATACTGTATGGCATATGCTCAAAGAACTTGGGGAAAACCAGCCATGACTTTTTCTGTTACTGTGAGTGATGTCAACCAAGCTCACCTGAGATATTAAGATCATTTGCCTCCCACTGCTTCACCCTAACAATCCACTCCAAAGTATAAAACAGACTGCCAAAAATAAATCTTTCCCTGCAACATAAGTCCCAAGCAACCTCATGAGTTGCCAAAGTTTATTTCTATTCTCACATCTGCACCTTGGGTTTATCTCGACCAATGGTTTCTCCCTTCAAAGGAGTGCTGTTTCCTATAAAATCCTGAGAAGAATGAAAATATTTAAGAGATAACCTAACAGGGGTATCTGGGTGGCTCAGTCAGTTAAATGTCCGAGTTCAGCTCAGGTCATGATCTCCCAGCTCATGGGTTTGAGCCTTGCGATGGGCTCTGTGCTGACAGCTCAGAGCCTGGAGCCTGCTTCAGATTCTGTCTTCCTGCCCCTCTTGAATTCGTGTTCTCTCTCTCTCTCTCTCTCTCTCTCTCTCTCTCTCTCAAAAGTAAACATTAAAAAAGGAAGAAGAAAGAAAAGAGAAAAGAAAAGAAAAAAGAAACAAACTAAAAACATCCAGGAATGAAGAAAACAATTAAAAGCTTTTAGTATGTATCAGTTTCCTTGGTTACAGGTAATAAAGAAAAGGGGGAGGAGCAGAAACATTTGAAACACAGATAGTTTGAATAAAAAATCAAACCAGATAAAGGATTTAAAGCTCAGAGTAACATTTAGGCCACTAGCAAAGCAGAGTGAGAAAATGAGGCAATTACCCTGATGGTCCAAAGCAAAAATGAAATCTTTCACCTGGAAACAGCCAGGTAATTCCAAGTGAACGCATTTTTTGGTTATTGTTTTCTGTTGAGTTGAGCTAATTGCCAGGGCTTATTTTCTCAACGTATTCTTAAGTATAGCTATAGATAAGAAAAGTGCATGGGGCACCTGGGTGGCTCAGTCGGTTAAGGGTCTGACTCTTGATTTCAGCTCAGGTCACAATCTCACACTTCGTGAAATCAAGCCCTACACTGATCTGCACTATCACTGCAGAGCCTGCTTGGGAGTCTCTCTTCTTCTCTCTCTCTGCCCCTTCCCCACTTGTACTCTCTCTTTCTCTGTCAAAATAAAGTTAAAAAAAAAAAAAAAAAACCTAAAGAAAAGTGCAGAAGGACCGGTCAGGAACTGGTCTGCCTGTGATGAATATGATGGGCCCCAAGAGGCTTCGGATGATGCCTCACGCCCAGCTGTCAATATTAGGTGTACGAAGGCAGGAGTCAGGAGTCAAGGAGGGGGCTGTAATTGCAAAAGCAGCGGCAGCAGCACCCATCCACGTTACTGCTTATGTTCACATTAGTAGGCACTGGCAGGCCCATTCTGCATTACTTGTCCTATTTCTCTCCAACAGTCCTAAGAGAAAGTCTCATTAGAACGTGGAAAACATACATCCGGATGCCCTGATGCAGAGAATGTCCTCCAGAGAGAAGTGTATTTGGTAGACTAGTTAGTGAGGAGGAGAAATAAACCAGACAACAAAAAAGAAACTCCAGAATCAGTTTGGGTATATTGTCTTGGATTCGAAATTCCTGTCTGCCAACACCCAGCAGATCTGGGACACCAAAGTGGGTGCTATAGTAAATTATACTAGAAAGAACTCTCAAGTGATAGATTAGCCCCAGTGTAGGGCAGGCAGCTGAGACTGGCTTTGCCCTCTAGCAGGTTAAAAGGCTGATAACAGTGGAGCGAGGCTCTCCATGTGTACATTAACCACAAAAGAATCCCCCTCACTGTTCAGCACATTGTGCTGGAGCAGTCAGATTTCCAGAAATAGACTTGCCCAAATCCCCTTTTTATATTTTCCAGAGCTGAAGCTGAACTTTCAAGGGGCATGACTTTGCTTTTATTTTTCACTCTTCTTTTTATAGATGACTGAATTTCCTAGTGTTGCTTTCAGATCAGATGTTATTTTGGGCACAACTCAAAGAAAGCCATCCATATACATTGAGAAGCAGTGGGTGGCAGAAAAGTTCAGCTTCATTCCTGATTAAGCAAAGAGACACATCAGGGGGTGATGGAGAGGGGGAGAAGTGCTAAAGGCTCCAAAGTCATTGGAAGGGACAAGTGTTTCACTATAGAGGATGATGCTGGCTGATGTTCAAAGTCTACCAGGTTTTAAAGAAGGATTTTCAGTTTCTCAAATACCAGATTTATTGTTCACATTTGCTCTTATCACAAACAAATTTAATCATTACTCCTTGAAATTAAATTTTTTAACAAAAAAAGCCATGGTTTTGCGGCTAAACCCTGAGTTAACCTTATCTTAATAGCATAGCAACTCTCCAGTCCTAGTTCATAACTTATGCTCAAAATCCCATTCCTCCCTCTTCTTGACCTCCTCCTCCCTGTCCTTCCTCTCATCTGCCAGGAGATATTTGTTTAGGAATTTTTTTTTAATTTTTATCAAATGTATTTTCTTTCCTTCCAAGATACTCCTTCTCCCCAATTATGTAGTTTTCAACAAAAAAACTACAAATATATATATATAACACAAAGAACTAATTTCTATAGAAAAATGTTATACTGTATTTGAATATATATTAATGTACACATAAATAAAACATTGATGCTATAAAAAATAAAACTAACAAAAAATAAGGTTCATGTTTGAGAAACACCTTCCCTTCAGGGAGAAAGTTATTTACGCTTTGATTTTCTTCATTAAAAGAAAATGTTACAGAAAATTTCAAAATGGAGAAAACAAGGAAAGGGATTTACATGAAATCTTCCTTCAACGCCAGCACATGGAGAAACCCAAGAGATTATTTGTTAAGCCCGAGACCTTGTGCAAAACCATTAGCTTATTGTCTCATTTTATTTTCATAATCACACACTGAGGGGAAGGTGGGGATGAGGCAGATAAATAACTTACCGAAGAACAGATCATAATCAGATCTGATTACAAAATTTACACTCAAAAGCCTTCTGTTTGACCGTAAGGAGAAAGAAGCATTTCCTTTTTTCTAATATTTATTTATTTTTTAGAGAGAGAGACAGAGTGCAAGCAGGGGAGAGGCAGAAAGAGAGAGGAAGACACAGAATCTGAAGTAGGCCCCAGGATCTGAGCTGTCAGCACAGAGCCCTACACGGGGCTCGAACCCACGAACCATGAGATCATGGCCTGAGCTGAAGTCGGATGCCCAACCGACTCAGCTACCCAGGCACCCTGAGGAGCAAATTCAATGTTTGAAGATTTTGATATAATGACCTCAGCACAGGTTGGGGGTGGGGGCGTGGATCCTGCTACTTCCAGCAACTTACCCGCACTAACACACTACAAGTCATTATTTTCTCTTTGTTGGTTCCAAGGTATATCGAAGAAACAGTATCACTTTAATTTACTCCCCAGGGATGAAATAACAACACATGTTGGCATCTTGAACCTGCTGCAATGAACTGAATTTTTTTTCCTTCCTTGGAAGTCTAATCCATCAGGGAACCACCTGGGACAGCACACACACGCACTCTAACATCACTTCTCAGCTGCCATCTTCCCATACAAGCTCCTAAACTGGATTCTAGGCAAAGAAAATGTGTTTGTGCTTGGGGAAAAAGTAACAACAGCAACAACAACAAAAGGAACAACCATAGCAGCCTACCCACACATCCATCTCAAGAAGCCAAAATCAAATGAGGTGAATAACTGAGAATGGGCTTCATATATTCAGACCTAGAGTTAAAAAAAACAAAAAAAAAAGATTTTCACCTACTTCATGATATGTAATGAAAACACTCAAGGTCTCATTGAAGATGTCTTAAAACAGGTGGGGAAGTAGTTAAACCCAAATATGTACCTGCTTTGTTGTCTTACCCTGTCTTAGATTCCAGAAAAACTTGAGAACTTGAGCTCCACTTTTCTCTTCGACATTCCTTGGTAGCAGAGTGGTAGACTCAGGATTAAAGACCGTTCTCTTGTTCTGAGCCATCCTTAAGAAGATGAAATATGATAACAAAATACTACTATTCGGGGGATGATGACAAGTTTGTGGATGATTTTTATCTTTATCATTTTTAATGGTCTCTAGTTCCTATTTCTAAATGATTGTCTTCTGATATTTTTAAAGATTGTTTCATTCTGAAAGGAGAGTTAAAATCCGCATGTAAGAAAATAAACAAGAAGAAGCTGATATGTTCCTATAACTTCAGGGATATCTAGGAAAAATATTTTAAGGCTTCATTGGGCCCTTATCCTTCTCAGGGCTGTGCCTTTGGGAATTCAAATCTTGGGCATTAATAGAATATTGTGGAAACCTCCCTGGAGCAGAAGGCAGCAAGTCCATTCAGTGGTGGGATGACCTTGAGCAAATCAATTAACTTCTCCAGTTCTTGATTTGATTATTAGAAAAATATACACTGTATACACTCTAAAGACCTCTTTCAGTCCTAACTGTGCTCAAAATTCAATGCAATGCGCCATATTTAGACTGTAATGAATGCTGCTGCTTGAGATAATTAGGTATCTTTTGGGATTGCAAGATGGTAAATGGATGCTTGTTTCTCTCAAAGGATATTATTCCCCCATCTGCTAATTCCCTTGAGCCAAGATAATAATCATTAGTCCTTTCCTGAATTTGTTCTTGTCTCTTTTATTGCACATATAGTTTGAAAATGATGTACACTCTCTTATCCATTACTGGTAACAAGGCGCACAGTATTGTCTGTCCTCTCCCCATTTCTATAGTCAAATGATCATCACCCTTAACCTTCTGGAAAACACCACAGAACCTCAAAAGAACCCAAAAACAGAGTGGTTAGATGTAATGTCATAAATACTATGATAGCATAGTAGAAGACCATTTCTATATGGGCTGGCCAGAAAAGTCCTCTCTGAGGAAGAAGGATTTAAGCTAAGTGTGTTAGATAAAGAATTAGGCATGAGAAAGGCAAGGAAAGAACTCCCCAAGAGGAATGAACAGCATGTACTACGATCCTGAGGTAGGAAAGAAACTATCATATTCTAGGAACTCAGAGAAAGCCAATGTGATCAACAGGAGAGAAAACCAGATGAAATGAACTTGGAGAGTCAGGAAGGCCTGTTATACAACAAATTGTAGGCCTTGCTGTTTGCTGCTAAATGCAGCAAGAGCCATTGCATAGAAGTATGATGTCATCTGATCTGAGTCTTTGAAAGAAAAAGTACTCTGACTGCTATGTGGGAAAGTGATGTTGGGAGTGTAGGGTAGCAAGAATAAAAATGGGAAAAACTGTGGAAAAGATTCAGAGAATTCTGTGCAATAGCTTCAAGAAGAGTTGGCTGGACCACAATGGTGGTGATGGAGATATATTGGGAGATATATTTGAGATCTATCTTGAGATATATTGTGGAAGTAGAAACAACAGAACTTATTAATGGATAAGATGTGATGCCATGGGTGGCTGAAAAAGTGATGACTCAAGTAACAAAGAGATAAAGAAATCTAATGAGACAAGAAAAACTAGGAGAAACCCAACTGGACTACCTTTGTACAGATGATGTTTAAACAATGAATATAGATGGGTTCTCCTAGGGAGAGAAGACAGAGGAGGTTGGAGGACATGAGACCACTAGCAGGGACTATAACATTTTAGCAGAGAGCGAGATGGAATAAAGAAGTCAAAGGAAGCCAAGAGAGAGTATTGTTCTGAAACCCAAGGGGGGGGGAAATATTTCAAGAGGGAAAAATAGTAAACCAGGTCTAATGCTACCCAGAAGTTTGACAAAATGAGCCCTGGAAAGTGACCAGTGCACATGGCAATATGGAAGTCATTGGTGACCTTAACAAAAGAATTTTTTAAGTATTTAATTAAGTTTTTAAAGGTATGCTAGGGAAGTCAGCTTTGGTGTATCAAGTAATGAATGGGAGGAGAGAAAGCAAAGACAACACACACATGCAATTCTTTTGTTTTTTAATTTGATTTTTGAATAGAGAATACAGTCATATGACTCAAAATTCAAACAGTACAACAGAGTACACAGGGAGAAGTCTCCCTCCCACACGTGTCCCTATGCCCCACTGTTCTACCTGAGCCACTCTACTCCGATGTATGCAATGTGCTTGCCTTTTTTTGTTTCCTTTTTACACATATGGCAGTGTACTATATACACAGTCTGAGCCTTGCTTTTTTCACCTAAAAATGATCCTAGAGATCATTCCGTATCACCATAAAGAGTCTTCTTAATCTTTTTTAAAAGCTCTAGTATTCTATTGAAAGGATCCAACCATTTAGGGGGTGCCTGGGTGGTTCAGTCGGTTAAGCATCCAACTCTTGATCTTGGCTCAGGTCAAGATCTCATGATTCCTGAGTTTGAGCCCCATGTCGAGCTCTGCACTGACAGCATGGAGTCTGCTTGGAATTCTTTCTCTCTCTCTTCCTAACCCTACCAGACTTGTGCTTAATTTCTCTCTCTGTTTCTCTCCCTCTCAAAATAAATAAGCTTAAAAAAATTAAACAAAGGATCTAAGTATTTAATTAGTCACTACTTGAGATTTTGCTATTAAAAACAGAGATGTAATAAATATCTTTGTATATATGTAATTTTGTAAATGTGTAGGTTTATCTAATGAATAAATCTGGATGTTGAATTCTATCTCATAGAGTGTGATTTGGGAAAATACCATCAAATGATACAGATGCAGAAGACTTTCTTATTTGGGGTTGGAAAAGGTAGCCCAGAATTTTTCCAAACCTCTTAATCAAACTATGATGACAAGTCCCCTCCTTCATTCTTTTCTGCAATTGGAAAATTAGTTGGCACAGGGTACTATCTTTTAAAACATTCCAAATCATTCCACCTTTAAACATATTCCAAATCAGTTGTTAATAGAGAAATTTGTATTTCCTGAATGGGTAAAAGTTTTGTTTTCAGTACTCTGAGCATCATGAGATTAAAGAAGCAAAGTAGAAATTTTTGATAAAGTTACTCCTAAAATTAGACCAATTAAACAAAGCTCCAGGTAACAAATTTATACCCAAATGAGTTTCAGGGCATTTTCTTTTTATGTTCTATTAGTTTGTTTTTGTGAACGTAGAGGCTTTTTGTGCATAATGTTTGACATTGAAGGGGATGAGAAATCTAAAAAAAAAAAAAATTAACTTTCTCTTTGTTTTGTTTGCTTTTCCATTTTTTTTGCAACTAATTTTTTTCCAATTATGATTATGTTACATAGGATCATGACCTCCATCTTGCAAGAAGGTTCTCTCCCTTACTTGCTCTGAAGAAGCAAGTGGACATGAAGAAGCAAGGCCCATGTGGCAAGGATCTAAGGACAGTCTTAGGGAACAGAAGGTAACCTCAGTCAATACCAGCAAGGAACTGGATCCCTCCACCCTAACAACATCAAGGAACTTAATTCTTCCAACAAATACACAAGCTTAGAAGCAGATACTTCCTCACTTGAGTCCCAGGACTGTTTGATGCCTTCATTGCAGACTTGCAGAGGGCTAGCTGAGCTACAACTAGAAACTGGCAGATAATAAATTTGTGCTTTTTAAGCCACTACATTTGTGGTAATATTGTTATTCAGGAAATCAAATTAATACAGCATGATTTTCATAATTGGGAAACACTTAATTCTGCCATATTTCATAAATTAGAATAACTTTTAGTTCCAATTGTGACCCAGGTTTGAAAATTTTTTAGTCTAGTTAACAAAGTCGTGATTTCCCTCTAAATAAGCTTCACTTTTATATTCAAAATATCAACTGTGGTAATTTTATGACACAAGTCATTTTGCATAAAATATCTTTCCATTTCAAAACATGGAAGGTAAATATAGATCTGAAGTGGATGCTAATAAGAGAAGTATATGCATTGCTCTGACTTTATTGCTTAATTCTGTCTTGTCTATGACTTCCAAACCTGCAGAAATTTTACTCCTCTGATTCAGGACCACAGAGTAGAATAGAAGAGTTGAAAAAAGAAACTAGTGTTTACTCTGTGCCTGCTATATTCCAAAACCTGGACTACATGCTGAACATATACCCTTTCCTTTAATTTTCACAACCACCCTGCAAGGTAGGTGTTAACTTTACCATTTTCCTGATAAAGAAACTGAGGCTCAGAGAACTGACATTACATACTTAAGGTATCACAAGTAGTAAATAACTGAGTCAGGTTTCATACCCACAGGGTGTTTGTCTCCCAGGCCCATGCTTTTCCCAATCTACCACTTTTAGAGAGTTGAATATTGTGTGTATATAACATACATCTGAATACTGCTAAATTCTGGGCAAGTAGCCCCAAGTCACACTAAGGAAAACATATATTTTAACTATTCCTGGTGGCACAGGCTGTTGGTATTAATTGAACATTACTGATTGGAGAGAGGAGGACAATACAATCCTAGATGTGTAGAGAAAATTTTTAAACATCTTTTTCCTTAAATAGTTTATATTCTAATAGTCTTGGATCACTTGGGAAGAGACAAGAGAGGTGGGAGACCCAGGGAACCAAAGTACAGTGGAGCACTGACCAACAACATTGGTACCAACTAGGGGCTTGTTGGAAATGCAGAATTGGGCCCCGCTCACACCTACTGCATCAGACTCTGCATTAACAAAACTGGCAGGTGGTGCATATTAAAGTTGGAGAAGCACTGTGGTTGAGGGATTAAGAAATTCTTCCTCTCTATGGGACTGAATGTCATAAAAAGAAAGGAGCTGTTTTCTATTTAAATTTTAAATGGAAAAAATACATGGATGTTGATTTTTTTTAATTTATTTATTTGAGAGACAGAGAGAGAGAACCAGTGAGGGAGGGGAAAAGAGAGAGGGGGACTGAGGATCTGAAGCAAGCTCTGTGGTGACAGCAGAAAGCCCAACACAAGGTTCAAAGGCACTCACAAACCGTGAGATGGTGACCTGAGATGAAGTCGGATGCTTAACCAACTGAGCCACCCAGGTGCCCTCCGGATGTTGCTTGTTGGAGAACATTAGGATTTTAACAGACAACTCTTTAAAGTTATCCTGTTATCCTTAGAAATAGAAAGGGTCATGCCTGTAATTTCTCACTGGTTATCTCTAAATGATCCCCTTGTTTGCACAGCCACACCACGTTATATCCCAGTACCTATAAGCATATGTGGTTTGTGTTTTATTCTTTAGATGGACAGAAACAACCTACTATGCCTACTAAAGTTCCTCTTCGCTCATGGATTACAAAAGTAACCTGACCAAAACATTTTTGGTATCCCTAAGAGATCTAAAAAGATTCTTTTTGAAGAGGCAAGAAATAGAATGCTGTTTGCCAGTCACCTAGCAAAAACAGCTGAGTTTTTCCACCTTGCAGTGAATGCACTTAGAACAACTGCCAAGTTAACTACAATTAACGTTCAAATGTTATTCTTTAGTCTAAGTTGATATGAAAAACACAGCTAAACTCCGTTAGATTTGAAATGGTCCTGATAGAGAGTACATTCTTCATTATATTTTAACCAGGAGCTCTATTAATTACACAATTCAAAATGGACCCTTGATAGCTTGATTAAAAGGTTTCTTGCTTTATGTTGTGACACTCCTTCCCATGTGGTTTCCAGTTTTATTATCAGGGGAACTCTTTCTTTAATCACTGTTTGCTAGGAAGGCCATTCTGGGTTAAAACTTGAATTTCCAAGGATTTATTTCAAACCACTTTAAGAGATTTGGCATTTGAAAGGATTTATGTGCCAAAGGGTCACAGTAAGAACAAAGTAAAAATTCTTGAATCCCAAAGAAATCAAATGTCTTCTGGTTTCCCTTCTCTCTACATTATTTAAACCCCTTCACTGTGGGGCGCCTGGGTGGCGCAGTCGGTTGGGCGTCCGACTTCAGCCAGGTCACGATCTCGCGGTCCGGGAGTTCGAGCCCCGCGTCGGGCTCTGGGCTGATGGCTCAGAGCCTGGAGCCTGTTTCCGATTCTGTGTCTCCCTCTCTCTCTGACCCTCCCCCGTTCATGCTCTGTCTCTCTCTGTCCCAAAAATAAATAAACGTTGAAAAAAAAAAATTAAAAAAAAAAAAATAAACCCCTTCACTGTAAAAGCTCCAATGTACACATTATCGCTAATAATCAAAATATAGTTTAAGCCTCATAACTGTCTTTCTGATTTTTTAGGAAGTTTCATATTATTGAGTACAAGTAACATGAAGGTGAAATATTTATTATTTGTGTGTTTTTCTCTGTATTCTGATTCAAACCACTACCACCACAAATGAAATACTTTTTCCTTTTTTAAAAGAGTTTTTAAACTAACAAATTTTAACAAATTTTATGTGGAAAGCAAATTTTTAAAAAATTTAAAGTCTACTTTAAAAAAGCTACTTTTTTTGGCTGTGTTTCCATCCAGTCTTTTTATATATTTATTGGTATGTATACATATGTGTGGGGGGGGGGAAGAGTATTGTTATAAAATTAATGCATATTTATTATACAAGAAAACCTAAGTTTGAAAGTTAACATTCCCCATAATCCCACACCAAAGACAACCATCACTGATAGTTCTATTATTCCATTATTCTCTTCCATATTCTAATCATACATTTATTCATTTAATATTTACTGAGTATCTACTATATATCAGGCACCGTTTTCTATACAATAAAAACTATAGCACAAAAAAATTGACAAAATCTCTTCCTCCATGGTGCTTATACTGTAATGGACAGAAAAAAATAAATAAGCAAAACTATATAGCATGTTAAGTGGTGTTCATTGCTACAGAGAAAAAGCAATGAAATAAAACCTGAAATTTAAATTTTTGGTGTTTTGAATCCTGACTTTTTTCCATACTTAACCTTAAATATAATTATATCTATGTTATTAACATAATTTAAAGTCAAATTTCAAAATGTAGAAATCTCACAGTTTACTACTCACCCATTATTAAGCATTTGTATTTTTCCTAATTTTCCACTGTTTTAAACAACTTGTAATTGCCTTTAATTATTCCATATATGAATATGTGGTCTTCCTACCTAGTTTTTAATCAACTCAAATACAAGTATGATGTCACCTTCAATCTTTATGTCCCAAGAGTGATTCCCCTGTACAAAGCTCCCTACTCATCTACATTTAGTGAGTGCTTTCTGAATAATAAACACACACCCTAATGATAAGTTAAAAATTAATTATAGAAATATAAGTCCTCAAGGGACACTGAACTAACACTGAAAGTAGCTCCAGGCTAAACCAGGCTTTCTACAATGGTAGAATAGGGACACACCAGCCTTTGAGATAACTACAGATAGAAAGCTTCTAGCCTTCTAGTCATATCACTGGGGAAAGAGACAGAAGTCTTCTTGAGCCTGTGAAGCACAATGCCAGTGACTTACAAAAGCTCTTTAATAGTAAATATGCTCTTCCACTAAAAACCCATATGTCATATGTTAACTTGATAGAAAAGCCTGAAATAAGATGGGGCACACTGTGTGGGTGAGAGGAAGGATAAAAGGACCTACAGATCTTCCTATGTAGAAATGTTTTGAGTCAGATTGATTCTCATGTCAGAGATGACTTATCTGTATTGCTACCGGAAGACGGTAAGAGGAACCAGATCGCTGCCAAGTAGCTACTGTGTACCAGGCATGCTAGGAGGCACTGGGACAGACAATGGTTCCTCATGGCGTTTAGAGATTGGAAACAGAATGGAAGTGGGCAATGGGGAAGGGAGGCGGACAACCACAACATAAGCAAACAAATAAATTATTGAAAATTGTAGTAAGTACTCCGACACAGGTCCTGGGAGTCATTTGGTGGAGACAGGTGTTTACGTAAAGTAATAGCATTTCTGATGAGAAGACACTAGACCTGAGATCTGAAGAGTAAAATAAGTCATCCACACAGAGAGCAAGGACAGGGTGTAGAGTGACAGGAGGAAGAATGATCCAAGTAAAGGCCACAGCATGGGCTTGGTTGTGAAGAAGCCAATTTAACCTCAAAATGGTTTCCCACTCTCCTTTTTTCATTTGCACAACCCAGGTGTTCCCATCCTGGCTTCCTGCTTCAGCCTATTTTCAACAGCCTGTTTCCCAATTAAATTTTAACTTGTGTTTCAGTGACTTCGCATCCTGCTCTCTAACAAAACAATTAATTTTGATGTACTCAGACTAGATTAAGTCCCATGTGACACAATCTTTTTGCAGGTTTTAATTTTTCTCTGTAACACCAATCACACATGTGCTGTGTGTGTGTATGTGTGTGTGTGTACAGTTATCTGTAAAAAAAAAAAAATTCTAAGCCATATTTCCAAAGTTCAGCTAGGGGTAATATTTATCTATTTATATTCAGTCAAAGAATACCTAAACATTCAATGATCACAGGAAAACTTCACCTTAATATTTAAATGTTGATAATCTCCCAGAAAACCAAGATTCTGTATCTGTTTTTAAATTACACTGTTACTTATTTACTTGGAAAATAAGTTTTAAAAGTAAAAGGTCCTTTGATATTTTCTTGATGCAGAGAAAAATCCTCATAGCTTTTTTAAATAGCTGGATTCATTCAAATTTATTAGTAAGGTTAATGAATTAATTATTACAAAGTCAATGCATAAAACCAACTTTCTATTGCAAACTTACAAATTAAAATGAACAAATACAATTTTTCCCGCCACAAACATTGTAACAAATGAATTTTCCCACAACATTCAACTCGGGCTTACAACCCAGTCCTTGAATTATTACAATAAAGTTTTCAACTATGTAGGAAATCTCTGGAAACAGACATAAATTCAACAAAACAAATTTGATTTAACTTCAGCATCATGGTAAATACTATGGAAGTGTTCACTTTTTAATGTGTTGTCAATGGAAACAAAATGTAATGCTTAATAGTGACCTTTAAATTGTCAAAAGTTCTCATGTCCATTGTTTTCTCCAGGTTCCTAGTACTGCAGATAATAGCCTCCAATCTCAACTTAATTTTTACTATTTTTATTAAATATTTAATAGATACAAAGGAATAATTATACAACATTTGTAAAGCATAAAGAGGAACAACAGAGGAACTCGTTTGTGTCCATGCATTCATCAAGTTATTTAAGAAATAAAACACTTCTGGGGCACCGGGGTGGCTCAGTCCATTAAGCGTGCGACTCTTGGTTTCAGCTTAGATCATGATCTCACAGTTTGTGGGATCAAGCCCCACATAAGGCTCTGCGCTAACAGCGGCATTCTCTCTCTCCTCTCTCTGCTCCTCCCCCGCTCATACATTCTCTCTCTCTCTCTCTTTCTCAAAATAAATAAACATTAAACAATAAACATTAAACAATAAACAACAAACATTAAAAAAAAATAAAGTTGGGGTGCCTGGGTGGTTCTATCAATTTAGCGTCCATGCATCAGATGGGCACCAAGAGTCATTCACTGCTTATATTACTCGCAGATAACTATTTGTTGATTTCTCCTCAGAATTTCTTATCTTAAATATATAAATAAGGAAATAAAATGTATTAACATTTTATTTAGCATCAGGAGACTCTAGAATAGCTTATATTAACAGCTGGTTATTTTTTAATATTCTCCCTTTCTTCCACAAGTTTCATGAGGAATGACCATGACTTTTCCATTACTGTATCCCAAAATTCCCGGCTCAGTGTCTGGCATATGAAGATGCTCATTAAATATTTGCTGACTAATGACAAATAAGGTAATCGGTTCAAGACATAGCTCCCAAGGGGCAATATACTTGATTTTTAATAATAGTACGTAAATTTTTCAATATTCAAAAGTGTTGTCATTATTCCAAATGCACATCAATCCCTTATTTTGAGACTCATTCTATTATATTATAATTAATAATGTATCTCATTTTTAAACAAAGGCAAATAACTCCCAATCTACTTCCAGCTGCCTCCAGACAACCAGTGTTCTCTCTTTAAATTCTATAATACCAGCCAAAATTAAGGAGCCATGATATTATAACAAGTCTCTATTGCCTAATCACCAAAGAATTTCTTTCAGGCTCTTTTGAAATATTGAAAATAATTCAGGACTTCCCACCAAGGTTCTTCTCTGTGCTCAACTTAAATTAATCCCTTCTGCTTATATGCCTACTACAACCTTCAAAATTGCCCTCAACCCTATTCATACAAAAAAATTATCTTCACATTTATTACTCTGAACTGCCTTCTTCTTCCTCACCCTCAAAGCCTCTTCCTGCCCTTACAATGCTGCCAAAAGAGAAAAGGAGTATTACTGTCCCATGGGCCCAGTTAAAAGGAGAATTACTAGTTTTAAGAATATAACCTTTCCCAATGCAGACCTTTTCAAAACTTCAATTTTGTAAATCCCATAAAACATCACACCTCACTAATTTTGTTATGTACCTACCAGCACTGGGTAGTTTTTTTTTTCTTCTATTATTAAAGGAACTCCAGGATATTCAACTTTTCAGAGATCTGAATTGTTCTCAGCCCTGAAATTAGTTTATTTAAAGACAGATAAAGCGAATTGCTTTTCCTAAGAAATCAGCTTGAAAGATAGGGAGAAAAATAAAACTCCCACTCTCAAAAAAAGAAACAAAGAAAATCCTCACTGTTTAAAAATATAAGTGTTAAGGCTTTTATGTACCAAGGATGCTTCTACACTTGAATAACAAGAGTCATTTATTTTAGCACTTGTGTTCAACATTTGGGAAGAACTTACATCTTCAGTAGCACTATCTCCTTTCTGCAGCTTCTCCACTTGTATCGTTTGTGTTTTTTCTGGGCCCTCCGCGTCACCAGAGCTTCAATTTGCTACTCTATAAGAACTTATTCCTCACCCAGAATTCCAGAAGGGTTATAGAAGTTACCCCTAATCTGTCCCCAGAATGACAGTACAGGGGGTATCTAACTCTTAAAGTAGACACGTGAGCACCAACTGTGATGTAGGGTTTTCTTTTAAGGGTCAGTGAATTTTGTGTGATATTCAGTTGGGCATGATTACAATTCAGTCTATGAACCATCAGAAGGCTACAGGGATATTGGTGCAATGGACATAACTTACATTACTGAAATTCTAACCCTTTGCTACTCAAAGAGGTGCAGGAACAGCAGCATGAGCATCACTTGAGAACCTGTTAGAAATGCAGGATTTCAGATCACATCCTAGTCGTCTTAAATAAGCAGCTTCATGTAAGCAAGGTTCCTGGTGATTCAGAGTCACATTAGATTTTTAAGAAGCATTGGGGTTTTTTAAAATTGTAGATGACATACATACATAGTTTCAGGTGGATAACAAAGTGCTTTGACAATTCTATACATTATGCAATGCTTATCACAGTAAGTGTAATTGTTATCTGTCACCACACAACATTACAATGATATTGATTATATTCCTTAAGCTGTACTTGTCATCTCTGTGACTTATTTTATAACTAGAAGTTTGTACTTCTCAATCCCCACCACCTATTTCCTCCCCCGTTCTGACACTGATCAGTTTTTTCTGCGTATTTATATGTTTCTATTTTGTTTTGTTTATTTTTTCTAATCACCTCACACCAGTCAGAATGTCAAAAAGACAAGAAATAAGAAGTGTTGGTGAGGATATGGAGATAAAGGAGCCCTTGTGATACAGTGGTAGGAAAGTAAACTGGTGCAATTACTATAGAAAACAGTATGGACGTTCCTCAAAAAATTAAGAATAGAAATACCATATGATCCACTAATTCCACAAAACAAAAACACTACTTCAAAAAGATATATGTACCTCTATGTTTCATGTTGTAGCATTATTTACAATAACCAATATTTGGAAGCAGCCTAAGGGTCCATCGAAAGATGAATGGATAAAGAAGATGTGGTGTGTGTGTGTGTGTGTGTGTGTGTGTGTGTGTATGAATATTACTCAACCATACAAAAGAATGAGGTCTTGCCATTTGTAACAACAAGGATGGACATAGAGGGTATGATACTTATCTTTGTCTGACAGAGAAAGATAAATAACATGATTTTACTTGTATATAGAATCTAAAAACACACACACACAACACACACACACAACAGAGACGTATTGTTTTAGCTTACATAATCCATCAGAGCCAACAGTATTCAGAGCCATGCTACAAATGTGCCAACAACCACTACCCCTAACCTTTCATACAAAGCATGTGTCCTGTTTCTTCAACAGTGTTAGTAAATAATTACGTGTATTCTTTTTTTTACTATTATTCGAGGGAGAGAGAGAGCAAGTGGGGGAGAGGGACAAAGGAGACAAAGAGAGAATCCCAAATAAGCTCCATGCTCAGTGCAGAGCCTGATGCATGGCTCAATCCCATGCCTCTGGGATCATGACCTGAGCCAAAATCAAGAGTCAGATGCTCAACCAACTGAGCCATCCAGGCACCCCTACCTATTCTTTTTTTTATGTTTTATTTATTTTTAAGAGAGGGAGCACAAGCAGGGAAGGAGCAGAGAGAAAGGGAGACAGAGGATCTGAGTCAGGCCCCATGCTAACAGCAGCAAGCCCAATGCAGGACTTAACTCACAAACCATGAAATCATGACCTGAGCTGAAATCAAGTCAGGTGCTCAACCGACTGAGCCACCCAGGCACCCCCACAGTTTTATAATATTTTTTTCTAATAAACTCTCTGGCAAAAGTACTTCTCCCATGTTTCAAATAATTCTAAGAAATCTGGGAAGGGGATATGCTTCTCAAAACACTCAGTGAAAATAATTACTGGGGGAATTCATGAAAGAAAAATCATCAAGGCATTAGAGTAATAAAAGGGGGGAAAGTATGACATGTATTATGACTAGGTTTCTTAAAGAAGGAAAGATGAGTAATCAGATGGATGTCAACATCCTGAATATCCTGGTTTCTTGTACCAGCCGTTTGAGGTCAGATAATTAAGCAAATGCTCTCGAGAAGTATTTTTTCCAGACACTTGTACCAAACTTCTTAGATCCTGCTAATGTCAGAAGGAATCATGAAGGGACAGACAGAAGCTCTAAAATGGAACAGTAATTACAGTAAAAAAGCATAACTATAACTTATAATTACCTGTTTCTCAAGAGTTTTTCTTTCCTTCCTTTTCTAGAGCTCTGACCCCTTCTGAGGTACAGTAATTATAAATACTAGGGAAGAAAGACAGATTTAAAGGTTATCTGTCAGGAGGAGGGGCATATACTTCACACATTTTTGTAGTTTCGTGAAAAGAGACTAAAAAACACAGTGAATGTCATCTTAAGAAATAAGTGCTTAAAGTCAGAATGAATTTAAATAATTTATTTAAATGTTACATTTCAGGGCAATACCTATAACTTCTAATGGATAATAAAGTAGCACAGAAAGTAGTTTCATTCCAAATAATCTGCTAAAGTTAAGGGATATCCAAAGAAAAGTTTGGTAGTCAGAAAGCAAATAAGAACACCCAGACAGCGAATCAGTTCTCTCAGCAGTAGTTTTCCATTTTAACCTCTACCCAATGAGGAGGTCACTCCATCCAAAGACATCCGATCTCTCTGCATCCTCTCCCTCGATACTCTCACTCTCACAACACTCATGTTGGTGTGGGCAACCCCCAAGTTCAGACTTCTTTTCCAATCTCTAATTCACATTTTCAATGGCCTGCTAGATATTTTTACCCAGACAATCTCAAGCTCACTCTGTTCAACATCGACTGCATCCTCTTCCTTTGAAAAGCTGCACTTCCTCTGTGTTCTCTTTTTCTATTCATGTCATTACCACCTTCTAAACTGTAAATCTCAGATCCATCTTTGTCTTCTCTTCTTTGCTTCCAGCAGATGATGTAAATCTGTGTATTTTTAGGTTTCTAGTTGCGAAGCTCTATGCTTTAACCTCTATAGACTCTGATGCTGATCCCTTCTTCACAATTCCCTATGCCTCTTCCATGTCAAGTTCTTGCAATCTCTTGCCAAGACTACTGTTGGAGCCACCCCACATAATACCACCCACGGAGGTGATTTGCCAGGATGCTATGAAACTTAGATTTCGGGGCCCAACACTTAAATGAGCCCATTCTAAGGTTCTGTGCCTAATGTCAACTTTGTAGTATTGCATTCTTTTTCTTATATGATCAGCAACGTAAAAGAAGCCCCATCTGAGACTCCATTTGAGGCTCCCTGGTTCTGAGATCTGTTCACACATGTCAGTGGTTACTGATCTGGGAGATAAAGTGTGCTAGACAGGGTACAGTGAGAGCTGGCACCAGGCCTCTCCAGACCCCTTGCTGCCAGGCTGCTCCTAGATTTGCATATCCTTATCTCAATGCTGTTGCTATATTATATTATTTTCCCACAGTGAACTGTAGGGTGGAAAAAATTTCATGTGAGGTCTTGTGAATCTTCTTTAGCAAACAAATCCTAACCACCACCATCAGTGCAGTGACTTTTACAATATAAACTTTTATCTTTACACAGTGAAGATTATCAATCTGCTTTATAGCTATGAAATTTGTTGTCTGCTGTTTTTATCTGGACTAATTTTTTTAACCTGTTTGTTGGTTTCTTTTAGTTTCATTCTTTGCTTAAAATTTCTTCATTTGTTGTAGAATTTGGAGTCTCAGACTCCAAGTGGGAGCTTCAGTTTCCTCTCTCTCTCTCTCTCTCTCTCTCTCTCTCTCTCTCTCCCTGTATCTGTCTCTCTTTCTCTCTCCATTCCAGGTGGACCTATATTGCTGAATCAAAGTGCTTATCCCAGAGCGATCTGGGAAAACAGAAAAAAATCCAGTTCTGTCTCTGAGCCAGTGGGAGGCTTGTTCAGTTCCTATTGATGAGGCTGAATCCCAACTTCCCCAAGCTCATAGATTCCTATTATTCATAAGCCCACAATAGCCTCTTTCTGTATCGTTTCCAGAGCAGGGGACATTAAACAGGGAGCCCAAAAAAGTCCCTATGTACATGTTCACCCAAAGCCCAGAAAATCCCCAGTGTGAACCTCAAACAAAGCTTTGATTTTCTGCCCATAGAAATGTTCCTCTATATTTTGAGCCCATCTATGTCTTTTATTTTGTATCCATCATTCCAACATGTTTGAAACAAAATTTACAACTGTATCTTGACCAGAAATATATAGCGATATACAAATATTTTTGCTGCTTTTCCTTCTGCATGCTTCTATATGCTGAAAGGAGAAAATGTTATATAATTCACATACATATTTTACTATTTGTAACTATGCTACCAAGAACTCTTTTAAAGCTTTTACAACCAAGACCAAGAGAACAAAGAGCAGCCCTCTGAAGAATTTGATAAATATCCTCTAATCTCTCTCAATCAGGACTCTTGCCAGAATTTCTGACACCGCTGTATATTTTAATAACCCAGCTACTCACTAGGCAATCTTTCCACGTAACAATAGATCACTGATCCACCACTCTGACTAAAGTTCTGAGTGTGATGTTTTGATTAAAAACTAAATTGCTAAGCATTGTATAATAAAAATCGGCTACTCTAATTACGGGTTTAAGTAGCTGAAAGCATCTGAAAGAACAGCCTCTGATCTCTTCTTTCATTGATATAGACAAGAGGATTAAAGTCAAAAGACCATCCAGAGGTCTGATGTCTGAAAGAACGCAGGGATGAAGTGCACTGTGCAGAGACTTTATGATCCAACCGAGATCCTGTTTAAGAGCATTAAAGAGCAAAATCATTTGCACCTAGAGAAGGCTCTGAGCCTCAGCTAAATCGCTAGAGAAATATTGTTCTCCCATAGTAATGAGTAGCGAAAATTGTGTTCACCAGAATTATTTTCCGGTGACAGCACTAGCTTTGTTTGGAAGCAATTCCTCCACAAGCATGCCTAGGGTAGAGGCTGAGACCTGCAGGGAACTTGAGAGTGTACAGGAGTAACCTGCAAGGAAGTCTTAGTTATACTAGATAGAGAAGGGGAAAAGTAAGAAAAAAGAGGAGAAAGGGCCATAGTAAGCAAGAAGCAAGATATACATACAGTGTGTTCCGTGATCCCTTCTTACGTCTCTCTCCCAAAATTCAGTGAACATCCTCAAAAATATATAAAGACTTGATTGGAATGATTTTTGTTCCAGTGGAAGCAATGAAGGGATGAGCTTATACATCCAGGGTGTAACAGACTGGGTGGGATACATCCAGGGTGTAACAAGGGAGTACACGAACCAAGAGAAACACAACTCTAGTCCCAGACTCAGCAAATATTTCCTGTAAAGAGCCATACAGTAAATATCTTAGGTCTTGTGGACCATATTGTCTCTGTCACAACTATTCAACTCTGCCAATGTCCTATGAAAGCAGCTGTGGACCGTATGTAAAAGAGTATTTCATACTGGGTGTTGTATGGAAACCAATTTGAAAATAAGCTTCATATAAAAAAAGAATATTCCAATAAAATTTTATTTATGGACACTGAAATTAGAATTTCACATAATTTTTTAGGTTCCACAAAATATTATTCTTAATTCTTTGGTCAACCATTTAAAAATGTAAAAGCCATTCTTAATTAATGGACCATATAAAAACATAAAATTTGGCCCATGAGCTATAATTTACCATCCCCTGGGATAGGATATAAAGTATAAGTTAAATCATAGGAAGATCTTCAGACTGTCCCAGGGAGTAGAAGTCATGCTAGTCTGTAAAGATAGAGTTGTACCTGTGGCCATATAGATAACTTCCATCAAAGCTCCAGGTAGTTGTATAATAAAGATATAGTGGACTCTAAGTAGCTTCTTAGTTACCTTAGCAGACCCTCTTGGCCTCTTTGTTCCTCTTTTTACCCAATCTAGATTTATGTAACTCTCTTGTGTATTATTTAAGCAAAACAAGTGTTTTTTAGGACTATGTAGGACAAGTAGAAAAATTTCATAGGAGTGGAAAGAAAGAATAAATCGGGTGACACAAATTTGGTTTTTCAGAGCTCAGGATGCAGTTAGATCCCAGGCATAGACTTTCAAAGATTTGAATTCATTATATAATTGAATTAGTATCTTAGAACCTGAAGATGAAGGCCCTTCTTTCTCTGACTCCTCTGAGCCACACATTTCCTAAACTAAAAGGTAAGGGAAGAATCAAGCAGCTCAAGTTTCCATGGGGCTTACTGGCAGTGGGTGGAAATATCTGAGGCAGGGAGCAAAATCCCATGTGTTCCTGATTCACTCCAAAGAAAAGTATCTGAAAACCAAAACTGCATGTGGAAGTTGGATTAATAGAAAAGGGAGCATGTGGGAGAGAAAACAAGGAGATGAGGATAGGCAAATGAGTATAACAAAGGAAATAAAGATTAAAGAATAAAGATTTCAGGTTCTAATTCACTAGTGTGTTTCTTCCCCTTGGCAATTAGAAAGCCAATTGTATTTCCAATGTAAAATTGCCTTACAGTTTTAAAAAACCAAGATGCTTAAATATATTACTGTTAAATTTCTTGGAACTGAAAGCCTTCTGGAAAATATGAGAATCACATTATCCAAATTTGACTATATAATGTACTAATACACCCAACAGATCAGAGAATCTCTATACCTTTCCTTAAACTGATCCCAGTTAAGGACTTAACAAAATGTTTAGGGAGATTCCTCTTTGCCTCTGATGAATGAACACTGAATGTTCTCCCCTCCTCCAGAAACATCAAGGGCACTGGCCCCCTTCCTGGCCCCAAGATGTTCTAAGGGCATCCCCTTGAATCCAGCCTCATAGCGTTGTTTTTTATTCAGGTCTTTACATCTTAAAATACATTTGGGATTGCTTACAATAAAAACAGAAGCAGAATAAGATCAAAGATGATTAAAATAGGACCAAAGATAGATACAAGCAAACCAGGGAATATCAAGAAGCTGTACAATTGTTCATCAAAAATTTTGCTCTCAGTTTCTAACAGAGAAATAAGGGAATAGGTTATATACCTTTCATTATTTTTGTTTACCTTTCATTATTATTAGAAGAAAATACAGCAATTTTTTTCAAAGATTCAACACTTGCTTCACCCTAAGACTTGAAACTAATTTTATTAGTACCAACACGGATTTGTTTATCAAGATCTGCATCTGTGCCTCTGTTAGGCAATAGGGAAACAGAAATAGAAAGCATTTCCTGCCCTCAATGTCTTCATAGTATAATGAGGGAAACAGGTATCTAAATAAACTACTGACATTGCTTAAGATTCCTAATGGAACTATGTACAAGATGCTATAGTACAGAAAGATAAAGGCAACTAACTTTGCCTATAGTTGGCTACCAAAACTTCCCAGAGAAAGAGAAATTTGAAAGATCAGCATAAGTTCAAATGGATAAAAAGGAACAAGTATTTCAAAGAGAAGGAACAGCAAACATGCAGATGTAGAAATTAATAGCTTCTTCAAAGAAATGCAAGGAGAAATGCAAGAGAAATACAAGCCTTCTACAAAGCAGTGTATAAGGGTGGGGACTGGTGAAGCCAAATAAGGAACACAAAAGTCAATTTATAGATTTGTAAATTATGTCCACAATAGGAGATTTTTAAGAAATGCAACAGGCCTTTAATAAAAGCATATTGTTTTCAAATCATCTAGAAAGTTCTAGAGAAGGGCACTTCTATGAGGAATCCTGCATGATATATAACTTGAGCATTTAGCTCCCCAGACAGGTGACTATGATCTATATGCACCTATCCTCCTTACAGAAAGTTGTGGCTTCACCCTCACCATTAAAATAGGACTCAGCACTCCATAAGAAAATAATAAGAAAATGGAGTGCCTGGGTGGCTCAGTCAGTTGAGTATCCAACTCTTGATTTCGGCTTAGGTCATAATCTCACGGTTTGTGAGATTGGGCCCCACGTCGGTCTCTGCACTGATAGTGCAGGAGCCTGCTTGGGATTCTCTCTCTCCCTCTCTCTTCTGAACACCTGGCCCCACATTTATCTGCTTTCTGCCACTGTAAGTGAGATTCCCCTTTTTTTACAATTTCTTTTAAATGGAATCATACAGTATGTAATGGTTGGGGATAAAACCTCCTTCCTCATAAAGCTTTCATGACTCATCGATGTTGTTGCATGTATCAGTAGTTCCTTCCTTTTTATTGTGGAGTAATATTCCACTGTATGGATATACCATAGTTTCTTTATGCATTTATCTATTGATGGACATTTGGGTTTTCTCCAGTTTGGGGCTAAATGCATAAAACCATTAAGAACATTTGTGTACAATTCTTTGTTTGGATATATATTTTCTTTTCCCATGAGTAAATACCTGGAAGTGAAATTATTGTGTCATGCATTGAACATTATAAGAAACTACCAAACTGTTGTCCAAAGACGGCTGCGCCATATTACACTACCAATAGCAGTGTATGTGTGCTCCACATCCTCTCCAACACTTACTTAGTACTGGTCGCCCTTTTAATTAGCCATTCGAGTAGGCATGGAAAGCAATCTTACTATGACTTTAATTTGTATTTTTTGTGTTAATGATATTTAGCATCTTCCATGTGCTTAGGGGTGGCATTCAAATATCTTCTTTGCAAGGTGTCTATACAAATATTTTGCCCATTTTTATTGGATTATTTAGCTTCTTATTATCCAGTTATAGAATCTATTGTATATTCTGGACAAAACTCCTTTGTGAGATATCTGTATTGTTAATGGTTTGCATCTCCATTTTTGTCAGCTCAGACTGTTAAACCAGGTTAAAAGGAGATACTGCAATTATCTGATGACCCATGTGTTCCATGTTTCCAAAGTCTCAAGGAGACTAGAGTCAACTGAGATATGCTATCTATGGAACTGTAAATCTGAGGTTGTCTTATTAAAGTCCCATTAAGTGATAGATAACTAGGCTTCATCAGATGACTGATATTCTAGCACAGTGCTTCCCAAGTTTAAATATATAGAGAGTCATCTAGAGATGTGCACAGCACATCACAGCACAGAGTCTAATTCAACAAGTCTGAAGTAGAGTTTCAACTTTTACATTATAACAAGATCCCAGATAATGCAGACGCTATTTGTCCAGAGTCCACACTTTAAGTAACAAAGCACTAGTAGAGACAGAACAGTTTCAAAAACAAAAACAAGTGAGTATTCACTCCCCAATTTATAGCTAACTGTTCTAGAACCAACCATAAAACCGTTGAGTCTGTCTTAAGTACAGAGAACAAACTGAGGGTTGCTGGCGGGCAAATGGATGATGGGATGGGTTAAATAGGTGGTGGGCATTAAGGAGGGCACTTTTCAGGATGAGCACTGAGTGTCATATGTAAGAGATGAATCACTGGGTTCTACTGAAGCCAAGACTACACTGTATGCTAACTAACTTGAATTTAAATTAAAAAAAAAGAAAAACTGTCGAGTCTGTCCTACAACATCATTATCAGCATTCTAAATACCTTAACCCATATCATGTCACAAACTAGGATTAGAAGTAGAGGAGAGCAGAAATAAATGAGGAGGGCCCATAAAATGTTCCATTCAAGTTGAATTGCCATATTAGATAAACAGTCAACTTTTCATATTTTTTCATCTACAAGCCAATATTTTCAATAAAGATAAATTGGCCCACACAGGACATAATATAAACACCACTTCTGATTCATGAGGGGGTCAAAAGGGCTCTATTCCATCAATTCACATTTAAGATTAAACACCTATTTTCTAAAGCAGGGTTATATGCTTTATATATTTTAGTTTCTACTTTTACATTTACTCAGCAACTTATTAGACAAAAAGATTCTAAGGACTTTTAAATAAAATTTACAAATGGTTTTCTTCTTAAAACTAATACTTTAGACTGAGAACAAACTGAGGGTTGATGCGGGGTGGGAGGGAGGGGAGGGTGGGTGATGGGTATTGAGGAGGGCACCTTTTGGGATGAGCACTGGGTGTTGTATGGAAACCAATTTGTCAATAAATTTCATATATATAAAAAAATAAAAAATAATAAATAAAGATAAATAATACCCAAAAACAAAACAAAAAAAAAAAAAACTAATACTTTAAGTCCTGGACTAGATTGGTTACTTCACATGTCTCAGTTAAAGTTCTATTAAAGAAATTTCTCATATCAAGCAAAAAAAAAAAAAAAAAAAACACAACAAAGAACATAAAATGACCAGGCAAGAATGGTTTGACAACAGCTGATATCAAAAGGTTCATCTTCAATGAGCAACACTTGATAAATTTCTATTAAATTCAAACTCCAGCCTGCATGGCTCAGAAAGTCATTTATGTCTGCTACTGTTTCAACACTCAGTAAAGCAAAATTCCTGGTGTCTGTGCTTTGGAATCCACAACCAATTAACCAGACACATGGGCAACGGACAAGTAATGTATTTCTGGCTGATTCATAAAAAAAGATACGGGAATTATGTTGTGTTAGCTACCCCATATTGGAATAGAGATTTTTCAGGACTAACTAAACAAAATCTTCTCAATATTAAAATGTGTTAAACCTCAAATTCATGAAAGCAGCTTAGCCACATGAATTCATTTATGAACAATAAATACCAAAGATTTTCCGGAACCCAGCCCCCCAACACTCATTTTCTGCCCTGCCAATTCTGGTGTTGCCACTGGCAGTGGAAACTGCTAATTATCTTGCAAAGTCCATTCTCCTGTTCTTCTATAGTAATAGGGTTTAAGCAATCGTTGCCCAATTAACACTCTATTGCCTGATCACCCTTGAAGCTCAGTATAGCCATATAATCATCATGAATTTAACATGAGCAGAAGTAAAGTGCGCAACTTATGCTCCACTTAATTTATGAGAAAGGATTACTTGCCCTGGTCATCCACTCCTCCCAGTCTGGTGTACCTAAGATTAACCATATAGATGAAGACAAAGCCCTAGAATGTAGAGGAACCCACAAGATGAAAGAAAACCTGTGTCCTTACGTGGCTGTGTGGGGCTGAGCTGTCCTCACCTGGACCACTCACCTCAAAACTCCTTTATGAGATTTAAATAAACCACAGTCTTGTGTAAACCACCATGGTTTTCCACACTTCCCATGTTATAACAGCTTTGCCTGTGTGTACCCACTGCCATAGCTTTCTAAAGAAGCTGTCAAAAACTCAGTCTTACTAAATTAACCTGATAAAGCAATTTCAAACTATCCTAGGGAAACTATACCAACCATCCATTAGAATTGTGTTTTCAATAATAAAAGAAGATGTATTTATAAGCAAAACTATTTTTATTTTTTTTTTTTATTTTTTTAAATTTTTTTTTTCAACGTTTTTTTATTTATTTTTGGGACAGAGAGAGACAGAGCATGAACGGGGGAGGGGCAGAGAGAGAGGGAGACACAGAATCGGAAACAGGCTCCAGGCTCCGAGCCATCAGCCCAGAGCCTGACGCGGGGCTCGAACTCACGGACCGCGAGATCGTGACCTGGCTGAAGTCGGACGCTTAACCGACTGCGCCACCCAGGCGCCCCGCAAAACTATTTTTAAAAGATTGGAGAAGTTAGCCATTTATGTCACTGTTAAATCATTACGCTTTAAATAATAAGAGAAATATATTTAAAGGCAAAACATTTTAAAAGAAATTGAAGATGGCCATTTATATCACTATCAGTCATTTTTATTTCCTGTTGTTCAAAAAAAGATGATATGTGATATGAAAGGGGGAAATTATTTGTATAAATTATCAAAGCCAACTCTCTTTCCAAAATCAAAGTGCAAACTTACTCATTCTAACCCTGCTGACATATAGCTCATGTACTGAAGAGCATATTATTGGCATATTTCATTAAGCAGGTTTTCTTAACATATTCTCCTCTTTCTATGGCCCCGTGGATTAAGGGGAACAACTTTTGTATAAAATTAACCTCCATTTGAACATTGGATTTAGCAATTACTATCTGTTCATTCATTTAACACTAGAGATCAAAGATGGGTATGGTTCTGTCACTACACTCAAGGAACTCACAGCCAGAGTAAGAGAAAAACATCTAAAAAGATTATTATGTACAGCATGAGATATGCAATGGCAGAGGAAAGCAGGTGTTTCAAAAGAAGCCAAAAGGGCATCTCATTCATTTATAAAGGTCAGGGAGCTGATCTGTCTTCTTCTACCATTGTACCTCAGTTTCCACTCAATATATTCTGATCAAACTGAAATAAGTTTAATTTAATTTAGACATAAGCTACATCTACAGGAATTCTGTGACCTTAAATGAGATGCTTCTGTAGGTCACAGTTTCCTTGCCAGCAAAATGAAGAAACTAATATTTACCTCATAAGATTGTTTTGAGAAGTAAATGAAATAAAATATATGAAGTACCTACACATAATAATTAATATATTAAGATTCATTTCCCTTCTCTCTACATTCCAAGAATAACACCACTACTATATTTTAGCCTTGAAGCTAGAATTATTAATGTATATTAGATTTATTAATAACTTTCCCACTTTCACTAATTTCTATAAATACTTTGTCAAGGTTTTCTAATTTCAGTCTATAAATCTCTTGTGGATAATATGTTGATAGTTTATTACCTTCTATAAATAACAGTATTTCCACATAATGGGTCTAAATTTGCTTCATCAAGTGTCCTTTTTTAAGGACACGGTGATTTATTGCACAATTCTGCTCATGATCCACACTATAATTTCATCAACTAAATCCAGACACAAGGAAAATAATGTATTTTCATTGAAAAAAAGATCAGAAAATCTCAACCCACCAGCCCAAAACTGCAGCATAAATCAGTCACCCAACTCAAGCCATAGGTAGAGACAGAATAACCTGAAAGAAATCAGATCTTGTAATATGCATGTGTGAGGATCAAATATGAACTACCTAAACATGTAATCACAGAAATCAATATGAAAACTGATACAAAAATGGAGTTCTAGCCAAAGCAAAAATAAAATTGCCCTGCAGAGAGGCCTCCAGCACTAAAAAAAAAACACAGGATCCCCCTGTAAACACACACACACAAAATACATATAAATGTGTATAGAAGATAATTCCCCCCCAAAAAAAGAAGATAATTTACATCAAAGAACTCATAGAAATTATAAAATATAGAAGATATTCATGCCGTTATAAAATTCAGGTGACAAAAAATACATAATAGATGATGTATTCATGATATGATATAATTGATGTGATATGATTTGATACAATAGGTTATGGAAGAACAACCCTTCCTCCAAAAACAACTAGAAAAACTAAATACAATACCAAAAAGAAAACCTATTTGAAGGCTCAGAGAGCCACCAAGGCAATTAGGACTTGAGAAGCCAAGGTCTCAGAAAGGTAACCCAAGTAAGCCACTTTTACCATCAAAGCACTTGCAAAAACTTTGCATGGTGTCTGAATCTGGCAAAAGAACTACAAAAATAGAGCTTCTGAAAATTCATCAGTATAAAGACACAAAAATCAGAACCCGGGTCTCCTAAGGCAGCCAATAATTGAGTAACCAAGTTCCTAAAGAAAGAGAAGGGAGAGAAGTCTAACACATGATGGCATTCCACCCAAGGCATTTGTTGGATGCTTACACTGCATAGGGCAAAAATCAAGAAGCTGAACATAAAGATGCTGAAAATAAAAAATGAATTTGGGGCAGTCTCAAGTGCTAAGGAAGCAAAAATAAGAATACAAGGCCTAAAGAGTGTAAGGGCCCCAGTAAACACCTCATCTGGACTCTCAGCTGGGATCCTAAAATGGCTCTATCCCAGGGACAGGGACAAACCAACATCATAAAGCCTTAGAAGGAGCACATCCTAAACTTGTAAGAACAGTTGCTAAGTTAATGAATACTGCATCCATCCTGTCTGCCTACCAGAAAATGGTGTGAGGCCTCTTTGGAGAAAGATAGTATCATCAAGAGCCTCTATAATTTTTCAAATATAATACTCATTTTTAAATTGAAAATGACCAGGAATTCCTAGAAATAAAAATAGACCCACAGAGGACCCACTTAGTGGAATTATACAACACAGAATTTAAAATAAATGTGATTAATATGTTTAAGAAAATAGATGACAATATGGAGAATATTAAAGAACTGGAATTTATGAAAAATAATTAAATGGAACTTTTAAAACTGAAAAATGCAGTAATTCAAATTAAGAACTTTGCATCTGTATTTAAAAGCAGAAGAAATTGTTTGCGAACTATATGATGGGTCAGGGTAAACCACAAAGGATACAAAAATAATAACAGACAAATGACTACAAATACATCTAAAATATAGTAAAAATCTAATTTACATGCCATTGCAGTCCCAAAGAGGGAAAAGAATGAGAACATGATAGAAATATTTGAAAAGGCAATGGCTGAGGATTTTACAAAATAAATGAAAGACATCACCATAGATTGAAGACATATTAACAAACTTCAAAAAAGACATATATATATAGAAATCCATATATAGACCCATCATAGTAAAACTGCTGAAAACCAAAAATAAAAATATTAAGTCAGACAGCAACCAAATACTCTACAACATATTCTGTTGGTGAGGCTGTGGGAAAACGAGCACTCTCATATGTTGCTAACTAGAATTCAAAATGATACAATGCTGGGGCACCTGGGTGGCTCAGTCGGTTAAAACGTCCAACTCTTGATTTCGACTCAGATCATGACTCAATGGTCATGGGATCAAGCTCCACACTGGGCTCCATGCTGAGTGTGGAGCCTACTTAAGATACTCTTTCTCTCCTTCTGCCCCTCTCTCCCATTTGCATTCTCTCTCTCTCTCTCTCTCTCTATCAAATTTAAAAAAAAAAAAAAAAGGTACAATGCCAGTGGAGGGGAATCTGACAAAATCTGGGAGAAGTACATGTACTTTCAGGAATCTAACCCAAAGATACAGTGGACAAAATACAAAAAGACAGATATCCTGTGCTACTCATTGCAAAAACAGTTGAAAGAGCATTAAACTAGATACAAATCTGCATTAATAATGGAGCAGTTGGACAACCTGCGGTACATCCATACAATAGAGTACACTGGAGCTAAAAGTGAATGGGGAATATCTCTCATAGAATAATCACTAGGATACATTAACTGGAAAAAGAAGGGTTTGTACAGTGTGTTACTGATTAAGGAATGAGAGAGGTAAAGACTATATATTTTAATTAATTTTTAAATGAAAAAGAAAACCATAAAAATATAAATGATCATCTATAGGGGGAGAAAGGAAATGGGTGGAGGGGAGAGGGATATAAGTTAGAGTCAAATATAAGGGATATAAGTTATGTCAAATATAACATATTTTGTAGCTTTGATTTTACAGCCATGTAATTATTTTACACAGTAATGAAACAAGGTTTGTGTAACTTTAAAAACCTGCCAATGGGCAAATATGGCACAATTTGAGGGTCAGTGCAAATTATAACTACATTTGTATGAAATTATACCAAAGTAAAAGTGAACATCATTCAAGGAAATGAGTAAAGCATTAAATTATTTTGAAAACTCCTAAGTAAAGGGAAAGAATCAGGCATTTATCTGCATTTCCTATATAAACTATCACTGGGTTACCATATAGTAGATAGAATTCTGACTAAAAAAATAAAGAATAATAGAAATTCACATTTTGGCAACCTCTAATTAATTATGTGCTCTCTATACATTGAGCACCAATGGCTGCAAACATTACAAAGAGACCACCATACATCATGTGACTCATATTGACAGAACTTAATTCCACCAGTGGAGTATTTTTGCCCAAAACATAAAACATAAAGCCTGAATCTGCACCCACCCATTACATTACTGGAAACACAGGAACCTTGGAACTGTTAGAGAAATCACAGGGATGCACTAAGCAAAGTACAGACTGTATAAAACTACACACACACACATACAAATGATCCTGTTTCTTTAACAAACAAACTGCACAAGATGAAAGAAATAAATAAGGAAGGAGAGAGAGGCAGAGGGAGAGAGAGAGAAAAAAAAAAAGAGACAGGAAAACATCTATTAAAAATTTTTAGGGGCACCTGGGTGGCTCAGTCGATTAAGTGTCCGACTTCAGCTCAGGTCATGATCTCATGGTTCATGAGTTCAAGCCCCACATCAGGCTCTGCACTGACAGCTCAGAGCCTGGAGCCGGCTTTGGATTCTGTGTCTCCCTCTCTGTCTCTGCCCCTCCCCCCTCGAGTTCTGTCTCTCTCTCTCAAGAATAAACATTTAAAAAAAGAAGAAAAAAAAAGGGAAAAGAAAAGGTGATCTGCAAAAAAAAAAGTTTCTAAAAATAGGGGTACCTTGGTGGCTCAGTCAGTTGAATGTCCAACTTAAGCTCAGGTCATGATCTCGCAGTTCGTGGGTTCAAGCACCATGTTGGACTTGCTGCTGTCAGCCTGTCAGCACAGAGACTGCTTCAGATCTTCTGTTCCCTCTCTCTGCCCCTCCCCTGCTTGCATGCTGTCAAAAAATAATTATTTATTATTGTGTAAATTTAGTATTTATTTATTATTTAATATATAATAATATTAATTAATATATAATTTATATTAACTTAATATATAATCGTTATTAATAACATTTAATAATAAACAATAATATTTATTATTTAATATTTTTGTGTACAATTATTATTGTGTAGATTTAATATATGTATAGGTAGGTATGTGCTTCCTATCTTCTCAAATAATATTAAGTAGTTGTTTGGTCATACTAAGGAACTATTATGATAATGGTATTGTAATTATGTTTTTTTTTAATAAACCCTTAGCTGAGGATGTGGAGAAAGGAGAACTCTCATACACTGTTGATGGGAAAGCAAACTGGTGCAGCCACTGTGGAAAACAGCATGGAGCTTCCTCAAAAAGTTAAAAATAGAGCTACTCTACAACCCAGCAATTGCACAACTAGGTACTTACCCAAAGGAAACAAAAACACAGATTCAAAGGGGTGCATGCACCTCGATGTTTATAGAAGCATACAGCAAATTATGGAATTAGCCCAAATGTCCATTCACTAATAAATGGATAAAGAAGATCTGGTATACATATACAATGGAATAGTACTCAGCCATCACAAAGAATTAAATCTTGCTATTTGCAAAAATGTGGTTGGAGCCAGACTGTATTATGCTAATAAGTCAGTCAAAGACAAATACCATATGATTTCACTCATATGTGAAATTTAAGAAATAAAACAGGTGAATATATGGGAAGGGGGGAAAAAGAGGGAAACAAGTCATGAGAGATTCTTAATAATAGGGAAAAAACTGAGGGTTGATAGAGGGAGGTAGGGGTGTGGGCTAAACAGGTGATGAGTATTAAGGAGGGCACTTGTTATGATGAGCACTGGAATCAGAACTACACTATATGTTAACTAGCTTGAGTTTAAATAAAATCTTGGAAGAAAAAAATAAATTACTAAAAGACATCTGAAAATCTCCAAATATTTGGAAATTGAACAACACATGCCTAACAAACTGATGAGTGGAAGAAGTCTCAAAGGAAATTAGAATATGAAGTAGGTCAGAGAAAGACAAACACAGGGGCGCCTGGGTGGCTCAGTCGGTTAAGTGTCCGACTTCGGCTCAGGTCATGATCTCGTGGTTCATGAGTTCGAGCCCCGCATCGGGCTCTGTGCTGATGGCTCGGAGCCTGGGGCCTGCTTCCGATTCTGTGTCTGCCTCTCTCTCTGACCCTCTCCCCATTCATGCTCTGTCTCTCTCTGTCTCAAAAATAAATAAACGTTTAAAAAAAAAAAGACAAACACATATAATTTCACTCATATGTGGAATTGAAGAAAAAACAAACAAGCAAAGGTAAAAAAATGAGAAACAAATCAAGGAACAGATTCTTAATTATAGACAACAAAGTGATGGCTACCAGAGGGGAGGTGGTTAGGTTACCAAGGTTAGGTGACAGGGATTAAAGAGTGCACTTGCCCTGAAGAGCTCAGGGTAACGTATGGAAGTGCTGAATGACTATATTGTACATGTGAAACTTGTAAACAAAAACAAACCAAACAGTAAATTAAGATATATTTTAATTGATTACAATGAGAACGCAATATATCAAAATTTGTGAGATGCAACTGAAGCAGTGCTTATACTGGGTTTCTAATGGAAACCAATTTGACAATAAATTTCATTTAAAAAAAAGAATAAATAAATAAATAAATAAATAAATAAATAAAGCAGTGCTTAGACATTTCTAGCATTAAATACTAATATTAAAAAGGAAGAAAAGTCTCAAACTAAATGATCCAACTTAAGGAATAAGAGAGAGAAAATTACATCCAAAACAAATCAACTATAAAGAAAGAAATTATAAAGATAAAAACCAAAAATCAATAAAGTTGAAAACATAAAGCAAATAGAAAAAAATCAATGGCACCAAAATCTGATTCTTTGAAAATCTCAAAATATTGATAAAGCTCTAGCTAGTTTGATCAAGAAAGAAAGAGAGGAGACATAAAATCAGTATCAGGAATTAATGGAAGTCCATCACCACAGATACCATTAATATCAAAAGTTTAATGGAGAAAATATATGGATACATTTTTCACCAATAAATCAACTTCTTAGATAAAATGAACAAATTAAATATAATAAATATAAATTAGCCTGCAGCATTTAAGCCATCCCAGCTGATACCATATGAACCAAGACAAACTGTACCTACTGAGTTCTGCCCAAGTTGAAGATTTAAGTGCAGAAGAAATAATACTGTTCTAAATTGCTAAGGTTTGGGATGGTTTGTTATCCAGCAACAGGAAACCAGAACAAATGCTGTATAATAAAATATTTACTCAAATGAACAAAAAGCTAGCTCATAAAGCAAGTCAACAAATTTCAAAAAATTAACATCATTCAGAGTATATCTGTAAAATTAATCTGTAAATCAATAACAAGAAATAATTAGAAAATCTCAAAATATTTGTAAATTTAGCATTACTCGTCTAAATAACACCTGCATAAGAGAAAAATTATAATGAAATGTATAAAATATATTTAACAAAATGATAATGAGAATATGACATATTAATAATATGAAATTCAGCTAATGCTGTGCTGGGTAAAATCTGTAATTTTAAATGCATCCCTTAAGGGGAAAAGGGTTAAAATTCAATTGCTTAATCAAGCTGAGAATAGAAGAATGAGAATGAGGAGTGCCTGGATGGCTTAGTTGGTTGAGCATCTGACTTCAGCTCAGGTCATGATCTTGCGGTCTGTGAGTTCAAGCCCTGCATTGGGCTCTGTGCTGACAGCTTAGAACCTGGAGCCTGCTTCGGATTCTGTGTCTCCCTCTCTCTCTGGCCCTCCCTGCTTATACTCTCTCTCTCAAAATTAAATCAAAAAAATTTTTTAAAAAGGAGAATGATGAATATAAGAACCTAATCAAGGACATGGAAAAACATATATATAATACAGAAAATAAGCAAAGCCAAATGCTGGTTCTTTGAAAAGATTAATAAAACTGATAAATCTCTGACAAGATTACTCAAGAGAAAAATGGGAAAGTTACAAATTACTATCATCAGGAATGAAAGACACAGACTTAAAAAACTGAACACACTATTATGAACAAGTTTAAGCAAGTAAATTTGAAATTTTAAATAAAAGAATTAAATTTCTAGAAAAACACTACCAAAAGTGACATAGGAAGAAAGAGATTATCCTAACAATCTAGATCTGTAAAAGAAATTAAATCTAATAATACATTCCCACAAAGAAATCTCCAGGCCCAGATATTTTCATTGGTTAATTTTTCTTGAATATTTAAGAAAGAAATAGCAACAACTTTACAAAAACTCACCTATACCCTAGGAAAAGAGAGGTTCATTTTTTTTTCATGTCAGCATAACCTTAATACCAAAACCTGGCAGAGTTCTAACCTAAGGAATTATAAAATAACAAATTTATGTCCTTTAAAGCCACTAAGTTTGTAGCAACTTATTACAGCAATGACAAAAATCTAACATAACCCATTAATGATAAAAACTCTTACCAAACTGGACATAGAAGTGAAATCCTTAATCTGAGAGAGAGTATCCACCAAAAATTTAAACTAATTCACATATTTAACAATGAAACATTTAAAGCTTTCTCTCTTAGACTGGGAATGAGATAAGGATGTCTTCTAGCATTATTTCTATCAACATTGTATAGGAGTCCCTATCCATAAGGCAAAGGAAAAATATTCAAAATGGAAAGAGAAAAAACAAAACTACAATTATTCACACATAAAATGACGATATGCACACAAGAAAAGAAACCAATCTGGAGACAAACTATTAGAATTAATAATTCAAGATAAAAACACATTAACAATATACAAAGGGAGAGTCTAAGGTACTGGACATACACTGTCCTTTGATCTGGGTGTGAGTGTATCCATTTTGTGAAAATTCACAAAGCCATTCCATTATGGCGTTGTTTTGTACTTTTATACGTGTATGTTCATACTTCAGGAGAAAGATTATTGGGGGGGAAGACACATAAAGAGGCTGCACTGAATAATGATTAGAAGTATGTACTCTAAATCTAGACTTCTTCCTGGCCCTGCCTCTCCTATCTATGCGTCCTTACGCAAGTTACTTAATTTCTCAACCCTTCAGTATCACTATCTATAGAATGAATAACAGTATCTATCTACTAGTTTACTGAGATGATTGAGATAATACAAATAAAGTGCTCAAAACTTCCGAATGAACACTCACTAATTAATTATTAACTATTATATCCCATAGCCAAGAGACAACCCACAGACCTAAAAAACAGAAGAATTCACACTAGAAGAACAGAAGTAGTGACTCCAAAATAAGTATAATTAAAGGCTTCAAATAAATAAATAAATAAATAAATAAATAAATAGCTTCAAAGTATTTCAGAACAGAAAAACAGAAATTTATGAAGGACATTTGTAAAAAAAACAATCAGTGGACTATTTAAAAGTTTTTTTTAAGTTTATTTATTTTGAGAGAGAGAGCAAGAATGCTAGCAGGAGAGGGGCTGAGAGAGGAGGAGAAAAAAACCCCACCAGGCTCCACGCTGTCAGTGCAGAGCCCAACAGCAGGGCTCAATATCACAAACTGTGAGATCATGACCTGAGCCAAAGTCAGTAATAGGACACTTAACCAACTGAGCCACCCAGGCACCACAAAAGATATTTATAGGAAAGTATAATAATTGAAATAAAATTTTAGTACATATGTTAAACAGTACATTAATTATTGGTGAAAAGAGAATAAATTAGAAGAATTGCGGCCCCTGGGTGCTGCAGTCAGTCAAGCATCTGACCTCAGCTCAGGTGATGATATCATGTTCATGAGTTTGAGCCCCACATCTGGATCTCTGTTGCCAGCACAGAGCCCACTTCGGATCCTCTGTCTCCCCCTCTCTCTCTGCTCCTCATGCGTGCTCTTCCTCTCTTGCTCGCTCTCACTGTCTCAAAAATAAATAAGCATTAAAAAATAATAACATTTAAAACATAAGTTAGAAGAATAGTCTGAAGAAAAACCCTAAATGAAACAAGAAAGATAATAAATTTAAACAATAAACGAAAGCCATGGAAGCTAGATTTAGATGCTCCATATTATATCTAATCAGAATTCCAGATGGAGAGACTAGAGAGAACAGGGAACAGGTAATGGCTATTCTCATTATACCGAGATTTTTCAAGAGCAGAAGAAAGATTTGATTTCTTAAATGAAGAGACATACTGGGTCCCAAGCAGTACAAACAAAGGTAAATTCATGCCAAAATATCATTTGAAACTGCAGAACATCAGTAGTAAAAGAAAGCCTTAAAAGCTCCCAAGGAAAAAGATTTCCTAGAATAGAAAGATAATCACACTGACATAAATTCTAATCAGCCACAATAGATGCTGTGGCATGCCGGAAGCAGCCTGCACCAGCTCAAAAAGCTGGTTGTCAAATTTCCAGGAATCCTGTCAGACACTCACCATGGCAGTAGCTTGACATCACCACAGTGGGAATATTTATACCATAGAAATTGACAAATGCTACAAATCAGGGTTCTTTCCTCAACATCCAGAAAATATTTACCAAAACATTACTGAATAATCCCAGAGATGATAAAAATCTCCAAAATATTGATAGAATATAGATCCTAATATCTTATATTATGTCACCCCATCATTTGAGACAGAAGGGAAAAGAAAATATTTCCAACCTGAAACTAAAAAATATCTTTAATCCACAGACCTGTGCCAAAAGAAATACTACAAGCTATACTTGGGTAGGAAAAAAATAAACCCAGAGCTAAGGAATAAACAAATTAGTACCCTGTGTCCTTAAATGCAAACAAGTATTAACTATAAAAGGGTATAAATAATTAAATTTATGTTTAAAAAGAATGTGGAATTGGGGCACCTGAGTGCTCAGTCAGTTGAATGTCTGACTCTTGATTTTGGCTCAGGTCATGATCTCACAGTTCGTGAGATGGAGACCCCAGTCAGGCTCTCTGCTGACAGTGTGAAGCCTGCTTGGGATTCTCTCTCTCTCTCCCTCTGTCTCTACCTCTCCCCCACTTACGTGTGTGTGTGTGTGTGTGTGTGTGTGTGTGTGTGTGTGTGTCCCTTCCTCTCTCTCTCTCTCTCTCTCTCAAAAATAAATAAACTTTTTTAAAAAAAATACAGCATGGAATCAAAGTAGTGCTCATCAACAACATGGAAGAAAACAGTAACAGTAGTCAAGGAGATGTTGGAGCAATGTTTATTTTTTTAATCTTTTTTTTAATGTTTATTTTTTAGAGAGAGAAAGAGTAAGCAGGGAAGGGGCTGAAAGGGGGAGGGAGAGAGAGAGGGAGAGAGGAAGAGAGGGAAAGAAAGAATCCCAAGCAGGCTCCTCGCTGACTAGGGCTCAATGTCACAAGCCATGAGATCATGACCTGAGCCAAAATCAAGAGTTGGGTGTCCAACCAACTGAGCCACCCAGGTGCCCCATGGAGAGACGTTTAATAGACTAAAACTTTTGTGTTATTAAGGAAGAAGATAAAGCAACTGATTAATTTTTAGACTTTGTTATAAAAACATAGTTTAGTTTGTTTGAGGATGCATTGGAGATAGCCTGACACATATTAAGCACATGCTTAATATATATTTGCGGCATCTACCACCAAAGGAATTAAATCTTTCTTATTTTCCTTGAGTTGGAAAATAGCACTTCAGAAAAAAATGAAGAATTAAATACACCATAGTCTGTACAAGTACAAAACAACATTAAGACTTGCTACTCATTATAGCCAAGAGAGATATGGACCTAACGTTTAACACCACAACCATCTGGGCATGAAGTTATGAAAACACGCAATCTTGGTCATCTGTATTCAGTTTCAACTTGTTCTATTCCTCTGCCACGTTTACATCTCTAAGATGGACTGCAAGAGCCTACTACTCCTTTAGACCTCTCAAAACAAAATAGTTCTCAGAATATCATTGATATGTTTTTTTTCTTTATCAAACATATTTTAAGTAATTCTATACAGGGTGAGAATTTTTGGCATTGCTTATCAATTCCCATTCAAGATGTACAGAAATATAATTGTCTCTGTGCCAGACTCTGATACCATGAATTCCCCTGGTCAATTATTCTTTCCTGGAATTATACATTTAGTAATGCTAAGATTGAAACAGGATCTAGAGATAAAAACGCTTGGGGAGTAGTATACAAAGGGAGAAATTGCTTTCAAGTGGATTTGATTAATACCCTTATAAATCATTTTTGTTTTTTTTTTAACTTTCACACAGAAGATAAATTTGCTACAAGATATACCATCACCAAGAAAGAAATGCAGGGTAATAGACAACATCGTCCTACAGTCACTCTGAATTCTGATTTCCTCTTATGAATTTTCTCATCTCCTTTATAATGCCTTTAAAGTATACTTAATAATATTAAATATAAATAGACTGAAAAGTTCTCACTGAAGGCATCAGCTACTACACTGTCCTTGCCCCATCCAGCAGTTCCTTATGACCAGGGTGACCCAGTTTGCCTGGGAATACTCCCAACATATGACTCTTGTCTGGCATAAGTATTAATAATGCCTTGTTGCACACGCAGAGGTGTCCTCATTTAGACAATAAATTTTATGGTCACCCTCCTTATGAGCACACAGTTATGACTCTCCCAGATGAAGTGTAGAGGGAAGTAGATGAATATTACTGAGTGCTCACTTTGATTAAGTAAGGTAGTCACCGGGTTAGGCTGTGTAAGTTATTTCAGTAACATCTCAGTACTACCGTAGGAGGTGAGTAATATTTATTACTAACTTAGAGATGAGGAAAGTACTGTTCACAGGGTATGAAGTGGCCACAAAGCTATATATCTGATGAGTGGCTAAGCAAGGATCAGAATCCAGGTCCAAAGTTAAACCAGTGCTCTTCCTCCTGCACCATCTTCCCAATGAAAGGAAAATGGATCAGAATGTCAGTATCTACCCCTGTGAGATTTGGAAAATCTGTCCGTGCTCCTTACCAGAAGTCAAAGGCAGCAGACATTCATTGGAATGCAGTTCTGGGTGGCCGTCTGTGGGAGACAGAGTGCAAAGATGCCCACAACCAATCTCTCTTGTCCCACACCAACACCTCTTATGCAGCAGGTGGAGTCCATTGCCCCTCCCTTACATCTGGGATGGTCCTGTGACTGGCTTTGATCAATACAATGCAGTAAACTTGACACTGCCAGGTCCAAGCCTAGGTCTTAAGCTTGGAAGCTTCCCTTTTGCTTTCTTGCTACCTTGAGTGACCACATAAAGAACTCCAAGCTATCCTAATGGAAAAAGAAAGCACATGAAGAGAAAGGTCAGGTGGAGGAAAACCAAAGCAACCCAGCTGACAGGCACCACCAAGGCTCCCAACATGTGAGTGAGGCCATCTTGGACTTACAGCCTCTCCCAGCCCCAGATGAACATAGCTGCTTAAGTGAGCTTGGCCATCTCTGCGGAGTCCTGTCAGGATTTCCTGACCCGTAGAATTGTAAGCAATCAATGAGCATTGCTTTAAGATCCTGAGATTTGAGGAGGTTTTTGATGCAGCAATAGATACCTGATAAACCGTCTCTTTCCCCACCTCTTTATCTCTATCACTCAACCACACACCAGATCTCATCTTTCTGGGTCTTTTAGGAAGCCAGGAAATGACGCCCAGGTAGGAAAGGGCTGACCTGGAAACAAAATGGACCAGTAGACTTATCTCCTGTCAACATTTCCCAAGCCAACCCTGACCCACTTCTACTTTGTTTTTGCCTCAGAAAAAATTCTAAGGATTTCCCCCATTTCTGCTTTATTTTTCCATATCTCTACCTCATAATTTTAAGACGACTATCATATCCAGTTTTGTTCTTTCCTCAAGGAACCTAAAATCACAATTTTTATATGGCTATTTTTTAGCCTGAGGAAGATCCATAAATATGTGTATATTTATCTGTGTGCATGTACTGGTTTTCATTTATATTCCTTAGGTCTCAACTAAGTCAAAATTACATTTAATTCTATACACGGTTGAATCATACAAGATAAATGTCTGATCTCTTTATCTCTCAGTGCCAAGTAATAATGTACCAATTTCCAACAAGAAGCCCCTTTATTCCTCTATAAAAAAATTCTTTAATCCAATTCGATTCATTCAGTAGTCACAATATGAATATAGTACATTGACCTGAAGAGCTTATTCAGTATTTTTAAGAGATCTCAACTGTTACCAATGGCAACAAGAGAATCAGCTTGACATCTCACACTATAAAAACCTTACAGTCCATCTATAAGATGAGCCCAGCAGAGAACTGGGAGGTTTATGACATTTTAATCATTGATAATTTTGGTTGTTGCTGATGAGAAGACTTTTTAATGTGAGGAACTTGGAAAGGGTTCCAAGGACAGTTGCCAAGGTAATTAAAACAGCCTTGTAAATTGGTTTGAAGAATATGCCAGGCTATCAAAATGACCATAAGCCTATCTGACCCTCCTCCCCACCCTGGCCACCCCATCTATTCATCAGATGTTCTCAGCCTTAATTGAAATTGACAACACAATGATGACAAAAATGTGCCATGGCTCATGCAGCACATACTACTTCATAATCCCATAGAGAATGTGACACTAAATAATGAGATAGATCATTTATACCCTGCCAACTCCTGAAAGTTTTAGGTAGCTTATGTTAAAAATGCAGTAAGAATAATGCACAAAATTAATATAAGGCAAAGCCAGCCTTGAGTATTTTAAAATTTATAAGAGATGGAAGTAAAAAGAGTAGAAATTAACCCCCCAAAATGCTAAATGATGAAACATAGGACATATGGATATAACTATAGCCTTGACTATATAGAATGGAAGAGAGGTGGTGGAAGGAGAAGCGAAAATACACTCATAGTGAGATGTCATGGGGAGATGGAAGGAAGACAAAGTAGAGGCAGAGTACCAAAATACTCTTGGGTTCCAGTCTCCATAAAGTGCACTGTTGTAAAACTTTCAAGTGTCTCATTTAATCTTCACAGGAGTTGATGAAAAAATGGAGACCCAGAGCCCTAGTAACTTATCAAAGGCTCACAACCAGAAAGTGATGAAACAATTATGTCCAAATTAAAGCTGTATGACTCCAAAGCCAACACTCCTTCGGCCCAAACATTCTCAGTCAGCAAGGAATTCATTCAAGGGCACAAAGCAATACGATAAATAGTTTCATGCAAAGCAATTCTTTCACCCATGCAAAGGTGTTCCTTATGGGTCTATTTTCAGAGGACAGGTATGCTTCAGTGGTAAGACATTTGTATACAGTTGTTAAGGGCACAGGATACAGAGTAAGCAAAGAAAATTTGAATCCCAGTAGCATCACTTCCTAGCTGTGTGACCTTTATCAATTTACTACACCTCTTGCAGCTTTAGTTTCCCTGTCAGAAAAGTGGGGACCAGTATGCCTCACTGACTGAATGGTGAAGGGATGACCTAAAATAACACGATGCTAAGTGTTTGGCAGAGAGTTCTGAACACAGTAGAACATAATAAATGTAGACTATAATAATCTCTCTCTTCTCATCCTTATAACTATGGTTATTAAGATGGCCATGATTTTACTGAAGTCTTTATGGGTAAAATGACATGCACTCTGGGATTTACTTCAAAACACTTTAGCTTAAATAGGGGAGTGAGGGGAGTATTATGTGATAATAGAGAAAACAAGACCAACAGATGTTTGTGACTGTTGAAATTAGATGAAACTGGTACATTGGGTTCATTATACTATTCTCTCTACTTTTGTCTGTATTTGAAATTTCTCACAGTAAAAAGCTTTGAAAAATGTTCATGGTTAGTACCCAAAGAACACCTATGTGGTTGAAAATTGCCAGGACTAAAGACTAAGAAGATACGACTGAATTCTAGAGAAGACTGGCCTTTTCTCAGAAGGCCTCGTGGATCTGCTCCAGACCTGGACTGAGGACACTCTTTTTTTTTTTTTTTTTTTTTTTTTAATTTTTTTTTTCAACGTTTTTATTTATTTTTGGGACAGAGAGAGACAGAGCATGAACGGGGGAGGGGCAGAGAGAGAGGGAGACACAGAATCGGAAACAGGCTCCAGGCTCCGAGCCATCAGCCCAGAGCCTGACGCGGGGCTCGAACTCACAGACCGCGAGATCGTGACCTGGCTGAAGTCGGACGCTTAACCGGCTGCGCCACCCAGGCGCCCCAGAGGACACTCTTATTAAACCCAAGCTGTGGGGCGCCTGGGTGGCGCAGTCGGTTAAGCGTCCGACTTCAGCCAGGTCACGATCTCGCGGTCCGTGAGTTCGAGCCCCGCGTCAGGCTCTGGGCTGATGGCTCGGAGCCTGGAGCCTGTTTCCGATTCTGTGTCTCCCTCTCTCTCTGCCCCTCCCCCGTTCATGCTCTGTCTCTCTCTGTCCCAAAAATAAATAAAAACGTTGAAAAAAAAAAAAAACAACAACCCAAGCTGTGCAGCATGAAATTGGAAAGGGATGACCTTGTCCTTCAAAAGTTGAAGGACAAAATTTACCAATCTCCAGAGCTAAAGCTGATCATTTTCCCAACACCATCACCTTGGTTTACCTTCCTCCCATTTGCATCCATTGGTATCATCCAGCACTTTTATCCTTTCTGTTCCTACTATGGACCCCTCCCCCCAATAGGAACAGCTTCCCTGTTCCTTTAAACTTCCTTCTACCTGCCTGGGATTATAGCAAAAGTCTCTAAAGCTGGCCTTCTCCAAAAGTCCTGCAAATGATCTTTTCTCCATGGCTTTGAATGGCCCGATTTGCAACGCATTTCCTGAGTTAAACAAAATAGCATTTTTCAAGGCCTAGGTGCTTTTAAGAAGGAAAACACATTGTTATCCATCTGTATAAATTAATTGATCATAAATTAAGTAGCATGAGATTCCAGAGTGTGGGGGTTGTGGGAAGGAGAACATATTCAGAAAGAGGAGGTCATACTGAGAGACAAATTTCACAATTTAGTTCTACTATGTTTCCCAAAGAACTGTCTTATGTCTATACCCTGTAGTCCTGCTCCTTACCAAGACTTACCTGTGCACTGTCACAGGTAGCCACTTTCTGTTTTCTAAGCTAGAGAATAATGACCAACTTATGTTTGGTAAGGTAGAAACGACTAACACAGTATACATGACAAGATGGGAACCTCCTAGGGAGACATTCAGTCCATGTAGAAAAAACACGGACCTTAGAATCACAGTGCCTTAAGAGGGGCGCCTGGGTGTCTCAGTCAGTAATGATCAGGTGATGATCTCACGGTCTGTGAGTTCGAGCCCAGCATCGGGCTCTGTGCTGACAAGCTCGGAGCCTGGAGCCTGCTTCGGATTCTGTGTCTCCTTCTCTCTGCCCCTCCCCCATTTACACCTCTGTCTCTCTCTCTCTCTCTCTCTCTCTCTCTCTCTATCTCTATCTCTCTCTCTCTTTCAAAAGTAAATAAAAGTTAAAAAAAAATTGGGGCACCTGTGTGGCTCAGTCAGTTGAGCGTCTGACTTTGGCTCAGGTCATGATCTCGTGGTCCGTGGGTTCAAGGCCTACGTTGGGCTCTGTGCTGACAGCTTGGTGCCTGCTTCGGATTCTGTGTCTCCTTCTCTCTCTGCCCCTCCCCCACTCATGCTATGTCTCTCTGTCAAAAATAAATAAACATTAAAAAAAATTTTTTAAGTTAAAAAAATTTAAAAAAAAAAGAATCACAGTGTCTAAGAAAAGATAGAAAACAACTGGTCCTCTATTTCATTCATCAGTGCCATAAGATAAAATTTTAGGGGTGCCTGGGTGGCTCAGTCGGTTAAGTGTCTGACTCTTGATTTCAGTTCAGGTCATGATCTCACAGTTTGTGGGTTCAAGCCCCACACTGGGCTCTGTCCTGACAGTGCAGAGCCTTCTTAGCATACTTTCTCTCTCTCTCTCTCTCTCCCTCTCTCTCTCTCTGTCCCTCCCCCACTCACTTGTGCTCTCTCTCTCTCAAAGAAAATAAAAAAGTAAAGTGCTAGACTTGTATTTATGCTATTAAAAATCATCTGTGCATTTGTTTTCTGAAATTGATTGCACTAGGAAGGTACAAACAACCCTTGACCAGCTAACTTTACCTCTTCTTTTAACAATATCAATGTTTCACTATATAGCCACATGGAATTCATCTTAACAAAGTAGAATTTAACATATCAGTTCCATTCAGCATTTTCTCACAAGCATGAATAGTGACAGCACCAGTATTTCTAGAACCTTTGTAGTGAACTGCAGCCAATAGAATAGTCTCATTGTTTTGGTTTCACCAAATTCTGCAATTTACTCAATTGTTCTCTCTGGCCCTTTGCATAAGTAGATTGAAGATATTTGCCTCCACTTAAATTCTTTTGTGAAACTTGAAATTACTTTCAGTATTAGTGGTATTTTTCTTTGAGAAATCAGCAGCTAAATAACAAAGAAAAAATTTAGCTAAACATCATCTTACAGATTTCACCCACAAAAAAAGGGGGGGGGGTTATTTATTTATTACCAATCCAACCTACCCATTCTCTCTTTTTTAGACAGAAGCCATTAAAGGTCAAGTGAAAGCATTCTATTAAGAAACAATGGAGCTCAGACTTAAAGCACACATGGCCAAAGGTGCTGCAAACCAGGGATTGGGAGAAGATTAGAGGCAGTGAATAATAATTCTTCAAGTCTTGCAAGAAAAAATGGCATCCAACAAACCAAAAAGCAGACTCAACTATGGAAAACAAACTGATGGTTACCAGAAGAGAGGTGGATGGGGCGGGGGGGGGGGGGGGGGGGGAGATGGGTGAAAGAGGTGAAGGGGATTAAAGAGTACACTTACCTTGATGAGCACTGAGTAATATATGGAACTGTTGAATCACTATAGCGTACACCCAAAACAAATAAGATACTGTATGTTAACTAAATGGAAATTAAAATAATTTTTAATGGCCTCCAATTAAAATATATTGCAAAAAGTGGGAGAGACAAATAATGGAAAGAGTAATAAAGTGGAAAAGACAAAGCCTGAAGAATTTTGGTGGAAAAAGTACTGGATGGATGCCTAACGACTAGGAAAGTGGAGTATTTCCTGAAGCGGAAGGGATTTACTGACAATGCTGAAAATACTTGGGAACCTGAAGAAAATTTAGATTGTCCAGAGTTAATTGAAGCATTTCTTAATTCTCAAAAAGGAGATACAAAAAGAAAACCTTTATCTGACAGTGAATCTAACGACAGCAAATCAAAGAAAAGAGATGCCACTGATAAGCCAAGGCTTTACCGGAGGTCTTGACCTAAACAAAAAATTAGTGCCGTAGACAGCAGTGGTGAATTAATGTTTGTCATAACATGGCAATATTGAGATGAGGCACAGCTGGCCAAAGAGGCAAATATGACGTGTCCTTGAATTGTAAATGCTTTTTATGAACCGAGACTAACTCAGCATCTATTTAAATTCCAGTTAGTTAACATACAGTATAATATTAGTTTCAGGGATAGAATTGAGTGATTCATCACTTAGATACAACACCCAGTGCTCATCTCAACAAGTGCCCTCCTTAATGCCCATCACCTATTTAACCTATTCCCCCACCCACCTCCCCTCCAGTAACCATCAGTTTGTTGTCTATAGTTAAAAGTCTGCTTCCTGGTTTGCTTCTCTCTTTTTTTCCCTTATGTTTATCTGCTTTGTTTCTCAAATTCCACACATGAGTGAAATCATATGGTGTTTGTCTTTCTCTGAATGGCTTATTTTGCTTAGCATAATACTCTCTAGCTCCATCCATGTCATTGCAAATGCCAAGTTTTGGTTCTTTCTGATGACTGAGAAATATTCCATTATGAATATATATATATATATATATATATATATATATACACACACACACACACACGAGTATATATACACACATACACACATATTATATATATATATATATATATACATATATATACTCATGTGTGTGTGTGTGTGTATATATATATATATATATACATATATATATATATATATATTCTATTGTGTGGTATATATACCACATCTTTATCCATTCATCAGTCAATGGACATTTGGGTTCTTTCTTTAAATTGGCTATTGTTGATAATGCTGCCATAAACACTGGGATGCATGTGTTCCTTCCAATTACTATTTTTGTATCCTTTGGATAAATACCTAGTAATGCAATTGTTGGATTGTAGAATAGTTCTATTTTTAACTTTTTGAGAAATCTCCATACTGTTTTCCAGAGTGGCTACATTCCCACCAACAACATAGAGCATTCCCCTTTCCCACATACTCACCAACACCTGTTGTTTCTTGAGTTATTGATATTTGACACTCTGACAGGTGTGAGGTGGTATCTCACTGTAGTTTTGATTTGTGTTTCCCTGATGATGAGTAATGCGGAGCATCTTCTCATGTGTCTGTTGGCCATCTGTGTCTTCTTTAGAAAAATGTCTATTCGTGTCTTCTGCCCATATTTTAAGTGGATTATTTGTTTTTTGAGTGTCGAGTTTGATAAGTTCTTTATAGACTTTGGATAATAACCCCTTAACAGATATGTCATTTGCTAATATCTTCTCCCATTCCAAAGGTTGTCTTTTAGATTTGTTGAATGTCTGGGACACAAGAGGGGACATTTTTTAAAATATAATTTATGGTCAAATTAGCTTCCATACAACACCCAGTGCTCATTCCAACAAGTGCCCTCCTCAGTGCCCATCACCCACTTTCCCCTCTCCCCCACCCCCCCCCCATCAACCCTCAGTTTGTTCTCTGTATTCAAGAGTAACAGGGAAAATTATTCACTCTTCTGGGAGTGCTTCCCTGAGAGCAGCAAGCATGGAGGCCCCTCACTGAGAACAAAGTAACTGGCTGGTGCCAGTTGAATGTTTGTGCCCCAACATTTTTCAGATCACTATTTTCATGCTGTCTGCCTCTGGGTTGCTTGTCTGTCTGGAGGAGTGCAGTGCAATTTGGGTTCTATCCCAGCCAAGCCTGCTGAATTTTAAAACTCTAAATTTCAGAAACATGCTGTGGCTGGGGTCTGTGCTGATCTCCTGGGGAAGGGTCTCACTGTGCAGGGACTGATGCAGGTTTGACCGAGAAGGGCAGTGGCACCAAAATGCAGGGGTGTGGGATTTGCAGCAAAGCAGGCTAAACAGTCAGTGTCTCAGCACCCCAGCAGGTGTCTCTGCGCCCATGCTGAGGGATGGGGGGGGGGGGGTGGGGGTGGCACGGTGGGAGTGGCACCCTCTGGCTCTTTTGTCCCCAGAGAAGGGTCTCTACAAAAACCACCTCTCACAGATGTACTCTAAGAAGAGTGACAGTCTCTCCCCATGTGCCTTAGGAAACCCTCAGATGGCACCATCTGCCGTGGCATTGCTTGCCTGCCTTCTCTCCAGGAGTAGGATAGCACCCTCAGGGCTCTATCACAGCCAAACCCTCGACCCCTAAAACTCCAGTCTTAGGAGCCCCACTGGTTGCAAAAACTCAAAGATCAGCCCCTCTCATTCTTTCAGCCAATGGTTTTGGGGAAGCGTTCTCCTTGTGTGTATCCACTCCACTCTCTCTTGTCTTTCTCTGTGACCGGGGTCCCCTCCCCTCTGCAATCTGTTTCTCCCCTAAACCACATCTTTCCATATCCTACATTCCTGTATGTAGATTCTCTCTCCCTCTAGTTGTGCAGTTTGTTCTGTCAATCCTCAGATTGATTTCTTGGGTATGAAGAATGATTTGATATTTGCCTAGCTGTGTTTGAAAGACAAGGCAAGCCTAGAGTTAGTCCTCCTACTACACCACCATCTTATCTCTCTGTCTAGCACTGGTTACTTTGAATAAATACTGTCTGCATTGTTTTTTTTATCAGAAAAGAATATTTGAGATCATGTGTTATTTTGACCATTATATTATCACTTGAGGCCATATATTATTTCCTTTGCATTAGAGAACAGCTTTTCTAAATGTTGGTGGAAATCCCCATAGTTATTACTCAATCAGAATTTGTATTTAACTCCTATATGCCTAAGGACCATTCTGGATTTTTTGTTATTTGGGGTTTTTTCATGTGTATATATAACACATATGTAAATGGTTTTCTTTTTCTTTTCTTTTTCTTTCTCTTTCTTTCTTTCTTTTTCTTTTTCTTTCTTCCTTTCCTTCCTTCAACATTCACCAAAACAAAACAGAATTTCATAACCATGGATAAGCCCATGTTTCTTGGATGCCATCATTTTGAGCAACCTAAGAAATAAGTCACTTCAAGTTAAATTGAAATTTTTCCTAAAGCCCTAAACTTTCAAATTAAATAGATAATTTTATAATTAATTGGATAATTTAAATATAAAGTAAATGATTTAAATTGGACCATTAGGCTCTTTCCATAATGTGGCTATTGTTGAAAGTGCTGCTATAAACATTGGGGTACAAGTGCCCCTATGCATCGGCACTCCTGTATCCCTTGGATGGTTTATATACACAATGGAATACTACGTGGCAATGAGAAAGAATGAAATATGGCCTTTTGTAGCAACGTGGATGGAACTGGAGAGTGTGATGCTAAGTGAAATAAGCCATACAGAGAAAGACAGATACCATATGTTTTCACTTATATGTGGATCCTGAGAAACTCAACAGAAGACCAAGGGAGAGGACAAGGCAGGGGGGAGTTACAGAGAGGGAAGGAGGCCAACCATAAGAGACTCTTAAATCCTGATAATAACTGAGGGTTGATGGGGGGTGGGAGGGAGGGGAGGGTGGGTGATGGGTATTGAGGAGGGCACCTGTTGGGATGAGCACTGGGTGTTGTATGGAAACCAATTTGACAATAAATTTCATATTTAAAAAAAATAAATTGGACAATTTAAAAGCAGCCATATCAGAATCCATATCCATATTTTATCTGCAAAAGCCCTGAAAGACTAACAACAACCTCCCCACCCAAATGAGGAAACTAGAGAAGTCCTGGTGTGTTGTAATTAGGTAAGCGAGGTTAGGTAAATGGACTTTTATATTCTTTTATTATTTCATTTTATTTTATTTTTAGTTAAATGGACATTTTGGAGATTCCTCCTGGTGAACCATTACTTTACACGTAATGCCTAAAAGAGATTGACTAAATGTGTCTAAATGCAACTAAATGGGACTAAAAGGTCATGATTCAAGGAATGCCTAAAACTTCATTCTTGGAAACCTAATGATAATCAGATGGTTAAAGATGTCAGCAATTTAGGACCTGCTGCAATAAATGGGTGAACAGACTTCTGTAATCTTAATCCTTGACCTGCGTGTGTTTTCTTTATCCCAACTCCTTTTTTACATGTAGGCTCAATCTTCTCAGTATTTGGGTTACTGAGTTCTGCTTCCTAGCAGAAGCTAGGAAAAAAACAATAACTTTGTAGTAATCAGAATGTTATCCAACTGCATGTTACTTACTTTAGTGTACACAGTACTCAATAAACAGTTTTATTTTCAAAAAGAAAAAGAAAAAAGAAACAATGTATTCTTCCCTATAAACTCTAGATAAATTATTTAGTCCTTCTCTTTTTTTCCTCACAGAACTGAAGCTCAGAGATATTTTTATATATTCCCTTAGTCTGAAATTACCTACGTAACTTGCTTGTGATTGAAAGCTTTCCAAAAACCATTTGGGTCTCCGTGCATCACTCTAGTGACCACATGTTAATTCTAGTAACTAGACTGCAGCCAACACACGTCACACGTGTGTTTCCTCTGCCGCCAGTCTTGCACGCCCACACCTTATTACTAAAGCAATTTAAAGAACTGTATTCTGAAATGATAAAACAATTCTTTTCATGTTATTTTTCGCTTCTAGATTTCTCACTTCAGTTGAATGGGACATGCTTACACCACTAACCAGACTGATGACCCACCTTGTGCTGCCCCATCTGTGTATGTGCAGACTCTCTTGGTCCATTGAACAGCCTTTGGCTGCAGTTGTTCACTGACCTGTCTATTGCCCCTTTCAGATCGGGAGTTTCTTTAAGGCAAGAATCATCTCTCGTATGCCTCTAAGTCCCTAATCATCTGGCACAATGCCTGGCACACAGGAAATGCTCAAAAGTTAGTGTTGAATGAACACATGACACATACAATATACTGTCCTATGAGTAAAACCATGTCTGATACACAGAGGAAATTTCATACCAACTTCGACATGCTTTTTTTTTTCTCTTTTTCTTTTCTTTTTTAAGTAGGGCCCATGCCCAACATGGGGCTTGAACTCATGACTCCAACATTAAGAGTCGTATGCTCTGCTAACTGAGCCAGACTGACACTCCAATATTCTCAACTATAACTGTTATGTGTCTAAATGCAGATTTAAAGTATGTATATATATATATATGTACATATATATGTAAATATATATGTAATATATGTACTAATTAGTAATATGTATAATTAGTAATATATTTATATATAAATATAAAATAATATATACTAATATATATAACTATATATGCGTGTGTGTATGTGTATATATATACTTGGCCCTTTGCATCTGTCTTTCATTCTAGGAAATATCCTTTATTTCTCTGAGTATATCCTTCATTCTATTTCTCAATCCATGAGATTATATTTTCTCCTAAAACTCCTACTAATCAAATGTTACAACTTCTATATCTGTTGTCTCTTAACTGCATATTCATAGATTTATCCATTTATTCCATTTATGTATCTCTATCTCTTTGTGCTGTGTTCTAAGAGAAATTTCTTTAGCTTGAGTGCTCAGCTGTATCCATTGGTTCATGCATTAAATTTTTTCCCAGTACTATATTTCTATTGAGGTAATTTACATACAGTGACATGTACAAGTTTTAAGTATAGTTCAATGAGTTTTAGCAAATGTATATAGCTATCTTTCATGAAAGATCTCAATTTATTGTTACCTACAAATCCATCCTGAAAAAAATGAATAATTGAACTTCAGGAAAAAGAAAATGGAGTTCAGAGGAATAAACAGCCATATGAAGTATTACAAAAATGTATTCTTAAATCTAAAGAATCGTTTGTTAAAATATTCAAAATAATCTGACACTAAACTCCAGTTAAAATCAACACAGGAATGAGCAAAGAGGAGGAAGCAGAAGACAAATGCATACTACATTTTTTTATTGTTTTAATGGAAGGCTATATAGACACTAATTAACTCTATACATAAGAACAATACATGTAAAGGTTTCTGTTAAATTTTAAGAGCAATCCCAGTAGAGTAACAACAACAACAAAAAAAGTGGATAATCAGAGCATTTTGGTAGGTCCATTGTGAGAAGGTAATATTTGAACTCAAACTGAAAGGGTGAGAAGATCTTACCAGGCAATGTAGGGAAAGAATATTCCAGACAGAGGAAAAAGCATGTGCAAAGGACCAGAGGCAGCAAAGAGAATGGCATGTCTGAGGAACAGAAAAGAGACCAGTAGAGCTGGAGCTCTGAGAAGAGTGAGAAGGAAGCAGTTAGATCTGAAAGGTAGGAAAGAGGCACCATGCAAGGCCTTTAGACAATTTCAAAGGTTTGGATTTTATTCTAAGTTCTGAGGGAAGCCTTTGAAGTGTTTTAAGCAAGGGACTGATTTATGTTTTTTATGAAACCATTATGGAGAACAAGTTACAGAGGAAGAAAAATGGAATTCCGGAGAGTAGGTCAGAGGCAATGGGGACTGGGTTAGGAGACGGCGATGGTGACAGAACAAAGTGGAGGAAATGGGGGAATATTTTAGAGGGAACACTGACAATCCCTGCCTGGATATCCCCGGATATGAGGGGTGACGGAGAGGAGAAAACTGAAGATGTCTCTCAGGCTTCTTGTTTTCACAGAAAAGCTGTTTTATAAGTAGGTGAATGGCTTTCATAACTGGGTGGCCCTCACTGGGCTAGGAAAGGACTCCATCTGAGAAGAGAACAGGGAGTGGGGTGGAAAACCCCTGCCCTATTTCAAACCGTGAAGATGCAGATGCCCTATTAGATGTCCCAGTGCAGGTGTCGTGCACAAACAATACACAAACCTGGCATTGCTGAACAGTTCAGTGATCTTCAAACACAGGGGACTGGTGAGATGATCTTGGAGAGAGTGCATGGATGCAGAAGGCCCAGGGTGGACAACCACGCTTTCCAAATGCCAGCAAGTGAACAAGAAAAGGAGAGGCACAAAAGATGCTAAGGAACAGCTGCCAGAAGGAGGAAGGTAAATCTCTGTACATCAAATGATCATTTAACATGTAAGTATTTCTTTCAGCTCCAATTAATATTTAAGGATGGTGTTCCATCCAAAGAAAAAAATCCTAGTATGTGCTTCAATTTTAGCTATGTGACTCAGTTCCTTCCATGACGCTGGCTCCCAACTAATGGCTGAATTTTCATTCAGTGATTGCTATCCTCCGTTTCCAAAATCTACATCTCATTATCAGGTCATCCTCAAAGCTACTGAAAAAATTACTAAATAATTTCCTTTTCTCCTCCTGGTTCCCTTTCTCCTCTTATACTCAATCTCACTAACGGAGAAAACAAATGGTGTTCCAGGAGTTGGAGTTAAAAACAACTCTTCCGGAATAGTTATAACTCTATCATTTGATAGAAAGAGAAAGGACATTGGTCTCAGGAAGATTTGAGTCTGAATCTGGCTCCATCAATTTCTAGTTCTTTCACCTTGAGCAAACCCCTGAAATTTTCTGAGCTTGCTTCTTCTTCTATAATGCAGAGAATGTTCCCACCCAACTTTTAGGATTGTTAAAAGTTTTAGAAATAATACACATAAATACTTGGCACAAAGTAGGATTCAATGAATAGTAGCCATGTAATAACATTTTAATTCCTCCCTGAGAAGACCTAAAAATCTTACTTTCATTGTAATTCAAGAACCCCTCTGCAGATCCATTAAAATATATACTGGCAATATAGTACCACGGACAGGCATCAGAGCTTTGAAGAATAGAAAGAGGAATAAAATATGCTCTGTGGCTTCATGGAGCTTTGCTATCTGCCACAATGATTCTCAAATTTAGAGACATGTCACAATCATCTAAGGAAACTTGGGGGGGAGGGTGGGGGAATACAGATTCCAGGCACCACACCAGTAAACTTTGATTCAGTAAATCTGAAATAAAGTCCAAGAATCCAATTCCACCAATCCTACCTATGTACAATGACTCTGATGGACACCGAAATTTAAAAGCCACTAACTGGGTAAATGAGAACCCCTAGCAGGATGTCCTCCTAGCCCATGGTCCAGCATCACAGCATGGTAGGGAAGGGAAACAGAACTTTAGGACAGTTGACCATGAAGGTACTTTTCAACACTCATTCCCCTTCATATGGATTGTAATTCTAGAATTGTATTCCATACAGCAACACAGCTCAAGGGAAAATGGAGGCATACTGCAGGGGAAGTGTGATAGGAAATAACCTACCATAGCTTCCTAAGAAAGTGCAGAATTTTCTCTATGGCTCTTAAGTCATAAACTAAAAGGGATCATAGAAATTATTCTGGAACGATGTCACCAAATGGCAAAGTAGCCCCAGCCTCCACCCCTGACAAAGATGAACAATTAGACAGCTATCCACAAACACGAGCAGCCCTGAGAGAGGTCAGGAGTCCACCCAAGAAACTTCAGCAACACAATGGAACAAAAAACCTGAGAATAACCACACGAAAAGGGAAGGAAAAATTGTTTCCTTTTGCCTGCATCATTCCATCCTCCAGACTGGTTCTGATGAACACAAGAGGTAACTCCCCAACTAGAAAGAGTTCTCCCCCCCCCCCCAGAAAAGGGAGAGCAGAGTGAGTGACGAGCTTTGCCAGCCTTTCAGGACCACTTTGGTTTTTACTCCATGCAGAGACTGACAAAGCTGAGGCATATAGAATTAATTGGCTAGGAACAAGGATGAAGGGCAGGAGCTACCAATATCAGCCATGGGCAGAAGTGACCATGGTTCCTAGTGCCCTGCTCTGCAGAGAACACAGCTACTTTCACCCCTGAAGAAACCAATGACCATTACAGCTATGGACGCATGCAGATTTCACTGATCTTTACCTCACAGGTATTCACACTCAACAGATACCAGCCATCTGAGTCTCTTCTAGCCCCCCACCAAAGTCTGGGATCCAGGCCAGCAGCCACGGCATGGCATGGACTAGGCAGTCCTCTGCAGCTGCATGAATGCAAAATACCACTCTAGACGCCCACAGCTAACCCCCACTACTGTGTGTACACTCGGGGCGAGCCCACCTAGCCATGCACTTGCACACCGCAAGTCTGGCTCCCGTCAGCCATTTCTACTGCTGTGTGCGTGCCCATGGTGAGATCTTGCAGCCATAGAAGTACAAACAGACAGCAAAGGCCCTATAGCTGCTTGTGGACCTGGACTCAGCCCTACCTCCAGTTGCTGGCCTATAGCACCACATGCACTTACAGCAAGCCCCCCAGCAGTTCACCTGCGTGCCCCCACCCGATCTTTGTCACCAGCCTCCACTGCTCTGTGCATGCTGTTGGGAGACCCTGCAGCTGGTACACCAACAGCCAGGGCCATCGAGGCAGCCAGTGTACCCACAGCTGACCCAAGCCTTTGCTGCTGGCCCTGGCCCAGTCCTTCTCTTTATACAAGCAACTGCAACTGGCCCCCACAGTTCAGTGCGTGTGCACAACCAGCTCCGGCCCTAGCTGCTTGACCTGGAGGCACTGCTGAGGACCCCAACAGCCCTTGCAACCACTATGGAGCCCCACAACACTTGACAAGGACCACACACTTGTCAATGCTATGGACCCAAGCAGCCTAACATCACACCCTCCTGAACCAAGAGTCCCTACACATCCCTGTACTTAGCATCCTGCAGGACTAGAACCAGGGTCACAGCACACTCCAGCAGGCCCCCACCTGAGGGTGAAGGCCTTTCTTTACGGACGCCAATCCATAAAGTCTGGAAGAGGTGACTGCTTCTTCAAATAAAACAAAAGACAAAAATCACGTGATAATCTCAATAAATGCAGAAAAGCATTTTACAAAATATAACATATTTTCATTATAAAAATATTCAAAACATTGGATATAGAAGGAATACACAGCAACATAACAAAGGCCATTTATGACAAGCCAATAACTAGCATCATACTAATGGTACAAAGCTGAAAGCCTTTCCTCTAAGATCAGGAACAAGACAAGGGTGCCCACACTCACCACTCCTGTTAAACATAGTGCTGAACAATTAGACAAGAAAAAAGAGATAAAAGACATCGAAATCAAAAGGAAAGAATAAAATCATCTTTCATTGCAAATGATACGATCTTATATAGAGAAAATCCTAAAGACCCACCAAAAAACTGTTGGATCTACTCAACAACTTCAGTAAAATTTCAGGACACAAAATCAACACACAGAAATTAGTTGTATTTCTATATACTAACAAACAATATGTGAAAAAGAAATTTAAAAAACAATACCATTTGCAATAGCATCACAAGCAATAAAACACTTAGGAATAAATGTAACCAAGGAGGTAAAAGATCTTTACACCAAAAACTAGAAGACTTAAATGAAAGAAATTGATGACACAAACAAATGGAAAGAAATTTCATGTTCATGGATCAGAAAAATTAATATTGTTAAATGGCCAAAGATCGAAGGCTATCTATGGATTCAATGCAATCCCCATCAAATTTCCAATGGAATTTTTCACAGAAATAGAAAAGACAATTCTAAAATCTGTATGGAACCACAAAAGACCCTAAAGAGCCAAAAAAATAATCTTGAGATAGAACAAAGTTGGAGGTATCACACTTCCTGAGTTCAAACTGTATTATAAAGCTACAGTAGCAAAAACAGTATGGTACTGGCATAAAAATAGACACATAGACCAATGGAACAGAATTCAGAACTGAGATAAATGCTCAATATACAATCAACTAATATTTGACAAGGCAATCAAGAATACTCAATGGGGAAAGGATAACCTTTTCAACAAATAGCGTTGGGAAGAATAGATAACCACAGGCAGAAAAATAAAACCAGACATCTATTTTACATCACTCAAAAATGAATTTGAATGGATTAAAAACTACAATTTAAGAAATCATTAGGGGCGCCTGGGTGGCGCAGTCGGTTAAGCGTCCGACTTCAGCCAGGTCACGATCTCGCGGTCTGTGAGTTCGAGCCCCGCGTCGGGCTCTGGGCTGATGGCTCAGAGCCTGGAGCCTGTTTCTGATACTGTGTCTCCCTCTCTCTCTGCCCCTCCCCTGTTCATGCTCTGTCTCTCTCTGTCCCAAAAATATATACACGTTGAAAAAAAAATTTTAAAAAAAAGAAATCATTAAAGGACAAAGGGCTAGTATCTAAAATCTATAAAGAGCTCACCAAACTCCACACCCGAAAAACAAATAACCCAGTGAAGAAATGGGCAGAAAACATGAATAGACACTTCTCTAAAGAAGACATCCAGATGGCCAACAGGCACATGAAAAGATGTTCAGCGTCGCTCCTTATCAGGGAAATACAAATCAAAACCACACTCAGGTATCACCTCACGCCAGTCAGAGTGGCCAAAATGAACAAATCAGGAGACTATAGATGCTGGAGAGGATGTGGAGAAACGGGAACCCTCTTGCATTGTTGGTGGGAATGCAAATTGGTGCAGCCGCTCTGGAAAGCAGTGTGGAGGTTCCTCAGAAAATTAAAAATAGACCTACCCTATGACCCAGCAATAGCACTGCTAGGAATTTATCCAAGGGATACAGGAGTACTGATGCATAGGGGCACTTGTACCCCAATGTTCATAGCAGCACTCTCAACAATAGCCAAATTATGGAAAGAGCCTAAATGTCCATCAACTGATGAATGGATAAAGAAATTGTGGTATATATATACAATGGAATACTATGTGACAATGAGAAAAAATGAAATATGGCCTTTTGTAGCAACGTGGATGGAACTGGAGAGTGTGATGCTAAGTGAAATAAGCCATACAGAGAAACACAGATACCATATGGTTTCACTCTTATGTGGATCCTGAGAAACTTAACAGGAACCCATGGGGGAGGGGAAGAAAAAAAAAAAAAAAAGAGGTTAGAGTGGGAGAGAGCCAAAGCATAAGAGACTGTTAAAAACTGAGAACAAACTGAGGGTTGATGGGGGGTGGGAGGGAGGGGAGGGTGGGTGATGGGTATTGAGGAGGGCACCTTTTGGGATGAGCACTGGGTGTTGTATGGAAACCAATTTGTTCAATAAATTTCATATATATAAAAAAAAACAATGAAATGCCAAAAAAAATAAAATAAAATAAAATAAAATCAATAAAATTGGAAAAAAAAAAAAAGAAATCATTAAAGGAAGGAAAATCATAAAGGAAATCATAAAATTCCTTGAAAAACAAAACTTTGGGAATAGCTCTTTGACATCTTTCTTGGCAATTATTTTTAGGATATGACATCAAAAACACAGGCAACAAAAGCAAAAACCAAATATGACTACATCAAACTATAAAGCTTCTACACAGGAAAGGAAACCATCAACAAAATGAAAAGGTAACTTACAGAATAGAGGAAAGTTCTTGCCAACCATATATATGGTAAGGGACTGGTATCTAAACTACAAAAGAACTCCTACAACTCAATAGCAAGAAAACAATCATTAAAATTGGTCAGAGGAGTTGAACAGACATTTCTCTTAAAAAGACATATAAATGGCCAACATGTACATGAAAAGATGCTTAACATCACAAATCATCAGGGAAATGCAAACCAAAACCACAATGAGATATCACCTCACACCTGTTAGAATGGCCATGACGAGAAACAGAAGAGGGGCGCCTGAGTGACTCAGTCAGTTAAGCATCTGACTCTTTATTTTGGCTCAGGTCATGGACTCATGGTTCATGAGATTGTGTTCCAAGTTGGGCTCTGTGCTGACAAAGTGGAGCCTGCTTGGGATTCTCTCTCTCTCCCTCTCTCTCTCTCTGCCCTTCCCCAGTTGTGCACACTCTTGCTCTCGCTTTCTCTCTCTCTCTCTCTCAAAATAAATAAGTAGACTTTTAAAATAAATAAATAGGGGGGCGCCTGGGTGGCGCAGTCGGTTAAGCGTCCGACTTCAGCCAGGTCACGATCTCGCAGTCCGGGAGTTCGAGCCCCGCGTCAGGCTCTGGGCTGATGGCTCGGAGCCTGGAGCCTGTTTCCGATTCTGTGTCTCCCTCTCTCTCTGCCCCTCCCCTGTTCATGCTCTGTCTCTCTCTGTGCCAAAAATAAATAAAAACGTTGAAAAAAAAAATTTAAAAAATAAAATAAATAAATAGGGGCGCCTGGGTGGCGCAGTCGGTTAAGCGTCCGACTTCAGCCAGGTCACGATCTCGCGGTCCGTGAGTTCGAGCCCCGCGTCGGGCTCTGGGCTGATGGCTCAGAGCCTGGAGCCTGTTTCCGATTCTGTGTCTCCCTCTCTCTGCCCCTCCCCCGTTCATGCTCTGTCTCTCTCTGTCCCAAAAATAAATAAACGTTGAAAAAAAAAATTTTTTTTTAAAAATAAATAAATAAATAAATAAATAAATAAATAAAAATTTAAAAGTCAAAAACAGAATTACCACATGATCCAGTAATCTCACTTCTAGGTATATATCCAAAGGAAATAAAATTGCTATCTTCAGATATCTGCAATCCCACATTCATTGAAGAATTATTCACAATAGTCAAGATATGAAAACAACCTAAGTGTCCATCTAGGAATGGACAGAAAAAGAAAATGTTATATAAATGGAATAATATTCAGCTATGAGAAAGAGGAAAATCCTGGTCCCTTGAGGGCATTACTTTAAGTGAAATAACTCAAAGAAAAATAAACACCATATGAGCTCACTTATACGTGGAATCTGAAAACATCAAACTCATAGAAACAGAAAGCAGAATGGTGGTTGCCAAGGCCTGAGAGGGAGAAATGGGGATATATTGGTCAAAGACTACAAACTTTCAGCTATGAGATGTTCTGGAGTATGTTCTAGAGATCTAAGGTACAGTATGGTAACTACAGTTAGCAATTCTCTATCATATACTGGAAAGGTACCATGACATTGTAGCTTTAATATTCTCTCCATATCAACAACAACAACAAAATGGTAATTATGTAAAGTGAAGGATGTGTTAACAACATTATTATGCCGAACATTTCTTAATATACACATGTATCAAATCATCACATTGTACACCTTAAACTTACGCAATGTTTTGGGGCACCTGGGTGGCTCAGTTGGTTAAGTAGCCAACTTCAGCTCCAGTCACGATCTCACCGTTCATGAGTTGGAGCCCCACATCAGGCTCTCTGTGCTGACAGCTCAGAGCCTGGAGCCTGCTTCGGATTCTGTCTCCCTCTCTGCCCTCCCCGCTTTGTGCTCTGTCTCTCTCTCAAAAAGTAAGTAAACATTAAAAAAAAAAAATTAACTTATACAGTGTTTAGGTCAATTAAATCTCATTGAAGCTGGGAAAAAAAGAGAGGAATTATTCTGTCCAGTGTATCTCTCATTGTGGTCTGTCGCCCACTACAGGGACTTCCTAGAGCCAAACACTGATGCTATGTTTCCAGGAAAGTAATGTAGAATTATATATACTTTCTTTTTGAATGGCTTAAAGACATACTAATTACTATGACTTTATAAAAATTTGACATTCATGAATAAAAATTATGACACTGCTAGGATGTACTGAGGTCTCCAAATTCAGTGCGAATTCCTCGAACCAGACTGCTGTGCGCCATTCAGCAGACGTGCAAAGCTCCTCCCTGGCACGTGGGAATGCATACAGTCGGCACACCCGTGATTCTCAGAAACATGCTCTATTGGTGCCTCAAACAAGCTGTCCTGAGCCCACTGTGGTATGCTGCCTTTGTTATTTTAGCTAAAATACATTTAGAATTAATGTTTTACTTTTGTGAATTATTTTGTTTTCATGTATTCTTGGCATTCTGACTGTAACTTTGTTCCTTTTTTTAGGCTTTGATACATTCGTTTTTTTGTTTGTTTTAATAACTGTAATAGTTTGCTATTGCCCCTATAACAAACCACCAGAAATTTAGTGGCTTCAAACTGCACAAGTTTATGTCTTACAGTTCTTGAGGGCAAAAGCCCACAATCACGGCCGTAGTCAATGTGCAGAAGGGCTGGCCCTTTCTGTAGGCTCTGCAAGAAGAACCTTTCATTGACTTTTTCCCCACGTCTAGTGGCCACCTGTATTCCCTGGTTTGTGTCCCCACCCTCCATTTCCAAAGCACACCACTCAATCTCTGTCCCATTATCACATCACCTTCTCTCCTGTGGTCAAACTTCCTTCTACCTACCTTTTATGAGGATGCTTGTGATTACATTTAGGGCCCACCCAGATAAACACCCCCCCCCCATCCCAACACGCTTAATTTAATCACATCTGCAAAGTGCCTTGGCCATACAAAGTAACATTCACAGGTTCCAGAGATTAACGGCAGGGGAAGGAGCATGATTCAGTCTCCCACGATAGCTATTGCTTTTTATTTTCTGCTTTCTTGCCCTTTTTTAATCTTGCCCAAATCCATAGCACATGTGACTGTGCACAGTTCCATTCATGTAATACCTGTATACTTAGTGACCTAGGCATGGTGGTAAAAGCCAGATATCAAAGTAAACCAGACATGGTGCTTACAATGTAGCAGGGAAGCTGACTTTGAACAAGATGTTACATCTTTAATAATGAGTGTTGCAGAAGATCAAGTAAAGGGTGCTGGAGGTATGATGAAACAGGCAGTTATCCCAAGCTGTGGTGTCAGGGAAGACTTCTCTAAGACGGATATTTGAGCTGGGACATGGAAGATGAATAGGACTAGTTCGGTGGAGGGGTTGGGGTGGGGTGGGGAAGCTCCTTCTTAATTTCTCACTGGCAAAGGGAATGAGTAAGGTAAGAAGGCTTCGGAACTCTTGTCCCACCTACCTGAATAGATGAATAAACTAAGGTCCACAAAATTAAAGTTACTTCCTAAAGGCCCATTATTCTGACTAAACTTTAAAGTCCTTTAGGAATTGGAAAGAGTGATAACAGTGTTAAACTGAGCAACTTGAGAACACTCAAACTCTGCCTCAGACCAGCTACTTCTCCCATCCATAGTATCTTAGGAAAATCCATCCACAGAGGGCAACCCATGGTCATTATTAGGCTTTGGCCTCAATACCCAGTGCAGAACTCTTTTGGACTAGGTTGGAAGGGAGCCATAAACCTAAAACCAAAGTTGGACAAACCCATATTCTCCAAATGTCTCCCCACAAGACACTTACTAATTATAAAAGAGAAAATAGTAACTTTTCAGTATAGAAACCTGCAAGGCACTACTTTAATCAAGTGATCATACTTTACATCACCAATATTTAAACATATCAATATCATATACCTCCCAACATGATACACTACAAAAGACACATCATTTCTGTGGTTTTCTTGCCAGAAATGCATAATCTCAATCAAATCATGAGAAAATATCAAACACCAAGTGAGGGATATTCTATGAAATAACTGATCAGGAATTCTCAAAAGTATCAAGGTTACAAAAGACACACACACACACACACACACACACACACACGTTGTCAGACTGGAAACAAATAGACAAAACAACTAAATGCAATATGGGATCCTGGATAACATCCTGGACAAGAAAAAGAATACTAAATAAAGTCTGTATGTTAATTAATATTATTATACCTACATTAATTGCCTGGTTTAGATAATGACATTATTATTATTATTATTATTACATAATATTTTATCATTAGGAAGATCTTGGTGAAGGGTAGAGCCTGAAGTATTACTGCAACTTTTTGATGTCTCAGATTATTTGAAAATTAAAAATTATAAAAAGATATAAGCAAATTAGGTCCTCAAATTTAGACTCTAAAAATGTTTACAAATAACAAAAATAGGCTAAGTCAGGTTTTCTATCAGACTTTCCAACTTTGGAGCCTGCCTCATCTGATAGTTTTATGCAAACGGACTGAAAAATATACTAATCCCTGTTATCTAGACCTTATCACCTAAATATCTCCAACCAGAACCACAAACATCCAAAACATATCCTGAATCTGCCCATGTAACCCTAAAGTGGAGATATCAGATGGGAATGGCTGGGATGGGTGTGATGGCAAGAAGGAATCAAATGTTTCATTCAGCATTTATGAAATTTCACGTTTCCCCCACTGCTAGATTCTTTCCCAAAACTTAAAATATCATCCATCAACTTTTAGCCCCATGTCGACTTCCCAACATGGAAACAGGCTAGACCTTAGTTGCTTTGGAAACTGGCAAAGCAGTGCATGAATGCATAGCATCAAGTAGGGGAAATGAGCTTTGGGACAAAGACAACTAGGATTCAGACCCTGACTCAGCTTAAATTATGTTCTATCTCTGTGACAATGAACAAATAGTCTGTCTATAAAATCCTTCTTCTGAGAATTGATGATGATAAAAAAAAAAAAAACCTGGCAGAGTTGTTATTCGGATCAGATAATGTGTATGAAAAGCTCACAGAGTTGATGAGTTCACAGAAAGCACTCAATAAAGGATAGCCCAGTTACATGAAAGAGTTAAGAGTTGGTGTTCTAGAGTTTAGAAAGAGGTTATTCTTCCATTTTTTCACCATTCATTTCCATCCTCAGCTATCACTTAATTCTACCTAAGGCAATAATGTTTAATCCCCAAGAAATCTAGAGTATGCTGAGTTCCATGCTGGGCATATTCTCCCTGCAGGACCTACAGGGAAGGTGTGGATCACTCTGTCTCGCAAAAAATTTCCAGGTAACTGCCTATCTACTCAATGACCTTTTTTTTTAAGTTTATTTATTTTTGAGAGAGAGAGGGAGAGGGAGACAGAGGATCCAAGCTGGCTCTGCACTGAGAGCCAGATGCAGGGCTCAAAACCAAGAACTGTGAGGTCATGACCTGAGCCAAAGTCAGATACTTAATCAACTGAGCCACCCAGGTGCCCCTACTCAATGACCTTTTTTAGAACAAACAGAAGAATCAGTATGGATGGAAAAAGCCGACACATTCAAAGTTTAAGAATGACTTCAGCAGATAAAGTATCCTTACACACATACTTCAATTAAGCTAATAAACTTAGATTACCAAAATAAATATGACTAAGGACAGCTATATAGAAATGCTTGTATAAACTGGGAATATTTGTGGAAGGCTACATAAGACACCAGTTCCCATGGTTGTCCCAAAGAAAAAAGACAGACACAAAGGCCAAGAGCAGGAAGGAAATTAACTTTTCATTGGACACACTTTTATCCCGTGTGATTTTTTTTAAACAATATTCAGACTTGTTAAACACATTATTAAATATATAATTTAAAAGTAAGAAAAGTGGTTCCATAAACACTAATGACTCCGTTAAGCAGCTAGGCAGGTGGAGCATCAGAAGGGGATCATTGCTGAATTCCCAGCTCCTACATAAATAAATTCAGCTACTGTCTCATCTCATCCAGATAACAGACTAGACAAACCAAATATCTGGACCAATACTCAGAATACATTTCTGCAGCATCCTTTCCATCGTGCGCGTGTGGCCTTACAAACGAGCTGGTTCCAACTTTTACAAACGAGCTGGTTCCAACTTTTGTGGAGGGTCTGCTGTGCAGAGACAGGTATATTTCATCCAAATGCCCATTTGTAAGTAGAAATAAGTGAAAACCCCCATGATAATGTCACTAGAGGTGAGAATAGCAGACTAAAAATAGAGGGTTGAGCACTGAAATTGGCTTCCAGGGTGGTAAAAGAGTGTTTGCCTTTGGGAGGCCATTAAGTGGGCAATGACTATCGGCTGCTCTGCCTGCAGCCTCTGCGGTTGTGGCTCTTGTGAAGGTGACTGTCAAAGTCTGGATGATATGTCACAGAGGGGCATCATGAAAGACTTTGCGAATGACAGAAATGACAGGACTTTCCATGGAGAACTAGTTCTGTTACATCAATGCTCTCTTCTCACCTGAGCCACAACCTTGGCGTCCCATCCTCCCCAACTTACTGACGGAAAACTACTGCAAAGGTCCCAAGGATTCTCCTCACTCTCTGATATTCATTGAGTACTTGCTACCAATCACTTCACACGGCTCTTAGTCCTATTTTAGCATTAACTCTACTCTTCCATTTTGACATCATAATCCAGTGATCACTATTTTCTATGAATTAATATTTCAGATGGGATATATCCATAAAGAAGATTCAGGGTACAAACTGACTAGTTGCTCTGGGGAGCTTGGAGTGTAAGGCTTTGTCCTTAGAGGCTGCCTATAACATTAACTGCCAGCCACAACCCTCACAATAGAAACCTAAAAAATAAACTAAAAAAATAAAAACACGTTTAAGATACATAAAGTACACAGTTTTAAGTTTACAACCTGATGATTTTTTACATATGTATCCAGCTGTATAACCACATTCCAGATAAAGTTTTGACTTCTGTGATCAGAGAATACACCTTGCATGATTCCATTTAAACGAAGCAGAAGAACAGGCAAAATTAATACAACACGTGTAAATCCACCCCCAGATCAAAATAGAGAACATTTCAACACCTGAGATGACTCCCTCTTGCACTCTCTCAGCCAATACCGTCTCTACCGAAGTTAAATGCAATTCTAACACCATAGATGACTTTGCCTATTATTGAAATTCATCTAAATGGAATCCCACAGTATGGACTCTCTGTGTCGGTGATTCATCCAGATTGCTGCATGCATCAGTATTTCTTTTCATGCTGAACATTCACTGAGTGAATACACTACATTTTGTTTATCCTTTTTCCTATTCACAGACATTTAGGCTGATGTAGGTATTTACAATGTTGAGTAAAACGATCATCCTTATGTATCTTTTTGTACACATGTGTACTAATTTCTCTGCTATATAGGATTGGAATTACTGGGTCATAGGGTGGGCATTTGTTTAGCTTTAGTAGATGTGACCAAATGGCATAAATTCTTTTATGAAAGTTCACAAAATTTAGAGAACTAGTCACTAATGAGAAAACGCTTTTCCTCCTTCCCAGGTGCCAACAGCACACATTGGCCTTTACCTTTCTCTCACCTTCTCTACTTTCCGAGTCCTCTGTATTTGCTCAAGGTGATCCAACCTTTAATCCCAGGGTTTGGCCTGGGCAGCATGAGTAATCTATAGTTGTTAATTATGCACATTTCCATAAGAGAAGGCATCTCTCCTGAATGACACTTCACCATTTTCTAATTAAGAAGAAATAATCCAACACATAAGAAAAAGTCTAGGAATAGGTTCTCAGAAGCTAAGAGAAGAGGCAATTTAATGAAAAAAGGGATATTTAGTTAAATTAAACACTTCAAAGAAGTAAAAGAGAATGTGAATTAAGAAAAAAGTCATGGGTGGGGCGCCTGGGTGGCTCAGTCGGCTAAGGGCCTGACTTCGGCTCAGGTCATGATCTCATAGTCTGTGAGTTCAAGCCCTGCACTGGGCTCTGTGCTGACAGCTCAGAGCCTGGAGCCTACTTCAGATTCTGTGTCTCCCTCTCTCTCTGCCTCTCCCCTGATCACATTCTCTCTCTCTCTCTCTCTCTCACTCTCACTCTCTCTCTCTCTCTCAAAAATAAATAAACATGGAAAAAAAGAAGAAGAAGAAGAAAAAGAAAAAGGCCATGGGAGTGCCTGCGTGGTTCAATCGGTTAAGTGTCTCACTCTTGATTTCAGCTCAGGTCATGCTCTCACAGTTCCTGAGACTGAGTCCCACATCAGCGTGGAGCCTGCTTGGGATTCTCTCTCCTCTCTCTGCCCATCCCCTGCTCACATGCACACTCTCTCTCAAAAGAAATAAATAAAACTTTTAAGAAAGAAAGAAGAAAACAGTCATGGAGTAGGGAGGATGAAGAAACCAAGAATGGCAATATGTTGATGATAATTGTAGCTGGCTGATAAATACATGGAAGTTCATTATACTGATCTCATTACTTTTGTATATTTTTAATATTTTCCATAATGAAAACTTTCGAGGCATTAAATTTAGTCATTTTAAATTTTGATAACTTTTCAAAGGATGGTTTCATTCATTGGAGTCATTGTCTAAGAAGCATGATTTCAAGGGGTATGGGCCATGAGAAAGGAGCAATGTAGATTCTCTTTTAAGAAGGTTTGCCATGAAAGTCTAGATGGAGATTCTGATAGATTGGGTAAAGTAAAGGAATAAAGGAAAGACGCAGTGGGCATTTAAAAAATCTACCTAGGGGCACCTAGGTGGCTCAGTCTGCGAGCATCCGACTTCGGCTCAAGTCACGATCTCATGATTTGTGAGTTCGAGTCCTGTGTCGGGCTTGCTGCTGTCAGCACAGAGCCCGCTTCAGATCCTCTGTCCTCTTCTCTCTCTGCCCCTCCCCCATGCACACTCTCTCAAAAATAAATAAGTATTTAAAAGTTAAAATAAAAATATACATGAATATTAGGTAAGCATGAATATATTTTTAGGCAGAGAGGAAGAAGACAAATGATGCTATTCAGCTGCAGAGACCAGACTGTCAGGAGTTACACATTATAGAAAAGTGTTCCTAACCCACCAACTTGAAAATCCATCCTTCTCAGACCTCAAAATGCCCCATCTGCTTGCAAGTTCCTGATATTCCTCCTTTCTCCATTCCCTAATGTGCGGGGATACCATATTAACCAAATAGTCTCTTTGGGAAGTCATCTGATATAATAAAAAAGAAGATAGTAAAACAACAATTCTGTGACAATCTTCTGATACTTAGGCCAGTTTCCCTAACACAACATTTCCTATCCAAGAAGGAAGAGAGAGAATTAGTCACAAAGGAGTTAACAGCAAGAAGGGTCAAGTGATGTGCTCTCAGAACCAGGGTTTTGAGAGTTAAAGTGCAGGCAACACCCCCCCCCCCCCAACCAGGCTTCTTCATATTACTCTTGCTGTGCTATTATCAACCAAGCACAGGCTTGCCAGGAGTTAGAAAGTGCTGTGAGGTGTTCCGCAGCTTTCCAAGGCTACCAGCACTGCTGTGGCTTCCATGGAAGAGCTGTCAAGGAATGAGGCCACAATTACATGGGCAGCGGTTAAATAGGACCACTCGGCATGAGTGAGGAGACTTCTTAAGAAAGTTGGGGAGGTTGGTGATGTTGCAAACAGAAGGGATGCCTGAAGGAGTACAGGTCTTGACAGGCTTTGAGGATACAGGCCAACAGGTCAGCCCCCAGATATGCAATGAAAAGACTGGAGCCACATTTTGTTATTTTTCTTCTCAATCACTGAAGAAGCTCAGTAAAATTACAGTCTCAGATACTGGCTTCCAATTCTTGACTAAAATCAACAGAAAAAAAGTGTGTGTATGAGAGCGTGTGTGTGTTTGTGTGTGTTTGCATATATTACACACATGTATATGTGTAATATATAATAAATATGTATAAAACATATTTATATATGTATATTTTTTTGTATTTTTAATTTTTATTAATATTCCAACCCTTGATATGAAAATCACTGCTCTTGGGTCATCTGGGTGTCTCGGCTGGTTAAGCATCTGACTCTTGACTTCAGCTCAGGTCATGATCCCATGGTTCGTGAGATCGAGCTCCACATCAGGCTCCGAGCTGTCAGCATGGAACCTGCTTGGGATTCTCTCCCTCTCTCTCTCTGTCCCTCCCCTGCACAAGTGCCTTCTCTCTCTCTCTCTCTCTCTCTCTCTCTCTCTCTCTCTCTCTTTCCCTTTTGCTTTCTCTCTCTCTCAAAATAAATAAATAAACTTAAAAAAAAAACAAAGAAAAGAAAATCACTGCTCTAAAAACGTCTCTAGAGGGGTGCCTTGGTGGCCCAGTAGGTTAAGCATCTAACTTCAACTCAGCTCAGGTTATGATCTCACATCTTGTGGGTTTGAGCCCCATGACACCTCAGAGCCTGGAGCCTGCTTCAGATTCTGTTGTCTCCCTCTTCCTCTACCCCTCCTCCACTAATGCTCTCTCTCAAAAATAAATAAACGTTAAAAAAATAATAAAAAAAATAAATAAAAAGTCTCTAGAAAAAAGTTCATCTGGCAAATAGCCCCTTAAATGCCTGTACATTTCACAGGAGTTGTGATCTTAAATGCCTTTTGAAACCAAGCAGGAAATTTAACTATATGAAGTACCTGGCATAAATAGAAATAAATATAGAATAAAATGGACTGAAACAGAAAATATCAGCTCATTCCCCATAGTAAAGGTGACTGTTGTTTCATGAAGTTTGCATCATTTGTGTGAGTGTATATGTACTGGCTCTCAACATAAAATGTATTTTTAATTGGGTATCATAATCACAAAAGTTTGAAATCCACTGCTTAAAGCATAGTTATAGGGCTTTTCTAGCCACTAAGTGAAAGGATCTATGTATAAAATATCAAGTGGGTGACGCATCAGGGTCTGTGCTGACAGCTCAGAGCCTGGAGCCTGCTTTGGATTCTGTGTCTCCCTCTCTCTCTGCCCCTCCCCTGCTCATGCTCTGTCTCTCTCTGTCTCAAAAATAAATAAAAACATTTTTTTTAAAATGTTTTAATAAAAAAATTAAAAAATAAAATAAAATATCAAGTGGGTGATTTGAGGACAAGTCTTCTTTACAATGGGATCAAAGGATGTGAAGGACTCACTCCCTCAGGTGGTAATGAAATTCAGTAGCCCTACCCAGAAGATATCATTGGTCTTTCCACAACTCTCACCAACTTTTTGTCTAACAGTAAACAAACCTGCCTCCTTCACCAAGGTTGGAATCTGAGCCTCCCAGAGTGGTTTGTTTTTTTTTTTTTTTTAATGTATAATATGAAGGCACTAATATCTTCAGATTTTTTTTTTAATGTTTGTTTGTTTTTGAGAGGGAGAGAGAGAGGAGGGGAGGGGGAGACAGGAGGGGGAGGGGGGGACAGAGGATCCGAAGCAGGATCCACACTGACAGCAGAAAGCCTGATGCAGGGGTCGAACTCATGAACCATGAGATTATGACTTGAGCCAAAGTTGGATGCTCAAGTGACTGAGCCACCCAGGCACCCCTTCAGATTTTTCAAAGTATATGAAAAAATGTTTGCAATCTATGAGAATTCAATTTGTCCCCTTATCTTTTGTACTTGAAATTAATTCTACCAATATTTTTTCAGGATTTCTTTCTTGTTTTATTTCATATTATTTTTTTCTATTCTTTTTCTTAAGTAAACTCTGCCCCGTAACTGGGGCTCAAATACATGATCCCAAGATCAAGAGTCACATGCTCTACCAACTGGCCACCAAGTGCTTTGTGTTTCACATTATTTTAAACCAACCTTGCTGCCCAGAGTCAAGTTAGCACGATGTGGAGGACCCACTGTGTCCCAGTATAGTATGTTCTTTGTGGGAGCATACATGCTCCCCATACCGTTTGCAATTCCTGTTTGTTCCTGTATCAACACGGTAAACATAAACCTTCATTTTCCTGAAGACTGCACTATCTTCCAATGAGCTTTGAACATACAGAATACAAGACACTTTGTTCATTTAGCAGAAATGGAATTTCTCCACCAAAAGGTGTTATCTTAACCTGGGGTACGGGCACAAACTTGATAGAAAAAAATTACACCTTTATTTTCACATCAAACTGAAGTTTAGCACTTCCTTCATTTATAAATGTAGGCAACAAACCTCAATATTATTTGCAGTACCTCTGGCTGTGTTACAGATATTTTCATATCACATGAGAGATATTACAAATATCTCAAAATATCATTTATACTCATCATTCTGTTGAAACAGGACAGTTATTTGACGTAACACTAGGCCTATTTAAAGTGTTAAGTATCATATGTATTGTGATATTTTTAAGATTTGATAATTTTATTTCAATATAATCATATTACTTTATAAGCCTATGTATTCTATGTTATGCATTTTTATAATTATTTTGAGAAAAATCCAATGGGCTCACCAAATTCCTAAAGTGTGTCAAGTGTTTGGAACATGCCCAGCTCATATTAGCACAATATGTTTTAATGAAACAAATAAAAATAAATTTAATGAGTTACTGGTGGGAAGTGGGACAGAGTCATGGTCTAGGAAGGCTAGGTGTTAGAAGGAAGCAAGTTAAAAAGAAATGGGAAACAAGTAATTTCACAAAGTAAAATCCTACTATGTACTATTATGATCCTATTAATGTACATTTATATAATTTAATGCTTATTTATAAAGCAAGCCTTAAAAACAAAAGAGCACATTTTAAATCTCTTACAGGTGTTTGAAGTCACTCTTTTCCAGCACTATATTTAGAGCTTAAAGATAAAATACTCCTTAAAAAAGCCAGAAACAAAGGTTTCTGCAAAAAGAACACAGCAAATTTAACCACTGAGACTACACCCTGCCTTTCTTAGTGTAGAACAAGTCCCAGTTATTGAACTACAGCAGATTTTTATTAAAAAATAAGACAGGTGAGGTTTAAGAAAAGCATTATCATCTGCACTGTGAAAATCTTCTTAACCTTATAGCTTTTTGGCAGCTCACTTGGGGACCTCCCAAAAAATGGCAAGTAATATCTTAGAAGATACATGATGAGAAAGCCAAACCACCACTTTTTGGGGTCTCGCCAGGAAATCCCCCGTCAACTGCAGACCTCCTGTCACAGTGACACTCTCTGAACTTGCCAAGTCTGAGGATTATTCTCTTTCAGACAGTAAAGTCCAAAGTGAGCCTCAGTCTTTTCAAGTTATCTTTTCTGCAAAGAATAGAGTCATGTCTCAAGCTTAGACTGTGAGCACCACTCACTAGGCTTCCATATACCCTCAATATACTTTCCTTAGCAGCCAAACCCATTGCTTCTGTTTGTTTTTGTTTTGTTTTGGTTTTGGTTTTTTTGTTTTGTTTTGTTTTGTTTTTTACTATTTATTTTTGAGAGAGAGAGAGACAGAGCATGAGTGACGGAGGGGCAGAGAGAGACAGAGACACAGAATCTGAATCAGGCTCCAGTCTCTGATCTGTCAGCACAGAGCCCGACATGGGGCTCAAACCCACGAACTGTGAGATCATGACCTGAGCCAAAGTCAGATGCCCAACTGACTGAGCCACCCAGGTGTCCCCCAAACCATTGTTTCTAAACCTATATGTGATTTTCTCAGGCTCTTCCTCCAAAATACCTTTCAGGCACCTGTTTCTCTTAAGATCTGGCAAAACTCCTTCATGTATCTTACACAGTCCTGCACAGCCTCCCCTGAGCCCAGCCCTCCAGCCTTACCTACCACCACCACACTCCATCCTTCATTGTTGCAACATCCCAGGCCTCTCCAGTTCCCTGTACTCTCTGTACCACCCCCTCTGAAGGACTTTGCATGTGTTCACACCTCCATGCTCTTCCCACCATCTTCCCACCCTCTTACCAAAGTAGAGCTTTTGCATCCTTTAGATCTCAACATTAATCCAAGCATCGGTGTATCAGGGAAGCCACCCACACTGCCCTGATTACCATGTTTCATCAAGTTGATGATGCATGTGTCTCTCCCCTTAAGTGTGAGAGTATGTCCTATAAGTAAATGGAGTCTCCCAATCACTGCTGGCCCAGATTAAAGTCAAATTCTTCCAGCAAGATTTGCACTTACCTTCACCAATTTGCACTTGCCCCAGGGAGCCACCAATCTGAACTCACTTTAAATTCTCTGCTTGAGTTTTTCGGACACAGTAGTGATGTGAATTCAGATGGAAAACCCTAAGTACTGACTTGGCATCAGAATTCTCAAGGGGGTTTTCTTTTCCTCCTACCACTCAGTGCAAGGTTGAGACCAGTAAGTTTCCTTGCTGTTCCTTACTCTGAGATCATTTACTTCTTATTTACTGAGTAGGAAAGCCCTTTGGTATTCCATTTCCATTGTAAATGACTTTTTTTCCTTAGTGGTACATAAAGTAACCATGCATTATAACCACCTCTAAGTTTTGAAGAAATACAGAGATTTAAATTCCCCAGTTTTCTTACTTGCCGCTGTTGTAGTGTCAGTTTGTTCCTATTATGTGATTAAATCTACCTCCTTCACTAGGCTATAAGCTCCATGAGGACTGGGACGTGAGACTTCATTTTTTTCATCATTGCAACTCTAGAGGCTTGCACAGAGCTTGATTAAATATCAGGTGCTCATTTAATATTAACTGAATGAATGAATGGGCTGATGGAAGAATAGACGAATTAATGAGGTAATTCCTCTGCAGCATAACTAATACACATCTCTCTCTGCTTTACTGTTTAGTTTCCAAGATTCAGCCCTATCCTCTCTGGCCAGTACTACAACCTTCAGAACCCAAGTTCTGTCACCAGAGTCACTTCTAATTTATTTTTTTTTTTCAACGTTTATTTATTTTTGGGACAGAGAGAGACAGAGCATGAACGGGGGAGGGGCAGAGAGAGAGAGGGAGACACAGAATCGGAAACAGGCTCCAGGCTCTGAGCCATCAGCCCAGAGCCCGACGCGGGGCTCGAACTCACGGACCGCGAGATCGTGACCTGGCCCCAAGTCACTTCTAATTTAAAAGACATAAATAGGGGCGCCTGGGTGGCGCAGTCGGTTAAGCGTCCGACTTCAGCCAGGTCACGATCTCGCGGTCCGTGAGTTCGAGCCCCGCGTCGGGCTCTGGGCTGACAGCTCAGAGCCTGGAGCCTGTTTCCGATTCTGTGTCTCCCTCTCTCTCTGACCCTCCCCTGTTCATGCTCTGTCTCTCTCTGTCCCAAAAATAAATAAACGTTGAAAAAAAAAAAAAAGACATAAATAAAATACAATAAATGGTCTCCATCAAAGCTTACTTCAGGCCAAGCTTCCAAAGTCAGTGAAGACTGTCATACATTTTAGCCTCTATCCCACATGGGTCCTCACACTGTCATGTAGCTTCCTTCTCTATGTGGACCACTTTGTTTGCCCCAAAGTCTCACTACTTACTTCCCTTCTCACACCAACCATCAAGACGTATAAAGCCAATGTTCTATTCTCTCCACATCCATTCATCAACAATAAATAAGGGCATTTGTATTTGCTATTGTAGAATTGATTTTCGTACAGGTCATCAATGGGTGTTAAAACCATCGGGTAAAAGGTTGAAGGTAAACAGGGTATCTTAGTCTCAAAGTATTACTCCATAGATATCTATTGATTACAATGCAGAAAGGTGATCTTTACATGGAAGAAATCAAGCAGACAACACTTAACCAAACTTAAGCTATGATCAAATATAACATCATCAATAATGGAACAAACTGACACATGCCTCTTGGCAACATGCACCAAGAATAATTCATTATAGCTTATGAATTACTCTTGTCAAAAATGTTTAACATGTATATAATCCTAATGAAACAATCAGATGAATCCAAATTCAGGGACACTAGCCTGGACTCTGAAAGTGTAAAGAAAAAAAAAAGGGGGGGCGCCTGAGTGGCTCTGTCGGTTAAGCGTCCGACTTTGGCGCAGGTCATGATCTCGCGATTTGTGAGTTCGAGCCCTGCGTCGGGCTCTGGGCTGATAGCTCAGAGCCTGGAGCCCGCTTCGGATTTTCTGTCTCCCTCTGTCTGCCCCTCTGCTGCTTGCACTCTGTCTCTTGCATTGTCTCAAAAATAAATAAATGTTAAAAAAAAAATTTTTTTTTAAGGAAAAAAAAAAGGAGGGGGGCGATTAAGGAGCAAAACTAATAAATCCACTGCATGAGTACATGATCCTTGGTTTAAAAGACAAAACAGCTATAAAGTACATATTGGTATAACTGCAGAAATTTGAATATGGGCTGTATATTATGTATACAATATCTAATTAATTTATCTAACTTTTCTTGAGAGTAATCATTGTATTGTGTTTATACAGGGATGTTATGCTGTGTGAAACTTACTTTCATATACACATAAAGATACACATACATACATACTCAGAGACCGAGAGAAGAGAGGGTATGCAAATGTGGCAAAAGAATAACTAGTGATCTAGATAAAAGGTATAAGGTGTTTACTACAATGTTCTTTCAACTTTTCTGTTAGTTTGACATTTTTCAATATAAAATGCCAAGGGAAAAGTATAAAAGAATGAAGTTGTTTCTTTTGGTAGTTAGGGAAGAAGGAGGCTGAGAAAGGATTTGTAACAGTAAAAAACATAGCAAGGAACATGGTATTTAAAATGGAAAGCACTCTACCTTCCAAGAGCTTCTCAAAGAAGAGTGATGCTGGTCTCTCATTTGGACTGAAGGTCCTTCCCTCTCTTGCAGCAAGCAGGTGCTGATTCGTGAGATGTGTAGAGTGCTTCACAAGCACTTCACCTACAGTTTGCCATTTGATGCATTTGATGACCAATCTGTGAAGAAGGCAGGGCAGGTACTGTTACATTCACTTACATTCATTTACAAATGAGGAATCAGAACCCAAGAGAAAGGTTGTATTTGGCTCCAGTAACTCCAGCTCAGTACATGGCAAAAAGAAGTCTTAATTCCCATCTCCCCTTCAGTCCAGGGTCAGTATTTGTCTCCACAACAACTGCTGTTCACAATACCATGACTATTCATTCATTTCATTGACTAGGGGGCACGTGGCTGGCTCAGTGAGTAGAGCATGTGACTCTTGATCTCGAGGTCATGAGTTCAAGCCCCACGTTGGGTGTAGAGGTTACTTTTAAAATAAATAAATAAAGGGGCACCTGGGTGGCGCAGTCGGTTAAGCGTCCGACTTCAGCCAGGTCACGATCTCGTGGTCCGTGGGTTCGAGCCCCGCGTCGGGCTCTGGGCTGATGGCTCAGAGCCTGGAGCCTGTTTCCGATTCTGTGTCTCCCTCTCTCTCTGCCCCTCCCCCGTTCATGCTCTGTCTCTCTCTGTCCCAAAAATAAATAAAAAACGTTGAAAAAATTTTTTTAAAAAAATAAAATAAAATAAATAAATAAAACCACATTATATTAAAAAAAAGATGACTATCACACTTCATTGACTAGTATTTATTGTGTGTCAACCATATGTTCAGGATTACAGACAGAGAAAGCTGAATAAAATAATTATCAATAATAATCATAGAGCATTTATTCATTCAGTAAATTCTTATTAGCCTCCAAACGCCAGGCATTGCGCTGGGAGTGGAGATACCATGGTAAATGAGAACTTCTAAGAGAGCACAGTCCAGAAAGGGAGACTAGCTTTGGACACAATGTGAAAAATGCCATCAGAGTAGAATCACAAATGCTCTGGCCAAATAAAAAAAGAGTACTTCTCCATCCCTTACCATAATGATAATCCCACTTTATTGGAATTACTTGGCTTTTTGGGATAGTTTTTTTTTTTTTTTAAGTTTATTTATTTTGAGAGGGAGAGAGCACACGACGGGAGGGACAGAGAGAGAATCCCAAGCAGTCTCTGCACTGACAGCAAGACAGCCAGATGCAGGGCTTGAACCCATGAACCATGAGATCATGACCTGAACTGAAACCAACAGTTGGATGCTGAACCAACTGAGCCACCCAGACACCCTGGGGAATTACTTGTTTTAATAATGTCCACCTTCCCGGGGCTCCTGGGTGGTTAAGTCAGTTGAGCGACTGACCGCTGCTTTTGGCTCAGATAACGATTTCATGGTTTGTGAGTTTGAGCCCCTCATCGGGCTCCACACAGTCATTGTGTGGAGACGAAGTTTCACTTATAAATTAGGGACAGTAAAAGATTAACCACAATAACTAATCATAAAATAGAACGGTTACAAAAATATACTGTAACAAACGTTTGGTAAATAGGGTCTCCCTCTCTCCCAATATATCTTACTGTCCAGTACTCACCCTTCTTGTGACGTTGTGAGACCATCAAATGCCTACGTAACGAGATGCCGTGAGGTGAATGTCGCAGGCATTGTGACGTCAGAAGGAGGAGGACCTGCTTTCCCACCATGCTTGGCGGCAGGGAAGCGAAACCCCGGAAAGCCGAACCGCTAATGAAGGAGGGCGACTTTATATGCAAAGCGCTGAGCAACCGTGTCAGAAACGGAGGAGGTGCTGAGTAAATATGTGGGAAATAAAGAAGGCAAGGAAGGGACCAGGAGGGAGGGGGGGAGGATGGAAGGAATATCTCTGACCCTGAAATCCAATCTACCCAGTTTGGTTATACAAGATATTTATAACACCTCCTCTTCTCACGATCCATTTACCAACCAGCAGTGGCCTGGCAGTGAGACAACGTCGCATTGTCTTTGATGCGACCGCTCCAGAGAGGTGAGGAAAGGAGGCAGTGTGGGTGAGGCATGGCCACAAAATCAGCAAACCTTATCCACCAGCCAATACAGCCCACAAATTCTCCGGAGGGCAAACCTTCATGAATTGCTTTAGGTATATCCATAGATATTTTAGGGCAGTTCACAGAAGAATCGTCTCAGTGCCCCTGGCTTTATGCTCGGTTAAGAGCTAGGCGTTTCATCAGTGTTGCTATAAATTGAATTGAAAAGAGTTGTAAGGAAGGAATTAAGTCATCAGAACCATAGTATGTGTGTGCGTGTGTTCATCAATTACCTATATCTTCAAGTCAACACCCTGCAGAAAACCTAGCATGAGGTCTCAAATTCAAAGCTTCTAAGGCCTCCCGCAGATATCTGACCTGTGCCAAGTTTTCAATATCCAGCAGATGAGGAAGAATATGATGCTAAAGAGTCCTTAAATATTTTTTCTAGCTCATACCTACTTTAAGGTACTTGATGCAGTTCTGTGATTAGAATTATCATTGTCATTCTAAAGAGAGTATAATTCAAATGCACAGGGTATCACATGACAATACATACCAAATCCTCGGGTGCTCGAACATGAGGATATGAATTGACCAGATCAGGAAGTTAAAGCAGAGCAGAGCTGTGGCAAAATCAAAACCAAACTGGGGCGTGATTTCCATGTTCTTGACACATGGAGGCTTTCTCCTTTCTGCAAATTAGAACTTCCCACAGTTTCCCAGCTTGGCTAAAATTTACTGCCTACTCCTCAAACCTGAATCCCTTGAAAGCAAAGCTCTCTCCTTTGTCAATTACACCTTTATGTGTTATTCCAAAAAAGGAAAAGATGAGCCCAGTTCTTTTTCCCTGCTTCCCTCCTCCATTATAAAACTAAGCATACTCCGATATTGCACTGACTTCTTCAGATATCATATAATAAGGTAATGTTTATGGGTGAAAAAATCATTTAATACATTAACACATTTTCTCAAGGTTAACATTTTACTAAAATCTTTAATTTCCCAAAGCAGGGAGTGAAAAGAAAGGATGAAGTTAGTTAATACTAAGAAAGAATACTGATGTTTGCTTCTTAGGAAGCAAAGATGACCACTATTTTCTTTCAAATAAAGAAAACCAAATAGATTTCCTAAGATAGGGTTGGTGATCCAGAAATCATTTAGGATAATAATAATAATAATAATAATAATTTATTTAGGCATTACTATATAAGGTATATACTACTGTTAAGCCTTTTAACAAATAGAGAAATCATAGCTTGGAATGGTTAATACTTGCCCCCAAGGTCATAAATCTACCGAGTGATGGAACTAAAAGTGTAATCCAGGTAGTCAGATGCCCCCAGTGAAGGAATAAATTTCAAAGCAGAAAATAACAGTTTCTCACTGCAATGAAAATATATTTCCTTTAAACCTTGATGTAACTCATCTGTCCATAAATGCAGGCAATTGTAATACACATTAGGAGGATCTGGCCTTAAAACATAGCTCCTGGCTCCATTTATATGCTGGAAAATTTGGTTGTCAATATTGATTAGTCAGAAGTTATTTCCTTCACAGGCCAAAACCATTTAAAATCTTCTGAAAGAGATAAACATCAAATTCTAAAGTGACATCCATTATTTACATAGTGATTGTGCACATTTTTGCCATTTCCTGGGCCCTTTACAATTTTTTATGGACCAGTACCTACCAGACATTCATTAAATGCTTCATTAAATGAAATGAATGCGTAAATGAGTAAGTATCACTGGCACTCTGTCTTGGGCAACTGCTTAAGACCAAATCTGACTGGGTGCTCTGATCCTTGGCTACTTCAATTACCTTTTGTCACCTAACAAGTTACCCCCAAACTTAGTTGGTTAAAACAATAACAATTTATTATTGCTCATGATTCTACAGGTTGACTGTAGGTTCAGCTGGGCAGTTTTTTCTGCTCCACATGATGTTGGCTGAATCACGCATGTGGCTACATGCAGTGAGGAGCTGGGCTGGGGTGCCTCAGTGTTCTTTCACATGGGTTATCTCTGTCTCATCTTCTAGGAATTCTACACTCTGCCTCTCTGTGCCGCAGAGTTTCCTGGACTTCCATGAAGCTGGTTCCAGGAGAAAGCCTTCCAAGAAGAGCAGCCCCGAAATGCAAACACTTACAAGGTACTCATGTGGTTGAACACACACTCAATGTGGGAGAGGACAATAGAGAGCATGAATCCAGAGGTGTGGTTTATTTAAGCAAATGGTATAATAATCTACCTCATAGATCAACTTGTTTCCACTCTTATCTCTTTCAGTACAAACTGGTCTGGAATAGTAGAGTTGTAATCATCAGGATCCTTTTAGTTAGAACTAACAAAAACTCAACTCAGACAAACTAAAGTAAAAACCAAAATATATAGACTCATGGAATTATAAATTCAGGCATAGATGGATCCAGGTGCTCAAATACTGTGTTTGGCACTCTCTCCCCCTCCATCTCTTGGCTCTACTTGAGTAGACAATTACCTGTTGTGATTAGATCCCTGGCCGCAACCTCTTCTTGTTCCTTCTTTGGGGAGGAATTCCTCTATCTTGGCATTTTGTCTAGGTCTCTGTCTTCTGTGTGTTAGGAAAGTCTGCTGTATTTTCTGCTTCTGGGGGGTAAAATGGCTATATTAAGAAGAGGTTGGGGCGGGGGGAGTAGGGGGACCCGAAGTTCCCTTGTCCCTCAAACACAGCAGTATTGAGGCCAAAGGACTTTGAATTCCAACAGTCGAGGCGTCAGAGTGACAAAGACGTCTCCAGGACCCACGGGGATAACCTGGCTGGCCACAGGTGCGTGATTGCAAACTGGGAGACATAAAATGGGCCTCATGGGCATGGAGGGGAGGGACAAAGAGAAGAGAAAGGCTGGGGAAGCATAGGACTGTATCTGGACAAGAGAAAAACCACCGACCGGGGCAGAGAAAGATGCAGTCTCTAACTGTGGGGCTTACTCCAGACAGGGGCCCGCTGCCCAGTTCACACACCTGGTGGGAAGGAGAGCCAGCCTCGGGCTCGGTAACTACTTCAGAGGCACAGTCTGCAGTGGGATAAAGCAATCCTCTCCTGGGAGTGCTGTGGGAAGAAGGCATATAACCTTTCAAAGGACAAAGACTGCCTGCACCCACCAGCCAGGGGCCATATATAGGCGGGGCGGGGCGGCACTTTCCCGGAACCAGGGCACATGGAGCCAGACCCCTTAAGACATCAGGGTTTAAATCCCAGCTGATCACCAGGGAGGCACCGGGAGTCGGGAGTTGGCGGGGAGGGACAAACCCCCTCGTTTGCGCCCGCAGCACAGTGAGTACAGCCTGAACAGAGTAGTTTGGGACACCCAGTGGGTGGAGGAGAGACTGGGGTGCCGCCATTTTTCTCCCCGTCACCAACAAGGTGGGGCTTCAGGGAACTGACAGTGGGCCCACAGGGGAGGCGGGGCCCACACACACCAAACCACGCCCCTCTGCACCTGGTAACTGTGTATCTACTGGAGACTGACTGACACTGTGGAACCAGCCAGCCCCTCCTCCAGACCTGCACTGCCACGGGTTCCAAGGCACCCAGCGACTTTGCATTTTCTGATTTAATTCTTGGACAGTTTATATATATATATATATATATATATATATATATATATATATATATATATTTTTTTTTTTTTCCCCCTCTTCTCTTCCTTTTCTCCTTTTTATTTCTTCCCTCTAGTCTGGTTATTCTGGTTGTTGGTTTGTTTAAGCAGACATATTTAATCTATTCTCTTTATACCTATTCTGTATCTCCTTCTTTATTTTCCCCTTTCTCTCTCTGGATTAAGCCATAGAGTTTCTCTGCCTGGTCAAGTTTCTTTTCTTTTCTTTTTCCCCGCCCCTGTCATATCTCTTTTTGTATGGGATAAGGCCTCTTCCATCAACACCACCGCCCCACTGTTTTTGCTGTAGCTGGTGTTTTGGGGTTTTTTTCTTTTCTGGTTTGTTTGCTTGTTTTCTTTTCCTGGGCTACTTCAGCAAAAAAATCAAAGCACACTTGGTGGAGGGTCCAAAACATCACTACGAGTGAGGAGATAAAGCAACCAGAGTCACAACTACAGAGAACAAGTAACACCCTCCAAAAACACCTCCTGAAGGGCCAGGCCCTGGACAGTGTATGACCCCTCTTTAATATAGTAGTGCTCACAGGGGCACCCGGGTGGCTCAATCGGTTAAGCGTCCGACTTCAGCTCAGGTCATGATTCCACAGTTCATGAGTTCGAGCCCCGCATTGGGCTTTGTGCTGACAGCTCAGAGCCTGGGGCCTTCTTTGGATTCTGTGTCTCTCTCTCTCTCTGCCCTTCCCCCACTCATACTCTGTCTCTCTCTCTCTCAAAAATAAATAAAACACTAAAAAAATTTTTTTTAATTTTAAACTGTGTAGTAGTCCTCACAGTTGCAGGACACATAACAAGTTTTTAAAACACATAAGGGACAAAAAACTAGGCAAAAATGATGAAACAGAAGAATTCTCCTCAAAAGAAATTCCAGGAAGAAATGACAGCTAAAGAATTGATCAAAACAGATATAAACAATATAACTGAACAAGAATTTAGAATAATAGTCATAAGATTAATTGCTGGGCTTGAAAAAAGCATAGAAGACAGCAGAGAATCTATTGCTGCAGAGATCAAGGAACTAAAAAATAGTCACAATGAATTTAAAATGCTGTAAATGAGGTGCAAAATAAACTAGAAGTGGTGACAGTGAGGATTGAAGAGGCAGAGGAGAGAATAGGTGAAATAGAAGATAAAATTATGGAAAAAGATGAAGCTGAGAAAAAGAGAGATAAAAAAATTCTAGACCATGAAGGGAGAATTAGAATACTAAGTGTTTCAATGAAATGGAATCATACCTATATGATAGGAGTTCCAGAAGAAGAAGAGAGAGAGAAAGGGACTGAAGGTATACTTGAACACATCATATCTGAGAACTTCCCCAATCTGGGGGAAGGAAACAGACACTGAAATCCAGGAGGCACAGAGAACTCCCTTCAGACATAACTTCTGCATGACATATCATAGTGAAACCAGCAAAATACAAGATAAAGAGAGAATTCTGAAAGCAGCTAGGGACAAATGGGCCTTAACCTACAAGGGTAGACAGCAGACCTATCTACTGAAACTTGGCAGGTCAGAAAGGAATGGCAGAAAATTTTCAATGTGCTGAATAGGAAAAATATGCAGCCAAGAATCCTTTATCCAGCAAGTCTGTGATTCACAATAGAAGGAGAGATAAAGGTTTTCCCAGACAAACAAAAACTGAAGGAATTCATCACCACTAAACTAGCCCTATAAGAGATCCTAAGGGGGACTCTGTGAGTGGAATGTTGCAAAGACCACAAAGGACCAGAGACATCACTACAAGTAAGAAACCTACAGATAACACAATGATTCTAATCCACATCTTTCAATAATAACACTGAATGTAAATAGACTAAATGCTCCAGTTAAAAGACATAGGGTACCCTAATGGATAAAAACAAACAAACAAAAAACAAAAAAACAAGACGCATATATTTTCTATTAGAGACCCATTTTAGACCTGAGGACACTTTCAGATTGAAAGTGAGGGGATGGAGAACCATCTATCATACTACTGGAAGTCAAAAGAAAGGTGGAGTAGCCATACTTGTATCAGACAAACTAGATTTTAAACTAAAGGCTATAACAAGAGATTATATCATAATTATGAGGTCTATCCATCAAGAAGAGCTATCAATTATAAATGTTTATGCACCAAATTCAAGAACACCTAAATATATAAAACAATCACAAATATAAGCAATCTTATTGGTAAGAATATGGTAATTGCAGGGGACTTTAATACTCCACTTACAACAATGGACGTCCAGACAGGAAATCAATAAAGAAACAATAGCCCTGAATTATACGCTAGACCAGATGGACTTGACAGATATATTCACAACTTTTCATCCTAAATCAGCAGAATACACATTCTTCTCAAGTGCACACAGAACATTCTCCAAGATACATCACATATGGTCACAAAACAGCCCTCAATAAATTTAAAAGAAATGAGATCATACCATGCACATTTTCAGATCACAATGCTATGAAACTTGAAATCAACCACAGGAAAAAGTTTGGAAAACCTCCAAATGCATGAAGTTAAAGAACATCCTACTAAAGAATGAATGGGTCACCCAGGCAATTAAAGAAGAAATTAAAAAGTATATGGAAATGAATGAAAATGAAAACATAACAGTCCAAACCCTTTGGGATGCAGCAAAGGTGGTCCTAAGAGGAAAATATATTGTGATTCAGGCCTATCTCAAAAAAACAAGAAAAATCCCAAATACAAAATCTAACAGCACACCTAAAGGAACTAGAAGCAGAGCAACAAAGAAACCCCAAGGCCAACAGAAGAAGAGAAATAACAAAGATCAGAGGTGAAATAAACAATATAGAATCCAAAAACAAACCAAAAACAGCAGCAGCAACAACAACAACAACAAAGTAGAACAGATCAATGAAACTAAGACCTGGTTTTTTGAAAAAATAAACAAAATTGATAACCCCCTAGCCAGACTTCTCAAAAAGAAAAGAGAAAGGACCCAAATAGATAAAATCATGAATGAAAATGGATTTATCACAAACAATCCCTCAGAAATACAAGCAATTATCAGAGAATACTATGAAAAACTATATGCCAACAAACTGGACAACCTGAAAGAAAGGGACAAATTCCTAGACACCCACACACTACCAAAACTGAAATGGGAAAAAATAGAAAATTTGAACAGACCCATAAGTAGTGAAGAAATTGAATCAGTTATCAAAAATCTCCCAACAAATAAAGAGTCCAGGACCAGATTGCTTCCCAGGGGAATTCTACCAGACATTTAAAGCAGAGTTAATACCTATTCTTCTCAAGCTGTTCCAAAAAATAGAAACGGAAGGAAAAATACCAGACTCATTCTATGAAGCTAACATTACCTTGATTCCCAAACCAGACAGAGACCCCACAAAAAAAGAGAATTACAGGCCAATATCCCTGATGAACATGGATGCAAAAATCCTCAAGAAGATATTAACAAATTGAATTCAACAGCATATAAAAAGAATTATTCACCATGATCAAGTGGGATTCATTCCTGGGCTGCAGGGCTGGTTCAATATTCACAAATCAATCAATGTGATACATCACATTAATAAAAGAAAGGATAAGAACCATGTGATCCTCTCAATAGATGTAGAAAAAGCATTTGACAAAATACAGCATCCTTTCTTAATAAAAACCATCAAGAAAGTCAGGATAGAGGAACATACCTAAACATCATAAAAGCCATATATGAAAAGCCCACAACTAATGTCATCCTCAGTGGGGAAAAAGTGAGAGCTTTCCCCTTGAGATCAGGAACACAACAGGGATGTCCACCCTCACCACTGTTGTTTAACATAGTGTTAGAAGTCCTAGCATCAGCAATCCGACAACAAAACGAAATCAAAGGCATCAAAATTGGCAAAGAAGAAATAAAACTTTCACTTTTTGCAGACTACATGAAACTCTACATGGAAAACCCGAAAGACTCCACCAAAAGGCTGCTAGAACTGATACATGAATTCAGCAAAGTCGCCGGTGAGAATGCAAACTGGTGTGGCTACTCTGGAAGACAGGATGGAGGTTTCTCATAAAGTTACAAATAGGCTACACTACAACCCAGCAGTTGCACTACTAGGTATTTGCCCAATGGTTACAAAAATACTAATTTGCAGGGACACATGCATCCCAATGTTTATAGCACCATTATCAATAATAGCCAAACCATGGAAACAGCCCAAAAGTCTATCAAATGATGAATGGATAAAGAAAAATGTGGTATGCATGTGTGTGTGTGTGTGTGTGTGTGTGTGTGTGTGTGTGTGTGTGTGATGGAATATTACCCAGTCATTAAAAAGAATGAAATTGTGCCATTTGCAATGACATGGAAGGAGCTAGAATCTATTTTGCTAAGCTAAACAGGTCAGTCAGAGAAAGACAAATACTATATGATTTCATGCATATGTGGAATTTAAGAAACAAAGAGGAACATAGTAGAAAGGGTAAGAAAAAAAGAGAGCGAGAAGCAAACCATAAGAGACACCTTACTATAGAGAACAAAGAGAGTTAATGGAGGGAGCAGGGTGGGGGATGAGCTAAATGGATGATGGCATTAAGGAGGGCACTTGTGATGAGTACTGGGTGTTGAATGTAAGTGATGAATCACTAAATTCTACATCTGAAACCAATATTACACTATATGTTAACTAGAATTTAAATAAAAACTTGAAATAAGAAACGAAAAAAGCAAACAAAGACAGTTACCATGTGATAAAAAAATGAACAATTCATGTTTAAATGGACTTCATAGCTCACAGTCTCAGGAGAGAGCCCTCTATTGCTTTTGATTTCTCAAAAGAAATGATTTCCAGTGAGTCAGTGGAAAGGTTGCTTTTAGTCTGCTTTTTACTAAAAGTATAATAGTACCAATTGCTATTGCTGTATTAACAAATTTTCATAAAACTTAAGTAGCTTAAAATGACATAAAATAAAATAAAAAAGTCATTTTATGATCTCACGGTCTCTCTGGGTCAGAAACTTGACACTGGTTCCCTGGGGAAGTTCTGGCTTAAGATTTCTCAAGTGGTTGTAGTTACATAGTGACTGGAGCTAGAAGTGAGGTAGGGGAATGGGGTCAGAAGGAGCAGATGGGAGTTGGCCAGGCATCTCTCTATATATATAGTTTCAGGGCTTCTCCATGTGGTCTTTCCACATGGGATAATTTGAGCTTCCTCATAGCATGATGGCAGTTGGACTGTTTACATGGCAGCACAGGACTCCAGCATACATATTCCAACAAACAAAGGAAAAGATGCATCATCTTTTGTGACCTAGACCTAGAAGTCATGCTGCATCACTTCTGCAGTCTAATTGGTTATAAGTGAGACATGAGAGATTTAAGAGAAGAGAAATTAGACTCCACCTTTTGATGGTGGGGCAAGTATCTATAAGAACATGTGGAGTGGGGGTGTCAGATTGGCTCAGTCAGTTAAGTGTCTAACTCTTGATTTCAGCTCAGGTCATGATCTCATGGTTCATGGGTTCAAGCCCCACATTGGGCTCTACACTGACAGAGCTGAGCCTGCTTGGGATTCTCTCTCCCTCTCTCTCTGCCCCACTCCCGCTTGCCGTTGTTCTGTCTCTCTCTTAAAATAAATAAACAAATAGGACAAGTGGACTTAGAAATATTCTTTTGGCCACCTTTGGAGAATGTAAGCTGCCACAGCAGCCCTTATAGGGCTCTAGCTTGATTCAGGAACCTCATTTCTAATGTATACCTTGCATAGGCTCAGGTTATCATGATGTCATGCTACAAACATGTTTATCTGATTTCAAATTACCTCTTTGTTTCAAGCATTCAAGGATTTCTATTTCTTTTCTTTTTTTTAGAGAGATATGATTTAGTTGTATTTCTATTCTCATATTTTATCCATCAGGCCCATCCCATGTGTTAGTAGTGGGAGGAGAAACAGCCCAGTTCAAATGCCCAAAACTGGATTACAACTCTGTTCCTTGTCTCTGGAAACTTCAGTCCCATTTGGCAAAGATTGCCACCAAGATTAAGTTTATTCTCAAGTTTTAACTTGAGACAAAAAAGCACATGGATTCGTTAGCTTACTGTTTTAGTTCTCTTGTCAAAGGTGAACCCAGATATAAGTACAATGAGTCTTGAGCAAAATAACTAAAATAGAGTCACGCCTATATGTCAGTGAACTACAGAACATAAAAAATATGAAAAAGTCTTGAAAGCAAGAAGAGAGAAAAGATATATGACCTACAAAGAAACAGTCAGAAATCACTCATTTCAAAAGTAACAATGTGAATTAAAATGCAGTGAATATTGCCAACATGTTGGCCAACAATAATTATCAATTAAGATACTATACTGAACTAAAACATTATGTGATTGAAAATGAAAGTGACAACAGATTAAATTAACAATCATTAGCCATATCAGAAAGAACTACTAAAAAGGAAGAGAAGGAAATTAAATTCAGAAAGAAGTGAGTTGTAAGAAGCAATGATAAGCATAGAAATTGTAAACATATGGGGCATAAATCAGCTCATTCAGAAGTCCTTTCAAGTCATTAAGGTACAGACTAAATAGAAGAATGGTCAAGACACATCCCTGATATATTCCTTTCAACATTTTATCTGATACATTAGGTGGTGTTTCATACATGTGCTGACCCTTGCAGAGGTAACCACAAGATCCTGGAACTCTATTAATCTCTATTAATTATGACAGGAGAGACAGAGAAATAATTACACGCAAACTAAACTCTCAAACTCATTTCAGTGATTGGTTTCATCTTTGTTTACTACAGTTCGTAAATTATGAAATATACTCCTTTTGGTATTCCCCTGTGTCTTTCCCTCCACCCAGATAGAGGTGCAAGTGAAAAGTTAATACAACACTTCTAGTTTTCTTCAACATGTAGAGAGCTTAGAAGTCAAATCTCCCATCCTTACAATCTAAAAAAGCAAAACAAACTGAAAAACAACTTTTCCTGGGCCCATCAGGGAACTGACACGGCAGGGTAAACTGCCAATCCAAAATCTGGAGAGACAGCAAAATCCAGAGTCACAGATGAGATCCGCTTCCCTGGAGGAGGAGCTGCTGGCACTAGAAGCTGGTAGGAAACGATCATTGTGACAAATTGCTGAGGCTGACAATCGAGCAGCCTGAGACTGAGAAACTCCTGGGGGCCACACTGTTGGGGGGGTTCCCCCCACTCCGTTGGATTTTACCTTCAAGAAAACTACCAAGTTCTCATGGTGAAGATCACAGAAAGACTGGGTGGATTTGGCAGAGGAAGGAGAATAATCATTATGAAAAATGTCCAAAGTGCTCTCTATAACACAGGTCTACTTCCCAGGGAAAGAATGAAGCAGAGCTTTATCCCACCTGGGGGGGTGGGGGGGTCGGAGGATATTCCTCCTACTCCACCTCATCTAGCTCTCTGGCCTCATGTCAGGAGGGAAAAAAAGCTCTTCCACCCTATCAACACTTAAGAAGGTCACAGCCCTGAGACATAAAAGACTGAGGTTTCATCTTAAAGTTGTACAATGCTTCCCCTCGCCCATACCATACCAGCTCCCCAACAGGCCTCCACTATCACAGCAGGTTACAGATGAAGGAACTATGACATGCAGACTCTAAGAGTTCTAGGGAAACCCAAAATCTACAGGAGAGAGACATCAAGGGCATTAAAGGAATATGAAGCCTCTGGTACCTATAGCTACAGCAAACATGAAATGCATGCCACCTCCTAGCCAGGTTAACATAAATTTTCCCAAATCCTATTGAACTCACTTCCTGTATTACCCAATACAACATGACCAGCTTTCAACTAAATCTTACAACCAAAGGCAAAATCAAAGGAAAGAAAAAACACACTCCAAAGAGAGCAAGCATTAGAACCAGATTCAGATATGACACAGCTGTTGGAATTATCAGACAAGTAATTTAAAATATCTGTGATTTAATATGTTAAGGAATATGAAGAGTAGACAACATGCAAGAACAGCTGGATAATACAAGCAGATAGATGAAAACTCAAAAAAAAAAAAATCAAAAGGAAATTATAGAAATCCAAAACACTGGAACAGAAATGAAGATTGATTTGGGTGGGCTCATCAGTAGACTTGACATGGCTGAGAAAAAAAAATCAGTGAGCTTGAAGATAGGTCAACAGAAACTTCCCAAACTAAAAGGCAAAAAAGAAAAAGAGCAAAACATCTAAGAGCTAAGGGACAATTTTATTTTCAAAAGGCCTAATGTGCATAATTTGAATGTCAGGATAGAAAAGAAAGAGAAAGGGAGGGAGAAAGGACATCATTAAGCTCATTGTTAGGTTAATGTAGATATAGATGTTTACACATAGAAATATTTGTAAATATGTATAGGTACACAGTCTAATATACACATATATATTTGCTTGCTCTATTAGCTAAGAGGGCATGGAAGCAAAGACACTCCAGTAGTAGTTAGCACACTTAGTGCTCAGAACTTGATTTCCAATACCATTCTCTACTAAAAGGGCTGGTCAGGATTCTTTGGAGAAATGGCTAATTCTATACTGAGAGCACAAGTGCTATCCCTAGCCAGCCGCACTGTATCACTCAGAAGCTTTAGAAATGCAGAATCTCAGCCCCCGGAGGGGGATGGGGGCGTGGGGGAGGGGGTACCTACCAAGTAAGAAAATGTATTTTAAAAAGATCTATGGGTAATCTGTATGGATGTTAAACTTTATTTTTGTTTTTGTTTTTTTTTATTTTTAAATTTTTTTTTTCAACGTTTATTTATTTTTGGGACAGAGAGAGACAGAGCATGAACGGGGGAGGGGCAGAGAGAGAGGGAGACACAGAATCGGAAACAGGCTCCAGGCTCTGAGCCATCAGCCCAGAGCCCGACGCGGGGCTCGAACTCACAGACCGCGAGATCGTGACCTGGCTGAAGTCGGACGCTTAACCGACTGCGCCACCCAGGCGCCCCGGATGTTAAACTTTAAAAGGTACTAATTTAGGGGCACCTGGGTGGCTCAGTCAGTTATGCTAAGCATGTGACTCTTGACCTCTGCTAAAGTCTTGATCTCAGGATTGTGAGCCCAAGTCCCATGTTGGGCCTACCTGAATTAATGAATGAATGAATGAAAATAAAAGGCACTGACTTAGTGGCTACCAAATCCTCACCTCCCCCCAGCAAAATTCTTCTACTGGTAAATCTCAAGAATTTAGTTCTTCTGATAGACACATTTGCTACAAAAGTTGTTGAACTTACCAAAGATTCTAACTGTAAATATATTTCTACCAGGACTAAATTTCTAAAGAAATTTTTAACCTTACTCTAAGTTCTGTACTAGTTAACCATCCTTCTAACAACTTAAAGAATTGGGATGGGGAGTGCCTTTTTAACAAGCTAAGTATGCATTAATCAGTTCAAGGTATTGATATACATGAGCTGACTCCAAGAGAGGGGGGGGGGGGGAAGGGCTTTTTCCTCTGCCCAGGTGAAGGTGTGTTCACCTCTATCTACAGAGTAGAAAATCAGGCAGAGTAATTACAGGTGGAATAAGGACTATAAGCTCCAGATTACTCTCAGGAAACATTTCTGAGTCTAAATGCACTTTTTAATTAGCTCTTCCAATAGCATCATGCTAATTGGCTAATTTGGAAATGATATGAGACCCTGTGTGCTTTAAAGAAAATCTGTTTGTTGATATATTTATTTGCACCTGAGACTGTCTTATTGCTGGCAGGACAGATATTATTAAAACAGAATCACCTGCTTATTTTAACCAGATTTTTTCAACGAACACACATGAATTGGATTATCCCTAGGGTTTCAGGAGGAAGTATTAGCATTTTGAGTGATAGGAAATTGCCACTTAGCTGGGAAATAAATGAGCTTTAAATAGATCCCATTATTTTTTACAAGGCTATTATTGTAAATGTTTCATAATAGAAGAAATGCCCTTCAAGTCTATCCTCATTGGTGGTTTATGGTTGGGGTGTTAACCTCTAAGTAGCCCAGCCCTTCACATCCAGCCACAGTGAGTTTTCATATTTTGACTATATAAAATAAAATTACCTTTTATTGGCCCACATAATATTTCCAACAAGTTTCTCTCTTTGTTAGCTATGTTGTAAAGAAAATGTATTAAATTTATTTGCCTGGGCTAGGAAACTGGCTTTTTAAAGTTTTCATGGGTTTAATATATTTTACCTTTAACAAGACTATCTGAACACTATAGAAATATGGATTTAGGTGAGAACGTGGTGATATATTTGGATATTTATTTTTGTCTCACTTGAATATTTCTCACTGCTTTACTTGTGTCACTCAGAGATAACACTTTATAATCCAAACAAGCCTCCACTCTAGCTTACTATTTAAAATGTTCCTTTCCAGCCTAATTACTGCCACTAAATAATAAAAGAAGAAACTGCATGGATCATCCTGGATTTCACAAAGTACAGTGGTAAAAAGTCTCCTCCCTCCAGTTTAACAGTCTTCTTTTTACTCAGTATTATTGAGCCTCTGCAGCTATTCTGCATGTGGGCTAAGGCTCCTCAGTAAGTTTGGAAATGCTAGGGTGCCCCCTACCGTTGTAAATGGGGAAGCATGTTTCTTTGCATCTCCATTCAGAGAACAGCATTCTCCTGAAAATGCTATTTAACCAAAGTTCAGATGCGGGATGGTGGGAAGAAGGGGAATTGAGTATTACATGACCAAAAATATTTGCGTGTGTTCTTTTCTAAAATAACAGTGTATGTCTTTCATCATGATTTCAAAGGGATATGAAACCAGGGTCATTCTCTCTCTGTTACCTTCCCTGTCGTCTTTCTTGGTGGTATCAATATCCAGGTAGGTGATCCTTCTGCTTAACAATGGACTTCTCACTTTTTGTACTCCTTTCCTTCAATGATCCTATTCTCCACCTGTTTAAGTCATGCAATCCTATTATCACATCCTAGACATTGTCATTACCAACAACTACCACATACAGAATTTCACTTTGCGAGCATTCCACTTTGTGATCACCAACTCCTATTTTATATATAACTTTTTCATATATATATATATATATATATATATGTGTATATATATATATATATATATATATATATGTGTATATATATATATATATATATATATATATATATATATATATAACGTTCCCACAATTCTTTGACTGGGATAGCCCAATCCATTAATCCTGCCATTTTTCACTATCATTTATTTCTGAACTTCCTCTTTACTCATCTTAGTTTCCATGTTCTATCACTGGAATCAACTCCTTGCATACACACTCAACTCCTTGGTCCCTTCCTCCCACCATTTTATTCACCAGGTTAAATTCCACCCCTAAATTCATATCTCCACTTATTCCAAATCTGAAGTGCAGCAGTTGCATATGAAGAAACTAACCAAAGAAAGATACAAAATCAAGTGATTGGTCTCACTTTCAATTTATGATCACCAAATTCAGGAGGGCTGGCAATTTTGCTATATTATTGATAAATCATATTTCACCAAAATTTTAAGCTTATGTTCTTTGAAAGACACTGTTAAGAAAATAAAAAGGCGGGGCATCTGGGTGGCTCAGTCGATTGAGCAACCGACTTCAGCTCAGGTCATGATCTTGTGGTCTGTGAGTTCAAGCCCCACATCAGGCTCTGTGCTGACAGCTCAGAGCCTGGAGCCTGCTTTGGATTATGTGTCTCCCTCCCCCTCTGCCCCTCCCCTACTCTGTCTCTCTCTGTCTCTCTCTCTCAAAAACATTTAAAAAAAATTTTTTAAAAGGCAAGCTAAATATAGAATAAAATATCCACAAAACACATATCTGATAAAGGATTTGTATCTATAATACATAAAGAACTCACAAAACTCAATAATAAGAAAACAAACCTTTTAAAAAAATAGGCAGTGAAGTACATGCATGGCTCAGTCGGTTAAGCGTCTGACTCGATTTCTGCTCAGGTCATGATCTCATGGTTCGTGAGATCAAGCCCCACATGAGGCTCCAAGCTGACAGCACAGAACCTGCTTGGGATTCTCTCTCTCCCTTTCTGTCTACCCTTACCCTGCTCATGCTTTCTCTCTCTCCCTCTCTCAAAATAAATAAACTTTTAAAAAAACTAGGCAGCATGTTAGAATGTATACTTTACCAGAGAAGATATATGCATGGCCAATGAGCCCATAAAGGATGCTCAACATCATTAGTCACTACAAAAATGTAAATTAAAACCACAATGTGCTATTACTTCAGACCTATTAGACGAAAATAATTTTTTCAAACACGATACCAGGATGAACTAGAACTCTCATAAATTGCTAGTGAAAATGCAAAATGATAGAGCCATTTTGAAAACAGATTTTCAGTTTCTTATACAGTTAAGCATATGCTTACCATATAGCCCAGCAATCTCACCCGTAGTTATTTTCCCGAGAGATGAAGACTTATGTTTACACAATACCTATTCACAAGTGTTCATAGCAGCTTTATTCAGAATTGGTAAAGACTGGAAACAACTCAGATTTCTAACTGGTAAACAGATAAATTGTGGTGTATCCATACAGTGGAATATTACTCAGCAATAAAGAGTGAACTCCTGACCCATGCAATGACGTAGATGGATCTTAAAATCATTACTAAGTGAAAGAAGTCACTCTCAAAATGCTAGCTACATATTCCACGATTCCATTGATATGACATTTTCAAAAAGGTGAAAACTACAGGACAAAGAAACAAATGAGTGGTTGTGAGGGGCTAGAATGTGGAAGAGGAGATGTTTACCGCAAAAGGGTACCAGAGAATTTTGTGACGTGATAGAACAGTTCTATGTTGTGTTTGTGACAGTGGATCTTACTGCATGTAAATGATATCTCAATAAATCTATTTAAAAATTGATACATTGATGCCTGGGTAAGTCGGTTAAGTGTCTGACTTCAACTCAGATCATCTTGTAGTTCGTGAGTTCAAACCCCACATGGGGCTCTCTGCTGTCAGTGTGGAGCCCACTTTAGATCCTCTGTCCCTCTCTCTCTCTCTCTCTCTCTCTGCCCCTCCCCTTCTCCCTCTCTCTCTCTCTCAAAATAAATGAACTTTAAAAAAATAAATACTTTAAAAAAATAAAAAATAGAATAACAACATGAAAATGGATACAATGTATTATAAAATCAAGATACCAAATACCTAGGAATAAATCTAACAGAAAATGTACAATATCTCAACATGGAAAATTGAGAAGAATTACTGAGATAAAGAAAAGTTCAATGAATGTATGAATGTATATTTATTGTTTGGTAGTCAAAACATTATAAAAATGTCAGTTCCCCCCAATTCATCTTTACACTCAATGCAATCACAGTAAGAATCCCAGTATATTGTTTGTGTACACATTTTTTTAAAAAATAATAAAATGAGGAGCTCTGCTCAAAGCATAGTGATAGACATGCCAGGTGGATTCTAAATTACCTAGAGCAGTAAGTCAGTGGGGATTATCGAATCTGCCAAAATCAACGATGGACACTTAAGAAAAAGAATCAGGGGGATGAGGACAAAACGAAGAAGAAGTCAACATAATTATATTAATATATGGAGAACAAAATAGTACTTACAAGTAGGTGAGATGAGCTATGACCTGAATCAGGTCTTTTGACTCATATTTATTGAGCTAAAATGGTTCTAGGTGCTCACATATGCCATCAAAGCTGCCTTACAAGTTCATAAGGGACTTATGTTATTTCCATTTTGTAAATAAGAAAGCCACAGCTTTGTAAGTTTAGGTGTCCTTCCTAAGGTCACGAATCCAGATTTGTTATTCATATCGAATGCTCTCAGTTTGCTCCTCAAGAAGAGTCTGATTGATAAACTAAAATTGCGAAGCATTTTATGACACCATGTGGCCAGATTTAGTGAAGCGTGAGGGCCTGAAGACCGTGTCATGCCAGGACCGTAATTCTTACAAATAGGAATCAAGAAATCAACACTACTTTTCTGATGCAACACAATCTGGGGGAAAGGATGTCACTTTAGCAAAGAGTGGAAAAAAACTAAATGATGAATTAGAAATCATTGAAGGCATGAAACTTGATTGAGATGACAGTTCCTCATACTTTCTTAATATAGCCAAATACAAGATGTTCATCTGCATGAAAAGAAAATCTCCAGCATCATGCACCTCACGGCATCCCAAGCACCATGAGCTGTTTGATTCCAGGAGCTGACCTGGTGCAGTGCAGCTGGTTTCACGGTTGGGCTGTCCGCTTTTTGCTGAACCTTGGTCAGAGATGGCATACTGCTTACGGCAGGTTAGCCCACATATTAAAGGCTGGTTTTTTTACCCCCCAATTATAATTAACATGCAGAGTTATATTAGTTTCAGGGGTATAATACAACTATTCAACAATTCTACAGTTCTCAGTGCTCATCAAGATAAGTGTAATGTAGGGGCGCCTGGGTGGCGCAGTCGGTTAGGCGTCCGACTTCAGCCAGGTCATGATCTCGGGAGTTCGAGCCCCGCGTCAGGCTCTGGGCTGATGGCTCAGAGCCTGGAGCCTGTTTCCGATTCTGTGTCTCCCTCTCTCTCTGCCCCTCCCCCGTTCATGCTCTGTCTCTCTCTGTCCCAAAAATAAATAAACGTTGAAAAAAAAAAATTTTTTTTAAAAAAAAAGATAAGTGTAATGTAAACCTCTTTTTTTCACCCGTCCCCTCACCTACCTCCCCTTTGGCAACATGGTTTGCCAAGGAGTCTGTCCTTTTGTCTTTCTTTCTTTATTAGTTTTGTTTCTTAAATTCCACATATGAGTGAAATCATACGGTATTTGTCTTTCTCTGACTGGCTTATTTCACTTAACATTACACCCACTAGGTTCCTCCACGTCATTGCAAATGGCAAGACTTCATTCTTTTCATGGCTGAATAACATTCCATAGGTATGTATGTATACCCACATACCACCTCTACTTTATCATTCATCTATGGATGGACACGGGTTGCTTCTGTATCTTGGCTGTTTTAAATAATGCTGCAATAAACATAGGGGTTCATATATCTTTTTGAATTAGTGTTTTCATTTTCTTTGGCTAAATATCCAGCAGTGGAATTACTGAACCATATGGTAATTCTATTTTTAGTTTTTGAGGACCCTCTATACTATTTTCCAGAGTGACTACACCAATTTGCATTCCCACCAACAGTGCACCCAAAGGTTCCTTTTTCTCCACATCCTTGCCAACACTTGTTTTTGTTTTTTTTTTTTTTTGCATGTTTTTTTATGTTAGCCATTCTCACATATGTAAAGTGATATCTCATTGTGGTTTTAATTTGCATTTCCCTGATAGTGATTTTGGCCATCTTTTCATGTGTCTGTAGGGCCATCCTAATGTCTTCTTAGGAAAAATGGGTATTCGGGTCCTCTACCCATTTTTAATTGGACTATTTTTTATTGTAGTTTTAAATTTCTTTTATTATTAATATTTTTTTGGTGTTAAGTTATATAAGATCTTTATATATTTTGGTTTTTAACCCCTCATCTGATGTATCATTTGCAAATATCTTCTCTCATTCAGTAGGTTGCCTTTTTGTTTTATTGATGGTTTCCTTTGCTATGCAAAAGCTTTTTATTTTGGTGTAATCCCAATACTTTAATTTTCCTTTTGTTTCTCTTGCCAGAGGAGACATATCTAGAAAAATGTATCTATAGCTGATATTAAAGAAATTACTGCCCATGTTTTCTACTAGGAATTTTGTGGTTTCAGGTCTCACATTTAGGTCCTTAATCCATTTTGATTTTATTTTTGTTTATGGTATAAGGAAGTGGTCCAAATTCACTCTTTTCCATGTAGTTGTCCAGTTTTTTCAATACCATTTGTCTTTTTCCCACTGTATATTCTTGCCTCCTTTGTCATAGATTAATTGACCATAAAAGCATGGGTTTATTTCTGGACTCTTTATTCTGTTCTATCGATCTACGGTGTCTATTTTCGATGCAGGGTCTTTTGTGGTTCCATATGCATTTTAGGATTATTTGTTCTAGTTCTGTGAAAAATGTTGGGATTTTAATAGATATTGCATTAAATATGTGGATATTTAATGCTTTGGGTAGTATAGACATATTAACAATATTTGTTCTTCCAATCCATGAGCACAGCATCTTTCCACTTGTGATTTCTTCAATTTCTTTCATTAATATATAGTTTTCAAAATACAGATCTTTCACCTCCTTGGTTGTTTATTTCTGGGTACTTTATTATTTTTGGTGCAATTTTAAGTGGGATTGTTTTCTTAATTTCTCCTTCTGCTACTTCATTAATAGTGTATAAAAATGCAACATATTTATGTATATTAATTTTATATTCTGTGACTTCACTGATTTATCAGTTCTAATAGTTTTTTGGTGGAGTCTTTAGGGTTTTCTATATTTAGTATCATGTCAACAGTAATTAGTGAAAGTCTTACTTTTTCATTACCAATTTAGATATCTTTTATTTCCTTTCCTTTTTTTAAAAAAAAAAAAGCTTATTTATTTTGAAAGAGAGAGAAAGAGAGTGCAGAGGAGGGGCAGAGCAAGAATCCCAAGCAGGCTCCATGTTGTCAGCACAGAGCCCAATGTGGGGCTTGATCTCATGACTGCAAGATCGTGACCTGAGCCGAAATCAAGAGTCAGACCCTTAACTGACATGACTATTATACATTTTTGATTTGTGGTTATCATTAGGCTTATATATAACATCTTATGCACATAGCAATATTGATTGTCAAACATAGGGTGTGAACCCATTCTAAAAGCACTAAGTTTTTACTCCCCACCAACCATGTTTTATGTACATAATGTCATACTTTGCAACCTTTTATTTTGTGAATCCCTTGACTGACTTTTGTATAATTGATTTTACTGCTTTTGTGCTTTAACCTCCATACAGTTTTATAAGTGATTAATCTACTTTTTTAGTTTTTTTTTTTTTAAGTTTATTTATTTTTGAGAGAGAGAGAACATGAGCAAGGGAGGGGCAGAGAGAGAGGCACACAGAATTCCAAGCAGGCTCTCCACTGTCAGTGCAGAGCCCAATGTGAGGCTGAACCTGAGCTGAAATAGATATGTAACCAACTGAGCCACCCACGTGCCGCTTGTCTAACTTCCTGTGTTTGTTTTTATGTATTACGAGAGTCAGTTATGTCCCTTAGTCTTGAAAATAGTGGCTTTATGGGGCGCCTAGGTGGCTCAGTTGGTTGCATATCTGACTCTTGATTTCAGCTCAGGTCATGATCTCACGGTTCATGGGTTCCAGTCCCACCTCAGGCTCAGTGCTGGTGGCATGGAGCCTGCTTGGGATTCTCTCTCTCCCTCCCTCTCTCTCTCTGCCCCTCCCCTGCACTCATGCATTCTCTCTCTCTGTCTCTGTCTCTCTGTCTCTCTCTCAAAATAAATAAACTTAAATATTTTTTTAAATAAATTACCCATATAATAAATGAATTATAAAATTACATTTTCTAGAGAATGGGCAGTTTTTTAAACTTTAGGTCTCTCTCTCTCTCTTCTATAAGTAATGGTAGACTACACTGTAACGACAGTATCTTAAACAGTAATTTTTCATACTAATAGACAATGAACAACAAAATTCAAAGTCTGTCACAGAAAAACATTGACGGAATACATTTTATTGATAATTCAATTAATCAAGTTGTATTACTAATCAAGCTTCAGTGGTGGCTTTAACCCACACTGGTGCTTTTGATGTACAGGAAGAACACACTATGCTGAGGTCACACCTTCTCACCATCCCTGCTTCATCAGGCCAGAGCATCAGAGGGCCAAGGCATGAGAGGAAATGATTGTGTGCAATTTGCTACTAAGAGTGCTCTAAAGCTGCAAGTAATGGTGGGTCAGCTGTGTCCTCTTCACAGACTTTAAGGGCAATATGCTTTTCTGGCCATAGGAAGACTTTTTTTTAAGTTTTTATTTAAATTCCAGTTAATTAACATACAGTGCACATAGATTTCAGGTGTACAATACCTGGTGCTTATCACAAGTGCACTTCTTAATCCCCATCACCCATTTAACCCATCCCTCCACCCACCTTTCCTCTGGTAACTATCAGTTTGTTCTCTATAGTTAAGAGTCTGCTCCTTGGTTTGCCTCTTTTTTTTTCCCTTCACTCATTTGTTTTGCTTCTTAAATTCCACATGAGTGAAATCATATGATATGTCTTTCTCTGACTGACCTATTTCATGTAGCATAACACACTCTAGTTCCATCCACATCAGTGCAAATGGCAAGAATTCATTCTTCTTCATGGCTGAGTAATATTCTAGTGTGTGGGGGAGGGGGTATGTGTATGTGTGTGTGTGTAAACACCACATCTTCCTTACCCATTCATCAGTTGATAGACACTTGGGCTCTTTCCATAATTTGGCTAGTGTGGATAATGCTGCTAGAAATGGCCATAGGAATATATTAAAACTAATGGCTATCGTGTCATTGTTGGAACCCCAGCTTTTCTTCTCTAAATTCTGCTCCTTGTGTTTGTTTTCCTCAGATGCTAACACGGATTGAAAGCTTGCTAAGCTTACATTCTGTCATAGTGACACCTCAAGAGAAAAATAACAAAAGATTGAAGGCAAAATTTTGTCAACCTAGTATCACAAACTAGACTTTGAATTTCATTCAACCAACTAAAATGCATAGACTTCTTAAGCATCTGTCTACAATGCTTTCATTACAAACAGCTACATCATTCTGAACTAGGCCTTTGGTGAGATGAAAGATTAACTCTAAGTGCTCATCAAGTTGTTTGGTATTTTACAGAAAACAATACAATAAATCTTAAAATCCCAAATCAAATTTATTAGCAATACACATAGGCATATGAGTCCTACTTCAGTGACTACTGACATCTAACATATCTAAAACCAGAGTGGACTCAACATTCTAATGTTGAACACAGATTTAACATTTCTTTTTTTAAATGAATGAACTCCAAAAATATCACATGGTTGTTTTACACTTGATCCGGTCTGCATGTTGTAGCTCATCCAGAACATTTCTGATGGTCTCTACAGAAACTTCTCCTCTGTGATGTTTTTTTGATGCAAGATTCCATACATTTTCAAATTCTTCATCAGAAAGCCTGACACCAATGTTACATAATATCTCTGCAATCTAGGGGAAAAATTGAAAGTCAGACTGAGATCTATGTTTTTAAATTTGTATTTTAATCTCTTTAATATTTTTAGAGTGCCTGGGTGGCTCAGTCAGTTAAGTATCTGACTCTTGATTTCAGCTCAGGTCATGATCTCATGGTTAGTGAGATCTTAATGAGCCATGTTGGGCTCTGCGCTGACAGACTGAGAGTCTCTCTCCCTCTCTCTCTGCCCCTCCTCCACTCACACTCTAACTCTCTCTCTCAAAATAAATAAATAAGCATTAATGCAATTAAGAGGGTATTCACCTATACTGACCCATATATAAAATTACTTTCAACTATTTAAGTGTTTCTGGTTATTTTTTTTTTTCAACGTTTATTTATTTTTGGGACAGAGAGAGACAGAGCATGAACGGGGGAGGGGCAGAGAGAGAGGGAGACACAGAATCGGAAACAGGCTCCAGGCTCCGAGCCATCAGCCCAGAGCCTGACGCGGGGCTCGAACTCACGGACCGCGAGATCGTGACCTGGCTGAAGTCGGACGCTTAACCGACTGCGCCACCCAGGCGCCCCTGTTTCTGGTTATTTTAAAAGGTAGTTGGTGCCTGAGTGGCTCAGTCGGTTAAGCGTCTTTGGCTCAGGTCATGATCTCACAGTTCGTGGGTTCAAGCCCCATGTCGGGCTCTGTGCTGACAGCTCAGAGCCTGGAGCCTGCTTCGGATTCTGTGTCTCCCTCTCTCTCTGCCCCTCCCCTGCTCGCACTCTGTCTCTCTCTCTCTCTCAGAAATAAACATTAAAAAAAAATTTTTTTAAGGTAGCAGCCAAATTCAAGCAGAAAGAATAAAAAGTTAGAGAAGACACATTGGATTTAAGTTCCATCTCACTCACTTCTTGTCACTAGGATCTTGTGTATGTCATGTAAACCCCTTGAAAATTCCCTTCTCTAAAATAGGATCATTTATAAAATGTCCCTAATTGGCCCGATATAAACTTTACAGTTGTGAATGTGCAAATGCCAGAGAGATAAAGCATGCATGAACAACTGAGCAAACTAAAATCTGAACATACTGAAAGCCAGCAAACTTTGGTTAGCAACCTCTCTGCAATGATAATTATTAAGGGAAAACATAAAGAAGGAAAGATAAGACATAGACATGGAAAGAAATGTTAGAGTGAGTAGAGGAAATAAAAGATTTGAAAAAAAATTAAATTTAAAGGAGGAAAAACATTTATTATGAAGCACACAGAAAAAAAAAAGCAGAGGGAAATAGAAAGAAAGGTTAGACAGTGAATAGGAAAGCCAAAGAAATAGAAGAGTTGCAGAATACATCTATTAAGTGGAATCTTAACAATTTAAGGATCCTGGAGAAATGATGTGCCCTCCTGGGAAATTAACCGTATGATCAACTACACTTGAAATTCAGAAGAGCTGCCTGAAGCTGCAGTTGTACAGCAAAACACCTCAGTGCCCCTGTGCAGAACAGCGTTTTCCTGCTGCCCCACCCACAGTGACAGGGAAGGAGTGTCCCCACAGAGTCAACTCCTGAAGTGGCCTCCTCCTCCACTTCCTTTCCCCCTCCTCAGGAGGCATCCCTCCCTTAGGTCCCCATTCCATTGTAATACACAGATTAGCTGATCTTTCCAGAAACCCGTCCATTCTCATTCCAACCACTCATCTGGGTTCTTTTTTTTTCCAGATGTGTGAGACAAAGGATGACTTCCTAGTTAAAAGAATTTTAGGCAACATGCAACAAGCAGGAGATTTTTGTTTCTTTTGGCAACCCTGAACTTCTATTTCATATGGCCGTTAGAGTAATTAAGGGATGTGAAAACACAGTCTGGGGTGTCCCTTCTCTGATCCCCTGGGGTGGTCCCAAAGGCCAGGCAAAAGGCCTCTCCTCTGAGTTTCTCCCTTCCTCTGTCCCCTACCTCAGTGGGGATGAATTGTTAGAATGAATCTGTTATAATTAAGGTAGGAGTTAGTAAATTTTCAAGTAATCAACTCTTCATCTGAAGTCTCAGAAACCATCATATGTCTACATGTCTCCTCATATCATTCCTAGATCTGGATATGAGAGTTCTGAAGCAGCAGTTGTGTCCTAGATTACACGCTGCCTTCCACGAGTGCAGATCAAGCAGGCTGACCATGCATTGCTATTAATCCTTGGCCCTAAGAACCCTAGTGGCTATTCTGATGTAGCTGGTCACTCCTGTTTTCTAACCCACCTAGGAAGAAAATCACCTGGAATATGAGGACCATGTTTTCTAACAAACAAAACAGAAACAAGATACATGGGCTGACAAAGGACGTGGCAACAGGATGGAATATTTTAAATCAGATAGCAGTATATAAGGAGGGTGGCAGAGTGGCCCTTCTCATGCCTACTCTTTGGTTTTGGAGATATAAAACCATGAGATACTTACACAAGGAAAGGAGTGATCCCTTTTGATTGAGTTCCTTAGGAAAACATTTCTTTTTATACATAGGTCCTAGTGGATGTATCATATGAGAGTAATGTTTCCTATCACAGAGGAAACTCTGCTCCAAGAATTGTACCAAAATGTCACAACCAAACAATAGTATCCTTAAGAATCCTCTATTTGGGGATCCTGATGACTCTTGTAACATAAAAGCTCAACTTTTTAAAAGTCTAAAATTAAATAGTTGTTGATAAATAAGCATTTTCATCTTTGTGTGTTTATGCAAAGTTGACATGTCTTTCAACTCTTTTGAAATAATACACTCTACCTCTTTTTTAGATCTTGTCTTGAAGAAGTCTCTTTCAAACACTCCTTTCTGGCCAAAGATGGTAGGATGTAGTAATGAATAGGCATTGCCCTCTTCACCATAATTAGTTCTATCACTGATGCGACGAATTCGGGGGGCAGGGATATCAGACCGAATGGTTGGAACACCATAGATGGGATAACCTAGGACATCAGTGAGAGAGGAAAACAGACATTCTACAACTGAGCTATACAATACAGTAGCTACCAGTCACCTGTCACTATTGAGTACACACTTGAAATGGGGCTAGTCGGGGGTGCCTCGGTGGCTCAGTCCGTTAAGCATCTGACTCTTGATTTCGGCTTGCGTCATGATTTCACATTATGAGATTGGGCCCTGCATTGGACTCTGCATGCTTGAGATTCTCTCCCTACCTCTCCCTCTGCCCCTGCCTTGCTTGCATGCATGCACTCACTCTCTCTCAAAAAATAAAAAAGAAATATTTAAAAAAAAAGAAAAAAAGAAAAAGAAATGGGCTAGTCCAAGTTGAGATGTAATGTAAGGGTAAAATACACACTGAATTTCAAAGATTTAGTACTCCCAAAAAAGTGAAATATTTAATCATATTGTATTGATTACTTGTTGAAAAGGTATTTGGAAGATCTATGTATTATATATAAAGTGTATATACTATTAAAATTGATTTCACCTGTTTCTTTTTCCTTCTTTTTTTTTTGTGAGAGAGAGAGAGTGCAAGCAGGAAGGGGCAGAGAGAGAGAGGACAGAGGATCCAAAGCGGGCTCTGCACTGAGAGCAGTGAGCCCAACATGGGGCTTAAACTCACAAACGGTGATCATGACCTGAGCCAAAGTTGTATACTCAACGACTGAACTACCCAGGCGCCCCTCCCTGTTTCTTTTTCTTAATGTGGCTACTAAAATTTTTTAAATACATATAACTCCAATTATATTTTTATTGGACAGTACTATTCTAATGGGAGTAGAAGCTCATTACACCAGAATATATGGCATATCTAAAAAATCCAGTTAAGAAAAACATGCAAATCTTAGTCATGTCCTTAGTCTCAGGAAGTGATCTTGACCAACATAAAATAATCTTTCTAACTAACCAAGAATCATCATGCTCAATATTAAGATAATGAGGTGTTATGAGTTGAACTATATTCTCCCCAGATTTATATGTTAAAATCCTGACCACCAGTACCTCAGAATGTGACCTTATTTAAAAACAGAGTAATTGCGGGGTGCCTGGGTGGCTCAGTTGGTTAAGCATCCAACTTCAGCTCAGGTCATGATCTCACGGTTTGTGGGTTTGAGCCCCACATCATGCTCTATGCTGACTGCTTGGAGCCTGGAGCCTGTTTCCGATTCTGTCTCCCTCTCTCTCTCTGCCCCTCCCCTGCTCATGCTCTGTCTTTCTCTCTCTCTCTCAAAAATAAACATTAAAAAAAAGAAAATAAATAAATCATTAAAAAAAATAGTCATTGTATTTGTGATTAATTAAGATGAGGTCATACTGGAGTAGAGTAGGCCACGCATCCAATGTGAGTGGGGTCCTTACAAAAGGGGGCATCTCACACAGGAGAACACCATGTGAGGGTGAAGGCAGGTATCAGGGTGATACAGCAGAAGCCAAGGAACACCAAAAATTGTCAAAATCTAGGAGAGGAGACTGGAACAGATTCTCCCTCACAGCTCTGGAAGGAACCAACTCCCATCAATACCCTGGCCTCAGACTTTCAGCCTCCAGAACCATAAGATGATAAATATCTGTTGTTCGAGCCATCCAGTTTGCAGTACTTGTTATGGCAGCCCTAGCAAACTAGCAGAAGGAGAATGAAGATACAGAGAAGAGTTTTGTGACAGCTCTTCAAATATTTGAAGGCAAATCTGTTTGTAGCTAAGAATCACATGGTTTATAAGTCTCCTAACAGTTGGTGAAGTCTGCGTAATATTCAATATTCTGCTCATCATAGATCAATTTCATTAGTGTTGAGAGAATCATATTACTTGGGTCATCATTAACAATAGTTCAGTTCTCCCTACATTTACTGAGACCCCCCTGGTTGCTTCAAATACAGAACTGAATGAAAGGTCCTAGGCTTTGAGAAACAGCCTAATGAAGATAAGAGACTGGGGATAATACAAGGACAAAGAACACTTCTATGTTTGCTGATCCTTTTAGAACTCAGCAAATAACGTGACATACTCACAAAGAGAAGGAACAGCTCCTACAACTGCATTGATCTCAGAAGAAGTTGTCTTATAGTGATTAGAAACTTTATCACTTGGCCTCAGAAGTGTCCGGAGAGTCTTTTCTGAGCTCCCTGGTTCTTTTAAGACAGTATCTTCTGGCTTTATCAGGAGAGTTGGTTCAGATTCTTCAATATTAGCCTCCGCAGGGTTTGCACAATCTGGTTTTCTACCTTCAAGCAAAGAGGGAAAGGCGGGGGAGTCGGGGGGGGGGGGGGAAGTACAGGAAGAAATTACTACTTGGTGCTTACTGCTCTACAGCAAAATCCATTTTCCTGGTTAGTCCCTCCTTGCTGGTGGAGACAGAGACTGGGCTGATGGAAACCCTCCACTGAAGCCAGCGTCCCACTGTGGGAGAGCAAGGGCAGGCTGATGACATATATGGGAATCCCAATGTAGCCTAAGGTTTCTTCTTGCCACTCCACTCGCTTTACTCTAAAATAAAGCTTTTAAATCTGAGAGACCAAATGAAACCATGGAACCTATTTCTCCTTAAAAAAAAAAAAAAAAAATAGAATTTATTTTCATATTTAACTTGAACTACAGGATTACCAGAGTTGTTTCCAGAGCTCTCCCCCAAGGAGGGAGGGAGAAGACATATCGGGGTTGTAAATTCCACCCATGCCTGATGGTGGCAGGGAACCCCATTTATTGCAACATTTGGACTGGCAGTGAGAACACAGCGTGAGCTCAAGAACCGATTATATAAATCATATAGGGTTAGGTTATATACCTCCTCGAATCGGTATATAAAAGAAAACCCTGAGGTAAAACTCCAATTCTAAGACTCTGTCTTTTTGAAGATTTACTTTACTGAGTCATTCCGAAATTTAGGACTGAATTCCTGACACAGCTTTTTCACAGACCTGGTAGCTACACAGCCAGCACTAGAGGGCGCTGTGGTCTTTCAATTTCTAGAAGAACTCTCAGGGTTCTGGGAAAGCCCAAGCAAGGGTTGCAAAGGCAAATGGAACCCCAGTATCAGATTGGGGTGAGAACCATGGCAAACCAGAAAAGACATGCCTATCTAAAGTCTGCAGTCCCTATTCAGCTCCTGCCAATTGTTGCCATGAACACTTTCAGAGGTGTTCCAAAACCTCTAATGCTGTCCCTGCACCCCTCAAAAGGCAGAAATCTGGACAAAGTATGAGAAACAGTTTCTCAGAAAACTGTTAGAAAGCTACTTCCTTATTAACTAACTGGAATTTTTTTTTAATTTCAAAAGTAAAAAAATAATAAAAAACAGTAACTTGAAAGAAAGAAATGAAGGAAAGAAAAGAAAAGGAAAGAAAAGAAAAGGAAAGAAAAGAAAAGAAAAAAGAAAAGAAAAGAAAAGAAAGAAAAGAAAAACAAAGAAAGGAAGAAAGAAAGCAAGCCACTACCTTAGAACACTTACCTCTTTTCCTCTAGAAGTCAACAGTAATATAGAATTTGATATAAGAAAATTCCTGTCAGGGGCACCTGGGTGGCTCAATCAGTTGAAATTCAGTTGAAACTTTTGATTTCAGTTCAGATGGTGATCCCAGGGTTGTGGGATCGAGCCCCACATCAGGTTCTGCACTAAGCATGGAACCTGCTTAAGATTCTCTCTCTCTCTCCCTGTGTCCCTCTCCCCGCCAACCCCTACTCACCTGTGCTCACACTCTCTCTCCAAAAAATTAAAAAAAAAATTATTCCTGGTGAAACATTCCTGAGCCCTTCCTGACTAAACCACTGGCCACTATCTTAGAAGATTCTGAGAAGGTGAAAAATTTCAAGGACTCCATTGAAAATGGCTGATGAAGTCAGAACCCAAAAACCAAGAACAATTTGAAAATCTGGTTTCAAACCAGCTTCAGCCCTCGGCCACTATTCCATGAGTTGTGCCAAGAAGAAAATAAATCTATCACCCCTTTGTATTTCTGAGAGGACGAGGGTAGAAACGTTTTCCATAAAATCTTCATTAGGCAGAGAAGAACTTCCTGCTTTCCTTGTGGTTAGAAAAGAAAGGCCATCTCAGAAACCCATAAGGGGTCACACATCATCAATAAAGCCCCAAATTTGGTTTTGACCTTGCAGGAAGGCATGACCCAGAAATAAAAGTAAAAACAGTAATAACTTCACTTTTTAGAGAAAAATATTCCAAGAGGAGATAAAAAACGTAAACAGTCTTTTAAAAAAGTTAATCTTCCTTAATAATCAAGATTTGAACATTAAAGCAAACAAGGTATCATAACAACTAAATTACAAGAATGTTTGAAATAATACTCAGTGGTAGCAAAGTTAGGGTCAAACCTCAAAGATTTTGCTGATACAATCACAGACTGCTACAATCATTTACAAAAGCAAAATGAAAATACAGAGTTCTTCTGGGACAATAATAACATTCATAAGAAATGAAATATAATTAGAAACAAAGCTTTTTGAGTGTTATCAATATTACTTTCAAAATATCTGGAAACAACCTAAATTTCAAAGAGTAAGGAAATGGCTTAGTAATTCATAATATATCAGCATGAGGGAACTGAAAATGAAATTTACAGAAAAGTTTACCATAAAACTATTTCTTAATTCCATAGAAATTTGAAAGCTAAAGTTTAAAAAGTCAAATAAAAATGGTACATTCACTGTGATTTTAGCTACATTTAAAATATACACACATGTCCATATACATAGTATATATGTCTATCAATATATGGTTAGTGATGTAGGAAGTCAATGTAAGAAAATGTAATAGAAGAAGTGTTCTTACGTCAAATTCTATTTTACTGTTGACTTTTCCTGGGGGAGGGGAGCTAATTAAGACAATGGTTTTCAAACAGTTTTCTGAGGAACTGTCTTTAGTGTTTTAGGTCTCTGTGTAAACTGTTTTGCTTTTAATTTTTTTCTTCTGAATGAGGAGTACATAGTTCCAAATTCAAGAGATACAAACACCTAGATTAAAATGTGAGTCTTGCTGCCACCGTGTCCTTTAGCTACCTGGTTCCCCTTAAATGTCATCAAACTCTTTCCTGTCCTTCCACAGGTATTCTATGGATAAACAAGCAAATAATATATGTATGTGCATATTTAATATTATATATTAAAGTTGACAAGAGTCAAGCTTCTAGAAAAGTAAAAATATAAAAGTCCCTTGAAGAAGTTAGCAAATCTTCAAAAATTAAATACCTTTAATAATGACCCTCTCTTCATACTCTTTCAGAGGCATTTTATCTTTCCAGTTAAGAAAATTTGCAAACTCTAGGTAGTTAATCAGTCCATCTTTATCCACATCACAGTAGTCAAATAGCTGGGCCAGGAGCGTCTCATCTAAGTGCAAGCTGACCTGATCACAAGCCTCCCGAAGCTCAGCTTTATCTATCGCCCCATCTCCATTCTGTTAGACACAAAGCAGAAAAAGATGAAGCAAGCATCATCTTTAAGAGCAGAGTATGCAACATCTATTATTTCATTTAAGAAAAAAAAAGAGATCTATCACATAAATTCAATGAATTTATCTTATTTTTTTACAAAAGAGCAGGCAGTTATTAAGGTAAGTCTTCATTGTGTCATCCTAACATCCGCACAGTAATTCCAACCCTGGTTGGAGCAGGGTGTGGCTCAGAATCTTTGTTCATTCTATTTTAATAATTTTTTTTCCAAATACTTTTTTTCTTTAAATCACGTTGTGGTAGGGCAGGTGTAACCATGATTTGTGCTTGACATTTCATTTAACCAACATCTTGTGCTTTTGACAGCTTTCTACCATTTCCCATACTTTCAAAGTTTTTAACGCCTCTGGTGCTCAAACAGCACTAAATGGCCCTCCACTCCACTCTGGTAATGAGGGGAAATTGGGGAAGTAATTGTAGGCCAAGTGCACGGAGGTACAGCAGACAGTTGCCTGCTTGTTGTTAACATTCCTATAGGCAAGAGGGACATGCTACCAATCTGGCCCATTGTAACAATTAGCACTAAGATTCATCCTGGTAGGGGAAGCAGGAGAATTTCCACCTTCTTCCAGACAACAGCTAAAGGAGTACCTACACTGTGTGTGGAAGGAGGGAAATTTATGAAGGCTATGGGCAGGAACCAGCTGGTTTCCCTTGGGAACTAAAGGGGCAGAACACGTAATGCTTGTTAAGGAGGAAGGGCAAGAGCTGAGACGTCTTACCACTCTGGAGACTCCTCCTGGAGTCTATCAACCCTTAAGTCCATTTGGAGAGGAGAGTAAAAGGTCTGAGTATTTTTGCAGTGCGTCCTAGCTGCTATAAGGGAGCTTTGGCCCTCTCAGAGAAATTTCCCTGAGACAAACTCCCAAGAGGTGATAAATGACTCATTGACTAGTATTCAGCTCTTACACTCAGGACTGGGTTTACAGTGCTGATGAAGGTGATCCCTGGAGAATGAGGAACTGACCAATAAACTCTAGATAAATTCCTGCAGTCAGATCCCTAGTCCTGGAAAACATCCCTGATGCCTGTGTTGAAAGAGAATGAGAATTTAAAACATATTATCTCGACAGGGGGGCTGCAAATTCCCTGGACTAATGTAGACTACTTTATAAAAATCTCTGCTGCAAGCCCAAGTCAAACAAAAATGTGAACCCCACAGCCCTAGCTGAAAAGCTATGTAGGATATGGCTGTTAAATCAAAACTGAAACAGATGGTGCCAACAGTGATGACTTCAATGCCCAATATAGGGATTTGCGTGGAATGAAAACTTTGGTGGTTTGTTTCATTGAGCTACATACCACTCAAAACTCAAAGTGAATGTTTCTTATTCACCAGGTAGTGAGTCACTCTCTCCCTCTGCACCCTTGATTCCTCCCTCCTCCATGCGCCAACCTCAACTACTCTAAGGAGAAAGATGACTAGATGTGGGACCAAGGTCTCCCTGTCCCCAAGGGAGATCAAATGCCACATTCATCTGTTCAAGTAAACTGCCTAACTTCAGAGGGGCGAAGTCACGTACTTTTATGGCCTCTTTGGATATGAGTGCCAAATTGATCATCCTACTCAGTCTCTATGGGGAGGAGATGTCTAGATTCAGCTAGTGGGGTGTGGGCAGGGTTTGCTCAAAGTGGAGAAGGAAAACTAGCAATATATTATTTCTGTAGCAGAATATATTATTCCACTACTGAATGTATAACTGGTACTGATGCTTTACATGTTTGTATTATGAATGAGCCACAAGTAGAGGATGCTAGTACCTTTGGGGTCACACAACCCTAATGACCCCTTTGAGTTACAAGTCTCTGTGACTAATGATTTTGACACTTAGAGTCTCTGGGTCTGGTTTACTAACATGCTGTGGTTTTTAACCTCAATGAGAGCTATGGAGGATCAAAAATGGACAGTCAATCTACTCAGTGGGCAGAACTCAAGGCTACTCTCATTGCTGTGGCCAATATTCCCCTTGATGAACCTGTTATATTTTTACTGACTCTTGGACTATTGCCAATGGCCTGCTTGTTTGGTTTGCCATTTGGAAAACTACAGACTGGAAGATTAAAAACACTTCTTTTTGAGTCTGAAAACTATGGTAACAAATCATAGCTCCTGACTGAACCATGTGAGTAAGTCATATAGATGCCTATGATAAGGGTCCCTTCTCTGCCCATTCTCAGACTGAAATCAAGCTTCTGACTGAGCGTAAATCATCCACAGTACCACCATTGCTGCCTGGATCCGTTGTTGTACCAGACACGGCGACACACCAATCATTACAAAGAAAACCACTCCACGTCTCTGAGGCAGAGGCTACCACACCACATGCCTTACTTTGACTCCTGCCAAAAGTTGGCCAATCTGTCTACATGGAACCTGTGTCCCCTCTCAGAGCTATTAGTGGTGCATCACACTGTTGACACATTTTCAAGCTATGGAGTTGCTATTCCAGTTTAATCAGCCAGCTCCAGGCACAAGACGATGGCCCATGAAACTAACCTGAGTCTTGTGTTTTGCTTTCTGGGCCATTTTCAGCCTGACAATGGTGTGTCTTATAGCAAAAGTGTTACTCAACAATGAGCTATTGGTCAAGGTATTCAGTGAACCTTTCCTACACCCAACCATCCATAGCCATCTGGTAGGACTGAGCTTTGGAATAACCTTCCCAAAAATTGTCTGTCTACCTCACCAGCTTCTGGCTCATATCCAATGGGTCTCATCACTGAATACTGCTGGCCTTAAAAGGAATAATGTCATCTCAGCTACTTCCTGGGTAGTACTTAGAATAAAAGGATTTGGAATGATATAGACCTGTTTTGAAAATTTGGGACTCTGCTGTGACCATGATGAGTCTTTTTATTTCCCTTCTAGATTTTAAATTTCTGAAGTCAAAAGTCTACACATAATCTGGAACAATGTCTGATGTACCATGAGAGTTCAATAAAATAAAGAATTAATCCTCTAAGCTAAGAAGATTCATTCAGGAAATCATGGCTTGTTTATTCTGTTTCGTTTTGTGTTTTTCATTAAACTAAATCTGGGCATCCAATCATATAAGATTCAAATAATCAAAAATTATCCTACAGCTGTACCAGGAAGACCCACATCTTATTACCCTCTCAGAAAAAAAGCTCCTCGAGGACACCGAGCACTACATTGTACATATTAAAAGTTAACTATTTAAAAGGTATATCAAAATTAAATAATTCTCAGTAATTTCCTCTCTGCTTAATTTAATTTTATCATGAAGAATGTGCCTGGTGGTTCACTAAGATAATCAACAGCTATTAAGATGATCGTCTTGCCTATAATTACATTTTAAATGAAGAATTTTTAAAAAGCAGAGCACCATGTATTGTGGTAGATTCTCTTATTTGTATCAGTGCTATCTAAATTTATCACACATGGGGCGCCTGGGTGGCTCAGTCGGTTAAGCGTCTGACTTCGGCTCAGGTCATGATCTCGCGGTCTGTGAGTTCAAGCCCCGCATCGGGCACGGTGCTGACAGCTCAGAGCCTGGAGCCTGTTTCGGATTCTGTGTCTCCCTCTCTCTCTCTGACCCTCCCCTGTTCATGCTCTCTCTCTGTCTCAAAAATAAATAAATGTTAAAAAAAATTTTTTTAATAAATAAATAAATAAATAAATTTACCCCACTATGATCTTTGTAAGATACTTGTATTTGAGTCAAGTTTAAAATGTACTTATTTTAGCTTACATATTTTAAGTCTGAAGATTCATTTTTAAATTACCTGTAAATAGAATTTGTCTCTGTTAGAAACCAGAGAAACAGTTGAATGCTTACATTTTCTTTAAACACAACTTTGCAAGAAATGCAGTGGGTGACTGATTGGTGTTTGTCCCTGCATAATTGGTACAAATATAAATGAGACAGTTAACCCACTTTTTATTCATCAGTACAACACAGGCACACAGACCCCTAATCTAAAAAAACAAAGAAAATGAATGGATTAAACTGAATAAGCCAATGAGTAATCAAGATTTTTTTTTAAGATAAAAAATGTGAAGTGTAACTTTTCCAAAACTGTGCTCAACATTGGAAGGGAGATATAAACATTATCTTTTCTCTTTGAAATAAACTAAAATCATTCTGCTCAGGGTTTTTTCTTCTCAAATCAAAATTATGATGCGCTGCATCATTACAGGTTTATTTAGGAGCGTTTATTTGTTTATATTGGACTCATTCTAAAATAGTTTGAGGCTGCCTAGAAAAATGAGTACAATGAAACAGAGCCCGAAAAGTGAGGAAATCAGAGCAAAGAGAAAATAAAGATGGACTAAAATAAGAAGAAACTGGAATAAAAAGAGTACACAAAATGTATGCTGTAAGATCATGTTCACAAAACTAGATGTGTGTTGTTGAATTGGCTCTGAGCTTCCTGGAGGCCAACTCAAAAAGGTATTCACAATCAGTACAAAATCCATGCTACTCATGAGGTAAAAACAAACCAGATACTTAAATGAAACACAATTATTTCCTTTAGAAAGAATGGGTTTCTCTATATAAAGAGGATGCATGTGACAAAAATAAATAACAGCCTCATCGGCATACTAATAAAATTGTGCCATATTTCACAAGAGATTTGCACAATAGTGCACCTTAGTATAAGCCAAAGGCAGTGCAGCTCGGTAAAAACAATCCTGTGATGGCCTAAAATGGTGTGAGGTTATTACGCAGCCCTAGCTTTATCTGACTTTTTCAAAGGTTACAATTTAGAGTAGCTTGAAAACTGAATGATTTTACACTCTCAAAACTGAAACCACAACCACTCCCCCAAGGGAGAGACATTCTAAGTCTGACTTGGATCTTGACAGCACCACGTGTACATACTCAGCTTTAGGTATAAATGACCTAGATCCAGGAAGTCTTCCCTGGGGACCTAGGGTGCCACCCCCTCCCCTTGCTCCCAGCACAGTACAGTTAAATCTGCCTCAGCAGTTCTCAAATTGAATGTGTATCAGGGCTGCAGGGCTTGTTAATCAAATTGAATGTGTATCAACCTGCAGGGCTTGTTAAAACACTGTCGCTAGGCCCCAACCCCATGTTCCCCAATACAGTAGGTCTGGGGTGGGCCTTAGATTGTGCATTTCTAACAGGTTCCCAAGTGACCCTGACAGTGATAAAAGAACCACACTTTGGTAACCACTGATCTACTCCAGGGGTCAGCAAACTTTTACCGTCAAGAGCCAAAAAGCAAGTATTTTAGGTTTTGCAAGCTATTCAGTCTCTGATGCCCTATTCGGCATCTATAGTGCAAAAGGAGCCATAGAAAATATTCAAAATAAATTGGCCTATAAAACTACTTACAAAAACAGGTGGTGGACTGGATTTGACCCATGGGCCTTAATCTGCTGACCCCTGATCTACACCAACCTGCCAGAATCTGTAAGCCCATGCATAGTCCCAAAAGTTCTGTTCAACTACTGACCTTGTCATAGTGCCTGAAGGCTGCCAGCAAAGTGTCAAAGTTCTGGTAGTTAACTTTCTTCAAGTGGTGTCGCACTGCTGCAATCAGGGCTCTCTGTCTATCCTTGCCTCGAAGATACTCACCTGGAAGTCTGTTATGGATGAGATCACCAGCTCCTATTAAAGAGGGAGAGAAAAAGTCTTTCATCTGAATTCAGATAAAGTCTGTCAATATTATTCCCATCCTAAAAGAGAGAATGATCTAGCAACTTCTTTGAATGAAAAAATCTCATGCCTAACTCTGATTCTATTATGCAGTGTGTTAAAAACAAAAACAAAAACAAAAACCTTGTATATGAGGGGGACAAAACATAAGAGACTCTTAAATACAGAGAACAAACTGAGGGTTGCTGGAGTGGTTGTGGGTGGGCAGATGGGCTAAATGGGTAAGGGGCATTAAGGAAGACACTTGTTAGGATGAGCACTGGGTGTTATACATAGGGGATGAATCGCGGGAATCTATTCCGGAAATCATTATTGCACTATATGCTAACTAACTTGGGTGTAAATTTAAAAATAAATAAATAAACTTTTAAAAATCCTTGTATATAAAAAAGAACATAAAATAACTGATAAAACTTAATACTTCTGACAAAATGAATGTGGGGGGAGGGGATTCATCAGCCCTCCTAGGCTGTCTTTCCTAAGATGGTGAAGCCCTTGCCTATCTGCCTCTTAGCAAACATTTGTCTACAATGCTGAAGATCTGAAAGTGGGGCAGAGTCCATAAGGGACCACTCTATATGCCTTGAAGTTAATAAACCTCTGGGATCCCTTGTAAAAATGGAACTCAAATTACCTACTCCCTTCTAATATGAATTTCCAGTCTGCCTTCATTCTGCATATCAAGTTTCCATTTCTCAGCCCCGCTTCCCCAGTACAACCACCTACACAGGAGACCAGCCCTCATCACAGTTCCATTAATTGAGTCCTGACCCACAATCCCTTCACTTATCTGGAAGTAATAAAGTCTCCAGTCTACCTACTACATGCCCCCCTAGACCTGGACCTTGCTTCCACTTATCCTTCATGACTTAAACGAACTTCCCCAGATTATGACACAAAGAAAGTACAAACATACACTCTGCCTCTAAGCCCCATTCCTTGTCAGAAAATGGATTCCTTGGATGTTAATGGTGACAGAGATCAGAGTAGAGTTGACCCCATTGCTTCAGATGCGGTGGCTTGGTGGATGTCACCAGAAGGAACCTTTTGCCTCAATTCATGCCAATGCCCTTCCTTCCTGCTTTCTTGGGGGCAGGGTCATGTTGGCAGTTGACTGTCATATCCTAGATGGAATCATTTAAATCACTACATTGGTGCAGTTTGCAGCAACTAGTATTTATACCTGCTCTGTGTAAGTCCCTACATTAGGCTCTGTCAAGGGTCTCTTTTAATAGGTGCTCATTGCACCTCTGAGATTCTTACTTACTATAAAATCAGGCGCTAATCCCACCTATTCTGATAAAAGTCATGTTTTTACGGGTAGATATGGGTGAGAAGCCTACAACTAAGGCTGGCTCCAGGAACTTGGCAAGTGCCTCAGAACAAAGTCATCTGAAGTGGAATCAGCTATCATCGGACCACCCTGAAGTGGGCAAAGCATAAGTGGCTTCGTGAGAGGAAATCATGACAGTGAAAGTGATTTTTGACAGATAAGCATGGCTTCTTCTGTTCCTCCACATTCCTTCCCCCTAATATAAACCCTGTGGGTGGCTCTTCTGTAAAACAGAGGTCCTCATTCCTCCATAAGATGGCTCTTGATTGAGTTTTTGCCTTCAGAGGCCTTCCCTCTCCATTAACATCCAAAAGGAACATTTGAATGATGGTTTTTTTCAACTCCACCTGGTTTTGCCACTATACTCTTCACTAGGTATAACCCCTGGTGAGTGATATATATGCTGGTATCTTCTCCTGGCCTGGCCCTGAAAGAATATTTTATGAAGCTCATGTCAAATCACTTGCAATTACTCAAGAGTCATCTCTAAAGAGCTGAAATCAGGAGTAGAGTTCCGGCCCCGAGAGACCGTGACCTGGCTACCATTCCACGGCCGTCAGAAAAGCCAAGCAAGCTCTTTAATTGTACTCTGCCTGCAGCCAATTTCCATGATGCAGCACTGTCCACTGGTCTTGGTTCTGGTGCATACTCGGAGCTGGGCACAACCCTTACACGCTTCCTGGAGGCATCTTAACATACCCAGTAACTCCAGGCCTTAAGGATGAGACATTCTTTGCACAGCTGCCTTTATTTCCATAAGTAAGTGTAAAGGCCCAGTAAAGAAATCAGTAAGTCCCTAGAAGCAGGAGCTTCCTGCAGAATAAAGGCTATTCATTGACCCCAACAATGGTCACAAAAGGTGAGAACCTACAGTTAATCTGTCTCCATCCATAAACTCCAGAAAAAGTCCAGAGAGGACTTATCAGTCCCCTTTCACAGTTCAACTATGCAGCACCAATGCTGGTACTGATACTTACATCTTTTTAAAATTATTAATGTCAGTGTTCTTCCTTTTCATTTTGTAACACTATCTTATTCAATTTGTAAGGATAACTTCGATCAACTATTAGGAAATTTGTCAGTGCTGTCAAACTGTCAAAATGATAAACTATGTTTTGGATTCACCAATTCATGCTATAAATATTTGTGAAAAATGTACTGTATGCTAGACCCCGGGGATCCAACAGATAGCAAGATGAAGCACCCACCAGCATGAAGCCTACCCTCAAGTAAGCAGAATTTACCATGATTACCTATTTACTTTTCAGGCTCATTGATGCATTTCCTAAATCATCTCTTAACCACTCTTACAGGCAAGAAGAGCCTCTAAGACAGTTAGGCATACATTAAACATGCAACAATTCATCTAAAAAACAGACCCAAAATACAATCTCCTAATTAATGTGATTAATGTTGGTCGAAAACACTATTGCATAAGCTCAATAAATATACATCTTGTCAGTGAGTGGGCTTTAGCTAAAGCCTTTTCAACAGCCGTTCTTCAACTTGAGTTTAAGCATACATAAGAGCCTGCTTGATCAGCACGTCTGGGCACAGGTTCCAGGAACCTGCATATTTCATAAATTCCCTGGGTGATTTTAATGCAGGTAGACTGCAGACTCTTTGAAAACCACTGATACACGGCCTAATCCTGACAAGCCTTAGCCTAGTCTTGCCTTTGGATATCTACCGTACAGATGGCTCAGAAAGAAAGACAAAATCCTGGCAAGTTTCTTCTGCCACTTTATGGATTAATCGATTGATTGGCTGGTGGGAAGAGAGTGGTTCTTAATTATGTGATTGTAGAGTAGAGGGGTTTCTCAAACTTGAATGTGCCTACAATTCATCTGGGAATATTTCAAAATGCAGTTTCAGATTCAGTAGGTCTGGGGTGGAGCCTGGGACTCTGTATGGCTTAGAAACTCTCAGGGGACACCAACATTGCCAGTCTGCATACCACATTGAGTAACAAGAGCCTCGTCCAACGTTTGAATTCACCAAAAAGCTGCTTCGCTCACTTTCGTGTATTTAATACAGGCCATATTTATTTTCTAAATAAAGTTCTGAGGCTTGACTACACTTAAGGTATTCATTCACAAAGGCTTTAAACTGTACATATTTCAAACATAATATGAACATTTTTTTCTCTCCTGTGCTACAAATTGTTCTCATTAATGTTAATGTAATGTTTTAAGCCTTTAAAATGAGAAGCTTTGAGGGAAGGAGATGGTGAATTTAACAGCATAACTTTGTGGGGATGTTGCTGTTTGTTTTTTAAGGGGAAAGTTTGTATATTTACCATACTCCTCGGCACGGAGACAAGATCCAAACGTGTGGTCTGGGGGAACATTCATTGTTTCTGCAATGCTATCAAAGAAAACAAATCCTTTAGTTAAAACACTCAGCACATGGCATCTCTGGAATTTAGAATACACTTGCCATATGTTTTTAATAGCCTATATTTCTCCTATAACCAACTGTGAAGATCAAACAGAAGTTCTCCAAAAGATCTCCTGTCCAACCTCCCGCTTGCATTAGCAATGGCTATATATGCTTTCCCTGGCCTTCAGAAGCCCAGAGTTAAGAAGAAAATTAAGAACAGACTCAAAGCAGAATATGGAAATAGAGACAAACAGGCAGACAGACAGACACAGGGAAGAGAGAGAGAAAATGTAACATGATAAATTAAATTTCTAATATCCCAGAAATAAAGCTTTACACAAAATTCTCCCTCCCTTTTCTCCGAATGCCCTCTTCATTTCAGAGGACTCAGCACTTTCCTTGAACCCCAGGCTCTACGGAGTAAAGTTCCCTGATTAATACGAAAGATGACTTTTTAAATTAACGGATAGCACCTAACAGAAAACAAACCAACATTTACCACAAGAGCACTGTTTAAATTCCATCCAAAGACACTATCAATTCAAAGTTAATTATTAACTTACGGATCTAAAACTCTTCCAAGTTGATGTTGAAACTTTTCTTTGAAATCATCAACTCTCTTAGATACAACCTTAGCTCCTCTTTTCCTATAAAATTAGAAAATTGTCAACCTAAGTATTCTTGGTTGCCAAATACACATATGGTGAGGAATACCATAGTATCATTTGAGTCATCAAAACATACATCCAGTTTCAAAAAAAAGCTGTATGCTAAAAAAATCTGTATATGTTCATTCTTCTATCATTTATATTCTATTATAAAGATAAGTTTATAGTAGAATATAAAATTTTGTGTAAAGAATAAGACAAGCAGATTTAACATTTTTTTTCAGTAAACACAACCAAGGTGTTAATATCATTATCACAAATGCAACTCCTAAAATTTCTAAGTTTAAGCAACAAATAAATAACCAAAGAATATAAATAGATAACTCACATCTAGTAAGCAAATATATGGAGAAATTATGATACTCTCCAGTAACAAATGTATAATAAAAGAATAACAAAGTGGCACTTTTAACATAGTACATAAGCAAATATAGAGACAGACAGACAGAATACCTAACATTGGTACAACTTGCAGTAAAACACTTGGTAAATGCAAATTACTGTAATCTTTTTGGAAATAATTTGGTAATATGACCCAAAAAGCACAAAAACGGTCATTCCCTTTTATCTCTATCTGGGAGCCAATCATAAGAAGATAATCCACATAACAACTTAAAATACATACATATACATATATATATGTGTATGTATATGTATATATATTTGTAGCTCATTGACTACAAATGAAAAAAAAGGAGATAAATGTTTAGTCATGGAGGGTGATTAAATTATGTCACAATAACAAGAATACACTCTGCATGCATTTTAGATGTTGGTTATTAAGAATATACAGCAATATAAAATTATTTTATGTTAAGTGAGAAAGCAGGGTATAAAATAGGATCGCATGGTGATTAAAGCTATGTCAACATTTACACAGGAAGCTACACTAGAAAGAAATACATTGAAAAGATAATAATGGTTGAATTTTGGTGACAGGATTATGGCTGATTTTATTTTGCCAATTTTCTGTAATATAATTTCATTACTTCTATCACTGTGATTAAATGAACAAGGTTTCTTTTGAGAACTGTAAAGTATAACACTACTATTTAATAACATTAAAATTAATAAATTATTGTTTTGCTAAGACTAAAAACAATAAACATTAAATTCTTAAACTCCATTTGCTTTTAAAACTGTTTCCTGTACTATAGAAACACCGAGCCGTATAAATTTCTGGAGAAGAGTGACACTCTGTGGAGAAACAATAGATGAAATATAAAGTAATTCATCTCTTATATCTCCATTAACTTCCCCTTGGTTCAAAAAGGGGGAAAAAAGAACAATATGGGTAAAGTCAGAATAAATCAATGGCAGTTTAAGGGCCATAATTTGAACAAATAAGGTTGACATTCTAAAAACCACCTCCAAAGGGCATAATTAGGAACATGTAGGAATGAAATGGGTAAGGATTATAAATCACGGAGCTTACTCCTTTCACCCTAAAAGTGCCTAGATTATGCTTCTGGGAGAACTATGAAGTATCTGTTAGCAGCCATGTCTGTCGGAATATCCTTAACTTCAGCATCATTGCACAACCTCACAGCATTCACTAAACAACTCAGAATAAAGGCCTCTGTGTGAATTTTCACACACACACACACACACACACACACACACTCCCATCATCTGAAGATTCTGATTCTTCAAACCAAAGATCGTAAACAGAATATAGATAGAGGTAGCTTTACAGAGGAAATACATCCCTTAAAAGCTGAGCGTAAACCAAATTTACATTAAAATATAAAACTGAGATACCTTAAATTGTAAACATGCTTAACTCCAAAATTATAATAGACATCACACTGTAGAATGAAGAGGTGAGTTCTTTTTAAAATCCAGCAAACCAGGGGCACCTGGGTGCCTCAGTTGGTTAACTGTCCTACTTTGGCTCAGGTCATGATCTCATGGTTTGTGAGTTCAAGTCCCCACATCAGGCTCTGCACTAACAGTGTGGAGCTTGCTTGGGATTCTCTCTCCCTCTCTCTGCCCCTCCCCTACTCTCACCCCCTCTCTCTCTGATTTATATATTAAAATAAACTTTTAAAAATCCAGCAAACCAAAGCAATGAAGAATCTCTCTATTGCTTTTGCAATAATTAAGTTTCAAAATACAAGAAATATGATCAAATAAAGCATTGTTCCATCAATGATGTCTCCTTGGGGGTAGAGACAAGTTGGAGGAAAACGATCCCTGCATGTTACCTGCTTTTACAAATTCAGTGTTTGTTTGTTTGTTTTTTTAATTTAGATATAATTGACACATAACACTGCATTCATTTTGGTTGTATTCAGTGTATATTTCTATGACTATCCCACCAAATCATTGATAAATATGTCCTTGTTAATAACCTAAAGGCTCTGCTCTAGGACATTCTTAAGGACCACATTGCCGTTGTGTTTATTTTAGATCTTTTATAAATTGATAACAGCTTTACATTTCTAAGCTTTCAAAAATGGATAAACCACATTTTGTTATCTCCCTTTAGGCATTAATTTCTATATTTAATTCATATATCTATAATCCTTAATAATCCTTAAATAATGGTTTAACTACTTTAATATTAACAAGTTAACAAATGTTTGCTATATCGGTTCTTCTTCCATACTCTAAAGAAAACTATTTCATATGGGTTTAGTATATAATATTACAAGAATTTGTTTTGGGTTTATGTTTTACCATTATTGCTTTGAATAATTCAAGTATCAGAAACTCATAATAAAAAAGTAGACGAGGAATGGAAATCAGTATTTCAGGCCTGTGATCACAGAGTCCAGTGCCTATAAACCTGGTCTGGGGGTTAGAGGCAGCCTCTGGAGCCACGCTGCCTGGGTTTCATTTCTACCCCTAGTACTTTTTAGCTGCATGATATTGGGTACACGATTTAACTTCTTTGTACCACAGATTCTTCATCTGCAAAATTGAAAGGATAAAAATTATAACACAGCTACCTCAAAGAGTTGTTGGAAAAATTAAATTAATAACACGTAAAGTATTTAGCACCTTGCCTCTAACATAGGGAGCTGCTATCACAGGGGCCACACAGACGAATGAGCCAGGCAGGTTGAGTATCTGTGGGCATGCAAACTTTGTATGCACACTGAGGCCCATGGAGACTTGGATGGCCAGTGTCTCCTTTAAAGAGGGCAGAGGGCAAAACAAATCTACTTCTACAACTGGTGTGCAGAAGTACAGGCACGATGTACTGGGTTCCTGTGGTTGCTGTAACAAATTCCCATAAACTGGTGGCCTTAAATGACAAGAACATTCTCCCACAATTCCAGGAGGCCAAAAGTTAGAAACCAAGGTGTCAGCAAAGCTACATTCTCCCCAAAGGCTCTAGGGGAGAATCTATTCATTGCCTCTTCCAACATCTGGAGGCAAATATCATTCTTTGGCCTTTCTTGGCTGGAGGCCACATCACTCCAATCTCCCCCATCTTCACATCACCTCTTCTCTATGTGTCTTGTCCTCTTCTGTCTCAAATCTCCCTCTGCCTTCCCTTATAAGGACACTTGTCATTGGATTTAGGAACCACCCAGATAATCCAAAAATGACCTCTTCATCTCAAGATCCTTAACTTAATTACACTTCCAAAGACCCTTTTCTCACATAAGGTAACACTCATGGGTTCTAGGAATTAGAATATGAACAACATCTTTTTGAGGGGCCACCATTCAAGCCACTATATCAGTATTTCCAATCTTATGGTTTTTTAAGCATAGGAGGAAATATGAATTATTATCAGTAATCTCCCAATGCTTAAGTGTTAACCTATATATAAAACATAACACAGAAAATGAAAAATTAAGGAACTTTATTTTAATTTTCTAGGCAAGTAGTCCTATCTAGAATTCAGGCATAAAAAGGTCACAGTTTGCAAGAATTAAGTCAGATACTCAGGTGCCCAAATAACTATGAAACAAAACTGAATGATAAGTAACAATTCAGTTATATATAATATGACCATCTTATAGAGATATGAAAGCCCACATCTTTAAGAAACATGAATAGGGTTGATTCTATAGATTAAAAATACGTCTTCAGATTTGCTTGCAAAGGCATGAAATAACCATAGAATGATACACATACACACACACATACAGTATCATGGTTATCTCTGGGAGAACTGGGAAGTTTGGAAGACATACCACTGCATATCTTTTTCTATTAATTTTATGTTTGAACAATATCAATGCATTGCACCTCTTCAAAAAATAAATTTAATCAACATACTATTCTTTAAGTACATGTTCCATGATATTTAACACCTGTTTCAGGATACAATATAATTAAACTTACATTTGTAGTTCATGGAGCCAATATAAAGTTTTTGCCATGGCTCGTCCATCATTAAAATGTGGTGTTGGGACCCCATACAAGTTAAACCTATGGAAACTTGATGGGTTATACTTTCGGTTCTTTGCTTCTCCTATGATAAAAAAGAGGAAGCAACACAAATAACCTTATCTTGCAAGAAGCACATTATGCTCTCACTGACAATGAAAATGAGAGTGGGAACCAAATGGAATTGTAACAGTGCCAGGATTGCACAGATTTGGCAACGGAGGACAAGCATCCTCCCACGTGAGCTGGGAGACTGGTGGAACAAGAGTCCCTTGTCTTCATATCTGGAAAGTAAGTACAGAAATGACGTAGGAGAAAGACATATGAATGATGAAAAATCCAGGCCCCATTAACGTTGCAGAAATCTTAAAGATCAGGGGAGGTACTGCCGTGCTTTGGGATCCCAAGATTCCCTTTCCACTGTGCTAAGATTTGAGAGCCTGGTGTTTTGTACTTGCTGATTTGATGAGACCATCAGAACATTGCAACCCTCCCATTTCATTGTATTCACTTATCTCATATTAGAAACCGAAGCCTGAGAACCCAACAGGGAGCTTTTTATAATTAACATCTAATACTGTACTTTTTTCATGTCATAATGTGGAGTTAGTCTTCCAGATAAAAGTCTTCTAGATAAGGTGTTAGTCTTTCTAGATAAAACTAGAGATCAGCTAAAAGGTTAAAAAAAGGATGGAGATTCAACCTCACCAGTAATCCAAACAATGTAAATAAAAACAATAATGTGAAATCATAATTTGTCTCTCAGGTAAAAATAAAGAAGATTGGCAATGCTCACTGTTAAGGAGGATGGGAAGTGGAAATTCTAATACACTATGGGTGTGCGGGCAAACTGGGGCACCTATTTTGGTGTATGTTTTGGCTTTCAGAGTTAGTATTTCAAATGTTCATAAATCTAGGAATATATCCTAAAAACATCACATTCACAAAGATATATAAGCAATATATTTTGTGATACTGAAAAATACAATATAGATACTGATATGGAAAAACAACTACAGTGTTACATTAAATGGGGGGGAAGCAAGTAGAAAAAAGCATATATAGTGGGGAAACAAAACACACATATATACTCCTATGTGAATGCACAAAAAAAAGCATCTATGAAAGTATCATCTGTGAAAGACTGGGAATTGTGGGAGATTTTCTTTGTATTTTATAAAAGAAATACGTATTATTACAGTAATGACTAAAATTAAGTGTATTTGAAAGATGTTATATATTTATTGTTATTGAATGGTGCCCTTCACATATTATTTTTTAAATATTTATTTATTTATTTTTGAGAGAGAAAGAGAGAGAGGGTGCATGTGTGCAAATGGGGGAAGGGGAGAGACAGAGAATCCTAAGGGGCTCCGTGACTCAGGGCTCAAACTCATAAACCATAAGATTATGACCTGAGCCGAAATCAAGTCAGATGCTTAACTGACTGAGCCACCCAGGCACTCCATTTTTTTTTTTTTGACATATTATTTTAAGTAAAAAATGTTTAATGTATATACATTAAAGTTCCCCAAAAGCATGGAGAATATTACGCCGTTTAACTAAAGATAGATGGCTTAGTGCATGCAGGTTAAAAAGATATTCAAGATATAAACTGTGGTTATCTCTGGCTAATGGGATTTCAAGGTTACATTTACTTTCTCTTCCAATTTTTTTGAGATATTTAGGTATGTATGTATGTATGTATTTGTTTTAATATTTATTTATGCAGTATGTACCCCCCCCCCCAGTGTTGGGTGCAAACTCATGACCCTGAGATCAAGATTCACATGTTTTTCCAATCAAGCCAGCCAGGCACCCCAAAGATTTAATTTTTTTTATAGTAATCTCTATACCCAGTGTGGGGCTCAAACTTAAAACCCCAAGATCAAGTGTCACATGTTCTACCAACTGAGCCAGCCAGGTGCCCCCCATTTTTTGAGATTTTTAAATTCTCTACAATTATTATATATTTTTTATTTTTTAATGTTTATTTATTTTGAGAGAGAGAGCATATGTGTATCTGCCATCAGGGAAGGGGTAGAGAGAGAGGAAGAGAGAGAATCCCAAGTAGGCTCTGTGCTGTCAGCACAGAGCCCGACATGGGGCTCAATCTCACGAACCATCCTGAGTTACCCAGGCACCCTGGATTTTACACCTCTTCAAGAGGCCAATGAAACTTCCATAAAAAACAGCACATGGGGGCACCCAGGTAGCTTGGTTGGTTAAGCGTCTGACTCTCAATTTCGACTCAGGTCATGATCTCATGGTCCTGAGATCAAGCTCCACCTCGGGCTCCACACTGGGTATGGAACCTGCTTAAGATTCTCTCTCTCTTTCTCTCTCTCGCTCTCTCTCTTTCTCCCACTCTCTCCACCTCACCCCCCTCAAAAAAATTAAATTAAAAAAATTTTTAAATCATCAAATGAAAGTAATGTCAGTCATTTTATAGTCCATTAGAGCTCTTCTAAATATAAAAAAAAAATCTATGCTCATTTTCCTCTAATTGCTAAATATATATAAGGTATCTAGTTACAAGTTGTCTGTATTATGTTGTACATACATACATGTATATATGTTTGATGACAATTAAAAGTGCTGGATTTTATTGTACAATACATGCTCAGCTTTTTCAAAAAATGAATACAGTATTTTCACAAAAAGGGGGAAAGGGAAGGAGGAATAAGAGGAGGGAGGACTGGAGGGAGGAGAGGAAGAAAGGGAGGGAGGGAGAGAGCCAGGGAAGTAGAAGGGGTACCCACGACCGAGTGAGGGAAGCAGTGGCGTGAGAGTGGGAAGGCAGAAATCATCTCAGGACTGGATGTGTTAAAGTGTAGGGAATCAGCAGAGATTGGCCATGAAAGAAGAGAATGACAGATTCCAGACAGTGGAGCAATGAGAATAGGAAACAGGCCCAGCTACCAACAGAATTAGGAGGAAGAGCACAGAGAGGGACTATGGTATGAGAGGGTGGTAGAGGAGAAAAAGTAAAGAAATAAGAGAAAGCAAGGGAGAGAGGGGCCTTGCGCTGCAGTAAAGAGCAAGCCTTGCTTCTAGCTAATGAAGACTCAGTTCATGAATCAATCACATATAATCCATCAGCTTTCTCGGGACATATATTGGAGTCTGATTCTGTCTTCTATTAATTTCATCAAGAATCCACTTAGCACCAACATGCCAACAATTAAGCTGTATTTCACAGCACTCTAAATATCTAATGCCTTTTAGTTGTGCTATAGAATAGTTCTAGTGATATGCTACATCAGACAAGATTACATCATAATAGTAGGAGTAGGAGTGGGAATAAGCGTGGGAGTAGAAGTCAGAGTAGGAGTAGGAGTAGTAATTGAGCCCCTTCTATGTTCCAGGCACTATGCTAAGCATTTTGCAGGCACTCCCCTAATCCTCACAATATTATCATCTCCATTTAAGAGATTAGAATAGACGATGGTAGGATAATTAAAATATCCAAGATTTAGAGACAGTAAATAGATAAGCTAGCACTTGAACCTGTGCTATCTGATTCAAAAAACTGTGCACTTGACCATTACCCAATCTTAGTACTTAGAATAATCCTGACCTTTGAATAAGAACAGTATTTTTTTAAACCTAAAACTACCATGTAACCTTTCTAAGATGTTTTTTTCCTTTTAATAATACATACATTTCTACATTTAATATACAAAATGCATAAGTATATGTGTACCTAGCTATCAGGGGTTATGACCTTATGATTAATAAGTTATTATTTACTGATCACTTATTATATGCCAGGCATTTAAGCTTATACACATAATCTTCATTCCTCTCCACAAATCTGAGAATCCTATATGCTCAGGCCTATTTTACACTGGAGGGCACTTACCCACATAATAATCATTGTGAGAAACAACATACAGATCATGTCCTTCTTTTCCTTCTTTACATACTTCTTCATAGGGTTTTGGTGGATTCACTACATCTCTAGCAGATAATTCTAAAGGAAGAATTGATGAAATCAGGTTTAAGGTAATTTCCATCTATTTATAACATATTTAAATTGACTAGAACAAATGACAAATGAGGTATGCCAATGGCATAGGCTACATGGGCACTCTGAGAGAACACAAATGAAGATTTAGCAAGAAAGACAGGGCACAGCCTATACACAAATAGTGAAGAATACCAGAAAGCGGGTCAACTCAGAATAATCCTGTAAGGCAGTACTTTTTGTCTCATAGATGAATTATTACAGCTATGAATAGACATATGCACATTTTAGAACATTCTATTATGTATTTAAATGTGGTATACCTTGACAGTACTTTCACATTGAATGGTGTAATCCTAGATAGCAGTTATGATATAATAATTATAATGTTGTAATGCCATGCCTACATAAATACAATTTTTAAATACTAGTATAAAGGAAAAAGATCATCTATCCTAAAATACATTTTTCTCAAGCCTCAAATTTTGCCTAATTTTAACTTTAGATCTGACATGATGAAGTGTAGATTTTGCAGATTTTTCATCCCAAGAGAGAGGCATAATTTATTTCCAGAGTGGGTGTTACTATGTTAAGGAAAATAATCTATTGGCCCTTTGGGTGAAAACAAAGGTAGGGTTCCTGAGATAGAGCCTTAATGGGTGCAGAAAAACAAAGAGAACCAAACTTCTTTGCAGGATAAAGAAAAATGTAATTTGAGGTCTCCTGTGGTAAGATTCCTGGAGAAAGAGGAGAAGAGACCTGAAAAGGAGAGGAGGGAATAAATGTGAAATGGGTGTAAGGAAAAGCACCCAACAACATGGCAGGAGGCTGGGGCTTCAGAAGAAACAATGACCTGTGACCAATTCCATTTTAACTTATTGTTTGTTGAAAGATGGGCTCCACTCCTCTCCAAAGAAGAGTGAAGTTCTGCTCTACACACTGCCTACATTTGGTTAATACACGGTTGACACTGTGGATCTGCACGGATGGAGTGTGGTACACAGCACTGGTCAAACTTACTTGTTCTGTGGTCTGTTTCATAAAAAGTTAAGAGTTATGAGCACATCAGAAGCATCGGTGGAAATAAAACACACAAATGGATGTCCATAGAGACGGGATTGCAGACTTCATAGCTGGCTCCAATATTAACTTTCTTGAATCTCTCTCCTGTTTTTATATCATCTCTCGCTGAATCTGCCTCCAAAACCTGAAATTTTACTGCTTGGTACACATAAACTCTACGGGGGATTCTGGGTCTGAGACTAATTTTCTTGCTATGATCCCATCTTTCATTCTGAATCATCATTTATTTGTACCACCACCAAATGCCATGTCAACAAGATATTCAATTCCATTTTCTAAGAATTCTTTTTCTTTCTTTTTTTTTAGAAGACTCATTTTATCATCCAGCTCCCCACCATTTTTTTTTTTTATTACCTCTGACGACTGCTGTCCCAAATGTCGTATGGAGTACATCCAGGCCTTTAGGTAATCCTGGCGTTTGATCATGAGATTTTCCTAATGGTGCCCTTTGATTGCTTAAATATACTGATTCCTTTTTATCTTTAATTTTCTGTTGAAATGTTGTAATGGGCTGTGGATTTATCAATACCTTTGCCTAAAGAAATATATAAAGCACAGATGTAACAACCACCAAAAGCAAAAATCTGAAAACTGAAACTAATCAATAACTGGGAAGAAGAGAATATGATTATGGAAAAACATTTCATTGTCCTTGCCTTTGCTCATCTTCAAATGAACTGTCAGAATTGGAGCTATGAAGCTGAACCATGCCTACACATGAACCTTCAAGGATGCTCTAAGGTTTATGAAGAGAGCTCCGTGGTTACTTGACTCAGAGTCTAGAAGTGTGGGAACGACAAGTGCGAGAGCCACGAGGCTGCCACAGGCTCTCTCCAGATATATAGATGAGGTGTTCTGAATCTGGACTGCCCAGTCAACATTCAGCCTGCTCCCTGCAAAGTACACACAAGCACCATGTAGTGCCTCAACGTGGTATCACCCAGCCTTCATCCTCTCTGTGTTCTAACAAAGCCCAACAGCATTTCTCTCTACTCGGAGAGAATGGAGAGCAACTTGGCTCTTAATTACCTGAGGGGAGAATGTGTAGTTTGTGGCTCAGACCTTTAATATCTTGTGTCTTGGCTGTTGCTGCTTGGATTTTTTCACTACTCAAGAGTATGAGAGGGAAGGAAACTGGAACTGATGATTTCATTAATACCTCATTTGTGCAATTTCACTTTGGGAAGTTAATAACATACAGGGAAAAAAGGAAAAGACGTTACCGGTATTGAAGTTTTAGATCTTATTCCATGTGTCAAATAAGGTGCGATTTGGGGATCATTTGCTCTGCCATAAAATACTCTTTCAGCTCCAGCAGGTGGATATCTATAGTTGAAAAATTTTTTTGCCTCAGGCGGAGTAATTAGCTACAGTGAGACAAGAAAATGAAACTAAGTAGTTTTGAAAATATTAGCAAGATTAATCTATACCAATCAGTGAACACGCCCCCTTCATTGCATGAGTAGAGTAAGTACATGAGGAACTATAGACCCAAATAATGAAACTTCCTAACATGTGTCTGTTTTATAGAAATAAACATCATATTTTAAAATTTATATTAGAAAACAACCAGGAAGTATTCAGGTTAGAAAGCATAACATAAATGACTATTTTCTATAGAAATAAACGGTATTTTCAATAGTTTTTGTAGAGCTGGAAATTTTAAGCCTGCATTTTTACTTCCTTGGACAAAATCAATAAAAGGACTCAAAATACAGTAAATAATCAAAATTGACCACATTAAGTTTATACAACTTTCATAAGAAATGTTGGGAGTTGTCTAATGCTCACAAAAATCCATATTGAAAATGCTCACCCTGGGAAGTCTTTCAGTCAAACAGGTTGCAACTCTGTCTCCAATAGGAATAACTTTCCCTGCCTAAGGGGAAAAAGAAAATAAATAGTTGGCCATGTCAGTGTAGAGGTGGAGCATTTTAAACAATGGCATTTATTTCAAATTTGGGCTATGCTTCTAATGCTACAAAGTTACTTTCAACTATTTAACACAATTAAGAAAAAAAAGTAAGAAATATAGCAAATCTACAGTAATCCTGATATATAACATAATAAATATTAATTTCTAAATATACCACTATATATATATTATACCCACATATAGTTTTATATATACATACACACACACACGCACACACACACACACACACACACACACACACATATATAGTGGTAGTATTGTCAGTGATCGTCCAGTTATGGGATCTCTGTGAATATGCTGAGGGATTCAACTTTTAGAAATAATGTTTATCAGTTGCATGATATAATCAGTACAATGAGAGTACAGCTGCATTCAAACTAAGCTCAAGAAAAAGTATTAGGTACTTCTGAATGTGTGTGGTATGTTTGCATTTGAGTGTATTTCTACCAACACCCAACTTTTGGCATATGCAACTATGTCATTCCTGGCCAAGCTCCTTCAGTGAATGGCCCCAATGCACTTGGTTTTGTTCACTTAATTCTAACTTGGTTCTTACCTGTTCTTCCTTTGCCCAAGACAAAGATTATAATTATTTATTCCCAGAAATACACTTTTTATCTATTTCTCCTTTGTCATTTCAAGGCAGCTGATAGTTATTTGTGCAAAGAATAAGTTTCTTTTTAAAAAAAATTAGAGAAAGAAACTTCCCATAAAGAGTGTTCTGGGTCTTTGGAGGGTCATGGAGTAATCAGGATGGAGAAAAGCAGATAGATTGAGACTTGGGTGGATGGATAAATGTGTAGATGTTGGCAAGGGGATAGATTAAATAAATGGATAGCTGGATAAAAATATAAATAGATACATGGGTATAGATGGGTATGTGAAAGCTTTTTATTATGTTAAGTGTTGAGTACAGAATTCCTCTTAGGAGGAGAACCAGCAAGATTTAAAACAGTATCTTGACAACATCTCTGGGTATAAAAGAGGAAGCCCACAGACATGGGCAGACAGAGAATTTAATTGCTTTGCTAAAAAACAGGAGAGTGGCGCTTGGGTGTCTCAGTCGGTTGCACATCTAACTCTTGATTTGGGCTCAGGTCATGATCCCAGAGTGGTGGGATTGAGCCCCATGTCAAGCTCCATGCTGAGCATGGAGCCTGCTTGAGATATTCTCTCTCTCTCTCTCTCTCTCTCTCCCCCCTCTGTCCTTCCCCTGCTCATTCTCTAAAATAAAATAAAAAAAAATTAATGTGAAAAAATATGAACTATTGATGGGCTAGACTAAGGAAGGATTAAAGGAAATGACAATATTGAGGAGAAGGTGGGAAAGGCCTTCAACAAGTGAGAGGCCAGGAGGACCAATACAAGAAATTGGCCAGTGAGAAGCTTTAATGCCAAGTCTTAAGTAAATTCAATTTTTTAAAAGTCTTTAACACATGCTTATTTATTTATTTATTCATTTATTTATTTATTTGAGAGATAGAGCATGAGGGGGGAGAAGGGCAGAGAGAGAGAGAGAATCTTAAGCAGGGCTCCATCTCACGACTCTAAGATCATGACCTGAGCCGAAATCAAGAAAAGGACGTTCAACAGACTGAGCCACCCAGTCATTCCAAGTAAATTATATTCATACAACTACATTATGTGAGATCACTGTGTGAAAAAAGGGAAAGAGACTGTGTTGTAAATTGGGCTAAAGCAGCATACAGAAAAGGGAGGACACATACAAGTGATTTTTAATTCAGCTAAAGAATTGTAAGAAACCTCAGAGATATCAAGGAACATAAAGTCTCTCCTGCTATACCTGTTATAGGTGCTCCAGCCATTCTTTTAAATATTCAATGGAAAGATAGCCTCATGAGGCTGAAGAATATGGGAATACTCACGCAGCTAATTATGTGGGTGATAGTTACAGAGATAGAAGCAAGGATGGATTGATTGATGGATCAATCAGCCCATGGCCTCATACAGAATTCTACCTGTCCTTCATCCCGGCTTCCCTTCCAAGTGTTTGACGGTAGATATTCTAGGTTTTCATCATTGTAAACATTTTGTGGGCAGAAATGCCCTTGGGATTCCTCATAGAGTTGCCTACATGAAAAGCAATTTGATTGCAGATCAGTAGCTATGAGTAGGTTGATGTCCTCATGCCATTTGACTGGGGACACAACAATGGAAGCCATTATGTCTGATTTCTATCTAGTGTCATATAATATGTCTGACAAGTCTCCTCCACCCCACTTCAGTCATGGATCTCTCTTTTTACTTCAGTTGTTCTCAAGGATGTCTGTCCATCGCTTTGAGGTATGAAAGGTAGCAGAAAAAAGATTATTCTGAGCTGACCATTCTAAGAAACAGCAGATGAGAAAGAAGCTCTGCAAACAAGAATAGAAGTGACCCTTTCATAAGGGATATTTATGTTTTACAAAGGAAATCATTTGTAAATGTGTCTCCCTCCCAGAACCAGGAAGAAAAGGATGGCTGTAAGACTCCACTCTTATCAACAGGGAAACACTGACTTAAATCTGCATGACAAACCTAACCCTTGTTTACTCTACTTTTCTTGGCAACCTCCCACAACCGGACTTCCCTTTGTCCCAACACCTTTCTTTTGTTTTTAACTTAAGATGGTGTTTAAGACAATAGTGTTTTATTTACATAGACATAAACAAGCTCGGAGCCTGGAGCCTGGTTCAGGTTCTGTTTTAGGTTCTGTGTCTCCTTCTCTCTCTACCCCTCCCCTGCTCACACTCTGTCTCTCACTCTCAAAAATAAACATTTAAAAAAATTATATAAACGTAAACACACTAAATATGTAAACACAGGCAAATGGTTCAATAAATTATGGTATCTTCAAATGACATACTATTGTGGGGCACCTGGGTGGCTCAGTCGGTTAAGCACCTGACTTAGGCTCAGGTCATGATCTTGCAGTTTGAGAGTTCAAGACCCCCAATGGACTGTCTGCTGTCAGCACAGAGCCTGATTCCAGCCTGTCTGCCCCTCCCCTGCTGGAGTGTTTTTTTTCTCTCTCTCTCGTTCTCAAAAATTAATAAAACATTTAAAAAAATAATATACTATTGTATAATCATTTAAAATGATGGATATAAATAATTTTGAATAGTATAAAAATGTTCATGACATAATGTGAATTAAAACAAAGATGCAAATTTGTATCATACGGATACACACAGGCAGCTCTTTCTGCCCACAAGTCCCGTCCCCATGCTTTAATAAAACCACCTTTTCTGCACCAAAAAGAAAACAAACAAAAAACCAAAATACACAGAATCACATCTCTATACGCAGCAGTACACGCAGAACACATAGACAAAAAGTTGCTAGTTGTGATTCTATTTGAGTGGTGAGATTATAAGTGACTTACTTTCTTCTTTATACTATTCTTCTTAATATTTTACTACTATATATTGCTTTATAAAGCAAACGAAAGCAATAAAAGGTTATCAAAAAGCCTACAAACAACATCAAATAGAAGGCAAACGGCAACAAGAGCACCAGAAACTAAGAATAATAATCAAGTATACGCAGGCCCAAGACAGAATTTAGAAGCAGCTTTAATGGCCACCTTGAGTCTACTTCCCGAACTCTAAAAGGTAGCCTAGGGGAGTCCTAATGACCTTCCTAACCTGAGGAAGAGAGCAATGATCTTCCTGAAGATTTTCTGTTGACTCAGGGAGCTTTGGTGTCAGGATCCAGCCAAGAAATATAAACAAACATTAAGTATAACCCTATCCCCCAACACACCATAAAACACACTCTCCAGGACTGTGAACTCCTAGGAGGGACTTCTTCTTGCACCACCAGGGATGGGTAGAGTTCCTTAGCCCTGTTCCTCAAACTTTAGTCACATGAACACCTATAGTTAATGTATGTATTTTTAAAATTATGCTGGCAGGGGCGCCTGGGTGGCTTAGTCGGTTAAGCATCGGACAACTCTTGACTTCGGCTCAAGTCATGATCTCACAGTTTCATGGGTTTGAAGCCTGAATGGGACTCTGGGCTAACAGAGCAGAGCCTGCTTGGGATTCTCTCTCTCTTCCCTCTCTCTCTGTCTCTGCCCCTCCTCCACTTGCACTCTCTCTGAAAATAAATAAACTTTAAAAAAAAATGAAAATAAAATTATGCTGGCAAAAACTTGGGAAATGATGGATCTTTATTATACTAAGGTACATTTTAAATCTCCAAAGGAAGGATCATTTAGTGCTCTACCATTAATTTGACCTCGGAGGTTTTATTTGTGTCACTAAATTAGCCTTGTATGAAAAGCCATATATAGGAACCCCTACTTGGAGTTTCATTTCTTCAAGTGTTTCTACCACTGACTTCATTTATAAAATAAAAGGCTATTTCCAAGGTTGGTAATCGAAGAAAAAAATCTCCATATAGGTAAGACAGTGGGTTTTTAATAACATAAATCTTGCCTCCTTTCTCTTAAAGATTTATTCCCAACTACTATCTCTCAACCACAGATTGGTTTCAGAGGAAGAGGTACTGCCCTTTTAATTCTTGGTTTCAAACTTATTCCCCATAATATGATTAAGGCCAGCCTGGAATAAACACTTTAATAAATACTAGTAGATTTTTCAAAGGAGAGAGAGGAAGATAAAGTCTCAAACCCAGGGAATAAAAATGAAACCAAATAATCTATTTTATAAGGTATATTCATCTACATCTTTGCAGTTTCTATAGCAAGGATTCCCTACCTGATTTATCACTCATCATTTATCACTTATTTTAGCACCTATCATCCAGAAGGACAAGCCTATGCACCCCCAAGTTCAAGTCAAACATGTATGTACACCATACAGATGTGTCAAGATTGCCATCTGGTCTGGTTCAAAAGACTTAGAAGAATGAATGTTATTTTCTCTCTCTTTTTCAAAATTAACTTTGTCTAAATAATACATGTACTCTGTTCAAAAATCAAAGGGTTGTAATAAAAAACAGCATTTCCCCACCCCACTTGCATCTAGTCCTACCAACTGTCTTCTACACTTTCAGCCACTTCTGGTATTTATCTGCATGTTCCTAACCCTTATACTGATACATACTGATTAGTCTTAGACATCATCTACTGGTACCCTTTTATGATGGAGAAGGCTGGAGCTCTTATACCTCTCAGTACGGTTACATCATACTTTTTGATAAAGTCAATGGTGTTTACATTATGATAATTAGATTATTGTTCACGGCTGAAATAAGTAAGTATATTATATATTGTCATGTTACGTTATGTTACATTATTTTTTCCTAATCGTTGCTTTTGCCTTTGCTTTTTGTGTTTTTTAATATGCCTATTTCTAAATTTTTCCAAGTACTCCAACCAAACTGTCAAATTTCTAGGGTGTATTTGTTTTTTAAATAAGCTCTCCTATAGCACTTTGTCTTCTTGCTTTAATCTCAGCTGGTTGCTCTTAAGTCTGTGCAGAGCTCTTGTCCTGGGAATTTTTCCTTTGCCATGCTTCAGAGTTAGGTTTGCCTATTCCCTAAACCCCATCTATCCCCATTTCACTGAAGTAAATTCTTTAGTATTTTCCTAAAAAAGAATAAAAATCAACTTTTGATTCCTTGCATGTTAAAAACAAAAAACAAAAAACAAACAGGCTTAAAATGGAGCCATTTATGCTAAGCCCCATGTTAGCAAACTAGGACTTAATATATAACCTAATTGCAGTTTCAGCCTTTCCCAGGAGTGGAATTTTAAATCAATCAGTCTGGAATTTCCTGATCAACCCTTGTGAGGTCATCTGCTTAGTAGACCCCACCCTTACCAAAAGAAAGGTGACCTTGCCTGAAGTAATCCTTTCTTTTTATTAATGACTTCCTTATCCCTGTCCCTTCTGCTTATAAACGAGTTACATTTTGAACAGCTCCTCATAGCTCTTTTCCACTTACTAAAGGGGATGCTGCCTGATTCATGAGCTGTTAGAAAAAAGTCCATTAGATCTTCAAATTTACTCAGTTGAATTTTTTTTTTTAACAGGTTCCTGAAAATATCTTTATGCTACTCTTTACATTTGATTAGTGGTTTGGCTAGGTATAAAATACAAGGTAGCAAATAATTTCTCTCTCAATTCTGAAAGCATTATGCCAATGCCCTTTAAGAGGTGATCTAAGGTGGGGCACCTGGATGGCTCAATCAGGTTAAGCATCCAACTTCAGTTTAGGTCATGATCTCACAGTTTGAGTTTGAGCCCCACAGTTGGCCTTTCGGCTCTATGCTGACAGTTGGGTTCTGTGCTGACAGTATGGAGCCTGCTTGGGATTCTCTCTCCCTCTCTCTGCCCCTCCCCCACTTGTGCTCTCAAAATAAATAAACTTTAAAATATTAAAAAAAAAAAAAAAAGAGGCTGTCTAGGGTACCTAATGGGCTTAGTCAGTGGAGCATGCAACTCTTGATCTTGGGGTAGTGCATTAAACCCCCTTGGTGGGCAAAGAGATTACTTAAAAAAAAAAAAAGAAGTGATCTTGCTAATTAGATGTCTAATATAGTTCTGAATTTTTCCATTATATGTGATTTTTCCCCTCTATGGATGTATTTAGAATCATCTCTATATCCCTAGTTTTCAGAAATTTCATAGTAATGATCCATGGTATGGGTATTCTTTCCTTCATTTGGCTTGATCCTCAATTAACTACTTGCAAACTTTTTTAAACATTTATTTATTTTTGAGAGAATGCTTGCACAGGAGGGGCAGAGGGAGAGACAGAATCTCAAGCAGACTCTGAGCCGAGCTCAGAGCCCAAATGGAGTCTCCATCTCACCAACCATGACCTGAGCCGAAATCAAGAGTCGGACACTTAACTGACTGAGCCACCCAGGCACCCCAACTCCGTGCAATCTTGATTTGTATCCTAAAATCAAAGAAATGTGGCTGTATTTTTTGATAATTTTCTCTACCTCATTTTACCTATTCTCTCTTTCTGGCCCTACTATTAAATCAAATATGATGAGAGACCATAAGGCAAGCTGAGGGCCAAGCACAAGCTAGCACAACCCCCTTCCCTCCAGGGGGGATATGTGTGATATTCTTCAGGCACTTCTGGTTGCCCAAGGACATAGGAAAGGGAAAGAAAACCAACAGTTAACTGATAGAGGTCACAGTTGGGCAGGAAATAAGTCTCTACCAGTTTACAAATATCTTAGTACAATTAGAAGAAAAGGGGGATCTTATCAATAGCCTAATCTCCAGGAACTCTCTACTCTTTTTCTGTTTTCCTACCGTCTTAATGATAGTGTTTTGCTAGAGGGAAAAACAACTCTAGCCAGACAATAGCTAGGCCTCCAGTAATCTGTGAGTCTTCTTTAGCATATGGAAATCTCTTTAAGAAACTTCTTGAATCTACCTCCCCCAGCTCCACAGTATGTAACCAGTCACTCTGCACAACCCCAGTGCAGCTCTTTCTGCCCATGCATCCTGTCTCCTTGCTTTAATAAAATCACCTTTTTGCACCAAAGACTTCTTCAAGAATTCTTTCTTGGCTGTCAGCTCTGAATCCCCATGACCACTCCAAAAACCCATCAAAATGTATCTGAATATTTGTGGGGTGCCTGGGTGGCTCAGTTGGTTAAGCCTATGACTCTTGGTTTTGGCTCAGGTCATGATCTCACAGTTTCCTGGTTTTGAGCCCTGCATCAGGCTCTGTGCTGGCAACGTGGAGCCTGCTTGGGATTCTCTCTCTCTCTCCATCTGCCCCTCCCCCACTCACACTGTCTCTGTTTCTCTCAAAATAAATAAATAAACTTAAAAAGTATTTTTTAAGATGTATCTGAATATTTCTAATCATTGTTTTAATGTCTGGGAAATATCTTTGATTTCATCCTCTGAGAGAGAAAGCCAGGGAACCTGCATTACAGAAAGTATATTTTTCTTTATTAATGACCCATTTTCAGCATGGAGCTACATCCCTACCTTATCTTGGCCTTGGCATTTTTTACTCTAAAATCTGCTTTGGGAAAATAAATCCAGATTTGGTGGAAGGGAGTGGGAGCTGGTGCAGAGAGGTAGGGAGTCAGGCTAGCATAGGATAAAGAAGTGGAACCAGAAGCCCAACTGTGCTGAATATCAACTTACAACTGATCTTTTGATTTTCAGATCCAAACTTTACTACACTTTCTCCCAAGGGCTGGGCTTCTCAGGGATTATCCCAGGTTCCTAATATTTCCTTGTCTTTCATGACCTTGACATTTTTGGAGAACACGCCAGTTATTTTATAAAATGTCGTCCTTTGGTTTAGGTTTGACTAGTGTTTTCTTATGATTAAAGTTATACGTTTTTGTCAGGGGTGTCACAGAAACAATGCTGTGTTCTTCTGTCAGGGAGCACACACTGTCAATCTGTCCGATTACTGATAGTGTTAACTTCAGTCACTGAATGAAGGTGATATCTGCTACATTTCTCTACCATAAAGTTATTTTTCCTTTGCAATTAATAATTATTCTATGTAAATATCCAGTTCCATACCAAACTTTCACTTACTGTTTAAGATCCATTGATGATTTTTGCCTAAATCATTACTATCATGATGGTTGCCAAATGGTGACTTTCTAATTCCATCATTCCATCCATACTTATTAATTGGCATTATACAGCAAGGAAGCTTTCTTTTCTTGCTGGCTGTTCAATTTTTCATGTATTTACATAAGTCTGAGTTCATGGATTTCTATTTTACTCAATGCCCCAAACCCAACAGTTTGGTTCACTAAGAGCTCCTTCAAACTTGTTTCTGTGCCCCTTGACACATCTGCATTATTCTTTGAGAATTTTCTTACTTTTTGGCTCCCAAAAGTGTTCCAAATTCATACTGTACTGCACCAGCCCTAGAGTCAGCCATTCTTCCAGAGTCCTTATTCCTTTTAATACAGAATGATATTCAGAAATGAAGGTCTGGTTTTTGGTATGTTCATTTGTTACCAGATAAACATTGTTTCTAGATCCTCTTAGAAAATAGAGGTAAGGTATGTATGTATGTATGTATGTATTTATGTATGTATACACACACACCCATACTAGCATCTATATCAATTTTATAATACTCTGTTTTATAAAATGCATGCAGATACATAGACATGGATTCAGACATGGACATAGATATAGATATACCATGAGTGTCCACCAATTAAAATCCAACCAAGCAGGATTCCTTCTATCCTTTTCCTTTTCATATTGGTAACTTTTTTCTCTATCAGTGAGAAACTTGGCTATTTTCCTCAATATATCCACTCATCTTCTCAGGCCCTCTGTATGTAATCAAACTCCCAACTGTACTGACCACATCCTTACTCAACCACCCCTTTCTCAGTTCCTAATCACAGCTGTTCTGCCTCATTTGGCCACCTCCTCAGTCAGTTCCCACTATTACAGCTTTCAATGACCATGTCTATGATTGGTTCCCAAGATTCAAGTCCACTCAGGAAGGTTGATACAAGACCATTTTTAGGGGCACCTGGGTGGCTCAGTTAAACATCTGACTCTTGATTTTGGCTCATGGTTTGTGAGCTCGAGCCCTGCACTGGGATTCTCTCTCACACACAAAATAAATAATAAACTTTAAAAAAAAATAATAAAGAGTTAAAGAGACTCTTCCTTCCAACTTGGGTCCCTGCTTCAAAAAAAAAAAAAAAAAAAAAAAAAAAAGATCATTTCTAGCTGCTAAAGACCCATTGACCCATCATCATATGCCACTTTCCCCCCTCCAAACTCAGTGTGGGCTACCACAATAGTCTCATCTCTCCCACGGGGCCTTGGTCAAGATCACTCTGTTTTACCCATAGATATCCTTAACTCTGAATATCTCAGAGAAACAGGAGTGATAACATCAATTTATTTCTGCCCAAAAGGCCCTGAACCCATTATGCAAATGAACCACTCATTTCTCAGAATTCTGCAGAGATTGGTTCTTTGCAAATTCTGACAAAATGAATCTTTTCCCCAAATAGCTATCAGCTACTCTTATGAATGAAAAAAATAATAAGGCATCCCCATTACATGACATTTACTGTATTATAAAATCATTTGTCTATTGGTCTCAGGTCTATAGACTCTAAAGTCCTTGAAAGTAGGCATCCTTGTAGCACCAATGCCTAACATACTGTCTAATCATTGTAGATACTATTTTTACTTATTTATTTATTTATTTATAGTTTTAGAGAGAGAGAGCATGTGCAAGTGGGGAAGGGGGCAGAGGGGGAGGGAAAGAATCTTAAGCAGGCTCCATGATCAGAGCTGACACAGGGCTCAATCCCAAGACCTTGGGATCATAACCTGAGTGGAAATGGAAAGTCAGACACTCAACCAAATGAGCCACCCAGGTGCCCCTAGTCATTAGAGACACTATAATTTTTTTAACCTTTATTTGAACCTGTACTTCCTTCTTCCTCTTTCTACATCAGGGCTCAACACTATGTACTTTGTAAGACTCAGTTTTTTGTCTAATAACCCAGCGTTTCTGCCATAGTCAGTATATTAGTGGTGATCAAGGGACAGTCTGAGGATGTCTTGGAGAAATAACCATTACAGAGATTTTGATCTCTAACAGAGTGCTTTCTAAGAGCCAACAGCCCTTTTATGGGCTACATATAGAAGACCTCTTTTTACCAGAATCCTTTTAATTCTTGAGGGACACTCTAAAACTCTCTCTTTGTAGGCCACCATTTCCTGCAAACTTTCCTGAAGACAGGTCCTTGCTGCTATACCAATGCCTTTTACAAGAAGGACTAAAAGGCCTAATGGAGTCTCATAAATCCATCAGAGCAGACCTTCACATAAAGATCAACACCAACTTTGGGCAGCAACTTCATGTGACAACAGGATGAGTGTCTTTACCTTGAGAAGTATTTACTCCCCTTCCCCCAACTGGAAACGGCTCTGATTGAGATGAGCTCCCCAATTCCCTGAATGTACCCTGATGCAAAGCAATTGTCCTCAAGGATTGATTTTAGCAGGCTCTTCACAATAGGGATTTCCATCTGAACTCACCTCACAGCCATATGCTTGACACTGGGTTTTAACTCACCCAAATGCACTCCCTTCCTCCTGTAAGATTGGATGACCTCAGGAGCATCAAATACGTTACCATTATATTCCTTGGTGACAATGATGAGGGATCGCCTGTCTTTCCTCTTTTAGCTATGTGAATTCTACCAAGCCTACCAAGAAATAGGTAATACACATAATGGATAAACTGATGCAAGCATAAAGAATGGGAATGTGGAAGGAATTCTTTTTATACCAGCATTACTCCCATACCAAACTCAGAGAAAAATGGCACAAAAATAAACACTAGTGTCTGATCTTACATGGGATCATAGATGCAAATATGCTAGTAAAATACTAGCATAAATCCAGGAATATGTTATAATTATAATATATGACAACCGGGTAGGGTTTAGCTCAAAATATAACGATGGTTTGCTATTAGAAAATTAATGGTTTCAATTTGGAAAATACGTATTTCAACAAATGTGGAGGAAAGCTCTTAAGGTTCAAACTCTATTCCTGATTTTTAAACATTTTGAGCAAACTGGGAAGGAATATAAATATCCTTAATTTCATATATCAGAAATCTCCACCAAAAATAATACTTGATAGTGAAACACAGGAATTCTTCCCATTAAATTTTGAAAAGAGACCTTACTTTCAATATTGTATTATTGATCATAAGCAATACAGAGAAACAGAAAATAAAGATAGCAGGTATCCATACTGAAGAAGGAAAGGCAAAGTATCAATATGCCTACCTAGAAAATCCAAAAGAAATAATTGTTAGCTAGGATGCAATGGGAAGTTGCTTAAATAAGGGGACTGAAAACTATCACAGAATGGAGGACGGGAAGGGACAAAAGCAGGGAAGGAATGTGTTTTGCTTCACAGAACCAACAGTTCCAGCCAAGGAGATGCCCAACTAGGTGTTTCAGCCAATAGCCCTTTGACAGGTGTGTCTCACTTGGTGACCCCTTACTTGAGCCAGTTTAAGCTGAATAGGCATTAAGGACCTACAGAGGAGGTCCCAAGGTGTCTTCAAGTCACCTTTAGCTCATTAGAATACTAAGCTCTCCTCCTATGAGCAGAGTTTTCCATCATTTTTTTGAACATACAATGTATGTACTAGCATGTTGACATGCTAGGCATGAGCAGTTGAACCAAAAGTGCATATGCAAGCTCCATGCCCCCTCCTCCAAAACGCTGGGAGACAGTGCTTTGAAAGCTATCTCCCTGTCTTCTTACTTATAACAATAAAAAGCTCTTTGCTTTCAACATTTCCTTGGATTGTGCTCAACATGATGCACCCCAAGTGGCAAACCTATATAATGATAAGCAATTAAGATAATAGGAGCTCACCAAGATAACCAGATATAAGAATAAGAAAAACAATGAAACAGGAGTGCTGGGGTGGCTTAGTTGGTTGAGCCTCTGACTCTTGATTTTGTCTCAGGTCACGATCCCAAAGTCATGGGATAAAGCCCCACATCAGGCTCCACACTGAGTGTGGAGACTGCTTGTAATTCTCTTTCTCTCTCTCTCTGTCTGTCTCCTCCATGCTCTCTAATAAGAAAAAAAAAAAAAAAAGAAAAACAATGAAAAGAAACATATGAAACAATTTTCAATCTCATCACATAACCAATAAATGTGAATTAAAACAATGCCCTACAAACCATTATTAATTTTTAAAATTCAGTGGTACAATCTTTTAGGAAGGGATTTGGCAACAGTAACTAGAAAAAGATCCATTTGTTGGCTTCTGCTATAACTCTATCCTAAGGAAATATTCCAAGATATATAAAGATGTTCACAGACTACTTTCATAGAAAACAGAAAAATCTGGGGAAAAAAATCTAATGTCCAACAAGAGAGAGAATGAATTAGCTAAAAAATCATATATTGGCTTAAAGAAATATATTTTTTTAATTTTATTTATTTTGAAGGAGGGGGGCAGGGAGGGGCAGAGAGAGAGGGAGAGAGAGAATCCCAGGCATGTTCCACATTCAGCACAGACCCCAATATGGGACTCGATCTCATGACTACGAGATCATGAGCCAAAATCAAGAGTCAGATGCTTAACCGACTGAGCTACTCAGGTGCCCCAATATTGATTTTTTTTTATCAATAAGAGATCTTTGAAGGTCTCTGTAATAACACTGAAATATTATTAAATGATAATTAGTGAAAAATCAAGAAAAACTATGTTTAGTGTAACAACTACATTAAAATGCATTTGGAGAAAAGTGTCACAAGAAATGTCGTATAGTCAACGATACAAACTCTTGACTCTGAAGTTGTGACTTCAAATCCGGAGGCTAACACCTCCTAGTAATATAACTTTGGCCAAATTCCCTGATTTGCCTCAGTTTCTCACCTATAAAACGGAATTTAATAATAGCAGCTGTTCCTTTTTCCAAAGAAGACATCCAGATGGCTAAGAGACACAGGAAAAGATGCTCAACATCACTCATTATCAGAGAAATACAAACCCAAACCACAATGAGATACCCCTCACATCTGTCAGAAAGGCTAAAATTAACTCAGGAAACAACAGATGTTGGCAAGGATGTGGAGAAAGGGGAACACTGTTGCACTGTTGGTGGGAATGCAAACTGGTGCAGCCACTCTGGGAAACAGTGTGGAGGTTCCTCCAAAAATTAGACATAGAACTACTCTAGGGGCACCTGGGCGGCTCAGTTGGTTAAGCGGCTGACTTCAGCTAAGGTCATGATCTCGCAGTTTTCAAGTCCAAGCCCTATGTTGGGCTCTTGCTGACAGTGCAGAGCCTGGAGCCTGCTTCAGATTCTGTGTCTCCCTCTCTCTCTGCCCCTTGCTCTCACTCTGTCATTCTCTCTCAAAAGAATAAACAAACATTTAAAAACACAGAACTACTCTATAACCAGCAATTCCACTACAGGGTATCTATCCAAAGGATATAAAATGCTGCTTCGACGGGGCACATGCACACCAATGTTTATAGCAGCACTCTCAATAATAGCCAAATTATGGAAAGAGCTCAAATGTCCATCAACTGATAAATGGATAAATAAGATGTGGTGTATATATGGAACAGTACTCGGCAATCAAAGAGAATGAAGTCTTGCCATTTGCAACATGGATAGAACTAGAGTGTATTATGCTATGAAATAAGTCAATCAGAGAAAGACAAATATCATATGATTTCCCTCATATGTGGAATTTAAGAAACAAAACAGGTGAACATAGGAGAAGAGAAAGAAAAATAAGATAAAAACGGGGGGAGGCAAACCATAAGAGACTCTTAAATAAAGAGAAGCAACTGAGCGTTGGTGGAGGGGAGGTCAGTGGGGGATGTGCTAAATGGGTGATGGGCATTAAGGAGGGCACTTGTTGGGATGAGCACTGGGTGTTATACGTAAGTGATGAATCACTAGGTTCTACTCCTGAAACCAATACTACACCGTATTTAACTAACTCGAATTTAAATAAATAAATTTTAAAAAATAATAGCAGCTGTCTCATAGAGTTATGACAGCAAATGAGTTAATACCTGCAAAGCTCCATGAGCTGTGATGTTGATATGGTAAGCTGCTAATAAACATTAATGTGAATGCAGCAGAGTGCTAGTAGGCATTGTATTAGGGAGATAAGATTCTGAGTGTTTTCATTCCCATTTTCTAAACTTTCTATGATATTATTTTTGTTTTACAGTAAAAATGCATATTTTAATATTAAAAATACTATTTCTAATTCATGCTAATCTCTTCTCTTGCCTATATTCTAATTCCACTCCCTCCTGTTTATCTAGGACCTGGTTCCATCCATTATCTCTTTTCTGTTATCTCAAACTCCTCTAATGATTCACTAAATAAATAGATTCCTAACTGTAATCTTTACTCTCTTCACTGTCACACTTCCTAAGGAAAAAAAAATTCACAATAACTTTCTTCAATTTGAATTTCCCATTCACTCTTGGGTATATTGGAATCTGAATTCTCTTTCCGTTATGCCATTCTAACAATGTTGTTAATTTCCTTAACATTCAAAACTAATTAATGTATATCCTATTTACCCGATCACAGGTGTTTTAACACTTCTAGTCACTTTCTCCTTGAAACTCTCTTTACTGTCCTATCACACCTAGTGAGAGGAGGAGGAAGCACAGGTTTTAGAATTGCCTCTGTTGGAAACTGAAAGCTGGTAGCCTGTGTCTGAGATCAGGTCTGAAGCCATAGACTGTAGAACCAATCCAGAAAGGAGAAGCAGGTGTGGTCAAGTGAAAGTGCTTGGCTGGGGAAATCCAATAATGAAACCAGAAAGCAAAGTGGGTCAAAGACAAAAGAACACCCTGAATCCCAAGGGGAACAAAAAAGTGCAGTTGCAGAAGAAAATCTGCAGAATCCCCGTGACCACTTCAGCAGAATTGTATTGTCAAATCTCAGTGTGTGGAGTCTTTTATTCTCAGAATATCTTAAGGATGCTTTTTTTATGTAACTCAATACCACCCTCTCAGACTCACCTCTTTCTTCTCTAACTGTTCGTTCTCCCATTTATTAATCCAGCCTTCCTTCCATTTATCGTAGATTTACCAAATGATCACCATAAGCCAGGCATTGTGCTATGCCACGAAGCTGCACAATAAATAAGGTAAAAGTCCTTCTCAAAAGCTCACCCAATTCATATTTCTTTCTCTGACCACCACATTAATGTGTTTCCCAAGGTTCTTACCTAGACACTTCTATGCTACTCATGGCTCCAACTGTCTCACATTACCAATGGGCTCCCTGGCTTCTTCATCTGATACTTGTAGATATTTCAAACTCAGGACGGCCAACACCAGACACTCATTTGCCACCAAACCAGAAGAGATCATTATCAACCTAGAAACTTTTAAGTCATGCATCAACTTTCCTGTCTTTCACCACATAGATGAACAAATGGATAGCAATTCTTAACAATATCATCTCCTAAAAAGCTTTCAAAACTGCACTCTCCTCTCTATTCTAACTCTACATTAATTTCAGTCCATAATTACTTTCATAAAGCCTTCTGTTTCCTGTCATCCATTATCTCCCCCTTCCAGTTCATCATTACTACTGATGTCAGAATTATCTTTCCAAAAGACAATTTTTATCCACCATTGCTTTGTATCCGTATGTTTTACCCCTGCATTCTGGACATTTAGATTTTGTCCACAGATTTCTTTTGTTGTTGTTGTTTATTTATTTTTGAGAGAGAGAGAGAGATAGAGTGTGAGCAGAGAGAAGGAGACACAGAATCAGAAGCAGACTGCAGGCTCTGTCAGCACTGAGCCCTACATGGAGCTCAAGCTCACAAACCGCGAGATCATGACCTTAGCCGACATCGGATGCTTAACCGACTAAGCCACCCAGGCACCCCCATCCACATATTTCTTTTTCATCTGTATCTCTCAACACCATGCTGGATAAAAAGAATTGCTTATATTTCCCAAACACAAGAAACTTTGGTCATGCTTTATGCCTTTCTTTGCCAAAAATGCTCCAACCTTGTTTTCCATCTGATATGTCTAAATTTGCTCAAATATTACTTGCTAGGCAAATTATTTCCCATCTCCTTCAGAGCTGTCCAACTTCTCCACGGAACTCTGTGCTTAGAGTATATCTCTATTAAGGAAGAATCACATTTGTTTTGCATTCATTTGGACATCTATATAATACTTGTTAGCTGTCTCCAACATTGAAACGAGTGCCTAAATGTAGATTGTAGAGATCATGTATTTTTTATTTTATATTTTCCTGCATCCAGCAAAATGGCCACCGCAAGTCTTTGCTGAAAGAATGAATAACTCACAGAATAAATAATGAATAGGAGAAAATGTGTTTTTCTTTCCCTTCATTACATGACTAGGAGGATACAACATGTATCTCAGTGAAAGGGCTGAGAAAATGCAGATTGAGAAATAGAATGAAAGTCAAAGGAGAAAGGCAGGAGAAATCAAGAGGAATCACTGGTGTGCACAGAAAACAAAGCTGACATCTAGGGAGAGAGGCAGAGCATGAGAGGAGATCAAAGTGAAAGCTGGAAAGAATCCAACAGGACAAGGAATATCAGAATCCCAATGAAATCTTTGCAGTTTGACTCCACGAACCCAAACAAGTCTCATCAGTTTGTCATCCTGGTAAAGACAGGACATTCCACAGTTCCTAGGAAAAGAACTAGAAAAAAAAACTTACACTTGGCCAGCAAGGCATCCGATCAAAAAATTTCCCAGAGTATATAGGTCTGATGCAATCTGGAGGTTCTACTCCAGGTTCATTGCTTTCAGTCTCTTTTCTCTCTTCTGGTTGTTGGGCAAACTGGCACTCAGAAGGTTCTATCACCAAGCCCATTTGGGGGCCTGTTTCATCTGGCTCTTCTAGACCAGTGTCTACCACTGCAGGAGGCTTCACCTCTGCACTGGGCTCCATTACCACACAGGTACCTCTTCCCAGTTCCTGTCTAGGATCCATATCCAAAGCAGGCTGTTTCCCTACTGAAGCCCCTAACGCTTTAGGGGAACCAGCTGCAGAGCCTCTCCTGCTCCCTAGAGCCTGTGGACTTTCGCCTACCATGCCTAAGGGAGGCTGTATTATCCTTCCAGAACACCCTGCCAGAAGACACTCATTTTCTAAACCCCCTCCTCCTGGCACCGTGCCCAGAGGTTTTGTTTCCCGTGAGGCTGAGACCCCATAGACTCCTAAATTACTCCTCTCCGTGAGGGTCCTAGACGTATTCTGTCTTTTTAATTTCATTTCAAGCTCCTTGCTCAACAGAGATTTTGTTTCTGGTGATGCATTCCTCTCAAATTGATTACTAACCAAGAGGTTCTCCCTACATGGGGAATCTTCTTTTCTTAATCCCACTCTCAACCCTAACTCTGTGGGAGATTTTGTTCCCATGACGACCCCCCTCTCTCCTAAATCATCCTTCCCTTCGTGAGTGAGCCCAACCTCTATGCTCTGGGGAGATTTCCTCTCAGACACCCCCATTCCTCCAACAGCACTCATCTCAAAGGGGAAGTCTATACCTGGCTCAAGGAAAGTTCCTAATCCCTTGGGGTGCCCCAAACCTTTGGGGGACCCCACTCTCACGAAAGAACACATCTCAACTCAGACTCCCTGCCCACAGCTTCCTGCCTACGAAATAACACCTAGCAGAAAGGAGACTAAGGTCTGTTTACCCGGTTACCTAGGAAACAGGGGCGTGGCTTAACGCGCAATTGTTTCTCGGGGCAGGATCCCGCCCATTTCTCCCCGACTTTCTCCAGTTAGTTTCTCTCCCTCTCTCTCTCCCCCTTCTTCTTTTTCTCCTTCCCTCCCTCTCTCCTCTCTTTTCCTCCTTCTTGACCAAATCTGGAGGGCAAGAAAACAAGGAGGATGTGGTTTTGGGCACTGGAGAAAATGTTCACTAACTTCTCTTCGGTTTCTCTAGCAAAGCAGTCCCCTCAGGATGGGTTCAACCGTGGGCTTCCTCCTCCTGGCCATTGGCCTACTAATTTTATGGCAATCAGGATAAAAGTAACCACTTCTCTGGTTGTGACCATTAATTTAGGTCCTTCCTTGTGCATGTACAAGCACAGTGCACCTTTCAGCCTAAAGAACTACTTTAAATTCTGTGAAGTTATTTGGTAACTGTGTTACAGAAACTACTTAAAGTCTTTGAGAATATTTACATTTTAATAAATAGGCTTTAAATAGTATTTAAATATGTTAAAGTTTGAGGGGTGTTATACAATAATGCATATCAACTTCTTAAAATATTGTGTAACTCAAACTCGGGATATGTAAGCATGAGATTTTCTTTAAATTGGGGCTACAACTTTGTCAGGTTTTAATGAAAGTGTATTTAGTAAATATTTGTCATGTTTTACACATACAGGGGATACAGAGCACCTAGCTTAGAATCTGAATGGAATTTATAGGATTCCAGTCTTTTAGAAACTATGAAAAACTTGTAAATGAAAAACTAAAAAAAACAAATGCTTAAGAAACATTTCACATTTGAACAAATTGTGTACTGTAATTTTCATATAGTTATTATAAATATTCTTCTCCCCCAAGCACTTTAAATGACTTGAAAGCATGTAAATGAAGGGATGTCTGTATGTATAAGCGTTCATTCAATTCTTTCATTTTTACAAATAACTATTGAGTACCTACTTTGTGTCTATGATGGGAATATAGTGAAATATAAGCCAATCCCTCTCTCTTGGAATTTATATTCTAGTGGGGATAAATAACCATCAAGTAAACCAATAATTAAGATCATTTCACATAGTGATAAATGTTACAAAGAAAACAATACTTTGATATAAAGAGATGCTACTTTAGAATTGGTGGGCTTAGAAGTTCCTTAGGTACATGACAATTGAACCAAGGCTTGCATTTAGCCGGGCAAAGACACAAACTTTTTAAACATGACTAGCTCAAGTTCCCATAATTTTTTTCTCATTGCCTTGCCATCATGCCCACGTTTCCTTATGTTAGAATTACCTTTAGGTTTGCCTCCAGGTAGTCCCAGTTAAAACAAAATGTTACCAGTCGTTACTATCTATGATTCATTCTTCAACTACACAATGGGGGAAAGACGTCCTGGAAGAGAAGGTAGAATATATAGGGTAAGAGTGCCAGGGGTGACAGAGAGAAGTAAAGTGCTGGGAATTTGTGAGTGGATGTTTATAGATTTGAGAGCAAAGGAAGCACTAAGGGCTGTGTTCAAGTCTATAACTTTATTTAGGGTCTGTCCACTTTGTAGCTTCCTTAACAAAATCTGTCAATTAGTAGGACTCCACATTTGACACTAAAATATATGCACTTGTCAGTCCTCCTCAGTTAACTGGGGCTAGGAAAAAAACACAGGCATATTGTGAGTGGCAGCAGCAAGAGAAAAGCTTTACTGTGGCATTTCAGTCTCTGGCAGCAGATCTTAAAAGTGCTTAGCCACTGGCACAGTACTCTTTAAGACAAACATTATGACTAAACTACAAAATATTGTGGAATGTATTCATGAAGGAGGTGAATTAAAAGACCAAATTAGTAGAAGAAAATAAATGAGGAAGCAATATCCTAGAACAATGAAATGGGGAGTTCCTAGCAATTTATAAATTTCCGCGTCCCTGTGTTATTTGTGAGGTCTTCTCCAATCAAATGCTCACTACTCTAAATATAATTAGGTTCACAAATATTTTTGAGGCCCTTGTTATCTCAAAGATGCTTTGTGAGGAATTGAAATGATGAATAAATAACGGTCTTGGTCCTTTAGAACTTTAAAATCCTAATGAGATTTTAGCTTCCCTAATGGGAACAAAAACCTGAGGAGAAAAGTGTAGGCACTGTAAAATAAGGCAGATAGGTATTAGAACCACTACAGAGAGTAAAGTGAAGTAGTGTGAAACTACAGGAAAAAAATAACTAAATCCAGTAAGAGTACAGTTAACCCTTGAACAACACAGATTTGAACTGTGTGAATTCATTTATCCGCAGATTTTTTTTTAAATAAATATATCAGAAATTTTTTTGGAGATCTGCAAAATTTTGAAAAAAATTGCAAATGGCATAGCCTAGAAATACCAAAAAAATTAAGTGAAAGGTATTATTGTAAGAGTGCAGTCTGTAATACATTTAACATACAACATGTTATTGGTAAGGCTTCTGGTCAATACTGGGTTATTAGTACTCAAGTTTTGGGGGAGCCAAACATTACATGCAGACTTTCAATTGTGTGGGGTCAGTGCCCCTAACCCCTGCATTGTTCAAGGGTCCACTGTATCTTCAGATGCCATCCAGAGGAGTTGGTGTCCTGGCCAAAGTGAAACCTGCAGTGATGGGTGGTAACAGTGTTCCGGGAGGGAGAGAACAAAATGATCAAAAATGCCAAGATGATAACATACCAACAACATTCTGGGAACAGAATAGACCAGTGTGATTAGGATACAAAGCAAGTGTTTGGGGAGAGGGAGACCATAGAAACAGAATGAAAGAAATGTGGGACAGGACTACAGAAGTTTGGACTCTATTTTGCAAATGAGATATCCTTGAGCATTTCTGAGGAGAATGACTGGCTGAAGCGTACAGAATGACTGAAGACAGGTGTGTGCATTAATTCCTGTTTATATTAATACTACCACAGCCTGGGTGTTGGGATTAGATCACAGATTTGGGGATTAGAGAATTTTTTGGTATTAGAATGGACAATGGTTTATGAGGGAAAACAGGAAGAGTGAAGATGATTCTGGCCTTTCATGTTCAGGTGACTGGGAGGCTGTTAATACCAGTCAACAAAGCAGAAGCAGGTTTGGGGTGGAATAGGTTTGGTTTACATACTGTTGACATGTCAAAACTGATGTGACATATCCTATTTCCTGATTCTTCCTTGGATTGTCCAAGAGGTATTAACGTGACTAACACACTATATTGGAACAACCTCTTGGGATAAAGTGCCACAGATACCATTTAGGTATGACACATTATGCTCTTCTGGTTAGTAACTGGGGAGTTGATGTAGAAGACTGGCTGTTCAAGGATTCAAATCATCTTCATTGCATAACGTTGACTGAGAACCCTCAGGATACCTTCCCTAGTACACATCCTAGACAATCAATATCGATGTTCTCAAAATGAAGCTTATCAATGGTAAACTGCAAACTGAAAAGTAGTCCTTATCCTGAGGGAAAGTCAATTTAACATTCCACCAAATTACAGAATGAATTTTGTTTTGTTTCAGATACCTGGCCAGAAACTACTCTATGAACTTTAACAAAGCAAGGTGTGTATGTAGGTCTGCAGTGGATGGTAATGAAAGTTTAAGTTGTACTGGAATCCTGCTTAAACTCAGGCTGTGGAGCCAGCCTTCAGGTTAGAATACAATTCATCACCAGCGCAGTGGGGATTTTGGACAAGTTACACAATCTCTCTGCCTCAAATTCTTTACCTTTAAAAAAGGCACGCCTCATTCATTAATTCCACACTTGACTGAAGATTCTGAGCTGGCAGGCACTATGCGAGACAGCATTGAGGACCACTTTGGGGAGTTAATATTCTAATGTAGGAAGGCATTTAGTTTCAGATACTAGTTTCAGAGTGAAACCTTCTAGTATAAGAGTAAAATGGAAAAACTCCTCTAAAGCGTTTCGTACAGTAACTCGCAAAGGAAAGCCCCGAATAAAAGCGAGCTATTATTTTAAGATTTGCTCCCCACCACCACCATCAAAAATAGATACACTGAATGAACAAAAGCAAGTTATTAAGATTTCCTCGCCTAGAGACAACTTCTGGTACGGGGTCTAATCCTCTTCCCTGGGTAAATAACCACACCTTTACAACACACCCATTCCCCCACCCCCACCCCCCGCAGGACACGTTCGGGGGCTCTCCCGTGCTAGAAAAGTACACCCCTTCCCCCCCCCCCACCCACCCATTCCCCTTAGCCAAGTTGCCAGGGTTGGGGTGTTGCAGGGTAGAATAACCGGGACTGTGTGCAAATATTCAGCGGGAACTTCACCGCCCCCCATGGCGGGGAGCAACAAACCCCAGTTTTCTCACGCTTCCCCGAAAGCCAGGGAGTAAAGGAGTAACCCCTCCCCCACCCCCACCCCACCCCCACGCCGGCCGCCGGGAGACCGAGACCGCCACCGAGATAACAATGGCGCCGACAAGGGCGGGGCCGTGCTTGCCTGGGATGTGGGAGGGAGGTGGGAGGTGGCTGAATCCGACGCGGCCTCTCGCCGAGGTCACGTGACACGGCCCACCCGGCCCCGAAAACCAGGCCCGGCCGCCAGGGCTTCGACAAGGGGCGGGGGAGCAGACGGAGAGAGCGCACTGGCGACGGCGGAAGTGACGAAGAGGCGTAGTTCGCTACGTGCAGCGACGTGGCGGCGAGGCCGGCGCCTGGCGGCGGAAGTGGCTCCCGCGCTGGGACTTGAGTGTTTGTGTTTTGGTTCGCGACGGAGCCGCCGGCTGGTCTGAGGGGAGGAGGCAGAGGAGGGAGGAGGAGGAAGAATTAGTCGGAACTCGAGCGCCGGCGGTGGCGGAGGAGGAGAAAGGAAAAGAGGAAGGCGGAGCGGAGAGAGGCGGAGACGGAGCCGGACGGGGGCGGCACCACGGCACGATCCCGGCACCGTCCAGTCTGAGGGGAGCGGCCTGAGGAGGAGACGTGCCGCCGCCGTCTAAGCCACAGCCTCACCCTCTCCTCGGGCCACGCCTGGGACCTGCTGCTGGGAGGCTTCAGCCCCGCGGCTCCGCGTGCTGCGGTCTCAGGTAACCAAACCGTCCCTCCCCTGCCCGGCGCCGGCCGGGACCCCAGGTTATACGCTGTCCTCGGTCTCTCCGCGGCCCTGCCGGCACGGAGTCCCCCGCCCATTCTTCCCCGCCCGGCGCCAGTACCCAGAGCTATCGAGCCTGGCGTCTCGTCCTGCCGGCCCTGGTGATTCATTCCTCAAACAGCTCTGGAGACCAGGATTTGCAGACTGGCTGAGGGAGCGACGGGTGTCACCCTCTTCCCTTCTCAAGATGGCGCCGTGAAAGAGTGCCGGAGGCCGCGGTTCCGTCTGGCCCCTGTCCTGGCAGTCCCGGAGGGGGTGGTCCCAGCCCGAGCCAGGCCAGGTTGGGGGAAGCAGGATGGGAAAGAGGGCCAAGGGGCCTGGCGGGTCCTGCTTGTTCAGGCCGTTGGGAGTTTGGTATCAGTTACTCAGGTACTCTCCAAGGAGGAACCGGGGCCTACAGCAGGTGTGAATGGGGGGGAGCTCCGCCTACCTGCGACTTCCAAAGACGGGTAATGGTGGGGGGAGGCGCGTCAACATGGTATGCTTAGGGACTGTCTGGTCTAAGAAGGGTGGTGAACCGCAGCTTAAAAGATCTCAAGACAGCTGGGCCGCTGCACCCGCACAGAGGGTAGAGACCTTATTAAACCTGTCTGCTGTTCTCCTCCCTGGGAGCTGGTTACCCCCGTGAGATTTTCAGACTGTAAGCTCTAAACGTCGCAATTCACATAGTTGGGGTTGGTCTCAATGCTGATTCGGATGCCTTTCAGATAACTGGTTAAAAAAAAGAAACGTGGACCGCCCTGTTTTAAGTCAAGAGAGCTCAGAAACTTAATTTTTAATGCAAAATTGGTATAACAGGAGCTCATAGAGTTGCCGTAAGCAAAATTCATGGAATAATGGTTGGCACAAAATAAGGGTCTGGTAAATGTTAGCTGCTGTTATTGATGCTGTCTTTATTAACGAGCTCCTAGAGGACTTCATAGGATACGGGTTGTTCTCAAAAGATTTTAAAATGCATTTTATGCAGAATCTTCGTTTTGCAAAACAAAAGTTTCGGTAGCGAATAAAAATGAATGCCCATGATTTTTAACCTTACTGTGCTAACTTTATACATTTATTTCCTGCTCTAGAGTGTTGGAGAGAGATCTGTTCCAACAGCTTTAACCCTTAAAAGGCACAGCAAAAAAAAAAATTTAATTTTTTTAATGGGAGTCTCATGTTTTCCCTGAAATTTTGGGCCTTGAAAATTTGGAGCATGTTGTCCCTGACGAGTATTTCAATTTGCTGTTTTGTGGGTAGTGAGACAACTGGGAAATATTTCAATGGGTATTGAAATATCTAAAGGTGTGTTCACATGTTTAGTCTGCATGATGTTCTGTTTATCAGAGAGCCACTCTAATTGTCTTTTTTCAGTCCCTGTTATGTGTTGGCCACTGTATTAGAGACTTTTTTTTTTTTAACATATATTGTCTCATTTAATTCAGCAGCTATGTAAGTTAGTTAGGTATTTTGGAAATGGAGACTTCAGTATACCCAGTCAAGATTACATCACCAAATCCAATATTTTTTAATGTGGTGAGGAGTCAGTGTGGAGATTGGGGCATTTTTTTATTACAGAAAAATGTTAAAGTACACAAAAGAGGGGGAGAATAGTAGAATGAACCCATCACCTGCTTTAAATTATCTATGGCCAGTAGTGTTTTATTTATATCCCTACTGTTTAGAAACAACTTAGACCTACCATTTCACGTTTAAATAGTTCAGTATGTGTTACTAAAAGAACTCTGCAAAGCTGCTGTTGAGATAAGGCAGTGGTGATTTTATTGTCTCAAATATAAGGTCTCGTTGGTATTTATTAATCCATTGTCGAGAGGGAGTTTTATATAACCTCATTTCATGGGGAAAGCAAATTTCTTATATGAGGTACCCAAATATAACAGTGATTTTTAGGGGGAGGAATCATCAGGTTTAGTATTACTAGTAAGCACATAATCAGATTTTGACTAAAGATAAGAAAACTGTGATTTTTGAGTAGATTGGAAGAGAGTCCTTTTTAATGTTCCCTTATTCCTTTCAGATTGAAAATTAGCAGTAGGTATTAAGAAAAGAGACAGAAGTTGCCCTTTAGGCCAGTTTTTTCTAAATGTGTTAAATGGAAAATAACGACTTAATTATTAGCCCCGAAACTGCAGAAGAGTGTAAGTAAATAAGACACCAATAAGCTAACCACATAGAAAACCACTGTTAACACTTCCATGTATGATGTATTTGAGCACATGAGGAAACAGTTTTAAGTCTTTTAGCTACTAGACACACAAACAAAATATTTGTTACTTTGACATTACCATTAATCAAAAACTGTACAATTTAATAGGGGCCTTCAAATAATAATAGCCAACATTTATTGAGTTCTTACTATGTTCTAGGATCTGTTGTAAGAACTTCCCATTTATGAACTGAATTTTCCCCAAAACTGTTTTAACCCATCTAGTCTGGCTCCAAAACCTGAACTCTTAAGTCACCTCTCAGGTTGACTGGGTTTGAAACACAGCTATGTTGTGGCTCTGTCATGGCTCTGTCACAGTAACTATGTGACCTCAGTCAAGTTACTTAACCTCTCTGTGCCTGTTTCCTCATTTTTAAGGATTGTAACAGTCTAGGATTGTTGAATGACTACGTTAAGTACTTAACTACCTGGTACAAAGTTGAGTCTTAAATAAAGATTAGCTTTAAATCTTTTTTTGATCTGAAAATTATAGCAGGATTTTAGGCTTAAGTCTCATACTTTTACATTATTTCAGTACAAAGGTGGTGAATTTAAATACATGGGAATCGGTGTCCTGTAGAGGTTACAATTATCATATGTGATAGGCAAAATTACTGAAGTGATTAACATTAGATTTGTTTACTGATTTGTGTGTTTAATAATACAATATTTGTTTCTTTACAGGTTTCTCTACATCCAGAAAGAAAAAAATTTTACACCTTGCATCCTGGAAGTTCATTTAAAAGACTGAAATTAGGGACTTCTTTCAAATTTGGACATGGCTAATCGAGGAGCAACAAGACCCAACGGGCCAAATACTGGAAATAAAATATGCCAGTTCAAACTAGTACTTCTGGGAGAGTCTGCTGTTGGCAAATCAAGCCTAGTGCTTCGTTTTGTGAAGGGCCAGTTTCATGAATTTCAAGAGAGTACCATAGGGGGTGAGATTTTCTTTTTTCCCTTCATTTAATTGAATCATACATTGGCAAAAAAGATTTTGCAGTTCCAGTTGTGTGATGATGAATACCTAAATAGGTCACACAGTGAAGAAAACCATTCAGCAGACCTCAAGCTTTAAAACTTATCTTGATTTTTGTTTAGGTAGTATCTTTCTACATTTTGATTTCCTGGTTATCCCCAAGATGATTGTGTAAAAGCTGGACTACAGATACAAGCATGAACAGAGTCAGTGTCCCAAGTAATTAAATTTGATCCGATACCTGTTTCTTGATAATGATTAGAAGCTTCTTCGAATTAATACGTTTGTGCTGAATAATATTGGCTTTAGAATGAATAATGAAAATAATAAATAGTGAAGGTTAACCTTAAAATTCTAATTCTAAATAACTAGACTATTTGTATATTAACACTGATTAGTAAAATTAATTAAATTTTATTAAACTTGAAGAGAAAAAGTCAGTGGTCAATGGAAAGGGACATGAAAGGGAAATGGGACCTGGAGAGAGAGATCAAAGATGAGGAAGAGGTCGAGTAAGCCATGGATACAGTGGTTTTGGTAGGGTTGAGAGGGGATGAGGGGAAGGTAAGAGGCAGGACAAAGGAGACAACTAATAGTGCAGTGTTGTGGATAAAGACAGGAGATTGGTGATTGAATTAATCAGATTCACAGCTATATAGCATTGGAGCAAAACTTTTTTCAGTGCCTCAGTTTCATCTGTCAAATGAAGCTTTTGAATTAGGTAATATCAGAGGAACCACACAGCTCTAAGATTCACAATATTTTGCAAGGTGTGTGTAATTAAGCAGTACTATATTTTTAAAGGTATACATAAATAGATTTTGAAAAGTCAAACTTCTGAAATATGTAACCCAGCTAATATGTAGCAACTTTAGATCTGTGTTTTAGGAATATAACTTTATGTTGTGCATTTAGTGTATGTTCTCAGGTACACTTGATAATTTTATTCATAGTTCAGACCTTTCTAATGAAATAGTTTGTGAAACTGTACTACCTCCTGACTTCCCTGCGTACAGAAAATACAGTACATAGGTGGTATTTCCACTTTAATAGATGTAGCAATGTGTTTGTCATCTTCTTTCATTTGTGTATTTATCAAGTTACATAGTGTTCTATTGTTTCAGTGTTTTATGTTTTTTATAATGGGTGACCTTCAAAAATGTAGTCCACATCATTGAGCTTTTGAGTTAAAAATGTAATGAACAACATACATTCTTTGTGATTTTTTTGTTAGAACATTTACACACACACACACATTTGGTTTAGGAATGAAATATCTCTCAAGGTAGTATCGCTTGTCAAGTAATTGTCAGTGGCAGCATTTCCCAAAGTTCATATGCATTCTAGGCTAAATACCTGGGCCAGATAGGTTTGGGACTGGCTCTGTGCCACCCTCCCCCTCTTCACAGTGCATAGTCCATTAACAACACTGAACCACTATATAGTAAAGAACTTAATTCCTGGGGAACTGCAAGAGCCTCAGGAGGGTAAGACTAGAATCTTTGTTTTTGTTTTGGATATTATGGTCATCCAAATGTACTTTGTCCTAATGATATTTAAAGAAGGACATTTGTAAGAAAAATTGAACCCTGTCAGTGAGTTGTAAATATACAGATCTGATAAATGTTGTATGCGTATATGTAATCTGCATTTCCATTTAACACAAATCAGGTGATCTACATTTATGGATTTTTCAAGTGTTTTGTTCCTATATTTAAAGCTTCCTTAATATTTTTCTACTTGTGCAAATTGACTTTTAAAACCAACTTTAGAAGGGATTTATATCCAAATTTCTCTGTTAACGGTTGTTGGACAGTTTATGTTATAGATGACCAATTTTTAGGAAGTCTGACAGTGCCATTATGATTATAGCTGTGAGCACTGGGTTTTTGTTTTTGTTTTGAGACATAGTTGACATAGTGTAAGCTTAAGGTTTAAGACATTGATTAGATATGTTTTAATAGTGAGTGCTGTTTTATGCTCTTTGATAACAGCTCTTCGCCCTTAGGGACAATACTAGTATTCTGTTGTAAGGATTTCATGGTTTGAGCTATTTAATTATCAACACCCCAAGTCCATAACTTGTAAGTAATATATATTTTTGTTTTGGCTGATGTGTGGTAAGACTTACCTAACAAATGAACTTAGCCAAATGTTTGCATTTTATTTTTTGATGGTTTATACCTACTAACATTAGGTATGGTCTGAAGAGCTAACTTAAAATTTTCATGTTTGAAATCATGCTATTCTCTTGAGTTTGTGTATTCTAGAGCCTTACCTTCATCAAGAATATCAGGGTAGTTTATGCAGTTCTAAACATGATAGCTCGATTTAGGAATCAATGTTGTCTCACTGCATCCTATACAATTGCCCCTTTGCCCTATAGCACTCATAATAAAGTTAAGTAGTTAGGTGTTGGGTTTAATACTTCGGGGAGTTCTAGCTTATTTGTAGGGATTTAAAGTCTGCAGGACATTTATGTTCTTATTGTTTAAGACGAACCCAGGGGCGCCTGGGTGGCTCTGTTGGTTGAACATCCAACTCTTGATTTCAGCTCAGGTCACGATCCCAGAGTCGTGGAATCAAGCCCTGCGTCAGGCTCCCACTGCCCTTTCCCCCACCCTCACACACACACTGTCTCTCCCTCTCTTTCTCTAAAAAGGAAAAAAAAGAGCCCAGAAGGTTAGCAAGGAGCATTTGGTTCATATGGTTGTGTTCCTCAGTATCTCCTCAGTAAATATCTGTTGGATAGGGCTGTTCATCTTTCACTTAACACCTTGAGTACTTTAAGACTTTAAAGGTTTCAAGTGAGTTACTCCTGTCAAAAAAAATATTGTTTAAATGCTATTTATAAACAAGTGGATCTTCAACGTAAGTCAGAGCAAGGTTAAAATATGCAGTGAAGGGGCTCTGTGTGGCTCAGTGGGTTCAGCGTCCACCTCTTGATTTCAGCTCAGATCGTGATCCCAGGGTTGTGAGATTGAGTCCTGTGTCAGGCTCTGCACTGACATTGCAGGGAATGCTTGGGATTCTCTCTCGCCCTCTGCCCACTCCCAAAATAAGTAAATAAACCTTTTTTTTTTTTTAATATGCAATGAAATAAGATGCAGTCATTCAACTCTTCTTCTTTTCTTTTGAAAGGTAAATGTTTGATACCAGAGTTTAATTTTGAATGCACTGATCATCAAAGGAATGTCAGACAAGTTTAGGTTGCAGAACTGTACGGGAGAATATTAACATTCCTCCTGCAGGTAACTGTTATTTTTGAGGTTTGGTTTAGCACACTGGTTCTCAGAATGTTCCGTAATCCAGAAGCATCTGCATTACCTGGGAACTTGTTAAAAATGCAAATTCCTGTGTCCTATATTGAACCAAAACACTGAAGTGGGACCAGTAATCTTAAATGTTAACAAGTCTCCCAGGTGATTCTGTTGCATACTGAAGTTTGAGAACCACTGCTTTTTGTGTTCTGAGTAGTCAGTATTACATTTACACTAAAGTTTTTGGAATAATTGCTTTTTGTTAAACTGCAGTTTGAGTAGGGTTTTTGAAAACATGTTGTTTGTTCAGCTACTCCAGTTTGAGGATTACAAGTATTGTGTCCTGGTAACATCACACATGACTTGTATCTCTTTGTATGGGAACCCCTTCCCTCAACTCTGTTAACCTGGTAGGCCCTTTAAGAGAGCATGGCCCCTTCTCTGTCCCATCAGGGTTGCTCTGCTTTGTCTCTCTTTACTAAGGGACTTTGTATAGTTTTCAGTTATCTGTACCAGTGCTGTTCTCCTTTATTGCCAAAAGTAATCAAGGACTGATTATACACTAAGTTAATTAAAGAAACAAGTGCCTTTTTAAATTGTAGTTCCAGCACATGGCACATATTAGCTGCTTGATCATAGGTAAGTCAGACTCAGCTCTCACATGAAATGGAAATAACGTATCTAACTAGAAAAGTTTTTAGTAAGGGTTAAATGAAAGTACATATAAATTTCTTGGCACAGTGCGTAATACAGAGTAAAATGCTTATTAAATGTTAGCTGTTACCACTACCATCACCATTACTTTTTGCTGAGTCATTTTTATCATTGTTATATTGCTACAGCATGACATTACTTTGGAATTATGACTATTCCATATAGTGCATGGCATTTGATTTAGGATATGACAGTAATAAGTTTTTTATGGTTAGATTTTCTTTGTTGGAAGATGAAACTTTTTTAATTTTTAATGTTTATTTTCGAGAGGGAGAGAAGGAGACAGCGCGAGTGGGGGAGGGGCAGAGAAAGAGGGAGACACAGAATCTTAAACAGGCTCCAGGCTCTTGAGCTGTCAGCACAAAGCCTGATGCTGGGTTCTAACTCATGAGCTGTGAGATCATGACCTGAGCCAAAGTTGGATGCTTAACTGACTGAGCCACCTAGGCACCCCTGGAAGATAAAATTTATAGGAACAAATAAGACTTTAAAAACTTTATAAAAGCAAGTACTTAACTAAATTTGAGCCATCCTAAAAATGAAGTTTTTGCAGATTCATTCAAGTGGATAGTATAAGCATGTACAACTAAGTTTCTTAAAATTCTGCTTGGTAAATTCTTACTAATTTTTCCCTCTCCATTTATTGGTTTTCACAAAACTAGTTAGTCGTGTATATTACATTAAATGCATGCCACCCACATGAACTAAGCTATTTGTGGAAGTTTTCTCACAGGGGGAAATTACACTGTTAAATAGAATACTAAGTGTATTCAGATATTAAACTTGTCTCCTAAACTGAGAAAGAAAAGCCAGCCAGAAAATTTAAATCTGAATAACTTACGTTCTTCCTGTAGTAGTAAACTTTCTACTGTTGCCCTTCACTTGTTAGCCTTCAGAAAGACTGATTTGTATACAAATGATCCCCAGTTTACAGTGGTTCTACTTAGTTCAACTTCATGATGGTGTAAAAGCAATACAGACAGTAGAAACCATACTTTGAATTTTGATTTTCTTCCAAGCCGGCAGTATTTGGTACAATACTCTTGTGATGCTTGGAAATGGCAGTGAGTTCTAGCTCCCAGTCAGCCACGTGATCACAAGGGCAAATAACCGATACAGTCACAACCATTCTGTACCGGTAACAGCCATTCCATTTTTCATGTTTAGTACAGTATTCAAAAAATTACATGAGATATTCAACCGTTCATTATAAAATGGGTTTTGTGTTAGATGATTTTGCCCAGTTGAAGGTTAGCATAAGTGTTCTGAGTACATTTGAGCAAAGGTAGGTTAGGTGTATTAAATTAATTTTTCATTTTTACCAAATTCTCAACGTGATGGGTTTATCAGTATTAACCCCATTGTGACTTGAGAAAGGTCTGTAATTGTAACCCTTACATTTATTACCTTTATCTTTTTTCATCACATTGCTCTCAATTAAAAGTACTTTTGAGAAAGGACGGAAGACCTAGATAGAGACAGACCATAAGCATATGGTTTTTGACTCATTAGAAAAATGGTGTTTGAAATGTTCATTGTTCTTTCTAATACAGTGAGAATTAAAATTTGTGGAAGTTAATCATTGGTTTCAAGTGAAAGAATATTATCTTTATGCATGGTACTATTTCCTTCTAGAAAGTATGTATTCAGTATCTGAGATAGGTTGTATTACTGAGAGAAGTTGGTAGAGATTGGCTACTTTATATCAGTTTATACGAGTTTTGTCCTAAAAAATAATTTTTTAATAGAATTAACTAATTTTTTTTCTAGTATCCTACTTCAGAATGTTATACAGGAGTATTTAAACATTGCTGCCACTTAGGAGTCTGTAATCTTGTTTTTAGTCTTGGCAACCTTTTATGGACACTTTGTGAGCCCTGTTCGAACATTTGTAAAATGAGAGGATTGTAAGTAAGAATTCTTCTAGAGCAGGCTTTTTTTTTTAGTGTGTACTTTCCACATTAAACAATATAATCAGTACATTTTAATCTTTTCCTCCTCTTAAAATTTATTTCATAATTTCAGTTTTTGAACATCAGTTTTTGTCCTGTCTTACTTGATTCATTGATTGCCCTCTGGTGCTGCTTAAGTGTTCAAAGCTATTTGGTAGAATGGTTTTTGCCAGTTAGCTCTAACTATAGCGAACAGCCTCTGTTGATTAATTTGCTGCTTTTATTCTCTTACAGACTGGGAAGTAAGATTGTCAGACTTCTTTAAAATTCATTTATTCAACAAATTTACCAAGCTCCTAACATTGTGCTAAGTACTAGAAATCAAATCTTACAGTTTAGGATGGGAGACAGATTGAGTACACATAAGGTATGAAAAGTGGTATTACATACCACTATTTAAATTAGGCCTAAATTTCTGACTGATCTTTTTTATTTATTATATATATATATATATATATATATATATCCCAAAAAAGGATACATACGTATATATAAAGGAAGTATATTCTCAGTTACATACTGAAGAAATATGTAAATTTGCGTAAACTTTGGTGCTTGGACTTCATGACATCTATTTTGGCTGCATTCGGACTATTTTTGCTACCTTTCTGTTGTTGACTCTGTTCTGAACATTTAAGGTTTGTGGATAATTGACTTTCGGTAGACACCAGAGGCACATAAGATACTTGGTTTGAATGATTTGATGTGGTGGGTTGGGAAACTTTATTTTTATTTATTTATTTTTACTTAAGGTTTATTTATTTTGGGAGAGAGGGTGAAAGCAGGGGAGGGAGAGAGAGAATGGGCAGCTTTTTAAGAACTTCGTTAATAGAATAAGAATTCTGACTTGATAAAAATAGAGAAAACATTGTTTTTGAAAAATGTTTCTTTTCTCCTTTTGCATCTTACACTATAATAATCAGCTGTTACTTATATGCAATCTTGTGATGCGTACTGAATTTAACATAGGATAAGCTAATTTGGAGTCATCATTGAGAGCTTTTATTACAGACCTCTTGGTGGAGAGAATAAGAATGTGTAAGAATGAGAAAAGCAATAGGAAATAATTTCAAGAGGTTTTGGGAGTTTGATCATTGGCTAGCTTGATATAAATACGAACTAGCTAGCAAATTATTAAATTTCTCAGGATGAAAGTGTTACTGAAGCTACATATTGGATTTTGGAAATGAATATCCTTAGTGCTTTACAAGTTTTATAAAACAATATTTGAAATAAGTTGATAAACAGCATTCACCCTCTTTTCAAGGTAATACAGATGTGGAAAGTAGAAGCAGGATGAGGAGCCAGTTATTCATGGTTTCTATCCTTGAGGATAGCAAGTGCTTTTGGACTCAAAAAGAAGAGGATAATCTGATGATATGGGACTCAAGTCACTATATTAATTATTGGGTACCTTTAGCATTTCTCAGCATTTTACTAGGACCTTACTACGGTTATATGAGGTTACACTAAAAATTCTCTTTCCTATATTCTCCTAACCCACTGGGTTCTCTCCGTCCCCCACCCAAGACAATGTAAATTTGTTATATGCCCTTGGGAAGTTACTATTACTTTTAATCTATATAGTCTCTTCCCCATTTAATACAATTTGAAACATATCAGGGCTACTATAATGTAGCTTATATTTTTCACTTTAATAGTCACGTGACTTTTTTTTTTTTTTTTTTCTTAGAAACAACCACAAAACTTGATGATTTAGAGCAAAATCATTTCATCCTCTCATGGTTCTGGGAATCGAGTGGGCTTTGTAGATGGTTTTCTGATCATTCATGGGTTGCTATCAGTGCTGGGGCTAGATAGACTCAATCTCAACTGCTGCTAGCTATTGGTTGGAGCCTCAGCCAGAACACCTGTCTTGAGTTTCCTCACAGCTTGATGGGTTGGTTCAAGAATGAGTGTCCCAAAAAGTACCAGGTGAAGCTGGGTGGCCTTTCATGACCTTGCCCCAGAAGTTACATAGATAGCATCAATCATGTTCTAGTTACAGACTCACAGATTCAAAGGAGGGGTGTCAGCATCATGTAAGAAGAATGTGGTGTGGGAGATCTTGTTGAGGCCATCTTGGAGAACACATTCTGTCAAAGATCTATCCATATCATTTTATGAAGAGCATCTTCATTTTTCTTAGGTGTAACAGTATTCCATTGCATGGATCATATCAATGTATATTTAAGTCACTTCTCTAGTTTTGAATTTGCACATTGTTTTAGATTTTTGGCTGTTAATATAATTTAATATAATGTAGTATTGCAGTAAATAATTCATAGTAATTTCAGATGTATCTCAAGTATCTCTATGGTATAAATTCCTAGAAGTTGATTGCCTGTATAAAAGGTTACATACATTTGTAGTTCTGATATAATTTTCTGACAGCCCTTCAACAACAATGTACAGAATGTGCCTGTTACTGTATATTAACTCAAAAGAGACTTGTAGATTTTGCCATTTTGCCATATTATGAGGAAGATCAAGAATCTTTTCATATTTTTAGAGCCCATTGTGTTTCTGTTAACTATAACTTCATGATATTTTTATGTGAATTCATTTTTAATAGATGCTATTCTATTTTATTTCATTTATTAATGTTAATTTCTCAGTATCTCTGTTTTATTCATACTTATTTTAGTAACTGGTAATCTCACATTTTTTTACCATATTCTTATTGTTGGACATTTAATATTTGTATTTTTGATTGCTGTTTTAAGTAATCCTCTAATTGTGGACATTTTCTTGGAATATTTTTTTTCTCTCTGGAGTTAATTCTGTAAGATAGAGTTCTAGATGTAGTTACTGAACCAAAAATAATTTTATCTAATGATTATGGGATCAAAAGGATTCCAGTCTTTTCATCAATTTTTTCCTCCCTTGGAGATACTTCCAGTTGTTTTTTTTTTTTTTTTTGTCATTGCTCAACTTAAATATGTTTTAAGATTACAAGTTTCTTGTAACTGTTAACTCTGGGAGTTAAAATCTTCCTTGTCTTTTCTCCCTTCTTTAAGTTGTCCTTTTCCATTCCTGTGTTGTAAAATGCACAAATATTAGAACTTTTAAGCTTCCTTAGTGGATAGGTTTATTGCTAAGCATTAAAGAGTCACTTCAAGACAGTAATACTTTAATGATCTGAGAGGTTCCCTTGAGGTTGGGGAAGCATTAAGTGCTAGGTTCTTAAACCCAATGCAGAAGGTGTATCACTAAAGAGAAGGGGGAAAAAAAAGAAGCTTCCCCCTTTCCAAATAAGCATTTTCATATCCTTTTAGGTAAATACCTAGAGGTGAGAATCCTGGATTGTGTATTACTATTTTTGATATTTTTTAATGTTTAATGTTTTCCATAGTGTCTTTATCAGTTTACATTCCCACCAACAGTGCACTAGGGTTGCCTTTTCCCCACATCCTTGTCAGCACTTGTTATTTCTGGTTTTTTTTAACTGGTCACTCTGACTGATGGGAGGTGATATTTCACTGTGGTTTTGAATTACATTTCCCTGATGATTAGTGACGTTGAGCATCTTTTCGTGTGTCTGTTGGCCATCTGTATGTCTTTGGAAAAAAGTATTTAGGTCCTCTGCCCATTTTTTAATCAGACTTGGGTGTTTTGAGTTGTAGGAGTTTGTTACGTATTTTGCATATTAACCCCTTATTGGATACATCATTTGCAAATATTTTCTCCTGTTCAGCAGGTTACCTTTTCATTTTGTTGATGATTTCCTTTAAAGTACAAAAGCTTTGGGGCACCTGGGTGGCTCAGTCAGTTAGGCATCCGACTTCGGCTCAGGTAATGATCTCAGGGTTCGTGGGTTTGAGCCCCGAATGGGGCTCTGTGCTGACAGCTCAGAGCCTAGAGCCTGTTTCAAATTCTGTGTCTCCCTCTCTCTCTGCCGCTCCCCCACTGGCGCTCTGTCTCCCTCTGTCTCAAAAATAAACAAACATTAAAAAAATACTAAAAAAAAATAAAGTACAAAAGCTTTTTAGTTTGATGTAGTCTGGATTGTTTATTTTTGCCTCTGGAGTTTTTAACTCTGACTTGGCCACACTTAATTTCTAGCAATTTGTCAATTACAGCTTAGGTTTTTCTACCTGAGCTGGTTTGCTCATCGTTCTGCTCTGAGGTTATCCTTACCATATCCACCTTTCTGTACAATTTTGGGAGTAGCATATTGCCTTCTCCCCTCAATTTTCTTACAGATCAAAGAAGAGTTGACAATTTTTCAGTTCATCTTTTTACTTGTTAGGATGGTGTGGCTACTTCTAAGCACCATACATGCAGACCTGGAAGCCAGAAGTGTCTTTTCCTTGCATATTACGGGAATTTAATAAAGTACTGTTTAAACCATTTAATACAGTACCTATTGTCCACAGATAAAATGTCTTTCAAAGACACACATCCCTTAAAGCTAAGTTAATTTCATTAACTTTTTCTGTATTGATGTTCCTTGGAGAACATTTGTCTGAAAACTAGTTAGTAACTTCTCACAACCTCTCCCCTTTCTTCACCTTTCCTCTTTGTAATGTGTTCATTCTGCTTCCCAGTTTATTATTTGATACATCCTTGTTATATAAATCCAATCTGGTGAGAAAAGACTTTATAAGTTTTGGGCTTGTGGTGGGATAAGCACAGATTCTTAGCCTTGAAGGTTCATTTACTGATTTTATCAGTCCCATCATAGAGTGTTCAGGTTTGGGGCCCTAACTTAATACTAACCAAACTCAAATTCTTAAGACTAATTTAAAAACAATATTCATAGTTTGGTATCAGAAATACTACCGTGGTAATGTTCAGCAGGTAACATGTGACTAGCTTATGTCCTGATTAGTAGATTCCTTTAAGAGAGTTAGGTATCCTTAAATATTTTCCAAGATTGCAATTCATTTAGCAGCAGTTGCCTTTAGGTGTTGTTGGATGTTTTTTGTTGTAAAATATGCATGACATAAAGTTTATAGTTTAAACATTTAAAAAAAATAAAAATAGGAGCACCTAGGTGGCTCAGTCGGTTAAGCGTCCATCTTCGGCTCAGATCATGATCTCTCCGTCTGTGAGTTTGAGCCCCGCATCAGGCTCCATGCTGACCACTCAGAGCCTGGAGCCTGCTTCAGATTCTGTGTCTCCCTGTCTCTCTCTGCCCTTCCCCCGCTCACACACACACACACACACACACACACACTCTCTTTCTCTCTCTCTCTCTCTCTCTCTCTCTCTCTCTCTCTCTCAAAAATGAATAAGCGTTAATAATAATGAAAGTAACAAAAGTAAGTAACAGTTCTGGAACATTCAGTACATTAACGTGCAGCCATCAGGACTGAACATCTTCAGAACTTTTTCATCTTCCCCAACTGGCACTCTGTTTATTAGGCAATAACTTCCCATTCTCCCCCACCTTTATCCATAGCAAATAACCATTCTATTTTCCCTCTAAGAATTTCACTGTGTAGGAATCTCATATAAGGGAAATTATACAATATTTGTCTTTTTGTCATTGGCTTATTTCACTTAAGATGTCATTAAGGTTCATCCATATTCTCATGTGTCAGAATTTCCTTTTTACAATGGAATAATGTTCCACCATATGTATAATAAAGACCACATTCTGCTTATCTTCCATTGATCCTTCATTGTGGATTTTGGGTTTTCTTCCACCTTCTGGGTATTGTGAATAAATACTGCTATGAACATTGGTATACAAGTATCTGTTGAAGTCCTTGCTTTCACATCTTTTGGGTGTATACTCAAGTGGAATTGCTGGATCATCTGGTGATTCTGCTTAATATTTTTGAAGAATCTGTCATTTTCCACAGTAGTGCCCCATTTTATATTCCCATCAGTGCACAAGAGTTCTAATTTTTCCATATCCTTGCCAGCTCTTTGATTTCTGTTGTTTTGATCATAGCTGTCCTAATGGGTGTGAACTAGTGTCTCATTGTGGTATTGATTTTCATTTTCCTACTAGTGATGTTAAGCATTTTCATTAGCTTCTTGGTCATTTGCATATCTTCTTTGGACAAATGTCTATTTCTTTGCCCAATTCTTAATTAGATGTTTGGGGTTTTGTGTTGTTGAATTGTAGGATTTCTTTATGTATTCTGAATATCAATCTCTTATTAGATGCTCATTGATTAAGAATGAATCTTATGTGATTAGTGATTTATAGATCATCTCATAAGATGGATTTGCTTTTAGAAATATTGCCATCTTTTTACATAGTACCCGTCTAGTAAAAATTTTTTTTAGCTTGGGGCACCTAGGTAAAGTTAAGTCAGTTAAACGTCTGACTTCAGCTCAGGTCATGATCTCATAGTTTGTGAGTTCAAGCCCCATGTTGGGCTCTGTGCTGACAGCTCAGAGCCTGGAGCCTGCTTTAGATTCTGTGTTTCCCTCTCTCTCTGACCCCTCCCCTATTCATGCTGTGTCTCTCTCTCAAAAATAAATAAACATTAAAAAAAAAATTTTTTTTTTTTTTTTTTTAAATTTTTTTTACCTTGTTGCCAGGCTTTTGGAGTATTTTCTTTTTGGGTTTAGTTACTGTATGTTTCCTGTCTGCCCTAGTCTTTTTTTATCCTCCTTCTGTTTCTTACATTAACTGAAATGTAACTCTTTCCTGAATACGTGGTTTTTGCTGTCATAATCCACTGGGTACTCTTCACAATGCACATATGATTTTAATGGGAAATAATAATAGGCTTAGTTTTTTTATTTTGCCTGCTGTTAGCTTTAGACTTCCGTATATTCTTCTCTGTGTACAATTTTATTATCTGAAGTCAGTGCTTATCTGAGAAAATCCATTATACTCAATTACTGCTATTGATACTCTTCCCAACAAGCCAGTTTCTACCCTGATAATTTTGGTACCTGCTTTAATCTACATATTAAAATCTTGATGCTGCTTGGTCAATTCCTGCCATCCTTCTCCCTGATTGGATATTCATCTTGGAGTTTGATTCAGATCCATTGAACTCATTTATTAAATTCCTTGCCTCTAAAAAACTTTGCTTCTGCAAATCACTCCCAAACAGTCTCTAACTTGGATTTTATGATCTGCTTCTGAGAACCTCAACCAAGACCCTTCTCTCTAGCAGTTCTATTCCTTACCTTTCAGTTTTGAAAGGCCTCAAATCCACTACGTATAAGGGAGAACATTCAGTCATGATTCTACTGTGAGGAGACTACTGTTATTTTAGTTTTTTCTGTGCACTTCTGGTCATGTCCCTACATAGATGTACCATATACCTACCAGGAATTTATATATATATATTTTTTTTTTACTTTTTGGCAATTAAAGGTTATTTTATAACCATTTTTAATGTAATTGCTATTTAATACCTACGAAGTCACCAGTACCTTTGCATTTATACATTTCGGTTGTTTCTAATTGTTAAGTACAAAATTCTTTCTTTCTAAAGGTTTCTTCTTCCTATTCTCCTGCTCCCCATACCATCTTTTGGAGATTCCATGAGGTACTAGATTAACAAGTGTCAGCATTTTCATTATTTTGCTACATGTTGGCAAAATTATTTTCAAAACAGTTATATCACCAGCAATGTGAGTTTTTGCCACACTTTTTCAAGGTTTTTTTTTTCATAAGGAAGTAACATAACTTTTCTTTTGACTTTTTGCTGTAAGGATGATTTTGTTACTAGTGATGTTGACTTTTTTTTCCTTAGGTTATATTCCTTTTGTGAATTTTCTTTACACATTTATCCTTGATGCTTTGGGAGTTTTGCTTAAGATTTATATGAGCTATCTACATATTAAAATTTAATCCTTTAATATTCACTGTAGAAATTTTCCAAAAATGTGTTCATCCCTGTGTTATGGGTGTATGATACATGTTGGCAGATAAAATCTCATTTTTTTATGTAATCAAACTGATAGTCATATAGGATTTTTGGTCAATTCTAATAACATAATCCTTTTCTATCAGATTTGATACAAAGTTGAGGGTTGGGGTGGTATTGGTTCCTTGGTTTTTCTCTATTATGCCCTTCTGTTCAATTCATGTAGAATCATTTTAGTTGTTAGATTAAACTCTGATTTATTAACCTTTGGATAATGCTATTATCCGGATAATGCTTTGGATATTTTTCCCCTGGCTCATTGTATTGCAGTGTCTCTTCCTTGCTTATTATTTATGAAGGTCTTGCACATTATAGGCCTTTGGTATTTGCAGATTTAACATTTACAGTTTCAGCTATCTCAGCTGACTGCAAGGTCTGTGATTTGCTAATTTGTAGTGTTGCTGAAACTGAAATGTTACTTGCTTGCTGCCAGGCTTACCAATAGGAGCTGATCTTGTAGCTCAAAGAGGGAGCCTATTAGACAGGCCAGCACCCACATCTCAACACAGCTTTGTTTTTCTCTACTTGTCGTCGCGTACACAGTAACTCTCGAAGTGATAAAAGCTGTTTCTTTGTGAAATATGGGCCCGAAAAGAAAACCAACTGCTAGTGCTGGTGATGAAGTGAAGAGAAAATGAAGAGGTCTAAGAAAGTGATGGTTCTTAGCCAGAAAATAGACGTTTTGGATAAATTAAAGTGGTTGTGCAGATTAAGGTAAGTTGGTGGTGGTTAATGTTGCTACAGTATCGATGTAGTAGTGTATATTTTGAGTGTCAGAATTTATTTTTATAACTATAAATGATTAGCAATGTGATTTTAGAAGCATTAAGGATTTGAAGATGTCAGCTGTACTTCACTGAGTTTTATGGGGGAAGTTAAGTTTTATGGGGGAGGTATTTGAAAATTTGCGAACATTAGGGAATCATGATGGCCTTGCAGTATGTAATGTTTCAATAACGCTGAATTGTCCCATAACATAATATTTCTGTTCTTGTGGCACTACAGCACTTTTAATTGTTTTAATGTGGTTTTGATGTACCCTAAAACCCCATCCCCCTGGCCTCTTAATACTGTTACTTTTTTTCCACCCCCATCATTATGCTCTATCGTAGCACATGAATAACAGTATGGTGTTAACCAAGTTAAAGAGATCTTGATGGTATTTTGTTTGATACTGTGTTAGTTATATAATAACTTGGGTAGAGAGAGGCCTTTTGAAATGTCTATTTTTTTTCCCCATTTGGGAACTATTTGTCTATTCAGATGTTATCAAAGATACCCCCAAAATAGACATATCTTTTATGAACTTCTTTTAGCAAACATTTTGAATATTTATATGAACTGGGATTTTTATTATTGAGTATGGAGAAGAATAGCTAACAGTAATTTCCCAAGAGACTCCTAGTCTAGAAGAAAAAGATTACATAAATCAGTGTTTATAAAAAATGTGAAAATGTTCATGGCACAGAGTTGGGGGCTATTAAATAGGGTGTGATGAAGGATGCTAAGAGGAGTTAAGTGAATTGATTGTTCTTGTTCTTTGTTAATATAATTGGGATCCATTTTCCTCCAAGCATAACAACTAAAACCCTGGTTATTGCCAGTGTGTTGTAAGGCTGTTGACTTTGATCTGTTCTGGCCCATTTAAAGAACTCATTATTTTATCTGTTCTTTTTTAGTTAATGCCTTTGGATTTCCTTGTCAGTCATGCCTCTTAAAAATAATCTCTTTTCAATAATCTTACTTTTTTAATTTTTTTATTTTTACATTTATTTTTGAGAGACAGAGACAGAGCACAAGTGGGGGAGGGGCAGAGAGAGAGAGGGAGACACAATCTGAAGCAGGCTCCAGGCTCTGAGCTGTCAGCACAGAGCCGATGCGGGGCTCGAACCCACGAGAACTGCGAGATCATGACCTGAGCCCTTGAGCTGAAGTCGGACGCTTAACCGACTGAACCACCCAGGCACCCCACAATAATCTATTTTATTATAAGGATATTTGAAATGTTAATAAATAATGGTGATGGTGGACATTCTTGTTTGGTTTCTAGATTTAGAGAGACTGTTTAAGTGCTTTCCTATTAAGCAAAATGCTAATTTCAGGCTTACAATAGACACTTGATAAACTTTAAGGAAGATTCCTACATGTATATTAGGAATGGATATTGCCTCAAATGCCCTTTTGTCATTTATTTAAATACATGGTTTTTCTTTTTTAGCCTGCTGGTGTGAGTGCTTTGTGATTGTGAATCTACAGTTATGGGTTATTGTTGTTTTAATGTATTTGTTGAAATTTCCTTGCCTGTATTTTATTTGTCATTTTTGTACATGCATTTATTAAAAAAAGATTGGTAGCCTTTTGTAATATCTTTAACTGGTTTGAGATTCAGATTATATTTCCTTTAAGGCAGCATAACTATTAATTATGTCTCTGAGCCTAGAGTTGATTTATGGAAGTGTAAATGAATGTTTTTACTCCCAGTGTATTTGTGAACATAGAAAAGAGAAAACAGTCTGAATGCAAATTATCCAGTTTTTTTTTTTCCAAGTTGCATCAAACAGTATAGTTTGAGAAATAGCCTATAGTTTGTGATGCATCTTTTTCCTTTTTTCATTTTATGAAAAAAAGGAGTATTGTTTTTGAGGCTTAAGTGTTTAAAAATATTTTTTGATTCTACAGAAGAACTTTTCATGACTGAAAAAGTGACATGGTGCTTTTTTTGGTGTCCTTTACCATATATACAGGATTTAAGTAAATGGAATATTTTTGCTAATTTTGTATGTTAAGGTCAATGAATTAGAACATATTTTAATTATGATTAGCTACTTCTGAGAATTCACAGAACTATTCATTAGAATCTGCTTAAGATAAAGATATTTCCAATTATGACATTTATAAAACTGAGAAGGTTATAGTTGCTAATATAAAGCCAGCAACCAGTTGACCTTATAAAAAATACAGTGAAAAATAAATACTATATTTAAGGTAAAATAAAATATCTAATTAGACTTGGCTTATTCAGCACATGTGATATTAACTAGTGAATCACTTATGAAAAATTGACATCACTGGATAAACTACAGTTTACAGAAATGGATCATAATTCTCTTGCATGATAGGACAGGGTTTTAGAAAAAAAATTTTTTTAACCTTTATTTATATTTGAGAGAGAGACAGTGTGTGAACAGGGGAAGAGCAGAGAGAGAGGGAGTCACAGAATGTGAAGCAGGCTCCAGGCTCCAGGCTCCAAGCTGTCATCACAGAGCCTGATGGTGGGGCTTGAACTCATGAACTGTGAGATCATGACCTGAACCAAAGTCTGACATTCAATGGACTGAGCCACCCAGGCACCCCAGAGTTTTAGAAAATTTTATAACTTAATTCTGTGCTAGTTTGGGAGAAAGTTGAATAATCACCCCTTGAGCTGAAAGTAAAAGGGGAGGGCATACTAATTTATAATGAATGATAGAGTAGCAGAGGATTAATTACCAAAGTTAACGAAGGAAAACAACTGTAAGATGTCAGCATGCTGCTAAAAAATGGCTAAGTGTAGGTCGGGTTCTAAGTATCTTTATTTTAGTGCAGCTAGCTACACTTAGAAACTTACTCTAACAATTTTTAGTTTATTTTGAGAGTGAGAGAAAGAATGAGTGGGGGAAGGGCAGAGAGGAAGAGAGAATTCCAAGCAGGCTCTGCACTGTCAGCACAGAGCCCAATGCAGGGCTCTCTCTCAGGAACCATAAGATCATGACCTGAGCTGAAATCAGGAGTTGGATGCTTAGCCAACTGAGCCACCCAGGCACCCCCTAACAACTGATATTTTAAAGTTCAATTCACTTGATTATAAACTACCTTTTATGAATCGATTTCTTTTCATTTTTTTTAAGTATCCATTACAGTGTTTTTCCTGATGTTTATTTCTAGAGCTAAGAGGATTATGATGGAAATTTTACTTCCTATTCTCAAGAAGCAGTTCAGAAAATAAATGATATGTAATTTGCAAGATTGGACAGCGAACTTCTTAACCTTAAAAGCAAAAATATCTCCATAAAATAATACTTTACTTGGCTCAGTCAGTAGAGCTTGCAACTCTTGGTCATGAGTTTGAGCCTGATGTTTGGTGTAGAAATTACTTTTTTAAAAAAAGGATACTTTCTTGTTAAAATCTAAGAAAAGAACTGATGAAAGAGCACATATGCAAAAAGTCCTTATGGCAAGGACTGAAACAGGAGTTAATATTGAATCTGAATTTAACAAATTAAGTTTAGGTTGAGTTCATAACGATTATGAAAATTAAAGTTGTATCATGTTTTGAAGGAAAAACATCATAACAAAAAATACTTAGTCATAAAGGACTGGAACTAAATCACCAGACTATGCCAATAAATACCAGGAGAATGGAGCAGGGGGCGTGGGGTTGACAATGTAGGTGGTGTAGTAATAGGTATGCCCGTCCTCTCTATTTTTCAAGAATTTTTTCAAGAATATCAGTGTATATTTCTTGAACTGTTTTAAAATTTAAAAATTCTTAAATTTGTAATGTGTAGAGCGATTTAAGAAATATTACTAAACCTATTTAGTGTTACAGTAAACTTTTTAAGAATATAGAAAAATCTTTGAATCTGATTTTACTATGAAGGTCTAACAAGCATGTATGTATATCAAGCTTTGAAGCACAGACCTCTCAGGTGTCTAAAGCCACTATTAACTGTGCATGTACAGTGTATCCTATGTCCAGGTGGTTTCTATACTGTGAAAACATTAGGGGGGAAATGATGCTAAACTTATTGCAGACATTTTCTTCTTTCAGCTGCTTTTCTAACCCAAACTGTGTGTCTTGATGACACAACAGTAAAGTTTGAAATATGGGATACAGCTGGTCAAGAACGATACCATAGCCTAGCACCAATGTACTACAGAGGAGCACAAGCAGCCATAGTTGTATATGATATCACAAATGAGGTAAGTAGAAATGTATTCTACACTGAAACTACTTTGACTATACATTTCTTGTATTCAGAATTTCAATTAGAGAAAAGTTTTTTTTTAACCTTTTTTTTTTTCGATACCCAACCATGACATTTCTGCCAAAGCTTTCATGAGATGGAAGAACTGATTAAAAAAAAAAAAGATGAAATTGTCTCAAATAATACAATAATCCTAAGCACTTCTTTCCGAGTTACATTGAAGAGTTTGTAGCTTTGTCTTACTTACAGAGACTCTCCCTAACCATTTTTTGACCCTGTGCCAAATAGCTGTTTCTTTGTTTCCCAGGAGTCCTTTGCCAGAGCCAAAAACTGGGTTAAAGAACTTCAGAGGCAAGCCAGTCCTAACATTGTAATAGCTTTATCAGGAAACAAGGCTGACCTTGCAAATAAAAGAGCTGTCGATTTCCAGGTATGTTTGAAGGCACATATGTATTGTAAATTTTCCTTCTGTATCTACACTTGAATTAGTTATTTTAAAGCCATGCAAATAATAGAAAATATCAATTTTTTAAGGAAATGTTGATCTACTGTATGTAATAAAATGCTTCTCATGACAAATCTGAATTTTTAAATATCTTCACATAATTGTAATATATAAATACTCTCAAAGATTTTGTTGATCTAAACAATTACAAAAGAAGTGATTTTTCACAAATAGTGCAGAAATCTATAAAGCAAAAGATTATTGATTGCCTCCTACCCTAATCCCTCCACCCCCACACATACTTTAGTATCCTTCCTAACCTTTTTTATTTATCTGCCAATGTTTATATTAGCATACATACACATACACACATACAGCTTATACTACGTGGTTCTTAAAAGGGCCTTCAAAAATGAAGGCTCAAAAATCCACTTATAGGTTATTTATTCTAGCTAACTAAGAATGTTCCCTTCTGCAAAATAAAGCACAATTATTTATTTACTTACCTGTGTTTATTTTTGAGAAAGAGCATGAGTAGGGAAGGGGCAGAGAGAGAAGGGGACGGAGAATCTCAAGTGCATTCTGCTCTGACAGCAGCGAGTCCAATGTGGGGCTTAAACTCACAGATCATGAGATCATGACCTGAGCCAAAGTCATACACCCAACCAATGAGCCACCCATGCACCCCTAAAGTAAAATTATTTAAAACAAATGTCCCTAGTTAGACATTTTTAAACTTTCCCTCTTCTCTCCCTCTTTAGTTTCTCTACTATATATGGTATATAGTAGAAACTGTACACTGCATACTATACTGTATATATATAGTGTGTGTATGTGTATATACTATATATATATATAGTGTGTACTATATACATATAGTATAGTATCAGTGGTGGCATAATTGTCTTTGATGATGGCTGTTGGTGGAGTACATGGACTGAAAGGGAACTACTATTTCTTGCACCATTAGGTAGTAAGCTGAGCATATTGCTACCATTGCGATTGTGATTTTATTTAATTCTGGTTACAGTCCTATGAGGTATAATATCTATTACCCTGAGATGGTTCGTCCCCAGCATAGAGTGTGGGAGATAGAGCAGTTAAGTTATAGTCAAAAGTGGCCCTCTCACACAATTCAAAGGAACCTCATTTTTTTTCTTTAAGTTGGAAAGATAATTGGTTGCTCTTCACAACTGTGAGGCTTAAAGGCAATAATATATGTAAAATGTAAAGCATGACAAAAATATAGTAATTTTTAAAGGAATGGTTCATGACATACTCAAAATATTGTTAGCCATTTAGTGTTTGAAGCCAGTATTAGATACTAGGATTCCCTTTGTCTTCATTGTGAGTAATGAGCATAAATAAAATTTGCTATAGAGATCGAAGAGACTTTTATATTTAGAATAGGAGAATTTTCCACCCTCTGGAACTCACTATTTGAAATCAAATTTTAATGTCAGATCAGATGAATCAGAATGGAATAGTGCAAGAAGTTAAGGCAAAAAGAAATTTGAAAAGGTATCCTACAAGAGTGCTGTTATCTCCCTATTACCTTTAGTAGTAATTGCTTACTACCCAGTTGCTGATTATAGGTAGTCAAGTTGGAGTAGTAATAAGCCTCTTTTTCTATAACAAAAATAAGGCAGGTATAGTATGTGCAAAGTATTTATCTCATTTTTTTGTTCTATAAACAGGAAGCACAGTCCTATGCAGATGACAACAGTTTATTATTCATGGAGACATCAGCTAAAACATCAATGAATGTAAATGAAATATTCATGGCAATAGGTAAGTTTTCAAACAGTAAATGTAGGCAAAACAAATTACACTGGGGCATATTTGGTTTGTCTTTTTAAAATTTATTTATTTATTTGTTTTGAGAGAGCACTAAGCATGCAAGCACAAGCAGGCAAGGGGCCGAGAGGGAGATAGAGAATCCCAAGCCGGCTCCACGCTGTTAGTGCAGAGCCAGAAGTGGGGCTTGATCCCATAAACCATGAGACCATGACCTGAGCTTAAAGCAAGAGCCAGACACTTAACTGACTGAGCCACCCAGGTGCCCAATCTTTTTAAAAATTCTTGATTTTTTTTTTAAATGATTCTTCTCTTCTAGATCCATTCCAAGAATTATTTTGTTAGTAATATTGTTAAATTTGAAAGACTATTATCTATTTATTAGGTTGTAGTACTTTTCATTTTAGTTAAATTTCTTCTAGGTGAGTTGAAAGCCTGGACTTTGAGCTAATAGTTCAAGCAGATATATGTCTAAAGATTTCAATGAGAAGTTTGGATAAGTATGTTTTTCTATTAGATTATACTTTTTATAGAAAAGGAAAATAAGCTCAGAGCAATATTTATCAGGGCAGGGGCACCTGGGTGGCTCAGTCGGTTGAGTGTCCAACTTCAGCTCAGGTCATGATCTCGCTGTCCGTGAGTTCAAGCCCCGCGTCGGGCTCTGTGCTGACAGCTGAGAGCCTGGAGCCTGTTTCGGATTCTGTGTCTCCCTCTCTGTCTGCCCCTCTCCCACTCATCCTCTCTTTGTCTCTCTCTCTCTCTGCAAAAATAAACAAACTTAAAAAAAAAATTTTAAATATTTATCAGGGCAAAATATGGGCATAAAGAGATTTCTTTCTCACTGATGAATGACTGTTTTCATGTGCACTTTGCCCTGAACAAGGGCTATTTTTCTTTCTCACGTTCTTTTCAAAGCACTGATTGACAAATATAACTCAAGTATGCACATGTTATGTAAGTATGCAAATTATTGTAATCAAATATTTTAATGGAGAAAGTTTCAAAGCACTGAGGCACAGAGGTGCTCTGAACAATATAAACAACACACTTGGGGCTCCTGGGTGGGCCAGTTGGTTAAGCATCCATCCGACTTTGGCTCAAGTTATGATCTCACAATACATGGGGTCGAGCCCTGCGTTGGGCTCTGTGCTGGCAGCTCAGAGTCTGGAACCAGCTTCAGATTCTCTGTCTCCCTCTCACTCTGCCTCTCCCCTGCTCACGCTATGTCTCTCTCCAAAAATTAACATTAAAAAAAATTTTTTTTGGGGCGCCTGGGTGGCGCAGTCGGTTAAGCGTCCGACTTCAGCCAGGTCACGATCTCGCGGTCTGTGAGTTCGAGCCCCGCGTCAGGCTCTGGGCTGATGGCTCAGAGCCTGGAGCCTGTTTCCGATACTGTGTCTCCCTCTCTCTCTGCCCCTCCCCCGTTCATGCTCTGTCTCTCTCTGTCCCAAAAATAAACGTTGAAAAAAAAAAAAATTAAAAAAAAAAATTTTTTTTAATATATAAATAACATGCTTTATAGTAGCTCGGTGGTCATTTGACCTACCTAGTGCTGTTACTTTTTCCTTTAAGGTAATTTTAACTGGTAATGATTGTGATTCCACATTTGTTGATTATAAAGCAATGAAGTTAGCGTACTAATAAGGATGCTTTCTATTTTCTGTAACAAAAATATAAGTATTTCTATTGACCTTAACCTCCTTCCAGTAATTTTTTTTTTTTTTCCCAACGTTTATTTATTTTTGGGACAGAGAGAGACAGAGCATGAACGGGGGAGGGGCAGAGAGAGAGGGAGACACAGAATCGGAAACAGGCTCCAGGCTCTGAGCCATCAGCCCAGAGCCCAACGCGGGGCTCGAACTCACAGACTGCGAGATCGTGACCTGGCTGAAGTCGGACGCTTAACCGACTGCGCCACCCAGGCGCCCCTTTTTTTTTTTTTTTTTTTTTAATGTTTATTTATTCTTTGAGAGAGAGAGCACAATCAGGGGAAGGGGCAGAGAGAGGGAGACACAGAATCCAAAGCAGGCTCCAGGCTCTGAGCTGTCAGCACAGAGCACAAGAGATCATGACCTGAGCAGAAGTTGGATTCCTGACTGACTGAGCTGCCCAGGCCCCCCAACCTCCTTCCAGTAACTTTAAGATGTAGATTCTGTGAGAATGGTCTACTTTGGTGGCTCTCGCATTTCATTCTCTCTGCACTATTCGTGCACCAAGCCCTTCTCATTCCCAAACATTTTTATTATATGGCAATGATTTTTAACTGGGGTGCCCATAAACTTATCCCCAAATAAGAAATATTCTTTTTTTATTGAAGTCATACAAATTAACCAATTAACAGCTGATTCAGAGGCTAAAGAACGAGTAAATGCTGCAAGTACTGTCAGAATATCTTTCACTAGGCAAGAGAGTTTAATGGTGGCTCATTAGGAAAAAACCTTACTGTTGTATAAAATAATTTACTGCAAAACTCAGGTTTGAAGTTTATTAGGGACATAGTTGTGAAGGATTGGGCAATAATACGCTCTTTTTATTAATAGAATAGATTATACCCAGAACCATATCTAAAAAGCTAGCGACAAATCAAAGAAATCTCTGTGCCCGCTGTGGGGCTTGAACTCACAACCCTAAGATCAAGAGTCACATGCTCTACGGACTGAGCCAGCCAGTTGCTCCCAAATGGGCTTTATTTAATTTGTACCTTTTATTCAGATGTGCTAATAATAATGTTTTTTTCCAGTCAGAGAGTAGCCTACATATTAGAATTGCCAGTTTTTTTCCTGAAATTGCAGTGTTCCTTCCCTTGAAAGAAATACCAAGCATAAATTGATTTGTGGCCTATTTCTCTTACCAGGTTAGTAACTTAGATCACGCAGTGCACTCATATTTTCACTCTTACTGACTTAGGGAATAGTTACTTAGTGGGAGAAAATCTACAATAAACTCATCATCCTCTTTCAATTTGATAAGATCATGATTGCATAGCTTCTTTCGTTGCACATCTTCATTAGCTTGATCCAGGATTTTAGCCTGTTAACAATCCTAATTCAGGGGCAAATTGGTAAACTCCAATTATCCATATACCAAACAAATAGTATCAGCTTCACTTTGGTAATGCTTAATACGATAGGAGACAGGAGACTGCTTCTCAGAGTTGTGTTTTAGTTTAATCTTTGCACAGTAAACCGATAGAAGCCAAAATTCCTCATTCCAATTTATTTCCTGCAACCTCCTAATTTCATTCAGATCTAATTACAGAAAGCCCATGGAGTATACTAAAGGGAAGAAATGATCACTCAGTCCAAAACCTAACTTAGTATTATAATAAAGTTTATAAATGCTAGCCTACTCTTTGTCCCTACAAGGCTTTGTTTGAAAATACATTTGACTGGAAATTTGCCATTTTATTACCATTTACCCTACGATCCATAGAGCCATTTGTAGAGAAGTGGACCAAGGTGAAGGCTTTTCTTCCCAAACTTCAGTGTTCCTGGTTCTCACTTCCATTGAGATGGAATGGGATTCTAAATTGTTGGGGATTCTAAAGATGATTAATGCTCATGGCATTCAGATACTGAAGTAGAACATGTTCAACTTTTGTTTAACCTGAGCCAAGGCTAAGGTAAAGCTAGAACTCAGCCATAGTCGTCCCTCTCCAAGGTTGATAGAGACCAATGTATCTAGTCACCTTTATAATCCATACTCTTAGAGTTAGTTAATATTTAGTGAACCCACATCAAGGATCTTTGGGATCTAAGCAGAGTGTATGTAACAGGTGAATTTTTAAATCCGAGAGATCCAGGCTCCAGAGAACAGCCATTAGCTGTATGGAGTTTAGCAGAACTAAAACCCTGATTGCTGGTTGAGGGCTTCATCCAAATGTGGCAAGCCAAGATCACCTGACTCAAAATTGGGAAACAGCTTTTTGAGATAGAGCCTTCAGAATCAAGGCAACTCATAACTAGGCAGAGCTACTGGTGAATCGGATTAGGGTTCTTGATCAGACATAAAAGAGGAAAGCGGTAGATGTTTGAAGGGTAAAGTCTGTGTAACCAGGAAGAAAATAGGAGATGTGACCTGCCAGAATTTGGGATGATAATTAGGTAGCACAGTAAGAGGACAGGTTCTTACGGGATGATGGTGATGGTACTTGTTTATAATCCCAAATTGTTCCAGAAAAGTATTTATGGCAGTCTAGAGAATATTGGTAAAAGCTAAGATTCTTTATAAACTTACTGGCTGGCCATCATTATTAACTTAGATATTCTTAAACAATAGAAGTATTAATGATTATCAAATAAAGTATAACTTTTCTGGTATTATTAACTGAAAATATATAAAGGATTAAATATAGCTCTAGTAAATTAAGTTTTAATTTTATGTGTGTAACTCCACTGACCTAAGGACTGACCAGTCCATAGTATTTGGTAGGTACTCAGTAAACATTTGAAAAGAATGAACATACTGCTGTGTGATTCTTTGGGTTAACCTAGCTGGAAAAAAAAAAAAAAAAAGATTTTAAGTAGATGAAAGTAATTCTAATATGAATGTTCTAATTGTGTGTATTTTGACAATTTGTCTCTCAGCTAAAAAGTTGCCAAAGAATGAACCACAGAATCCAGGAGCAAATTCTGCCAGAGGAAGAGGAGTAGACCTTACTGAACCCACGCAGCCAACCAGGAGTCAGTGTTGTAGTAACTAAACCTCCAGTTTGAACTTGCTGGAATACTCTTCTGCTTCCTCGATGTTAATGACAGTGGAATTGGAGCATTTAACCAGCCCAGTATGACTTCCAAAAAGAAGAGACTTATGATAGAGTCAAGTTTCTAATACAGAATTATTTTAAGTGTTTTGAACTTAATTTTTAATAACATGCATGTGACCCTCTGACTAACGTTTCAGAAGTAGAAAGGGGGAATGAGAGCTGTGTGTGTATGCTTGTTTCCTTGGACGGTTAGGGGGAATCATTTCTCATCACCAGGGATAGAGACAAATGATGACGAAAACCCACAGTTAACCAGCCACTTCTATGAAAAAGATTTGGAACTTATTAATTTGGGCTTTTCAGAAAACATTCTTTTTTTAGAAGGAGATTCTAAGGATATTTATGCTTAGCTATGGTATTCAGGCAACTGGTAATTTCTCTTAGTATGCATATTTAAAATGTACATTCCACGTTTTAACAAATTAACCACAAGAAAACAGTGCCACATCTTTAGTGAAAGGGTGAAAAAAATGAACATGAGTGGCATCTAAATTATAGCTGTCCTGGTATTTTTAGTGGGGTAAAAAAAAGTCAAATATAATCTCTTGTTTTAGGAATATGAAAACTGATCTTAATGGATAGTGTTCCCTTCAAACATGTGAGCTCTTCAACAGAAATGAAACAAACCAGGTGTCTGTGATTTCTGTTCAATCACTGCTGGCCATTACATAGGTTTTGTTGTTTGGGGGCAGGGAGGGGGCTTTCGTTCCCTTTGGACGTAATATAGTCAATGCACTAACAATTATGTACATTCAAACTTGATTATTTTAAATTTGATCCTCAGCTGTACTGTAAATAGGGTACTGCACTGTAGTCTCCATATATGTTTATTACTTTTTCTGTAATATTTAAGAGTTGCTTAAAAGTATACAAAATGTACAGTTACTAAAACAGCTAATTTTACCTTTTCTCTCCCTTTGAAAGGAAGGGGCTCCAGTTGTTCCTACATGGCTAGAACCATAATAAACAATGTACCAGTAATTTGTAACATAAATATTGCCGTATGTTAGTAACAATCTTGCAGCCTTGTTTTCCAAAGTTCATTTTATTTTGATCAGTTCAGTATATTGCACTAATTGTTTTAGGTATTTTCATTATATGAAATCTACCATGTGTCAGAGATGATTTAATCTATTTAAGTGTTGAACTGCTAGCAGAACTTGTACATTTACAGTAATTCAGAATTAGTAAGGAAAACAGTTCACCAGTGTTTAGTTTTATATTGAGGTGCTCAGGTTGGAATAAAGTGGTATAAAAAGCAAGTACTGGTTTTTCTCTTTTTTTTGACATGGAACAGTGAACATATATAAATGGTACGATGTAACCTAAAATATGCTTTTATAGTTTCTTTAATACATTTGTAAAAATGATTTGCATGGTATTGATGTATGATTCTAATATCTGGGTCTTGAAGAATTGTCTTTACGTTTTTATATTCTGGATAATCGGAACTTCAACTGTTATGTCAAAAACTGATACTCACTTCCATTGAGAAGTATTACCATGACTGTAATGTTGTCTCTGGAGCCAGCCACTAAAGCAGCGTTCACAAGTTCATGGCTAATATACTTGGCTGCACCTTCATAGAAATTTTTAGTGCATGATTCTTTTTCTTTTTCACTTGAATCTTTTGGCACATCATTTACACTGGTTGGTCCTTTGGTTTCTTTCTCACTGCAAAGATCGTGATTAGTCTTTTCTGGTGGAAATGTTTGTGCATTTTTAGAATTAGAACACTTTGAATCAGATACATTTTCTTTTGAATTTGTAGTTGACACACATTTTGTAGATTCAGGTTTATACTGAAATAGTATATGGATACTACTTTCTGATTTAGTATTACTTGGTTCGTTGATTGGGAAAAGCAGAGGCTCTTTGGATGGTAAAGATTTGTTTTGCTTGACAAAACAGTAGGTTTCTTTATACACTTGAAACATGGTCATTGCCAGTGCAGTGACTTCCTTTGTATCCAGAACTTCCCAGAGTCCATGAGTAGCTAAAATAAGGAATTGGCATAAGTCATCTATAGGGACAGAGATAGTATGAGGTGCTGGAATAATGGATTTTTTCAGTTTGAGATTTCCATGAAACCCAAGTCCTCGTGTGGTTTTTATTTGCCCTTCTAGGAGCCCATGTGGTTCATTTGAACTAATCATCGCTCCATTCTGAAGTAACCTTCTTCTTTCGGTTATGTTTCGCGTGGTGTGTTCTTTGGTTATGCAGAAGCCTTTTCCATTTCTGCATAAGACTGCGTGTACATTACCTAGAAGATTATTTGAAAAATTGATCCTAAACTAATCGTATCAAAGTATGCTGTTGACTTTATTAATTCTGTGTTTCAGTGCATAAACAGCAAGAAATTTAAAAATATTTTTTACATGTGTGAAGTAATGATATGACTGAACGATTTACGGCCATTAAGATCTGAAACTGGAAGGCCAGTTTATCCCTCATTTTTAAGCAACCTAGTGTTTAAAATACTGCACTTAATACTAAAATAACTAAAGCTACAGACAATAAAAATAACCATCAAGTTTTTTATGAACCAGCTTCTGAATATTTATTTTAAAGAGCCAACAGTTGAAATTTTTTATAACCAACATATATTCCACAGAGCAGACATTTTTTACATGTTCAGATAAATGCCTTCCTAATTAAAAACAGGTATTTTTTTTTGTTTTGGGTTTTTTTTTTAAGAGTGGAGTTTGATCTTGAACATATTGTAGGTTTGGGTGATGTAAACAGAATACCACTGTTAATGTTGATATTACTAGTTACATGTTGTGTAGTTAAAAAGAAATTTAAGTCAATTAGCCCTAGTAAAGCAAAAATAATATGTATTGTTAATGTATTACATTGATTAAATAGTCAACATTAAATTAAACTCTTCGATTGAAAACTGACATCTTAAAAGTAGATCATAGTTTGTTCATGGTTCAGATGAACCTGTGATGTGTGCTTCACTGAAATCTTAAAATCTAAACAATGCTCTGAACAGATTAAGGGACGGTCGTATTACCAAAACTTTCTTTGGTTTATTAAAAAGATATACAAAATTTGTTTTAATTTCTTAGAAACATTATTTTCCCAAATTTTTAGGAATAGGATTATATATTCTAACATAGGCAATAGTTTTTCTTGATATGGAATCATTTATCATTTATAAAAGGTTATACTAATCTGAGATGGGGTTAATGTTTGGATTTTTTTTTTTTAATGTTTATTTTTGAAGACAGAGTGTGAGTGGGGGAGGGGCAGAGAGAGGGAGACACAGAATCTGAAGTGGGCTCCAGGCTCTGAGCTGTCAGCAACGAGCCCAACGTGGGGCTTAAACTCAAACCGGGAGATCATGACCTGAGCCGAAGTCAGACGCTCAACCGACTGAGCCACCCAGGCGGCCCAATGATGTTTGAATATTATAGTACCTTTGAGAATTAAAATTCCTGAGATCATGCAGAATTTACATTAGGATATTCTGGTTTCAAGCATAATGCTATACCTGAAATCTGAATTTTGCTGCTACAGGGGTTCAATTCTAACCTCCCCACCTCGGGTTTTGAGGCAAAGAAATTGAGATTTCAGAAGACTAAAGTCTATACAACTAGTATGGTTGGACAGAAAGGGCCTAAGTTGGTGATGAAGCATTAGTGTCAGTGATAGGCTGAGCCCTATTGGCTCATTTGTGTAATGGGAATTCTAAAGATGATGTATGTGGAAAATGTTTTTAAAACCAGAGAATAGTGACAAAAACTACATTACCTCTTTTACATCTCTGTGGTTTGGTTATTAATACTTTGCATTGACTTGTCTTTTTTGCTAGTCATTCTAAACACTCTACAGAAGGTGAATCAGTAAAATAATCCTTGACTTTTGCTAAACTGTAAATTGTTTCTGTACCAGCAAAGCATGGAATAATAGTGAACACGTCACCTGGGTAAACTGAATTGTTGTATTCAGAAGACAGGATTCAATACCTCTTTTAAATTAGGAAATTTCTTTATGTGTGTACATATACATGCTCTGAAAACACAGGGGACATCATTTGGCTCAGAATGGTCAAATCCACTGACTTCCTAAATGATAATTTGCATGTGGCAGGCCAAAGCCCTTTTAGCAACAAGAAAAAATACTTTTCTCTGTTGCATGATTTGAAAAGAACTTCATACAGTAATTATGTTGCTACAACGGAAAGGTGGTAAACTGGTATTTTTATTTAAGTTGCCTTTGCAGAGGTTGGTAAGCATAGCCTTAAACTATTTGCCTTCCCCCACCCCCACCCCCAGTTGCTGTGTTTATTTTACTATTGTGAACATCCCTCTGGGTCAACATAATAGAACTTTCTAGAAGAAGGTATATTAAGTTCTGGCTGCACTTTTTGCTCTACAACTTACTTGCTGTCTGACTTTGAGTTAGCTGATAGTTTGCTCACCCTGATAAAAAGGGAAATAGTGCCTTCTGAATAACTTGTATCCTTACGTATGTGAATGGTTCATGAAGGAAAAAGTGAAGGGGGGGGTACCCACTGTATCTCAGCTATTCATACATTACCCAGGAAGTAGAGGATACATAAGATTCAGGCCCTAGAAGAGTACCGTTTTGAGGAAATAAGAAAAATTTTATGTGCAGAGTTCATTTATATCCTTTGCATAGGTTGCATGTGCTGTCAGCTGTAAATGAGGTTGTTATAAGCAGTTTGGCTACATTAAGCTGAAAGCTAGGATAGACTAGTGAACAAAAAGGCCCCAGGAAGATGGGAAATTAGAAGATTTAAATAATACTGCATTGGGGCGCCTGGGTGGCTCAGCCGGTTAAGCGTCCGACTTCGGCTCAGGTCATTATCTTGCGGTTTGTGAGTTTGAGCCCCGAGTTGGGTTCTGTGCTGACAGCTCAGAGCCTGGAGCTTGCTTTCGATTCTGTGTCTCCCTCTCTCTCTGCCCCTTCCCTGTTCACGCTCTGTCTCTCAATAATAAATAAACGTTAAAAAAATTTTTTTTAATAATACTGTATGTCCAAGTGTGTGGAGAACTGAAAGAGGAACAGATTATGACACTTTAAAAGGGAGGACAGATTGGCTTTAAAGAAAGGTTCTTGGAACATCTATTTGGAGGGGATGAGAATAACTAGGCAGTGGACTGATTTGAAAACCCACAAAAGTTTCTGTGAATCTGGGCATAAATAATTCAAATTCCTAGACAAAGTTACTTCAGTAGTTTGGAGAGATTGTGCTGTTCAGAAAATGTTATCAGAAAAAAAGTGGAACAACAACAACAACAACAAATGCAATCTGATTTAGAAAAAAAAAGTGGAACAGGGTTACTGGAAGAGGACATTAATTATATGGGGATTAGAAAAAGTGCTTTGAGATGATACTCAAGCTTTTTCAAGATGGCACGTATATAGTCAGGCAAAGTGTTCCCTTATGCAGGGAGCAATGGTGTAGCTGCCTCCTTCAATTGCTGGGTTATCTCCAACTTATGAAAATGAAGAGTATCCCTGTAAACATCAGAGTGACCTTAGAATCCCAAACAGGGAATTCTAGATGTGAATGAGCAAGATCAAGATATTTTTTCAGATAAAGCCACTTACTATTGAAGATAACAGGAAAGTTTTAGAACTGGAGGGAAAAGGAAGAGAAATTGTATATGGTGGAAGGAAAGGAAACATACTTAGGGTGCAGGAGTGCCCAGGAAAAAAAATGTTGCCTTGGTTTGGAAGAAACAGAACACTTGGGAATCTGACACACTTGGGCTTTAATAAATTCCAACTTTGTGTTTGATCTTCATTTAGCCACTTTATTTCCCTGAGTTACAGTTTTCCACCTGCAATGTTATTTTTTGTCAAGGTTATTGTAGAGATTTAAGAAAGTAATTCAATAAGTAGAAACTTGATAAAGGTGGTTTTCCTTTGTGTTCCAAGAAGGGGAAACCAGAAGAGAGGCTATCCACAAAAGATAGAGACAGGGGCGCCTGGGTGGCTTGGTTGGTTAAGCGTCCAACTTTGGCTCAGGTCATGATCTCACGGTCCGTGAGTTCGAGCCCCGCGTCGGGCTCTGTGCTGACAGCTCAGAGCCTGGAGCCTGTTTCAGATTCTGTGTCTCCCTCTCTCTCTGCCCCTCCCCTGTTCATGCTCTGTCTCTGTCTCAAAAATAAATAAACATTAAAAAAAATAAAAAAAAAAAAGATACAGACAAAACTATAAAGGTTTCATTTCAGACCCACTTATAAAAAACTTTCAAGAAAATTTGGGACGCCTAGGTGGCTCAATCGGTTAAGTGTCCGACTCTTGGTTTAGGCTCGGGTCATGATTTCACATGATCTTCCCTGCTCTCTCTCAAGTTTATTTTGAGAGAGAGGTAGAGCGGGTGGAGGAGGGGCAGAGAGGCAGAGCAAGAAAGAATCCCAAGCAGGCTGTGCACTGCCAGCACAGAGCCCAACGTGGGCTTAAACCCACGAAGGGTGAGATCATGACCTGAGCCAAAATCAAGAATCAGGCACTTAACCAAATGAGCCACTCAGGTACCCCTGGGGGGGAAAAAAGTTTTAAGAAAATTCTTATGAAGTAGATTTATAGGCTTAAGGAAGTAAGGAGCAGTAACTTGGAGCTTGGGAAATGAATTATTTGAGAAAGTTAGTGGAGAAAGAAAAAGCAATTGAAAAGGAGCATGAACAAATGTGAAATTGAAACATGAGTGAGGTATACCTAAAATGGAATCATAACAGAAATGCATGTAAATGAGGTCAGGGAAACAATCTATATCCAGTTTGTCTACAGGACTTTCATTTTGCAGAAAAGGCTGAATTTGTTTGTATGCGTGGACACTAGGTTTACATCTTCCAACTGACAATTAGCATGAGAGTCTTGCTGATGTGGAGCTAGTTTTCATTGGTTATTCAAAAGATCCCTTTGTTCGTTTTGTAGGATGTATGAGCATGAAACTCATGTTCACCGTTGTACATCTGGAGCCTAACAACACTTTACACGTCAGCCTCAACTCTCTGTCAAGTATTTGTTGAATCTATTTTCAGAATCAGGTTTGTATCACCACCAACATACCCCAAGAAAGGGAGAGGGAGGAAGAGGCACGTAAAAGGTCAGTGTTATTTAAGAATATGGTTTCTTCCCTGCGTAAAATAAGGTGATTCTGAAATTGAATTAGGTTTTACAGAAAAAGGATAGGGCTGGAAATAATTACCAGAAACTACTTTTGTTTCCTAAGTGACCCAGTTTTCTGTCCCATGAGTTCATTGTAGATCCAGAGACCAATCATAGCTTTACCAAATACTTTCCTTTTATTCACAATTCCTTAATTGTTGGGACACCTCAAGCCCCAGTCCTTTCCTTCTCAAGGTTACCAAGTGATTCCTTTAATCCTCACAGCCTCTTGAGGTAGGGTAATCACATATTAATACGTAAGAAGAATGAACCTCACCAGTTATATTAAGGTTGCATCACTAGTACAAAAGTAGTTTCTGGAGCCTCATTAAAAGGAATTTTAAGAACAAATATTTATAATCTAGACATAAAGATATTGGAATCGATACACTAAGTCACTACTTTACCAATGCCCATTTACCATTCCAGAAATCCTAGGGCCCTTAAGTATGGTCTTGAGAAATATACTCTGCCTGTGCTCTGTAAATGGAACAACAAAGCCTAGATGACAGTGCAACTATTTATAATACGATTTACTGAGTATTTTAAGCCTACTCTTAAGACCTACTGCTCAGGAAAAAAAGATCCAAATATTACTGTTCATTGACAATGCAGCTGATCAAGTCACCCAAGAGCTCTGGTGATGTGCAAAAAGAGTAATGTTGTTTTCATGCCTGCTAACACAACATCCATTCTGCAGCCCATGGATCAAGGAGTCATTTTGACTTTCAAGTTGTAACTTCAGAAAGAGTTTTATGAAGTTATAGCCAGCATAGATAATTATTCCTCTGATAGATCTGGGCAAAGAAAATTGAAATCTTCTGAACATTCATGATTCATGGGAAGAGGTCAACATATTGTCATCAACAGGAGTTTAGAAGCAGATTCCAGCACTTATGGATGACTTTGAGGGGTTCAAGACCAGTGGAGGAAGTCAGTGTAGATGTGGCAGAAATTCAAGAGAACTAGAATGACAAGTGGAGCCTGAAGCTGTGACTGAATGGCTGCAATCTCATGATAAAACCAACGGATGAGGACTTGCTTCTTAGGGATGAGCAAAGAAAGTGGTTTCCTGAAATGGAATCTACTCCTGGCGAAGAAGATACGGTGCAGATCATTGAAATGACAACAAAGAATTTAGAATATCACATGCACTCAAGTTGATAAAGCAGCAGAAGGGTTTGAGATGATTGACTTCAATTTTGCAAGAAGTTCTTCTGTTAGTAATATACTATCAAACAGCATTACAAACTACAGAGAAATAGTTCATGAAAGGAAGAGTCAATCGATGTGGCAAACTTTATTGTTGTCTTATTTTAAGAAATTGTCACAATCTCCCCAGCCTTTAGCAACCACCACCCTGATCAGCCTTCAACAAGGAGGCAACACCCACCACCAGCAAAAAGATTACATTATTAAGACCTCAGATGATACTATTTTTTAGCAATGAAGTATTTTTAATTAAGATATGCACTGTGGCTTTTTAGCCATAACACTATTGTACACTTAGTAGACTACAGTATAGTGTGATCATCACATATGGACACTGGGAAACAAACAAAAATTCTTTTCTCTCGCTTTGTCACAATATTTTCTTTATTGTGGTGGTCTGGAACCAAACCCAAAATACCTCCTAGATATGCTTGTATAAAAATAGACAAGTTTAAAAAATAGATATTTTATACATATAAACAAACTCATATATATGTCATATATATATATATATATCATATGTATGTCATATATATATATATATATACCATTTTATAACATATATATATCACATATATACCATATATATCATATATATCATATATCACATATATATATCATATACATAGGGAATAAGATTCTTACACCTTATATATGATATATATATATATAGTCTGGGAAGGAAGAAATAAAAGTATGCTGTTGTAAGAATCTTATTCCCTATGTAAAATGATATAATATTTGAAGGTAGACTGTGAGAAACTAAAGATGTATACTGTAAACTTCTAAAATAACAAAGAGTTATAGCTAACTACCCAACAAAGGAGATAGATAGGAATAAAGAAATCAATTCAAAGGAAAGTAGTAAAAGAGATAACAATATACAACTGTATATCCACACAGAAAGGAGGGAAGTTGGACCCCTCATCATGATCAAAATGGATCATAGACGTGAATGTAAGTGATAAAACTATAAATCTCTTAGAACAAAACACTGGTGTAAGTTCCTGCAGCCTTGAATTAGGCAGTGGTCTCAGATTTGACACCAAAAGTACAAGCATCCAAACAACAAAGTTGATAAATTGGATTTTATCAAAATTCAGGTGTTTTTGCTCCAGAACACAACAAGAAAGAGAAGAAACCCATGTAATTAAAATATTTCCTAATCATATATCTGATTCTGTGTACAGAATACTAAAAAACCTCACAACTCAATAGACAACCCAATTAAAAAAAAATGGACAAAAGATTTGAGTAGACATTTCTCAGAGGAAGATAGTGAAATGATTAATAATCACATAAAGAGGTAGTCAATAGTCAACATAGTCAACAAAGAAAAGTGCAAATCAGTACCACTTCATGCCCACTAAGATGGCTAGAATCAGAAAGACAGCACTGGGAAAATGTGTAAATATTAGAGCCCTCAGACATCCGTGGCAGGATAGTGAAATGGTGTGGCCACTCCGGAAAATGGTGTGGCAGTTCCTCTAATGGTTAACTGTCGACTTATCTTACAACCCAGCAATTCCACTCCTGGTATGTACCCAAGCAAGTGAAAACATGTCCACACATAGACTTATCCACAAGGTTCATGCCCACATTATTCGTAACGGCCAAAAATTGGAAACAACGCAAATGTTTTTCAACTGATAAATGGATAAACAACATGTGGCACAACTATACGGTGAAATATTATGCAGCAACCGAAAGGAAAGAAGTGCCGATGCAGGTTACAACATTGGGTGAACCTTCAAAACGTGCAAAGTGAAAGTAGGTAGTCACAAAAGAACACAAGTCATATGATTACGTTTCTATGAAGTACCCATAAGAGGGAACTGTATGGAGACAGAATGTAGATCAGTGGCTTTTTGGACCTGGAGAAATGTCAGGTTAGGGAGCTGATTGCTAAAGCGTACTGAGCTTCTTTGTAAGAAGACAAAAATTTTCAAAAATTGAATATGGTGATGGTTGCACGTATCTGTAAATGGAATGTACTAAAAACCACAGAACTGTACACGGGTGAATTGTATGCTTTGTGAATTACATCTCAATAAAGCTATTAAAAATAAAAGCACTGGGGAAAATTAAGGCTCAAATAAGAATCCATTCTGTTTATAAGGAACTAGTGTGGTTAATTAGAAATGTAAAACTTGTGGTTTATTTGATGTTAGGGAAAATGTGTAATTATGTATTCTGTGTAAATACATTTGTTAGTGTTTTAATTCTGTGAGGACTAATTGAAGTAAAATACGAGAGCACCAAGAGAAATTATAAAATGCACTCTAAATGAGATGTGCTAAGAATAAAAACTCAAGAATGTTGGTTTGGAAGTGTCTGTTTCCACATGCACACATTCAACATTTATTCAGTGGCTTCATTATTGCACTCATGTTTCATTATAAAGCGAGTTTTTTGTTTTCTTTTGTTTAATTTCAGAGTTGTGATGGCTCTGGTATTTTACAAACTTCAAATAAGAAAAAAAAATACCCTTGCTATAATTAGAGGTCTTGTATCATAAAATACAAAACATGCTCTTGGTGAATTTCTGTGAACATTTTTTTGTAACCCATTTAAATTGCTTTCTTCCAGGAGCACTCTTTTGTCATTAATCACAACCTCCTTTTCACAAGCTGGATTTTTTCCCCTACCTATTTGTTTTTATTAAAATGAAGGATGCCTAAATGAAAACAGTTTAACGTAATTATGTAGCCTGGAGATTAGATCCAACAAAAGTCTGACCTGGAGATTAGAACCAGCCAAACGGCAGTGATTCTGGAAGTAGTGAATCATAGTAAATTAGACATTTAATGATAGTGTCTAGTTATTCACTATCTCATAATTCTTCCTTTAATTTTACAAGAACCTTAATGTGTAATGACATTTTCTAATGGAGGTCCCAAGTCCAAGAATATGGGTCAGTTCCCAGATTGATCTGAAATCTGAAAACTGTCTGTGTATGAAGTAGACCTGCTCTGAAGCCATCTGGAACCTCAGCATAAACCCTGAGAAATGATGAAAATTCTGAGGGAACTAACTGGCATTGCACTTGGCATTGCTTAATGGGATTTACTCATATTGGGCTCAGAACCAGAGCTAGAGCAGAAACAGGCTGACTTCCAGGGACCTTGACATTATAGTGGTCTTCGTGATTGTCTGGTTTTTGTTCAGAGCCATCTTGATCACAATGTCCCACCCTCTGAGGGCCAGCCTCCTCAAGCTTTGGAAGCAATCGCCTTCAGATGCAGTATGACATAGCGGGGTTAATTTCCAGCTCCAATTCCTATTACCTCTGAGACCTTGAACAAATTATCTCACCTCTCCCAATTTCTGTTTTCTCATCTAGAAAACTGGGGTAGGGGCAACTGGGTGGCTCAGTCGGTTAAGCATCCAACTTCAGCTCAGGTCATGATTTCATGGTTTATGAGTTCGAGCCTGCATCAGTCTCTGTGCTGACAGCTCAGAGCCTGGAGCCTACTTCGGATTCTGTATCTCCCTCTCTCTGCCCCTCTCCCACTCGTGCTCTTTCTCTCTCTCAAAAATAAAATAAACATTAAAAAAATAGAAAATTGAGGTAACAACAGATACTAGGGCAGGAGTATGGATAGTTTAAGGGTCCAAACTTGCAGCAAGTAATAAGTCCCAGAGATCTAATGCACAATATAGGGAATATCAAGAACAATACTGTATGATAGTCATCAAAGTTGCTAAGACTAGAACTTAATTGTTTCAACCACTAAAAAGAAATGGTAATTATGTAACATGATAGAGGTGCTAATTGTCACCTGAACAGCAATCATATTATAATATATAAATGTATCATATTAACATACTTTAAACTTGCACAAGGTCATATGTCAAATACATTTAAAAAAATAATACTTAGAATATATCTTTAGATATCAGGGTTCTTATAAAACTAAATGAGAAATTAGGCTATCTTCAATATTCAATAAGTGAATGCAATTATTAATAATAACTCTATCCAACTCTTAAAAACTGAGAACAAACTGAGGGTTGATGGGGGGTGGGAGGGAGGGGAAAGTGGGTGATGGGCCTTGAGGAGGGCACCTGTTGGGATGAGCACTGGGTGTTGTATGGAAACCAATTTGACAATAAATCTCATATTAAAAATAATAATAATAACTCTATCCAGGGGCACCTGACTGGCTCAGTTGGTAGCCCATGCGATTCTTGATCTCGGAGTCATGAGTTCGAGCCCTGCACTGAGGGTAGGGTTTACTTAAAAAAACAATAACAACAACAAATAACTCTGTTCATGAAAGGGGTAGTGGAAACCTAATTAAGCATCTCATGGAACTCAGCTTAACTTTTCTAAAACTGTTTAACCTATGTGCTTTCCATTTTGGCAAGCTCCTAAGCTAGAACTTTAACACTTAAAGTGAAAAGAATTGTTTCTTGAAATAAAATTCTCTTTTGGAGAAGAGAACATATGCCTATAAAATTGAGGCATAAAGTATTATTTCTCTAAAATCAAATTGATGCTAGTTGACCGATAAGCACACATGACCTATTGCAATTGTGTTATCAGAATAACCAGTTCAGACTGTAACAATCCCCAAAGAACTTTCCATTCTCCTGGAAAAGGGAAGTATGGGAAATGTTTTTTTGTTTCATTCAGATCTAAGCAAATGTGCTTTTCCTTTATCAACAGCTGTATTGCTACCCCATTTAGGAAATTTAACATTTTGGTCACATCATTATGTATATGTTCCTCCAAAATTATAACTGTTTTTGTGCCTGCAATCTGCATTTAATCTGTGGTTATTGATCTTTTCTTAAATTAGCCAGTGGAATTTCTAGGCATTAATAAGTCACTACGTTATAGGTCACTAAGTATTTCTGGAAGCAAGAGAAGTTTTGCTGCCAGGAATAAAAAATAAATGTAAGGTATAGTGTGCACAACTCAATGTACATACCAGTGTTTGCAATATGCAATACTCCAGAAATTATCTGTGGCATCATCTGGGAAGGGAAACTCTCGGCCACACTAACACACTTATGGATTCTCTTCTCAGCATAGGGATTTTTAATGTTGCCTTCCAGTATACAAGTAACTGCAGAACAGCCACTCCATCGAACCCTGGATACTTCTTTCCTTCCAAGACGTAAAAGCCTGTCCATTCTCCAAAATGCTTTTGCAAAGGCTTTGTGTATGTTCTCATACTCACATTTCAATGTTTTTGTCTTTTTCGTTATGGAGGAGAAAAGTTCTTCTATAGCTATGTATTCTTCTCTAAACACTGTGTGAAAGGATTCAATTATGTTTTGCTCTTCAGGGGTCATTTGGTAGGAAGGATCGAATCTGGAAAGTTGATGGAGAAGTAAAACTGGGAGTTCAACTGATGTCAGCTCTGCTGCTGAGACACCATGATGTCCATCAAACAAACCAAAGAAACACACATTGTGTTTATTGCCAAAATTGTTCACTACAGTGAATTTATCATTCATGTCAGCTCTCCATGTAGAATTTCTATCTTCACAAATGGCGACACCTTTAATCAATAGATGACAGATGGTTTGAGGATGTGTGGAACTCCTATGAATGCTGTCAACAATCTTATAGTATGCTGGTATTTGTTTCTTCCAAAGTAGCTCAAAAGCATTGTTAATGCTCTGTAGGATTTTTTCAGTGAATCTAGAAGATGACAATAGTTTGGTGATTATGAGCTGTCTCTGAATGGCAATCACTGAGGGCCCTGGTTTCTTTCCACCCATCCACTGAAACCCCAGGGTGGCCCAAGCCACATGTTGCTTTTTATGGAGGAAAATTTCACGTACGTCAATTTCGTGCTTGCATATGGAACAGGGAAATGTTATGATGTGATCACCGACCTGTTGCTTATCATACTCTTCAGAGTCTCTGGATGGTCTGCCCTTTTTCTTCCTCTTAAAATACCTTCTTCTCAATGAAAGTGGTATTTCCTGGTCTGAATTAAATGTCGACTTTCTCACCTTCCATTCCCTTGATTTCCAAAACACTCTGCAAACAGGATAAAAGATATTTACGCGCTAGGAATGACACAGAAAGTCTTGTCAGGCAGACCTTGATCTTTGCGATTTGCTTTAGTTCCTCCCAGTTTTGTGTGGGCCTACCACTGAATATTCTGATGCATCTTTCTGTCGTTCCCAAAAGACCACAAAAGTGGGACTCAAAAAATTGGTGACTGAACTGTGTGTGCCTGAATAAAATTAGGCAAAGTCTCTACAAAGTCAACTAGGAATCTAAGAACAAATACTCCGAGAAATCAACACAAGATTGTATCCCAGCCATTTGAAGGTATATGCTGAGACCTAGGTATTTGATTTAAAATTGGGCATGATTATTTTTTTTAAGTTGATTTATTTACTTTGAGAGAGAGAGCATGGGGGAGGGGCAGAGAGACAGGGAGAGAGAGAGAATCCAAGCAGGCTACATGCTGTCAGCAGAGAGCCCGACTGGGGTCTCCATCTCACGAACCGTGAGATCATGACCTGAGCTGAAATCAAGAGTCAGACCTTAACTGGCTGAGCCACCCAGGTGCCACGAGCATGAATATTTTTGTACTCCATTTTATCTTGCTGAAAATCTTGTTTTGTTCTACTTGAAGAATTTGCAACAAAATGCATAGGACATGCCCAAACCAAGCAGACTAATAAAAAGAACTATAGGACAGAATTTTTTAGGACTACGTGGGAAAGGGGTGTAGGCTGAGGAAAGGAAAGAAAAGCTGTGGAGCTGAACAATGAATATCTGGACGGCAGGCATCCTTTCTTATACTACTTCCCAGAAGCATCTAGAACAGTACTCAGCACATAGGGCAAATTTTATCCACATAAGCACAATTCATGAGGCCCAGGGAAATGTTGGAGATCTGAAAAAACTGCTTTAGTTAAAGAATATTTTAGGGGCGCCTGGGTGGCGCAGTCGGTTAAGCGTCCGACTTCAGCCAGGTCACGATCTCGCGGTCCGTGAGTTCGAGCCCCGCGTCAGGCTCTGGGCTGATGGCTCGGAGCCTGGAGCCTGTTTCCGATACTGTGTCTCCCTCTCTCTCTGCCCCTCCCCCGTTCATGCTCTGTCTCTCTCTGTCCCAAAAATAAATAAACGTTGAAAAAAAAAATTAAAAAAAGAATATTTTAAAACCTGAAAAATCAAAGTTAGTAGCTTTAAATGTTTATGACATGCGACATCCCGTTAACTTCAACTCAACTCATATAATTGTATGTGATGTGAGTACATTTAATATAGTAGATGCACCTACAATAATATGCATAGTAACAGGTATTCAAGAATGCTGACAGTTGTCAAAATAAGAAATGAGCCCATATAGTACTAATGACAAAATAATAATATGTTTTACATAAAAACAATGCATAATCATTTTTAAGTTCATGACAGAAAGATACAAACTAGAAATGAAAGCGTGTTCTGCTTGTCTCCCCAGCCCCACCCCTAACTCCCAAATCCCAGACTCAGTTAACCGCCTGTTATCTATCTTTCCAAATATGTGTGTATGCATGTGTGTGTGTATATCATTAAATATATAATGATATGATATATTAATGTTAACATTAATTCCATAAATATATTTACATATATAATATAAATATGTCATCTTTTCTGAAATGTAAGTAGGGTCACATTTTGCATGCCGTCCTAGAATCTGCCATTATCACTCAATACTAAGTCATGGCCTCATATTGAAAGTTTGAATATGGAGAGACAAAACAATCTACTGTAAACAATGTAGACTCTGGATTAAAAGGAAATCTGTCTTGGGGCGCCTGGGTGGCTCAGTCGGTTAAGCGTCCGACTTTGGCTCAGGTCATGATCTCACGGTCCGTGAGTTCGAGCCCCGTGTCGGGCTCTGTGCTGACAGCTCGGAGCCTGGAGCCTGCTTCAGGTTCTGTGTCTCCCTCTCTCTCTGACCCTCCCCCGTTCATGCTCTGTCTCTCTCTGTCTCAAAAATAAATAAACATTAAAAAAAAATTTAAAAAAAAAAGAGAAAATCTGTCTTCACTTACAAACTATATGGCCTTAGTCAAGTTATTGAGCTTCTCTGACCATCTGCTTTCTTTCTGTAAATGAACAGGATTATTTTTAGCATCAAATGAGATCAATGGAGAAGCAATTGGCAATAGGGGACACTCAGAAAGTGCCTGCTCCTTCTACCCTAAGCAAAAAGGACACTGAGAACCATACCAAATGAAAACATATGACATAAAGACGTGAAATTGCAATGCTTAGGGGGAAATGTATTCTATATAAAACTAATTTAAGGGAAAAAATTAGTAACTCAATGGGAGAGGATTTTTTTTTAAGTAATCTTTATACCCAATATGACACTTGAACTTACAACCTCGAGATGAACAGTCACATGCTGTACTGACTGAGCCAAACAGGCACCCAGGGAGAGGATGTTGTTAATAGCAGAAACTGAATCTGAATGTTTCAGAATTCCTTGATGTGTATTTATCAATATGTTGTGGTAAGTCGTATATATCATTGCTTGGCTACAATTATGTTAGTTTAACAAATAATAATAAAAATAAACTGGACATACAAGATAGAACACAATTTATGGGCACCTGGCTGGCTAAATTGGGGGAGTATTTGACTCTTGATCTTGGGGTCATGAGTTCAAGCCCCATGTTGGGTGTGGGGATTACTTAAATAAATAAAAACATTAAAAAAAATAGAGCCTAATTTTGAGAAATGTATGTAAATGAGAAATGAATGCATAAATAAAATAATACGATAGCTCTAGAAAATAGGCAAATATCTTTAAGATTCTTCCCATTAGAATTTTTATTCTATATGCTATGCAAAAATCTTATTTCTAGGAAGGAAAATTTTCTATGATAAATGATAAATAAGATGGTGTACTATGTGATAGGCAAGGGGTTTTAGTAACTTTCATATATGGTTTGCACATGGTAATATGAAAAATTAAAGAAACAAGCAGAGCTCTGAAAAGTTTGAAATGTTTTGCAGCTTTCCTTATTTGTATTTAATTCCCTGAAGGGCACAACTGTATAGTAAAATTTTATTTACAAATTTGCCCTTCATAAATGTTTCTAGAACTCTTAGCATATTAGTAGACCTTCCTAGCTTTTCCTCAACAACAAATTTTTGTGTTTTATTAACAAAAAAATTTGAAAATACACAAAAATAGAAGAGTATAATGAGCCCCCATATAACCATCGCCAGCTTCAACCATTACCAACACTTTTTCATTCTTGTTTCATCTTTGTCTTCAACCATTTTATTTTTTAGTTTCATTTTATGTATTTCTATTGGAATATTTTATCTTTTTAATGTTTATTTATTTGTTTATTATATATATATATTTTTTAAGTTTATTTTTATTTATTTTGACCGAAAGATAGAGAGCAAGTGGGGGAGGGGCAGAGAGAGAATCCCAAGCACAGAGAGAGAATCTGACAGCACAGAGCCAGATGCGGGGCTTGAACTCAAGAACTGTGAGATCATGACCTGAGCTGAAATCAAGGGTCAGATGCTTAACCGGCTGAGCCACTCACATGCCCCAGTGTCTATTTATTTTTAAGAGAGAGAGAGAGACAGAGCACAAGTGGGGGGAGGGTCAGAGAGAGAGGGAGATACAGAATCTGAAGCAGGCTCCAGTCTCTGAGCTGTCAGCACCGAGTCCAATGCAGGGCTCAAACCCATGCACTGCGACATCTTGACCTGAGCCAAAGTCGGAAGCTTAACCAATGAGCCACCCAGGCACCCGTCTATTAGAATATTTTAGAGCAAATCCCAAAATTATATAAATTTCACTGGTAAATACTTTAATCTCATCAACAAATTTGGTCAGCATCCAATCACTTCTTCAATACCTACAACAGGCCAACTAGTGTGCATGGTGCTGAAGATGCACAGACAAAAAAGGCTTGAAGCTTCCAGGGGAGGAGTTCACAGTGCCACTCATACCTTCATACAAAGAATTAAACAGGTCAGATGAAGCCCAGGACAGTACCCAACCAGGGACCTAACCCCTCATCTGGCTAGGAATGGCATCATGACATCTGAGAAGCTGACCTAGAAAAACTCACAGGTGAGAGATATTAACAAGGTCCAAGGTCCAAGGTCCAAGGCAAATCCAAGGGAATGACCAGTTAGCAGGAAGGAGGAAGAGGACCCACCAAAGGAAACAGGATGCAAAAGCAAAGAAGTAGGTGGAGAAAATGAGTACAAGAAAACATTGGTTTGAGAGCATAATTCATTCCAGAAACATGCAGGTAATCCAAAGCACGTGTATATCAAAGCAAATTTCAAGAACCTTTGGCTCAGTTGTGATCATGTGACATTCGGCGTCAAGTCCCACTCATATTGCAAGACATCGTTCGTTTATCAAGTTAAAATTGGGTAGAAATGTTTGCTCCTCTTGTGGAACACTTGCAGAACAAGTCATTCACAATCCAAGGTTATACTGTACTGGCAAAGCTATTAAGCTCTTCTGGCCAAAATGTAGAGCCAAGATTTTTAATTGCTATTATTTGGTAATGTTCATGTAAAGGGTTTAGTTTTTCTGAGGCTTAATGAACTGTTGGGACAATATATAAGGCACCCTATGACTGTGATTTGACATAGAGTCAACCCTTTACACCAGAAGTTTATTTTTCTGTATATAGGCACTAGCCGTAATACAGTTCTCTCTCACCTCTCACTTGGAGTCATTCTTAGAATGTAATGTGTCATTCAGTTTTCAACAAATACTTGAGTGTCTGAAATATGCTAAGTACTGTTTTATTTGCTGGAATACAGCAGTGAAGAAAACAGGCATGGTCTGTGATGAAGCTTATACTGACACAAAGGCAGACAATAAATAAAGGAAGCATGTAAACATATATTCCCAGATAGGGGTAAGTACTAACATGAAAAATACAGCAGAATAAGAGCATAGAGAGGGATTGAAGCCCTCCTTTGTAAAAGGTAGTCAGAATCATATATCATTTGCCCCTGTACATAGTCTAACAGGACGCCAAGATTTCATTTGATAACTAAGAGAGTGGAGGAAAAAGAATACTGCAGATAAAACTGTTCATTGACTTACAGATGGCCAACAGACACATGAAAAGATGCTCAACATCACTCATCATGGAAATGCAAATCAAAACCACAGTGAGATACCACCTCACAGCTGTCAGAATGTCTAAAATCAACAGAACAAGAAACAAGTGTTGGTGAGGATGTGGAGAAATAGGAACTCTTGTGCACTGTTGGTGGGAATGCAAACTGGTGCGGCCTCGGTGGAAAACAGCGTGGAGCTTCCTCAAAAAATTAGAACTACCCTATGGTCCAGTAATCATACTACTGGGTATTTTACCCAAAGAATACAAAAACACTAATTCAAAGGGATACATGCGCCCCTATGGTTTTTGCAGCATTATTTACAATAGCCAAATTATGAAAGCAGCCCAATACCCATCAATAGATGAGTGGATAAAAAAGAGATGATATTATTCAGCCATAAAAAAAAAAGAATGAAATCTTGCCATTTGTATCAACATCGATGGAATCTAAAGGGTATTATGCTAAATCAAGTCAGTCAGAGAAAGACAAATACCATATGATTTCACTCATATGGAATTTAAGAAATGAAACAAATGAGAGGCACCTGGATGTTTCAGTCAGTTGAGCGTCCGACTCTTGATCTCAACTTAGGTCTTGATTGCAGGGTCATGAGTACAAGCCCCACGTTGGGCTATGCACTGGGTGTAAAGACTACTTAAAAAAAAAAAAACTAACAAAGGAAAAAAAAGACAAACCAAAAAACAGACTCTTAACTGTAGAGAATAAACTGATGGTTCCTAAAGAGGAGGTGAGTGGAGGGATGGGTGAAACAGGTGAAGGAGATTAAGAGTACATTTATCTGAGTGTGGTTTTGATTTGTATTTCCCTGATGAGGAGCAACATTGGCCATCTTTTCATGTGCCTGTTGGCCATCTGCCTGTCTTCTTTAGAGAAGTGTCTATTCATGTTTTCTGCCCATTTCTTCACTGGATTATTTGTTTTTTCGGGTGTGGAGTTTGGTGAGTTCTTTATAGATTTTGGATACTAGCCCTTTGTCTGATAGGTCATTTGCAAATATCTTTTCACATTCTGTTGGTTGCCTTTTAGTTTTGTTGATTGTTTCCTTTGCAGTGCAGAAGCTTAGACAGATACCATATGTTTTCCCTCTTATGTGGATCCTGAGAGACTTAACGGAAGACCATGGTGGGGGGGGAGGGAAGGAAAAAAAAAAAACGGTTAGAGAGGGAGGGAGCCAAAACATAAGAGACTCTTAAAAACTGAGAACAAACTGAGGGTTGATGGGGAGTGGGAGGGTGGGGAGGGTGGGTGAGGAGTATTGAGGAGGGCACCTGTTGGGATGAGCACTGGGTGTTGTATGGAAACCAATCTGACAATAAATTTCATATTTTAAAAAAAGTACATTTATCATGATGAACACTGAGTAATATGTAGAATTATTGAATCACTATCTTGTACACCTAAAACGAATATCACACTGTACGTTAATTACACTGGAATTTTTTAAAAAATGTTAGTTGAGGGGCGCCTGGGTGGCGCAGTCGGTTAAGCGTCCGACTTCAGCCAGGTCACGATCTCGCGGTCCGTGAGTTCGAGCCCCGCGTCGGGCTCTGGGCTGATGGCTCAGAGCCTGGAGCCTGTTTCCGATTCTGTGTCTCCCTCTCTCTCTGCCCCTCCCCCGTTCATGCTCTGTCTCTCTCTGTCCCAAAAATAAATAAACGTTGAAAAAAAAAATTAAAAAAAAAAAATGTTAGTTGACTACATTTGTTGTCCACTAGAAATGAAAAAGATTTACCTGAAAGCACTATTAATTTCCATACTTATTTGGAATTGTTACCTCCCTTTGCTCTCTCTTTACTGCCTTTCCCCAGCCTCTGTGCCTCCAGTTTGGATAATGATGTTGACAGCAATAGTGGAGGTGGTTGAGGTGGTGGCAGCAATGGTGGTGGTGTGGGGGCAGTGGTGGGGGTTCCACGGATGTGATACTACACCTCTCTGTGTGGAATGTTTATTACATCACCTGGAACCTCAGTCAGAACTCTCTTTATGATGCTGAAGGACTTTGAAGCAGGAGGGTCACAAACTGTATTAACAAACTTGTCTTTGAAGTTTCTGAAAAGAAGAATCATTCATTAAACATACTGTCTTGTGCCTCCATAAGAGGATTAAAAAATAAGAGGAGTAACTGTCAAGTAAGTTTTTGTCTTACAAGTCATGAGACTTTCAAAATTCTGATTTGAGAGGCTATCCCTAATGTATAGACCAATTCTCTCCTCAGTCAGAGGTAAGGTTTCTCAGGCCATCTCTCCAGGACACCACCTCCCACCTGCCCTGTAGGGCCTGCACACTCCATCTCGCTGCCCCAAGTCACTGCCTGAAAGTTATAGACTTGTTTGAACCGTCTTTTTGTTTCCTGAGACTGTCTTCACTCCTGACCAATATCTTTCATTCCTAGGTTCATAATCCAAAGCTGCATTCCACTCTCTCACCCCAGGATGGATGAGAACTAGAGCAATATGTTTGCGTAGTGATGAAATTTGGACAAGACAGGTGCTTACAGGGCATCTCCGTGGGGACGTATTACAATCAACTGATCGTTAACGTGTCTAAAACGGAACTCAATGCATTTCCTCCAGAATCTCCCACCAGTAACTTGGTGAAGCTGGCAACTGTTTTTGCAGAGTCCCTTTCCCTGTGCAGTTCCAGGTTAGAGTGGGCCAAGAAAGGAATTTGGAGGCACCACTTGTGAACGCCATCATAGTTCAATGAGATGACCTGTGCAAGCAGAGGTGCCCGACAGGTTCCAGCTTGTCCTTGCTCTTACTCCAGCTCTTCCTCTGGACTGTAGGCCTTGTTGGCCAACAGCAGCCCCAGATCCACCAGCATCTGACTGCCTTTAGATCTCCAAAGGCAAATGCTTCTTCAAGACTTCTCCATCAGTCTCCTCTTTGAGGTCCTACCTCAGTGGCTGGACGTTTTTAGCTTCTCAGCTTGCCTGGTTAGGGATTTAACGCCCCTTCCCAGATGTTCAGTTGCTTCCACAGACTATGCACGGTCTAATTTCAGCAATGAATTTCTTATTCCATGAGTCCTAGGGTTCAGCTTTTACTGATTGAACCCTAGATGCTATAGATACCTCTGCCATTACCACCACCAGCACCCTGTTCTCTCTTTCTGGATGGATAGATGCAATCAATCACCAAGATCTGTCAGACCTCTCTCTTCAATATATCCCTCTACTCATCCACTTGTTTCCTTTCCCACTGTTCTAGGATACAAAAATATTTTGCCGGGATTACTTCACTGGCCTCTTAGGTGCTCTACCCATGTCCAGTCTGGTTGCTTCTCAATGTATTCTCCTCAGAGCAGGCGATCCAACTGTCTAAGGCTTGTTACTGGCTTGTCCTGATTCCTGGGATAAACTTAATGTGTTTGACAATGCTCTCCTTCCTTCCTTTGACCTCTGCTAATTTATCTAGCTTCCCTCTCATCATTGCCTCATCCCATGCCAATATGGGGTAGCGCCATTAAATCCTCGCCAGTTTGGTAGGACAGGGCATTTGATTGTTTTAATCTGAATTTCTTATTATTCAACTACTTTTTAAAAAAATATTTTAATTAAATTTTTTTTTTTTATTTTTGAGGGAGAGAGAGAGAGAGAAGCAGGGGAGGGGCAGAGGATCTCAGGCGGACTCTGTGGTGACAGCAGAGAGCTTGATGCGGGGCTCAAACTCATGAACCACAAGACCATGATCTGAGCCAAAGTTAGATGCTTAACCTACTGAGCCACCCAGGTGCCCCTATTCAATTACTTTTTAATTCATACCATGCATGTCAGTCCTACGTGTTCATTTCCATCAGTTGTATCATCTCCCCGCCACCACAAGTGTGGAAAGGAGTGAGGTGTGTTTCTTAAGCAAGTAGCGAGTCTCCTATAGGCTCTTGCTCCCTGGGGTAGGGTCAGGCACCTTGCAGGGTGGCTGCGGTATTCCCATCTCACCTCCACATCAGGTCAGGCGGGGATTAGGGTACTTGAAGAAGTTAGCTGGTGACTTAATGTGAACTTCTTTCCAGAGAGGCTAAGATAGAGAAAACATTGTCCTAAAATACTTCCCAAGGAAGAAGATGGGTGTATTTCTACGTAGGTTCTCAGCAGCTTGTTTTCTTCCAAAATCTATTTGTGGTCTGTTAATTTTATCTATTAAGTGATTATTTCATTTATGTTATTTTATTAACTTAAATATAAACATGTTGTATTTATATTTATTGATAGATTGGATACCCAATTAATGCATTCTCCTTTTTAATATATTCAAACCATACAGAAGTATATAGAGGAAAAGCAGAGGTCTACTTTTCTAAAGGTAACCATTGCCAAAAATCAGGTGTATGTTGTTCCAGACAGTTTCTATGTGTTTACATATATACATATAAATATAGACACAACCTATTTTCTTAATGTCTAGTCACTTATTTTGAGAAAGAGAGAGAGAGAGTGTGTGAGCAGGGCAGGGGCAGAGAGAGGGAGAGAGAGAATCCCAAGCAGCCTTCGCAAACTGTGAGATCATGACCTGAGCCAGGATCAAGGGTCTGATGCTTAACTGACTGAGCTACCAAGGCACCCCACAACCTATTTTTTTAAGTAAACTCTACCCCCAGTGTGGGGTGGACACAACCTATTTTTTAAAAAAATTTTAGGTCTATTTATTTACTTTTTTTTTAAACCAATTCTAAGTGGGACATGAACTAAGATTCTTTGTTTATTTTTATTATTTTTTTTAATGTTTATTTCTTACTGAGAGACAGAAACAGCACATGAGCAGAGGAGGGGCAGAGAGAGAGGGAGACACAGAATCCAAAGCAGGTTCCAGGCTCCAAGGGGTCAGCAGAGAGCCCGACATGGGGCTTGAACTCACAAACTGAGATCATGACCTGAGCTGAAGTCAGATGCTCAACTGACTGAGCCACCCAGGCGCCCCTCTATTTATTTACTTTTGTGGGGCGCCTGGGTGGCTCAGTCGGTTAAGCGTCTGACTTCAGCTCAGGTCACGATCTCGCGGTCCGTGAGTTCGAGCCCCGCGTCAGGCTCTGGGCTGATGGCTCAGAGCCTGGAGCCTGCTTCCGATTCTGTGTCTCCCTCTCTCTCTGCCCCTCCCCCATTCATGCTCTGTCTCTCTCTGTCTCAAAAATAAATAAAGGTTAAAAAAAACATTAAAAAAAAAGAAACATTTACTTATTTATTTTTGAGAGAGAGAGAGACAGTGTGAACAGAAGAGGGACAAAGGGGGGGAGAGAGAGAGAGCACGAGAGAGAGAGAGAGAGAGGGAGAAAGAGAGAGAATCCCAAGCAGGCTCCACACTATCAGTGCAGAGCCTGATGTGGGGCCTGAACTCGTGGACTGTGAGATCATGACCTGAGCTGAAGCTGAGAGTCTGATGCTTAACAAAATGAGCCACGCAGGTGCCCCTACACAACCTATTTTTTAAGTTTAGCTTTAATTTACATATTATCAATAGCACAAATTCTAAATGTACAGCATGATGAATTTTTATATGGGAATACACTTGTAGGTTCCATTAAATCAAGTTTCCTGTATTTTTAGAAATAACTGAGTAACATAACCACAAAATTATTCTGTAAATGCTTTCTTTCACTACCTAGTATGGGATGGGGACTTTTCAAGTTGGTAGCTATCAACTTACCCTGTTTGTTTTATGATTTCCTTTTTCTTTTTCTTTTTTTAAAGTGGGCTCTGTGCCCAGCATGGGACTTGAACTCATGACCCAGATATCAAGAGTCACATGCTCTACCAACTGAGCCAGTCAGGAGCCCCCACCAACTTGCCCTATTCTTTTTAACTGCTGTATTATGTTCTATGATAAATGTAAAAATGTAACATTATTTAACTATTACCTATAATAATGTAACTATTTTTGCTATAATGAGCAAACCTGCAATGAGTATGAGCACATTTACAGTCTTGCTGCACGTGTTGGTGCTTGTTGAATGTTCAAACCACAGAAAGTCTGACTAGGTGATTATTCTTCATAGTATTGCTATTTTATTTTACATACACGCTTAAAATGTTACTTTATGCCTATTTATTATTTTATTTTATTTTTTATATGTGTGCTTATTCATTCTTTTAAAAATGAATGAGGCAGCATTGTTTATAGTGCTTAAAAATAAGTGATTAGTTTGCTAAATGACTTGTCAATACAGTGGCATACTATAAAGCTTATACAAACAAACTGATTTATTTAGAAAAAGTCCAGTGAATATCGTTTGATTAAAAGGAGACTACATAGCAGCATAAGTAGGGTGAGCTCATTTTTGTAAAATTGTACAGATGCATAAAGAAATAGCTAGAAAGATGTTTACCAAACTGATATTAGTGTTATCTTTGGAAGAGATTTTTACTTTTTTATTTTTGTCAATTTATATAGATTTTTATTTATTTTTATTTTTATTTTTTAGTGTTTATTTTTTGAGAGAGAGAGAGCAGAGGAAGGGCACAGAGAGAGGGAGACACAGAACCCAAAGCAGGCTCCAGGCTCTGAGCTGTCAGCACAGAGCCCAACGCGGGACTCGAACCCACAAGCCATGAGATCATGACCTGAGCCAAAGTTGGCCACTTAATCGACTTAGCCACCCAGGCACCCCATGATTTTATATAAATTTTTAAATGAACATATATCATTTTCCCTAAATAATTATGGTACTTTCAAATAAATAAATCTTCCCTTTTTATATTTTTACGTAAAAACTTCATACATTTTTATTAAAAAAATAAATCATACTTAAACAATAAACAAACAAACAAGTAAATAAATTTGGGGCTCCTGGCTGACTTAGTTGGTAGAATATATGACTCTTGATCTCAAGGTTGTGAGTTGAAGCCCCACATTGGGTGTAGAGATAACTTAAAAATAAAATCTTTTAAAAAATGTATTTAAAAGAAAAGCAATTATAAAGCTTGAACTTGCTTCTTATTACAGTGTAAAATGTAAGCTAGTAAGTGGATTCTCAAGTCAAAGTGTTCTTTTCTTCCTTCCTTGATCCATCAACCAAAGAGAGGCTCCCTGGACAGCATGAATCCTTCCAGTATGGGTCAGAAAACAAGTTGGTTGTATGTTTTATATTCTCGTATTATAGATCTACTGTTCTATACTTGGCTTTTTCACTTAGCAGTAATATTGTTGACCCTGTTCCATATCAGTTCATATAGATCTACCTTATTCTTTTTTAATAGCTACGTAATATTCTATTCTATGATTGTACAAAAAGGGATTTAATGTTTTCTGTATTGATGAACACTGAGTCTGGTAATAACACTTGCCTTTGCAAACAATGCTGCACCAAAAAAATCCTGGACATATACTCGTTTGGTAAATTCCAGGTAGTAGCATTCCTCTATTAGTGACTAAGTACATTTTGAATTTTCCAAATTTATGTAACAACCCTTTATTGAAGATATACTATGTGTCAGGCACTGTTTTTAGCCTGGGGATACCATATGAGGAAAACAAATTTCTTCCTACAAGGAACGTATATTCCAAATATTGCCAAATAGCCATCTACACATTTTATACCAATTTGTACCATTTTTCTGAGTTTTATTTCCTCTATTCTGATTAAGAATGGGCACAAAAGAGAAAAATGGGAGTTTTTTTTAATGTGTATTTATTTGTTTGTTTGTTTTTAGAAAGATAGAGACAGCACAAGCAGGGGAAAGGCAGAGAGAGAGGGAGACTGAGAATCCCAAACAGGTCGTGCACTGTCAGCACAGAGCCGGACGCAGGGCTTGAACTCACGAACAAGATCATGAGCTGAGCTGAAATCAAGAGTCTGTGGCTTAACCAATGAGCCACCCAAGCGCCCCCCAAAATGGGACCTTACTAATATTTCTTTTCATTTTAAATTAAGAGAAAGGTTGATGTTTTTATACATATTTGTAGGGCCCTAAACTTTTTCTTTGAAACTAATGATTCAGATACTTTCTCCCCTCTTGCATTATTAATATTTTTCTCACTGATTAAAAATCAATCTTCTGTAATAGTAAACTTTTAGTATATACATTATTTTTCTATGTGGTTTAAATTTTTCTTAATAAACATGCATAATTTTTCTGAAAACAACAAAACTACTTTTAAACACATAAATAGCCAACACAGGATAGAACAAAGCTGGAGAACTGACCCTACCCAACATCAAGACTTACTCTAAAGCTACACTAATCAAGGCCGCGTGGTATTGGTGAAAGAATAGACAAAGAGATCAACGGAACAGAATGGGGAGCCCAGAAATAAACCTGCACAAAATAGCCAACTGATCTTTAACGAGGGAGCAAAGGCGATTCAATGGAGAAAGGGTAATCTTTTCAACAAATGGTGCTGGAACATCTGGACATCCTCAAACACAAAACTAAACAAAAAAAATTGAGACATAGATCTAACACTTTACACGAAATTAACTCAAAGTGGTTCAGACACCTCAATTTAAAGCAGAAAGGTATAAAATCCCAAAAAATAACATAGGAGAAAATCTAGTAACGTTGGGTTTGGCGATGACTTTTTAGATATGAAAACCTCGGGGCGCCTGGGTGGCGCAGTCGGTTGGGCGTCCGACTTCAGCCAGGTCACGATCTCGCGGTCCGGGAGTTCGAGCCCCGCGTCAGGCTCTGGGCTGATGGCTCGGAGCCTGGAGCCTGTTTCCGATTCTGTGTCTCCCTCTCTCTCTGCTCCTCCCCCGTTCATGCTCTGTCTCTCTCTGTCCCAAAAATAAATAAACGTTGAAAAAAAAAATTTTAGATATGAAAACCTCAATCCATGCAAGAAAAATTGATAAGTTGAGCGTCACTGAAATTAACAAGTGATCTGCAAAATACACTACCAGAATGGAAAGACAAACCACAATTTGGGAGAAAATACTTGTAAAACACATATTTGACAAATGACTGGTATTCAAAATATGCAAAGAACTCTCGAAACTCCACAATAAAAAAATGAAACAACTGGATTTAAAAATGGGCATAAGATCTGAACGGATCCTTCACCAAAGAAAATACACAAATGGCAAATAAGCATAGGAAATGGTGTTTAATACCTGTGTGTCATTAGAGAATTACAAATGGAAACAATGAGCTGTCAGTACACACCTATTAGAATGGCTGAAATCCAAACACTGATAGACCTCTCTTCTATCAAAGAGAGAGAGGGAGAGCGAGAGGGAGAGCAAGCGAGAGAGGGGAGATGGTGTAGAGTAGCAGGAACTCTCATTTCTTGCTGGTGGGAATTTAAAACAGTACAGTCACTTTGGAAGACAGTTTTGCAGTTTCTTATAAAACTAAAAATATATTTACTGTACGATCTAGCACTTACACTCCTAGGTATTTACTCAAATGAGTTGAAACTTTACATACACAAAAACAAAAAACAAAAAACCTGCACATGAATGCTTCCAGCAGCCTTCATAATTGCCAAAACTTGAAAGCCACCAAGATGTCCTTCAGTGGTGAATGGATAAATAAACTGTGGTACATCCATGCAGTGGAATAGTATTCAGTGATGGAGAGAAATGATCTATCAGGCGAAGAAAAGACCTAGACAAATCCCCAGAGCATATGACTAAGTGGAAGAAGCAGATGTGAAAAGGCTACCTATCCTATGACTCTAGCTACATGACATTCTAGAAAAGGCAAAACGATGGAGATAATAAAAGGATCAAGGAGCTGGGAGGAGAGAGGGATGAATGGATGGAGCACAAGAGATTTTTAGAGCAGTAAAACTATTCCGAGTGATATTGTAATGGTGGATACAAGTTATTATACATTTGTCAAAACTTATAGAGCGTACAATGCAAAGAATGAATTTTAATGTAAACAATGGGTTTCGTTCATAATAATGCATCAATATTGGCTCACCAATTATAACAGATGTATCACCCTAATGCAAGATGTTAACAATATGGAGGGAAGGGAGTGAGGTGCATATGGGAAATCTACTTTCTGCTCAGGTTTTCTGTAATCCCCCAAATGCTCAAATATAAGTTTACTAATAAAATAATATGTGGGTGGAAGTACAAACACTCTAGCAAAATGTCTTTCTGCAAATGTAGCCCATAATTTTATTTTCCAAACTCATGTCTAAAACAGACAAACAGTAGAGGTTACAGGAAAATAGAAGATAGATTATGTTGGGAAGTCTGACCACACGGGAGGAGAATCCCTTTATTATAAGACGGCTGTAGCGATTATTCATTTTATCTACTGAACACCTACAGGAATAGGCATTAGATCTGCATAAAGGCCAACGGCAGGTGTCTGTGCTTAAGGAGTTCAGTGTAATGAGGGTAGACACACAGATGCAGTAATGGATAACAGCAACATCAGTGAGGGAACTATTTCTGTTCTTTTTTTTAAGTTTATTTTTGAGAGAGAGGGGAGGAAGGGTGAGTGGGGGAGGGACAGAGAGACAGGGAGAGAGAGAGAACAGGAGAGGATCAGAGAAAGAGGGAGAGAGAGAAACCCAAGCAGGCTCCGCACTGTCGGTGTGCAGCCTGACACGGAGTTCAAACTCATGAACTGTGAGAACATGAGCTGAGCTGAAATCAAGACCCAGATGTTTACCCAGCTGAGCCACCCAGGCACCCCAGCGCAGGGACTATTTCTAAGTATTTCATCCACATTTTCTTACATCCATACAATGCTGCAGACACTATTAACCTATTTTACAAACAAAAACCCCAAGCTCTGGAAGGTGAGTTAACTTGCTTGAGGTAAGTGACAGAGTTGACAATCAAGTTCAAGAGTGTTGACCAGCAAAATGGGTGATGTTTCTATCATGCCAGGGGCAGAGGTAAAGTCAGTTCATTTTGGAAGAAGGAGACATTCAGTGATTCACGTTGCTTAAGGAGTTGGATTCCGGTTTGAAACTTCTGAAGTTCAAATACATTCACAAGTCTTTTGTCTCATATTCACTCTTCCTTTCTTGCCTTCTTCCCACCGGAGTGAATTCTTTGGTTTGTCATTCTCCCAACTGAAGGTCAAACGACTCCATGTGGCTCAACAGAAAGATGGCCAGACTAGAAAATACTGAAAGCCAAGCTCTCTAGGGGCCTGCCCTTGTTCGGCTTAACCCTGTCAAATTCGTTTCCTAGATGTTCCACAACCATGATTGTAAAAGTTGAGGCAGCAGGCACCAGCCTGTGTGGAAGAGAGCTATATTTACTGGTCCTTGAGGAGCTGTCTCTTTGGATATCACAGACATTCTGGGACAGCTTGTTACAGTTGAGGGCTTCTGGGCCTGTGGCAGAGAAAATGGAGTGGGTGGTTTGCTGAAGTTTTTATAAATACCCCAGTATTTATTTAATGGTAGAAACACACAGAGAGAACACACAGAGCATTAGAGGAGAGAACACAGCTTAGCTCCATTCATCCTCTGGGCCCCGGACCAAGCACTTCCAGTCTGTTCTGAGGATTTGCTTCTAGAGCCAGCTGCAGCCCTGTATCTGGGGAAGTCACCTGCCTGACTGCTGCAGAAGGAAGGAAGGAAGGAAGGAACGGGGAACAATGAAGCCCTTGTTAAAAGCCAAGTTTTTTGTTGCTGTTTGGTTTTGGTTTTTAAGTTTATTTTCCAATCATGTCACTCCTCTGCTTAAAATCTTTTAGTAGCTGGTCACTGCTTCTAGGATAAAGGTCAAAAGCCCTGATACGGCAGATGAGGCTCTTTAGAGCCTGATTTTCAGCCTCACCTCTCGCTCTCCACTTTCCTTTTCTTTAAAGTTCCTCAAACGTGTCCATGCTCTGCCCACCTCAGGCCTATACATGCTATTCCCTCAAGCTGGAATGCTTTTCCCTCTGCTGGCACTAATTTAGCTCATTCTTCATTTCTCAGCTGAAACATCACTTCTACGAGCTGAACTTGAGAATGATCAGAAAGGTGTTTCCAGGGGCGCCTGGGTGGCGCAGTCGGCTAAGCATCCGACTTCAGCCAGGTCACGATCTCGCGGTCCGTGAGTTCGAGCCCCGCGTCGGGCTCTGGGCTGATGGCTCAGAGCCTGGAGCCTGTTTCCGATTCTGTGTCTCCCTCTCTCTCTGCCCCTCCCCCGTTCATGCTCTGTCTCTCTCTGTCCCAAAAATAAATAAACGTTGAAAAAAAAAATTAAAAAAAAAAAAAAAAAGAAAGGTGTTTCCAGGGACCTCGCATGAATCCTCCTCCTTGCAAACACCTTCCCAACTCCTTATGCTTTTCCTTTCTTCAAGTTTCTAACAATGTCTCTGTGTGATCATTTAATTCATGTCTGTCTCTCCATTTCTGTCTTGCTTACCATTTTAGCCCCAGAGCCAAAGCATAGACGTTTAGTAGATAGGTCTGCCATGCAACAAGAGTTCCATAAATATTTGTTAAAGAAATGAACAAATGAAATAAGTATTTGAGCACTTAAATATTCAGTTTTTGATAAAGGGAGTAAAAAAAGATCCTGGATATTTTCTCTCTTTCTTAGTTGTGCCTTAGTCTATAGATACATTCCACAGAAGCTGGCCAAGAGTAGGACCAAGAGAAAGGAGAATATAATATCAGAAGCTCTTAGACTCTGCTGCTGGGAACCTGGTCACCAAACAGTCTGACCCTGTGCTGGCCAATATGGTAGCCACTAACCATGTGTGCTGTTTAACGTTTTTTTTTTTTTTTTTTTAATTTATGTATTTATTTTGAGAAAGAGCACAGAAGTGAGGGAGGGGTGGAGAGAGAGGGAGAGAGAGAATCCCAAGTAGGCCCTGTGCTATTAGAGCAGGTTTGTGGGGCTCGATCCCACAAACCATGAGATCATGACCTGAGCCAAAATCAAAAGTCAGACACTTACCTGACTGAGCCACCCAGGCCCACCCATGGTGCTGTTTAAATTTAAACTAGTTAAGGGGCACCTGGCTGGCTCAGTCAGTAGAACATGGGATGCCTAATCTTGGGATCAATGTTCAAGCCCCACATTGGGTGTCGAGCCTACTTAAGATAAAAGAAATAAACTAGTTAAAATGAAATAAAATTAAAATTTCATCAGTTAATCAAGTGAAAACTTCATCAGTCTCACCAGCCATGTTTCATATGTCAACAGTCACACATGGTCAATAGCTACCATATTGGACTGTGCGGGGGTAGCACATTTTCATTACCACAGAAAGTTCTACTGAATAGTGCTGCTCTAGAATGAAAAATACCTCTTGTGCACAGGACACAGGAATCTCAACAGGCTGACAGAAGAAAGCCTACTTTCCTTTCTGCTTTCAGATCAGGAGGTGGGGGACAAGGCCTGCAGCCATTACAGTTACTATGTCTATTACACGTAATTTCTAGGTGCTGCAGCGGAAGGTCCTTCATCTATAAGCAGGACTCCTAAGTGCTCCCCATGAGAGTTGTTATAAAGATAAAGTTAGTTATAACACTTGTTTAGGCCTTTAGTTCTCCATAAATGGCAGCCACACTTGTTACTGGCTGAAGGTTACCTGTTAAGAGCCGGAGAGACTCGGGTACAAATTATTTAGCTTCTCTGAGGCTCAAGTTCCTCATCCCTACAATGGGGGTAATTAATAACTTGAACATCCTGGTGAGGATGAGAACATCCAGGTAAGGATAAGTAAAAAGCCCTGCACACAACGCCTAGGATATAGTAAGTACCCCCAAACGGTTAGCTATTCTTATTTTATTATTCAATGCTACAAATTTTAGTTTCTCGAATTGCCTTAGAAATTGGATTCCAGCTGTTAAAATCATCCCAGGTGTGTGTCTGAAGATATGCTGATGTGGCCAGTAGTGCGAACTTTCTGAAACTTCCATTTGGTTTTGCCAAGGGCTGGCAGCCTAACCTGTAAGTCAAACTGCTGGCAAGAGGGGTGCCTGGGTGTCTCAGTCAGTTGAGCGTCCGACTTCGTCTCAGGTCATGATCTCAAGGTTCGTGAGTTCTAGCCCCACATCGGGCTCTGGCTGACCGCTCAGAGCCTGGAGCCTGTTTCAGATTCCGTGTCTCCCTCTCTCTGCCCCTCCCCTGCTCACGCTCTGTCCCTGTGTCGAAAATAAACAAACATTAAAAAAAATTTTTTTTAAAAGAACCAGTTACATTCCCTTTAACCACACCCACATTTCTGAGATGTCCCCGACTTCTCATTAGGCCAAGATGTGCCTGACATAGGCTATATGTCAGAATTCTACTAAAAAGTATTGGTCATCGTAAATGATTGAATTTTATCTAATTTTTCTCTTTGGGCCACAGCTAGATTCCAATGTTGCCTGTCAATTCTGCTGTCTCTCAAATTCTAGACCTATTTCCATGAAGCAACTGAATTCCTAACAGGATATGTATGTTTGTATTTGGAGGATAGAGGGGGGAAAAAGAGAAAGCGAAATGATTTTTAATCTGATGTCAAGTTAAAAGCAAGAGAAGGAAGATGGGGTGGCAAGAGGGAACCCCTAATGTTTACTGAATACTCACCATTTGCCAGAAAAAGTTATTTTTATTTTTTATGGACTTTCTTTTTTTTCTTTGTCTTTTTTCATTTAATTTTTAATTCAAAGTAATACATGTACATAAGTCAAAATGTAATTGTATTTAAAGTGCACAAATTTGGGGGCGCCTGGGTGGCTCAGTTGGTTGAGCGGCCAACTTTGGCTCAGGTCATGATCTCACGGTTCGTGAGTTTGAACCCCGCATCAGGCTCGCTGCTGTTGGCTCAGACCCCCCTTCAGATCCTCTATCCCCCTCTTCTCTGCCCCTCCCCAGCCCCCCTCTCAAAAATAAGTAAACATTAAAAAAAATTAAAGTGTACAAATTTTGAATGTATTTTCTCTCAAAAATGTGAATGACAATACACGTAAAAAAATGTTTTTAAATTATTTTTCACTTACAAAAATGCTATCTTCTAAAATATTCAAAATGACCTACCAAAGCTAAAAGGCAAGATGAAGTTAAAATCGCTATCAAATTTCTAGTCAAAGGTATGAAAATAAGCTACAGGTTTTATTGGCTTTTTAGAAAGTTCAGCGAAGTCTTAAATAATTTTATAAAACTGTTCACAGTGTACACATCGAATGTTCACCTATTTGCCAAAGAAAAAACTTGCCATGCTTCCCATACGTAATGTTTACCCCGTACCCATATGAGGGTAAAAACTTGTGTAATATTACCAAATGTTCCTCAGACACCGCAGCGTGAGGGAACACCGTGCTAAGTGATGAGGATCTTCAGAAGCATGAACTGGAGGACAAAGGGAAGGAAGACAAGGGCCGCTTGGCACTCTGGGAAACAATACTTTGTATGCAAGAGCCTTTTGCATTCACACTAAGAAGGCGGCTTTGACAAGTTAATTTGTCTTTCCTCTTACCTAAGCATTTCTGCCACTCAGATCCTACTTGCATTTCCACACTGTGTCTCTCTCACACAGAAGATTTCTCAGTATTGTGACGCAGGCGCCTTCTGCTTGAGGATCTGGGACAAGAAAGGCAGGGAAGTGAGTCTCCTTAGGGTTTGAGATGGTTAGGTTAGATGAAAGGATGAATGTCTAGGTTTACACGGTGGCCCGGTCTAAGGGCTCAGAGCAAGTGACCAGAGACAGAGAGTCCCTCCCCCACTCTGCTTTTGCGTGTTTATGACAGGAGAGACTCTACATACTATGGGTCCCAGAGCAGGGACTCCTCTTGCCTGAGGCTAAGGGTGACGCTGGCTGCTTTAAAAACTAATTAGAGAGCGTGCTATCTTTAATGGGATACCAAACTGTTCCTCAAAACACTACAGTGAACTTTCAGTAAAGATGGACCTATAAGGTCATGCTGTCAGGAACTCCTGCTCCAGACATTTCACAATGGTGGTTTAAAAATGGCACACAAAGAGAAAATTTTAATAAGCTGCTGGCCACTCCTTCACACTTGACTCGGCAATTGGTTGAGAGGCAACAGGACTTACATGTGAAAGGTAATGATAAAACTCAACGAACACACAGGAGAATATCTTCACGAACTGGGTCAGGCAAAGGGTTTTTAAATGGAAGACAAAAGCACTAAATACAGCAGAGAATATTAATAAGCCAGACCAAGAAGGAAGAGTATCTGTTCATCAAAGGATACTATTAAGAGAGTGAAAGGACCAGTCTCAGACTAAGAGAAGATGTTTGCAACGTATAGATCCATTGAAGGAGTCAAATCCAAAATATACGTTAAAAATCTACCAAATCGGGGTGCCTGGGTGGCTCAGTCGGTTAAGCGGCCGACTTTGGCTCAGGTCATGATCTCACGGTCCGTGAGTTCGAGCCCCGCGTCGGGCTCTGTGCTGACAGCTCAGAGCCTGGAGCCTGTTTCCGATTCTGTGTCTCCCTCTCTCTGACCCTCCCCCCGTTCATGCTCTGTCTCTCTCTGTCTCAAAAATAAATAAACGTTAAAAAAAATTTAAAAATAAAAATCTACCAAATCAATAATAATAATAATAATAATAATAAAAGACGAACTAATTTTAAACTGGGTAAAAGACGTGAAAGGGTATTTATTTTTTATGGACTTTCTTTTTTTTCTTTGTCTTTTTTCATTTAATTTTTAATTCAAAGTAATACATGTACATAAGAAGGAATCTGAAATGCCCATAAGCAAATGAAAACATGCTCAACATTACTCTGCATGTTGGAAATGCTAATTAAAACCACAAAGAGCACTCTATAGCCACCAACATGGTGAAAACAAGAGACTGATGATACCACAGTTTGATGAGCACGTGCAGCACTATTGTTTTCATATAATTCAGATAGCAGTATAAACTGGTACAGCCACTTTGGAAAATTGACGGTGCTGGTCAAAGCTCAATGTACACTTGCCCTATGATCCAGCCACCATACCCCTAGCTACGGGAGAAATGAGTGTATATGAGTACAAAAAAAGTATTATAAGAATATTCATACTGGGGTGCCTCGGTGGCTTAGTCTGTTAAGCGCCCAAGTCTTGATTTCAGCTCAGGTCATGATCTTACAATCGTGAGATCGAGCCCCGTGTTGGGCTCTGCACTGAGTATGGAGCCTGCTTGGGATTCTCCCTCTTCCTCTCTCTCTCTTTCTGCCCTTCTCTCTCTCTGCCTCTCAAAAATAAATAAATAAAAATAAAATAAATAAAAAGAGAATATTCATAGCACCTTTATTCATAGTAGTAAGGAACTGGAAATGTTCATCAATAGGAGAATGGATAAGCTGTGGTATAATCATATAATGGAACATCACACAAGAGTAAAAAGAAGTGACATATGGCTACATGGAACAGCATGATGGATGTCATAAATATAACTGTATTCAAAAAGGAGACTTACAACAAGAGTTCATGATGTACGATTATGGTTCTATGAAGTTCAAGAATAGGCAAGACTAATCTAGAATGATAAAGCCAGAATAATGATTGCCTTAGGGTACTAACTAGAAAGGGGCAAAAGGGAGACTTCTTGGGTATTGGGAATGTCCTATAACTTAATCTGGATCATGAGTGGCCAAGTATATGCACATATAAAAATTCATTGAGTGGGACCGTTACAATTAGTACCCTTAACCTAATAGATATATATCTTTAAAAAAAAAAAGTCTACTAAAAAAATAGAATAAGTATCCCAGAACAATATCTCAGCATCTGTTTTCACCAACTGAAAGAAGTCTGAAGAGGATTTTGCTTTTACAAAAGAAGCTCATTACCATACTAATGTAGGTCTTTCATAAAAGTTAAGTGGCAGAACATGAACTTTCCAGAAGTGGGGGAAACCTGTCTTCAGAATGTTACAGAAAATCTAGATTCTTTGAAAGTTTGATTTTTAAAAATGTTTATTCCCTGCTTAGGCTCTGTCTCTATCTCAAAAATAAATAAACATTAAACACACACACACACACACAAAGACAAAATACGGGCGCCTGGCTGGCTCAGTCGGTTAAGCGTCTGACTTCAGCTGAGGTCATGATCTTCCGGTTTGTGGATCTCCCGGTTTGTGAGTTCGAGCCAAGTCGAATTCTGTGCTGACAGCTCAGAGCCTAGAGCCTGCTTCAGATTCTGTGTCTCTCTCTCTCTCTGCCCCTCCCCTGCTCGCACTCTGTCTCTCTGTCTCTCTCTCTCAAAAATAAATAGAGAGAGAGAACATGAGTTGGGGGAGACAAAGAGAGGTGGAGAGAGAGAATCCCAAGCAGACTCTGAGTTGCCAGTGCAGAGCCAGATGTGGGGCTTGATCCCACCCACTGGAGATTATGACCTGAGCTGAAACCAAGAGTCAGATGCTCAACCAACTGGGCCGCCCAAATTCCCCAAGTTGGATTTTAAGTAGGCTCTACACCCAACATGGGGCTTGAACTCACAACACTGAGATCAAGAGTTACATGCTCTAATGACTGAGCCAGTCATATACCCTGAAAATTTGATTTTTAAATATAATATTCAAGTTACTCAAAGAGATACTCACATATTGCCTTTGACAAGTAGCCATTTAGCCTGAATTCAGAAGAAAGAAGTCTTCATTTCTTTTGCTTACTTTGTACCTTTATTGCAAATGGTAGGTAGGCTGGTAAATAAACGTGTCAGTATTTAAAACAAAACAATGGGGAAAAAAACCTTTTTTGACAAGGGCAATGCTCAGCCAAATACATTTGGGACTACTCATATTTAATGTGGGAAATTCTTATTAGGAACAACTAAAAATACAAATGAATAAAATAGCACTAATGACAGATTATGGAGTTGAGATTGTATTTGGGGCATGGCTAAGACACATTGTAGAAAAGATGATTCAATTGCATAAATGCTTGAAAACTAGGGAAAAATAATTTATGTCTCCATCCCCTAGGATTCATTTTATAATTATTTTTCAGTAATGTTTCCTTAGAAGGAAAACTTTTATTTTGGAGGTTATTAAAATAAATGTGCAGTAATCACAGTCACTTTCTCTCGTGGGAATTTGGCCCAAAGAGCTCCATGGAAAGGCATCTACCTCACATGCCTTTATTTTATGGTCACGTCAAGCCGCTATCTCTAAAAACAGGTGGCCGTGTCAGAAAGGATGCCAGGCATTGACTACACACAGGGCTAAACCTCCTTCTCATAATACCTGACCCAGACTCTGCCCTTGGAGTCTGGGCCCTCAGTGGGGACAGTTTCAGTCTATCTGTGGTTTCAGGCTTGCCGGTGCTTTACAGATGCTGTATTGGCTTGATAGGAAGGAATATGGCAAAAGTGAAGGCTCCATGGAAGGAAAGAGCTTCCTGAGTTTGGCTGGAGTATACGATACATCGGGGAGAAGGGCTAGGACAGATTGCACTTGCTGAATGGATTATGGAGTTGAGATTGTGTTTTAAACGTTATGAGAAGCCATTAAAAGGCTTCACGCAGGGAATTATGGGATCAGGTTTGCACTTACAGTTTTCAATGGTAGAGGGAATTGGTAGAGGAAGGGCAAAAGCAGAGACAAGTTAGGAAGCTGTTATTAGTAGTCTGGGTGAGAGAGGAGAGCTGTGGAGATAAATATGAACAGATGGAATATAGAGTTTAAAGGTAGAGATGATGGGGCACGTGGGGGCTCAGTCGGTTTAAGAGCCCAACTTGGGCTCAGGTCATGATCTTGTGGTTCATGAGTTCATGGGTTCATGGGTTTGAGCCCTGTGTAGGGCCCTGTGCTGACAGCTCAGAGCCTGGAGCCTGCCTCAGATTCTCTGCTTCAGATTCTGTGTCTTCCTCTCTCGCTCTGCCCCTCCCCCACTTGTGTGCATGCTCTCTCTCTGTCTCTCTCTCTCACAAATAAGTAAATGTTAAAAAAAAAAATAAGGTAGAAATGACTACTAGTACTTACTAAGAAATTTGAGTGAGGACCTGGGGATATAAATGAGAAAATGAGAAAAATTAGTTTTATTCTTAAGGATGCCCAGTGAAAGACAAGTATATATGAGTTTGCTATGTATCTTTCTGCTGTTTTTGCATTTTTTTAAAAAATTTTTTAACGTTTATTTATTTTTGAGACAGAGAGAGACAAAGCATGAATGGGGGGGGGGCAGAGAGAGAGGGAGACACAGAATCAGAAGCAGGCTCCAGGCTCTGAGCCATCAGCCCAGAGCCTGATGCGGGGCTCGAACTCACGTACCGCGAGATTGTGACCTGAGCTGAAGTCGGACGCTTAACCGACTGAGCCACCCAGGCGCCCCTGTTTTTGCATTTTTACATGCACCCACTGGACATATGCAGAATTGTGCTTATATGTCAGTGTGCCTGTTTTTAATACAAATGGTATTATACTGTACAGGGTTCATTCAATAGTACTTCTTGGAGATCTATTTCTGCTATTACATTTGTATAAAGGTTGTCATTTGTAACAGCCACATCATGTACTATAGTATTAATATGCCAGAAGTAAACCCCAGTGGTCAAACTGCCCCCTACAATTCCTATTCCCCAAGCCCTTCATTTTCTAATTGTGGCTTCCTTACCTCAGTAAATGGTGTTAACCTAAATAAAGAGGTAAATCGAGGCAAGTTTGAATGACTAGAAATCGAACTGTTTTGGGAATAGCAGAGGAATTGCCAATCAGGAAACATACGTTGCAGCAAGCTGCAGGTGTGTCCATTGAGGGCTTGGGGTGGGCTGTGTTTATGGGCAGGGAGGAAGTCCGGCCAGAGTCCAAGCAGTTAAGTTTGTTAAGTTTGTTGGCTTTGAGGATGGGTGACAAGAGATTCTTTCCTTCTTTCTTTTTTAAGTTTATTTTTCTATTTTGAGAGAGAGAGCGAGAGAGAGAGAGAGAGAGAAAGCATTAGCGGGGGGCGGGGGGCAGGGAGAGAAGGAGAATCCGAAGCAGGCTCTGAGCTGTTAGCACAGAGCCCCACGTGGGGCTTGATGTGAGGCTCGAACTTACGAACTGTGAGATCATGACCTGAGCTGAAATTAAGGGTCAGACACTTGACCCACTGAGGCACCCAGGTGCCCCTGGGAAAGGATTCTTATTGCATAATCATTGGTCAGGAGATAAGTCTCGGTCTTCTATAAATCAGGTATTTCCAGGAAATCATTCTCAGTTCTTAAGTTCTGTTCTTCTGAGGATGCATGCGTGAGATTCTCCATTTTGTATCTTCTGGTTCCGTTTTATTTAATTTGTTTATTAAGTAAACTCTATCCCCAATGTGGGGTTCAAACTCACAATCCCGAATATCGAGACTCACATGCTCTACCAACTGAGCCAGCCAGGTGCCTGCTCTGGTTCCATTTTAAATTAAAATCCTTCCACGGTTGCCAATACTTCACAAACCAAAACATTGCCTTTTGTTTTCTTGGTACTCACTTTGTAAAAGGGCCCTGCATGTAGGAACTTACTGAGTGCTCACAACAGCCTGATTATGAGGAGGCAGCAAGACTTCTGAATCCTTTGCCCTTGAAATGTCCCTGCCTGGTGTTCCTAACACACTTTGAATAGGCCTTGAAACTGTGGGCCTTCAGCCTAAGGCAGTATGTCATCTGGGTGCTCTGAGTGGGGAAATAATGAAAAATAATGTTCAGCTGATGTCACAAGCCATTCACCATTCAGACAGTGATGGTTTTCAGGCTGGATTGAAATGAATTTGTTTTCTTCTGCTTCAAAACATCCTGGAAATAGCCTGCCTCCTGAGTTCTGGGGCTGGCTGGGGAGGGGGCAGGTGATGGGTGAGTTAATCTTAAAGCTAGCGTACTCCTCCAACATTTTATTATGAAAAATTTCAAACGTACAGAAGAGTTGAAAGAATGGCACAGTGATCACTCCTATCCCCACTACCTAGATTCACTTATTTACATTTCACTGACTTGTTTCATTACCTAATCTGTTCATCTGCCTATTTGCCCCTTCACAAATATATCAATTCATCTTAATTTTTATTTTATTTTGTTTTATTTGAGAGAGAGAGAGAGAGAGAGAGAGAGAGAGATGGCACGAGCAGGGGAGAGGGGCAGAGGGAGAGAGAATCTTTTTTTAAAAATGTTTTCACTTTTTAAATTTATTGTTTTTTAAATGTTTATTTGAGATGGGGGAGGGGCAGAGAGAGAGAGAATCCGAGAGAGAATCCCAAGCAGGCTCTGCACTGACAGTGCAACTCGGGGCTCCAGCTTTGGAACTGTGAGATCATGACTTGAGCCAAAATCAAGAGTCAGACGCTTAACTGATTAAACCACCCAGGTGCCCCTCACCTTATTTTTTGATGCATCTCAAGGCAAGCTGCAGATATCATGATGCTGCACCTGTAAACTTTCAGCATGGTCATCATTAACTAGGGTTTAATATTTATAACTTTTAAAGAATATTTGAGGGAAATTTATATCCAGTAAATGCATAAATCTCCAGTGGAGCATCCCATAAGTTTGACAAACGCCTACCTGCGGAACCCAAACCTCCACTGGTATCTGCCAACATCGTGATGTTAGACTTTGTTCAGAGGTTCACAGCCCTTAAGATTCTTGTTCTGCTGTGGGGAGAATGGCAATTAATCTGCGAAACCTCAGTTAAGCCAGGAGAGGAGAGGTAAGGAGAAGCACATCAAGCATGCCAGGGACTGTCCTGATGGAAAGTGACTGGAGTCTGCCATTTCCCCCTTTAGGTTGGACTCAAGTTGGGAGAGGCTCTTTCCTTTTGTGTGGTCTACTGTCGCGGTTTAGATATGCAAACTTTTTATTTTTCATTTTAATGTGTCACTGCATTAAAAGTCAAAAGAACACAGAGACGCTGGGAAAAGAATAGAGAAAATTAACTGGAAAAAAACGGGACGGCAAGGGGAATGTTTCCAGAGAAAAGCGCATTCCTTAAGGCATCTCTGGCCGAGAGCTACATGGCATGCAAAGAATTTAATAATGCGCACATTATGACCCATATTACATAAAAATTATGACTCCTATTATGAAAGCACCGCACTTGTGAAGGGACCTGAGAAATAGCGTTGGGCTTTTAAAACTGTTTTAGAAAGGCCGACCAAGGCGCACAACTTTCAAATGAAAAACCGGAATGTGCGCACCACCCTCATTGTCATCAACAATGAAAAGGACAGTTCTCAACCATAGTTGAAAACGCTGAGTCGAGGTTTTGTTTTGTTTTGTTTTTTTAATTGTTTTTTAAGCGTGAGGCCCAAATCAACAGTCATTCTTTGGGATGCGGCTTAAATTTTTTTCCTGGTTGGTAGGAATGCTAGTGATACCAATTTTGAAAACTATGGAACATTATACAAAGAAAATAACAAGGTTATAATCCCATCAATGCAGAGATGAGGCCCGTTAACAAACTTTTTGAATTCAAACTTTTCCCACTGCGAACAGTTTTCATTTTGCTAGTGCTTTTAGACAACCGTTCTTTTTAACCACCAGAGCTTCTTAAAACAAATTACAGAAAGTACTGATAAACACTTTTTTTTCCCCCTCTGGCAGACGGGATCCAGGAATTGCTATAGGGAGAAAGCGTTCTTAATTAAAAAAAAAAAAAAAGTTGCATAGAAAAGTATTTAAAAAGAGAAATAGAAAACATTACGCCTTTATTTTGGTGACTTAGTAACAAAGAAAAGGATTAGCTTGGACGGGTTCTTTTCAAAAATATTTTTTTTTCCTCTGGCTCCCGCTAGGGTGGAGGAAGTTGTCTCCGTTTGGAGAGTGTGGAATAGAGTGGAAGAACAAATGACTGGGAGGCTCTGCCTCGTTGGGGAGAGCGGGGGTCGGCCGGGGGCGGGGGAGGCCGCTGAGACGGAGGAGGCCAGCAGGTGCCTGCGCTCCAACCCCCTACCCCCACCCTCACCCCCTCCCTCATCCTCACCCCGAGCTTGGCCTCGCCCCCTGGCGGGCGAGCGCTCGGTGCCGAGCAGCGGGGGTGGGGGGCGCGAACCCCGCGGGCAGCGGGAAAGAGGCCGAGGGGGGCCGCCGGGGCCCGACAGGCACGGAGAGGTCGGCACCCGTCGGCACGCACCCTCAGCCCGCAGCCCCAGGAACATGTCCGCGGCCGGCGCGCGGAGCGGAACCCCGGGGAGGAGGACCGGGGGAGGGCGTGTGCAGCGGCGGCGGCGGCGGCGGCGGCGGCAGCGGAGCCGCTAGTCCCCTCCCTCCTGGGGGAGCAGCTGCCGCCGCCGCCGCCGCCACCATCAGCGCGCGGGCCGCGGCCGGAGCGAGCCCGGCGAGCGGCGCGCGCGGGGGAGGGCGGGGGCGGGGAGGGGGGTGGGCGGAGGGGGCGGGAGGGCGTGGGGGGAGGGTCTCGCTCTCCCGGCGACCAGAGCCCGAGAGGGAGACCCTGGCGGCGGCGGCGGCGGCGGCGCCTGACACTCGGCGCCTCCTGCCGTGCTCCGGGGCGGCATGTCCGAGGCTGGCGGGGCCGGGCCGGGCGGCGGCGGGGCAGGGGCCGGGGCAGGGGCCGGGCTCGGGGCGCTGCCCCCGCAGCCCCCCGCGCCGCCGCCCGCGCCGCCGCAGGGCTCCCCGTGCGCCGCCGCCGCCGCCGCCGGGGGCTCGGGCGCCTGCGGACCGGCGACGGCAGTGGCGGCGGCGGGCACGGCCGAAGGACCGGGAGGCGGCGGCTCGGCCCGTATCGCCGTGAAGAAGGCGCAACTGCGCTCGGCCCCGCGGGCCAAGAAACTGGAGAAACTCGGAGTGTACTCCGCCTGCAAGGTACTCCCTCGCCGCTCCCGGGCCGCCGAAGGGGGGGGGGGCCGGGGCCCAGCCCGCGGGACCCTCGCCCCCTCCCCCTCCCCCTCCCGCCCCCGTCTCCCGCCTCCCGCCTGGGGCCGCTGCACCGCGGAAGTGCTGCTGTCGCCCGCGCCCAATTAGCTTCTTCTCGGACGAGAGTCCTGTTGGGTTGGACGGAGGGGATCGCCGAGACCCGGAGCCTTTCATTCTTCCCCCTTGGAAGGAGTTGCCTCTGCGTCTGCGCTCCTGGGCTGCCCTGGGGCTTTGTTGCTCTGTAGGAGCTCGCCTGAGGCACCTTCCAGAGAGGGGAGCAGCGCTTACTAAGTGGCGGGCGCCCCGGGGCCGAGGAGACACCCACCGGGGGCGTCTGAGAGCCCCCTCTTCTCCCGTCTTCTCCCCGTGCCGCGTTGGGAGGAACTGGGTGGAAGGGGTGAGAGTGAATTAGGTTCCAGGACTCCGGCGCTTTGGCAGATCGAAGGGGCGGAACGCGCCGGATGGCGATGTGGGCACAGCCCGAGGCGAGGGTCCGCGAGCTCCCAACATCCTAGGCTGAGGGCGGAGGCGCTGCTGCGCGCGGTGACAGCCCCGTCATTATTGTATTATTACTTGTTTCGTTCAAACGCTGTCCCAGCTGCTCGAGGTGTAAACAGGATTTGGCAAGGTGACAGCCCGGCGCAGCGGGCACCACTGCTCAGGTTGAGGACACGCCTTTCTTGCCATCCCCTCTCCATCCCAGCTCTCGGCACCCTATTGCCCCTTAGCTGCAGATCCAGATGTGGGCGCCGCGCTCCCGGGGTGGGAGGCTTGCCCGAGGCCGCGGGGCAGGCTGGCCCTGCGCTGTCAGCAGCGGCTTTGTTTTGACAGGGTGACAGCTGAGGGGGGCGGGGACTTGGCCTTGTCAGCTCCTGCGGCCTGTGGCTGAGGCGGGGAAGAGACACACTCACACCTCCCATGTATCTCTCCCGCCTGCTGCAAACAGGGTCAAGTTCCCAGATTCCAGATTCCCACAGCCAAGCTGCAAGGGCCACTTTCTGAATTTTGATGTAAAGATTATTAATCCTGCCGGAACCTCTCTCCACAGCGATGCTGTTTTTAGTATTTACTGGAGTTTCTCAACTGCAGTGGAAGGTCTCTGCCTACCCCTTTTCCCACACCGTTCCCATCCTCATGTATATGTTGAATGCCTACTGTGTACCCTGTATTGGTTTAGTAAGTATTTGTTGAGTGAATGTAGGATGTAGCCTAGTGCTTCTCAAACTTTGAGGTGCATAGGAATCACCTGGGGAGCTGTTAAAATGCTGATTCTGAATCAGGGTGGAGATGTCTGCGATTCTAACAAACTCTCAGATGATGTGATGCTAGTCCAGTGGCCACACGCCAAGCAGCAAGGCCCCAATTCAGACCTGGGTGATTTATTATTAATCGCTTTTGGATTCAGTCAAGAAGGCAAACTGCCTTCCTCTGAGGTCAATACATGGTTGGTATTTAGAAAGGACTATAAAGAAGATAGAGGGGAGTATGCTTCTAAGAAAGGTGAAGGGCCCGGAGGTGGTTACAAAGGGCATTAGGCGAAGCGAGATCTGTGCCCGGAATCGAAAACAAGGTCAGTTACCTGGTGGACTTGAGGTTCTGCAGCCAGTGTGGGTTCACGTAGTAAGTGTCAGTTCAGCGTTTCTGTCCCGGCGTTTTACCGTGTTCACTTCATGAATCCCTTCTCTCCCTGCTGCCTGCTGTTGCCTTAACGCCCGAAAACTTCCCAGAAGTTTTGGTCCCCAAACCATGAGCATAGGTTGTGTGCCCTGCATTGATATTTTTGATCCTTTCAAACTTCTGAAGAGTGAGATGTAGCAGCTTTTCTAAAGTTTGTGATTTGAGTGTTTCATGTTCTCATTCACGACCAAACTTTGGGGAAGGGAAAGCTTCTCATTAAAGGCCTCTTTTTTCTGCTCCCGGGAGACTCTGAAAGTGTCTATTTTTATTTGCTCATTCATTCGATAAATACTTAGAGGGGTCCCAGCTCGGTGCCAGGCTTTGTGCTCGATGCTGGGGCTGTGGTACCCAGAATGTGTCCTTCTGGAGCTGCTGAGGGAGTGTGTGTGCACGGGCACATGCACGTGCATGCATATGTTGGAGGCCGGGGGGAGGTGTGTAGTGAACCATTCACAGCGAAGTAAAAAAAATTGCTTTCTTAGTTTTTTGTTGGAACTCAGAGGAGGGCAGTTCATGGGCTGGCATGGGTGGGGTAGGAATGGCTTCCTGGAGGAAGTGTCAGTGGGTGCTAAGGACTCTTGGCAGTGCAGGGTGGGGTGATGTGAAGCTTCTTGAAGAGGAGAAACTGAAAGCACTTGTGAAAGCTTGGAGCTGGGCCAACGGGAGCTTGCGCTGCATTGGCTGAGGCCACCAGGTTGGGGGGTATTGTGTGTGGCCCCAGGAATCCAGGAATCTTCACCAGGGGAGTAACAGTCTTTCAGATTTGCCTTTTTCTTTTTCTTTTTTAACTGTGCTTGGTTGGGTGTGAGGGGAGTGTGAGAGAGCAGTTCTGTGGCTCTTTTCTCAGCTTGTCTCTATCCTCACATAAGAAAGCCCCAAAAGGATTCCCCTCTACCTTTTGTCACTGACGGCCCCTTGGCAAGTTGGAGGGAGTAGAGAGGTGAGAGAAGGAGGAGGGACCTGGAAAGGGATGAATAGTTTACTGGGGGCTGTTAAAAGAAAACCAGGTCCCAGACCTGATAAAAGATCTGGCCTTTAAACTTCACAAACGAAACAGAAGGAGGAGGGAGCTAGTTCACAGCCCTGGTGGTATGCCACACCCTGGAGAGAAGAAAAAAGAAGAAACAAACAAACTTGTTTTGCAGGATCCAGGGTAGAGTTCTTTGAACTATGTTCTGGCAAAGGTTGCTTCAGAGAATCTCTTTGCTCCTGTGTGACACGGGAGTGTGATCATTAAAAATGTAGATCTGACCACATTATATCTCTACTTGGGACCTTTAATTTCTCTTTGCTGGGGTCCACGAAGCCCAGCACGGCCTGACCGCTGCTAAGTCTGGCTCCTTTTTGGGGCCTTGCACCCGTGGTTTCCTTCTACCCCAGGGCCTTTGTACACACTGTTTACTGGTACTGAAAGCTTCACTTTCAAATTAATTCCCAACTCTTCTTGCAGATCTCACATTCCTTGTATTTCTTTTACCTCCCCCCCGCCCCCTGGGCCAGCCTTCCCATTATAAATTGTTTGTAACCCCCTTGTGTATACCTTTCCTTCCTAGTGCTTTTATCACAATATTTAATTGTGTGATTATTTGATATGTGTTTGTCTCTGAATAGATTCTAACTGATGTGGTTACTGACTGGATGAATGAATTAGAGAACAGAAAACAGAGGAAATGATTAGCTCTTACGGATGGAAGTAGTGAATTTTAGCCTGACTGTTTCTTGACGGTGGGGTAGAGGGGATTCTTTCATGTAGGACATTTCTAGGTATCTCACAGGTGTTCGCAGGACTGGGTTTTTAGTGTTATAAAATAAACTGAAGTAAATGTATGAGTAGCCCAAATCTAAATCTCCTTGAATTTAAGTATTATTTATCTACTAAAAAAAAAAAAAAAAAAGGAAAGAAAAAAATATCCCACTGACTCTTCCTAATGAAATAGGGCACTTTTTCAGGAGAGGAGTCAGTATAGTGGCCAAGAGCCTATGCTTGTGAGTTCAGACTAATTGGAGTTCAGATTTCAGGATATCCAGCTGTGTGACCTTGGACAAGCCTCCACTTCCTTGTCTGTAAAGTAGGAATAATAATACCACCTCTTTGCATAACAGGGAGGATTTAAAGTGGGCTAATATGTCTGAGGCATCCAGATGGGTGTCTGGTCCTGGTAAGCCCCTCCTGCAGCTCAGTTTGGGCATATGCTGTTAACGTGGACGTCAGGAAAGAACGTGGGGCTTAGAGGTATCTCCAATCTCAGCTCTGCCTCTGTGTGATCCTGGCCATAAGTCATTTGGTTTTTCTCTGAGCCTTGATTACTTCCAAAGTTCTTAGAACCTAAAAGTGTTAGATGAATGCTGGCTAATGGGAATGGCCGAGTTGTCTGTCGGCCCCGGTGGCCACAAAGCATTTATGGAGAGAACCCAGTTGCTTTGATTTCTGGGCTGACTGCCATACTTGGAGAGTGACACGGGCTGTAAAATTAGGCTTCACTTAAAAAATAATGGTTTGTAATCTAAAAGTAACACTGCTTGTAGAATATGCAGAGGGCAGAGGCAGAGAAAAATTGTCCTGCGTTGGCCAGGAACTGGTGCTTGGGGCCCTAGAACAAGCCCTAAAGTTGTGGAGAGCCCCCAACGCTTTGGTATCTGTCAGTCCCTCCCTCAAAGAGCAAATTTCTTTTTCAGCTGCAACATCTAGAGCAGCGGCCCTTACCTAGGAGCTATTTTGCCCCCCAGGGGATACTTGGCGGTGTCTGAAGACATTTTTGGTCATTGTTACTGTGAGGGAGGAAGTGCTACTGGCAGCTAGTAAGTAGAGGCCAGAGATGTTACTGAGCATCTCACTCCGCACAGGACAGTCCTGCACAACAATTATCGGGCCCCAAATGACAGGGCCAAAGCTGAGGAACTCTGTTCTAAAGGAAAATTATATTGACCCATAATACTGTAAATACATTTGCAGCCTAGGAAACATTAATGCTTTTAAGGTTAATTTGAATAGCACTTGAAACCTGAAAAACCTCACTCTGCGAATCATGGGGCATATTTCTAAACAGCTTTATTGCACTATAATTTATAGATCACAAAACTCACGGGCTGTAAGTGTGCAGTCAGATGCTTTGGGGTAAAGTTATATAGTTGTGTATCCATCACTACAGTTCATTTTTTTTCCCCCGTCACTACAGTTCAGTGTTAAAAGCCTTCCGTCTTCCTGAAAAGTTTCTTCCCCCAGGCACCTTTTTAAGGTGATATTTTGTGTTAATTCATAGTTCGTAAACAGAAACCAAATTAGAAATATCCTTTTGGAGACTCAACGGGTAAGTAGAATTATGATAGCAAAGCAGAAAACATGGAAGGGTGTAGCTATAACGTCTACATCTATAGCACATGATTATTTCACATGTGGTAACTTCTCTAAGAGGCGGTGTCATGGAGCCAGGCACACATAGGAAAAATATTTCAATTGGCAGGCACAATATAAAAAGCCCTAGAGAAAGATGACCAAATTTAATTGTTTCCTCATAAACTTTCAGGGAAGATGGAAATTCAAGCCCGCAAAGCCTTCGGATTGCAATTTGCAGTTTTATGTAACTGAGAAAGTTGTTTATAGGGCAAAAGAGAACGTTTTGTTTCAGGAAGCATGTGCTTACACATAGCATTTTGTGATGCAGTGCTGGTGTATTGTTTTTTGTTTGTTTGTTTGTTTGTTTTTAAACTACTGAGCAGATTTAAACCTGGCCACATAGGCGGGATTTAATTCTGTTTCTATCAGCTACATCCACAGGTCTAACCTGTCGTGGGGAACGTCCAGGTGGAAACATACGGTTTCACATGAGGTCCCTCGGAACAATCAGAACATGTGCTTCTCAGATGAAAGATCTGGATACTCCGTGCAGTGCCAATAAAACTTGGATTTCCAAGGCTCGGTGGCCTCTGATTTAGTTGGTTTGTCTCCGCAAGAGGAAGGTAGTTATTTAGGAACAGTTGTCAGTGGTGTCTTACTCTTAATGGTTTCCTGCTGCTAATCTGATTCCAACACAAAGGCACCTGTGGCAGAGTCGTGGGCGTGCTTCCTATTCTGCGAGCTGCCTGGAGGAAACGTGGAGAATGCTCTTCCCTCACCCTCCGTGCCGGGCACGATGGGGCAGCCACTTCAGGGTCTTGGGTTTCAGTTTCCCTAGTGGTGAAGCGGGAGTCAAGGTGGCACCTCATCGACGTGAGGATGACATAGTTTTAGCGTATGTGAAACTTCTTGGGATACAGGCGTTCCGCCTACGTCTATTTTATTTTACTTTGGGAAACTTTCCCTTGGTATCAGCAGTTGTGTTGATAGTGTTTTGCCAAAGTGTTATGCCTCGTGTCATTTGATTCTTCTGCCTGGGGCAAGAGGAAGGTAAGGAAGGTCATTTTACTCGCGGAGAACTGAGACCCAAAGAGGTTAAGCAGCTTCTTGGGAGCAGCAGCGGTTGCTCAGGGAAGAGCCGGCCTACATAGATTTTCTTTCCAGCGCAAAAGAGATTTTGCGTCCTCTTTCCAGACTTTCTTGTGGGGTGGAGGAGATGGTGTTCTGAATGTCAGTGGTTTACAGAGAGGATTTCGTTTTAGGCGTTCGATTGCTCTCGTTTGACATTTATTGTTACTCCTATTGAGAGTATGTTCAAAGGCTTTTCTAGTTCATTGAAACCATGCAGGCCATAAAGCAAACAAAATAAAGTGTTCTTTATTACTGGCCTAGGGCAGACCGATGCATGCCCTTGATTGTTTTAAAGCTGACAGTCAAGAATGGTCACTGTGCTGGCCCATTACAATTCCTTGTTGAAGGAAGATGAAAGTGATACCTACTCAGGCTAGAGAAGGTTCCAGATGTGTCAGAGAGGTAAGGAACGGACTGTCCGGGACATTTAGACGTCCCCAAATAGCTCTACAGAGGACTGCACACACAGCAGTGTTTCAGTACAATTCAGAAGGAAGTCATTTTTTTTTACCTTTTACTTTTATTATGCAGACAGTAAAGTGCTCATATCGTAAGCATACAGCTTGATGAATTTGTGTGTAGGCACACAGCCATGCAGCTGCCATCCAGATAAAGCTGGAGAGCATTGCCAGCACTTCTGAGGGCCCCCTGGTGCCTCCTCCCCACCTCTGCTCACCCTTATTCTGACTTTTATTACTAGAGATTACTTTTGCTTTTCTTAAACTTGACATAAATGGAATCACATGGTATGAATTCTTTTGCATCTGGCTTTTGTCACTCACAGGATGTCTGGGAGCTGTATCCATGTTGTTGCATATAGGAGTAGTTTGTAAAGACATTTTTATTTATTATTATTATTTAAGTTTATTTATTTATTTTCAGAGAGAGAGAGGAGGAGAGGCAGAGAGGGAGAATCCCGATCAGTGCAGAGCCTGATGTGAGGCTCAAACCCATGAACCACGAGATCATGACCTGAGCCAAAATCAAGAGTTGGACACTTAACTGAATGAGCCACCCAGGTGCCCCAAGACACATGTTTTTAACCTAAAAATAAGTTTAAAAATTGTCAGCCATTTTCAGGATGGAAGTCATTGGATGTGGACAACTTCATAAAATGAATTTTATTTTATTTATTTATTTTTTTTTATTTTACTTAGTGGTTAAGAGTATTTATTTATTTATTTATTTATTTTATATGAAGTTTATTGACAAATTGGTTTCCATACAACACCCAGTGCTCATCCCAAAAGGTGCCCTCCTCAATACCCATCACCCACCCGCCCCTCCCTCCCACCCCCCATCAACCCTCAGTTTGTTCTCAGTTTTTAACAGTCTCTTATGCTTTGGCTCTCTCCCACTCTAACGTCCTTTTTTTTTTTTACCTTCCCCTCCCCCATGGGTTCCTGTTAAGTTTCTCAGGATCCACATAAGAGTGAAACCATATGGTATCTGTCTTTCTCTGTATGGCCATAAAATGAATTTTAATTAAATCTTCAAAAGATGGGAATTTGATATTCCAGAATTTAGCATATGTGAAAGTTCTTGGCATATAGGGAAGAACGCATGAGGGCAGAAATGGGGACAAATAACCAAGGAGGAGGGCGCCTGGGTGGCTCAGTCAGTTAAGCGTTCGACTCTTGATTTCAGCTCGGATCACCATCCCAGGGTTTGGGGGATTGAGCCCTGTGTTAGGCTCTGTACTGACTGGGCTGCCAGAGCCTCCTTGGGATTCTCTCTCTCTCTCCCCCTCTCCCTCTCTCCCTGTCTCTCTCCCCTCTTTCTTTGCCCCCTCCTTCATCCTCACACACATGTACTCTCTCTCTCTCTCAAAATAAATAGACAAAAAACAAAAAACAAAAAAAACAAAACCAAGGAGGGCTGTAGATAAGCATTGGGATGAAGGAGGAACAGAATGCTGGGGAGGTGGGTGCTGGGGGCCTGTGATGTCACAGCTGCTGGAACGGCCAGCCTGCATACTTCCTTCTCCTCTGGAATCTGTAGTGGTGAGTCCTTACTGGTAAATACCCATGGGAAGTCTTGCTGTCACCCATCCTTGGTTCTGAAAGATATCTAGAGTTTACATTGTATCCTGCAAGCCATGCAGAACCATGGTGGGAGCTGTGGCAGTGTTTCTAGAAGGCTGGCCAGAACCCAGCACATAAAGCTCCAGTAGGCATTGACACCTCTGTTGTGTTATTGGCCAAGGGGATGGAAATGCAGGAAAGAGATCATTTTCCTTCATACTGGAAGTGTGTGCTAAGACCACTAAAGGCCCCCTTCTCTCTAGGAGTGTAGTGAGGAACGCTCATTACTCCGTAGCCCCACACAGTTTTGGCATAGCAACTCATCCTTGAAAACTCATATGAAATATGCAAGCTTATTATTTCATGGAATCATACGGACTATCCTCTTATAAAGTAATGTTTTCTGTAATTGATGTATTTAATTATTTTTTAATCTTTATTTATTTTTGAGAGAAAGACAGAATGTGAGCAGGGGAGGACCAGAGAAAGAGGGAGACACAGAATCCAAAGCAGGCTCCAGGCCCTAAGCTGTCAGCACAGAGCCCGACGTGGGGCTCGAACTCACCAACTGTGAGATCATGAGCTGAGCTGAAGTCGGACACTCAACCAGCTGAGCCACCCAGGCGCCCCTGTAATTGATGTATTTAACACAACAGAATTTTTTACGTTTTTCCTTGTGTGCACATGTACATGGGGGTGTTATAACTAATGCTGTTTGTTTATTCTACATTTATTTCCATGGGCTGCTTTAGATTTCTGCTTAGGTAGCTCCCATCTAAATTCCTTATGACAATTCATCACTTTTCATCACAATTGAAATACAGTTGAATCTTTATAATATTGAATTGCTTTCATCTCTGGAATTCAGTTATGCATGCTGATACCCCTTGCATTGCACACTTTTCTTCTCCAGGTATTGGTGTGGCTTGTTGTCAGACCTCATTCTGGTTTGTTATTCAAATGCGAACTTTTCAGAGAAGCCTTCCTGACCACCCCCACCCCCCCACCCTCCGCCAAATACAGCAGCACCTCATCACTCTGTAAGGTTACCTGTTTTGCTTTCCTTTTCCTCATTTTTCAACACTTGGAAATACATATTGTTTACTTTGTGACAATAGAAGTTCCATGAAGCAGGGACTTTGGTTCATTTTGTATTCCAGTTCCACTGACTATGCCTTGCACATAGTAGGTGCTTAATACATATTTGTTAACTGAATGGGTAATTTTGTGTTCACAGCGAATTTCATATTCACAGGCTTCATGAGACTGGAAGAGGGGAGATTGTGTGTAGAGACAAGGCAGCTGAAGCTCAGAGAGGTTTAGCAACTCGCGCGAAGCTGTGTGGTCGCCGGGATGGGGCTGGAACAGCATCTTCTGATTCTGTTGCTAAGTGTGGTCCCTGGTGAGCTTACAGTTAGACCTGATGACATAGGCAGTACTTGTCAGATGGCCTGGGCTTCTGCTGTAAGACGAGCAGGGAGAGTCACACCCACCGTGAGTCCTTTTCTGAGAGGATGATGTGAACTTCTTTGACCACCGTCTCCTCTTCTGCAAGTTAGAAGTCAGTTCTCAAAAGTGTGTTGTGAGTATCGTGAAACCAGCGAGTTAAAACCTATGAAGTGAGAAAAAGGCCCTACCACATATTCTAAAAGTCTATACTGTGTTAGTGAACGAAAAAAAAATCACCTACAAAGGCATGTTTTCTTTTTTATTTTTTTTTATTTTTATTTTTATTTAAAAAAAAATTTTTTTTTCAACGTTTATTTATTTTTGGGACAGAGAGAGACAGAGCATGAACGGGGGAGGGGCAGAGAGAGAGGGAGACACAGAATCGGAAACAGGCTCCAGGCTCTGAGCCATCAGCCCAGAGCCCGACGCGGGGCTCGAACTCACAGAGCGCGAGATCGTGACCTGGCTGAAGTCGGACGCTTAACCGACTGCGCCACCCAGGCGCCCCAATGTTTTCTTTTTTAATGTTTATTTATTTTTTGTGGGGGAGACGGCAGAGAGAGAGGGAGACACAGAATCTAAACCAGGCTCCAGGCTCCAAGTGCTCAGCACAGAGCCCCACGCGGGGCTTGAACCCAGGAACTGTGAGATCGTGACCTGAACCGATGTTAGATGGTTAACTGACTGAACCACCCAGGCACCCCCAAAGGCATGTGTTCTAACTACTGTTTATATTTTTGTTGCTTTGCTGCCTACTTAGACTAAAGGCTACAGTCGGCTTTCTTTAATTTGTTCTTCTGTTTGTACCAGAAGCACAGACACAGGTTTATTACTTTTTAAATCAGGAGGTGAATACATTTATTTTGCATCAAGTGTGAATAATATCTTTAATGATCCATTTGGAGTGATACATCACCTAACCTTAGGAGGAGGCTTTGAGTAACCCCTTCAGTCACCTCAGGCGGGACATACGAGGATCCTTCCATTAGTTCTATGCCCTCCTAAAAAGTCCCCATCCGTTGCATGCTCTTGGTCTGTGCAGCCCTCTGTGAGGCTTCTGTGGTATGCAGGAGATTCCAGAAGTACAGGGATGAGACCTGAGTAGTATCATAGTGACTGATGGTGGCAGCTCTAATTTGCATCAACTCTAACAAGCTGGTGTTGAAACTGGATGGCAGAATGCCAACGAAGTCAAGGTCAGCATACTTTGAAATAGCAAAGTGAGTCATGTAACCCGGGATTTGCACATACCCATAGGACTACCTGACTCACCCCACCTCCAGGGGGACACATCCATGAGTATTGTTAGGTACCTGTGCCCAGGCTCTGTCCTGGTGGGCGGTGAGTGACAAAGGAAGTGAAAGCCACAAGGAGCCTCACATCTTGCTGGGGAGACAGATATGGAGGGAAAGAAAAATTCAAGTGAATAATCAAGCATGAAGTCAGTGCAGAGAAAAACCATGATAAGCTGGGGGCAGCTGGAAGTGTAGGAGAGAGGCTCAGCCTAGGTGGAGTGAACGATATAAAACAGCAGAGAAGCAAAAGTGAAGGGGGCAGGACATCAGAGTGGTTTGGAACGTGCACCTAGGCAGCACACTGCCTGGGTTTGAATGCTGAAATGCTGCTTTCTCGCTGTGTGAGCAGGGGGAGATTACTTACCCTTTACAAGCCTCAGATTGCATAGCTGAATATGGAGAGTGTGATTCTGTCAACTTTATCCATTCATTCAACAAACTGTTACATCGTGTGCCAGGCATTGATTTAGATGCTGGGGATACAGTGACAGATGGGTTTTTATTCTTGCAGAGCTTGCTTTCTGGTAGCAGAAGCAGACAGTAAACAAGAAAATAACAGAAAGTGGTAAGTGCCACACAGAGAATGAAAACAGAGAAGTAAATGAGAGTGCCTGGGGAGTCCTTCCGACATGTGCCCATGAAGGTCTCTCAGTGGATGGGACAATGTCTGGGGCCTGAATGATAACAAGAAGCTTGGGGGTGGGGACAGTATGTGTGTGTGTGTGTGTGTGTGTGTGTGTGTGTGTGTGTGTGTAGAGGATGCCAGGTGGGGAGTGCACAGACTCTGGGGGGAGAAATGGCTTGGTCTGCTCAAGGGTGGCCAGGTGACCCTTGTGGGTAGATGGGGAGCAAGGGGGCAAGTGTAGGAGATGAAGTGGGAGAAGTAGATGGGGCCAGATGGCCAAGTGCATATAATTTTCACACAGTGAAATGATCTGATTTCCACTTTTTTAAAAAAATGATAGAGCTCGCTTGCTCTTCCTTCTTTCCTTCCTTCCTTCCTTTCTCTCTTCCTTCTTCCTTTCTTTCTGTCTTTCTTTTTTTTTTTTTTTAATTTTTTTTTTTTTCCAACGTTTATTTATTTTTGGGACAGAGAGAGACAGAGCATGAACGGGGGAGGGGCAGAGAGAGAGGGAGACACAGAATCGGAAACAGGCTCCAGGCCATCAGCCCAGAGCCTGACGCGGGGCTCGAACTCCCAGACCGCGAGACCGTGACCTGGCTGAAGTCGGACGCCTAACCGACTGCGCCACCCAGGCGCCCCTGTCTGTCTGTCTTTCAAGAGAGCACAGGTGAGAGAGGAGCAGAGAGGGAGAAAAGCATGTTCACCTGAAACAGGGCTCCAGCTCACCTGAGGAAGGACTTGAACTCCTGAACCATGAGATCATGACCTGAGCCCAAGTCAGATGCTTAACTGACTGAGCCACCCAGGTGCTCCCCATTTCCATTTCTGATACTTTCAACAAATGCATATCAAGACCCAGAACATTTTTTTTTAGTTTTTTTTTAATGTTTTTATTTATTTTTGAGACAGAGACAGAGCATGAGCAGGGGAGGGGCAGAGAGAGGGGGAGACACAGAATCAGAAGCAGGCTCCAGGTTCTGAGCTGTCAGCACAGAGCCCGACACGGGGCTCAAACTCATGAACAGTGAGATCATGACCTGAGCCGAAGTTGGATGCTCAACTGCCTGAACTACCCAGGCGCCCCCCAGAACATTTTAATCACCCTAGGAAGTTCCCTTCTCCTTGCCATTCAAATTCCTCACTATCAGAAGCAACCACTGATCTACTTTGTATCATGATATATTAGTTTTGATGTTCCAGAATTTCATATAAATGAAGCCACACAGTACATCCTGTTCTTCGTTCAGTGTAGTTTTTTTGAGATTCATCTATGTTGCATGTATCAGTGATTAATTTCTTTTTATTGCTGAGAGGTACTCGACTGTATGGATGAACCAGTTTGCTTATTCATTTACCTGTTGATGGGTTGTTTCAGATGGATTCAGATAAGATTTTCATTTTAAAGCATCTCCTTGGGCTGCTTTGGGAAAAATAAAGTGTGCAAGAGGAAGAAAAGAGGGCCAGTTGAAGTTGCTGCAGGGTTAGGTATAAGTGGGATATGACGGGGGATGGCAGTGGAGGGGGTAGGAGTAGACATTTTGGGCAATACTATGAATTCAGAGGCAGCAGGACTTGATTTGTTGGGGGATGGTGGTGAGGAGGAGACAGAAATGAACTTGATGTCTAGGCTTTTAGCCTGAGCAATGGAAAGGATGGTAGTTCCATTTACCAGCTTGGGCAAGACTATGAGAGAGGCAGGTTTGGAGTGGAGGAGAAGAGTCCTTTTTCTGGATGTGTTTAGTCAGGTGAGTCTTTTAGTAGTCAAGTGTTGACTTGATAGTAAAATGAGGTAATCCACTTAGTTTGCTTTAGTATCTGGAATATTCTAATTGCTCAAAAAAATGGTAGTTACTGTTACAGTTAAAAGCAGAGCTAAATAATAACTACTGATCTTAAAGAGGCCGGCCAAATTGGAGGAAAAGGAAAAACAAGTACACAGAAATAGTGGGAAATAGGATCCTTTCTTTGGGTGAAGAAGAAATCAGTTGATAGAAAGTCTTGAGTTTCAGGTAGAAAATTTTGGACTGAACTCATTAAATAAAAGTAAGTCTTTGCACTTTAAGAAGGAGACCCGAGATATTTTAGAGTGCCGGCGAAAAGCTCTAGGTTTTGGTTTTGGCTCCCCGCTCCTTTGCCAGCTGGGGTAGCTCAGGCAAGCCACACCCCTTCTGTAAGCATTGAATTACTTGTCCTGTGGGGTTATAGGGAGACGAAAATAAGATGATGTAGGCGAAAATTGCCTTGGAAAGTATCAGGCAGAAGTGCTCGATGTTGTTAGATGGCATTTTATGTTACGTTATGTTCTTTTGAGAGAGCATGAGCAGGGGAGGGGCAGAGGGAGAGAGAGAGAGAATCTTAAGCAGGCTACATACTCAGCATGGAGCTTGGTATCAGGCTCAATCCCACGATTCTGGGATCACGACCTGAGTCGAAATCAAGTGTTGGACACTCAACCGACTGAGCTACTCAGGTGCCCCAATTAGATGGCATTTTATTTATTTATTTTTTTTAAGTTTGTTTATTTTGAGAGAGAGACACACATGCTCAAGTGGGGGAGGGGTAGAGAGATAGGGAGTGAGAGAGAATCCCAGGCAGGCTTCGCACCGTCAGCAGAGAGCCCGACTCAGGGCTCCATCTCAGGAACCATGAGATCATGACCTGAGCCAAGATCAAGAGTCAGATGCTTAACTGACTGAGCCCCCCAGGCGCCCCAGATGGCATTTGAGAGTAGGCTGATGTGTCCGGTGCTTGTTAGATGGAGGAGGAGTGGGGATATACTGAAAGTGAGAAGAGAGCTATTCTTTCTAACTGGCTATTAAAACCTTGACCCGGGGCCCTGCCCATGAGAATGGAGGAGAAGGTGCAAATCTGGGAGAGACTTGGAAAGAAGAATCCGACGGCCTTGGGTGAAGGCACTGAATGCAGATGTCCTAAGAAAAGGCAATGCCCCTGGAGGGAATAGGCTAGTCGAAGAGGGGTGTTGGGGTTGAGGGCAAGCCTAATGTAAAGCTTACCGGGCAGAGATGCCAGGTGTGGGCAGTTGGGAATGCAGGCTGGAAGTTCTGCTTTGCAGGTTCGGCTAGTTATGTGGATGTGTGAGTCATCGGCCCGGATAACGACGGATTCCATGAGAACGTGAGCTGTCCAAGGAGCAGTGTTTATGTACGGCACTGTTGGTTTTGCTCATCCCGGCTGACTCGGTGCCAGAACAACAGGCTGAAGAATGACAAGTTCTATCTGTCAGCTGGTTGTCTGACCTGCTCAGTGTCAGCCCAACAGTTTGACAAGTCTTTCCACTGTGCGGAAGACTGAGTTGTCGCTTTGGCAAGGTCACCAATAAAGTCTGAGATTGGTCCTGTGTATATTAAAAGAGGTTCCAGAGGTGCCTGGGTGGCTCGGTCGCTTAAGTGTCTGACTTTGTAAAAAAAATTTTTTTAACGTTTATTTGCCTTTGAGACAGAGAAACAGAGTGCGAGCAGGGCAAGGGTAGAGAGAGAGGGAGACACAGAATCTGAAACAGGCTCCAGGCTCTGAGCTGATAGCTCAGAGCCTGACATGAGGCTCGAACTCACCAGCCGTAAGATCATGACCTGAGCCGAAGTTGGCCCCCCAACCGACCGAGCCGCCCAGGCGCCCCAGTGTCTGACTCTTCATCATGGCTTGGGTCATGATCTCATGGTTGTGAGATCAAGTTCCATGTCTAGTTCTGCACCAACAGCATGGAGCCTGCTTGGGATTCTTCCCCACCCACCCCGCCTCCCCTCTGCCCCTCTCCTGCTTACACACTCTCTCTCTCTCTCTCTTAATAAACAAACAAACATTAAAAAAAAAGTCTCAGTGATTGTTTGGGATTTAGGGTTCTGGGGCACCAGTTTCTTGGCCTTGGTGTCATTCAGGACCTCTTGAGGCCCTTCCATGGGTGATGTGTGTTTGGGTTGGTCCTGGAGACATGCCTCAGATGTGATGAAGAGTCTGGCCCATCCCTAGGCAATTTGGTAGCACTGGAGTCATTTAGTACCTTTTGAGATAATGCCTGAGGGTGTGAGCCTTTGATTCCGGCAGACCTGATTATTTAGCATAAAGAGGGCAGGCAGTTCCTCATTGAGCTCCAGCCCAGGCATAGGACTTCTTCCAGATGGCAAGGTCACGAAGGTTTTCTGTTGATGTTGGAGTAATCTTGAGAGCTTGGAAGAGGAGCGTCTGACTAGGGTGTTTATACCTAGGTCATTTCCTCATGACATATTTTCCATTCTCCTTGTGTATCCTTGACTACTCTTCAGTATTTGCTTTGTGTCCTTGTGACTTTCCAGACCCAAATGGCACTCTTCATTAAGGTCTTCAGAGATATTTCTCCCTGGATTGCCACACTGGTTATCTTTTCTCCCCTTCTACGTCTGTTTTTACTTTGAATTTCGGGCAAATTTGTCTTCTGAGGGAAGTCTCCCCCCCACTACCACCTTCTTCTTTTCACTTGTCCCAAAAGTACCCAGATTTGGGGGGCACCTGGCTGACTCAGTTGGTGGAGCATGTGACTCTTGACCTTGGGGTTGTGAGTTTGAGCCCCACATTGGGTGTAGAGATTACTTAAAATCTTAAAGAAAGCACCCAGATTTTTTAAATCCCAGTTTTAAGTCATAGCTTTATGGTGCCTGCTGGCCTTCCATGTACATCTGTGTGAGCTGGAAAGACTTTCACAGTGGAGAGAGAGAGTCTGTGTCCCCGAAAGGATTACCTAGCTATTTACAGTTTAATTGTGTATGAGAAGCTGAAGTTAATCCCGGGAAAAGAGGAAGGTATTAATATATGCATCAGACCTCTTTGTCCTTTCAAGTCTTTGATACTCTAAGGGTGGTCCTCACTTGGGAACTTTTTAGGAATGCAGCATCTTAGGTCCCCACCCTAGGTTTACTGAATGAATCTGCATTTTAATGAGATTTCCTAGGTGATTCCTGAGCAGATTACAGTTTGGGAAGCACTGCTTGAAATCACGAGAGCATTATCCACATTGCCCCCAAAGCAGTTCACCTCCAAATTCATTGGGATCACTACCTCTTACAGAGACTCCAGGTGTTGTTTTTTAAAACAGGATTAAGAGATTTTTTTTCACAGTCACACACGCACACCGTTGAGAGGAGAATCCAGGCAGCTCACGATGGAGGCACATGAAAATATTAGCCCTCTCACCTGTCCTCCTCCATCCTGGCTTTCACTACCTTTCCTTGTCTCCAGATCCAGAACGTGTCAGTCTCTGCGCCCCCCCCGCCAAGACTGCACTGTGTTGTTTATACCACAGTTCAAGGAGGGGAACTCGATTCACTGTACAGAAATCCATTTGGATTCCTGTCAGGCTCGAATGAAGCTGTGAACATGCCAGAAAGTTGGATGTCAGCAAGTCAAGAGTGTTGGATGAGGGTAGCCCAAAAGAAGCACCAGCAATGCGGCTTTATTATTAGCAAGTTTTAATTGTTTCAAAGTCTCCATTCATTTTAAAAACAGGACAACCTACTTAAAGATATATTCCCATCCTTTGCTGTTTCTCTTTTGCTGACAGATTCTGACAGTAGAGGTGTGGCCACCTAGACGACTAACTTCTTTTGCTTTTTTAGATCAGAGAAGGACAGAGATGGAGACCCCCATTTTCTGGTTTGTCTTTTGTTTTTTTCCCAAATGTAGCTTATTAAGCTTCTTTAATTTGTGAGGAGAAAACGTGCTTCAGTTTTGGGACACAGTTTGGTGCAACTTTCCAGAAGACCTGTATTTGAAGTGATAATTAGTTATTAGCAGTTCTTGCCATTTTGAAAAACAACTTCAGTGGGATATAATTGGATGCCCTAAAGTCTCTGGTTTTAAGTGTACAATTCAATGGCTTTTAGGAAATTGAGTTTTAGATATCCATCTCCCCAGAAAGATCCTTGTGTCTATTTGTAGACAACCCCGTTTGCACTCCAGCCTCAGACTATATCTATTTATTTCCTTCCTTCCTTCCTTCCTTCCTTCCTTCCTTCCTTCCTTCCTTCCTTCCTTCCGAGAGAGGTCACAGGAGCAAGAGAGGGGCAGAGGGAGGGAGAGAATCTTAAACAGGCTTCCTGCTCAGCGCAGAGCCCAACATGGGGCTCGATCTCATGACCTTGGGATCATGACCTGAGCTGAAATCTAGAGTTGGACTCAACCTACAGAGCCACACTGGTGCCCCCAGACTAATCAACTTTCTAGATCTATAAATTTGCCTTTTCTGGACATTCATATAAATAGGATTATATAGTATGTGTCTGGCTTCTTAGCATAATGTTTTTGAGGTTCATTCATGTAGCATATATATATATATATATATATATCAGCATCTCAGTCTTTTTTTAATGCCAAATAATATTCCACTGTGTGGATATGCCATATTTTGTTTATGTATTCACCAGTGATGGATATTTGGATTCATTCTGCCTTTTGGCTAATTAATATGAATAATGTTGCTGTGGACATCTGTGTGCAAATCTTTGTGTGGATACATGTTTTCATTTCTCTTGGGCAGATACTTTGGAATAGGTTTGTTGGGCCATGTGGTAAATTTATGTTGAACTTAATTAAGTTGTGGTAAAATACATCTTGCATAAAATTTACCATCTATAAATAATGTTTTGGTGAACTTGGGTGTACAAATATTTCTTTAAGTTCCTGCTTTCAATTCTTTAAAATTGCTAGATCATATGGTAATTCTATTTTTAATATTTTGGGGAACTGTCATACTGTTTTTCATAGTGGCTGCACTGATTTTCCTTTCCACCAATAATGCACAAGGGTTCCTGTTTTTCTGCATCCTCACCAACACTGGTTCTCGTCAGTAGCCATCCTAATGAGTATGAGGGGGTAGGTATCTCATTATGGTTTTGATTTGTATTTCCCTAGTGATTAGAGATGTTGAGTGTCTTTTCATAGGCTTATTGACCATTTGTCTTTGGAGAAATGTCTGTTCAAGTCTTATCCCCTTTTGGGTTGTTTCTTCTTTGGTTGTTGAGTTGTAGGAGTTCTTTATAGCTTCTAGATATTACCCTTTATCAGGTATTTGATGGGCAGATATTTTTTTTTCATTCTGTAGGTTGCCTTTTCACTCGATTGATTGTGTTCTTTGATGCACAGAAGTTTTTAATTTTGATGAAGTTAAATGAAGCTATTTTTTAAAAAGTTCGTTTTGGGTGAGAGAACTGGAGAGCAAGTGGGGTACGGGAAGAGAGAGGGAGAGAGAGAATCCCAAGCAGGCTCCCCACTGTCAGCACAGAGCCTGGCTTGGGGCTTGATCTCATGAATAGATAGCTGAATACCTTCCTCCTACAGGATGGAATAGAATAGAGAGCCCAAAAATAAACCCTCACGTAAAATGATCAGATGATTTCTGCCAAGACCAGTCAATGGAGAAAGGGCAGTTTTTTCAACAAGTGAGCTAGAAAAACTGGATATTAACTTGGAAAAGAATGAAGATATTGGACCCTTACCTTAAACCTGGGTGGCTCAGTCAGTTAAGCATTTGACTCTTGATTTCGGCTCAGGTCATGATCTCATGGTCATGAGATCAAGCCCCAAGTAGGCTCTGCACTGAGCACAGGGCCTGCTTGGGATTTCCTTCTCACTCTCTCTGCCCCTCCCTTGCTCATGTACCCATGTGCACACTTTCTCTCTGAAAATAAGTAAATAAATATTAAAAAAAAAAAAACAGGAAAAGCTTCGTGACATCAAATATGGCAATAATTTCTGATACGACACCAAAAACACATGCAACAAAAGAAAAAATAGACAAGGGGTATCTTGGTGGCTAGTCAGTTAAGCATCTGAATCTTGATTTTGGCTCAGGTCATGATCTATGTTTAACTTTGTAAGAAACTGCCAAACTCTTTTCTACAGTGGCTACCATTTTACATCTCCTCCAACAATGAAGATTCCCATTTCTCTACATCCTTGTCAACATTTATCATTACCTGCTCTTCTGTTTTTTAATTTTGTTTTTGTTTTTTAATTTTTAGAGAGTGTGAGCGGGGGAGAGGGGCAGGGGGAGAGAAAGAGAGGTCGAATCTTAGGCAGACTCCATGCCTAGTGTGGAGCCTGATCTGGGGCTTGATCCCATGACTCTGGGATATGACCTGAGTCAAAATCAAGAGACAGGTGCTCACTGACTGAGCCACCCAGGTGCCCCATTATTATTATCTGCTCTTTTGGTTGTAAGAGCAAGGTGTGAAGTTGTATCTAATAATGGTTTTGGTGTTGACTTTTAAACATTCTACTTTTGTCTCACCTGGAGTAGAGAGGTAGTAAAATAGAGTGAGGACCTCCGCACACAACCACAGGACCAGTTATTTGCCTCAATGTACCCAATGAGTGCTTCTGCAGGGTAGACTGAGAAAGTTCTGGCAAATCTCTTAACATCTTAGAGCCTCAGCTTTTTCTTCTGAATAGCGGATGAATCTCTCCTACAGGATGAGACAAGAACAAGTATACAAGTGCTTTTTCTCATTTTAGGTGCTTAATACATGTTGGAGGCACAGGTTTACTCCATCAGTTTCCCTTCAGTGTGTTCTTGCTATGAGACATCCCTGTCACTGATTTAAGTTTTCCAGCAAATAGGACTTCCCAGTATTGTAAGCATGACTGAATCCTAGTCATCTTGGCTGTCTTTCTCTTGTTCCTCTGGATGTCACCCAAATATCTTCACGCCTGTCTCACTCATCGACACTGAATGAACTGTGAGCACCCTGCTCCCTTGTCTAGCTGTCATCTGAGTCATGATCCTGTGTTTCTCCAGTGTAGCTTCCTTCTCATCCTCCATCCTGGCTTCTGCATACTACAATGAAGGCTGTTGCCTTCTCTTGCCGTCTGACCTTGGATTCTACTGGGGCAAGACCATTTACATCCTGGGCCTGTTGAAGCAATACAGTGGCTTTTTCCTTCTTGCTTGGTTCTGCCAAGTCTGCAGAGATGTGCTCTTGGGGGAGATGAAGTCATCTGGGGAGCTCTCTCCTCCTTGTGCCTGGGTTGCTAGCTGCAGCAGTAATTGGCTTTGCAGCATACTACCTAAAAGGTTGTCCTTCAGAGGGTACTTTGTTAAAGCTGCAAGGCCAGTCCCCTTGGGAGTTCCCGTAGATTGCAGCTGTCTTGCCTAATTAAGGAGAGATGTGGGAAAGGTATTTTGAAGGAAAACCTCTTATCTGGAAGAACAGTGGCTGGGCCTGCACATCTGGAAGGGAGAATTAAAGGCCAAGGCAGAGGGCATGGTAGCAACAGCTTGGAACATGTGGCAGAAAGTGCTTTGCTGGCAGTCAAGGATAAAGGCAATGAATGTTTTCTTTAGTATGTCCTCTTCAGTAAATTGGGCAAGAAGTCCCACACATACTACAGTTTTTTTGCACTTAGGTTTCCAAGTGCCCAAGTGCATGTACACATGTAAGAAGTGCTTTGTATATCCTACTAAAAAAAGAAAAAAGAATAAATCCTGAAACAAGTGGGCCAAGCTCAAGGGATTTCCAGGTATCTCAGAGAGGTATAACTTAAACCACTTAGAACCACTTAGGAAATGTTAGGACTGTCCTAGGCGTAAGCTCTTAGGGTCTATAGCAAAGACGGGTTTTGGGGGGTAGATCCCTTTTAAACTCTAGTGCGGCAATAGCCAGTAGAAATGTAGTATGAGCCACGCATGTGACTTAACATATGTAATTTTCCAGTGGCCATATGTATTGGTTTCCTAGGACGGCCATAACAAATTATCACCAATAAGGGGGGTCAAGTAACAGAAACTTTCCTTATTTACAGTTTTGGAGGCCAGAGGTCTGAAGTCAAGGAGTCAGCAGAGCCATGCTCCCTCCAGAGGCTCTGGAAAGAATCCTTTCTTGCCTCCTGGCCATCTTCAGCATTCCTTGGTGTATAGATGTATCACTCCAGTCTCTGCCTCTGTCTTCACATGGCTGGTGTGTCTCCGTGTCTATGGCTCAATGTCCAAATCTCTCCTTTCTTTTATAAAAGCACCAGTTACTGGTTTTAGGGCCCAGTTGATGTTTGGGATAATTTCATCTCAGCATCCTTAACTGTTCATATCTACAAAAAATCATATCTGTTTTCAAATAAGATCCCGTCTGGTGTTTCAAGTCCCGGACTTGGCACCCACTATGCCAAATTAAAAAAAAAAGAGAAAAACCAAATATTAAATTTTATTAATTTTAGTATATTATTTAATATTCTACAATATCATTGTAACATGTAATATATAATAATAATTTTTTTTTAACATTTATTCATTTTTGAGAGACAGAGACAGAGTGTGAGTGGGGGAGGGGCAGAGAGAGAGGGAGACACAGAATCAGAAGCAGGCTCCAGGCTCTGAGCCATCAGCCCAGAGCCTGACGCGGGGCTCGAACTCACGGACCGTGAGATCGTGACCTGAGCTGAAGTCGGATGCTCAACCGACTGAGCCACCCAGGCGCCCCAACATTTATTCATTTTTGAGAGACAGAGACAGAGTGTGAGTGGGGGAGGGGCAGAGAGAGAGGGAGACACAGAATCTGAAGCAGGCTCCAGGCTCTGAGCTGTTAGCACAGAGCCCGACGCAGGGCTCAAATCCATGAGCAGTGGGATCATGACCTGAGCTAAAGTTAGAGGCCCAACCAACTGAGCCACCCAGGCGCCCCTAATACAAAATAATCCTTCATGAGATATTTTAACATTCTTCTTTTGTTTTTGACACTAAGTCTTTGAAATCTAGAGTTTATTTTACTCTTAGAATGCATCTCATTATAACATGTAATCAATGTAAAATAATTCTTCGTGAGATATTTTAACATTTTTTGTTTTTGACGGTACGTCTTTGAAATCTAGTGTTTATTTTACTCTTAGAATGCATCTCAACTTGGACCTGCTCCCTTTTGGAGACTGGACACCCACTTGTGGCTGCCTGCTGCACACCGGCCAGCTCGGCTCCAGTGCTGTGGGGCTCACAAAACTTTTATACTTCTCAGTGTTTTGCTTATGTTTTCGCCCTCCTTTGCTCTCTCTGTCCTTTTATCTTCCGATTAGTTTTCAGGGAATTTTCTATTTATTTGGAAACAGTCTCAGTTGTTCTGAACAAAAGAAATAAAAGTCTACTTTGTGAAAGCTACTGAGATCCCAAGACTCAGTGGGGGAAGCAGAGTGAGTCCATTTTGAAAGAAAAGTCCTTTATTCAGTTACATCTTTAAGTGTCTATTGTTGGTGGAATTCATTAAGTACTTCTATCACAGGTAGCTTAAGGAAGTGAAGTTAATACTTGGGATGTAACTTTTTTTTTTTTTTTTTTTTTTAGCAGAGGGAATATAAGACTTTATTATTCCAGATCTCTCTGCCCTGAGATCTTTACCCATTATCAGACCCCCATGAACACGGCCATTCTTCTCTGTCATGTTAAGACAAGGAGTGGAATAAACTTTTCTTTATGGGCTGATTCTTCTAAGTCTGTTGTAATAATGAAGTCAGAATTTCTATCTCTAAAAATCTATATTGTCTTTTTCAAGAATTGCAGGCTTGTTATTTTTTGGTTTGAACCTCAGGAAAGGGAGGGAGATTTTATAAGCAACCCCACGGGGGAAAAGTTTTGGATCCTTGAATTCTTTTTTTTTTTTTAATTTTTTTTTTTTTTTTTTTAAATTTTTGGGACAGAGAGAGACAGAGCATGAACGGGGGAGGTGCAGAGAGAGAGGGAGACACAGAATCAGAAACAGGCTCCAGGCTCCGAGCCATCAGCCCTGAGCCTGACGCGGGGCTCGAACTCACGGACCGCGAGATCATGACCTGGCTGAAGTCGGACGCTTAACCGACTGCGCCACCCAGGCGCCCCTTGGATCCTTGAATTCTTAAATGTGGTTTGTGATAAGGATGTGGTTTCTGCACTTCCTCCCCCACGACTGATTTATACTGAGCCTCTGTTACGGTCCTTGGATATTTTTCTGGAATTATATTTTCCCCTCAGATGAATTCATGTTAAAGAAAATTAGGAAGCAACCCATGAATATGAATACCATAGAGAAAAATATAAAGTACAGTGTGGGGACATCTGGGTGGCTCACTTGGTTAAGCATCTGACTCTTGATTTCAGCTCAGGTCATGATCTCAGGGTTTATGAGATAGTGCCCGATGTTGGGCCCTGCACTGACAGCTCAAAGCCAGCTTGGGATTCTCTCTCTCTCATCCCCCATTTGCTGTCTGTCTGTCTGTCTGCCCCATTTGCTTTCTGTCTCTCTCTCTCTCTCTCTCTCTCTGTGTCTCTCTCTCTCTCTCTCTCTCTCTCTCTCTCAAAACAAAGAAATAAACTTTAAAATAGAAAAAGAATGATAAAGTACAATATGAATGTCCCTCTCCCTTTCCCACTTCTGCCCCCCTCCATAAGTATGTATCCGTCTAGTTTCTCTGTATATCCAAATACATATTACATGCTTAAATTGCATATTCTCTTATTTTATTAAAAGGTATATTGGATTATGCTTAGTATTGTTCTGTAGTTTGCTTTTTCTGCCTTTTACTGGGGCCTGGAGGGGTCCCAAGTCTACACGGTTAGTTATATTGATAAATGTGGCATAATAGTCTGTGGCACCAATCTACATAATTTTATAAATTCTTATATTAATGATCAGATTTTACCTGACATATATTTTTTCTTTTGCTCTAATAAATGGTGTACAGATATCATTGAGCACATGTGAGTATTTCTGTAGGAAAGCTTCCAAGTAGTGCCCTTGGGCCAAAGGGCACAAACAGTCCAGTTTGGTTTCTGAAAGTCTGTACCAATGTTTCCTGCCACACATGTTATATGAGGGTGTGTGTTTCCTCACATCTTGGTCAACCTTAGATATCAATGTCAACTTTTTCTGTATTTTTGCCAACTTAATTAGTATGAGGAAATACCTCACAGGGCTTTTACTTTTTCATTTCTACATTACTAGTTATTTTGACCATTTTGTATAGGTTTATTTAACATTAGCATCCGTTTTTCTTGGAATCATCTGGATTTGCAAATTTTTCCCTGTCAGACTGTGCTTTTTACTTCTTGTTTTATAGATGATCTTTATAAATTCTGAATATTAATACTTTGTTATATATGTCATAAGTGTATATTCTTTCAACTGATCTGGTTTATGGAACTTACACGTTTGAGGAGAATTGCTATCTTTACAGATTTACCATATTGTAAATTGTAAAATTAATACGTTTACATCCTGTCATGAACAATGCATATTTCTTCATTTCAATACAGAAATTTATCCAGTCTTTAGTAGAAAGTTATAGTTTTCTGTATACAGATCTTACTCATCTCCTTGAAGATTTATTCCTAAGTATTTGATGGTGTTTGCTATTAGGATCTTTTTTTTCCCCTATTACATTTTCTAAGTGGTTCTTGCTGACATAGAGAAAAGATTCTGACTTTTATATGTTGATCTTATACTTTAGTCAATTTACTGATTTCTGTATAAGTTTTGATAATCTCTAAGAATTGCCTACCAATTTTTATAGTCTTTATCTACTTCCAGGACAGTGTTGAACAGTGGATGTGTTGAGGGCTTCCATGTTATGGTAACTTTAATAGGAATAATGTATCTCTTTATTTAATATAATGTTTTTGAGTTAAAAGAATTTTCTTCTATGGCAAGTTGGCAATTTTTTAAAATCAGAAATTGATATAGAATTTTATGAAAAGCTTCCTTGGCATCAATTGTAATTATTTTTTCTTAATTTGTTAATGTAATTTGTTTGCAGTGATTGATTATCTTTGCGTTCTTGTGATAAACTTTGCTTAGTTCTTAGGTGTCGGTCAAAATGCATGATTTTAATTGTACTGTTGGATTTAATTTACAAATATTTTATTTCCATTTTCTTTAAACATTTTTTTGTGAGATTGGGCTAGTGATTTTTTCAGTGTGTTTTGCTGTCTGTATTCTGTTTTTGTGGCAGGGTTATACTGGATTCGGAGAGTGACATGTGAGTGTGCGTGTTTTTCTAATGCTCTGAAACAGTTTACAATACAAAGGACTAATCTCTCCTGAGTCCAGTATGGTAGCCACCAGCCACAAATGACAGTTGAGCACCTGAAATGTGGCTGGTCTGAATGGAAATGCACTATCATATATTAATGTCATATTAATAGTGTTTTTATACTGATTACATGTTGAAACGGTAATATTTTGGACATACGATATTAAATAAGTTTATTTAAATTAATTTTACTTTTTTTTTTTTTTTACTTTTTAAAATGTGGCTACTAGAAAATTAAAAGTTTTATGTGTGGTTCACATTATATTTATTTTGGATAGTTCTTGAGAATTAACTGGAATTTACCTATAAAACCATCTGATCCTGGAGCCTTTTTTTAGCTCTTTGACTACCTTTTCGTTTTCTTCTAGGGTTGTTAGAAAACTTTACTACTTATTAAGTCAGGTTTGATAATTTATATTTTCCTAGAAAGTCACTTGATTCATCTAGTTTTTCACGTTTAGTGGTATAAAGTTCTACAGAGTACTTATCTATAGTTGTAAAATAAATCTGTAGTTGTATTTCCTTCCTCATTGTTCTTTTTTTCTTGCCTTCATTAGAATTGTCAAGAGTTTGTTTCTTTTAATGTCTTTTAAAAAATCAACCATTTATTATATTGGTTAGGTATATGATTTTCTTTGTTATTGATTTCCTGAAAAATTTTTTATGTAAGTTCCTTTTGTCAATTTTTCTTGAGTTTATTTTGTTACTCTTTTTCTAGATCATTGAGTTGAATGAATAGTTTACTTATTTTCAGTCTTCATGTTTTTCCCGTATATGCATTTAAGGGTATATGTTTTCCTTTAAATGTTGCCTTGACCATATCCCATGGATTTTGATATATACTTACTGGGTGATTGTGTATATGTAACCCGGCCATCATTTTCTCTTCACCTCTGCTTTTTATAAAAATGTCCACCGAGATCACCAGTGAGCCGTTGAGTGACTTCCCACTGTTCTCGCCTATAGTGGACATGGAGTTGATTTATTCTTTGAGGAAAATAATTTTTTACATAACTTACAAGCTGCTCAGTCTTTTATTCAGTAAGATCTGTAACCTCTTTCATAGTGATGGAGGCCAGTGTCCTCAAACTACTTCCATTGGTTGCATCCTCTTCAAGTCTTTGCTTTAAAGTATTAACTGTCGAGGCGCCTGGGTGGCTCAGTCGGGTAAGCGCCTGACTTGGACTCAGGTCATGATCTCTCAGTTCACGAATTTGAGCCCCGCGTTGGGCTGTGCTGACAGCTCAGAGCCTGGAACCTGCTTCAGATTCTGTCTCCCTCTCTCTCTGCCCCTCCCCTGCTCATTCTCTCTCTCTCTCAATAATAAATAAAACATTTAAAAAAATTTTTAAAAAGTATTAACTGTCATAGTTCCTCATGATTTATAGAGCCCTTGTTCCTTGCTCACCTTTCACCTAACAGAATACTCCTAGCATATTATCATTATCAGTGCCATTTTGTTACAATTTCTTTGTAATCTTTGTTACAATTTCCATTTATTCAGCATCTACCCACATTAATTGCTTAATACCTCCAACAGTCTTGTGAGATAGGTACTTTAAAACCCACTTTATAGATTAGGAAGCTTGGAGAGGTTAAGTGATTCACCCTAGGTTCACATAGTAAGTGTTGGAGTTAAGATTTGAAATTGTATTTCTTTAATTGCAAGTCCTTTCCTCTTGACTATGGCATTGATGCTGTATACTGTCACTTGTGGTCTTTCTACCAACTGCAACCTAAGCTGAAACATTTTGCTGACCTTGAGTTTGCCTCCATTCCTTCTGTTGCTGCTATGATTGGGTTGAGAGCAGGGTGTTGAGGGGTAGTGGAGAAAGGGAAAGAGCCCTTGCAGGAGTGCTCAGAAAGAACTCTTTCTGAGTTTCCTGCCAGTCTTTTTTTTATGACGGTGGATAGCCTCAAACTCCTGTCTTTCCTGTAACCTGGCCCCTTTTTTCTATCTCTGGCCTCTTTGCTTCTTCAGAGTCTGAGGAAGGCTGTTCAGGAAGGTCTGAAAGAATGTTCTAGTTCTTAGATTTTGCTGCAAGAAGATCTCGTCTCTTTCCATACAGCTATCTGGGAAAATATCTGAGAATGTATTTCCTGAGCAGAGCTTCAGGAGGAATAGGTATGCATCACCTATTTGATTCAGTCCCAAAGTCTTATCTATTCTAGGCCGATGATTCTCAACCTTTGTTTTTTAATTTAGACTGAATATTTATTTATTTATTTTTATTAAAAAAGTTCTTTTTTAATGTTTATTTATTTTTGAAAGAGAGAGAGCATGAGTGGGGGAGGAGCAGAGAGAGAGGGAGACACAGAACCTGAAGCAGGCTCCAGGCTCTGAGCTGTCAGCACAGAGCCCAGTGTGGGGCTCGAACTCACAAACCACGAGATCATGACCTGAGCCGAAGTTGGATGCTTAACCGACTGAGCCACCCAGGTGCCCCTAGGCTGAATTTTTAAGATAAATATCATGACTAAAAAAGGCAAGGTTCAGGCAGAGATCTATAAATGATAGCCCCCCCCCAAAAGTAGTAATTTTATAATGTATTTGTTTATAGTGATAATTTTAGAATTTTAAACTATACATATTCATTTATCCCTTCATAAAAATCCTAGAAAATTCTGACACAAAGACATTAACCACCCTCTTTTCTTCTCTGTCACCCAGCCTCAGGAGAGTACCACTGGTCTCTAATTACATAGAAATGTTATGGAGAAAGCAGGCACCTACATATTTAGGTATACATGAAGCGATGGGTAAGAAGTATGTTCCAAAGCACACATCTGCTGTTTCCCTTCTAAAATGAACTCTTGTTCCCCTCCTCTCCTCCCACTTGAAAAGCCCCTTGTCTGTATAGATCTTCCTGACATGGCCTATTAGTATGCATGTGTGTTTTATTTTTTTTAACGTTTATTTTTGAGAGAGAGAGAGAGAGAGAGAGAGAGTGACTGAGTGTGAGCAGAGGAGGGTCAGAGCAAAAGGGAAACACAGAATCTGAAGCAGGCTCCGGGCTCTGAGCTGTCAGCACAGAGCCCAGTGTGGGGCTCGAACTCACGAACCATGAGATCATGAACTGAGCCAAAGTTGGACGCTTAACCGACTGAGCCATCCAGGCACCCCAGTGTGTGTGTTTTTAATGGATCCATTACTAGTAACTCTTCCTTTTAGATCAGAGATGCCCAAGTTTGTCTACACATTGGAATCACTAGCTTAAAAAAATACTGATGTCTGGTATCTATACCCAGATATCCTGATTTAATTGATCTAGGGCCAGGTGTGGTATTAGGCTTAGCAGAGCTCTCCAGTAATTCCAGTGTGCCTCTAACATTGAGAACCACTGGGGTAGGTTTCTATTTCTGGAGAAATTTCTTGTGTGTCTTCTGTATCTGGTCCTATGATTGATATGTAGTAGTGCTCAGTGTTTGAAGAATGAATACGTAGCCAGTGCATGAGTCAGTAGGAAAGGTTCACATTCTGTCTATTCTTTTCCCTCTGCATTCTTCCCACCCACCGTCCAAATACAGAGAAAACATTCCCCGTTTAGCATTGTCTTCTGAGATAATCCATTCCCAACACTGCCTTAGCTACGGCGTGATCCCATGGATTTCAGCCCCAAGCACAGTATGGAGAGATTTACCTGTAGACTCATACCTTTGAACTGCGGAGTAGTGTTTTGTCAAGGCTGATGCCTCTTGTAGAGGTGAAGTACATAGGCTAGAAATACTTTTGGATCAGTTCAGAGCAAGTTGGCTTCTCAGGCTTCCTCATAATGAAGGAAATTCATGTCTCACTGGGTCACTGTCTCTCTGAGAATCTGGAGTTACAACTGCTGGCAGTGGTTAGTCTTACTCTGGTCCATGCAGAGTTCCTACTAGTTTTCCTGCCTTCCCATAGACAACCTGCCAAAGAAGGAGATGTAGGCTGTCGTTGCTAATGTGCCCAGATGCAAAATCCATCGTTTGTCAAAAGCTAAAGTGAATGAGGACAGAATCCCAGATTACATAATTCCTTGGGGTTTTGAACTTGTTATTACCCACCTGATCTCTAGCCTAAAGTTAATCTTGGGCCTGAGTAAGTGATGAAACTCTTTTTTTTTTTTTTTTGAACATATGCAAAATCTGTTTTTTGGGATAGTTCCCCACTCACGTTGACTCAGGGTGCACTTAGTGCTGCTTCCTTGCTTTTCCTTCTGTCAGCTGGCACAGAATGGTGGAGCAGCCCACACACAGCACCACTGTCTGTGCATGGCTGAACACGGTGGTGATTTTGTAGCACCCCGGGCACTTCACGCCCATGAAGTAGGAGTTGGGGCTCTGTACCAGGCGCTTCTTCTTGTGTTTCCTCTCCTGCTCTTCCAGGGATGGGTGCAGGAGGTCCTTCGCGAGGGGCATGTTCTTGTGGGCAGGTCGTCACTGCCAGAAAGGCTAAGTGATGAAACTCTTAACTAGACAACTTGGCATCTTTTGGTAGTTTCAGAAGAATCCTTTGTTCTGTGGCTGGGCCTTGGTTAAGGTATTAGAGTAGAGTTCCTTTCTATCTAGATAAGCAAAGAGATTTATAAATTCTGGAATGTATGAATAGTTATTGTGCTTCCCTGTGTAATAGAATAATGCATAGTTGATCCTGGATTGGAAGTTAAAAGTGAAAGGAAATTGGATTATTTGCTCACATAAGCTAGTGACAGAAAAATGGATGCCTCTATGAGTGATGCTAAAGGAAAAGAGAAAGTGGGAAGGCTTTACACAAATGAGGAAAGGAAAAAATGAAAGAAACAAATGAGTTTGGAGACATCTTGCCTCATGTCCTTGTGTTCTGTCCCTATCCCTGTTTCAAGCCCAGAGGATCCTGTTGGAGAGGGAGACATGACAGGTCAAGTAACCAAGCTGAAGTCCTTCTTACTGCCTCTGAGGCTTTGCAGGATTCCTCCTACTTCCAGCTCAGCTCTTTCCTTTGCTCACTGTGCTCTAGCCATGCTGGTCTTTGCTTTTTGTTGATCAAGCCAGCCACTCTTGACTTTGCTTTATTTCCTCTGTCTGGGATATTCTTCCACCAGACATCTAATGGTCGCCTCCCTCTGCTCCTTCAAGTCTTTGCTTTATTGCTCCTTTCTCAAAAAGGCTACTTAAAATTGCAGATTCTATCCTATCCTTTCCCCCACCCCCTCTCCCATCTCTTCATCTTTCCTTCCATAGCACTGTCACTTTCTAATATACTATATACTTCGTTAATTTGTGTTGCCTGTTTGCTCCATCCGTCATCACCATGAGGGCAGGATCTTTAGTTCTTTCCTTCCATACTTAGCAGAAGTACTTGGCACAGAGTAGGCCCTCAATACATACTGTTCAATGAATGACTCAATATGCATAGTAGTTCTTTGGCTTGGAATTTAGTTCTACAAACTGAAAGGCTTTGGGCCATTGCTATTTTTCCTTTTAGATTTGTCCTGCTGTATTTAATCGATTTGTTGGGACTACTATTGTCATCATTTTTCTTTTTCTACCAAGAGTTTTTTTTTTTTTTGGAAAGGGCAGCTGCTCAGAGAAGCCAGAGGCCGTGGGAGTCCCTTGGGTAGCTATTCCACTGCTAGGAGAGGAATGGTCCACAATGGGGGTGTTTTCCTCCATCCCTACAAAGATTATAAGGGATGCTTTCTTGGGTGGAAGTTGTCATGAGAGTCCTTCTCAAAAACATGGCTCTTTGAGACCTTTCCAGTCTCTGAAGAAGTGGCTGGCTCATTATAGGGAATTTCACGGCCCAGTTCAGCTTAGTAAGTGAAGAGTAGGGTTTGATAGTCAGATCCTTCCTGATGCCTGGCCAAACATAAGAGGGTTGCTTGAGCTACTACTCATTGAGGGTTGTGCTGTTAAGCTGCTGTTTTTGGTCTTGCCTTCTCCATCCTCATGGATGATAAAATGTGATAAAATGTGGGAAGCAGTCAGGCTGGGCTTGCCAACATTCGCAGGGCCCATTGCAAAGGACTTATCTTCAAAAGCATAGGGTCTTATCTGTAGAAACACGTTTTCCTTCTTTCACCTTGGCCCTTCTTGCCTTGCCAGTTATGTATTCTTTCATTTCTTATTCTCCTATATGTGCACACACTTCAGAAACTGTCCCTGTCTTGGAGAATTTTCTGTGTGAGGTTAAGGTAGCAGCCTTTCTCCAATTTTCTACAAATTAGACTTCTACTAACTTCAGCTATCTGCTATGGGGTTTGTGGGCTGGCGGGTGGGAGGTGGTGGGAAGCGGGAAGAAAAAAATCTCTGATCAAAGATCGAACACAAAGCCTGAGCACAAAAATTTATGCGATGTTTTGTAGACCAGTGCTACCCAAAGAAGTAGAATGTGAACCACACATGTAATTTTAAATGTTCCGGTAGCCACATTAAAAAAGTAAAAAGAAACAGGTCAAATGAATTTTAATATCTTTTATTTAACTCCATGCACCTAAAATATTAATGTTTCAACATGTAACCAGTGTGAACATTAATAATGCGATATTTTATTTTTGCATTAGTGTTTTAAATCTGGTATGTAAATCTGCAGCACATTTCAGTTTGGACTAGCTACATTTCAAGTGCTCAACAGTCACATGTGGCTAGTGGTTACATATTGGACAGTGTACATAGAAGGCTCTCACCCGCAATCAGCCAGCTATGTTTCATGCTATTTTTACATTTGAAAATAGTTGATATCTTTCTATCCCTCGTCCTACATTTTATAACCCAAGTCACTATAAAAAGGCTAGATTGTATTCACTGTTCTCAAAGAAGGTAGGGGAATGTGGAGAGTATGGAAGATATCTAGTAAGTGTTGCCAAAATAATAAATAATAGTGTTGCAGTTCAGGAAACCTCAGAAATATCACAGGTAGAAATCCCAGACTGCACGGTGAGACCCTCTCTCTTTCTAAAGCTGGAGCCTACTTGGAAGGACTTGGAAGCCAGCAAATGTGGCTTCCCCTGGGCGTGTCCCTCCTCAAGTCCTTAAGATTGCTAACTTCCTCAGTTTCGCGGGTTTCCTTTCTGGTCCTTGGGACAGAGTTGCAGCGGGGGGCTTCGAACCTGCAAGGCTCAATCATGGCCAAGGCCCCGGCTGTGTTTCAGGTACCTCAGGAATCTGGCTTGTTGCCTCGGGAAGCTTTCTGCATGGATTCCCTAGGAACTGACCACTCCATGGACATTTGCTTGGGGCAATGGTACCAAAGTGTATGGGTCTGCTGTCTGAGCTGCAGCACTCACATTCCAGCCAGCAGAAAAGAAACAAACAAAAAAACTACGAAAACACAAAATGCCTGGATCAAACACTCCCTTTGCCTTTTTCTCTGTTTTTGTTTCTTGTGCATATGTCGAAAGTTACAAAGTCAGGAGCGGGGAGGATAGCTGTCCTGTAACTAGTGTGTATTGATCTCACGTAAAATGTTGAGTCCATTGCTGCTTGTTACATGATTTTCTCTATTCCTTTTTTAGGCCGAGGAGTCTTGTAAATGTAATGGCTGGAAAAACCCCAACCCTTCTCCTACTCCCCCCAGAGCTGATCTGCAGCAAATAATTGTCAGTCTAACAGAATCCTGCCGGAGTTGTAGCCATGCCCTAGGTGAGTTCCTAAGTCTTCAAGGGAACGTGAACGATGTCCTCGTTGCCTGAAAGTTCTAACTTACTGAATTCCGTGGGTTAACCAAACTCGCATGCTATTTACCTCTTTTTTGAGGCAGTAACAAAAGAGTCTATTTAGTCTCATGAATTTGCTTAATGTGAGACAAGCTCTGCACTGTTTGCACTGAGTCCTTATCCATCTCTCCCCCCTTCCCTAAGAGCTGGATTCCACTGGGGGATTGCTGGATAAGATGGACCATGGCCATTGAGCGGCTTAGAATAGAGTGTAATGTGTCCTCATTCATTCTGATGGGAGCCTGAAGGTCTTTGATCTCCAGGATCTAAGCCTCAACCAACTGGGTCTTTGTCTAATCGTTACTGTTATTATTATTTTTATTATTTTATTTTCTGATTCCTTGAACTTGCTGGAAGTGCTTCATTTTATCTTTATATTGTTTATTTTCTTGCATCTGGTAGCTCTTTCTTCACTGGGGTTGTGTTTGGTGAATGTTTACTTGTGTTCTCCCTTTCAACTTTCTTATCTATCCCCGGCAAGATAATCATTGTCAGTTTGGAAAGATAGGCTCTGCCAGAGTTACTCAACTGGACTGTGCTAATATGTTCTTGTCTTGATACTCGTTTTAAGATAAAATTTTAAAAATTGTATTTGGTTTGGGTAGATAAAAGTTAACGGGTAGTTTTCCCTAGATATTAAAATTCTAGTTCATAAAGGACCATCTTGGAATATTATACTTACTTTTCCCCCTTTGGTTATCCAGTCTCCCAGAGAACGTCTTGCATGTTCAGTTTACTGTCCAGGGTTCTTCTGGGCAGAGCCTGGTCACTGAAGCGGTTTTTTTCCCCCTGACCGTTTGCAAGTAGGTGGCTTCTTTTTGACGTCATCTTTCTTTCGAGCTTCCTGGTGATATGAAACGGTGCAGCATCAGCCTTCAAGGTAGCGTGATGTCAGGCCGAGGCTGAAGTTTTATTTTGTACTCAGCTGCAGAGTATTTCAATCCTTACAGAGCAGAAAAGTAGATAATGTGATCCTCCCAGGAAGTTACTGCACTGAAGTAACCTTCTGAGAAAGGAAATAGAGAACATTGATCTCACAAAAGAAAGAAACATACCATAAACACATAATTACATCATTGTATAACTGGTGTCTGAAATAATGTAAGTTCTGATTTTTGAAAAAACCAGTGCAAAGGATGGATTCCAAGAGTTACAGAAACACCTTTGCTTATAACTTACCTTTTCCACAATTGATCCCAGAGCGAGTGCCCTTTAGAATTTGCCTCAGGAAATATGATGCAATAAAAGGCTGGCTCAGGAACTTCTTAAGCACTGTGCTTGAACTGTATTTGGTATTGATTGGGAAATCCAATTATCTTACATCAATTAACATTTAAAAACAGAGCCTTCTTTCTTAGCTGAGCAGATTGTCTCCATTCTGAGCTTGTAAATACACATGAATGCCCAAAGGCAGAAATGGCCTTTTACAAAGAAAAGCTAACTTTGTTCCCTTTTATATTTCTCAACTAGCTTTGGAAACAAATACGCTTATTTGATACACAATCAAGAATAGGGGGAAAAGTTTAACCTATTTGTAAATCAAGATGTGTCCTCAAAACTAAAAGAACACTATTACAGCTTTATTCATGATATTAAAAGACTAGAAACAACCTAAGTATCCCAGAGTAGGAGATAATTGCTTGAATTATGACAATCTATATTATAAAATTCAATATGGCTATTAAAAATGATGTATTTTCCAATATGGAAAGACATTCTTAACATATCATTAATGAAAAAAGCAAGTCATAAAGTAGCTTAACTGGAGCTTTTATAATTTAGGAATTAAGGATCCACCAGCCCAAGATAAAATCTTGGTTCTACAACCAGTAGCTGTGAGTGGGACATGTTATTCAGTTTACCTGGAGCTCCATTTTCTCAGCTCTGAAACCGAGTTAGTAACAGTATTGATGTCATAGGATTGTTGTGAGGATTAAATGAGATAAAACATAAAAATTTTAGATCAGTACCTGGCAAATTAATGCATTACTCTTAGCTCTTCTTGCTGTTAGTGGTAGTATTACCATACTCCCAGAGTTCTTGAACTTCAGCCAACAGATAGGAGTTCTGCTTAGCTTAAATAAGAGAACAGTGTTTATAAGAAGGTAGCTTCCAGAAGCTGAAAACACAGGGAGACCCAGTTTTAGTCTTGTTCAGGGATCTCAGCTGCAGAAATCTGTGGGCCTTCTGTCCAGGACACCCCCACTGGATGAGATTCAGCTCCATCTGCCCAGCCCCCCCGGGAGTATCAGCTTAGGAGGATTTACATCCCTGGAGGATAGGATCTGATTGGTGTAGCATCTGTCACGTGCCCAGCCCTCCGCTGCACCCTTCGAGAACTGCATGGAAGGCGGTCATTCCCACGAAGGCATGCTGACTTAAGAATGGCATCATAGGGGCGCCTGGGTGGCGCAGTCGGTTAAGCGTCCGACTTCAGCCAGGTCACGATCTCGCGGTCCGGGAGTTCGAGCCCCGCGTCGGGCTCTGGGCTGATGGCTCAGAGCCTGGAGCCTGTTTCCGATTCTGTGTCTCCCTCTCTCTCTGCCCCTCCCCCGTTCATGCTCTGTCTCTCTCTGTCCCAAAATAAATAAACGTTGAAAAAAAAAAAATTTAAAAAAAGAATGGCATCATGAGGGGCGCCTGGGTGGCGCAGTCGGTTAAGCGTCCGACTTCAGCCAGGTCACGATCTCGCGGTCCGTGAGTTCGAGCCCCGCGTCGGGGTCTGGGCTGATGGCTCAGAGCCTGGAACATGTTTCCAATTCTGTGTCTCCCTCTCTCTCTGCCCCTCCCCCGTTCATGCTCTGTCTCTCTCTGTCCCAAAAATAAATAAACGTTGAAAAAAAAATTAAAAAAAAAAAAAAAAAAAAGAATGGCATCATGAGTATAATCTCATTTTATCAGTTTAGAAGATATGACATATTTTTTTTTCAACATATGCTAACGGGAAAGGATCTGGAAGGATTATGTTGAGTTGCTGACAGTGATTTTCTCAGGGTATTGAGGTTGTTGGTGTTTTAAAAATATTTTTCCTCGTCTCTGTCCTTTCCCTCCCCACCCCTTTTACCTCTGTCTCTCTTCAGTGTGCTTTTCTTTTTTTTTTAAAAAAAATTTTTTTTTTCAACGTTTATTTATTTTTGGGACAGAGAGAGACAGAGCATGAACGGGGGAGGGGCAGAGAGAGAGGGAGACACAGAATCGGAAACAGGCTCCAGGCTCTGAGCCATCAGCCCAGAGCCTGACGCGGGGCTCGAACTCACAGACCGCGAGATCGTGACCTGGCTGAAGTCGGACGCTTAACCGACTGCGCCACCCAGGCGCCCCAGTGTGCTTTTCTAAAATTGAAATGTCTGTACATTTTCAAGTGCTCTTAGAATTATTGGCAGAATCTCACAGTTTATTTTTTGGTCTTAGTATCAGGGCTCTAGAAAACCTTTTTCTGAGGTTATGTTTTCTCTCTCTTATACTCCTTTTAAAACACTTTATATTCTGGAAAAGTTCACAGTATGTAAAGGTAGGAAGAATAGTTTAATAAGTGCCTTGTACTCATCACCCGCTTTAATAATTACTAAAATTTGCCAATTTTCTCTCCCCTCACTTTTTTCTTTTGCCAGAGTATTTAAATCAAGTTCCACACGTATTTTCCTATTTATGCAGATTAAATTATGCCAACAGTAGAGATTAGGGTATAAGGAATTCTGTTAGAAATGATGGCCTGAATTCTCAAATATATTTAAATTTGTGTACACCATTCTGATTCCACAGTCACTATGCTGAGCCTGGTGGATTTAGTCCCCAGTGATCATGCACATGTTTCAACGTGTAACATTCCCGTGCTTATCAACACATAACCTTCAGGCTTATCGATTGAGATGATGTCTGTTCTGTGGCTTTGCTGTCCGATACTGTTTGGTTCAGCCATACATTTTCTTTTGACAGTGAGCTCTGGTTTCATGTGGTCTCCTGACAGTTACTTCCCTCCCAGGTGTCCTTGGCCTGTCATTGGACACTCTTCCCTGTCTCCTGGGTACAAAACATAGGACTGACAGTCTGGCCAAGTGGAAAGAACGTTCAGTTGTGAATTAGGAAACCAGAATTCTAGGCCTGGCACAGCACTTTACCAATCCCTTTGTGATTCAGAGTTTTCATCCACAGAATAAAATGGTTAGTCTAGACCCATGCTGTCCAACGTTATAGCTACTTGCTACTTGAGTTAGTGAGCGCTTGAAATAATAGCTACTCCAAATTAAGATGAGCTGTACGTATAAAATACGTGCCAGATTTTGAAAGCTTAGTATGAAAAAAGGTAAGATGAGCTATCTCATTAATAGTGATTATATGTTGAAATGGTATTTTAAGTATATTGGGTTAATAAAATATATTATTAAAATTAATTTCACCTGTTTCTTTTTCCAATGGAAAATGGTCTTCCAAATGGAAGACTTAAAATTACACCTGTGGTTCACATTGTATTTCCTTTGGATAGCGCTGGCCTGGCAACATTCGAGTCCATTGTCTGAAATTATTTGTCATTTGAGATTGGGACAGTCAAGTTCAGATTACAGAAATTTAACAAAGCACTTCATTGGCCCAAACATTTCTCCTTATTTTAGTATTAATAAAAGTTCCTTATTTGGGGATTGCTTATTTGATTGAATAGCAGTCTGCTTCTATGATCGGGAAGGAGGAAATGCTCCATTGTGATCAAACACAATTGGAATTTTTGTTGTCATTTTGAAGTTCATTGTTCTGACCTCTGCCAGGATACACTGATTATTAAATTTGACTAATGATAGTTTTCTGCAGTTGTAAGTAGGAGGTTTTTGGTTACTGTTCCTGTGCCATCACTTTTTCCTGATAAAGACCCATATATCACACAGATACACTCGTGTTTAAACATTACAATGGTAGAAATTGACAGTTCTTTTTTACTATGGTTACCTCTGCTTACTTGCTTATTTATAGTGGAAACTTTCTAAGGAAAGTAAAGACTAGCACTAACCAATCACAGTAGAGCTTATTTTCTTGAATAGCATGAGGTATGAAGGGACTACCAGTGTTTTCCTCATGGACTAATTCAGACATTTAAATCACAGGTAAATCATTGGCCCAACACATTTTCTTCAGCCTTACCACACTGCACAGACCTCCACCACTTAATCACTTCTAGTTCCCATTTACGAATGTACTGTGTAGATGCCAAATGATAGAAATAGGGGGCCCAGCACACTTGACTCAGCCATCTGGGTCAAGTCAGCATGTTTCTCTGGCTGGGTGTTCTCCCTTTTGTTTTGTTTGTAAAGATTTTCTTTGTAAGTAATGTCTACAGCCAATGTGGGGCTCAAACCAACAACCCCTAGATCAAGAGTCGCGTGCCCCACCGACTGAGCCAGCCAGGCCCCCTTGTGTTTCTAATGCTGTCTTTTACACATAGGTTTCAGAGTTGTCAGGAGCTGTGAGTCTGGTATACAGTAGGAGTTAAGGGGATAGATACATCTGGTAATTTTTTTTCTGCTCGCTTCATGTGAGTTACTTCTCCCTACCTTCCTTGGATCATGAAGTCCTTCCTGTTGCTTTTCTCGCCTGTGCCTCCTTCCAGCTTTCCCTGAATTCAGGTTTCTTCTCTGTAGCAGGAGCACCTGGAGTCCCCAGCTCCATCCATGTGCACTCAGCGTCCCAAGAAAGTAGTGATCTAATTTGAGCTAAGCATTCTCGTGTTTAGCCCCTCTGAGCCTCCCATTATTCTCAGAGTGAAGTTCAGCTCTCGCTGAGGATTGTTGGGCCTCTGGTGTCTAGCCTTCACTGCCCGCCCCGTCTCTGCTGCATTTTGGCTACCAGGCTGGTCCATGTTCTCTGAAGGTCTTTTTTTTTTTTTTTTTTTTTTTTTTTAATGCTTATTTATTTTTGAGAGAGAGCCTGTGAGCACATGCATATGCATGAGCTGGGTAGGGACAGAGAGGGGCCGGGGGAGGGGTGGGGGACAGAGGATCTGAAGCAGACTCTATGCTGATAACAGAGAGCCCGATGCGGGGCTCAAGCCCACACATTGTGAGATCGTGACCTGAGCCGAAGTTGGATTCTTAATTGACTGAGCCACCCAGGCGCCCCTCTGAAGGTTCTATTTTCTCCCACCTCTACTGTGGATGCAGAGGCTCACAACACCTGCAGTGCTTTTCCTTCGTTCTCCTCCAGGGGAACCCTGCTCACCCCCAAGGTTTGACTTGTCTAGAACTTGGTGGAGAGAATAAAGGCCTCTTGGAGCTGTACTGCAATGTTCCTTGCATAACTATAATTATTCTTAATTATACATCTAAGATATATAATAAATGGTTATATAATATATAACTATATAATAGTGTATTGTAGGCTTTCTGTAGTAGACTAAGGTTAAGTACTTTTTCTCTAGTTCCTAATATATTCAGTTCCTTGGGCATAATTGGGCTTATTCCTTCATTGATAAGCACTCGCTGAATTCCTTAATATTAAAAAATGGCTGGTAGCATTTAGGGGAGCTTTCACAGTTTAAAATCTGTACCGCCACTGTCCAAAACAGTAGCCACTAGTCACGCGTGGCTAGCTTGAATTGAAAAACACTGAAAGTGTAAAACGCACACTGGTTTTGAAGACTTAGTATTATAAAAGAATGCAAAATATTAATAATTTTTTACACTGAGTGCATGTTGAATAATGTACATATTGGGTTAAATAAAATGTATTAATAAATTAATTTCACCCTCTTATTTTTGTATTGTTAATTTTTTTAACATTTATTTATTTTTGAGAGACAGAGAGAGACAGAACTTGAACAGGGGAGGGGCAGAGAGAGAGGGAGACACAGAATCGGAAGCAGGCTCCAGGCTCCGAGCCATCAGCCCAGAGCCTGACGCGGGGCTCAAACTCACGAACCGTGAGATCATGACCTGAGCAGAAGTCGGATGCTTAACCAACTGAGCCACCCAGGCACCCCTAATTTCACCTTTCTAAAAGTGGCTGCTAGTATACTTACATATACATATGTGTCTTATATTCTATATATATTGGATTGAACTCATCTAAAGGGCTCTTAATCTTAAACTTCTCTTTTTCTCCATCCAGATCTGAGATTACAAAAGAGGAAACCACTCGTAAATTATAAACTTTTAGACGTTAGTCAATTCAGAAGGTTTCATTGAAGGAATTTGTTTCACCTCTTCTAGCTTTGACCTCAAATTCCCATGAGCAAAAAAAAATATATTTGAACAGCTTACAAACGCTACGGGTGCTGTGCTGTTTGCTTTCTTTCCAGTCCAAGGGAGCGGAGACATGTTAGCTGCCCGCCCAGCTGCTGCCTGTTCACACTGCAGGGCATGTGAGGACGGGCAGGCTGTCCTCAAGAGAAGTGCAGGCCAGTGATGCACGGAGCCAGAGCTTAGAGAGGGTCACAGCACATGGTGACAGTGTGCTTCCTGTTCCCAGCAAGGCAACAGCTGCACCGTGATCCTTGGCAGCAGGCCTTTGGCAGGTCTCTCTGGGGCACCCTGGGTGTTGCACTGAGAGGTGCCAAGGTACATCCTCCTGGAGAGACACGAAGAGAGCAGACCCTGCCCCCCCAGTCTTCTGGCTCACACCTTCCCTCCGCTTCCCCCTGTCCTCTGCACACGATGGACCCCGGGGGAAACCTTGGCCCACCAGAAAGAGCAAGCTTTTCCCACAAGTAAAGGGTTGGCCAATTTTGGAAAATTATATCTATGCTCTGTGCCATGTCCTTGGAAGACTATTTGGAATGAAAACAGGGTCCTTTATATTTGATTATTAAATTCCAAGTGAATGAAAGATTTTTTTTTTTTTTGGCGGGGGTGGGGGTGGGGGTGGGGATGAAAGATTTTTAAAAAGCCGTTTATTGGGAAATAATTTCAAACCTATAGAGAAGTCATTAGACTAGTAACAAAGGACATCCCATGTAGATTTTGCTCAGATTTACTTCAGATTTATGCCCGATTTCCTTTGTTATTTGCTCTCATATATGTATAAATATACATAAAGACTCACATATTTGAGTTTGTGTGTATTTTTTTAAGTTTATTTATTTTTGAGAGAGAGAGAGAGAGAGAGAGAGAGAGAGAGCACGCATGCATGCATGAGGGAAGGGACAGAGAGAAAGGGTAGAGAGAGAATCCCAAGCAGGCTCTGCACTGTCGGTGGAGCTCAACTGGAGCTCGAGCTTATGAATCATGAGATCATGACCTGAGCTGAAATCAAGAGTCAGAGGCCTCACTGATTGAGCCACCCAGGGGCTCCTGTGTGTATTTGTATATACATTTTTTTCCCCCCTGGACTATATGAAAATAAGTTGCATATATATACATCATGGCCCTTTCCTCCTAAATACTACAATGTGTATTTACTAAAAATAAGGACGTTCTTTTACATAATCCCAGTTCAGTTACCAACTTCAGTATATTTTAGCACTAATGTAATATTTTAATCTACCGTTTGTATTCTACTTTTATCAGTTGACCCCAACTGATATTGTCCTTCACATTAAGCACCCAGTCTAGAATCACGCGTGTGCTTAGTTGTCATGTGAAAGGAAAACAGTTTGCTCACAATCAATACTTCCCGAACGCTTCTGGCACCAAATGTGTGGGCTTTTTCTCATCAGCAATACTCTGGCGCTCCAGTGGACAGCTACAGGCTGTCTTGCAATTCTTAACTCAGTTCTGACGCTAATGGCCTTATAGTCAGTACAGACCCCACAGGTTAAGGGCTCGGTCCCCCTCCTTCCTCCCACTTGAGGTGCCAATGGCAAGTCCCAGTTTCACTTGTGTTTCTGACCAACTGGTTGTAAGCTGGCAATTCCCATGCCCCCCTCCTGGGGTTGGATAATTTTCTAGAGTGACTCACAGATCTCAGGAAAACAGCTTCTTTGATTACTGGTTTATCATAAAAGGACGCTGTTCAGGGGTGCCCAGGTGGCCCAGTTGAGCATCCGACTCATGATTTCGGCTCAGGTCGTGATCTCACAGTTCATGAGTTCGAGCCCTGTGTCAGGCTCTGCACTGAGTGTGGAGCTTGCTTGGGATTCTGTGTCCCTCTCTGTCTCCTCTTCTGCTTGTGCAGGCGCGCGCTCTCTCTCTCTTTCAATAAATAAATAAACATTAAAAAAAAAAAACCAAAACACTGGATTATAGTTCAGGGACAGCCAGTTGGAAGAGAGGTTGGAGCACGAAGCTCCAAGCACACTACTCTCCCAGCACCTTCCTTTGTGCACCAGCCTTGAAGCTCTCCAAACCCCTTCAGCTGGGGTTTTTATGGAGACTGCATTATATGGGCACGATTGATTAAAGCTTTGGCTACTAGTGATTAATTCAGCCTCCAGACCACTCCCCACCCCCATCATAGGTAGAGAAGGTGGGACTGAAAATTCCAACCCTTAGTCACTTATTTGGTTCCCCTGGCAATCAGCCCCCCCCCCCCCATCCATAGGGACTTTCTAAAAGGTCAGTGACTTAAATTCAGGTGTGGTTGCAGAGGACTTGTTATGAATAACAAAAGATACTCCTTTCGCATTGTTGCTCTTATTACTTAGGAAATTCCAAGGGTTTTAGAAGCACAGTGGGGGGTGGGGAGGAAAAAGCACTGTGCCAGGACGGGGGACAAAGACTAAATATATATATTTTATTACAAGTTACAATTTCACAGCAGGTCCCTTTAGTTTCCTTTAATCAGGAACAGTTCCTCAGCTTTTTTTCTCTATTATTTTGTTTTTTGTCTTTTATGACTTTGACATTTTGGTGGAGGAATGTTTTATATTTTAAAAACAAACCTGTTCGGCTGCCTTGGTGGTTCAGTTGGTTAGTGTCCTACTCTTGGTTTCTGGTCGTGATCCCAGAGTGGTGGGATCGGGCATGGAGCCTGCTTGAAATTCTCTCTTTCTCTCTCTTTCCCTCCTCTCGCTTGCTCTCTCTTTCTAAAATAAAAAAATAAAATAAATTAAGAACCTGTTAAAGAGCTAGGAGAGGGGCGCCTGGGTGGCGCAGTCGGTTAAGCGTCTGACTTCAGCCAGGTCACGATCTCGCCGTCCGGGAGTTCGAGCCCCGCATCAGGCTCTGGGCTGATGGCTCAGAGCCTGGAGCCTGTTTCCGATTCTGTGTCTCCCTCTCTCTCTGCCCCTCCCCCGTTCATGCTCTGTCTCTCTCTGTCCCAAAAATAAATAAAAACGTTGAAAAAAAAAATTAAAAAAAAAAAAAGAGCTAGGAGAAAATACATTTTTGTCATCTTCTGGTTATGTAGGGAAGACCTTTGCAAGCAAGGCCTTAAAGAAAGGCCTAACATAGATTTGACTTTATAAAAAATTTAAGATTCCTTTACAACCCACCCCAAACCGCAACAAAATCCAGGGGGCATTTACAATGAACATGAAGGACTTAAAGCTCTTTCAAGGCAATGAGAAAAAGACCAACATCCTAAGAAAACCAGGCAGAGGACATGAATAGTGCTCAAAAGAACAAATACAAATGGCCAGTAACACGGAAAAACAAACACCTCCAAGGGCATTTCAGTGAATGCAAATCAAAGCAGTGGGGGACTCATTAATTTTCAAAAGGCTAATTTAATTACCGAGAATGATTCTTCACTGGAGGCAGGAGTGGGGGAAGGCACATTATGCTCTCACAGTTGAGAGTCTACATTGATGCAAACTTCCCTGGTGGGGGAAGCCAAACTAGGGAGCATATACAACAGCTTTATTTGTTTATTTTAAAGATTTTAGTTTTTTATTAAAAATTGTTTAATGTGATTTATTTTTGAAAGATAGTGTGTGAGTGGAGGAGGGGCAGAGAGAGAGAGAGAGAGAGAGAGAGAGAGAGAGGGAGAGAGGGGAGAGGGAGAGAGGGAGAGAGGGAGGGAGAGGGAGAGGGAGACACAGAATCTGAAGCAGTCTCCAGGCTCTGAGCTGTCAGCACAGATCCCAATGCAGGGCTTGAATACACAGAGCTTCGAGATCATGACCTGAGCTGAAGTCAGACATCTAACCAACTGAGCCACCCAGGGGCCCCTGAAGATTTTATTTTTAGGTAATCTCTACAGTCAACATGGGGCTCAGACTTGCAACCCTGAGATCAAGAGTTGCATGTTTTACCATCCGAGGCAGCCAGGGGCCCCTACAAAAGCTTTAAATAGCAATGATTCAGCCTTACGAGTTCTGTGGCAGATTAACTGCTATAGATTTGTACAACGTAGTTTACAGATTTTTACTTTTATTTTTATTTTTTAGTAATGTGCGTCCAAACTGAAGCACAGATTGCTTTCCAAATTGAAAGAAGGGTTTTTTTCAATTATGAGTGACTGTTTTTAGTTAAATATGAGTTGATTATCAGTATAGTAAATAGTTTAGCTTTGTAGTTAGAGTGAAGTGCACCTGGGTGTTTGCATGGGTTGGGGTTGATTGTGGGCTCCTGAGTAAGTCCTGTCCACTTCTGGTCAGCAGCCACAAGGAGTCAGTCTTTGGATTTGGTAGGGAAGGGGTTGTTTGAAGAAAGTGTTTAGCAAGGGTATCCTGGGAGTAGAGAATACAGTCTGGGGCTATTTTGGTACTCTAGGCTTGAGATCCCAATGACCAGCAAGGTAGGGACAGGGAAAAGTGGTTACTCTGAGAGACAGTGCGGAAGCTCGCCTGAATCTGGGGGCCGGTTTCACCCCACACCCACCCTTATTCTCAGAGGAAGAGATACCGACCCTCTTGTGCTGCAAATGTTAGCCCCATTTGCCGGGCACAGCCTTTCCCCTTTCCCTCCCTCCTTCTGGAAAACTTGCTGTTCCATTTAACCCACAGGCCTCCCAGTCTTCAGCTCCTTAGTCCTTTGTGCTTTGGCTTACACACAGAGCTTTGAGGAGAGATCATGGATTTCATTATGGGCAGAATCAGCAGGAAAGAAACTTCCTCGGGTCTTACTTTTTAAGCATTTTAATGTCTCTTTTTCAGAATATGCTGGATGATGGTTCTAAACAGTGGTTTTGAGCCCCAACAAGGGGAGGGGATGCCCCCAAGCTCGCCTTCTGATAATAGATGCCTCCAACTTCTGTTTCAATCAGAGCAACTTTTTCTAATTCTGATTAAGAATTCCTTTGGGCTGGGGCTCCTGGGTGGCTGAGTCTGTTAAGCATCTGACTCTTGGTCTCAGCTCAGGTTTTGATGTCAGGGTCATTAGTTCAAGAGTGGCATTGGGTTGGGCACGGAGCCTACTTAAAAAAAAAAAAAGACGAAGAATTCATTTGGGTTAAGTGTTTTGTGGCTTAAAGAAAGTGAACCACTGGTTTTAAAAATAAATCATGGCTTGTACTTCTTTGAGTTAAACCCACTTATCTTAGCACCTTAATTAGACTGTTTCGTATGGTGGAGAATCTGAAGGAATTGATGTTATGTTATAAACCGATTGCTTTCATAGCTTATCACTGGAAAGCAATTAAACATTACAAGGCAAAAGCAGTTTTCAGTAAAATTATTTCTGTAAATAACTGACATAAAAATTTTGACCTAGTTGTCTTCAGAATGAGGCCTGTGTCCCAAAGGCTCCAGACTGACCTCAAGGAAAATTTTGCACAGACTTAAAAAAAAAAAAAGTGACCTGGCAAACATTATACCTAAAAGGAAGTCTAATTTTGGGTAGCTTTTAGGAAATGATGAAGTCACATGTTGGATAGCCAAGTAGGAAGTAATAGATTTGAATATTAATGTTTTATTTATACTCATATATATTTGTAATTTTTTTTACGATACAAGTGACTTAAGTTCTGAGAAATAGTTTAGTTGGTTACTCTTTTTCTATTTGGTAATGTGATGATACAGTGTTGGCATTTTCTAGTTTAGATGTATCCATTAGATTTATTCTACAGTGCCTAAGGCAGACAGATAAACAAATTTCCTTCTTCTCTTACCTTGAAAAGTGTTCTATGGGGTGCATATGTGCATGCACACGCACACCACGCACACGTATGTGCACATCACGCTGATTTACCAATGGTCCATGACCTTGGGCCCATCACTCTGCCTTTCCATCATTTTTCCACGTGAGAAAGGAAGGAAAGTTGGGTGTCCTCTGCCTCTCTGATTCTGAGTTCTTTAATCTGGCTTCCTTGTGGACAATTTACAAGTCTCAGCCTCTTGGTATTTAATCCTCTTGAGTCTCTGAAAATGCATTTGACTGCATATTTTAGTTTGAGCTCCCTCAGAAGCAGATCCTAAGACAGGGATTTGAATGCCTGTAGTTTATTTGGCATGAAGCTAGGGGAGTAGAAGGGTGAAGTGAGGAAAAAGCGGCCAAGAGAGGGTGAATTACTGAGCCAGCTCCCACCTTGGGCAACTGCTACTTAATTTTGGGTGGGGAGTGGGAAATCTGGGAGCCCGTTATTCAGCCTGAGGGATGAGGGATCTGGGGTATTTATTTATAGGCGGATATCTTGGCTTTGGGTTAAGGGCTGCTGTTGAGGGGCAGGTGGATGGCAGACCAGATTACAATGACTGGAAAAGCCCTTAGGTAGAGAAATGGAGCTGCCCGTAATCGGACGCCAGAAGGTATACCTGAAGTGGTAAGGGGAGGAGATAGCCCAGCGTACCAGCAGCGTTCTCTGTCCCAGTCTGATGATTGAGTTTCGTGGATTAATGACAAGAGCACCATGGTCTCTGGGGTAGACTCACCCATGCCTGACACCTGACAAGTATTCCTCAATAATCTTTAGGTCCATCTCTTTTTTTTTTTAATGTTTATTTTTGAGAGAGACAGAGACAGAATGCGAGTAGGTTAGGGGCAGAGAGAGAGGGAGACACAATCTGAAGCAGGCTCCAGACTCTGAGCTGTCAGCACAGAGCCTGCGCGGGGCTCCAACTCACGAGCTGTGAGATCATGACCTGAGCCGATGTCGGATGCACAACCGACTGAGCCACCCAGATGCCCCAGTTCCATCTCCTTTTAAGAAGGCAAGGGAAATCTTCTACGTAGTTTAGTCTCTCTTTAAAAATGATCTCAAATACTTCTGTGTCTAAACATTTTTAAGCCAGCATGCCAAGAGCTGTACCTAAGAGGTTTCCCTCAAAGTGCCATTGCCTATTCTGTGGCAAGCATAGTGATAAATGCTGGGGATGCAGAGATGAGAGAGGGGATCCTGACCCAGGAGAGCTCCTGGGATAGGGGTTGAGTGGTTTACCTAGAGGAACCTTTGTAAGTGAGGAAGGACTTGAAGTGAATCAGCTAATCAACAAAAAGTGTGCTTTTTTGGGAATTTGGAATTTGGGTCAAGCATTTTTCACTTTTAGACCCTGGCTCTGCCTTGTTGGCTAAGTGACATTGGATGAAACAGCATCCATTCTCTCTGAGCCTCAGTTTCTCCAGTTGTCAGATGGGATGACTAATAACCTATTCATGGGATGGTTTGAGGATTAAATACAATAACCTTGATAGATGGACTGGATTTGGGTAGAAGAGAGGACAGGGGCATGGGAGAGAAGGTCAGTGGCTAGGTCACTAACTAGAGATCTTACAGAACAAAGGTGGGAAAAATGCATTTGGGGGCTTGACGATGGAAGGCATTGAATCTGAAGCTCAAATAGGTCTTGGGACTTGGCTGCAACGATAGTGAGATTTCATTGCATTGCTCAGAAAGGCTGAGGGAAAGGGCCGTTATTCAGTTTTTACACTAATATGATATTCTTGGCTCACTGAACTATTCACAGGCATGGGGAAACATAGGAATTCTTATGTGGAAACATAGGAATTTAACGCTGTCAAAAAGCAGAAACAAACCCATAAATACAGAGAACAAACCGGTGGTTGCCAAAGGACAGGGGTTGGGTGGATGGGCAAATTGGGTGAAGTGGGGAGGGGGAAGCTCAGGCTTCTAGTTATGGAATGAACATGTCATGGGAACGAAAGGTATACCATAGGGAATATAGCCGGTGATTTTGTGATAGCTACACGGCTGGTGAGCATACTGTAACATATAGACTCGTCGAATCACCACGTTGGACGCCTGAAATTAATGTAACGTTGCACATCAGCTCTACTTCAATTAAAAAAAAAAAAAAAAAAAAAAAAGAATTCAACACTATGAGGACCAGACTTTGGTGCCGACAAGTTCTGGATCTTAAAGTATACGTTTATTAGAACACATTAGCTGCTGGCCCACTTTGGGTCTTGGAGGGGGAGGCCAGGGCTCAGCAAGTTGACAGTCTTTTAATTTTAAGTTGACTTTGAGAGAAGACTGAGGTCTTTCAGGAGTTCAGAAATTCCTCTGTTTACAGTGCAACCTAATGCATTGGTGTCCCCGGAGATTTAGAAAGAGACCCTTCTGTTTTAAAGTCAAGAACGTTTGCTGTCTCCAGCTCCCGTGTCACATATGTTCCCTCGATTTTTGTCTTCAGCTGCCCATGTTTCCCACCTGGAAAACGTGTCAGAGGAAGAGATGAACAGACTCCTGGGAATAGTGTTGGATGTGGAATATCTCTTTACCTGCGTCCACAGGGAAGAAGACGCAGACACCAAACAAGTTTATTTCTATCTATTTAAGGTGAGGTTTCACCCTTTTAAGAAGGCTTTTCTTCTCTCTCTCTGTCATTGTTCAGATGTGCTCCGTTTCTGTATCCCAGGTCGGGGGTGGGAAGGTTTCTCAGCTCATGGTATGTTTCGCCCGCAGAGTTTATGGAAGCATGCATTTCTCCATGAGGGAGTCTCTAAAGTGACCCGCCATGTGCTGAACACATCACTCTCCTTGAGAGCCTTCATATTTGTATGCAGATTTGAATATCTTTATTTGCTTTTGCTTATGGATTTCTTTCCATCCACCCATCCATTCATCCATCCAGATATGTATTGCACACCTGGTCTGTGCATGGCACTCGTGTAGGCATGAGGGATAGATCAGTGGGCAAAACAAAGTCCTTGCCCTCATGGAGTTGACATTTCAGTAGAAGAGGCAGACAATCAACCAGTAAATAATATATTTGCAGGTGGTGATAAGTGCTGTGAAGAGAAACAAAGTAGGGTAAGTGGAATCAGAATGGCAGGGATGGTGGTCGGTGGGGGCACATGATAATGAGGAAGGGTAGTTAAGAAAGCCTTTCTGAGGAGACCACAGTTGAGCAGGAACCTGAATTGGGGGACAGGAGCCATCGCCGAAAAGGGCTGGGGGCAAGAGCTTTCCAGGCAGCAGAAGGACCGCCGTCTAGGCCGTGGACTGAGTGAGTCTGATGTGATGTGGGAACAGTAAGGAGGCCGGTGTGGTGGAGCCCAGTGAGCCAGGGGAAGGTGGGAGGAGATCTGGTTGGAGGGTGGCACCAGGGCCTTGACTCTCGCACTTCAAGGGGAGGAATCAAGAATTTCCAAATTTGGGCACTTCGCCACTGTCCGCTGTGTCTCCTTGACCCCGGTCACCGATTCCTGCTGCCACTCCCTGTAGCTGCTTCCTCGTGGCTCTGCCTCAGCTGCATTTGGGTCACATCCGTCCCCTCTCTGCGACCGTTGTCTCCCCAGTTTCTGATTGCTGTCAGGATGGACAGTGTGGGAGAGGAACTAGTGGTGGGAACAGACAGAAAAAGTTCCAAAAATGACATTTTTTAAAGGGGGCTGACAGGAAATAATTAAAAACAAAAACACCTTGCTATTGAGGCACTGTTGATTATGTCGTATTATTTAATACTTACAAGATTCTTTTTTTTTTTTTTTTAACGTTTATTTATTTTTGGGATAGAGAGAGAGCATGAACGGGGGGGGGGGGGGGGGGCAGAGAGAGAGGGAGACACAGAATCGGAAACAGGCTCCAGGCTCTGAGCCATCATCCCAGAGCCCGACGCGGGGCTCGAACTCACGGACCGCGAGATCGTGACCTGGCTGAAGTCGGACGCTTAACCGACTGCGCCACCCAGGCGCCCCACAAGATTCTTTTAAAAACAAAGACATCAAACAAAACAGTGTACTCGGAGCTTGTAGCCAGGAAAGGTTTGCCCCCCCCACCCCTTTTTTTTAATGTTTGTTTATTTATTTTGAGAGAGAGAGAGGCAGAGGGAGAGATCAGGGAGAATCCCAGGCAGGCTTTGCACTCTGCATGGAGCCAGGTGTGGGATTCTGTCTCACAAACTGTGAGATCACGACCTAAGCCGAAATCAAGAGTCAGACACTTAACCGACTGAGCCACTCAGGCGCCCCAAGGTTTGCCTCTTTTAATGAGCACCGTGCTTCATTTCATATGATAAGGATAGGAAAATTTTCCACTGGCTTCCCTCTTTTGCTTTGGCTGCTAGGAATCTCATTGCAAATTTTGTGCCCAATTCCATAGCTTTAAAAAAAAAATTTTTTTTTAACGTTTATTTATTTTTGAGAGACAGAGAGGCAGAGCGGGAGCAGGGGAGGAGCAGAGAGAGAGGGAGACACAGAATCAGAAGCAGGCTCCAGGCTCCGAACCGTCAGCACAGAGCCCGACGTGGGGCCTGAACCCACTGACCTCGAGATCATGACCCGAGCTGAAGTTGGATGTCCAACCAACTGAGGCACCCAGGCACCACACTCCCCTTTTTAATGTGAATTTACTTGATACATAATTTTCCCTTCTCATTTATTTACTTTTGTCTTTTTTGGGGGGGGGAGTATTAATGGGGGGTTGGGGTAGATAGGAGACAAACAGATAGGTAGATAGGAGAATTGTATTTTTAGGTTTTGGGGATATCCTTTTTTTTTTTTAATTTTTAAAAATATTTATTTATTTTTGATAGAGAGACAGAGCACAAGTAGGGGAGGGGCAGAGAGAGAGGGAGACACAGAATCTGAAGCAGGCTCCAGGCTCTGAGCTGTCAGCACAGAGCCCGACATGGGGCTTGAGATGGTGACCTGAGCCGAAGTCGGACCCTCAACCAACTGAGCCACCCAGGCACCCCTAGGGGATATTAGTTCTAAAAAGGTTAATGGGAGGTGAGGGAGAGGAGACACAGAGAGAGACAGAGACAGAGAGACAGAGAGAGAGAGAGAGACAGAGAGAGAGAGAGAGAGAGAGAGAGAGAGAGAGAGAGGAGCAGGGTGGGCAGAAAGAGGACAAACCACTGAATCCCCCACTACCATTAGCAGGCACTAGGCTACTCCAGGTGACAACTTGTTGACATGGCTATGAAGCCTGAGTCATCCAGATTGAAGCCTGGCAGGGTCATGCTGTTTAGAGCTTCTTTGGAAAAAGATCTTCGTCGAAGAAAAACAACGTCTGCATGACTGCTGCTATTATTTGTCTTGGAACGAAGTGCCCTGGCAGCCCCCACCGCCGGCTGGAAGTGAAGGTGGTGTCAAGGTTTCCATCCTGCCAGCCTCCTCTCGATTCCCTTTATAACTAACCAAATAGGCCAGAAAGCATTGCTCTGCTTTGAAGTACGTTTTCTCTCTCTCACCTCCCTCGTCTTCAACAGTGCAAATATGTTGGCCCATGGGAACGAAACCTCAACTATTCAGCATTCTCCCCCACTTCCCCCAGAGTCCTTTTTTGGGCAAATAAGTAATAAATCACCCATGCCTTAGCTTTTGAAAGGCAGTTCCTGTGTCTTATGTCTCAATAATTAAATTAAAATGAAATGTATTACACATTTGTGTAACATCTTAAAAACCTCGGGCTTAGATGTTGAAGATAAACCCAGTGAAAAGCTGCCTCGTAAAGCTGGGTGTATCTCGACCCTGTTAATGTGGCTCTGGAAGTCCACTGTCTGGGTTTGAACCCTGGGTCCATCACATTGGAAATGTGACATTGGGCGGGTCATTCTCCCTGTGTCCTTATCTGTAAAGTACAGACAGTAACAGCACCTGCCTCAAAAGGTTGTTATGCGCATTCCAGGAGATAAGACCTGTAAAGAACTGTGAAGAGTGCCTGGCAGAAGTAAGGATGCAAATGCTTGATGCTGGCATTAAATGTCTTTCATGGGCCCACTTATCCCAGCTCTGTCCTTTTGTAGATGAAGAAACTGAGATTCAGCCACTCCCCAACCTGTTAGTTTATCTCCGTTTTGAAACCCCTAGTGGACCAAGTTCCCAAGAGGTCTTATTTTAACTGGGTAAAAAAAGTAGGCAGCGGGAATTTATTTGTATTTAGATTTTATGATCAAGCTTTCCGTGTCCTTAGAAACAGATATAGTGACTTATTTTTGCATACTTATTTTTGTAAAAATGGGCATAATTCCTTGAAAAGATCAATGAATGTCCCATGCTAATAATGTATTGGCACCCCTAGAAGGAATTGAGGCCCTTGCAAAACATGGCCCGGGGGAGCACATGGTGATCCTCAACCTTGGCCATTTGTCCGTTTCCATTAACTCCTGGGAGAATGGTTGCTGTGTTTTGTTTCCACTGAAGAGGCAGTAAATGGAGAAAGGAGGGAAAGATTTAACTTAAATGTGTGGTCATGTGATGACCGGCCCCCATGTAAATGTTATGAAAGATTCAAGCAAAGGTTGAAAGTAAAGGATTTCAGTACCAAATTTATTTTCAAATTAGGTCTTGATTAGTGACTCTGTGTTCCCTTTTCTCTCTGATATTTGCTCTTTGAGGGCTTTAAATTCCAGTGGCAAGGATTAAGAGCAGTGTTTTGTTTTGTGGGCATTGAGATGCCAGAACACTTGGCCTGCATTCTATGGATGGAAAGGAAATGAGAAAAGACCGCAGCAGTGAAAGTTGCCAATTGAGAGCCTTAGAGAATTCCTTCCCGAAGGGCCTGGGCTCTAGATGATGCATACGACATATGGGAGCTACAGACATCCCTCTCCCCTGGCCATACTTGTGCAGAATGGATCTCTGCCTTTCAGGGGGTTAAATAAAACCCTCTTGAGCGCACCTGCATTGGCCTAGGTGGGCATGTGCAAAATGTGCGTGTTGCACACCAGGCCTCTGGGTCAGTGGAATCTGGAAATGGTGGGGAGAAGGGAAATGAGTTGGAGAGAGAGTCCCGGTGGCTACTGCTGCTGTGCTAGTCTGCACAGAACATGAAAGGGGTCTTAGTTTCTCATAGCTCTGGTCATGGGTGTGAAGGCAAATTTGGGTTACCTGGTAGTCACCCATTTTTACTGATTTAAGGATTTATTTACATGTAGTTAAGATAATTAGAATATGGTTACTTCCCTTCAGAGGCTATGTATGTGTCTGTGTGTGTGTGTGTGTGTGTGAGAGAGAGAGAGACACTGATTTTCTTTTTCTTAATGATTTTTTTTTTTTTTGCAGCTCTTGAGAAAGTCTATTTTACAAAGAGGAAAACCTGTGGTTGAAGGCTCTTTGGAGAAGAAACCCCCATTTGAAAAACCTAGTATTGAACAGGTAAAAAGAAAAAAAAGAGAGAGAAGCTCTTTTTTATTGCTCTAAGGCTGAACAAACCTAATCTTCTTTGCATTTTTACATGCGTCTTCCTTCCATCCTCTATACCCAGCTTAGAGATGCTTAGAGATGAGTATGGAGAAATTGTTTTGGACCCTTTGCATCACAAGTGAATATTTAATTTAATAAATGATCTAGCTTTTGTCTTTTATGGTTGCTGTATACTCAGAATTCACTGTGTGTTTGGGGAAGAAAAAAATTAAGAACATGTAGTTCACAAGAACACACGGAATGTGCTCTGTTTTGGTGTTGATGTTTTAAAATTAAGTCTTTGTCCTCTTATTTGGCACTATCTGAAAAAGCCTGTTGAGGTGAGGGAATTCAGGAGCATTGTCAAAAACATTGTAAGTCAAGCAAAAAGCACAAATAGGAAATGAGATTTTGCATCCAGAAATTGACTTTCTGTTACATTATGATTCCTGGAAAGAAACTGGTTTACTTGGGGAATCTGTTGACATGGATAGACTTTCTCTGTGAGGTGTTCTATTCCTCATCAGAGTCATTTTTTAGCCTATCATTGTTTGGCTAAATAAATCTTAGATTCTCTTGACTGAATTTCTTAACGAGAATGATTACAGAAGATAGGACATCAGAGTCCCTAGTACAAATAAATGTATTTTTATCAGTTTTCAGTAGAAGAAATTTTATTTTGTCTCCAAACTCTGTTAAACAAGAATTCATTGTTCTTTTATTTGAAATTAGATTAGAAGGGAGTGTTCTGCAGAAAGATTAAATGAATCCACAGATTCTTTTAAAAGCTCATAATTCTGAATAAGAATTTTTTCCCCCTTGGTAAGCTTGCCAAAAAAAGTGATAGTAAAGAGTTTAAATTCTGTTGGTTTAGTTCAATGGAAGACGTGCTGGTGGCCTTTGGATTCACATTTTGGTAATGCAAAAACATAATGTTTATCCAAGAACCTCATCGTATATAATCTATGTGGTTAGTGCAGGAAGAATTAGTTTACAAAATAGTCCTATTTTATCATTTGAAAGGTTTTGACCTTTTCAGTCTGTGAGTTTGATTTTCTGTGACGCTTGAGGATTGCAGCAGGCACAGAATAGCAACTCACAGCTTCGCTGTCTTGTCGCTTTTCATCCACTGTGATCTGTGGTGCAGTTCCCTCTGGGCATTCCTGTTTTCTAATAGGGAAAAGGAAGAGGCTTTGTGAGTAGAGAAGTGTCTGTTCTCTTGCTAATAACCGTCAATGGTGCTGTGTGGGTGTTCAGAATTAGTATGCTCGCATAACTGTATGAATAAATGGCCTTCCCTCCTTTTAAGGGTGTGAATAACTTTGTGCAGTACAAGTTTAGTCACCTGCCAGCCAAAGAAAGGCAAACGATAGTTGAGTTGGCAAAAATGTTCCTAAACCGCATCAACTATTGGCATCTGGAGGCACCGTCTCAACGAAGACTGAGATCTCCCAATGATGATATTTCTGGATACAAAGAGAACTACACAAGGTAATCAGACGATCAGTTCCTTTCCCTTGGCCCTTGTAGAGCCTGTTGCAGACATAAAATTGCTGCCTGTGTCTGTGAGCCGAGGGTTGCCCAGTTACTGTGGTAATCCATCAATTCAGAGAGAATGTTTCTAGAATGTAGCTTTTTATTAATATCACGATATTTTGGGGGGTGAGAGATCCAAACCACCTAGTCCTATACTATCCAGTATGATAGTTGATGGCTACATGGAGCTACTGAGCACTTGAAATATGGCTAGCATTGAGATTTCTAAGATTATACAAAAAATAGGAAATTAAAAAAAATGTAAAATATTTCATGAGAACTTTTTTTTAAACTACACTTATTTTGAGAGAGAGAGACAGAAGGAGAGAGTGCACGGGGGAGGGGCAGAGAGGGAGAGAGAGAATTCCAAACAGACTTGTGCCCACAGTGCAGAGCCCAGTGCGGGGCTCTAATCCACAAACCGTGAGCTCACGACCTGTGCTGACATCAGGAGTCCGAAGTTTAACTGACTGAGCCACCCAAGCGCCCCTCATGAGTACTGATTACATATTGAAATGATAATATTTTGGATATATTCGATTAAAGAAGATATTTTAAAGTTAATTTCATCTGTTTATTTTTACCTTTTCAATCAGATTGCTGGAAAATTTTAAATCAGTTATGTGGCTTGCATTATATTTCTATTGAACATCAGTGATCTAGATAACCATACTATGACTCCGTAATTATTATATAGAAACCTCAATCATTTAAAAAAACAAAACAAAAGAACAATGACCGTGAGTATAATAGTGGTAAAGAATTTTTATAAAGAAGGAATGATCACCCTAGTCCCAGAACCATGATGGAACTAATATCATTATACAAGTTGTCTTCCAGTCTTTGCCCTTTAAATAATATTTTATATTAGTTAGAATGAAAAAATATATAGAATTTGCATCCTTTATGTCTCCCTACTTAACATCATATCAAATATTTTACTGGTTACACTATAGTCTGTTGGGTTGATGTACTATAATTAACCCATCCGTTTCCCTGTTGGTTGACATCAGACTGTGCAAATGTTCCTGGATTGCACATTTTCTCCTTAATGTGGGAATTTGTTTTTATTGTTTATGAATTGCAGAATAATAGAATTAACTTAAAAAAAATCTTAAACATGGGCCACACAAAACAGGATGACTACATTTATTTTCATTTAAGTAAGAGAGTGACTTGAATTATCCATTTTATTTACCTTTTTGTACTTTCCCCCTTTTATAGTTTAATTATTTATTTAAGTAATCTCTGTACCCAACATGGGGCTCGAACTCATGACCTAGAGATGGTGAGTCGTATGCTCTACCTACTGAGGCTCCTGACTCCCTCTTATATTTTATAGACACATCAAGCCTGGTTCAAGAGGTATTCCTGACTTAGAGTAGGCAATGTTTTTTGATAGTGCAAAGAGCACTTCTACCTAGATTATTTTCTATAATAGCAGATGACATGTAGGAATGAGATAAGCTTTCCTCTCAGATCATTGACCTGATATTCATGAGTAATATCCCCTTTTCTCTGTCCTCCCTTCTTTTACAATAGATATAATTTGAGTTATAAAGTATTTCCTCTTAGTAATTGACTTTTATGAGAATTACAGATATCTTCGACACCAATTTTTTTTTTTTTTTTTTTTGAGAGAGGGCACAAGTGAGTGAGGAGGGGCAGAGAGAGAAGGAGAGAGAGAGAGAATCCCATGAGGGTCAGAGAGAGAGAAGTGGGGCTCACCTGAAGTGGGGCTCAAGCTGACCCAACACGGGGTCCGAGTTCATGAACCGTGAGATCATGACCTGAGCCAAAGTCAGATGCCTAACCAACTGAGCCACCTAGGTGCCTAACATCAATTTTTTAAAAATTATGTCTTTATTTCTATACCTTCATTTCAGAATTTTGCATGAACAATAGGTCCTATAGTGTCTTAACTGTCATTTATAATAAGAGTTGAGAAAACACATCTATCAAAAATATAGGGACACCTGACTGGCTCAGTCAGTAGAGCATGTGACTCTTGATCTTGGGTTTATGAGTTTGAGTCCCATGTTGGGTATAAAGATTACTTTAAAAAATCTATCTATCTATCTATCTATCTATCTATCTATCATCTGTCTTATCTATCTTTGTCTTAAACCTGCCTGTTAACGATTGGAAAGTTGAATATTTGCCAAAGGCAGACCCCTGAAAGTATTTACCACTGCTAACAGAGGAAAAAGTGTTTCATCAAGAAGAATTAAATGTGAAGCAGCATGGAGATATTAGTGTATTTTAGAAAACTGTAAAGATACTATGTAGCACTTGGAAATTACCCAGAAATGGGTGGCACTTACAAATAATACTTAAGGAGTAGTAAAGTTAGAGATGGAGCTTTGAAATGAACAGTGGGTATGAATCCTAGCTCCATTTCTCGCTAATTCTGTGTGCTTTAAACCAGTCACTTCACCTCCTTGACCTTCAGTTTCTTCCTCTGTCCGAGCCTCATGAGTACTGAGTGTTGTGTGTAGCGTCTGGCACACAGAACAGGCACTGGGGAGATGCCTAGTCATCATTTTCCTCCCACACACGTTATTCTCTAAAACTCAGCCACTGCCAGCGTGGGACTCTTAAGCTAGAGCACGTACAACTTAATGAGAGTGTCGTTATTTGAATACGACTTAAGAAGCCAACATCATAGGGAATAGAAGGATAGTTATTTGAATACGACTTAAGAAGCCAGCATCATAGGGAATAGAAAGATAGCCGCAGATTCCTTTCCAGCCCAGTATCCTGAGCCAAGGGCTGAAGGCAGAAGAGTGGAGTCTGACAATGGTGAAAAGAAACCTGCTGAGAGTCTGGAATGAATACACCCTGATGAGTTCTGAAACCTGCTGATTTCTAGGTGGAATGTAGACCAAGAGCCTCTGTTAATAATAAATAAGGAAACGAAGGTAGACAACACTCACCTCCCCCACTTGCCCACTGTCACGCCATGTTGACGAAGAAAGGGAAGTAGAGAGAAACAACCTGTGAAAATTATGAGAATCAGTAATTGTTTCAGAGTAAAACCTCACTGTCATGACCACTTAGGATTTTAATAAACCACACGCCACTACAACGTGGTGTCTCCTTGATATAATCTTCTCGAAAATGGGTAATATTACAGGCTGCAGGCACCACCAGGCTTTATCTTGATGTGTAAGTGAGCCTCAGGACCTGTCATGCTGGTTCCACATATAATTTACAGCATTTGTAGCAATCAGAGCAAAGCGGTTGAACACTTCTTGGAGCTTGTACGTCAGCACGGAGGTGGGGTGATACAGGATTCTCTGTGGAAGAGACTGGATCCTGAAAATGAAAGAAAATGAAAGAAAACTTCCTGAAAGAAAACTTTTATATATTGAAAATATGACACAGTAATGTTAACATATACTTAATAATAGCAATATATATCCCCCAGAAATCACTGTGGTTTTAGGGGAAAAAAAAAAAAACTCTGAACAAGTATTTTGAAGTTCCCTGAATTTCATGATGGTGCACTAATATGGTTTCATGAAGAAATAACCTGAAAATAAAGTGTCAGAGAAATGTGACTTCTTAAAATACATCTGACAAACAATCTGCTGTTGGAAGTGGCAAATATTTACTCTTAGATGCTAAGTTGTGCAGACTGTCTGAAAGTTGATAACGGTCATCCCATATTGGGGAGATTTTTTTTTTTTTTAATTTAAATTTAAGTTAGTTAACATATAGTGTAGTCTTGGCTTCAGGAATAGACCCCAGTGATTCAACACTTACATATAACACCCAGTGCTCATCCCAACAAGTGCTGTCCTTAATGCCCATCACTCATTTAGCCCATCCTTCCCACCCACCTCCCTCCAGTTTGTTCTCTATCATCTAGAGTCTCTTATGGTTTACCTCCCTCTCAGTCTTTATCTTATTTTTCCTTCCCTTCCCTTATGTTCATTTGTTGTGTTTCTCAGATTTCACATATGGGGAGATGTTTTGTAGGAATACAGAGCAAGTTTGATATAACTAAGTTGATTTTTTTACGTAACCATTGTTGTGTGTTACTGAGCGTTCATCATCAGGCATGTACATCTAGGACAGTATCAGGAGGCATGGAGAGAAAGTGGATGAGGTGAGAGGAGACCCTAGCCTTTAGTTCAGGTGCACTAGAAGAGATCACAGGATTCCTACAAACCTTAGGATTTTCACGCCAGTAAGTAGGGCGGCGTGGTCTTCTGTGTTCAAGTTCCATAGTTCTGTTCACATTTTGAAGAAAGCAAGGTGGTTGCAAAGCATCATAATGGTGTCAAAAATCTGAGAGAGTTATTTGAACTACCAGTAAATTGCACACACATGCCATTTTTTTTTTTAATTTTTTTTTCAACGTTTATTTATTTTTGGGACAGAGAGAGACAGAGCATGAACGGGGGAGGGGCAGAGAGAGAGGGAGACACAGAATCGGAAACAGGCTCCAGGCTCTGAGCCATCAGCCCAGAGCCCGACGCGGGGCTCGAACTCCTGGACCGCGAGATCGTGACCTGGCTGAAGTCGGACGCTTAACCGACTGCGCCACCCAGGCGCCCCACACATGCCATTCTTATTAGGCATGCAAAAATGAATGGACCGTATCCCTGTCATTACTTCTTAGATGACCTGACACCAGTCATTTAGGTAAAATCTTTTCTTACAGTTAAGTGTTTGGAGGAGTGTGTGTGCAGAGATGCACACAAATTCCCATTTCTTCTTTTCATCCCACCATGCGCGATGACGATGTCATTTGTTAAAACAGCACTAAAACACCACACGTTGACTCAGACTCTCTCTTATCATGCTGTGAACTCGACAGATTTATAAAATAATATTAATCTTGGAAGCAAAAACAAAACAAAGCTAAAAAGCATAAACTATGGTCTATAAAATGCTTCTTAGAAGAAATGGATGGAAGTCCGTTACTTGAAACATTTTACTAGACGATAATGGTCTGTGCTGCCTTCCTCTACCCTGGGAAGATTGCATGGCCTGTTACGCCCTTCTTTATAACACTTCATGATTTTATGGTGATATTTAAAACCTACCATTGCTGTAGCAGAAGTAACATCATTTTTAAGTAGAGTCTCAGACATCTGTGACCCCTTCACAGATGGAAATGCTCTGTAGACTCAAAATCAGCACCTCCCATAGATACATAATGTGAGCTGCAAATGTAATTTAAAATGTTCCAGTAGTTAACGTTTTAAAGAGTAAATAGGCACAGGACATTAATTTCAATAATGCTTTATTTTACCTAATGTATAAATATTACTGCACTGTGTAATCGACGTGAAAAATTATTAATGATATATTTTTATCTTCTCTTGTGCTGTCTTTGAAATCCAACGTGTATTCTATACCTACGGCACATCTCAATTCATTCACTCAATTTAAAATGGTGAAAGCTCAGTGGAGTCCTACCAAAGCAATAAAGTTATATTTCATGGAAAAATATTTCACACTAAAAGTAAATTTTAAATTGATTAAATGACATTACAAATTAAGCTTCTCAGTTGTCCTAGCCACATTTCAGGTGTTCAGTACTTACGTGTGGCCAATGGCTACTGTATCTGCACAGTGTCAGTATAAACCACTGTTTTGGACAGTACTGGTCTAAATTCTGAGAGTCTTCTGTCTTCCATTGCAGAAAATTGGACATATTTTTAATATTAAGTCTTACTGATAGTCTTGTGATGGCCTAAGTCTCATGAAACCGAATTTCTGATTATTAAGGTCTGTAAACTGTTTAACTCTTAACATTTGTCGTTTCGTGATTAGCCACTTGGCGGCTGGCCTCCCTTCAGCCCTGAATATCTTAGAACGTCATTAAGTGGCCATGGACTAATACCCAGCAGACTAGCCTTGAAGGTGATCCAGTTCTGTGTGCAGTGCCTTAGGCAGCACAACATAGATGCGCTTCCTGGCCTTTCTGCTACCGAGGTCACTGTGATTTTTTTTTTTTAATTTTTTTTTTTTCAACGTTTATTTATTTTCGGGACAGAGAGAGACAGAGCATGAACAGGGGAGGGGCAGAGAGAGAGGGAGACACAGAATCGGAAACAGGCTCCAGGCTCTGAGCCATCAGCCCAGAGCCCGACGCGGGCGAGATCGTGACCTGGCTGAAGTCGGACGCTTAACCGACTGCGCCACCCAGGCGCCCCACTGTTTGTGATTTGACAAGATCAACACGTAAGAGGCCCATTTTGGAATTGTAACCAACAAAGTGACATTTGGGTGTTAATTAAGACAGAAAAGCCGAGAGAAGAGAAGACATGGTAGCAGGATTTTAAGGTCAGGTTTAAATTTAGGCAGGTGAACTAACAGTAACGAAAGTTTTCTTTCCCAAAGATGAACCACTGCCATCACCACCACGCACAGGGGAAGTATGAAGTCATACAGAGTGAGATAAAAAAACCAACAAAAGTTAGGTAACCACTATTATTCCACTCTTTATTAAGGGTTTGAAAGTTCATTGGGAGCTTTCCAGTACCAGTTTGGGCTCATTAGAGCCAGCCTTCCCTCCCACTTTAAAGGAGATCAGGAAGGCACACAGAGAGGAGGGGTGTTAATTTTTGGAAAGCAGGTCCTGCCCTGGAAAGAGATATTTGGATCTGCTACCAAGGAATGAAGATCTGTGCAACGAAGCTTCTAACCCCTGGTCTGGTGCCACCCCCTGACCCCCACTGTACATTTGTGTTGCTGGGTCCTGGGAATTTGAGACCTTGCATCCTGGGAGACCGTAAAGAAAGAGGGCTGGTGTTGAATAAACTTGCATTCTCTAGCTTCTCTTGGGTGAGTGAGCTTTCCACATTGTATGCCCTACACAGCCAGTGTACCCCAGAACTGTGGTCTGATCTCAAGAAAGCCCCTGGTTTCCCTCTGGGCCTGGGCACACATCCAGCTTTTGCAATGCCAAAGTGCATTTTTAAGTTTGAGACTGAGTCATTGAAAATGCACCTTAGCGACAGATGGTGGGAGCTCATTACTTCCTGTGTTTTGACTGAGTTTTGAATAGTCTTGAAGATCTTTATCTTCCCACCAAGGCTTTGGGGGTATGTGAGTGCTGTGTAGGCATTTTAAATTTTACTCAGAGAACTAGATGGTGGAATTCTCATCTTTCACAAATGGGACTTCTTCAGTTTCCTCTTCTTAATTTCTTCTTTTTATTTAAATTACCATTTACGTACCAGAAACTCAAGTTGCACTGTGCACTTTCCATATGGTATCTCATATAATGCTCGTGATCACCCAACAAAGTAGGTATTATTGCTGTCCCCATTCTACAGATGAGGAGATGGAGACTTAAAAACATAATTAAATTCTCCAAGTCAAGCAGCCCGTTAAGTGGCAAAGCAAGGATTTGACCCCAGGTGTGTCTGACTACAGGACTCACCACGCGATGTTGCAGAATAGAATGGTTGTCCTCGAACTGGACCCAACTGCTTATATCGGGGCGAGCGAATCTGACTTCAAGTTCCATTAGCTGGCAGTGATACTGACCTAGTTTCTTCCCCTGTGGTTAGTGGTGTGAGAGTCACCATGCTTGGATATTTCAGATCATCTGGGATGTTGAAGGGATATTGATGGTGCTTGTCTCCTCTGACCACAGGTGGCTGTGTTACTGCAACGTGCCCCAGTTCTGTGACAGTCTACCTCGGTATGAAACCACCCAGGTGTTTGGGAGAACACTGCTGCGCTCAGTCTTCACAGTTATGAGACGACAACTCCTGGAGCAGGCGAGGCAGGAAAAAGACAAACTGCCACTTGAGAAACGAACTCTAATCCTCACCCACTTCCCAAAGTAAGAGAGCACTCCTGCAGGTCTTTGATCCTGGAGCTTGAGATCGATGCACATGTTCCAAAGCCTGTATCAGCCACGAGGTCAGGAATGATAGCAAAAGCGTCCCAGGGAGGAGGCAGAAGGGACCCTCTCCTTCTCACCTCCCTTTGTGAGTCGTCTTGGGAATTGTACAACGCATCTGTTATTAGCTGCAATCTGTGTTGCTGGCAGTTGTAGCTCCCTGAACCCCAGCTCATCCCACCCGAGTCATTGTGTCTGGGTCTCGGGATGGGGAAGCTGCCAGGAAGCTAGGGGACCATGGGGGAGAGTGGTAGAAGCAGTTTCCATCTACTCAGAAGTGGTGCAGGACAACTTTAGTTTGCTGGGTTTTTTTCCATCCCAGATCTCTAACCCTTTCTAAGACCTGGTGAATCACTCCTGCCTCAGCCACAGTCGGCCTGCCCCCTCACTCTAAACTAGACCCCACCAGTGGGCTGGAAAGGAGTAGAGAGGCTTCCTTTAAAATGATCTTTGTACCTCTCTACTCAGTTTCTTTTTCTTTATTAAAAAAATTTTTTTAATGTTTATTTTTGAGAGAGAGAGAGAGAGAGCAGGGAAGGGGCAGAGAGAGAGGGAGACACAGAATCTGAAGCAGGTTGCAAGCTGTCAGCACAGAGCCTGACGTGGGCCTCGAACCCACGAACCGCAAGATCATGACCTCAGCCGAAGTCAGACGCTTAACCAACTGAGCCACCCAGGTGCCCCTCTACTCAGTTTTTTAGAGAATATGCCTGACTCCTATGCACCTTACTTTCGGTACCTGCCAGAGCTTCCAACATATAAATAATCACTTACGTATTTTTCAAATGAAAGAAGTGTGTCAAAGGCATAGGGAGTTGCAGTGCTGTAACATTGACATTGGAAGTGCATTTTCAGTGCTAAGAACCGAAAGTTGAAGCTAAAAGGCTGACTGCTCATGAGAGGGGCTGAGGATGCAGTGGCCAACTTGTCATGGAGCAGTGACAGCAAGACATGAGTGAGACGGTTCATTCTGGGGCATCATTCTGCCCAGAGCAGCGCTTTGGTGTGGGGGAAGTCGAAGGTATAATTTGAAAGGACTTTCTAGGTATGATAGAGTCTGTCTTCCCCCGCCCATTAAGAACTGCTCATGTAGAGAAGAGATGGAGAAAGGAGATATTCTTTAACCAAAGACTGATAATACCTTGTTTTAGCAGGGAAACTAGATTTTTATTAAGTTACAGTTATTGTATTACCCAGTTTGTTTCTCAGGAAAGATAGCTTTAATTAAAAAAAATTTTTTTTAATGTTTATTTTTGAGAGAGAGTGTGAGAGACAGAGCACGAGTGGGGGAGGGGTGGAGAGAGAGGGAGACACAGAATCCGAAGCAGGCTCCAGGCTCTGAGCTGTCAGCACAGAGCCCTACACGGGGCTCCAACCCACAAACCATGAGATCATGACCTGAGCTGAAGTCAGATGCTCAACCGACTGAGCCACCCAGGTGCCCCAACATAGCTTTAATTTTAAAGAATAAGTTAGGTCTAAAACAACCACAGAAATGGTTTTTTGATAGAAATTGACTGAAAATTCCTTGGCAGTGTAACACAAATCTTGAGCCGTGGGTAGAGGGCATCATGGGTAATTCTGATGAGCTTTAGCTGAATGCCCAATGTTTGTACATAAATCCTAGCTTCGTGATTTTCTTTTTTTATTTAAAAATTTTTTTTTTTTTCAACGTTTTATTTTTATTTTTGGGACAGAGAGAGACAGAGCATGAACGGGCGAGGGGCAGAGAGAGAGGGAGGCACAGAATCGGAAACAGGCTCCAGGCTCTGAGCCATCAGCCCAGAGCCCGACGCGGGGCTCGAACTCACGGACCGCGAGATCGTGACCTGGCTGAAGTCGGACGCTTAACCGACTGCGCCACCCAGGCGCCCCTAGCTTCGTGATTTTCAATGTATTATTAAGCAGCTGGTACCTGAGACAGGCATGACACGAACACTTTGGCGTTCTCCAGGAAAGAAGGTTCAGCACCACTGAAACTGGAGTTTGGGTGTTTACCCCTAAATGGCTTATGATCTCTGGGCACACTCGTGTATTCGGTGGCTGCCTTTTAGCTTTCCTTAGGGATTTAAAGCAATTTTCTTATTTCTCTATTACATTTGCCACATAAGCAGCATTTTACACTTTCAGATTACAGTTGTCATTCTCTGTCTCCAAGCCAAGGAACAAAGAGGACCCTCCCCCTACCCCACCTTTTGCGATACTTAAAGAGAAATTTTAATTACCTAACATAGTAACAATTTTTCCCCCATAGCAAAGTCATCTTGCTTCTTGGAGATATTTGCTAATTATAACGTGTTATGTTCCTTTATCCCATAGTTCTGGCGTGCTTCTGCTACTGAGTTAAAAAAATCAGTGCTGCTTTTTTTTTTTTTTTCCTTCTCTATTACTAATGGTAGGGTAAAACTACCACCCACTTCTCCTTTGAAATCCCTTGTCATTGAATATAACAACATTGGGCCCAGTAGGGATTTATCCCCACAGCCTTGACAGCTGAATCATATATATTGAAGCTTGAGGTGCTGTGTGGGTCCTGGGCACTGTCTCAGACTGAGAGCTGTGACTGGCTTCATGCCATTGTGCGGGGTGGCTGTGGCTCTCACGTGTACTTGCGGGGCTTACGTCCTTGTTGTCCTCCTCCTATGTGCCCTTTCTTCCACTTGGCTTTAACTCGTGCCTCTCCTCCCATCCACCTACTTACACGGTTGTTTAAAAAATGTTTAGTGGGGCGCCTGGGTGGCACAGTCGGTTAAGCGTCCGACTTCAGCCAGGTCACGATCTCGCGGTCCGTGAGTTCGAGCCCCGCGTCGGGCTCTGGGCTGATGGCTCGGAGCCTGGAGCCTGTTTCCGATTCTGTGTCTCCCTCTCTCTCTGCCCCTCCCCTGTTCATGCTCTGTCTCTCTCTGTCCCAAAAATAAATAAACGTTGAAAAAAAAATTAAAAAAAAAATGTTTAGTGTCTGTATTTCATTCTACAAGTGATAAATGCACCTGCTGATGAAAATACGAAAATTTGATTAAGAGAGAACAAAGAAGCAAATGACTCCCCCATAGCCCTACTACTCTGAACTACTTTTAGTGTTTTTAGATATTTCTCTATTTCTCCATGTAGTGTGTTCTTTATTCTATATACAATTTTATATTGTGTGTGTGTGTTTATATATATATATACGTAAAACAAGCACTTTCTCATGACATTTCATGAGGCTGTTCTTTATTACAATGAAATAAATGTATTTATGTATATACATAAAACACACATACATGTGCATATAAAATTATTTTTCCTAAATTATTAATGGCATTATTCCTTGATGAGTCTTTGGAGGGCTTTGTGAAGAGTGTTCTGACCATGTAATTACTGATAGAGAGAGAGCCTAGAAAAGGAAAGGAAATTTACTTCTGTGATGAAGGGCAGTTGGGAAAATCTTGAGGGCTGTGTAAGGTAGGAAAAGAGGAAAAGACCTCAAGCACCTTCTTTCTCATCAGCAAGATCAAAATGATCTCAGAATGTGTTGCTGTCAGCCTTTCCATAATTGGTAAGAAACACACTAAAATGTTTTAAAACGTAAGATAATGGTGGCTTGCTTAGGAAGTAGAAGTGACTCATGCAGTTTCTAGAAACCATGAATTAAACTATCGAGTGCAGGTAGGTGTTCATTCAAGTGGTTTGTTTTTAAATCTGAGATTTAACCTGAGCAGCAAGTAAAAAGACCCCTTAGGACCTTTCCCCATCTGTTTTCACTTACACAAAACAAGCTTCTCCCATCCCTGAAACCATTTAGAATTTTGCAGTCATTGATAAATGAGAATAGTGGTACTTTTAGTGATGGTGATGAGGAGGATGATATAGATCCTTGATCAGTTATCCAAAATCTTGATACTAATGTTTCACAGTTCAAATTTACAATATTTTGTAAAGGTAATATATAACACATATATTATTAGGGCACCTGGGTGACTCATTCGGTTAAGTGTCCAACTTCGGCTCAGGTCATGATCTCATCGTTCGTGAGTTTGAGCCCCCCCCTTCAGGCTCTGTGCTGACAGCTCAGAGCCTGGAGCCTGCTTCGGATTCTGTGTCCCCAACCCCCTCTAACCCTTCCCCGCCCCTCTCCCTCTCAAAAATAAACAGAAAAAAATTAAAAATAACGCATACTATATATCATGGCTTTAGGGATGCAGGCAATCCCCCTAAATCAAATCCATTTATAATTATAAAAATTATAAATAGTTTTATGTTTGTTTGGGTCAGATTGTTGCCAGATGGGTTATGGAAGATCTTTTTTTTTTTTTTTTTATGTTTATTTATTTGTGAGAGTGAGAGTGAGCAGGGGAGGGGCAGAGAGAGAGGGAGAGAGAGGATCTGAAGCTCCGTACAGAGACAGATGGGGGGGTGACAACTCACGAACTGTGAAATCATGACCTGAGCTGAAGTCAGAGGCTTAACCGACTGGGCCACCCCGGCACCCCTGGAAGATCTTTTTTTTAAAGAGCTTGTGGATTTCAGAATTTCAGAGACAGGAGAGCAGACTCTACATATTCAACCTTTGTTACACGATTGCTGTGTGAACTTCGGGAGGGCAAGGTGGTGGTTCTGTTCACTCTGTCCTAACAGCATCTGACACAGTATCTGGCGCTGGGTAGACACTCGGTCAGTGTTTGTTGAACGAATGAGTGGAGCATTTACTAGGGGTCAGGCACCATTTCGCACCTGCACCTCAGCGTATCCCTCACGACTACCCTGCACAGGAATTACTGTTGATATTTCTGTTTTATGGAAGAGGAAGCTGAGGAAGAGGAAATTAAGAATGTGTCCCAGGGGTCACAGAAATTAAGTGTTGAGCTTGGCAAATGGATTCTAGAGCCCAGGCTCTTAGTCTCTTTTCTGTATCCTTCCACTAGAATGAATGTGCCTCAAGAAGAGGCTTGTAGGAAGGTACTTCAGTACCAGATGTATAGATCTGTGTGTGTAGTTAAATCATAGTTCTTCAATTTTGGTGTACAGAAGTCTAAGGTACTTATCAAAATGTGGTTACCCAGGCCTGTTCTCATGGACTTCAATTCAGTAAGCCCAGGTAGGGCTTGGTTATCCGTATTTCTAACAAGGTCTCATCCATTTGGTTTATAATATGACCGGAAGTATAACATAGTAGTCACTGGTTCTTTTTTAAAAATGTTTGTTTATTTTTGAGAAAGAGAGAGACAGAGTGCGAGCAGGGGAGGGGCAGAGAGAGAGGGAGACACAGAATCCGAAGTGGGCTTCAGGCTCCAAGCTGTCAGCACATTGTCAGAGCCCAACGTGGGGCTTGAACTCATGAACCACAAGAGCATGACCTGAGCCGAAGTCAGATGCTTAACTGACTGAACCACCTAGGCACCCTGGTTCTTTTTAAAAAAAAATTTTTTTTAATTAACTATTTATTTTTGTTAAGTAATCTCTGTGCCTAACGTGGGGCTTGAACTCACAACCCCTGGATCAAGAGTCATATGCTCTTCTGACTGAGCCAGCAAGGTGCCCCTCAATCATTTATTCTAATCCTAGCCCTGCAGTTTATTAGTTGTGGAACTTTGTACCAGTTGTTTAATCTCTTTGCTTGAAGTTTTTCTTCTGTAAAACGAGTATAATAATGGGTTCCATTTCATAGGTTTGTTAGGAGAGCACCTGAGTTAATAATACATCAACCACGTAGAACAATGTCTGTCATGTAGTAAGAGTATGTGTGTGATAATAAAAATAAAATATGTAACTCACTGGGTTGGTATGAGGATTCAATAAGAAGTTCATAGAACAGTGCAGGCACATGGCAAGCGTTCAATAAATATTAGTTTTGCGGTGAACAATGACAGCTACATAGATGGTGGGAATCTTGCTCTGGGGCTCACTGAGGAATGCTCAGTGGAATGCATTCCTACTGATGTATGCTCTGTGCATTCTATGTTATGTCAATCTGTGCAGAATCAAAAGAGAATAAATTTGTGGAAATGCATTTCTTTATTTGAATATACCAGGCCCACCCACAGATCATCATTTGAGTCATAATTCGCGATCGTATTTCTGAGTTGAAGGTGAGAGGCTGATGTTGGGGTGCTTGCCATAAATGGTTAGGGTTTTCATCCTTCTAGTAATATATTAGTAATATATTTTGATCTTATTATTGCTTTCACTCTTGTGTCTAGGTTTCTATCCATGTTAGAAGAAGAAGTTTATAGTCAAAACTCTCCTATCTGGGATCAGGATTTTCTCTCAGCCTCTTCTAGAACCAGCCAGCTAGGAATCCAAACAGGTAAATTTCTTTTTGCATAAATCAGAGAACAACCAGAATGTGTTAGTCACAGCTCACTCTGCATTTATTTGTGGTTTTTTTTTTGTCAAAAAATCGAAGAACAGAGCCGGCCAAAAAGTAACACCTTGGCAAATCTTACATGTGCATCTCGGTTAATGAAGAGAGCAGGTGCAAATCAGTTAAAACAACCCCTCCTTGTGCTATTGAGTTTGCTTAGCTTGCACATTAGGAGGTGTAAAATGCCGTACAGCTCAGCTCTGTAGTCAAATGCTGGCTTTTTAAAAAGACACTTAAAGTCTTGGTCAGTAGTGGCCAGATATGCCCAGGAATCAAGCCTTGGTCTGGTTTCGGAATCTGTGATGTCAGTTTCGTGCAGCAAGTTACTGTCATGGATAAAGGTAGGGTGGTGAGTGGAGGAGAGCCATCTTGAGTCTCAGGTCGTGAAGTTCTTCCTAGTGGGGCCAGAGCATCCTTGCCGTTGCTTTGGGTGGCAGCAGCTAGTATTTTGTGACGGAAGAAGGCATGTGACTTCTAGAGTCCCACTGATCCCAGAGAGAGGCTCTGAACTGCTGCCTTTGACGCTAGGAAGACTCGGAGAAGTTTGGCAAGAGATTCCAAAGCAGTCATTCCTATGTGGCCGTGGGGAAAGCAGAATGCAGAATTTCCATATTAGAGTTTTTAGTACATCTAGCTCAGTGTATAGTATTTTTGCCTCTAGCAAAAAAAAATCTTTTTTGCAAACGGTAAAAGTCACCTTCTTTACTGTACGGTTCTGTGAATTTTGACAAACACATGCAGTTAAATAACCACCAGTACCATTAAAATACAGAATAGTTGCTTCACCCCGGAAAATTCCCTTGCAACCCTCTGTAGTTCGTTCATTGCCCCACCACCAGCCTTGGCAACCACTGATTTGTTTTTTGTTCCTGGAGTTTGCTTTTTCTAGAATGTCATATGAATGGAATCATATGGTACACCATTTTCTGAGTCTGACTTCTTTCACTCAGCATAATGCATTTGAGAAGGTGATTAATAATGTTTTTCTCATCTAGCGCCTAAGTTTGGATGTAAATATAATTAAATCCCTACAAAGCAGAGTACTTAGGGAATGAGGTATTTTGGTTTGGATCAAATCCTTTTTGTTTGAATTCTTGTTTTTAGAGACCCCAGTTTCTAGCATTTACGGACATATCCTCTGTAGTGACTGGGCATGTTCTCTGTATTGCTCTCTCTGTCCCTGTGCTGTTCACTTTGTCTTTATCTCATCTGGTTTTCAAATAACATCTCTCCCACAAACCCTCTCCTTGCTCCTCCCATGCCTTCCAGCAAGGACTGCATCTCTTTTCTTCCAAACTTTCACAGAACCTTGAATATATCTTATCTTTGGTTTTCTAGCTTGGCTGTGTGGTGGCCTCACTTGTGATTGAAAATAATATTGATTTCTGAGGCTTCTCCCAAAAGAGTGTTGTAATTGGTCTAGCCTGGACATTGAGAATTTTAAAAGCTCCCCAGGTGATTCTGATGTGCAGCCGTATTTGAGAACCGCTGTGTCATGCAGCACTTACCTCGTGCTGTCCTAACCCCACTTTTTTTCTGTAAGTCTTCTGTCTCCAGTGAGTGTGGTGGTCAGAGGCTGTTTGCCACAATCATAATAACAGACTTCTATTAAGTCCTTGCCTGTGAAGTCTGCTTCATAGTGAATTAGCTCAAGCCCGGAGAAGTTGGTATTATTATCCCCTTTACATAGATGAGAAATGGAAGCTCAGAAAGGAGCACCAAGTTGCCCACAACCAGAGCTCCTAAGTGATGGAATTGGGTTTCATGCCCAGTCTGTGAAATTCCTCAACTACTACACCCCATGAAGAGCCAGCCAGACCTTGAGCCAGGCTTTCTAGCATGTGCTGTGAATGTGCCGGCAGATAGACGCTTGTGGGAGGAGTGAGTGAAGAGCAGTTTCCTCCTTCAGGCAGGAGGACACCAAAGCATTTCAGCAGGATCAGCTGAGTTCTTTGCTGGAGGGTCTTCCGGAGAGGATTCCTCTTTGTGAAAACTCCCCTTAATCCTTGCCCTCCCGGAATGCCTCCCTGGTGTGTTCAGCTTCTAGCGCATTTTATGTCTTCGCACAGGATGGAGAAGGCAGAGGTCGTGTCTGACTCTCGGGGAGTTCCACATTTATTTGTGTGGCCGAGGTTGTAACCCGGTTGAACTGCATTGTCCTCTTCAGTGTTACCCAAAGCTGTCAGAAGCAGGCTGCCTTCTCCTTTTTTTTTTTTTTTTTACTGTAATTGCAGTGTGTTCTCTGGGGGGAAAGAAGAGTGTAATCATCTACTTAATTGGCATGTCTGCACATCTATGCAGCTGTGATAAATGACATTCGTAATGATGGCTCTGAAGTTTTGCAAGATACTCAAATGTCTTCAGAATAACCAGAGCTTCCCCTTTGTGTGCAATCACTCCAGTGCACTTTGAGATTCAGAAGGCCTGTTTCCTGGAAGGAAAGCCATATGTATGTGTGTATATATACACACACATATATATATATGGCCTGGCACTCTGGTATATTCTCCGTGCTGTGGAATGGTGTCTCTCTGTAAACTTGCTCCATCACTTTCTTGGCTGTTCAGAACGTCCTCTGGGGACCGAACTGTGGCTGCATTGAAACTTAGTTGAACGTTCTCTCTGGGCATCTGGCTTTACTGCTATACTGTCCTGTACGTGACCAGTGCCACTGAAAATGTCTGTATTCTTCATCTGCTCTCACCACACTAGCTACAAATCAGCAGCACACTGGCAAAGCAATATCCTATTTCTGACAATGGCTTTTATAAAAGAAAAGAAAAGAAAAGATGTTTTTTTAATTTGTAAATATTCTCAAACTTACAGAAAAGTTATAACAATAGGACAAAGAAATCTGGTATATTCTATATCCTTCGCCCAGATTCACCACTTGTTAACATTTTGCCATACTTGGTTTATCATCCTCCCTTCTTTTTTTTTTCTAAACTATTTGAAAGTTGCAAACCTCATACCCCTTTACAGAGCGCAGTGAATATCTCCCAAGAACAAGGACATTCTCTTACTTAACAGCAGTACAGTTATCAAAGTAAGGAATTTAAGCTTGATGCAATATTATTACCTAACCTATAGGCTATTTTCCATTTTTGCCTCTAATCACAATCCTGTGGTTTATAGCAATTTTTGTCTGACCTCAGGAGGCACATGATGTTGGCCTCCCTCATTAATTGTTGGTATAAGCTTGATCACTTGGCTATGATAGTGTTTACATGGTTTCTCCACTGCAGTGTTAACCATCTTTCCTTTTGCAATAAAGAAGTATTTTTGTAGAGAGACACTTTGAAACTAGCCTGTCTTCATCGAAATTATACTCCCAAGGTTTAGCCTGCACAGGTGATTCTTCCTTGAATCAATTATTACATGCTGGCTGTCAAGTGTTTTTTTTTTTACCCCCTAACATCCATGATTCCTTCCTTTTTATTTATTGGTATTCTCCTATAAGGAAGACCTTTACCTTCTCCCCACTTATTTATTTATTTAATGATTCATTTATTATTATTATGTTCATTTTGGCTCCATGGCTCTTATTTTATTTTAATTAATTCATTCATTTTTAAAAGATTTTATTTTGAAGTAATCTCTACACCCTACGTGGGGCTTGAACTTATGACCCCAAGATCAAGAGTCACATGCTCCATCGACCAAGCCAGCCAGGTGTCCCTCCATGGCTCTTATTTTAAAGATGATTTTGTTGTGGTGTTGGGCAGGAATGGGATGGTTGCATGTGCACGTGGTTCCTTATTGCTTAAGAAAGGAGTCACCTAATTCCTGTTTTTCTTTTTGGGGCTAGTTATCAGTCCACCTCCTGTAGCTGGGACCATTTCATATAATTCAAACTCATCTTCCCTTGAGCAACCTAATGGAGGGAGCACCAGTCCTTCCTGCAAAGGCTCTTCTGGGCTTGAGGCAAACCCAGGTAAGCTTGTAAGGGGGCATAAGAGAGGGCAATGATTGCCATAGAAGTCCTGTTATCTCAGGAGTGCAAAAGGTAGATTTAGACCAGCTACAGATTGTGTATGTCCAGGATTTTTATGGCTGGAAATCACTTTGAGCTGAATTGGTTAGTTATAAAATGCGACCCAAATGCAGAGTCTTAAACAACAAAGCAACCCAAAATGCAGAGTCTTAAAGCCATAATCATTTATTATCATAGCTCACTCATTCTGTGTTTCCTGGTAGGTTGTTGATCTCAGCCAACCTCATTCAGTCAGTCTTTGCTAGGCTTGCTCATGAGCCTACCTATTGACTGGGGGCTCTGTTCTGGGCTAGAGCACTTAAACTGGAGCATCTCTGTTCCAAATATTTCTCATCTTCCTCCTGGGATCACTGGGCTGCTTTTCTTGGAGCAGAATATGTCCTTCTGACAATGGCAGAAGTACCAGAGAACAAGTAGAAATACAGTTTCTAGAAGCCTGGACTCAGAACTGGTATACCATCACCCCTGCCTTATTTTGTCAACTAAAGCCAGTTACATGGTCGAACTCAGATTCAAGGGGTGGAGAAATGTACTCTTACTTCTTTTGTAGGAAGAACCACAAAGTCACATGGCAAGAGTGTGGATACCAGGAGGGTAAAGAATTTGGCTGCTAATGTAATCTGCCATGTGGGCAAAACCATCTCTTAACCCTAAAGGCATTTCCTAGTTACAGAATGTTTTGAAGGTTGTCCTTCTGTCCATGGGCTTAACATCTTGTCAAGATATGACCAAATCTTGACATTAAAGAAGTGTCAGACCAGAGGAAAGAAGAGAATTTTAAATGCAGTACCACATATTTAACATGTGTGCCACCATTTACTTTCTCACTTCCAAGGGAGATGCCACTCATCAATGCAGAAACTCTTTGCCAGTGAGCTTGGATGTAGCCTCAGATACTTTCTTACAATGACACTAACATCAATTTATCAAGTTTGGGGCATGTTATTATAAACCTTGGCTACAAAATAAATAGTTCAAAGCATTACTTTTTGGGGAATCATAGAATTTGGAGGCATGTTGGTCAAATGACTGAAAAGATTCTCATTTACAACTAAAAAAGAATTATAATAACAAGAACTCAACAAAAGCCATTTAATAAGTGGCATAATGTTTATGGAAGCATCTCATACAGACAAGATACGTTACATTGTTCTGCTCCTTTAACTAAAGATGTGTGGAAATGTGCCTAGTGGGATTCACAAGTGAGGAATAATTAGATTTGAACATCTAAACAAATTTTAAACTTATTGTAAAAATAAATTTATGACATTTTATGACGGGGGAAAAAAAAGAGGAAAAACCAGCCATGATAGTAGAAAGAACCAACAAGCCACCATGTAATCTAAGGAAGAAAGTGGGAAAAAGTTCTCTTTGCCTGGCCTTTCCCAGCATGTGACTTGTCAAGAATGGCCCTTCTCACTTTGTGGGGTATCATTTTATGGCAAAAAAGTATCGTGAGAGATAAAGAGGGATTTATTTATTTATTTATTTATTTATTTAAAGTTTATTTATTTATTTTGAGAGAGACAGAGATAGCACAAGTGGGGGAGGGGCGGAAAGAGAGGGAGGGAGAGAGAGAATCCCCAGCAGGCTCCACACTGTCAGCACGGAGCCTGACGTGGGGATTGAACTCATGAAACCATGAGATCATGACCTCAGCCCAAACCAAGAGTTGGAACCTTAACTGATTGAACTACCTGGGTGCCCCAAGAGGGTTATTTTATAATGAGAAAATTAAATTCTCTAGCAAAATAAACATTTCATTAGTATAGGTCAAATATATATAGTCATACATAATATACACGTACCTATACATATACACGCATGCGTACATCATAAAAGAAAATTGCCAGAACTGGAAAGAGAAACAACCCAATCAACCAATAGTTGAAGGCTTGAAGCAACATCTCTGAGTAATTCATAGTTCAAATAGACAAAGCTATCAAAAAGATACAGAAACCCTGAAAACATAATCAGTAAGCTTACTCTAATGGATATACAGAGATCATTACTCCTAAAAGTCATACAATACACATTACTTTCAAGAAGACAATACACATTTACAATTAATTGGTCATATTTTAGGTTCTAAAGTAAGTTTCAGAAATTTTTGATGTTTTGTTATCATGTGAACCATGTTCTTTGACCACAAAGTGACTAAATTTAGAGATTAATAACCAGTGATAACTGAAATCACCCCTTGCATTTGCAAATGAACACATAACTCATATAGCAAGTTAAAAAATTATCATAGAAAGTAGAAAATACTCTGAATGTATCTGTGGTTGGTGATTATTGGGACCTCCTCCCTTCTCTTTTCCATCTTCCACAGCCACCCCTTCCTGGGTAAATGGAGAGTTGACTTCCATGCCCATCAATGTTAATAGAAAATTAGTTGGATTAGTTGTCACGTATTATCTGCTTTGTATTTACGATCATCCATTGTTTGCCCTTTTGTTTTGATCATCACAGGAGAAAAGAGGAAAATGAATGACTCTCATGCCTTGGAGGAGGCCAAGAAACCCCGGGTTATGGGGGATATTCCAATGGAATTAATTGACGAGGTCATGTCTACCATCACGGACCCTGCAGCAATGCTTGGACCAGAGGTCAGCAGGGTAAACCAGAGCAGCCAGCTGGTAGCCCTTTTCTGTCTCCAACTGTTGGAAGTGGGGGTGGTATCACTGAGAGATAGCATGTTACGTTACCCTGGTTTACATTCAACCAGGTGGTCAAGGTGTGGAGGGCAAGAAAAGCTGGTGGAGAGGTGGTTCCCCTGGGTGGATTATCACACCACAGAGAAATATGCTAATAATCTCACACAGCTGAAGGTGTTCCCACCTCCCTCAGCTCTTTAACTTGAAAAATTTAAATCCTGACAAATGTTATAAAAATTTCGTGATGGAGATTCATAGTTTTTCCAATTTAATTTTTTTTTATTAAGTTTATTTTTTTGAGAGACAGAGAAAGAGAACACAAGAGGGGAGAGGCAGAGCGAGAACCCCAAGCAGGCTCCGTGCTGTCAGAGCAGAGTCCAGTGCAGGGCTCAAACTCACGAACTGTGAGATCATGACTTGAGCCAAAATCAAGAGTTAACCAAGTGAGCCACTCAGGTGCCCCCCCCCACCCCCCCTAGTTTCTTTATTTAGATTCACCAATTGTTAACATGCCACATTTGCATTTCCTCTGTCTCTCTCTCCTGTGAACCATTTGGAACCATTTCAGAATTAAATATAGATGTCACAACATTTCACCCTATTTTTACCTGTATTTCTTAAGATAAAGACTATTCCTTTACATTACCACAGTGTAGCTACCATTCAGAAAATTTAGCCAGGTCACAACAGTTTTTTTTTTTTTTTTTTAATTTTTTTTTTCAATGTTTATTTATTTTTGGGACAGAGAGAGACAGAGCATGAACGGGGGAGGGGCAGAGAGAGAGAGGGAGACACAGAATCGGAAACAGGCTCCAGGCTCTGAGCCATCAGCCCAGAGCCCGACGCGGGGCTCGAACTCCCGGACCGCGAGATCGTGACCTGGCTGAAGTCGGACGCTTAACCGACTGCGCCACCCAGGCGCCCCTCACAACAGTTTTTAATATATGGATTGGCAAACTACAGCCTACAGGCCAAATCTAGCCCACTGGCTGTTTTTGTAAATAAATTGTAATTTAAACATGTTGTCTATGTCTGCCTTGCACTACAAGAGCAGATTTGAATAATTAAGACAGCTGGTGTAGGACCTACAAAGCCTAAACTACTTGTTACCTGGCCCCTTTATAAGAAAGTCTGACCCTTGGCCTAATGTATAGAGAGCCCATATCTGAATTCCCCATATAACCATATTATGTCCTTTATAACATTTGTTGCTGTTGTTCAAGGATCAGCCAGGGATCATGAATCGCGTTTAGTTCTTTCTCTTCATCTCTTTAGTCTCCTTTAATCTAGAACAGTTCCCCCGTCCGTTTTTTGTTTTTTTTTTAAATGGCAGTTCCATTTTGAAGAATCCTGCTCCCTAGTTTTCCATAATGACCCCTTTTGGATTTGTCTATTTATTCATGATTCGATTCAAGTAAAGCATTTTTGGTAAAAATTTTGCTGTTATCCCATTACATTGCATCCATGGGCAGGGCAGTTTAAGACATTTGTGACAGCTTCCAGGAAATGAAGAGATGTCTTGGAGATTATCTTATAAAATATCTTGTAAAATTTTTTTTTTTTTTCAATGTTTATTCATTTTCGGGACAGAGAGAGACAGAGCATGAACGGGGGAGGGGCAGAGAGAGAGGGAGACACAGAATGGGAAACAGGCTCCAGGCTCTGAGCCATCAGCCCAGAGCCCGACGCGGGGCTCGAACTCACGGACCGCGAGATCGTGACCTGGCTGAAGTCGGACGCTTAACCGACTGCGCCACCCAGGCGCCCCTCTTGTAAAATTTTTTTAGCGTGGCTCTGCTCCATCAATTTTTAATTTGTCATGTGTCCTTAGATATTTGTTTGATAGTATTGAGGATAATTCAGAGAACAGGAATGTTTTAAGGGAAAGATCTCATTGTAAGATTATTCTTCTCATTTCTTGTTAGATATATCCAGTCCTGGGACTCTAACACTGTAGTACCTTTTCTGTACTTGTCTTTCAAGGAGTTAGTACCTTCGCAGATTAGTTCAGCTTGGTTTTTCAGCTGTGACGTGTGGATGTGATCACACATTTCCAGATTTGTTGGGTGGATTTGATAGTGAACTGGAGTTGACTCGTATAGGCGTGCACAAGGCAGTTGTTAAATTTTCAGGAATTTTGTGAGCTGGTTGTTAAACGCAATGTTAGCTTGAAGTTGACCACAGTGGAACCTGGTCACCTGGGCAGCCAGCTGTAGACCAACGGGATGAGCAAGTGCTACCGTTTGGGGCTGTTCTTCCCCGGGAGCTATTTGTTGAACATTTACCTGCACATCCCTGGGTGGATTAAATAGGATGGGAGCATGAAGTGCCAGCACGGGATTGTGCCACCAGCTGTGGTGGAGAGTGGGTCAACAGATGACCCTCTGGAAAGAAAACTATCTTCCAAAAAGAGGTGCTGACACTGTAAACGTGACTGCCACTGTCGGGACTGCAGTGAGAATTTGGGGGGGTCTGTCATCCTGAGGGTTCTACCAAGTTCAGCCAGATGGGATTCCTCTAGACCGAAGAGTAGCACACAGGCCGAATCTGGTCTGCTCTCCCTCTGCTTTTAAATACTGTTTTATTGGAACACTATTACGCCCATTCACGTGTGTATGTCTGTGTGGCAACAGTGTTGACTAGTTGTCACCGAGACCTTCTAGTTACGAACTGGCCCTTTGCAGGAAGGTTTGATGACTCCTAATCTACAATAAGTATGCATGTACACATATAATACTGTAATCTCTCAAAATGTTTTGTCTCCCTTTTCTGTTTTGTTTTCGTAACTGGTATATGTTGTTTGGGTCCCTGAAAATCCACAAATGAGCATCTTATTAGAACAAGTAAGAGAAACATTGAGAGATCCCATCTCCATTGTCTTAAGAGAAGAGCTCTGCCTAATTTCTCTTGTCTCCCACATTGCAGACCAACTTACTGTCAGCACATTCAGCCAGGGATGAGGCAGCGAGGCTAGAGGAGCGCAGGGGTGTGATTGAATTTCACGTGGTCGGCAATTCCCTGAACCAGAAACCCAACAAGAAGATTCTGATGTGGCTAGTCGGTCTCCAGAATGTGTTCTCCCACCAGCTGCCCCGGATGCCCAAAGAGTATATCACACGGCTTGTCTTTGACCCGTAAGTGGTGCTCGACTGCCTGGCTCTTCTTTCTTTCTTATTTCCTTTTTAAATGAAGGAGGAACCACTCAGATACTAGAAGTCAGCCAGGGTCACTGAATCCTGCTGCCTCTTGTCATGCCAGGGAATACAGAGCTCCATCAAGCTAAGTGCCATGCTTAAAAGCAGTAAGATTAATTGTTCAACAATTCATACATTTTTTTGTTAATAATAATGAAGGTTTCTACTTTGAGTGGCTGGTGACTATCCTGTGCTTCATTCATTACAGTAGTGAAGTATTAACACCAAGAAGGGTCCCACTTCTTTCATAGCCAAAAACATGCTTGATTTTGGTATCTTAACAGGTACCACTGTTGCTGGGTCTTAACTATGGGAAGATTCCTGAGCTATCAGACAGGTACATTTGAAAATCCGTTGCTTTAAGTAAAACCCCAACAACAGAAAACCTAAAGGTCTCTAATTGAATGTATTTTAATGCATATAGCCCCACAGCCTATGTGGACTGTGATCCCTGCATGTGACCATTCAGTGTGACATTTTGGAAGTTCTGAAGAGATGCTACAGTACAGGTTTTGACGAACTGTACATGTGGATTTGTATTCTCTTCCATCATGTTTCTGTAATATTTTTGAGTAAGAGTAAACTCTTCAGAAACATGTGCCACATTTGTCCACGACTGTGCCTTCCCTCTGAACCCTCAATTTGGGACCCTTGGCATTGAGTGTAGCACCATTCCAGTACTGGTGAGCACCTCCACACATACTTTGTCCTTTATTTGTAAACCTCAGGCCCTTCGTAGGTGGCTGACATTTTTTTTGGATGAATGAAGTCTTGTGCAGGCAAGCTTACTCTAGAGTCCACATTGAGAATGTTCTGTGCTGGCTTCAGCAGCTCATACACTAAAATTGGAACAATACAGAGAAGATTAGCATGGCCCCTGAGCCAGGATGACATGCAGATTCTTGAAACATTCTGTATTAAATAAAAATGAAAATAAAAATAAAAGAATGTTCTGCCAAGATGGTGGTTAGATAAAGGAAGCAGCCATAGAAACTCCAGAAAACCACTCCCCTCCTATCCTGGTTGGTTAATAAGGCATACCCCTAAAAGTATTTTTATATAACCAAAATAGGTAAAACTTTGCCATAATCTTATTCTTTCAGGAAACACAAAACCCTTGCCCTAATTAAAGATGGCCGTGTCATCGGTGGTATCTGTTTCCGTATGTTCCCATCCCAAGGATTCACAGAGATTGTTTTCTGTGCCGTAACCTCAAATGAGCAAGTCAAGGTAAGGGTAACCCAAGGTGTTAGAAGAAAAACCGAATGTGGTGCTTCTCCCTAAAGTTGTGGAGCTTGGCAAGGTCTGTCTCTGTATCATGTCTGCAGAATGTCTAAAGTGGAGTTCAGGACTTTCCGAGAAGAGTTTTATGGCTGCAGGTGTCTGTGTATGTGTGTGACAAGAGTAGATGGTTCCATATCCCAATAGGTCAGCTTCTCCCAATGGTTTGGACCTGGGGCAAGGAACAAGGACCCCACACAGCCCCAAATGCAACTGAAGTACAGTCTATGGCAAGTGAAGGGAGGTTTGAAAAGAAATCTCACTGTTCATTGTTAATTTCCACACGCACAGGCACACACACACACAGTTGGTAATGCTGAACCACCAGAAAGGATGTGGCGTGGGCTACATGATTTAGGTGGCTTACACTTAAGGAAGATGTCTTATGGCTTTGTCTCTAAAACCAGTCAAGGGCTAAAGAAATTCTAGAAGGGAAGTCATGAAAAATTTGAAGAAATTTAGGTCTGTGTTTTAGAAATATTCATGCTGGGTTTGGAATGTGGGGTGTGTGCACGCATGTGCGTGTGCATGCCTACCTGTGTGTGTCTGTCTGTGTGTGTGGCTCATTTACCTTCCCACTTGGCCTTGGCATTGGTTCTTTCCTCCCCAGGAGCGAGGCTGTTACCTTGAAACTGCATTTGGTGTTGCAGTCTGACTGGAATAAACTGTAGACTCTCTGTTGTCAGAAAGACCTCAGATCTAGTGTATGTCTTGTTCTATTCTGCTGCTGCTTTTAGGAATATGGAACCAGGAAATATGGTTTTATTATTCATTTGGTATTTTGGGAACCCTAAAAACTATCATGCAAAACTAGGGCAAATAGTGGGAAGACAATTAACTCAGGATTAGATAGCTGCTGAGAAAAATGACTGGAATGTCTGAGGCAACGTTGTCCAGTGAAATATGATGCAGTGTGCAAATGTGAGCCATGCATGTAATTTTAAGTTTTCGAGTAGCTACATTGAAAGAAAAGGAAACGGGCAAAATTAATTTTCTTTTCTTAATTAAATTTTCGTTTTTTTAAGTTTTTATTTAGAGAGAGAGAGCGCGAGTGCCCGTGGGAGAGGAACAGAGAGAGAGGGAGAGAGAATCCCAAGCAGGCTCCCCGCTGTCAGCAGAGAGCCCAACACAGGACTCCCTCTCACAAACCGTGAGATCATGACCTGAGCCGAAATCAAGACGTGGATGTTCGGGTGCCTGGGTGGCTCAGTTGGTTAAGCATCCGACTTCGGCTCAGGCCATGATCTCACGGTCTGGGGTTCGAGCCCCGCGTTGGGCTCTGTGCTGCCAGCTCAGAACCTGGAGCCTGTTTTGGATTCTGTGTCTCCCTCTCTCTCTGACCCTCCCCTGTTCATGCTCTGTCTCTCTCTGTCTCAAAAATAAATAAACGTTAAAAAAAAAATTAAAAAAAAAAAGAGGTGGATGTTCAACGGACAGAGTCATCCAGGCACCCTGGCAAAATTTCTTTTCTTTTCTTTTCTTTTCTTTTCTTTTCTTTTCTTTTCTTTTCTTTTCTTTTCTTTTCTTTTCTTTCCTTTTCCTTTTCTTTTCTCTTTTCTTTCCTTTTCTCTTTTCTTTTCTCTTTTCTTTCCTTTTTTCTTTTCTTTTCTCTTTTCTTTTCTATTTCATTATTTTTAAATGTTTATTCTGAGAGAGATAGAGATAGAGATCACACAAGCATGGGAGGAGCAGAGAGAGAGAAGAGAGAATTCCAACTCACAGAGCAGACCCTGAACGGCAAATTTAATTTTAACAACGTATTTTATTTTACCCACTACCCAAAGTGGTGTCACTGTGCTCAATGTCACAGAGAATCACTAATGAGACATTTTATATTCTTTGTTTTGTACTAACTCTCTGGAACCTAGGATGTGTTTTACACTTAGAACACGTCCCCATTTGGACTAGCTACATTTTAGGTGCTCCCTGGGCACATGTGGCCAGTGCTCCCATATCGGGCAGTGCAGGTCTAGGGACACTGTTGCTTGCTCTAGCTGCAAAGAAGCAATGCCGTTTACAAAAACCAGCAGTAAGTCACTGGTAGGAATCATTCTCTGATTGAGGGCTACAGCCAGTGCTATGGGTACTTTGGTTTTCATCAACAGCTTTACTCTGGTCACAGAGCCCATGATAGCTGCTGATTTCTTCTCACGAAGCACAAGTGGGGCTTTTTGTCTTTGACTCATAGTACTGAGCAGCAAAGGATAAACAAAATTCATCAGTCATACATCTGTCATTCTGACTGGGGAAGGTGAGAGCCCAAATTGGCTCAAAACTGACGTCTCGCACTTTTTCCAAGGAATTCTGAGAGCGTGTCTTTAGATGGTGCTGTTGCTGTGCGTATCATTTTTTAGTTTCTGCTCGCCAAAGTGGGAAACAATTTCAAGTATGCAGAGTTTAGAAATGTACTTAAAAGCAAAATTTGTTTGGCTTTTCATAGGGAGAGGGAACTGGCAAACATGTCCTTAGTTTATGATTTCAGAAAAAGATTGCAAAGTTTTTGTTTGCAGAGAAAACTTACACCAAGCACCTTGTTTGGAGGGGTTGATTGAGGGTGACGTGGACACTTTTAGGGCCACCAGAGGAAAACTAAAGGTATTTAATATGAATTGGATACTCTGTCTTATTACTTCCCAGAAGGGCAGTTTATTTTTTTCCCAAACCATGTAATTTTCTAAAGACTTGCAGGCAGGTGGCCAAATATTACAAACCCAGTAGGAGGAACTAGAAAAAGCCACTTTTTGTAAATGACTTGAAACTGTAGTTCTAGAAAATGAAGATTAGTCTTGATAAATGGGGAAGTTTGATAAAAGCAAGTGTTGGTGGCACCTATGTGGAAAAAACCTCAAGTTCATAAGTGGAGGTTTTAGATTTCTATTTAATATGTTAAAAATCTTGGCTAAATGATACTTTCAAGTTTGCCTCCTCTCGTTTTAGAGAATCCAGCTTGCATATAAATTCCTGAGAATGAGGAAATAAGATTTGTATGTGACTTTATCTCACTCAGAGCACACGCAAGATAACATTTGAGATTTTACTTGAAGCTCGTCACCTGGTTTTAGAATTCATCTCAAAACTATTTGGATTTGTTATCATGCACACTTAAAGTTATGGAGCTAATATTTATATATCTTAATATTTAAATAAACACTGAGGTTGCTAGATGGATTTAGAAAAGAAAACCTTCGGTGCACCTGGGTGGCTCAGTTGGCTGGGCGTCCGACTTTGGCTCAGGTCATGATCTCACGTTTGGGAGTTCGAGCCCCACATCAGGCTTGTGCTGACAGCTCAGAGCCTGGAGCCTGCTTCGGGTTCTGTTTCTCCCTCTCTCTCTCTGCCCCTCCCCTGCTCATGAGCTCTGTGTCTTCTTGTCTCTCAATAATAAACATTAAAAAATTAAAAAAAAAAGAAAGAAAAAATAAGGTATCAGAAACTCAAATTTAAAAAAATAAGTAAATAAAACCTTTGGTGATAGTTAACAATAAAGGTGGACCAATAAAGGGAGAAAGTTCTAGGTGAAAATCTAAACATTTGTATATAGTGGTTTAATATTGCTAATTGCCTGCCAAGGAAACATTTAAGCTAATCAAGGAAATGTTTTACCTCTACTGCCAGTCACAGTACTAGACAAGATTTAAGTTAAAAGATACAACCCTTACTCTTAAGCGATTGGCATCTGGAAAATTTATTTGGCAAGGTGACAAATAAGTGGCCAGTGATGAACAATATCTTATGTGGGTTTTGAGAAGCTATTTACAAAAGAACCATTACTGTTCTTCTTGAGAAAAATTATTGGATTGTGGGCAAAGCTTAGAAAGTTTATGGCCTATTAACCCCTTGTAACAAAAGCCTCGCTTTCTTCCATCAACTTTATCTATGTTAAAGTGAGTTTTGTCAGAAGATGCATTTCTTATGAATTCCTAAATATTGCTATTTCTGTGCCCATGCAGTTCCCTCCAACTAGCCAACCTTTTCTTTTTTCTAGTTTTCTTTTAATTTTTCTTTAAACATAATTTTTAATTACATAGATCATACATAAATACACTTTTAGGTAAAGCAAAAATCCCACTCCCCCTTCCCCCTGCCATCCTGCTATTGTCAACTTCGTGTGCAACCTTCCAGATGCTTCTTTACTGATTTACGTGCAGGGAAATGTACCTGTTTATAAGAGTGGCTATGTGTTTTGTTGCTGTTGACATAAACACTTTTCATAATGTCTTAGAGCTCTTTCAACTTTAGTGCATATATGTGCTTATTTAAACTTATAGTTAGATCAATTAAAATTAAATAAAATTTAAAATTCAGTTCCTCAGTCACACAAGTACTCAATAGCCACATGTGACTGACGGCTACTATATTGGATAGCATAGATAAAGAACATTTCCATCATTGCAGAAATTTCTATTAGTGCTGATATAAAGCTATTTTATTTCTATAGTATTTAATAATGTGGAAGCAACATAATTTATATAATATTCTCTATTGAAGACATTTATGTTTGGCACACCTGAGTGGCTCAGTCAGTTAAGCATCCGACTTCGGCTCAGGTCACGATCTTACAGTTTGTGAGTTTGAGCCCCACGTCGGGCTCTGTGCTGACAGCTCAAAGCTTGGAGCCTGCTTCAGATTCTGTGTTTCTCTCTCTGTCCCTCCCCCACTCTCTCAAAATAAATAAACATTAAAAAATTTTAAAAAAGAAGACAGTTATGTTTATTTACAGATGTTTTCTTTCACAAACAGTGCTCTTTTTGGAAATGTTTTTCTGGACGCTGAGAAGTGGAATTACACAGAATTGAATATGGCCTGTCTGAAGTAAAAAAAAAAAAAAATATTTCTAGATTGCCCTTCTCAATGGGCTTACCAATTTACATTTTTACCAGTGTAAATGGTTTTACAGAGTACCATTTCCCCTGTCTTTACTGACACTGGATACCATCAACCTTAGAGATGGTGACATACTCTTGAGTGACAGTATGTTGCATTTCCCGATGGAGTGCTCTAATTACTATTGAAGTTGAACGTTGGAATTTATTTTTTTTGGTGATACCTATGACTTGTTCCTGTGCTTTGACCATTTTTCTTTTTCTTTTTAAAGTTTATTTATTTTGAGACAGAATGAGAGCAGGGGAGGGTCAGAGAGAGAGGGAGGTAGAGAGGATCCCAAGCAGGCTCCACATTGTCAGTGCAGAGCCTGATGTGGGCGTCGAGCTCACAAACCACCAGATCATGACCTGAGCCAAAACCAAGAGTTGGATGCTTAACCGACTGAGCCACCCAGGCCACCCCTGTCTTTCTTTTTTTTGTACTGATCCCATAGAAGATGTTAAATCTTTGTAATATATCTTACAACTGTGCTGTCAGTTGTCATTTGTGTTTTGTTTATGGTATCTTCAATTGCTTATAATATCTTTAAGGAGTTTTAAAATTTGAAGTAATCTACTTAATCTCTTCTTTCCTTTATACTTTTGCATTTTACATTTTTTTTAGGAAGCCTTTTTGTACCCCTATGTTATAAACCCACTTTCCAATATTTCTTTATAATACTTTTATATAAGTTTGTTTTTCTTTACATTTACATTTCCAATCCATCCTCTTACCTTGCTTTCCATTTGACAAACTCTTTTAAGGCCTAGCTTAAACATGTTCTTTTCCTTATGTACCTTCCTCCTTCCCCCTCTTAAATACCATACAGCCTTTTTCTTTATTGTAGGTACAAATACATGATTCTATACCAATGCTACACGATAGAAATATACTTTCAGCCTCAAATGCAAGCCACATACATAATTAAAAAAAATTTTTTTTACATGTATTTATTTTTGAGAGACAGAGACAGTGTGAGCAGTGGAGGGGCAGAGAGAGAGAGAGAGAGACAGAATCAGAAGCAAGCTCCAGGCTCCGAGCTGTCAGCACAGAGCCTGATGTGGGGCTCGAACCCACGAACCGTGAGATTATGACCTGAGCTGAAGTCAGACGCTCAACTGACTGAGCCACCCAGGTGCCCCACCACATACATAATTTTAAATTTTTGAGTAGCCATATTTAAAAGAGTAAAAAGAAACAGGTGCAATTAATTTTGTATTTTTTATTTAACCTAACATGTCCAAAATACTGTCATTTCAACATGTAATAAGGGTAAGCTGTTATTGAGCTTTTTTTTCCCTGATGTGTATTTTACACACTCTAGTACATCTCAGTTTCAGCTAGTCACATTTCAGTTGCTCAAAAGCCACATGTGGCTATGAGCTACCATATTGAACAGCACAGCTCTATAGTGTTATTTTGTATTTATGGGTTTATCTTCCCCATTTTACCATCTTCTCCTCAAGGAAAGAGACATTGCATTCCTCTTTTTATCGAAGTTTTATTGAAATCACAATATTTCAGTATTGGGATATGTTTGTGGAAAGCTAAGATGTCCTTTGGGTAACATCAATGGAAGAATAATTTCTGGAAAAATCAGGTGGTAATACTATTATCCTATTCACTGGGCAGACCATCCCCTAATTATTATGCTTGGTCCGGGGATCTCTGCTTTAGAAGAGCATGGATATACAGGAGAAAGCCCTAAAGACAATGATTAGATTAATAAGGGGTCTTCCAGTCATGCCTTTTAAGGAAGGACTAAAACCTCAATGGTATTTCACATGGGGTTTGGGAGGTAGGGATGGGCATGAGAGAGTATAGTCTTGAAGGGCTTGAAGAGTTATTACGAGCAAGAATGATCCTTTGTTACTCTAAGAGTAGAACTAAGGTCAATAAGTAGAAATAAGAAAGGGTCAGATCTCGGGTAAACTTTAGGAAGAACTTCCCAACCATAACAATATCTGAAAATGAAATGACCTATGTAAGGACCAAGTGATCCCCCTATCCTGGCGGGGTTCTAACAGCTCGCCTTTTCAGGATAGATGGCAGAAGTCTTCTAGCGTCACATGGGATAGGGAATTAGATCAAAATACTTCAAAGATCCTTCTCCCCCTGTGCAACTACATTTCCATGAGTAAGCACATTTGAGTTCTTTAGAAAAGTGTGTCACCAAATTCTAAAATATTTATGTGAGGGTATTTGTGTCTGGATGCTTGGATTTACTTTCCCCTCTTTTAATGAAGTTCTAAAACAGTCACTTTAAATGTATAGATTTTGTCTAAGCTTTGTATATGACTGAAAAACCTGATACTTGCATTTTTTTTTCGTATTTCAATCATTAATTTATTCAGCATTGTTCACTGTCTTTAGTTTACTTCTTATGTCTTCTGACTCTCTCAGAGATCCTGGGTTTCTTAGACCTCGCTTGGAAAGGCCTGATAAGACAAAGATGAAAACCCTGTTTATGTGATATGATTACATTTCTTTGGAAGGGTTGCTGATTTGTATACATACAGGAAACGCTTGGGTTAGTATTCTAGTAAAGATGAGCACTTTTTTTTTTTAATGTTTATTTTTGAGAAAGAGAGAGAGAGCATGAGCAGGAGAGGAGCAGACAGAGGGAGACGGAATCTGAAGGGGCCTTCCGACCTGACAGCAGAGAGCCCGACACAGGGCTCGAACTCACAAACCATGAGCTCGTGACCTGAGCTGAAGTTGGATGCTTAACCAACTGAACCACCCAGGCGCCCCTAGCAGTTTTCATTTACATTGCTCTTTGCATCTCAGGTTCTCAAATACTTCAAAGATAAGCAGAAATCAGAATATTTAGTCCCCAAACTGCTTTATTAATATTCAGCCATCACTCTTTAGGTTTGAACTAGCCGCTTGTAGCTTTGGTGTGTTTTTTTCAAAGAACCAGAAGCTTGTATTTTTAAATGTTGATTATATTTCAGTTCAAGGATTTTGAATTTTTTGTTTTTGTAGGTCGTCTTCAAAGTTGAGAAATGTGAGAACGGATGTTAGTCTATGTTGGTAACATGTATCAAAGTACCAACTCCTAAATTTGCCAACATTTCCCAATGAATTTGTAGGAATGTCCTTTCTCCAGAACCTAATATGTTTGTGTACTAACTTTCACATAGGGCTATGGAACACACCTGATGAATCACTTGAAAGAATATCATATAAAGCATGACATCCTGAACTTTCTCACATATGCAGATGAATATGCAATTGGTTATTTCAAGAAACAGGTAGGTTGTTCACGTGTAACTGTGTTCTGTCGTTTCTTTTCTTAGTATATTCTCAGGTAGCCTTCATCCAAATAAGTTTTTCCTCTATCATTTTCTACTTACAAGAAGGACATGCATTTTTTAATCCTTAAGTCAGTAGTAAGCTTCAGACTGTAGTAGAGGCTATAACCAGCCCATAGTAAGTACTAAATAAATATTTGTTGGGTGAATGAATGAATGTCATCTATAAATGAAGTATTCTATTGCATCCTGGAATTCTAATATATGGTATCCCCGGGCTAAGGAGAAATTTCCAGCCTAAGGACTGGGTAAATAGAGTTCTCCATCTATCAAACAAATAGTTTCAGCCTCTGGGAAGCTGCCATTTATGACAGCAGAAAGAAAATTCTGAAGTCTATGAAGGGCTTCAGACAATCCTTCTTCAGCAGCGCACATAAGGCTAGGAATGTGACTGCCACCTTGGTCCTTTCTTACCAGAAGTTTTCACCTCAACTTTTTTTTTCGGGTTAAAGATAATATTTGTTTGTTTATTATTTTATTTTTTATTTATTTTGGGGGGGGTTAAAGGTAGTATTTAAAGAATTATATCTAAATTTAGAAAAATGATGTATAATTGACTTATAAGATGCTCATCTTAAACCAACATTTTGATAAGCTTTGACAATTGTATATACCTGTGTAGTCATGACTGCAAACAAATGAGAATAGTGGTGTTCATCCCTGTCAGCTCAACTTTTTAAGGATTATTCTTTGGCTGCATTTTTTTTTTAATAGTGCTTTATAATTCCTAAACACTTTCCTAACTACAAAAGTGATAACACAGTTATTGTAGAAATCTTGGAAGACCTAGTAAAGCAGAATGAAGAAAACCCACTTGTAATTTTACCGTCCCAAAGAGATTGACCGTTAATGTTTTGATATATACCTTTCTAGTAATTGTTCTCTGTGTCTGTGTGTTCATGTGTGTGTATATATATAAATAAAAACTTGGCTCGTAGTATATGTGATTTAATTACTTGCCTTTTTCACTTACTATATTCTGATCATTTGTTTTGTAATTTTTGATGGTTCTCTGAAATTTTATGCTATAAGTAGAAAATCATTAAACCATTACCACATTTTTAGGACATTTAAGTATTTCTTGCACACAAGTGTACATTTATAAGTGTGTGTGTGTATATGTGTGTTGCCCTCATCTATGTTAAGTTTGCTTAGAATAAGGGTCTAGAAGTAGAGTTGTTTCCAGACATATTCAAGGTTTTTGTTATGCATTGACAGGGACTGTAACAACTGTTCTTGTCAGCAGTATGTAAGGGGTTCAGGAATATATTTTTACTCCTTTCCTAGATAAATTGTGTGTGTTTGCATTTATTTGATCTTTGTGAAGTTTGACATGTTGTTTTCTTGTTCGTTGATCCCTTGTATTTCTTCTTCTGTTTTTGAATTGCCAATTCATTGTCTTTTTGCCTCTTTTTCTACTAAAATCTTTATTTTCACAGTGACTTATGAAAAGTCTTGTATCTAAGGATATTAACCTTTTATTTTGTGATTTTTCTACCTTTCATCAGCTGTCTCAACATTGTTTATGGCTTTTTCATGTACAGAACTGTATTTCATGAATACATGAAATCTATTAACTTCTTTTTTTATGTAAGTCTTATGTGACTAGAGAGCTTATTTTCTCTGATGTCAGATAGTTCATCTCCTATTTATTTTCTTCTCATTCTTTAGGATCTGTTTGTGACTTTTTAAATACAACTCACTTGGGAGAACTTGGTGGGATTGTTTTACTGAGGGCTTAAACATCATCCTTAGGCTGTAAATACATTGCAGAGCTTGAAATATCAGTCATGTTTTTTAAATGACTTGTCTGTAGTCCTCTTTGAGGATTATGGCAATGATTGCTTGGAAAATAAGTTTTTGCTGAAAGGGAAGCAGGAAACTGCTGGTGATAGTTCTGAATTTCAAGTAATTTACTGCAAAGAAGTGAAATAGGCACTGTAAGGAGAGTTATAATATATATTTAGAATATATATCCTGAAATACTAGGTTACTGCAGGTTAAAGTATGTAAAAGAATAAATTTTAAATAAATGTCACTGAAACAACTACACATTATGATGGTCTAGAAGTTTTTGCCTATACAGTAGGGGTTTCATTTCCTCAACATCAAAGTTCTAATTCTTATATATATAGGGGCGCCTGGGTGGCTCAGTCAGTTAAGTGTCTGGCTCAGGTCATGATCTCATGGTTTGTGAGTTTGAGCCCTGCATTGGGCTCCGCACCGACAACAAGGAGCCTGCTTGGGATTCTCTCTCTCTCTCTCTCTCTCTCTCTCTCTCTCTCCCTCCCTCCCTCCCTCCCTCCCTCCCTCTCTCTCCCTCTCCCTCTCCCTCTCCCTCTCCCTCTCCCTCTCCCTCTCCCTCTCCCTCCCTCTCCCTTTGCCCCTCCTCCACTCATGCATACTTGAGCATGCTCTCTCTCTCTCTTTAAGTAAACTTAAACGAATTTGTATATATATTTAAAGATTTTATTTATTTTAAAAAAAATTTTTTTTTTTCAACGTTTATTTATTTTTGGGACAGAGAGAGACAGAGCATGAACGGGGGAGGGGCAGAGAGAGAGGGAGACACAGAATCGGAAACAGGCTCCAGGCTCTGAGCCATCAGCCCAGAGCCCGACGCGGGGCTCGAACTCACGGACCGCGAGATCGTGACCTGGCTGAAGTCGGACGCTTAACCGACTGCGCCACCCAGGCGCCCCTTAAAGATTTTATTTTTAAGTAATCTCTATACCCAACGTGCAGTTTGAACTCACTACCCCAAGATGTAGAGTCACATGCTGTACTGACTGAGCCAGCCAGGTACCCCTAATTAATATACTTTTGGATAAGATTTTCTTTCAGAATTTAGATCGGTGTTTGATTTGTTGAGAATCCTGCGGTCCCCTCCCCATGTTGGGAGAAATTATGCATTTAAAGCTTATTTTAATTTCTGTGAAAACTGTTTTGTATAATTCGTGTTTTACTAGGTTTATGTCATCTTGCTTCCTGTTTGCACAGTTTGATTTGTGATGTTTTTGAACTTCGTGGAGGGGTTTCTCGCTAATCCTTCCCCGAATAATGTGATGAGAACTTGAAAGAAGCGTATCTTGAGGCCTACCACGTGGTTTGCCCTCAGTAAGTACCTGATGCACAACACCCGTATGAATGAATTTAATCTCATTGCAGGGTTTCTCCAAAGAAATTAAAATACCTAAAACCAAATATGTTGGCTACATCAAGGATTATGAAGGGGCCACTTTAATGGGATGTGAGCTAAATCCACGGATCCCATACACAGAATTTTCTGTCATCATTAAGAAGCAGAAGGAGGTAAGCATGTGACTCAAATTCCTTCCATACAGGTTGGTCTTCGTTGGGTGAGTTGCGTACCAGTGGGTGCCAGGTGCATGGCTCTCGCACGTATCGTAGCCTTAGTTTACAATGGTTTGTATAGATTTCTTCTTTGATCGTATCCTTGGTCTGTCTCCTCTCTAAGCACCATTCCGAAAAGAGTCAACACTTGTTAAATTGGTGTAAAATACAAAACTTATAAAATATGATGACGTATCTTACTTTCACCTTCAAAGCCTTTTACCTTCCGGCCTCTTGCATCCTTCCCATACTTACCTCTTTGGTTTCCTAAACTCTTCTCTAAAAGTCATTACTGATGCTTTAAGCCTCTATCTTGGTGTCTTTCTCCATTACCCACCTCACTCTCCCCAATGCACATACAAATCGGACTACTTGGGCCTGTGTTCAGTTTCTCCTTTGAACTTCTCTAGCATAAGTTTGATCCTGTCATTTGAATTTTTGTTATTCATTATCTTACTTAGGGTTTATCTTCGTATGTATCCATCTCTTCTTTTAACGTTGCAACTTCTGAAGGCTTATACTTGTAGGAATTCAGTGATTTGTTACCTGATTATGGGGCGAAGTCTTTTATGCACAGGAACTAAAAGAAACGGTAAGGGGAAAGGTTGATAGATTTGACTGCATAGTAATTTTACATTTATCCAAGATAGAAAAGAAAATACCATAAAAAGAGCAGAATTGGGGAGTGTGCAGGGGCCGTTTATGAAATGAATGCATTTTGTGTGAAGCCACCTCCTTGCTCCCGTAGTTCGTTGGCATTCAAGAACGGGCTTTGCGGCTGTGTCTTTGCACATCAATTCCACTTCATACCTGTGTTCTTCATTCTAGTGCACTTTTCTCCTAGCAGGTAACCAAAAAAAGACGTCTGTCTTCAACCCATCTTTGTTTTCTGGTTTCTACTCATGTTCCTTAGCCCTAGTTCTTAGTTGTTTGTCAGACATGACCAACATGACAGATGTAAAACTCCTTATATAGAGTTTGGTGCATAGTAGGAGCTCAATAAATATTTTCCTTTTACTTGAAGTGGGTCAGACTTGTTCTTATGAATGTGAGCATGACTGTGAGTAAACCCCCCCCCCCTTTGTTTTAAGTTAGAAAATAACAACCTTTGTTGTTTCTTGCTAAGAGATGTCAGCCTTAGAATTACAAATAGGGTACTTGGAGAGTTAATAAAAGCACAGCAGCCCCCCCACCTCCCCCCTCCGTCTCTCTCTGAAGAGCTAGCTTTCTTCATTGTTCTCTTTGGAGTTTAATGAGCAGGTCTGTTTTCAGCGGCTCAGTGTTCAGCATGGGGGGCCTGCCGGCCAACTAGAGCCATCACCAGGCAGTCAGCTGCCCTTCCCTCATTCCTCCTCCGAGCAGGACTCCTGTGTCTCTGGGTGGAAGCTGAGAGCAGGATTCCCCTGCAGAGTCACCTAGTCTGGATCTTTTGGCTCTTACTACGTAGAGGGGAAAGGCACACACAAGGAGCTAGCAAAAGCAGGCACTTACTTAGTGCTCCCTCCCCCTTCCTCTTTCTCCCCTCCTCTTGGATCTCATCTCCTTCTCTCCTCACCTTCCCTGTTTCCCTCCAGCCTTCTCTAACACGTGCCTCGGAGTGGCTCATGCTGGCTTGGAGCTGTTAACCTAGTTCCTTTCAAAGAGACGTGAACTCACCATAATAAAATACTTGGATTCATGTAGTATCTTCTTCCACAGAATTCAAGTGAGTGTCACAAGTCTCTTTATTCTGACTTTTGAAGACCTCCTTGTGGAAGGCAGGGACTAGTGGTGGTAGCAAACAAAGTTATAAGTGTGTAGAGGGTTTTCCTGGCCCCTAGAAGCATGCAAGAGCAGAATACACTGTGGTTGTGGCTGGTGGAGATAGAGAAGTTTGCAGCTGGACAGGGGAGCAGAGTGGGAGTGGAGGACTACTTTGTGAGCGTTGGCTCCAGGAGGAAAGTGCAATCTGTAAGGGTCTAGCATCATTGGAGGTGTCTTCATGTGAGATGTATTTTGAGCTGTTTTGAGCCTGCTAAATCCCATCAGCATGGGCAAAGATTCAGAGTCCAGCATAAATAGATTCAGCTAGGACCATAGCTGTGCCAGTGATAAAAGGCACTATTTGAGAAAGTGTGACTAGACCCTGAGCAGACGGAGGTGAGTGTATGAGTGCATGTGCGTGTTGGGGCGAAGGGCTTGAGAGGTGGGGATACTTCTCAAATCTTCATCCAAGTGTGAAACAATGAGGGGGGCTGGGTTTGGAGGATCCAAAGCAAGAGTGAGGCCAACTAGCGTGATCTCTTTGTGAGAAGATGTGCTAAGACTTATTGGCATATCACAGATGGGGGAGTCCCCCTAAATCTTTGGTTTGGGGAGACTAAAATGGACAGTGGTGGACCGGGAGAAGGATTTGAGGAGAGAAAGATGATGACAGGTGGAGAAGTGGAGACATTTTCGAGGGAAGTGAAGATAAAAGACTGGAACAGAAGTGAAATGTCTCCTTTTTCCAAAGCGATCCTTGGAGGCTCAGAGGGGTTAAGAAACCCTCTACTGCCATTACCAGTCACTCACTAGGACCCCAAACCTTCAAGGTGCTACACAACGGGTGTGGAACCCACTGGGTGGGATATCACATCTGAGAGCACTCCTGATAAAGAGAAAAGCTTTTAAAATTTAACTTTGAAGTTATATTTTTTGAAGGTGTTTATTTAAGAGATTGCCATTAGGATTCTCTTTTAAAAAGACTTAAACTGGAGGAGGGAGGCACCTGGGTGCCTAAGTTGGTTGAGTGTCCAACTTCAGCTCAGGTCTGATCTCACGGTTCATGAGTTGGAGCCCCACATTGGTCTTGCTGCTGTCAGCACAGAACCTGCTTCAGATCCTCTGTCTCCCTCCCTGTCTGCCTCTCCCCTGCTCATTCCCGCCCTCTCTCTCTCTCTCTCTCTCTCACAAAAATAAACATTAAAAAGAAATTCTAAAAAAAGGCTTAGACTGGGGGAGGGGTGCTTGTTGGCTGGCTCAGTTGGAAGAGTATATGACTCTTGATCTCGGGGTTGTGAGTTCAAGCCCCACATTGGGTGTAGATTACCTAAATAAATACAAAAACTTAAAAAAAAAAACAACCAAAAACTTAGACTTGGGGTGCCTGGCTGGCTCAGTTGGTAGGCCATGTGACTCTTGATCTTGGAGTTGTAAATTTGAGCCCCATGCTGGGTGTAGAGATTACTTAAAAATAAAATTAAAAAAAAAAAAAAAAAAGGACTTAGATTCATAAATAAACAAGGGAGAGCATCCATCTAGATCTGTCTGTCCAGAATGGGAGCCACTAGCTACATATTGGCTATTGAGCACTTGATATATGGACTGCTGAAATTGAGATGCACTACAATTTTGAGGACTTGTTATGAATAAAAGAATGTAAAGTATCTCATACATATCTTTATTTTTTTTTTAATGATTATATACAGCTGTGATAATATTTTGGATATATTGGTGTAAATAAAAACATACTGTTAAAATCCAATTTTACCTGTTACATTTTACTTTAAAGAGTGTGGCTACTGGAACATTTAAAATTACATGAGTGATGGGGCGCCTGGGTGGCTCGGTCGGTTGGGCATCCGACTTCGGCTCAGGTCATGATCTCAAGGCTCATGAGTTCGAGCCCCGCATCAGGCTCTGTGCTGACAGCTCAGAGCTTGGAGCCTGCTTCGGATTCTGTGTCTCCCTCTCTGTCTGCTCCTCTCCCATCCATGCTCTGTCTCTCTCAAAAATAAATAAACATTAAAAAAAATGAGTGGTTTGCATTATATTTATTTTTTTTTAAATATTTATTTAGAGAGAGAGAAAGCACAAGTTGGGGAGGGGCAGAGTGAGAGGGAGAGAAAATCCCAAGCAGGTTCCATGGTCACGTTCCACATTTACCAACAATGTGTTTGAGATCAAGCTGTTAGGAACTGGAATTTTTTGTTTTCCTTTGTAAATTCAATTAATGACTGCTACTGTTTTGTTTTTTCTTTTCCAAAATTCAGTTATGACAGTTTCTGGATGGCTATTTTTAATTTATCTTTTTCTGTTTTTTTTTTTTTTAATGGAAAACTGTACTGTTTTGGAAATAGTTAACCTAAGTACATTAGGAATTATTTTACAAAATTCCCTTATAGGTCCTGAATGCTCACAACAGGAGTTGTGTTGCCTCAACAATTTGGAATTGCTTTTTTGATGCAAACAGCATGGGTTAGGGCTATTTGTTTTGAGAGAGAGTGAGCATGAGCAGGGGAAGGGCAGAGAGAGAGGGAGAAAGAGAATCCCAAGCAGGCTCCACACTGTCAGTATGAGCCTGACGTGAGGCTTGAACTCATGAACCGTGAGATCACGACCTGAGCCAAAATGAAGAGTCGGACGCCTAACCAACTGAGCCACCCAGGCACCCCAAGCCTTGACAATTTTGAGTGCTAGTAAGGTCATCCTGTCATTGGCAACTTTCTGAGGCCTGTTCATGTGCCCTCCAGTCCGAAGGGAATAGTTCCTGCTCTGGGTACCTGAAGGGGTCCTGACACGGGGCTCAGCTGGGTTAGCTGATGCACAGGGCTGCTTGGCTGCAGCTTGGGCAGAGGCCCCTCAGAGAAGCAAGACAAAATCACTGGCTCCTGTGCTAGAGAGGACCGCCGCCCCTGAGGGCAGTGTGTTCTCTCAGTCTTGGCTGTTTTGAATGGCAGGGGACAAGGTTTCACAGACAGTTGTGTGAATGCCACCGAAGGGGCATGGTTGTGTAATAGAATGTTTTCATGTCTTACCCGTAAAATGGCATTCACCCTTTCTCCTTTTTTGTGTCCTGAAGGCTATATTTAGGGGCCCAACATCCTAGGTTGAATAGCTTAATCTGTAGCCACAAACTTCTGTCACTAAACACATTTTCTTCCTGTGCTTTACAGATCATTAAAAAGCTGATAGAAAGAAAACAAGCCCAGATTCGAAAAGTATACCCTGGACTTTCATGCTTTAAAGATGGAGTTCGACAGATTCCAATAGAAAGCATTCCTGGAATTAGTATGTACAGATCTTCTTTTAAAAGCAAAACCTTTTGGTCATGCCATGAGATAGGTTTGAAACAATCGCCAGAGTGCTGTGATTTGGAAAGCTTTTTGCTTTGCCTGTCTCCATTTGTGGTGTTTGTAGTCTTGGGAAGGGAGTGCATGCTTTCCCTTTATGTCTTTTCTCTACTTCTCAGTGTGGACAAATCAAGGAGAATTCAGATGACCCCTTCTTGTAGCTGATAATATCTGCCATTTATCGAGAGGTTGCTGTTAGAGCACAGGGGAATTCTACTTCTACAAATGGGGAATTTGAGTCTCAGAATGATTAAGTCCTTTGAGCTCACGTAGTACATGGCTAGTAACTGTCAGAAGCCGCCTGATTTGGATCTCCAGACATTTTGCTGTTCGTACCCGTTGCTCGTTGCCGTCACGATTGCAACCTGCCCACGTGTGTGCTCGGCCAAATCAGTCTCTCAGCATTTCTAAAAAAGATGATTGGAAACATATAATTTGTTTCAAGTTCCCTATTTTAGAGTAGTTTTCCCAAGGGTTCTTATCTGTGAGTATGTGAGAGGTGAGTCATCCTGGGATAAAACACACAAAATAGCTTGTTTTTGTGGATCAAAAGTATTGAATAGCTATGCTTTGATTCAGTTCAAATCCAGCATCTTCTAGTATATTGAAGATTTAATACGGAAAACAAAATGCAACAAACTACAGTTCTCCAGAAAAAAAATAAGACATTATTTGGGCAAGATATATTCCTTCATTACAATGGCTACCCTATAGCACATCTTACTTTTACTTCTAGCCCTAGAGATTTCACTTCCCTATATCATCCCTGTTAATGGCACAATAGCTACCATATTGCCCGGCATTTTTCTGGTTTTTTTTTTTTTTTTTTTTTTTTACATGCATCAACTAATCTCAAAAGCGATAACGCCACCTAATTTTTAGAGTTCTGTTTTATACATTGATAAACTGTAGAGGCAAAAAGTTAAGTAATCTATCTAGGATAAGTTAGCTTTTAAGGAGTGAGCAAGAAATCAAATCCAGGTCTATTGGATTTGAGGCTGTGTTTTCTTTCTGCTGCGCTAAACCATCTTGCATTGCAAGCAGATTCTTTGCCAAATAAAATAGAGACCGGGAGGGATAAGGTTTGTTCTAACCTAAAATAACAGCTTAACTCTTTCACATGTGATTAGCAAAAAAAATGTGACTTAGAGTTTAAAATATACACTTGTCCCCGGTACTGACATATTTATTTTTTATACTCTCCTCTGAAAAGTTGGAGTTCCTCCTTTAAAAAACACTAACCTAAAGTAGTGTTGGTTATCTTGGGAATGTTGGAAATGTTTCAGGTTTGTAGCCATATACGGAAGAAAACTAATTGCAGTTGATTTCTGTCTCTTCCCAGAAATAGACTTTTATTTAGGCATGCGTATAATTTATTGCATTTTGATAAGTATTAATGTTGTTATTCTCTTGACCGAAAGCAGTTCTCATTCAGTGTTTAATTTCGTTGACATGTAGGAGAGACAGGCTGGAAGCCGAGTGGAAGAGAGAAAAGGTAAGTCAGATGGGCGAGAGGATGAATTAATGGAAGTGATTTTTCTTTCCTCCCCGCAACTTAGAGGAAACGGGCAAACTGACTGTAATCACTCATGTGGCACTTGCTGCGTTTCAGTTTTCATAAAAAGTGCTGGGATGGTTCCAGTCTTAGGGTTTTGTGAAAATGAGCTGAATAGGAATCCCCTGGCAGGAGGGCAAAAAACTAATCATTGTTCCTTGTCGTTTGCTCTTTTCCTTTCAAGTAAAGAGCCCAAAGACCCTGACCAGCTTTACAGCACGCTCAAGAGCATCCTCCAGCAGGTGAAGGTGGGTGTTTTCTTTTCATTCACCTCATGCAGATATTTTGAAATGATTTCCCACATGGAATTTCCATATTAGATACCTTACTTTTTTCTTTACTCAAGAGCCATCAAAGCGCTTGGCCCTTCATGGAACCTGTGAAGAGAACAGAAGCTCCGGGATATTATGAAGTTATAAGGTTCCCCATGGGTAATGCCATTAACATTTTCTAAGTATAGATGTAACACTCTCTGGATGGCGGTGTGGGGGACAAACGGTTGCTGAGGTTGATTTGTAATCTTCTGTGGTAGGGTAGGGTTTGTGTGATGACGGGCGGTGGGATTCCCCGTCCCCGCGGAGGGCCAGTGATGTAGAGTAGCGTGATAAAGGAGACGTGGGTGGCTGTGTTCAGGAGACATGCTTGCACCTTTCAGAGCTGCACCCGACAGCACTTGATGCAGAAAGCCCACGCGGGGAACTGCACTCAGCACTAGATGTGAAAGCTGGCTGTGTGGACACAGCCTTGTTTATACTCCCCCATTTGGTTGCAAATGGAGAAACTTCAGGTTGTCCTCTTGATATATTGTGAGCCTTTTGAGAATTTTTGAAAGCAATAAAAAGAAGTTGGATTAAGCTGCTTGCCTGCTATCCTAGCAGAGGGAGAAATTCTTGATTTTCCATGTTCTTGATGGATGCTATTAGTGTCCCTATTTACACTCCTTTTTAAAGCTTTATTACACATCCAATACCAAACAAACAAGAAATGCCTTTAGAAATGTAGAAGTGTGGGATTTGCTGCTGTACCTGCACCATGCTAAATGATTAGTTGAACCAATTGAGAATCCAATTAAACTAATTTGGCATTGTGTAGATGACAGAAAACTAGCTGAAATATTTTCTTTTCAGTCACTTGTGTGGCCATTGTTTGGGAGACAGCCTGTGTCTTCTGTCCCTTTTCCACCTGTAATCTATTCCTGGTACCAAGCAAGTATTAAAATATGAAAGGAAGAATGAAAGGGACCCATTAGCTCCCTGGCAACAGAATTATTTGTGGGTATTTTCTATAGCCTTAATTTTCACATGAATGTGTTTTATATAGTCATAGTAATGATTTGGGTAGTCTGTACTCCTTAAAGTGGACATACATCTATATGCTTTTCTTTCCCTTTGCTTTCTGCCTTGCTTCTGTGTATTTCAGTTATGAAAACCAAAGTGTGAGGATTGACTGAGTCTAGAATTCTGTATGGAACGGTGTTTGGGGAGTCTGTATATTCTTTTCTTTTTTAAAAAAATTTTTAAGAGGTTTTATTTTTAAGTAATGTCTACACCCAACATGTGGCTCAAACTCACAACCCTGAGATCAAGAATTGCATGCTCTACTGACTGAGCCAGTGATGTGTCCCTCGGTATTTTCCATCATGTAAAAAATATGTTAAGACCAGGGTACCTGGGTGGCTCAGTTGGTTGAGCATCTGACTTCAGCTCAGATCGTGATCTTGTTTGGGAGTTCAAGCCCTGCATCAGATGCTCACTGCTGTCAGCACGGGACCCGCTTCGGATTCTCTGTCCCCCACCTCTCTCTGCCCTTCCCCTACTTGTACTCTCTCTCTCAAAAATAAATAAACATTTAAAAAGTATATGTAAAGACCATTTGTGCCCATTTCCAAACTTAAGTTAACTGACCTCTGGAGTTAACTCCAACTGACCCTGGACCATCTCCACTCCTTTTATGAAACCCTCGTGGGAGGTTGTGTGAGTTTGGGGAGAATAATTATCTTTTAGCCCTGCTCATGTATGCTCTGAAGACCTGCAATAGTAGTTCTAGAAGGTCCTGTCTGTCATAGCCTACTCTCAGCCTGCTTTCTGCAAGTGTTTTTCCTGGTCCAGCCAAGCAAAGGGATGAGCCTTTCCAGTTGGATACCACCTGTGTGCATAGCTGAATGCTTCCGAGGGCAATATTGGCCCCGTTGAGCAAGACCAGTGGTGAACTGAGGTGTGTTCTAGACAAAGAGAATTAAAACAGTAAATGGTGCTCTTTAGGGGAGTAATGAGATTTTTCTTGGGATGTCTTTAGGTGCTGAGTAAAATGTTTAGTCTTGCCCCTAAGATGGTCATGCCCAAAAAGATGGTCTTTTTTCTGAGGACAAGACTGACAGATCAATAATTTTACTTTCTCCCATTATTGCCTTCTTGGCTTTTTCTAAAAGCATTTCTTCTCTTTCCCCTTTGCCTTCAAAAACTCTTTTCTCCCATATGAATGAGACCTAACCTGTGTCATTTGGGGCATCTCATTCAGAACATTGTCTGAGTAGTCTGGTTCAAGCATGTCTTCTTACCATGTGTGGATTACTAGTTAGAGTTTTCCTATTTACCCAGAACTCCCAAGTTGGTGGGGGTGGGGGATGAAAACAGAATAATTTTACGATTTCTTCCTGTGTGGTATCACTGATGTGTAATCACCTTCTTTTTTAACACATGCCGTTTGGCCAACCAAGCCTCTTAGAAGGCTGGAGGAAGAAAGATGTTATTTATAACTGAGTAGAATAGAAAGATGGAAAGGAAATGTACGGAATTGGCTGTAATTATTCTGAAAGGTTCAAATACTTCTATGACTCTTGTTTTGTTCCTACTGTATTTTAGGCTCTCCCCATCTCTTCTTATCCACTCTCTTCCAAATAATAGTTTGAAAGCTCTTGGATAAACTTCTTTGTGCCATGTTTCATTCTTTTTTTCCCTTTTTGGTTACATGTCTTTTCCTTCTAAAACATAAAATTATATCAGGTAGCATGTCTTAAGTGGTAGGCATGTGGTGGAAGGAAGGTAAACATCTAACTTACTTGGAGAGACACAATTTCATTAGTCTTTCTTCATTTAATGAGAGGACATCTTCATCTGTTCAGTCACACTCGGGTGAGACAGCTAGTGGGGTATTTGCTGAACCTTTAGGTATCTTAACACTTGCCAGTTTTTCTCTTCTTCCAAACTGTTTTAGTGAGAGAAGAAAATTGAACGTTGAACTCACAGATTGATGACATAGCACTACCAAAGATAAGCTTTGTTCAGAGGAAATAGGCGAGAGTACATATTTCCCATTTTTTTCTTTGGTGTTTTGGTAGATTTAAGACTTTGATCTAAATGAATTTCCATTTTTGGTTGTTGTACATAATTTTATATATCTGACTAACTGATAATCCCATTGTAGTTGGTTGTAAGTTTCCTTGCCTCTGGAAAATTTAATCGTATAGTGGGAATTTGGGTTATGGGTAGTCAGAGGTATTTCTTTAACAATTTTGACTTATTTTTCCATGCACAGTTAATATAATTTTTTTAATGTTTATTTTTGAGAAAGAACAAGCAGGGAAGGGGCAGAGGGGGGGCGGGGAGACAGAGGATCTGAAGCGGGCTCTGTACTCACAGCAGAGAGCCCTACATGGGGCTCGAACTCACAAACCATGAGATCATGACCTGAGCCAAAGTCAGAGGCTTAACCAACTGAGCCACCCAGGTGCCCCACAGTTAATATAAGTTTTAATGATAGAACCAGACTGAGAGTCAACTAGGAACCTGTCAGTAGACAAATGTTAACATCTTCTAATCTGCATGGATTTTTTTTTTTAATATTATTTATTTTTGAGAGAGAGAGAGAGAGAGAGAGCGAGTGGGGAAGGGGCAGAGAAAGAGGGAGACACAGAATTTGAAGCGGGCTCCAGGCTCCGAGCTGTCAGCAGACAACCTGACGTGGGGGTTGAACTCACGAACCGTGAGTTCATTACCTGAGCTGAGGCCGGATGCTTTACCGACTAAGCCACCAAGGCGCCCCTGCATGGAATTCTTTAAATCAGTCCTAAGAGTGGGGAGTAAACAAGCCCCATGGTATTCTTATAAGTTTAGATAAAGTACTGTTTTCATTTGTAAAATAATATAGTTTAAAGGAAGTAGATATATTGGGAAAATACTATTTTACAGTAGTCTCTCAAGGCTTACTGGCTTTAGAAAAAAATTTTTGTGTGATTTTTTTTTTTTTTTTTTTATTGCTTGTGATTCTTATTTCATGGATGGAGCATGAAACTAAATTAATTTGAATCTTTATATGCAAGGACACTGGTGTATCTGCAGATTTATTTATGATCAGTTTCTGTACTTTAGTTCTGTCTCTACAGCACCAAAACAACTGTGAATTTATTGAAACAAACTCAGTCTGATTGTTCGACTTAAGTAATGCAGTGATTCAGTACAAATGTCCCACCTGCTCTACTCTGTGTAGATAGAGCCTCTTCTGTGTAATTCCGAATGAATAGCTAACAGTACTTAGTTTATCATACTTATCACTGCTAATCTACTTAGCTTCCTTGTGCTGAATAGGGGATTGGGCCAGATGACTAATAATGGTCCCTTCAATGTTAAAATGCTGTGATTTTACACAAGGAACCCTCACAACAGAAACAACCTAAGATTTAGGAGCTGTTTTCCTTGATCATATGGATTTCTTATAAGCAGGGGCATTGGGGTGGTAAAAATGTAGCCAAACCAATGACATAAATTTCTCTCCCTGTCTCCCTTTTGTCCGCGAGTGTTTAAAATAGGAGTCAAAGATTGCTAATATTTTTTTTTCCTGTGCAGATCTGAAAACCATGAGTGAACGCCTCAAGAATAGGTACTACGTGTCTAAGAAATTATTCATGGCAGATTTACAGCGAGTCTTTACCAATTGCAAAGAATACAACCCCCCTGAAAGCGAATACTACAAATGTGCCAATATCCTGGAGAAATTCTTCTTCAGTAAAATTAAGGAAGCTGGATTAATTGACAAGTGATTTTCCCCCCTCTGCTTCTTAGAAACTCATCAAACAGTGTGCCTAAAGCAAGGTGGTTTAGTTTTATAAAGAATTGAACATAATGTATTGAAGATACTTGTAACTGTATTAATTAGCACTTTTGAAAAACAAAAAAACCTCCTCTTAGCTTTTCAGATACGTATTTAAATTGAAGTCATAGAACATTTTTATTTTATGGAATAGATTTTAATCTATTTACTACTATTAAATGTAAATTTTCTATGGCATGTCCATTAGCTGAATATTCAGTAATAGATGATCAGGGGTTTCCTCAAAACCTGTGTATGAGGAAATTGCACATAGTACCAAGATTTGGGGGAATGCAGAAACTTTTCAGACCATGAATGTTTCCATTTTTTCTAATGGAATGTGAGAGTTTATTTTTATTTTATTCTGAAGGACTTTAAGGAAGGGATACATGATAAAAAGCCCGTAAAAGGTGAAATATGTGATGTTTGAAGTCTCATTGTAGACTTTTTATATATATTTTTTAAAAACACTCATCTAGATGAGGTGCTTTGAGCAGTTCTGAAAAAATGCAGTTCCAGAAAAGCAACTGCTTTGATTCCTAAGGAAGAAATTCTAAATACTGCAAAGTTTTTTATAAGCATCTGGGTTTTTGATAATTCTGTCTACCTACAATAAACTTGTGAGCGCATAACCACTATTTTAATAATTATTTTCTCTACACAAATGTGTAATATTATATTTGACTTTGCTTATGCAGGCCATAAGTTCCAAAAGGCAATCTCCTGTTGCACAAAGGCATACATTTGAGAACACTTGAGATCGAATCAATGTGCTTTAATAAGAAAAGATGCATAATCTACGTATGTATCAAATTTGGTGGATCCTTGTTCTAACTAATAAGGATTGTTTTCTTTTTCTATGAGACACACAACCCCACTGATAATGTACGATATGAACATTTTTCCTGTTGCATCTCTACATTCTGTTCATTGTCTGAGGTGAAATCAATTACCAAGATTTGCTGTCAGTATTTTATCACCTACATTGGAATACAGACCCAGGGTGATATCCCACTAAAATCCATCGTACAGACGGATTAACCTGTCTCGGGACTCCAGCTTAGCGCTTGGGTTTATTTTCTGATTAACACTACATAGAGAAGTGGGACGTCTGCCATCCCAACTCTGGGAGAACCAACTAATATCAAAACAAATGAAGGCCATTTTGATGGTCTTTGACACTAATTTTTATGATACAAATTTATAAACTGATTTTTGTAAAGGACTAAGTTTTAAAAGTGTATTTAACTTGATGGGGTTTTTTATCAGCATAAGTGAATTAAAGTGATCATTTAATCATTGTTAAAAACAGTTGCCAGAGATAATCTGCATGACGGAAAAAACCCTGCAAATGGCTGTTAAGCGGGAAGTATTGTTTTTAATAGGTAAGAGATATTCAGAATGCTCACACTGAAAAATGCCTCAACTTTTTTAAGTCTAAGAAACTGCCTCGAGTGGCATCTAGATTTCTAATGAAGAATGATGATACACTTTGGATTAAGTATCTTGGACTGGTTTTAAACAGTGCTTTGTACTGAATCTGCCGAAGCATCTGTCCAGCTTGGTATCCTGTGAAAGTTTGTTATTTTCTGGGTAGACATTCTTATAGAGTATTGTCTTTAAAATCAGATTGTCTCTTCTATATTGAAAGCATTTTTATGTTTTCTAATTTAAAAATTAATATTTTCTTATAGATATTGTGCAATAAAGCTGAAGTAGGATGTGTGGTTTTTGCAAATGCTTTAACAGCGGATAAAATTTTACATTTGTAAAATTAATATATTGTACTGGTACAACATAGTTTTAAATTATATTTTAAAAAGCTCTCAATGTGGTGTTGCGTTTTCTTCTTCTAGCCCATTAAATTCAACGGGCGATGGTTGATGACCATCGACTAGATCCGTAATTCTTGTCTTTTAGGCATTTCGTTGAAGATGTTTAGAATTGCTGCATTCATTGGAAATTTCATAAAAATTCACAAATCACCATTGAGATAATTCCATGAGGAGAGACACTTGTCTGGGTCTGTGTCTTTTGAGTGGTCCACTGCATTTTGCCCGCTGTCACTCATTAAACAAAGGGGAGAAAAAAGCAGTGAGAGAGGAGTGTTGTTGGTTTAGAAGTTAAGTCCCCCCCCCCCCCCCCCCCGTTTTTCTGCTTTCCATCTGTAAAAAGATGAATGAAGACGTGGGTAAAAATATAGCTGGTTCTTAGATATCTCCTAATGAGCTTCTAATTTCACTCAAAATGCTGACTGCAGGAAAGAATCCTATATCCTGTTGGGGTATGAGAAGTACTGTACCTTTTCTTACTCAATCCTAAACCAACTGAGAAGTCAAAGGAATAATGCACATGATGACCAAAATATCTTCATTAATAATAAAATGGATATTGAAGAATGTGGCTTATATATCTATGGAAAATGGGCTAATACTGAACCCCAGAATGTGACTGACTCGCCAGCGGCTCTGCAGACACTGCCAGCTTCCCCTCCAAGGGCAGAGCCTGTACCACTGAGTTTAGTTCATGGCCAAGAGCAGTGGTACTCTCTGAAGGCAGGCCAACTCTGAAGAGGCGCAGGTGACGGAACAGCCAAACCGTGCAGTCCAGGGCCTTGCTGTAACTCATCAATTAGGTAAGTCCCTCCCAGGGGAGGAATGAATGAGGGGCACAGGGAGGCCAGGGGGTGATGTCTGTCCTTCCACAGGGATGCAAACATCGGGATTGGAGGATAAGTCTCCTTCCCACTCCACCCCATGTATCCATATCAAAAATTGCTCTGAAGTTGTATTCAACACATTTAATAACTGGTTGTATTCACTAGAATAGTGAAAAGAAGACCGAGGTTTTCATATTACTTAGAAGTAAAATTTAAAATTGTGAAACCTAAGAAGTAGAAACAAGATCAGACTGAGGTACTATGGGCAGGTTAATAATGTGTCATGTCTTTTAGCTGACGTCCTTCAGACCAATGTTGAAGAGATTCTAAGAGCTGTACAAGGAAGCGTTATTGGTGGCAGCCTATGGCCTTTTCCGTATTGTTCTGAGCTGGTCTGCCCGGGCCCTCCGTAACTAGCATTCTCCCCTTAGCAAAGTAGAACCAATAGTTTGGAGGGAGAGCGTCAACAAAGTGCACAGAAGATGCTGAAAGAGGGGGTGAGAGAACACCCTTAAGTGCCATGAAAAGTTCTCTACTGTAATTTATGTATACTTATGCCTTGGCTTTTTTATGGTAGTGTCTTTACTTTTTTGTGGAAAAAAACTAACAGAGACAAAGCCGTAGATTTTCTCTGGGTTTATTAAAAAGCGGCGCAGAAGTCAGAGTGGCCAAAATGAACAAATCAGGAGACTATAGATGCTGGAGAGGATGTGGAGAAACGGGAACCCTCTTGCACTGTTGGTGGGAATGCAAATTGGTGCAGCCGCTCTGGAAAACAGTGTGGAGGTTCCTCAGAAAATTAAAAATAGACCTACCCTATGACCCAGCAATAGCACTGCTAGGAATCTACCCAAGGGATACAGGAGTACTGATGCATAGGGGCACTTGTACCCCAATGTTCATAGCAGCACTCTCAACAATAGCCAAATTATGGAAAGAGCCTAAATGTCCATCAACTGATGAATGGATAAAGAAATTGTGGTTTATATACACAATGGAATACTACGTGGCAATGAGAAAAAATGAAATATGGCCTTTTGTAGCAACGTGGATGGAACTGGAGAGTGTGATGCTAAGTGAAATAAGCCATACAGAGAAAGACAGATACCATATGGTTTCACTCTTATGTGGATCCTGAGAAACTCAACAGGAACCCATGGGGGAGGGGAAGGGAGAAAAAAAAAAAGACGTTAGAGTGGGAGAGAGCCAAAGCATAAGAGACTGTTAAAAACTGAGAACAAACTGAGGGTTGATGGGGGGTGGGAGGGAGGGGCGGGTGGGTGATGGGTATTGAGGAGGGCACCTTTTGGGATGAGCACTGGGTGTTGTATGGAAACCAATTTGTCAATAAACTTCATAAAAAAAAAATAAATAAATAAATAAAAAAAAAAAAAAGAAAAAAAAAAAAAGCGGCGCAGAGAAAAGCAAGGAAAACAAAAGTCAGTCTTCCTGCTCCCTCTTGTTATTGGGAAGTCCAACACAACCTTGGCAGAATTAGTTTAAAAAGATGAGAAACAACACATCTAATTTGTGTATGTGTGTAATTTTCTGAGCTGAACCGAAGGTTGTCAGTTTTAATTTATCTAGGTTTGAAGTTCTTCAAGAGCAATCCCTCGCGGGGGCACCTGGGTCACTCAGTCAGTTAAGCGTCTGACTTGGGCTCCTGTCATGATCTCGTGGTTCCTGAGTTCAAGCCCTGCATTGGACTTTGCACTGGTCCTGTGAAGGCTGCTTGGAATTCTCTTTGCCCCTTTCCCAGTTAGGCTCTCTCTCTCTCTCTCTCTCAAAAGAAATAAACTTTGAAGGAAAAAAAAAAAAAGCAATCCCTTGGAGAATTTGCTAGAAGGTAAGGACCTCCTTGCACCTGTTCATGCATATGCGCTTTCTGCAATACCACTTCATTTGGTTATTGGGCCCTTTCTAAAATTCACTGGTCTCTGTTCTTTGCTCTCTGCTAACCACCCATTTTCTGCAGTTAAGAGAGATGGGTATGCTATTTATGCTTAATAATATCTAAGAACAAAAAATCTGCCTTTTTGTCCAATAGGGCAGTCCAATAAGAGAATAGGAAAAGGGTTATAAGAGAGTGCTTAAGTTTGGTTAATGTTGGTTGTTTTAAAAATTGAATAGAATACACATTTCATACAAATTTTATGATCAAGCTCTTATTAAAATCTTTTCTCCCCATACAGTGCTATTGATTCAGTGTGCCAGCACTGCTTCTACTCAACACATTCACACCTATATAGTTGTATGTTGTTTTGTGGAAAACTCAACATTCCCTTCTATATTCAACATTAAAAAAAAAATTAAAGTGGGGCATCTGGGTGGCTCAGTCAGTTAAGTGTCCAACTCTTTTTTTTTCTTTTACTTGTTTTAAATTTATTTATTTTAAATTTATTTTTGAAAGACAGAGGGCAAGTCAGGGAGGGGCAGAGAGAGAGGGACACACAGAATCTGAAGCAGGCTCCAGGCCCTGAGCCGTCAGCATAGAGCCTGATATGGGGCTAGAACTCAGGAACTGTGAGATAGTGACATTGAACCCTGCGTCCGGCTCTGCCCTGTCAGCACAGAGCCTGCTTGGGATTCTCTCCCCCTATCTCTGTCCCTCTCTCACTCATGCTCTCCCTCTCAAATAAACTTTAAAAAATAAAGTATAATTACCAATATACATGCAGTACAACACAATACCATACAAAACGCACATAATACAATAAAATACACAGATCTTCAGCGTAAGCCAAAAATTAACAGAAAACATGGGAAGACTTCTGAAATCATTTTATGAGGCCAGTATTGTTACCCTTGACACCAAAGTCAGGATAAAATTTACAAGAAAACTATAGATCAACAACCCTCATAAACACAAATTCAAAGATCTTTAACAAAATATTAGAAAATGGAATTCAATATATAAAAAATATCAGAGATCATGACCAAGTGGGGCATATCTGATTAAGTCAAGGTTCATTTAACACTGAAAATCCACTAATGTAATTAACTATATGAATAGCATAAAAAAAATGTTCATCTCAATAGATGCAGATAAAGCATTTGACAAAGTTCAACACCCATTCCTTTAAAAAAAAAAAACTAGCAAAGAATAAAAGGAAACTTCCTCAATAGGGTAAAATAAATAAATAATCAATAAAAACTTATAGCCAACATCACAGTAATGCTGAAAGACCAAATGCTTCCAAGGTTGAGATAAAGGCAAAGATGTCTGCTCTCATCACATCTATTCAACATTATAGTAGAGGTTCTAGTCAATGCAGTAAGGAGAAAAGGCACACAAGATAGAAAGAAGTGAACTGTTTTTATTTGTAGACTATAAGGTCATGTACGTAAAAACAATTCTAAGGAATCTATGAAAAAAAATACTAGAACTGGTGAGTGGATTTAGCAAGGTCTATATATGAAAATCAGTTGCATTTCCATAAACTAGTAGCAACTACATTTCTATAAACTAGCAGCAAACAGGTGAAAATGAATTTTAAAAATACATTTACAATAAGTCAAGAATATGAAATGCTTGAGATAAATTACCAAAATATGAGCAAAAAATTTGTCAAGACTTCTCAACAGCAAAATTAAGTCCATAAGAAAATGAAATGTTGGGGGAATTGTCAACCTACACTCAACAAGAGTGAGGGCAAAATTAAATACATTTTTAGAAAAAAGACTGAGAATTTGACCCTCGTCAAAATGACTTCCAAAAGATATTCTTCAGAAACTTGGCTTTGGGAAGTCATGTATACAAATTAAGCCAGTTCAGGATAACCACTTAATAAAAGTAGAAATAAAGACAACTCCACTAATCCAATGGTAAACAGTTAAGAGAAAAAAGAAAATAAGGCAGAGTAGATAACATAAAAATATTTGCTGGAAATAAATCACATTATAGCAGTTATCACAATAAATGTAAATGGACAGAATTTGTTAGGTAAAAGGTGACAATTCAATTTGGACCAAAAACAAAATCTAGTAATATACTCTTTAATGAGATATATCTAAAACAGTAACATAGGAAGGCTTAAAAAAATGGAAAAATGATATAGTAAAAATGCTAATACTAACCATACACAGGCAAATATTAACCATATATAAATTGCCTTAGCTATATCAGACATTAAGACACAGCATTACGAAGGAAAAAGAGTGACTACAACAGTGATAAAAGTCATAATTCACTAGGAAAATCAATAAATCCAGAAATTCTGTGGAAGGTGGTGTGTGTGTGTGTGTGTGTATAGCAAATGATGAATCAGGCAAAATTGATAAAGATACAAAAAAAGATTGAAAACATTATGCAACATTGCATTCAACAATTAGAGAATTTATGTTCAAGGATATACAGTTAAACATTTGCAAAATTCAGCAACTTTTACTAGTCACAAAAGATTTAAATACCAAAGAATCAACACCATACAAATAAATTTTTTGATGTATTACAAAAAGAAGTAGAACTCACTTAACAAAGAACAATAACAATAGAAATCTCCAATTTGGTATGAAAAAAATTTTGTTTTACATAATAAGTCAAAAAAGAAATCACAAAGTTAGAAAATACTTGAAATCAAACTTGAGATGTATACAAATAACACTAAAGAGGTCTCGCAGTAAAACTGAGGCAAAAATTAATGCTTTTAAAAACTTAAGAGTAGGAGTGCTTGGCCGGCTCAGTTGGTGGAGTATGTGGCTCTTGATCTCGGGGTTGTGAGTTCGAGTTCCATGTTAGCAGAGATTACTTAAAAATAAAATCTTAAAAAATATATATGAGGAAAACTAGACATCAAGGAGCTAAATAGAAGTTAGAAAAATGACAGCATAAACCCAAAGAATATGAACAAAGAAAATAACAAAAGCAGAAATTAATAAAGCAGAAAATGAAAAAACAGGATCAACAGAAGCTGGTCCTTGGAAAAGATTAACAACTAGCAAAAAGGATTAAGTACAAAAGAAAGTAGATACAAATAGGTACCAAAAAAGTGATGTAACTACATAGTATAGAGATTTGAAAAAAAAGTTTTTTTTTTAAATCCTTTATTTATTTTTGAGAGCGCGAGAGACAGAGCATGAGCATGAGCAGGGGAGGGGCAGAGAGAGGGAGACACAGAATCCAAAGCAGGCTCCAGGCCCTGAGCTGTCAGCACAGAGCCTGACGCGGGGCTTGAACCCACGAACTGTGAGATCATGACCTGAGCCGAAGTCAGACACTTATCCAAACGAGCCACCCAGGCGCCCCTGAAAAAAGTTTTTTAAATAATATACCATTAAATAAAACATAGAAATATGCAATTTGTAAGAAAAATGTAATTTAACTGAATAGAATCAAGAATTAGAGAACTCTTATAATCATTAAAAAAATCAAGACAAAAATTTGCCTACAAAAGCACAGGATAAAATAGTTTCAATTGCAAAGTTTTACCAAATGTGAATAGGTACCATTTGTTCCAGAGAGCAAAAAAGGAAGGTTCAACTAATTTTAAGAGTGGCCTTGCTACCAAAAATGTATATGGGAAAGGATATAGGCAAATTTATGATCATAGGTATAAAAAAATTCCTAAAATATTAAGAAATCAATTCCATCCATGTCTTTTAAAAAAACTTGTGACTTACAAGAAAAGATATGGGAAAAACTTCATGACATTGGATTAGGCAATGATTTCTTAAGTATAACAATCAAAAGCAAAGAAAACAAAAGGAAAAATTGATAAATTAGACTTAATCAAAATTAAAAACTTGTCCACCAGAGGACACTCCCAACAGTAAAAGGGCAACCCACATAATGGGGGAAAACATTTGCAAATCACAGATTGGATAAGGGATTAATATCTAGAATGTTTTAGGAACTCCTCTAAGATTCAACAACAAAAACATCCCAATTCAAAAATGGGAATAGGACTCGAAGACATTTTTCTGAAGAAGGTATATAAATGGACAATAAGCACATGAAAAGATGTTTAACATCATTAATCACTGGGGTAATGCAAGTCAATACCACAATGAGATGTCACTTCACACCCATTACGATAGGTATTCTGAAAAAAACCCACAAGTATTAGCAAGGATATGGAAAAATTGGGATCCTTGTGCATTGCTGGTGGGAATGTAAAATGGTTCAACCACTCTGGAATACAGCATGTTGGTTCATCAAAATCTAGAATTACCATATTATCAACAATTCTGCTTCTGGATACATATCCAAAAGAATTAAAAGCAGGATCTCAAGCAGATCTTTGTACATCCATGTTCACTGCAACATTCTTTCTTTTTTTTAATGTCTATTTATTTTTGAGAGACAGAGATGTGGCATGAGTGGGGGAGGGGCAGAGAGAGAGAGGGAGACACAGAATCAGAAGCAGGCTCCAAGCTCTGAGCTGTCAGCACAGAGCCCAACGTGGGGCTCAAACTCATGAGCTGTAAGATCATGACCTGAGCTGAAGTCGGACGCTCAGCTGACTGAGCCACCCAGGCGCCCCTCAACATTATTTCTAATAGACAAAAAGTGGAAACAACCCTAATGCCCATTGATAAACAAAATGTGGTACATAGATCCAATGGAATACTACTGAGGCTTAAAAAGGAATGAAATTCTGGTATGTGTGGACATGTATGAAACATGCTATGGCATGGATAAAACATTATGTTAAATAAGCCAGATACAAAAGGGGAAATACTGTATATACTCATTTATATGAGGTACCTGGAATAGTCAATTTCATAGAGCCATAAAGTAGAATAGTGGTTACTAAGAGATGGGGTGGGGTGGAGTAAATGGGCAGTTATTTAATGAGTACAGAGTTTCAGTTTGGGATGATGAAAAAGTTCTGGAGACGGGTAACTGATGATTGCACAGCAGTGTGAATGTACATAACGCTACTGAACTATACACTTAAAAATGATCAAAATGATACTATATTTTATCGCCAAACCAAAAAAAAAAAAAATGATTATACAGTACCCAGCCCATAGCTAGACAAATAAACCAATAGAAAGAAATTTCAGTGTGTGACAAAGAGAGTGGTATTCATCAGTGGGGAAAAGATAGATTAGTCAATGAATAGTGCTAAGGCAATGGGCTATTCTCATGGAAAATAAAATCAGATCCCCATTCCACAAAATGCTACACAGTTAAAGACCTAAGTGAAAAAGCAAAACAAATTTTAGAGAAAAATTTTAAGCAAAAAGGTGACAGGGGATATTAATATTTAAAATTCTTGAACATCAAAAAACATAAGGTAAAAATAAAGTAGAAAAAGAAAGCTATAGCCCATGTAAATAAAGACAAGGAATACTATCTAGAATATATAAAGAGCCCTATTCTATTAAGAAAAAGACACTCTAGTTGAAAAGTGGGCAAAATATACAATAATTCATAGAAGGAATGAGTGACCAATATTTGAATTCTCACAAGTAATTAACTCAATGAGACAATATCTCATAAGTAATTAAAACAAAAGCCATTTGACATTCATTGGCTTAGGTAATTTTATGTCCAATAATGCCAAGTGATACTGTGTGGGGAAACTAGAACTTATAAATTGCTCGTAGGAGAGTGATAACACTCCTTGTGTCAGGAGAATTGGTACAACCACTTTAGAGAGCAGCTCCCCTTCTAGGTATCCACTCCATGGAAACTTATTCACATGTGTGCAAGAATGCAGAATATTCACCGCAGCACTAATTTGTAATAATAGAAATAGTGGAAGCAAATTATCTCTCAAAATAGTAAGTCTAGTTTATTTATATAACTGTACGATGAAAATAATCTACATCTGCCAACATGGATAAATCTCAAAAACATTGGTGAGTTAAGTAAAAGTCAGTTGCAAAAAGGTACGTACAATATAACATTCATGTAAAATGATAACATACAAAACGATTCTTAACAGTCTAGGGATAAACAGTAAGAATACAGAAATATTAAAAGTATAAAAACACCAAACTTCAAATTGCCCAATAGTGCAATCACTTTCTATAGTGATGGAAATGTTCTATATCTGCACTGACCCTACTATGGTAACGACTAACTAAGGAACTATCCTGAAAGTCCAAACATAATAATTTGCTAATGGGTCACTGAACAGTATACACCTAGATAGCTTGGTATTTAGAGCTAGTCACTTGCCTAGTCCCAGAACCTAAGCAACCATCAGTTCATTATCTCACATTTTACTTTCGCAGAAGATACATTTTGAGTAAAATTAAAAGTTTTAGGCAGTTTAAGAAATTGGGCTTATGTCCGGTTATTTTTATTTAAAAGAAAAAATAAACCAAATTGATTAGTGGTATGAGAAAAAAGCATCACATTTGAAGTATAGTTTTGAAGACATTTTCATGATCTAGGGTTCAGTCAAAGAATATTCCATGGCAATAGTTCAACCCTTTTGTAGACTATCTTACAGATTCTCTCTTGGAGAGATAGGAGGTGTAGTAGGATGAATTTAAACAGCATCCAAAAAACACTTCACTGTATTTGCTTCATACTTTTTTTTTAGAACTGCGTCTGGGATCCTTTTTCTGTTTGAAAATAGGAGAATTCAAGAAACACAAATCTGTAAAAGGGTCTCCTCTTCTCAGTTTCCTAGAAGGATAAAAAGAACTCTTAGGAATAATTATAAGCATCCCAGCACCATCTTACCCTTCAATATAGTTCTTGTGACATATGCCAGTGTTAATATTCCCACTTCAGTTTTTAATCAAAATTTGATATTTCTTTTTTTTTTTTTTTAAATTTTTTTTTTCAACGTTTATTTATTTTTCGGACAGAGAGAGACAGAGCATGAACGGGGGAGGGGCAGAGAGAGAGGGAGACACAGAATCGGAAACAGGCTCCAGGCTCTGAGCCATCAGCCCAGAGCCTGACGCGGGGCTCGAACTCACGGACCGCGAGATCGTGACCTGGCTGAAGTCGGACGCTTAACCGGCTGCGCCACCCAGGCGCCCCCAAAATTTGATATTTCAAATACGACTCACTCTTGAACAAAGCTCCAAACCTTACTCCCCTCACCCCCGACATTTATCATTAAAAGTGGGTTCCCACAAATACTTACGAAATGAGTGTGGGTTCCTTATAGTTCATACTGACTGTGCACCTACGCTTTGGCAGAGACACTGCTGGGCTTTCTTTATTCTTTTTTGGAGAAAGAGAAAGTTTTCTGACTTTCAATGCAGGATACAAGGGAGCATTGGTGATATCCTTCAGGCTAAAATGAGGTGAGCGGTGAGTTTTAGGTAGTGCACCTACGAAGACAACTTTTACTGAATATGGTTCCAAATTAAAAAAAAAACAAAGCAGGAACTAAAATCATATGCAATTACAGATCCTAAACATATACAAATCCAGCATTGTATTATATAGATTTTTTTAACCCATTCATCATTTTTCCATCCCAGATAACACTGAAATATCAATTACTATAGATGTGAAGAGCTAATACAACAGGTTACTAAGACTTAAAATTCTTTTTTTTTTTTCCTAAGACTTCAATTCCTTAAAAAAATTAAAATTCTTCTAGGATAGCTTGGGCATAATGAATTACCTTAAATCACAGAATTTCATTTTAGTTCCATCTTGCTTTGTAGAATCATCAAGGCCTCCATCTTTTTCATAACCATAATTTATCAAGTGGCTTCCTATAGTCTTAAAAAAGCTACGTAAACTCACTTTATTAAATAAATGAGAATTCTACATCATAGTCTCTGTGTAAACCAGCAGGAAGGGGATTCCCTCTGGTAAAGCTAGTATGTTAAAAAGTTACCAATGTTTTTCCTATCATAAACATTCAAGTTATTCTACTTTGGAGCTAGATCTATATTGGGTGTCAGGTACCCAGTACACAAAGAACACGGCAAGACAATTCTTCAAACAGCTCTAAAAAGCAAGTTGTTTTTCCAATACAAATGAAATTATAACTGTAAAATGACTATTTTTAGCAACCATGCTCTCCAGAGTTATCTAGGTTTCAAATACTGTCTTTTTTGTCTCCACTTACACATATTGCACTATACTAATTATTCCAACTTTTAGTTTGGAAAATATGGTTAAGCAACGTCTACTCACTTGCTATATTCTGGAATATTGCTTCTCAAAATTAATGTATCTACAAATCCCCCAGGGAACTTGTGAAAAAGATGCAGATTCTGATTCAAGGGTATGGCCTGAGATTCTGAATTTTTAAGAAGTTTCAAGGTAATGGTGATGCTGATGATCTGGGGATAAAATTCTGAGTAATACTATCTTAGAGTGTAATTTTTTTCTTTTAAAAACTTATTATGTAAAATTTCAAGTATACACAAATATGGAGACAACAATATAATGAACCCCCAGTTACCCAGCTTCAGTAATTATCAACATTTTGCCAACCTTGATTTACATTAACATTACTATAGCATATTTAAAAAAACAAAACATGGTTGCATTCTACCACTGCCTAACTTTGGGAAGTCATTTAAATTTTTTAGGCTTTCAGTTTTCTTATAAACAATATAAGGATGTTGATACCTACACTTTATTTATTTATTATTTTGTTTTACACCTGCACTTTATAAAGTTATCCTGAGGATCAGATGTTTTGGGAATGCTACAACCTGACCACATATATTAGTTTTACCACAATAACAATTTCCCAGATGAGAATCTTTGTGGGCAGATGCAGGCTGTTATCATCAACTTTTGAACCATGCTACTTTTGATCTATAAAAGCAAGATTTTCTAAGCCACAGTTTTTAGATGTCTTACAAATGTCTTACAAAAAACTAAGCCCAATAACTGAGGGAAAAGTTTGGCTTAGTGTTTGGCCACCTTTCACTAACTAGAACGAATCAATTTAAAATCGTGGTTCCTGTCAAACTGAATATGAAGCAAAGCCATTAAAATGATAGGTCACCGGATTCAAATTTGATTTCATTTTCAAAGACCTGTGTCAGGTGAGTGTATAAAAGATATTTTAATTCAACCTAACTCCACCAAAAAGTTTTTCTTACTTTGGAAGTCTTCATTTACTGAAGTTAAAAATACTTTCTCCATAACAAGTAGTATTGTTCTTAAAGAAGATTTAAATTAGCTTAAAGTAGGTCATAGCCATACAATTGTGATTTCCACCCCCAACCCGCCATTGTTTAATCAGACTGTAACTACCCCCAAAGAGACAGATGGCAAGTCTCTAACCTCCCCCAGAGAAACAGATGGTAAGTATAGCCTATAAGCATCAGGAGTGATCATTTATTATAAACATTAAAAATGCAGGCGAACAAGTAGATCACTTACTGATGGGAGTTTTTATAAGCTTAGTGCCCTCTATCTCTTTTTCAGCCCTGTGTTTTAGCGCTCTTTTAGGTCTCGGCCTGCTGACTGGGCTCCCAGCTGGTTCACTGGAGAGACCTTGACTGTACTTGCAAGTGGGCAAATAGAGGTCATCAGAGTCATCTCCTGAACCACTTGATTCACAGACGCTCACTTCAGGTTCATTGGTGTTTTCTCCTCTGTTTGAATCATTGTTAATTTTTTGTCGGAAAGGAGTGAGATGAATTCTCTCTTCCAAATTAAAATTGTAGGCATCACTGGAAGTGACAGATTCATCCAACTTTTCTTTGGAGACAGTTTTTTTATTTTCACTTTTGCTCGCTTTATACTTTGATACAGATTTTGATTTTTTCCTTCTGTTACCTTTTCTTTTCTCTTCTCCTTTTCTTCCTTGTGCACCTCTGCGCTTATTTTTAGTTTGTTCAGGTTTATACTCTAAGATGTCTTCTTTTGTTTTAGTGGATCTTTCTGGGTCAATCAACTTTGGTGATAAGTTAATTTGATCATTATTCCATTGACAAACATTTTGTTCCACGTTTTCAGGTAAGTGCATATTTACTACTGGGTCTACACATCTAATTCTTTCCAATTCAAAGGACTGCTCTGAGAAATGACTGATTTCAAAATCATCCAAGGTATTGAACTGACATAGATTATTAAAATGTTTCTTTAAACTGCGACGGACAGATACAGTTCTAGGTAAGACATTATCAGTAGATTTATCATCATCTGAATTCAAATCAAATCCCAGTCTGTCTTGAGAAATAGGTATTTGCTCTGAGAATTTAAAAGATAAATGAGAAAAAAATAGTTTAACTTTATGGAAATTTTAAATTCAGTAATCTTAGAACTCAAAATTTTAATTTTAAATTTTAATTTTAATAGCTTTGGAGGTCGGCTTTCAGTTAAATGCTTGCTCTTACCTTTTGGGCTACTTTTTGTGTGATACTTTACTTCTTTGAGTATATATAAAATGGGACCAACTGTACCTATATTCTAAGGTTGTTGTGAGGGTTAAGTGAGATAATGTAAAATGGCTAACACAGCTTGGCAAATAGTAGGGCTCAGTAAACTGCAGCCAGTTATAGCTGATAGCTGATAACAAAATAAATAGATATATTTTTAAACTGTTATATTCTGTGTAAAATAAACAGATTTGCTTTGAGCAGAAGAATGCCAGATGAGCATACTTAAAAAGTTAAAAAAAAAAATTAGAGAAATTTAATTATGTTACTTGTTCTCAAAGATCTCATCTTGCCCTTAGTATTTTTACATTTTCACTTGAATTACCTTCTATTTGGAATGATTCTCCTTGTCCTGGAAGGTGAGCTTCCTGAAGAGGAACTTGTCTAGCCAAAGAAAAACAGAAATTTATTTAAGAATTATGTAACAAGGGGCGCCTGGGTGGCGCAGTCGGTTAAGCGTCCGACTTCAGCCAGGTCACGATCTCGCGGTCCGTGAGTTCGAGCCCCGCGTCGGGCTCTGGGCTGATGGCTCAGAGCCTGGAGCCTGTTTCCGACTCTGTGTCTCCCTCTCTCTCTGCCCCTCCCCCGTTCATGCTCTGTCTCTCTCTGTCCCAAAAATAAATAAACGTTGAAAAAAAAATTTTAAAAAAAAAGAATTATGTAACAAAAAGAAATTTAAGATTTTCTTAAGTTTTTCTCTTAGTATCATTTCATAATTCTATTCTAAATCTGCTAAGTATCAAAGAAAACAAAAAACCTTTCTGCTGATTATATGGAGCCTCGTTTGTTATAAGTGACATTCAACTCCACTGGAGGAACTACCTTATCTATTTGGACACTTACTCCTGATGACATGCCATAACTCATAATTCCATTTACCTGGAGAAACAGCCAATCAAAACTGACTTATATATTACAGAAATGCAATTTGATTACTCAACTCTTTAGCAGCCTATTTCATCATTAGCTGACCTGTGATTTTTTTTTTTTCTTTTTTGTAGCATAGGTTTTTATGGTGCCTAACTACTGACCCCTCTGAAGTTAATACTATTTATTTTCTTTAAAAATCTTGTCCCCCTTGTGGCTCATGAAACAATTTTCTTTGTGCTTTAATACTATTACTGGCTGTTTCATTCTAATTATAATTTTATTCTTTATTTCCTATAGAGAATTTTCCCTCTAGACATCAAATTTTATTTTATTTTATTTTTTTATTTATTTATTTTTTTTTCAACGTTTATTTATTTTTTGGGACAGAGAGAGACAGAGCATGAATGGGGGAGGGGCAGAGAGAGAGACACAGAATCAGAAACAGGCTCCAGGCTCCGAGCCATCAGCCCAGAGCCTGACGCGGGGCTCGAACTCACGGACCGCAAGATCATGACCTGGCTGAAGTCGGACGCTTAACCGACTGCGCCACCCAGGCGCCCCTAGACATCAAATTTTAAATACAGGTTTAGGTAATAGAGTTATGGTAACTAATTAATAACAATTTCAGGAATCTTATAAAAATTCAATTACCCCATTTTACTTTTTGACCATTACATAAATATTTTGTCAGGTGTTACAGTTCAACAGCTTTTAAACTATTCATGATTAAAAATATGGGGGCAGAAACTGTCTTTGTGATTACTTTTGTGAAGAGAAGGGCGTAGACTTGAAAGGGATATGAGGAGATGGTTTATAGCAGTTCTTAATTGGGGATAATCATATCCCCTCAGCAGATACATGGCACTGTCTGGAGACATTTTTGGTTGTCTTAACTGGGGGAAGGAAGTGGCATTGGCATTTAGTGGTAGAGGCCAAGGATGCTGCTAAATATCCCAAAATGCTTAGGACAGCCCTCCACAACAAAGAATGATCTGGCCTAAAATGTCAATAATGCTGAAACTGAGAAAGCCCAGCTAGAGGGACAGCAGTGCTCTATATCATAATTGAGATTTTGGTTCCACAGGTGTATACATTAGTCAAACTCATTGAACTGTATAATTAAGATCTGCACACTTCACTGTATGTAATTATATCTCAATAATTCATAAACAAAGTGTACTTGATCCAAGAGAAGGGGAGGAGGGTATATGCGGTCTGACTGTATTTAGGAATGAATTGGATTAGCAAGACAGGGTGATAGCTGTGCTAAATGTGATGTTTTATTATATTTCATTTCTAAACCAAACTATTTGTAGCACTGGCAAAATACCGTCATTTGAATAAACAATCCTTCTTAGAATAAAAACATGATATCACAAAAATATAACTGAAGGAATTCAATTATATTTAAATAGCTAGCTTAATCCTAACATCAAAAAGGTAAATATAAGAAAGTTTTGGCTTAGCTACATGTAACAGAATATCAACATATCAAATTTTTTAAAATGCATTTTTAGTAGAGAAACATCAGACTCCAAACACAAGAATCAATACGATGCAAATTTTCTTTCATAAATGTGTCAGAGAATTAAATCTTTTTTGACATTAGTAATCTTAATAATGAATTTGATACCAACGGTAAATCCTTCACAAATAAATCCCCGGAGTTGTCACTACTGGTGGCCATTCCAGAGGGATATACTTCCTGGTTCTGTTAATATATGAAAACAAAGAAAACACTGTTACAACTGAAATATTCATAACAAAACATTCATTTATTCAACAATAAAAATGTACCCACAGTCTACTATGGTGCCAGGCCCTGTTCTAGGAACCAAGTCTCTAGCAGCTAAAAATATATATTTAAGTCCAACTCTCTTAAAGCTTACATTCTAGTGTAGGGAGAGAAAAATTTTAAATGAAAGGAAAGAGACACATAAATAATTTCAGATAGTGATAAAGTGCTATGAAGGAAATACTCAGAGTTGAAGTGACAGAGAGTGACTGAGGTTGGAGGTTCCCTTAGACCTTCATCTGAAACCTAAAGAATGCAAAGGAGCCAGCCACTGAAAAGAGGAGGGAAAGAAAAAGTGGTGGAAACAACAGATACAAAAGTCATGATGTAGGAAAAGCTTTGCTGTGTTTAGAAAAGAAAGGCCACTGTGGCTGGACATATATGAATTGTCTCATAGTGAGAACAGGAGGGGATGTGTACTCAGAGACCAGGTAACACGGCGCCTTGGGAGTCAGGAGTTTGGATTTTAGTCCAAGTGTGATACGAAGTTACTTAATCGTTAAGCAGGGAAGTGAAATGATTTAAGTTTTAAAAAGATCAGTCTGACCACTATGTGGAACATGGATTGAAAGGGGCCAAGAGAAGAAGGAGTTAGGAAGTCATTGTAGTAAATCTAGCAAGACGTGTATCAGCTAGGACTTGAGTCCTATAGCTACAGAGGTGAAGCCCAGCAGAAGCTGTTGAGAGAACAAAGATGCTGAGATTGAATCGGCGTGGAAGTGGGGACAGTGAGGGAGAGGGAAGCCTCTTTGGTTTGGACTTGAGCAAATGGTAGGTTGTTTTATGAGATGAATAAGACAGACAGACAAAGGCAGAAGTACACAGTATCTCTGGGAGAGGGAAAATAGAGTTGTACTTTGTACAAAATGTTTGAGATCCTTGGGGTGCCTGGGTGACTCAGTCGGTTAAGCATCCGACTTCACCTAAGGTCATGATCTTGCAGTTCATGAGTTTGAGCCCCGCGTTGGGCTCTGTGCTGACAGCTCGGAGCCTGGAGCTTGTTTCAGGTTCTGTGTCTCCCACTCTCTCTGCCCCTTTCCTGCTCATGTTCTGTCTCTCAAAAATAAATAAACGTTAAAAAAAATGTTTAAGATCCTTTATAAATATTTCAGTGGATAAATCAAGTAGTAGTCGTGTGTGTGTGTGTGTGTGTGTGTGTGTGTGTTGAGCTATAAATTTGGAAGTCCCCAGCAGAGAGTATTTAAAGCATGGGAAGGGGGTAAGATAAGATGGATCTAGGACAACTGACATTTGAAACTAAAGAAGAAGTGAGCAAATGAGACAGACATGTAACAGAAAGGCAGGACAACTACAAGAGTATGGTAGTAGGAAAGCTAGGAGATTATAAAGTATGTTACTACATAAAGGTCAAGAAGAAAGAGAGGTGGCCACTAAATTTGGTAAAATGGGAGTTGTGGGGACCTTGGCACAGTGACCATAGAATGATGGGGATAAAAGCCAGATAAGAGGGAGTTCAAATGGAAATAGAAGCTGAGGAAGTGAAAACATAAGTGCACTGTTTGTCTCTGCTAAAGTTCTGCTGTGAAGGGAAGCAGAGAAATGAGGAGGTAGAGGGATATGAAACCAGGAGAGGTTTCATTTATTTTCTTTTCCTCTTAAGGCAAAAGATGCTAAAGCACATCTGTATGACAGCTAGAATGAGTCAGTCAGGAGGCAGATCCGTGTTGAAAGAGTGCAAACTTTCAGGACCAAAGTGCTTGAGGGCAAGAGAAAAGGGGAATGTGATGCACAGGGAAAGGCTTGGCCTTTGATAGGAGCAGAGACACTTCTCCCACTGTGACAGGAGGGAAGACAGAGAACACACTGCAGATACGGGCAGATTTGTAGATTTGTATTAGAAAGGTAAGAGTTCTGGACGGATTCCTTCGAAGTCACTCTAATTCAGTTCAGTTGTTTCTTGAAATTGGATGCACATACAATATGCTGATGTTATGATAGATTAAAACTGTTCAAGAGAAACAAAACAACTAGAAATTTAATCCTGTTAAAAGTTTTAAATTTATTTTCAATATAGCTCATGTTCTAAATTTAAGTAGTGGTATTACTGAAGGTAAATAAAGGAGAATATTTAACTACAGAATAATATAATTTAGTAACAAGTTACTAAAAAGATCTATTATAAAATTTAGGAAACAAAAGGCTATTAGAAATTACTTTGTGATTAATCCTTATAAACCAAGTTAACTATTGGTAGGCAAAAAAAACCCCATTCTTCTTATTAAAGCATTTTAAGTTTCTCCATTACTGATTGACTTGATAAACATATAAGCACAAGTATAGAATGATGGTTGAGGAGTGACACATATAGCAAGTGTATGGCAGAAAACAAACTCTGATGTTTTAAATGCTAAGAACACTTTTGCCCAGCAACTAATGTTTTTGTTTTTGTTTTTTTTAAGTTTATTTATTTTCAGAGTAAGACAGAGAAGGAGAGAGGGAGAGGGAGGGAGGGAGGGAGAGAGAGAGAGAGAGAGAGAGAGAGAGAAAATCCCATGCTGGCTACCCACTGTCAGCACAGAGCCCGACATGGGGCTCGATCCCACAAACTGTGAGATCATGACCTGAGCTGAAACCAAGAGTCAGATGCTTGACTGACTGAGCCACTCAGGTGCCCCAGCTAATAATATGTTTTAATAAATACTCAGAAAGCATTGATAAATGTCCAAAGGCCTGCAATAACAGATTTTTTCCCCCATTGTTTTTGTGATTGTCTCATTGGGTATTCATTTCTCACTATTTTATATATGATTTCACCAAAAACTTTGGAAAGGGAATAGGAACATTCAAATGTCTTTGGAGGGATTTTTTTTTTTTTCTTACTAGTTGACTGAACAAGGAAAAGAAAAAAATTAGGAAAGATTATATTCTGAAGGGGAAAATCCCAAAAAAACAAAAAGTTTTAAATAATCTAACCCTCACATAAAGGAAAATTATATCAAATCTTTTATAGCCAATTCTCTGCTATACCGTATATGTATATATTGCATATATGTATGTGTATGTACATTCTGTATATCATACACAGAAAAAATATGGAATCACTTTCATCACTGACTCTTGCTGTCAGTGGAGAGGTGACTTTAATTCCCTTCCTGAGTCTTTACCCTCCCCCTAATCGCTATGGTCTGGCTTTCTTCTCTGGTTTCCTGGCCTAAGTGCCAACACAACTGTCTTCACTGGCACAGCAAACAGATGGCCGCCCAGGAAAAAAGTAAACTTGTTTCTGTCAACACCTGACATGCACCACTGCTTTCTCTCTCTCTGCCGCAAGTAGTTTTCCTGGTAAGAGGAAAGGAGAACCTGGCTCATCATTTCTCTCTTCTTGGGATCAATGTGCAGTGGGACACAAAGAATATCAAGCTTTCTCCACATCTGTTACATTTTGGCTGACCCTTCCATGTAACCTTGAATACAACAGAATAAGGGTAAAATATAAACAGCAAAATGTTTAGGATAGTTCTTGTTTGGGAATTAATGTATACCTTTCCTTATTTAACCAACTAGTGGGTAAAAAACTCTCCAAAAAACACTTAAATGCCCCCTCTCCCAAATTAAGGCAGTTTTTATAAGACCTCACTAGGTATAACACAACTACATAGAAAAGCTAAGATTTATAGCACTGATTAAAACTTTTGGACTAGTCCGCTTCAACTATCACTTTTAGACCTTTAGCTGAGTTGCCCTATATTTGACTCACTTAGCTGAACGGTTGAAAGGACCAGCAGTGCAAAAGGCTAAACTATTTCTTCTGTACCTTGTCTTGCTACCTGCTTTCAGAACCAAGTTATACAAGCACAAGCCTCAATCATGTATGTTTTGATCAATTCACTAATAACAGAGCTACCGGTCAGTAATGAATTTATATAACATAATTGATCTAAACTACCAATTCACTGATTTCACATTTTTTCCTAAGAAATTCAACGTTTGTGATGAAAATACCTGAGTAGTTTCTCCGGTTTGTTGTGAAGCCAGTTTTTCTTTCAATGCATGTAGCTGACATGTGAGGTAGTAACATTCTTTTCTCAGTTGTAAGATGATATCTTGGGCTTCTCTCACTTTGGATTTTTCATTTTCCAAAGCTAAAGCTAACATTCTGTTGTTGTCTTGGTAGTTTTTCAACAGTGTAGAAGTGTTGGCTGAAAGAGGATAAATTTTTTTTTTATTATGTATTAAATATAAACTTAAAAAGCGACGCAAAAGGACAACATGAAAATCTCTTACTGATTATTTGGCATGGTGCAGCTATAAAAGACTTTCGTTTGCCGATCTCTGCCAAATTTTTACTCCTTTTCTCTTTCATTCGTTTCTTTATGTCTTCAAGACTATCTTGAAAGGACTTTTTAAGGCACCTTTCCTTGGCCATCTTCTGCCTAGGAATTTAAAACAGTAAAGTATTTAATTTTTCTAAGAGATAATATCAAATATAAAACAAGATTGAAAACACAGGTTGTTCATAAAGAATGGATTAAATAGACTTAGTAACTGTAGAATCAGCTTAAAGAAGCTGGCTAACCTGGTAATAACTTAGATTTTGCAGCTTTTAAACCTCATTAACATTTTGGCATAATGTTATCCTCCTCAGGTACTTTACAGGGAAAATTAATAAATATGCATTTCAACCCAAAGACTCTGTAATATGCCACTTATTTATTCCTTAACAAATACCCACTGGGGGCTTGCTATATACCAGGCATTATGGGAAATACTTAATGTTATATTTTGATGTTATTATTATTTATGTTTCCTACAGACAATGTTTATGACCCGCATTTAGTGTTTACTAGACTTACAGCATTAGTTCAGAGGTAATCTTGTATGTGGGCTTTGTTTTCCAGTTCTTCTCTACATTATTAATTTATCACATTAGGTCACTGGATAGAATTAATCAAGAAACAGTTATTCTTCCACACTCTTTTAACCCAATGCTTAAGATTTGCACACACTCCCAAGACACTCGAGGTAATCCTCAGAGGTTGAAACTATGTAGCACTATATACAATCTTAATAGGTTATTATAACAATTATAGAACTAGAAAGAGCAGGAACTGAGGCAGAGCAACATGCCAGTTTTCTCAAAGTTATTTTTAAAACTCAGGTCTGTTAGCTCTTAGTAAATCATGAGAATAGCAAACAAGACATTAAATAACAGTTGTTCTACATACAGTTGAAAGTAGTAAAACAAGCAGTGACAGTGAAATATGCTACTGAATATATTAACACATAAATATATTTAAATCCTTCAATGCTGCAAATCAGATTTGCTTAAATATTCTGCTACTAAGCGTATCGAACTACTTTTCATGAGCATCTTTTACCCTAGATTGCACTTTGCAGATTACAAAATTGCAAGAAATAATTCCTGTTTCCTACAACCATACTTACAATTTTCACTACAAAAGATACCTTCATCTGCTCTAAGCTAGTCAAATAATTTTGCTGAACCTTACGTTTTCTTGAGTATTTTCTCCAGCCCATATTTATTTTCCTCTATGCACTGTCTGGGGGTGTTCAATGTAGAACTCATTTGTTATTTTCTCTTTGACAATGTAGATACAACACATACTGGGATGTTTCCAATAGAGCTAACACAACTCTTTTTTTTAAAGCACTAATGTTAAGTGGGTTGTATGAAAACAGCGTATCACAATGGGAGTTTTTAAAGTTCGAACAGGAGATGTTTGAAAAGTCACCCAGATTAAGGAACTGATCAAGTTAGTTTAACAACGTACCTAAAATATTTTCGTTATTACCTTTAATTAACTTAAAACCACAAAAGAAAACTGCCGTATAAGAAGTTTCCTATCTAGGCCAAAGTAGAGGGGGTGTGGTGGAGAGAACGAATGGAAACAGGTCACAGGGCGGGAAGGGTCAGTGTCTAGAGCATTCGGGTAAGGGGTCTGGATTCAGAAGAACCTGGAATATCTATCCGATCTCCGTCATAATGCTTCCATCATTCCTGCAGCCAGGTACGACACTGACCAGTGCCAGCTTCTCCAGGCAAACCGAAGAAGCAACACAGGACGTCAAGGGCATAGAGCTGCACAAAGAACAGCTGCCAGTTTGTGTGCCCTCACGTCAAGCCGGGCTTTAACTACTAATGCTTTTACAGATCACGGAATCTACAAAATTCTGCAAGGCAGGAGGTTCGTGTCCCCATTTACTTAACAAGAGGAAAATGGAGCCTCAGGAAGCCCAAGTCGAGTGGACGAACAGAGAAGGTGTCGGGGTCAGACCGACTCCACAGCCCGAGCTTTTGGCCACCGAACTTAGAACGACAGAGAGACCCCTGAGGGCAGACGAACAGGGACCACGACACCCCAGTTCCACACCTGGAAAGCCCGCGGCTTTCTCTTTCACGGAGGGGCTCGGGGAAAGTCGGGGGCGGGGGGGTGTTGCCGGAAGAGGGCCGGGAGATCTTCCTCCCACAGGTACGTCCAAAACAGTACCTTGGCCACCACTTCTGCCGCAGCTGTCGCCCTCCTTCTTACATTCCAAGGTTTCGCGAAGCTGTCCGGCCGGCGTAGCCTGTGCTTCGGCCCCTCCAGGTCTAGGCCCCGTCCCCAGTCGCCCGCCGGCTAACGCCACCACATTCGAAATTCGCCGCCGCGCTCACCCATTGGCTGACTGGCAGGAGGTCACGTGAGGCGACTGCGCTGCCAGGAGTCCCGCCTCACCGGGCTGTGTCACGTGACTCACACCGAGCATCCACATCCGGGTATCTACCGTGCCCCCTCCCGAGGGGGCGGAGTCATTAGGGAGCGCCTTGACCTGTCGGTACGTTTCTGCCCGGAGTCATTGGCTTTTCGGGTTGGATCGGCTGCGATATCTCTAAGGGTGGGTATTTTAGGGCGTTCAAAAGCTTCCTGTTTCTTTAGTCTTACAGTTTCCCGTCTTTGGGATTGCACTCGAGGGCTCCCTCTTGTGAGAAGAATTTCCTTGATTGTCTGCCCGCCGAAGCGGTCGGCCGGCTGCACAGAGGCATCTTGTAGGGAACATTAAAACCAAAATAGGAAACAAATTTTGGATGAACAGGATTAGGGAAGTTGCAGATATCTGAAATATTCAGCCCCAGGTTCTTTGTCTGGCTACCTCTGGCGCTTTAACCCTCGGGAAATGGCACTAGCACACGTAAAGCTACTGATCCAGAAGTCTGGGAAATTTTCTTTATTGATATTTTATTCTCCCTTAGCCTTTCCACGTCCCGTCAATCACTGAGTCCTGTCAATTCTACCTTTTAGGTATTTTTCACGTCCAAACCCCACTATTTTCCATACCCCAATCCAGCCAAATACCTAATCTTAACTGTGAACTTTACCAGTACCTACTCTGATCGCGGACTCCACTCCCTTATGTTATTCATAGAATGATGGTTTGACAAAGCAAATTGAATATGAAACTCTTAAATAGCTCCTCACTGCATTTAAGATAGAGTTCAAACTCCTAAAGGTATTTGGTCATTGAAGAACCCCATGGTTCTATGTTCCACCTCTTCTGAATTTTCTTTCATTTCCTTGTAATTCATCTTGCTGCTTTTGCCCATGCTGTTTTGTTGGTCAAGAACAGTCTTCTCTCTGAGACCAGTTAGTCTTACTCATGCTGCAGGTCATTGTAGAGGTGAATTCTTCCAGAAAGCCTTATCTGTTCCCAAAGCCCCCTTAATAGTCCTATTTCTACATTCTTAGTGCTATGCATGCACTTTTCCTTTGGTACCCCTTGTGGCATTGACTTGTCATTCATTGCCTATTTATTCAACTTGCATAAGGGTAGAACTATACATGCCTGCTTATAGTTGAATATTCAGCCTCTAATTAGCAATTTGCAGTTAGTAAATATTCATTGGGACAATAAAAGAATAAGTAAATGAAACCTAAGCAATTGTTTTCAATTTAGATATTCAACTCATCATAAATAATTTTATTTATTTATTTATTTATTTATTTATTTATTTATTTATTTATTTTGATAACATTTACCTCCTTCCCTACAACAACTTGGTCTCCAGGTGTTATGAACCACATCACCTCCACTAGTCCTTAGTTTTCTACTCTGGGCAGTGTGGCTTACAGGTACAGAAGCATCAAGAAGAAAGGTCAACCCAGACATGTTTTGCCTGCTTTGGTGGTAGGTGGCTGCACTGCAACTTGGGGCCAGGGGCCTGCCTCTTGCGCCAACCTCCACGGTGCCATTAATCACTCTGCTCTGCGGATGTGGGTTGGCGGCGTCAGTCTTGGCTGTTGGCTCCGGCAGTGGCCACGGCCCTGGCAGCTGGGGCAAGGACCTGGCCACATCAGCACTGGTACAGGCGTCGAGCAGGTGCTACTCCGCACGCACACTGCCACAGGTCTGCCCTAGTGGTCCCGTGTTGTCCTAACCACCGAGGTCCTGCTGGGCGTGGTCTAGACCCCCTCTCCCCCGCCCCTACTACCGCACCGTAACTAGCACTACGTCCTGGCCAAGGTGGAAAATTTGCAGCCAGAAATAAAAAGCATTGCAAGGCATCTCAACCAAGAAGGTGCAGTTAGTGCAGATCAGTTGAGGTGGTACAAAAGAGTTGCCAGGCCAACTTACCTAAAGAATACGGGGGGCTTGTTTCAAGAGCTATATGTTCGGGGTAACTGCCACCCTCTCAAAGCCTCTGGGTTGGTCTGGATTCGGTTTCCAATGTGGATCTTCATGTCTGTTGCTCTTTGGAATTTTAGCACAGGGGCAACACATTCAGATGTAGGTTTTTCTATTCAGGAACAGTTACCTGCTAGTGGGGTCCTGTGGTTTCCTGACCTCACTGCACTGGATTCCTCTTGGATTCTGCTTATCTCTGTTGGTGTCACCAATTTATTAATAGTGGAGATTTTTGCTCTGCAAAAAATTGGAATGACTCATTTTCAGATGTATATTACGTGCTTTGTTTGTGTGGTATCAGTGTTGATGATTCCGATTGCCGCAACAGTACCTTCATCAATTGTCCTCTACTGCTTATGTTCCAGATTCATGGGCCTTTCACAGAATTTGTTGTTGCATTCTCCTAGGTTTTTGCCAACTTTGCCAAATACCGTTGACCAAGTCAGATTCAGACATGCCTTGTAAGGACCTCTTTGCCACCTTTTATGCTAAGTTTATTTCAAGAGAATGACATGCTTTCCAGGAATTTTGGAACAATTCCAAGTGTCACTATCTAATATATTTAGGTTTAGAAATTCAGATGTGATTTAATTTGTCTTTATTTAAAATCATGAATTGTGGGGGCGCCTGGGTGGCTCAGTCGGTTAAGCGTCTGACTTTGGCTCCGGTCACAATCTCGCGGTCCCTGAGTTCGAGCCCCGCGTCAGGCTCTGGGCTGAAGGCTCAGAGCCTGGAGCCTGTTTCAGATTCTGTGTCTCCCTCTCTCTCTGACCCTCCCCGTTCATGCTCTGTCTCTCTCTGTCTCAAAAATAAATAATCGTTAAAAAACAAAAAATAAAAATAAAAAAAATAAAATCATGAATTGTGTGAAGTACTGTGGGTTAAATTATAATCCAAATATATTTGACAAATCTTTTAAGTGCTAGAAATGTATGTTTAATTGCATCCTAAAAATACAAAAGTGAATCAAAGTGTCTAGTTCTGTTTATAAAATTATAATTTCCTGGAGGTGCCAGAACTTTGGAAAACAGGGTTAGATGCTGAATGATGCCAGATTATACTGACCAATCTCATACTTTGAAGTTTTATCAAGTAAGAGAATCCAGTGAGGTGATTCTTAAAATTTTTGAGGTGTGGGGGATCATAGACCCATTTGTGCATCTATTAAAGCTCTAGTTTTCTTTTCAGAAAAATCCTAGGACTCACAACATGGGGGCCTTTTCTGATGACTCCCTTCATCCACCCTACGGCTTTCTGGTAATTCCTGGTTGAGAATTGTTATTCTAATGAACACATATTCTAATGGATTATGAGTTAATTTGTGACTTGAGATAAGAATGGACTAGGGGCGCCTGGGTGGCTCAGTCGCAAGCGTCCGACTTTGGCTCAGGTCACGATCTCGAGGTCTGTGAGTTCGAGCCCCGAGTCGGGCTCTGGGCTGATGACTCGGAGCCTGGAGCCTGCTTCCCATTCTGTGTCTCCCTCTCTCTCTGCCCCGCCCCCGTTCATGCTCTGTCTCTGTCTCAAAAATAAATAAACGTTAAAAAAAAAATTAAAAAAAAGAATGGACTGGAGATACATGCAGTAGAGTAGTCCATGGAAGAAAGTACCTAATATGGTAGGGGATGTTGCCTTTCAACCCTCCTCTGAAAGAATACAAAATGGGTACATTCTAGGCTGAAGAAGTCTAGAATAGAATACAGCACTAAGTACTGCTACAGCCCAAAGTGGAAAATCTTAAGCATTGTTTGTTTAGTCAAAGGAAGAAAACTGGAAGGGCAACTGCCTCTTACAGAGGTGATTTTATAAGCTTCTTTACTTGGAAGGATTAAGTACCCAAAGGGTTTAAACTATGGTAGATGTTTAATATAGGAAACAATAACAGGTAATATAAGTTGTGGATCCAGTTGTTTGCTTGTTTGAATTGAAAAGATGATAAAACTAATTGCGGTTGGGATATTTCTGAATACGTTTGACAGTCATTGGAGAAGATTAAAGAGAAGAAGAAAAAAGGGTTAGAGATTTTTAAAAAATTTTTATTGCTTGAGGCCAGAGGGTATGAATTGGAAAGTGAGAGCAGGGCTGCTTCATGAACACGCGACCTGTGCTCAGAAAGGCCTTGCACTCGGTTTAATGCTCTGCTTTTGCCATCTTGAAGTGCTTAATAATTTATTTTTGCACTTGTGACTTGTAAGTGAAGTCTGATGAGACAATGGAACAGGCACGTGAACAAATGAGATAACGTGCACTTTGTGTGTCCATTTGTGTCTCTTGCTGCCCCAATTGCCATATCGTCATCAGGATGCCCACTAAATGGCTTCTGTGACACACTTTATACTTGGGGCTCCAAGCTCAGTAGGGCTTCATCCTGGTATAGTGCTCTGCTGTCATCTTGAAATTCTTACCAATTAAAAAACATTTTTAATTCTAGTATAGTTAACATACGGTGTTATATTAGTTTTGGGTATCCAGTATGGCAATCGAACACTTCTATAGATTACTTAGGGCTTATCATGATAAGCATACTTTTTTTTAAAATTTTTTTTTTGAGAAAGAGTTAGTGCGTGTGCATATAACTCTTAGTTATTTTTTTTGAGAAAGTTAGTTTTTTTTTTTTGAGAAAGAGTTAGTGCGTGTGCATATAACTTGGAAGTGGGGAGGGCAGAGAGAGCGGGGGACAGAGGATCTGAAGTGGGCTGTGTGCTGACAGCCTAGAGAGCCCAATGGGGACTCAGACTCCCAAACCGCAAGATCATGACCTGAGCAGAAGTCAGACTTTTAACCGACTGAGCCACCCAGGGGCTGGATAAATGTACTCTTAATCCCCTTCGCTCATTTCACCCATATCCCCACCCACCTCCCCTCTGGCAACCATCAGTTCGCTCTCTATAGTGTAAAGTCTGTTTCTTGGTTTCTCTTTTTCTTTGTTTGTTTGTTTTGTTTGTTTGTTTTGTTTCTTAAATTCCACATAGGAGTGAAATCTTATGGTATTTGTCTTTCTCTGACTGGCTTATTTCACTTAGCATTACACTCTCTAGATCCTCCCATGTTGATGCAGATGGCAAGATTTCATTCTTTGCTCATGGCTGAGTAATATTACACACACACACACACACACACACACACACGTCTTCTTTATCCATTCATCTATAGATGGACACTTGGATTGCTTCCATGATTTGGCTGTTGTAAATAATGCTGCAATAATCATGGGGATGCATATATCTTTTCAAATAAGTGTTTTTGTATTCTTGGGGACTTACTGGATCATATGGTAGTTCTATTTTTAATTTTTTGAGGAATCTCTGTACCGTTTTCCACAGTGGCTACGCCAGTTTGCCTTCCCACTAACAGTGCACAGGGGTTCCATTTTCTCCACATCCTTTTTCTTTTTTTTAATGCTTTTATTTATTTTTGAGAGAGAGAGAGAGAGAGAGAGAGAGAGACAGAGACAGAGAACAAGTGGGGGAGGAGCAGAGAGACAGGGAGACACAGAATTTGAAGCAAGCTCCAGGCTCTGAGCTGTCAGCACAGAGCCTGACGTTGGGCTGGAACCCATGAATCGTAAGATCATGACCCGAGCCGAAGTCAGATGTTTAACCAACTGAGCCATCCAGGTGCCCCTCTCCACATCCTTGCCAAGACTTGTTGTTTCTTGAGTTTTAGACATTAGCTCTCTGACAGGTATAAGGTGATATCTCATTGTGGTTTTGATTTTTACTTCCCTGATAATGAATGATGTTGAACATTTTTTATTGTGTTTGTTGACCATCTGTGTGTCTTTGGAGAAATGTCTATTCATGCCTTCTGCCCATGGTTTAATTGTGTTATTATTCTTATTCTTATTTTGGTATTGAATTGTATAAGTTCTTTATATATTTTGGATAGTAACCCTTTATCTGATATGCCATTTGTAAATATCTTGTCCCATTCAGTAAGCTGTCTTTTAGTTTTGTTGACTGTTTCCTTCACTGTGCAGAAGCTTTGTATTTTGATGTAGTCCCAATAGTATATTTTTGCTTTTCTTTTCCTTGCCTCAGGAGACCTATCCAAATTTTTCAAAAATGATTCCAGGGGAATTTCAGGGAGCTTGGGGTTTGGGTGGGGAGATGATTTAGGTTGGAGCCATGGGGGAGGGAAAGAAGGAGTGGGACTTTTTTTTTTTCAATTTTATTTGTTTTGAGAGAGAGAGAGAGCGTGGGTGAGGGGCATAGAGAGAGAATCCCAAGCAGGCTGCGAACCGTCAGTGCAGAGCCCAATGAGGGGGTTGAATGCACTAACTGTGAGATCATGACCTGAGCTGAAATCAAGAGTTGGACACTCAACCAACTGAGCCATACAGGCACCCCTGTTGCTACGGCTCCTGTCAGAGAAATTATTGCCTGTGTTCTCTTGTAGGATTTTTATGGTTTCAGGTCTCATGTTTAGGTCCTTAATTTAATTTTATTTATTTAAAAAAAATTAAAAAAAAATAATAAAAAATAAAATTTTTTTTGAAGTTTTATTTATTTTTGAGAGAGAGAGTGAGTTGGGGAGAGGCAGAGAGAGAGGGAGACACAGAATCCGAAGCAGGCTCCAGGCTCTGAGCTGTCAGCACAGAGCCCGATGTGGGGCTCGAACTCACAGACTGTGAGATCAGGACCTGAGCCGAAGTCAGACGCTTAACCAACTGAGCCACCCAGGTGCCCCTAGATCCTTAATCAATTTTAGCTTATATTTGTGTATGGTGTAAGAAAGTGGTCCAGTTTTCATTCTTTTGAATATAGCTGTCCACTTTTCCTAACATCATTTGTTGAAGAGACTTTTTTTTCCCATTGCATATTCTTGACTCCTTTGTCAAAGATTAATTAACCATATTATAGTGGGGTTATTTCTTTGTTTGAAATTCTTAACGATTTTATCTTTGAACTTCTATATTCACTTTGGGTCTCACTGAACTTTCATGCTTCTTTAGCCGAAAGAGACTTTTAAAAACGTAATCTGAGATTGCTTCTTATCAGACAGTTTTAAGAATAACTAAAGTTAATTATATGGAGCCAGTGAAGCCCCTTGGATATTAGCAAATCTTTAACTGAAATACCATATTTTAAAACAGGCATAAAATCACTGTTCTTGCTGCACTTGTGTAAATAACCAGGCCAAATTTAATGAGACTAGACCTTTTTCACAAACAAATCAGTGTTACCAAAATTGTCTTTGGTAAAAATAGAGTGGCTACAGACAGAAAAATTGTGTTTTAGTAGAGAATTGTAGTATGCCCATTACAGATCTAGTCCTGTTCATTGTCTTTGAGGTTTTGTTATTAACCTGTAAGCTGTATTGAACACAGAATGGCAATGGTGTCTATGAAACATGACTGAAGAACATTACTATTTTCTAACAACTTACACTAAAAATGATGACATAGAAGGAAAAAGATAGGACAAGCCAAAACTCTTTTTCTTTTCAGTCCATCTCATTAGTGGAAGGTAGAAAATGTTGGTAGAATGTGCACATTTAAAGAACTAAAAACAGTTCAGTGAGTCTTGTGCAGCTTTTCTACTGTTCTGGTAAGAATGAAATGCATATGCATGCAAGAGCTCTGAGATATGAATGATGTGATTTTGGTGATTGTGCACATTCAAGTTAAATGTTTGCATCTAAAACTAGCATTGTATGATATAAAGATGAATGGTACAATTCATGCTAATGTTTGAAATTTAAAATTTGCTTTTACTGAGAATGACTTTAAATGTCAGATGAATAAAACACAATGATGAATTGAGAGAGATATGGAAGAAAGGGAAAAACTTTATATTTTTGTATCTTTCCTGGCACATTTGTCTTGCATTTTGAAGAAGGGCCTCATACATTTTCATTTTGCATTGGCCCACCCACACAAATTATGTAGCTGGCCTTCAGCAAGGTCTTGAAGGTTCTGACTTTGGAAGGTACCTTGTCCCTTCTCATCTTGAGAATGATCAAACTTTAGATTGAGTCTGTTTTATAGGGCCTTGAAGAATAGAAATGGCTGAGCTTGGGGTCTCTGATCCACCAAAGAGACAAAATATCACCAGAGTAGAAGTATAGATAACTTTTGTACATTTCAGAGTGGCTTAGTTCTTCTTTTTCTAGGTCCTTGATGTGTAAAGTTAATTATTTAAGATCTTTCTTCTTTTCATGATGAATCAAACTAGCTCACTATGACTCCACAATGTGTAAAGTTAATTCTTTAAGATCTTTCTTCTTTTCTTCCCCTTTTACAATTTTTTTTAAGTTTTATTTATTTATTTTTGAGAGAGGGAGAGCATGAGCAGGGTAGAGGTAGAAAGGGAGGTAGAGAGAGGATCCCAAGCACGCTCCATCCTGTCAGCGTGGAGCCTGATGTGGCTCAAACCCACGAAGCATAAGATCATGCCCTGGGCTGAAATCAAGAGTTGGTCACTTAACCGACTGAGCAACTCAGGCGCTCCTTCCCTTTTAAAAATGCAGACATTTATTGCCACAAACTTTCCTCTTAGCACTGCTTTTGTTGAGTCCCATAAATTTTGGTATGTTGTATTTCCATTATTGTGTGTTTCAAGATGTTTTTTGATCTCCTTTTTTAAAAAAATTTTTTTTTCTATTTTTAAGTAATCTTTACACCCAACATGGGACTCTGATTTACAATCCCAATATCAAAGGTCACATGCTCTACCAACTGAGCCAGCCAGGTGCCCTGATTTCCCTTTTGAGTTCATTTTTGACCCATTGGTTGTTTAGGAGTGCGTAGTTTAATTTTTACATATTTGTGAATTTTCTGGTTTTCCTCCTATTAGTGATTTCTAGTTTCATACCATTGTGGTTGGAGAAGATATAGGGTATGACTTCAGTCTTTGTAAATTTGCTAAGACTTGATATGTGATCTAAGAAATGATCTATTCTGGAGAATGTTCCATATGTGCTTGAGAAGAATGAGTGTTATGCTATTGGATAGAATGTTCTGTATATGTCTATTAGGTCCATCTGGTCTAAAGTGTGGTTGAAGTCCCATGTTTCCTTATTGATTTTCTATCTGGATTATTATCTTTTGTTGAAAGTGTGGCATTAAATTCCCCTCCTATTTTTGTATTGTTGCCTATTGCTCCCTTTAATGTATTAGTATTTGCTGAATATATTTAGGTATTCCAATATTGGATATATTTACAAGTATTATGTCCTCTTAATGAATTGACATTTTTCCATTATATAATGACCTTTTTATCTCTTGTTATAGTTTTTGCTTACAGTCTATTTTGTCTGAATTAACTATAGCTACTTCATTTGGTTTCTGTTTGTGAGGAAAATATTTTTCTATCCCTTTACTTTGTCACATATGCAAATTCCACCTTCTTAAAATATGTTTAATGGGATAATGATTGGTTAGAATTATCTAGAGCTTCTTGATTTTTGTTTTCATTAATGCTGTTATCCTTGTAAAAATCCATGGTAGGAGCACACTTAAAACAATTTGAGGGGTGCCTGGGTGGTCATGATCGCACAGTTCATGAGTTCGAGCCCTGCATCAGGCTCTGCCTTAACAGCATGGAGCCTGTTTGGGATTCTCCCTCTCCCTGTCTCTCTCTGCTCCTCCCCCACTTATTGTCTCTCTCTCTCTCTCTCTCTCTCTCTCTCTCTCTCTCTCTCACACACACACACACACACACACACACACACACACACACACAAAATAAATAAACATTAAAAAAAACCCAATTTGTGGGGCACCTGGGTTGCTCAGTCAGTTAAGTGTCTGACTTTGGCTAAGGTCATAATCTCATGGTTGGTGGGCTCAAGCCCAGTGTTGGGCTCTGTACTGACAGCTCAGAGCCTGGATCCTGCTTTGGATTCTGCCTCCCTCTCTCTCTGCCCCTCCCCTGTTCATGTTCTTTCTCTCTCTGTCTCAAACATTTTAAAAAATGCAATTTAAAAAACAAACAGGGGCACCTGGGTGGCTCAGTTGGTTAAGTGTCAGACTTTGGCTCAGGTCATGATCTCACTGCTTGTGAGTTCGAGTCCCACATTGGGCTCTGTGCTGACAGCTCGGAGCCTGGAGCCTGCTTCAGATTCTGTCTCCATCTCTCTTCCCCTCCCCTGCTTGCACGTGTGTGCTCTCTCTCTCTCTGTCTCTAAAATATAAAAAACAAACAAAAAACCCAATTTGAGACATGTAGTAATTGTCATGCTAGAAAGTGGTTATTTCCCTTATTTCTTTTTTGAAGTATGTTATTCCTTCAAATATTGGGAATTAGTTACAGTCTGAGTATTTGTTTTCTTCCCAAATTGTTATGTTTGAAATCTTTATGCCCAATGGGATGTTAGGAGGTGGGGTCTTTGGGAGTACTTAGGGCAGGAAGGCAGAGCCCTCATGAATGGGATTAGTGCTCTTACAAAAGAGATCCCACAGAGCTTCCTAGCCCCTTCCACTCTGTGAGGACACAGGGAGAAGTCACCTGCTGTGAACCAAGGAAGCCTCACTAAAAACTGAATCTGCCAGCACCATGATCCTGGACTTCTCAGCCTCAGGAGCTGTGGGAAGTAAAGTTCTGTTGTTTATAAGCCATCAGGACAGTGATATTTTGTTAGAGCAGCCCAAACAGAATAACGGACTTATTTAAAAAAAAATTTTTTTTAATGTTTATTTATTTTTGAGACAGAGAGAGACAGAGCATGAATGGGGGGAGGGTCAGAGAGAGAGGGAGACACAGAATCGGAAGCAGGCTCCAGGCTCTGAGCTGTCAGCACAGAGCCCGACGCGGGGCTCGAACTCGTGAACCACGAGATCATGACCTGAGCCGAAGTCGGACACTTAACCGACTGAGCCGCCCAGGCGCTCCGATAACGGACTTATTAAGTGAAGTAATTTATAGCATATTGATGGTATCCTATAAATAAAAAGGTATTCATAGGGCTTAATTTAGTTGGGAGAACAAGGTACACACCTGTGTAAAGTTACATAACAATGATGTAATAATAATAGTTAAGGATGCTAATGATCTAAGATATAGTAAGGGAATGAGTATTGCTAAATGGCAGTGAGAAAATGAATATTATTAACTGAAGGAATTGAAGCAATGGAGTGACTTTAAGATTTCATTCATTCACAGAACAAATGTATTTTTAAACACTCAGGCAGAGACTGCTCTTGCCTACCTGATATCCCTTCTTCTCTCTTAATAATAGAACCACTATATTATTGGAGTAGCAATGTGTGCAGCTATAATGAACATTTCAAACCTCCCTTTTGCAGGAATATCTAATAATTGTAGAAGTCCTGGGGCACCTCGGTGGCTCAGTCTGTTAAGTGTCTGACTTCAGCTCAGGTCATGATCTCACAGTTTGTGAGTTCGAGCCCTGCATCAGGCTCTGTCCTAACAGCTCAGAGCCTGGAAACTGCTTCACATTCTTCAGATTCTGTGTCTTCCTCTCTCTCTGCCCCTGCCCTGCTTGTGCTTTTTCTATCTCACAAAAATAAATAAACATTAAAAAAAAATAAAAAAAAAAGAGTGGAAGTCCTTATATAGGGAACTAGGTAAGTTTCATGACATATTTTCTTTTTTTTTTTTTTTAATTTATTTTTTTTTTCAACGTTTACTTATTTTTGGGACAGAGAGAGACAGAGCATGAACGGGGGAGGGACAGAGAGAGAGGGAGACACAGAATCGGAAACAGGCTCCAGGCTCTGAGCCATCAGCCCAGAGCCCGACGCGGGGCTCGAACTCACGGACCGCGAGATCGTGACCTGGCTGAAGTCGGACGCTTAACCAACTGCGCCACCCAGGCGCCCCTCATGACATATTTTCTTAAGCTTCTAGCTGAAGAAGAGTCTAATCCTAAAGCAAGTATAGCAAAAATGGTTTCATCTTTCATGTCACATTACATCGTCATAATTACTTATTTCAATGTCTCTCCTAAAATGTATAAGCTGTATGATGACAGAGCTGTGTCTGTCTTGTTTTATATTGGATCCCAGAAGAGGCACAGAGTAAATAAATCTTTGTTTGCATGCATGAATAAATGAAGCAATGACTGTCAACTTGTGTTAAGAAGGATTCTGAGTTAGCATTATACTCAGGTGAAATAATGTCCTTGTCAATTTGTTGTTAATATCATAGGTGTGTCAGAGGGGAAGGGATATGCACCTGCCAGACATGGGTCATTTTCATTAAAGCTTTATGTTATAAACACAAATCACTAATGTTATGCTATTTTTATGGCTAAGTTTGCTTTTGTGTTATGTGTTGATGTAATGAACTAGTAAGCACCTATAGATCAGTAAAACAGTTGTGTTAAAGGGATAATAAGAATGTTGAAATTGGATTAAAATTAGTTTGTTTTGTTTGATCTCCTTCAACTTATAGATTTTGGAGGTTATATGATTTACTGAAAGTCTCACAGTTTCTTGAAGTGGTTTCTTGTATTTCCCTCCAACAAGTGTTCATGCCTCACCTTATTAACAACCTCACCTAATTTAGCCACCCATTACAGAGATGCGTGGCTCATTATTCTAGAGCAAAGGAGGGATAAAAAGAACAATCACAGAGATTATTTCAAAACTGCATGCAAAGTCCTGAAATTGTGAAATTTCAGTTGCTACCTTCTTCCAGTGCCCTCTCACTCCAATTTTTAGGTGAAATTAAACAAAGATTAAAATTCTGCTACAGTTTTCCTTCTCATTAAAAAAAAAAAAACAACTTTCTGAATCATACACACTGAACTCTATTCATTGTGACTAGAAGCATGTTTATTCAACATTCATTTCTATTATACAAATATTCTCAAGTGTCTACCTTTGACACTCTATTTTGACACATTTCTGTTTATCCTTGGAAATCTTAATTCCATTTGATTATGTTATTTTATAATTTCTTTCATAAACAATTTTCTTCACAAAACCCCCCAAAAAACAGCATCTTTGTTAGGTCTACAAGGGCTGAAGGACTAGACTGGCAATGTGCATTGAGAGAAGGTAAGTTTTGCCTTAAGACGGTACTATGTATCAGAGTAAAAGGGGGCTGATATCTGAGAAAGAGGCCAATGGTAAAGGAGGTACGGTAACTAGAATGCAGTTTCTAGAATAGCCTAGAGATGTCCACATACTTGTAAAACTCCAAGCTAATTATTTCTTAGACTACCCACGGCAGTCCTGTTATATTAGCATGTGTAGTTACATATGAAATGTATCAGCTTCTTGTGCAATGTGAAACAATGGGAAAAAATTCCAATTTACTATTATTCCAGCATTCTTATCCTTTAAATATTATTTTGCTCAAGTAGAAAGGTAATGTTTATTAATAGCATCAGATTTTTTCATGATTTAGTATGGAGTTATAATAGAGAGAAAATATGGTTAGCTCTAGGCACCTGTAAATTTTACTAGTAAATTACCTCAGCTGCAGAACATTAAATAGTGAATTATTCCATCTAACAGTGGTTGGCTAAGTTTGCCAGATTGGGAGAATGGAAATGTGCACTGAGGGAAGATAAATTTTACCTTACGTAAGAGACAGATTGGGATGGTCAGATACTGAAACTCTTTCACTGAGGAACTGGGTAAAAATACAGAGGTGTGGGCCTTATCCTGCCTCGACAAGCCTGGGCCTTTCTCAGCTGTATTTGTTCTCCAGGTGATTCTGATGTTCATCAGACTTTTATGTGCATATAAATCACCTGGAAATCTTGTTAAAATGCAGATTCTGATTCACTAGACGTGAGGCTGAGCCCGAGATTCTGTATTTCTTTTTTTTTTAATTTTTTTTTTCCATCGTTTATTTATTTTTGGAACAGAGAGAGACAGAGCATGAATGGGGGAGGGGCAGAGAGAGGGGGAGACACAGAATCGGAAACAGGCTCCAGGCTCTGAGCCATCAGCCCAGAGCCTGACGCGGGGCTCGAACTCCCGGACCGCAAGATCGTGACCTGGCTGAAGTCGGACGCCTAACCGACTGCGCCACCCAGGCGCCCCAGATTCTGTATTTCTAACAAGCTCCCAGGTGTTGCTGATGCTGCTGGTCTGTGGGGCACATTTGGAGGAGCAGAACTCTAAGACAGTGCTTCTCCAGCTTGGTGCACATTGTGATCACATGAGGACTTTTAAAATTACTATCTAGTATCCATCCCCAGATTTCTTGATTTGGTAAGCAGATAGATGGAGTAACGCTCAGGCACTAGGGATTTTTAAACGCTTCCAGGTGATTCTAATATACAGTCAAATCTGAGAATCATTGTAGTGAATGCCCAATTCTAGAACAACCGGCCTCCTTTGGCCACCCACCCTCATGACCCCTTAGGTTCTAAACCTCATTCTGGAGAGTGACCTATCATTCCATCTCTACCTGGGAACAGATCTATTCCATTTGAAAGTAAGTAGAAGACACAATGCTTCTACTGCTAAGAAACCTTACATGTCTTTCCTACGAATAAAGGACATTCTCTTAACACAGTCTCAGTACAACGATCGAAACCGGAACATTCTACATTGATAGAACACTATTTCCTAATCTTGGATCTGTATTCAAATTTCATCAATTGTTGCAATAATGTTTTTGTGTAGCTATATTTTTTCTCAGGTTCATGATCTAATCTAGAATTACTTTGTTAGTTTGCTCAAGATTCAGTTTGATTCTAGCTCCTTTGCTACAATATGCTAGGGCAAGTTGGCCAGGTTCAATTCCCTTTAGTTAATTGTCTCTTGCCTTTTAAAACAGAGCTTTTTCTGTGTTGGTATACCAGCTTGCCATCGAGGCCTTCACACATACAAAGGTCACAAATAAATTTGCTCTAACTTTCATTCCAGCCTACATTTACTCCTGTAATAAGTATCTTGGATTGCAGACATGACTCTTCATCCAGTGCCGTGAAATAGATGGGCCTCACCTATTTGCTTCTCAAGTAGCCCATCTTACAAAAGGTAAAAAAGGTAAACTTCTGGACACCAAAAGCATGATCTACAAAAGGAAAAAATGATAAATTGTACCTTATGAAAATGAAATATTTTTCTTGATGTGTGAAAGGCCCTGTTAAGAGGATAAAAAGACAAGTTACTGACTGGGAGAAAATGTTTGCAAACCACCTGTAGTAGGCTGAATAAAGGGTACTTACACATATCAAGTCCAATCCCTGGAACTTGTAAATGTTATTGGGAAAAAGGGTTTTTTTTTTTCCTTTAAAACTTTTATTAGGTAATATTTTCAAAATAGATGGGCTGTGACAAGGGGTCTTTGCAGATGTAGTTAAGCTAAAGATTTTGAGATAAGGATATTATTTTCAGTTACCCAGGTGGGCCCTAAATGCCATCACAAGAATCTTTGTAAGAGAAAGGCAGAGGGTGATTTGACAAATACATGGTGAAAGAAAGGTGATGTGAAGATGGAGGTAAAGGGTGGAGAGACGCAGCCACCAGGCAAACACACAGAGAAGGCGATGTGAAGACTGAGCAGAGACAGAGAGAGGTGACCGTAGTTTAGGAATGCTGACAGCTACTAGACACTGGAAGAAGCAAAGAAGGCTTTTCTTCCAGAGGTAGTACAACCCTGCTGATACCCTGGTTTTGGACTTTTAGCCTCTAGAACTGGGGGAGAATACATTTCTGTTGTCTTAAGACACCCTCTGGGCGGTGATCTGTTACAGTAGCCATAGGAAAATAATACAACACCTATCCAACAAAGGACTACTATCTTGAAAATATAAAGAACATCAAAACTCAACAGTGAAAAACAACCCAATTAGAAAATAAGCAAAAGACGTGCACAGACCTTTCACTGAAGATGATAAACAGATGGCAGTAAAGCACATGAAAAGATGTTTAACAGGATGAGTCATCAAGGAAACGCAAATTAAATCCACAATGAGATTTCAACTACACACCTATCAGAATGATTACAATAAAAAATAATGACAACACCAAATTCTGGTGAGGGTGCGGAGAAACTGGATCATTGATACATTGCTAGTGGGAATGTAAAATGATACACCCATTCTGGAAAAAAGTTAGGCAGGTTCTCAAAAAACTAATGTGATTATCCTATAATCCAGCTATTGCACTCTTGGGTGTTTTCCCCCCAAAGAAATGAAAACTTACGTTTACACAAAAAAATTGTACATAAATATTCATAAGAAGCTTTATTTTTAGCAGCCCAAACCTGGAATCATTGCAGATGTCCTTCTTCAACAGGTAATAAACAAATTGTGGTACATCCATACCAGTGTAACAAAAAAGAATGTTGATACATGCAACAACTTGGATGACGCTCCAAAGAATTATGTCAAGGGGAAAAAGTCAAATCCAAAAGATTACGTATTGCGTGATTCCATTTATGTAACAGTTTTGAAGTGACAAAATTTTAGAATTGTCCCTGAATAGAAATAGGGATGGGGAGGTTTAGGAAGAAGGTGCGTATGCTTATAAAAGTGCAACATGAAGGATACTTGAGATTTACCTTTTTTCCCCCTAACCTTTAAGAACTAAATAAGTGCTTTATTGAGTTATAAAGTTATCGAAAGTGTACAAATCAATTTTTTTAGTGTATTCACAAGTATTTGCAACCATTCTCACAATCAATTTTAGAGTATTTTCATCATTCCAAAGAGAAACCCAGTAACTACTAGAAGTCATTCATTTTTCCCTAATCCCCTCCCTCAACCCCAGGCAATCCTTAATCTATTGTCTGTCTCCATATATTTGCCTATTTTGCATGTTTCATATAAACAGAATCATATATGGTCTTTTGTGACTATCTTCTCTCACTTAGCATAATGATTTCAAAGTTCACCTACGACGTAGCACATACGCATTCTTTATTCCTTTATATTGCTGAATAATATGCTATTGTATAGATATGCCACATTTTATTTATCCGTTCATATGTTGGATTTAGGTCCTTCCTGCTTTTTGGCTATTATGAGTAATTCTATGGACATTTGTGTAAAATTTTGTGTGTGGGCATATATTTCTATTTCTCTTGGATATATTGCTAAGAGTATAATTGCTGGGTCATATGGTATAAAGAGTATAATTGCTGGGTCATATGGTAACTTCACATTTGCCCATTTGAGGATCTGCTAGCCTACTTTTCAAAGCAGCTGTACTATTTTACAATCCACTCGCAGAATATGAGGGTGGAGATTTATCTACATCCTCATCCACACTTCTTATTACCTTTCTCTTTGATTCCAGTCATCCTAGTGGGGGTGATGTGGTATCTCATTTACTTTTGATTTGCATTTCTCTGATGTGCTAATGATACCGAGCATTTTTTCATGTGTTTATTGGCCACTTGTATATCTTCTTTGGAGAAATGTCCATTGAGATAATTTGTTCATTATACAGATTCGGCTATTTGTTTCTATTTTTGACTTGTAAGTGTTCTTTAAGTTCTCTATAAATTTTAGATACAAATCTTGTTATCTGATATATGATTTCTAAAAATTTCCTCCTGCTATGTTGGTTGTCTTTTCACTTTCTTAATAGTATACATTGAAGCACAAATGTTTTTAATCTTGATAAAGTCCAATTTATCTTTATTTTCTCTTGCTTGTGCTTTTGTGGTCATATCTAAGAAACCATTGCCTAATCCAAGGTCACAAAGATTTACACCAGTGTTTTCTTCTAAGAGTTTTATAGTTTTAGTTCTTATATTATGGTTAGGTACCTGTGGATTATCTTGACTGTGGTGGATACATAAACCTACACAGGTAATAATAAAGAATTTAATACACATACATGCACCCACACACACAACAATGAGTATAAGTAAAACTGAAGAACTCTTATTAAGATTGGTGGATTGTATCAATGTCAATATCTTGGATGTGATATTATACTACAGTTTTGCAAAATGTTACCATTAGGGTAACATGAGCAAAGTGATCTATGTGTCATTTCTTAGAACTACACATGAATCTAAAATTATCTCGATAAAAAGTTCAATTAAAAATAATAATCTTTAGAAGTTGCTATTTTTCTTTTTCTTGTCCAGTTAGTGGTAGTCATTTTTTTTTCTTTTGCATCAAGGAAAGGGCAACATAATAGGCAAAGATTGCCAGGTGAATTAAGAGCATAATGTGGGTCTGGGTAATTCTTGTCTTTAAGCAATAGACATGTAATAGTTTTAGTGTTAATTTTACATACATTTGTGTTTCAACATGTAGTACTGATTTTTATTTCCACCAAATGCCTGATAATAATGGCATAGGTAAGTGAAATTTTGCCAAACAGAAATAATTTTAAGTACCAATACTTTCTAAAAAGTATCTATATGTTGGAATATATCATACTTAACACATAAGTAAATAAAAGCACAGGTTACCTAATTACCTCTTGAAATTTTAAAATTAAATCTTCTCTGAAAATTTTATTTTTGCTAAGCTTTAATCTTTTTTTTTTCTTAAAGAACAACTGTTAATAGGCAATTCACTGTTGTATTGAATATGAGATAAACCACCACATACCATATTAATGCAAATTACTATACTAAGTACAAGGCAAAAGGGCATAGTAATCTTTTGTGGTTTTATTCTTTGGAACAGGTTGGGAGAATATTGGCTTGAACTCTATCATCCTGTCTACTTAGTTTTGTGTTCTTAAAAATAGTGTTCATTAGGTGACAAGTTAAGCTGAACATTCAATGGAACGTTAATAGCAAATTATTTGTGAATGTCTATCTTAAGGTTTTTTTCTTTCTTAGTGAGCTAGAATTTACTGTGGAATATAAGGCTTCTTTGTTTTTCAAAACATTTCTTTTAGTTTTCCTTAATTATAGTCTCTGATTATAAAACTTTGTTATTGTTATTTGCCCTTTGAGAATTTCTAAATACAAATTAAGTTAAACGGTTGTTCCAAAACCTGCTGTGTCACCGAAAGGCATGAAAACATTTCTCGTGGCAAAAAAGGATCCTGTTAGTTTTTGGTTGCTATTGTCTGGGATTAACAAATAAGAAGAAATGAGGAAGGAATGGCTAACATACTGGTAATATTTGTATATACCAAAATACCACTACTTCATTGTCTTTGTATCTGAGCAGTCCTGGGAAGATTCTTTTGCTTCTCAGCAGGTGTGTGTTGCGCATTAGATACTGGCTCTGGTGATTTGGCCATTGTACTCTGTTGTCTCCATTTTGAGGATATAGGGGATTATGCTATCAAAGCATTGACAATGCAACCAGTAAAACAAAACAAAACAAAACAAAAATTAAGTTCTTCTGTTATGTTGGAGCTCATCAGCCTAAGTCCCGGCAGACAGATGAAAATCCAGGCCAGTTGGTAGGTGTCTTCTGAGTAAGGTTTCTGAACATAGTCTTGTAAGCCCATCTCTGTATTTTCTTGGAATTTTCGATCTGGTTTGTGCTGGTCAAACCCGAATGATCTGGACTAAAGAGAACTATAGCTTACCTTAGTATGCATACTGATAGCTGTCCATATTCAGCTTCACCATACTGTTAACAGAAGTCCTGACGCTTACAGATGTGCTCCATGACTTGCTTTATTCAGTAACCAGAAAGTTTATCTCCCTGGATGCTGTTCTGTAGGTGGTTGACCATAGCTGCCAGGATATTGGAGAGACTCACGACCTGGGCACACTGGGGCAGGCCAAGGCTGAAGAGCTCATTCCAGTAGGGCAGCACAAGACTGATGTTGCATTCCCGACCAAGTGACTGAACTGCTGGCCCAGATCATGGGGAGGAAAAGCAAATGGAATGTAGACTTGCAGATGTAGCACATGTTGAGGGATTATGGAATGGGGCCAGGCATCACAAACCTAAATGTAAGTGTCTAAAAGGAGGGTGTCTTTGACCTCAATGATGGTGGACTGGTCTCCAGTGATGCTGTGGATGCTCTCTCCTCCGCTATTTTGTCTGCCAGGCTGGGAGACAAGAAGCTGTGGTATTAAGTGCTTTTGCTAAGGTATCACATGCTCAAGGAATCTCACTTGCAGACTGGTTCTCCCATGGTGTTCTGAAGACTTGGCATTGTTAAGGGATTCACTTAGGTTGGCAAGGGACGCTACTACATTTGCAGTGTGTCCGGAGCCCCCTGGCTTGTGTCAGCTTTAGGATCCGTGATCAGAAGAACCATACCATCCTCGTATATCAAAGGCAGCTGGATGTTCACAAGCATCCTGCATCAAGAAGACCTATTTCTCAGCTGAAGCGGCACAGTTCCTTGGTTTCTCCCACCGCACATCAAAGGGCTTCTTCTCCTTCCCCCCCCCCCCAAAGGGCTTCCGTTCACACTGGACAGATTCCATTTTCGTACTCATCTCTAAGCATTTTTTTCAGTCAGAAAAACTGACAGCTCTTCAGGTGCCGCTTACTGATGATGTAGCCTTAGTTGCTCTGACAGCTGTAGGTCAAATTTTTCCTTATGCCCCTTTGTAATAAATGTTGCCTCTTTCACAACTGACAGCCCTAGGGTGACAGCCAGGTGCTTTGTTATCGCAGACCACACAGTACTTACCATCTCCGGCCGCTGGACGCGGGCCTTCTACAGAAGTGGGGGCCCTGACGACGTGGGTCCCGCCAGGGATGAGGTCATCCCAGGTGGTGAGAAGGAGCTGTCTGGCGTTGGATGTCTCGGGGAGGGGGGAAGCCAGAATCACCTTCTCAGTTCCAGCTCCGTCTGGGCCGATGAGGATGAACGGCTGCTTGGGGATACCAGAGGTGTCCACTGAGGGGACCATCTGGATCTTCTGGCCCGTCTGCGTCTCTGCAGCAAGCAACCTGCACTTGGCGAGGCCCGCTGACCCCAGAGTGGGCGGAGGTTACCAGAATGCACCGGAAGGGGCCGGCCGTCCCTGCGGATTCCTGGGAGACATCTGAGGGTGCAGCACCTGGGCCACTCTGGGCCGAACTAGCCGCTCCGTGTGCATAGCCATCGGGAAGCAGGATCGCCAGAGAAATTCGAGGTCTGGCGCCAAAGTGGCCTGGAAGCAGGTGGGCCTCCTGCGCAGTTGGGGGTGGGGGGGAGGGCAGGGCGTGGGGAACCCAGCTCCTGGCGTTGGCGGACGGCGGGAGCCCAGGGCAGCGGGTGCAAAAGACCACAGGCCGGAGAGGAGACGCTTAGGTGGGAGAGGGTAGAGGACAGGGAGGGCAGCCTGGGGCCACCCGGGGTGGTGAGGAAGGGGGGTTGTTACTGTTTTTGTCAGTGCAAGTTCAGCCTTCGTGACTCGCGTGCTCTGCAACGTGCTTGCTTTTTTCTTTAAAGGGTGAAAAGATTTCTTTATGAAGCCTTAGGAAATACAAAGTGTAATTAGCCTGTAGTGCAGAGTTAGATACAATTTAGTACTAATTCAATGACAAAAGGAAAGTTGTCTGAGACCAGGAAATTTCCCCACACTTGATTTTAATGCATTGCGTTGATTTTCTAAAACAATTCCGAGGAGTCAATATTTACGGTAGCTGGAGTATTTATGGAAAATCTGGCATCAGGCATTTATGTGTATATATGTATATATGTGTGCGTGTGTATATATGTATAAAACCCAAGATTATACGAACCAAGAAACAATTATATGTCTTCTGCAGAGTTTTGAGACTGAGGTTTATAAATGCTTTTCAAAGTGTGGGATTTGGAAACAGAGCAGAATCTTGTTTCCAAAAACTGAAGTGTTTTTCAGGAGTGAAATCAAAATTATAAGTGCCACAGAAGAGAGAAAAAAAGAGAATGTGAGTGTGGTGCAGAACAACCTGGCCCTAATCATCTATCTGTTGGCAAAGGCATTGAAGGATAACCCTGCATTGTATCTAGAAAAATCCGTGCATGAATTGATTCCGGCTGTGATGACAGCCATGCCTGCAGTCAGATGTGGATCATTACTGAGTGGTTTGCTACCTGCCTGCCTGGGGGCTTTGCCCACCATCTGATAATCAGGATGCCTGTGGGGCACAGTTTGGGTCCCTTGGACTCCTCCTCTCCTCCCACGTGGTGAAGGCTGCTCTGCAGGTCAGCAGGTCAACAGGACCACTCTGACCATCACTCAGCACTGGACCACACGGACACTCTTGCAGGCTCCTCAGCTTGGCCCCGGGACCCCTGGTTGTCTTAAGGTCCCTGGTGCCGCCACAGCGCCTGTCTAGTATGTGTGTGAACTGCACCTCTGTCTCACTCTTCCCCTCCTCCCAAGTGTGTTATAATAGCGTTGTCCTCCAGTGGCTCATCCACCCGTTAGGTCCTGTCCCTCAGCACTTCGTCTTCTGACTCGGGTTCTAGTACCACCTCTCCGGTCACCACCGTGGTCCCTGCTGTGCAGCCCCTTGTTGAGCTGATCTCCACTGTCACAACTGCACCCCACTACTGCTTTTTTTTGGCCCCTGGCTGTTTCCAGAAGTACATCGTGGTCTCCCTTCCCCCCAGCAGAGGAGGGCAAAGGAGGCTTTATCACTTATCCTTGTCCAGCTCCTCCCCTGTCCTCAGCTCCCTCCTGCCTTGAGGGCAGTGCCATTTATGAAAGAAACTGGAAGCCAGGGACAGCCCTCCTCCAGCCCAGAAACTCCAAAGGCTGATGGCTTCCAGCCCCTGGCTCTGGCTCTCCCCAGCCTGCTCCTTGAGGCTGTTACACAATCGCCAACCTTCCCTCAGATCCTCACACACATGCTGGGTAGTAGTTTGTTTCCCCCAGATTGCTTTCTTTTTAGATATTGTACCGCCAATTCCATATTCTGAAAGCTTGATTTGTTAAAAACAGACTTGAATGTAAGACCTGAAACTGTGAAACTCCTGGAAGGAAAAATAGTGAGGCTCCTTGACATTGGTCTTGGTGATGATTTTTTGGATTTGACACTGAAAGCAAAGGCAACAAGACCAAAAATAAATGAGAGGGACTACACCAAAATAAAAAGCTTTTGCACAGTGAAGGAAACCACCAAGAACATGGAAAAGCAACTTACCGAATGGGAGAAAATATTTCAAAAGATCTATCTGAGAAGAGACTAATATCCAAAATATATAAAGAACATACATAACTGAACACTAAAAAACCAAATAATCTAATTTAAAAATGGGCAGAGACAGCTGGGTGGCTCAGTTGGTGAAGCATCTGGCTCATGATTTTGGCTCAGGTCATGATCTCATGGTTTGTGAGATTGATGGTCTACGCTGACAAGCACAGAGCCTGCTTGGGATTCTCTCTCTCCCTCTCTTGGGTACTCCCCTGTTTGCATGCGCGTGTTCTCTCTCTCTCTCTCTCTCTCTCAAAATAAATAAATAAGCTTTAAAAAAATAAAAATGGGCAGAGGACCTGAAAAGACATTTTCCCAAAGAAAACATACAGATTGGCAACAGACACATGAAAAGGTGTTCAATATCATCAGGCTAATGCAAATCAAACCCACCTTGTAAGATATCATCTTACACCTGTCAGAATGGCACTACTATCACAAAGACAAGGAATAAAACGTCTTGGTGAGGATGTGGAGATAAAGGGACTTTTGTGCACTGTTGGTGGCAATGTAAAATTTTTTTTTTTTCAACGTTTATTTATTTTTGGGACAGAGAGAGACAGAGCATGAATGGGGGAGGGGCAGAGAGAGAGGGAGACACAGAATCGGAAACAGGCTCCAGGCTCTGAGCCATCAGCCCAGAGCCCGACGCGGGGCTCGAACTCACGGACCGCGAGATCGTGACCTGGCTGAAGTCGGACGCTTAACCGACTGCGCCACCCAGGCGCCCCGAGTTGGTGGCAATGTAAATTGATGCAGCCACTGTGAAAATAGTATAGAAGTTCCTCAAAAAATTAAAAATAGAAATACCATATGATTCAGTAATTCCACTACTGGGTATTTATCCAAAGAAAATGAAAACACTAATTTGAAAAGATATATGCACCCCAATAGCTAAATTATGGAAGCAACCTACGTGTCCATAGATAGATGAATAGATAAGAATTTATGGTGTGTGTGTGTGTGTGTGTGTGTGTGTGTGATGGAATGTTACTCAACTATAAAAAGAATGAGTTCTTGCCATTTGCAGTATTATGTAAGTGAAATAGCGAATGACAAAATCATATGATTTCACTTATATGTGAAATCTAACAAAACAAGCCAGAAACAATCATAAATACAGAGAACGAACTGGAGGGGAAGTGAGTGGGAGAGTGACTGAAATAGATGAAGGGGATTAAGAGGTACAAACTTCCAGTTATAGGATAAGTAAGTCACAGGGATGAAAACTACAGCATAGGGAATATATCAACAATATTGTAATAATGTTGCATGGTGACAGATGGTAACTATGCTTTTTGTGGTGAACATAGTACAATGTATAGAATTTTCAAATTACTGTTTTGTATTTCTGAAACTAATGTAACATTGTATGTCAATACTTAAATACATTTAAAAAAAACCAATAAAACACAGTAAGATATCACCACATGTCTGTTAGAATGGCCATCATCAAAAAGATAAGAGATAACAAATGCTGGTGAGGATGTGGAGAAAAGGAAACCTTTGTGCTCTGTTGATAGAAATGTAAATTGGCTCAGCCACTATGGAAAAAAATATATGGAGGGTCCTCAAAAATTAAAAACAGAGGGGCACCTGGGTGACTTAGTCAGTTGAGCATCCGACTCTTGATTTTGGCTCAGGTCATGATCCCAGGGTTGTGGGATTGAACGCTACGTTGGGCTCCACACTGAGTGTGGAGCCTGCTTAAGATTCATTCTCTCTCTCTCTTTTTCTCTCTCTCTCCCTCTCTTTCTCTCTCTCCTTCCCTATGCCCTTCTCCCCAACTCATGCTCTCTCTCTCTTTCAAAAAAAAATTAAAAATAGAACTATTGTATGATCCAGCAATTCTTCTGGTTATGTATAAAGGAAGTGAAAACACTAACTTGTAAAGCTATAGGTGCTTCCATCTTTATTGCAGAATTATTTGTAGTAGCGAAGACATGGAAATAACCCAAGTATCCATTGATGGATGAATGGATAAAGAAGTTGTGGTGTATGTGTAAATATATGATGGAATATAATTCAGCCATAAGAAAGAAGGAAATCTTTTTTTTTCCTGCCATTTGCAACAACATGGAGGGATCTTGAGGGCATTATGCTAAGTGAAATAGATCAGATAAAGACAAATGCGATATAATCTCTTTCTTATATGTAGAATCTGAACAAAACCAAACTCAGATACAGAGAACAAGTTGGTGGTTGCAAGAGATGGAGGGTAGGGGGTGGGCAAAATGAGTGAAGGTGGTCAAAAGGTGCAAACTTCCAGTAATACAGTAAGTAAGTTATGGGGATGTAATGTACAACATGGTGACTGTAGCTAACAATACTGTGTTGTATTTTGAAAGTTGTAAGAGAATAGATTTTAAAAGTTATAAGGAAAAAATTACAGCTATTTGTGGTGATGGATGTTCACTAGACATATTGAGGTGATCATTTCTCAATATACACCATGTCAAACTATTATGTTGTACCCCTGAAACTAACATAATGTTATTTGTCAATTAGATCTCAAAACATTTGAAATAAAATTTACAAGTTTTTGTATGTACAAAAATGCATATAAAATTGGGTCGGAATTCCTTACACAGATAATCTTTAACATTATTAAAAACTAAGTAGTAATTCATACATATATTAATGTATAGTATACATACACTGATGAGGTAGGAAAAATTATAAAAACCTTTGAAACAGGTAAAAAAATATTAAGTGTCCCGTCTGGTGTACCATTCCAGCTTATCTCAGCTTTTCATTGTTCTGGAGCTATTTTATAATTTTGTATATTGTAGAAAATTCATAATAATGAAATAATTCTTGTTTATAAAAATGCAAATGAATTGTATGCAGTGGAATTCAATTGATTCCTATCCTGAGAATAGATCTCTTTTGAAGCTGTTTATAAATCATTTTAGCAATGCTGATTGCCCAGATGCATGTGGTTCTTTGAATTCTCTTTTGAACTAATTATAGTTCAAAATGATTCCTTCATTAATTAATGGGTTAAATCAAATTTCTGATATCTACTCATTTTAGTTTGTATGAGAGTCATGATTTTACCTTAAAAAATCCTTTAACAGATGGCTACAACATTCAAACAGTACAAAATGGGATAACATGAAAAGCGAAAGTCTCCCTCCTACCCAGTTTCACCTTCGTGGACCTTATAGTCTAATGGTGAAGACAGATATTTATCACATAATGTAGTATAAATGTAAGGTTCTAATTCTGAAAAGCATGTTGAAAACGTGGAACACATTTCTGTGGAAGCAGTCATGGGGTGACCTCATCTAGACAGGACAATCTGGAAAGGCTCTTCTGAAGTACTAGCAAGTGGTCTGAGATCTAACAGTGAGTAAGGAGAACCAATGTTTATGAATGTAAAATGGGAACCAATGAAATGGTAGTTCATGGAATTGAAGGTGGATAAGTAAGGAAGTTTTAAAAAAAAGGTGGGTCATTAGGACAGATAGATTGAGAGAAAATAGAGACATTTATAAATTTGAAGTTCTGATGAAGTTAATGAAAATTGGAAGGAGAGGCTGTTATATAAGAGCCTGGGTTGTTTGACATTGAATAGAAACTTTTGAAATGGAGCAGTGGAAGGAAGTGAAAAAGTTCAAGGTATCACCATGGGAGTGGGTGGCTTGGGTAAAATGAAAGAGCTTGGAGATGAAGAAGTTAGGGACCTTTGAGGTCAGTTATTAGATTGATTGCCTATGTGGACAGTGAGGTCCCCCAGAATTTATTTATGGCAGAGCTTGGAGGTGAGTCATGTGCCTCGTCACAGGTGAATGAGGAGGAATGACCTGAGTGACGAAAAATAGGAAGAAACATGGGGAGGAACAATGGAGTGTCAGAGGATGAACTGCTTTCACTAGAGAAGGCTACAAGGCCACCGGTGCCCTTGGGGAAACCCAATTTGAATTAATTCAAGGTGGTAGAGGAGGAGTTTGGAGCCAGGATGAAATTACAGGGATTTTTGTTGATTATGGATCAGGAGTTCTATGGGTGTAGTAGAAGGTTTTGGGAAGTGGACAAAGGGTGTAAGACCAGGACATGGGCAAGCCCATGTGAGTATTTGAGGGACGGTACCCTAAAAAGTGGTTCAGGTGGTGGTTTACATATTGGATACTGATATTTCAAAGCAAGGTCTACACCAAAGTGGATTTAACTCTTAAACATTTTTTTGAGGATGGGTAGGGACTAATGAGTAGCAGCTAATGAGGTTTTTTTTGTTTTGTTTTGTTTTACATTATTATTATTTTTTTTTTTTTTTTAATTTTTTCTGAGGCCAGAGAGCAGCTAACAAAATCAGAATCCTTTTGTTTCCTGCTAGGTGAAAAACGATATCGCCTTGCTGATTTAAATTGCATTTCTTTAATTTCAAGGAGGTTGGGCATATTTTCATGTACTTTTAAAACAATTGTTTTAAGAACAATTCTCTTTTTTTAATTTGCACCAGGTCCTAGTAAATTCAGGAAATTAGCTCTTTGACATATTCATTATAAATATTTTTTCCATTAGTTATCTGTGTTTCACCTTGTTTATGGTATGTTTGTCATGTAGTGTTTTTAAAATGTATGTTCTAGATTACCATTCTTTCTTTTTTTATGATTATGGGTTTTGTGGTTCTGGGTTTCTGCTCTTTTTCCTCTAATATTATAAATAATTTTACTTGTGATTTATTCTGGATGTTTTGGGGATTCATTTTAATAGTAAAATCTTTGTTCTACCTGAATTAAATTTCGTATAAGAAAAGAGGAAGCAATCCAGCTTAATTTTCTTTCCAGATATATATTCAGTTGTCCCAATACCACTTAGCTACTGACATGAAATCTCACCTTTGTCAGAAATACAATTCCAAAATAGTTGGGCCTATTTGAGAAGAATAAGAATGTGTGAGACTGCAGGGTATACTTGGGAGGCATATCTGGGAGTGAAACAGACTAAATTCTGACTCTAGAACTTGATGTTGACCTTGGCCAAGGAACTTCTCTGGGCTCCAGTTTTCTTTCATCCTCAAAATGGGCATAATCATAGCCTTTGAGGACTATGACTGTACATGAAAGAATGCACTACAGTGGCTAGAGCCGCATAAGCAAGGAAGAGAACAGAAGAAAGGAGGTCAAAGAAGTGAGGGGTCAGGTTATTTAAGACCCTGTAGGGCATTGTGAAGACTTAGTTTTTTTCTTTGAGATGGGAAACCTCTAAGGATTTTGAACAGAGAAGTGATATGATCTAACATATTTTACAAGGCTTTTGTATTGAAATTACGCCGTGGAAGGAAGCAGGGCAGAATCCAATTGCAGTTTTGAGGAGAGGGATAATGAGGGATTAGAGCTGGATGGGAGCAGAGATTTGGGTAGGAAGTGATGGGAGGCTGGAGGGCGTTGCCATCAACTGAGATGGAAAGACTCATGAGTGGAGTAGGTTTGGAGGCAAAGATTGGGAGTTGGGAATTGATCATTAAATGTGTTAAATGTGAGAGATTTACCACATATCCAGGTATAGCTGTCAGGGAGGCAGAGTACACACTGGGAATTCAGGCGAGAGATCTGAAGTGGGGATGAAATTTGGGAGTCATCAGTATATAGACTGTATTTAATATGTTTAAAGGCATGTGGCTGAGATGCGATCACCAAGGGAGAAGAAAAGAGTTACGAGACTGAATCCAAGCACTCATCAACATTAAGACATTGAGAAGAAAGGGGGAAATCAGCAAAGAAAGCCAGGGAGTGTCCAGGAGGGCAGGAAGAAATTGACAAGTAGTGGTGTTTTAGAAGCCAAGTGGGAGTGGTCGGGGTAAAAGCCTGATTGGAGTGGGTTTAAGAGAAGGTGAGGGAAGAGAAATTGGGAGACAGTGAGTACATACAGTTCGTTTAAGAAGGTTAGATGAGAAGGAGGATGGAGGAGGAGGAGAAAGAAGAATGTATGATATTGTTGCCTGGGAGAGTCACGCATTTGTTGACCAACTACAAATATTTGAGTTGGTGTTTCCACAGGCATGTCTAGCATACCACTGTTGGTATGTGAGTTGGTTTTAAGTAGTACTTCAATACATGCTTTTACAATCTTGTCATACTTTGAGTCTACTGTGTATATGAAAATACAACTAGCATTTATAATGACATAAACAAGGGCACCTGGGTGGCTCAGTCAGTTAAGCCTCCGACTTCAGCTCAGGTCATGATCTCGCGGTCCGTGAGTTCGAGCCCCGCGTCGGGCTCTGTGCTGACAGCTCAGAGCCTGGAGCCTGTTTCCGATTCTGTGTCTTCCTCTCTCTCAGACCCTCCCCCGTTCATGCTCTGTCTCTCTCTGTCTCAAAAATAAATAAACGTTAAAAAAAATTATAATGACATAAACATAATGGTATAAGGTTCTTTTTGAAATAAATTTATCTCTTTTTTTTTCCTTCAAAGTTTTATTTAAATTCTACTTAGTTAGGGGCACCTGTGTGGCTTAATTGGTTGGGTGTCTGACTTCAGCTCACATCATGATCTCCTGGCTCATGAGTTCCAGCCTCGCATCAGGCTCTGTGCTGACAGCTCAGAAACTGGGGCCTGCTTCAAATTCTGTGTCTCCCTCTCTCTCTGCCCCTACCCCACTGGTGCCCTGTTTGTCTTTCTCTCTCTCTCTCTCTCAAAAATAAATAAAACAAAAAATTTAAATTCTAGTTAGTTAAACACACAGTGCAATATTGGTTTCAGGAATAGGATTCCTGAATTCTATTATATTTTATTCTGTTCCTAAATACAATACCCAGTGCTCATCATAACAAATGTCCTCCTTAAAACTCATCATCCTCCTGGCCCATCCCCCACCCACCTGCCTCCATTAACCCTCAGTTTGTTCTCTATCTTTAATAGTCTCTTAGGGCACCTGGGTGGCTCAGTTGGTTAAGCATCCGACTTTAGCTCAGGTTATGATCTTGCGGTCCTGTTCATGAGTTCGAGCCCTGCATCGGGCTCTGTGCTGTTGGCTCAGAGCCTGGAGCCTGCTTCAGATTCTGTCTCTCTCTGCCCCTCCCCCACTCATATGCGTGCGCTCTCTCTCTTTCAAAAGTAAACATTAAAAAAAAGAGTTTCTTATGGTTTATTTACCTCTCTTTTTTTCCCCTCCCATATGTTCACCTATTCCTTCCTTCCTTCCTTCCTTCCTTCCTTCCTTCCTTCCTTCCTTCCTTCCTTCCTTCCTTCCTAGAGAGAGCATGACCATGAGATCATGACCTGAACCAAAATCAAGAGTTGGACACTTAACCAGCTGAGCCACACAGGTGCCCCAAGATTTCATTCTTTTTGATGGCTGAATAATATTCAATTATATGTATATGTGTGTGTATGTATACATACACATCTTCTTTATCCATTCATCAGTTGGTGGACATTTGGGCTCTTTCCATACTTTGGCTATTGTTGATAATGCCGCTATAAACATCAGGGTGCATGTGTCCCTTTGAATTTGTATTTTTGTATCCTTTAGGTAAATACCTAGTAGTGTAATTGCTATATCATAGGGTACAGTAAAACCTTGGTTTGTGAGCACAGTTCATTCTGGAAACATGCTTGTAATCTAAAGCATTTGTATATCAAAGTGAATTTCCCTATAAGAAATAATGGAAACTCAGATGATTCGTTCCATAACCCAAAAGTATTCATATAAAAATGATTACAATACTGTAATGTAATACAAAATAATAAAGAAAATACAAAATGTAAAGAAAAGTAAACAAATTAACCTGTACTTACCTTTGAAAACCTTCATGGCTGGTTTTTGATGGGAAGACAAGAGATGGGAGGGTTATTATGTAGGACGACTTTCACTATCACTAATGGAATCACTGCTATCTATTGGCTCAATGGAATCTTTTTCTTTTCGTGCAACTTTAACAAGGAACCAATCTAATGACACTAGCTTTTGCCTCCTTTTGAGGATTTCATGGAAATGTGACATTGCATTGTCTTTAAAGAGATTCATCGCTCACACTGCTACATCCTTATTTGGGTGGTGCTTTTCTACAAAATTTTGCACTGCTTCCCATATTTGACACATCTTCCTAATCTCATTTGAAGTGAGGGATTCCTCCACCTTTTCTCCTCCTCCTCTGCAGACGAGATGCAGACATACACTTCTTATAAGATCTTGCAATTTTGGCCACTTGCGTACCTCATTTGTACTTCTCCATGACTTCCTTCTCAACTTCCCCCGTAATTATCTCCTTCTTCTTAGTACCTTTCTTTTCAACCTTTCTCTGCCTGGGGGCCATTGTATACATTGAGTACAGTACAGTATTAATAGACTCTTGTCATATACTATATTTAATGTAACTGGCAATAAGCAAAGGTTCTATGTCTGCAGGCATCCTGACCTAGAACGAAGCGAAGCATTCCTAAGTTTACTCTTGTATGGAAAAACAAAGGACCGTCCAAAGGTGCATAGGTGCTTTGAATGACAAAGTACTGACTAGCGCCAGTTGCAGGCACCTTCCAATGTTCTGATTTCTAACAAACACCACAGCCTGAGACCGAACATCCAAGTATGGGAGAGAGAAGCATCCTGCAGCAAGCGAGCGAGAGAAGAACCATTAATTCTGTTGTGATCATGTGACATTTGGCATCACGTACTACTCCTATTGCAAGACATTGCTTGCTTATCAAGTTAAAATTTATTAGACATGTTTGCTCATCTTGTGGAACGCTTGTAGGACAGGTTACTTGCAATCCAAGGTTTTACTGTAATTCCATTTTTAATGTTTTGAGGAACCTCCAGACTCTTCTCCAGAGGGACTGCCCCATTTTGCATTCCCACCAACAATACAAGAGGGTTCTCTTTCTCCCCATCCTTGCCAACACCTGTTGTTTCTGATGTTGTTAATTTTAGGCATTCTGACAGGTGTGAAGTGCTATGTCAGCATGGTTTTGATTAGTATTTCCTTGATGATGAGTGATGTTGAGCATCTTTTCATGTAGTTGTGAGCCATCTGGATACTTTTGGAAAAGTATCTTCATGTCCTCTGCACATTTCTTCACTGGATTATTTGTTTTTTGGGTGTTGAGTTTGATAAGTTCTTTATAGATTTTGGATACTAACAGTTTATCAGATATGTCATTTGCAAATATCTTCTCCCATTCTGTAGGTTGCCTTTTAGTTTTGTTGGTTGTTTCCTTTGCTGTGCAGAAGCTTTTTATCTTGATGAAGTCCCAATAGTTCATTTTTGCTTTTTTTCCTTCTGCCTCTGGTGATGTGTCTAGTAAGAATTTTCTCCAGCTGAGGTCACAGAGAGGTTGCTCTCTGTATTCTCCTCTAGGATTTTGATGGTTTCCTGCCTCACATTTAGGTGTTTCATCCATTTTGAATTTATTTTTGTGTATGGTGAAAAGAAAGTGGTCCAGGTTCATTCTTTTGCATGTTGCTGTCCAGTTTTCCCAGCACCATTTGTTGAACAGACTTTTTCTCATTGGATATTCTTTCCTATTTGTCAAAGGTTAACTTACAATATAGTGCTAGGTTTATTTCTGGGTTTTCTTCTGTTCTGTTGATCTATGTGTCCATTGTTGTGCCAGTACCATATTGTTTTGTTTACTACAGCTTTGTAATATAACTTGAAGTCTGGAATTGTGATTCCTTTAACTTTGCTTTTTTTTTTTTTTTGTCTTTTTTTTCAAGATTGCTTTGGCTCTTCGGGGTCTTTTGTGGTTCCATACAAATTTTAGAATTGTTTGTTCTAGTTCCTGGAAAAATGTTGATGGTATTTTAATGGGGATTGCATTAAATGTGTAGATTGCTTTGGGTGGTATAGACATTAACAATGTTTGTTCTTCCAGTCCATGAGCATGGAATGCTTTCCCATTTCTTTGTGTCGTCTTCAGTTTCTTTCATAAGTGTTCTGTAGTTTCCAAAGTACAGATCTTTTACCTCTTTGGTTAGGTTTATTCCTAGGTATCTAATTGTTTTAGGTGCAATTGCAAATGGGATCTGTTCCTTGATTTCTTTTTATGCAGCTTCATTATTGGTGTATAGAAATGCAACAGATTTCAGCATGTTCAATATGTCCTGCTCTTCCCTTCTGTCCTGCCAAGTTTCTGTGGAAAGATCTGCTGTGAATCTGATCTGTCTTGTCTTGTAGGTTAAGGACTTTCTTCCCTTGCTGCTTTCATGATTCTTACCTTGTCTGTGTATTTTGTGAATTTGACTATGGTATGACTTGGTAATGGCTGGGTTTTTTGAACCTAATGGGAGTTGGATTTGGTGTCTGCTTCCTTCTCCAGATTAGGGAAGTTTTCAGCTTTAATTTGCTTAAATAAACCTTCTGCCTCTCTCTTAATCTTCTGGGATTCCTATGATATGAATGTTATGTTGTTTTAATATGTTGCTGAGTTCCCTGAGTGTACCTTTGTGATCCTTTGTTTCCTTTTCTTTTCAGCTTCATTATTTTTCATAATTTTGTCTTCTGTATCACTAATTCATTCCTCTATTTGTCCATCTTTACTATTATGGCATCCATTTTGGTTTGCATCTCAGTTATAGAATTTTTCATTTTGGCCTGACTAGATTTTATCTCTTTTATCTCTGCAATAAGGGATTCTCTAGAGTATTCTATGCTTTTTTTTTCAATCCCAGCTAGAATCTTTATAATTGTTTTAAATTTTAGTTCAGCCGTCTTCCTTGTATCTGTATTGATTAAATCCCTGGCCATTATTTCTTCCTGTTCTTTCCTTTGTGGTGAATTCTTCTGTCTTGTCATTTTGGAGGGAAAAAATAAAAATAAAAATAAAATAAAATAAAATAAAATAAAATAAAATAAAATAAAATAAAATAAAATAAAATAAAATTTTAAAAAATTTAAAAAATAATAAAGGAAGCTGAATCCTGATATGTTTTGGTCTGGTTGTTAAGAGAAACTTAATAGAAAAAAAATGGAAACAAAAAACATAAACAATTAAAAATTAAAAAAATAATAAAATAAAATTAAAAAAAATTGCTCTTTCTGTAACCAAGAAAAAACAAAACCAGAAACACATATGAAAAAAACCAAAGGAAGCTAGATCCAGTTTCCCCTAGAGCTGAAGCTTTGCAGCACCCTATGATTAGTAGACTTAATGTGTGGAAGGGATTTGTGCTGGTCCTCTGGGGGAGCAGCCTGGCTGCTCTGATTTTCAGGCTAACTTGCCCTACCGGAGATAGGCTTAGAGGGTGCAGGGAGATGGGGCTTGGTGTAGTGGCTCTCTTGTCCACTTGGTGGCGCTGTTTAGCTCACTGAGGTCTGTTAGCGCTGGTTCACTAGGGTTGAAATGGCTTCAGCCTGTTCTCTAGTCTCCAGAGCTGGAAGTTTGTGCACTCAAAGACATGTAATCAGTCACCTCTCCTGTGTCCCGGGCTTCCATCAGAGACCCTCCTTTACCCTGTCTGTGTCTCAGCTGTCTGTCTGTCAGGCAGCACCACCCACCTGGGTTTTACTTCAGGTGTGGCTGTGTTTCTGAACCCTGTGCTTTAGGGAACCCCTGGCTTTGACCCACACTAATCCTCTGGGGAGGGTCTCACTGTGCTGTGGTTGGTGCCAGCTTGTCCCAAGAACCAGTCGTGAGACTGCCCGGTGGCAGCAGCTTGGAGTTTATGGTAAATTGCAACACACTGCCTTTGTTGCCCTCAGCTGGCATCTTTGTTCCTATATTGGTGACAGGGCAGCTCAGTGGTGCCTACTGGGTCTTTTGCCCAGGGAGAGGCCATATCACCTCTACCAAATGCACTCCAAGCAGGGGAACTGCTTCTCCCGGAGGAAAGACCCAGGGGTCCTCAGACCATGCTGTCTGTTCCCAGGGCTCTGTCCTGCTGCCTTGTTGGAGCACCACCAGGGACTGACCTCCGAAACTTCAGATTCTGTGCTCTCCTGTTTATAAAAAATGGTGGTATTGAAACCCTCTCCTGCCCGCGCCCCCCCCTTCTCACCCCCCGTCAGTGGTTTTGGGAAACAATTTTCTTGGGCAATCCCTGCGTGTGTTTTCACTCTTTTTTTTTTTTTCTTTACTCTTAGCTCACCTCTCAGGGATCCCTCCCCACTGCAGAGCCTGCTGCTCTTTTCTCCCACAAAGCAATTCTCCGCAGTCCTACCTAATGGGGTCATTTTTCCTGTTTGTAGAAGTGCAGCTTTGTTCTCTAAGACTTCCAGTCGATTTCTTGGGTGTGCAGAATGATTTGATATTTATCTAGCTATTCGCAGGGAGGACACAAGCTTAGGGTCACCCTATTCTTCTGCCATCTTAATCCTCCTCTGAAATAACTGTATTTCAGTAGAACAGGTAAATCGAGGGTGCCTGGCTGGCTCAGTTGGAAGAGCATGCAACCTTTTTTTTTTTTTTAATTTTTAATGTCATTTATTTATTTTTTTAATTTTATTTTTGAGAGAGATAGAGAGCGAGCATGCGTGAATGGGGTAGGGGCAGAGAGAGAGAGGGAGACACAGAATCCAAAGCAGGCTCCAAGCTCTGAGCTGTCAGCACAGAGCCCGACGTGGGGCTCAAACCCACGAACTGCAAGATCATGACCTGAGCCGAAGTCAGACACTTAACTGACTGAACCATTCAGGTGCTCCAGCATGCAATTCTTGATCTTGGAGATCTTTGAGCCTCATGTTGGGTGTAGAGATTACTAAAAATAAATAAATAAATAAGTAAGTAAATAAATAAATAAACTAAAAAAAAGGGGGGGGGGAAGGTGAATCAATTTAACGAAAAATGTTAAAAGCAATACAGGGGGACCTGGCTAGCTTAGCCAGGAGAGCATGACTCTGCAAATCGGGGTTGTGAGTTCAAGCCCCAAACTGGGTGTAGAGATTACTTAAGTAAGTAAGTTAATTAATTAATTAATTAATTTTTAAAAAGTAGCGTAGGTAGTTTATAGATATGGTAAGTTTACACAAATAATTTAAGCTTAGGAAACACGTGCTTAGGAAATTCAAGGACCTTTATAATCTAGCTCCTTACCTGACTGAAGTCACACTTTTCTTTCTCAAATCCTCCTAGAGCACCTCTCTCATCACTATTATTCACATCTTGACTGCTCATAATACGTCTTCTCTGAATCCTCTATTTTGACACGGGACTATATTTTTATTTGTTTATATAGTGTGTCATTTGTGTGTTTTATTTTCTCAATGAAAATTTCGGTTACCTGCCCAAGCACATGCACATTCACATAAACACACACACACACACACACACACACACACGCACGCACACTGCTTTTTGGAAGTTCATTTGCTGTGGGACCTGCTAGAATCATTGTAAGGTTGGGTCTGTGGGAAGGTTGGAAAGCCAGACCTAGGCTAGTGTCTAGTAAGTTGGGACCTAAGCTTCTGTAATGGCTGATCCAGGCTGGGAGAGCCAGGTAGTTCCAGGCACAATGTCCAAAAGTTACAACAATTCTGGAACAAGCTCAGGTAGTTGTCAGGATAAGGGGATCAGCCCTGGTGATGAGAGTATGGCAGCAGGTTACTTCCAGGTAACCGTCCTTGGGTAGTCAGGAAAGGGCAACTGGGAAAGCCAGGGGATCTGCACATGCTTACTTAGATCAGCACCTACCTGTTCGGTTACTGGGTGGCCCTGGGAAGGAGGCCCGCCAGACTCACTGAGTGCCAGGGTCTCCCATAACTACTGAAGTGGACTCCTGGTTTTTAAAGGCTTATTTTAACCAAATATATCTGGGTTTGAATCCTAGCTTCCTCTAGCTACATAACCTCACTTTCTCCTCCATAAAATGATAATAATAATTTCTAATAATTATTAAATAATTAAACTGATTGCATGTGAAGAGAACCTAATATAATAATGAATAACGATCGTAATACTTTTATTATTAACGTAGTTGAAAGAAAGTGGAAAATCCTAACAGAGAGACTAGTGAGTAACTAGGTAATGGCTTTACCAGAATTAAACTAAACTACTGTATTATCTTAAATCATTGGTGGAATGAGCTGGTGTTGTAAATCAATATGGCAGTCATCCAATAGCATGAAGGGGTTGTATTATTTCTAACGTAAATTGGACCTATGGTGTCTTGGATGAGGTTCCACTGCTGTATTCAGAATGTTATATCACTTCCGAGTACTTTTTTCTAGTTTAAAAAATAATGTATAGAAATTAAAGAGGACCCAGCCCATAAGTTACTGTGTTTTTTAAATTTGTTTAACAAGTACTTATTGAATGACTATCCAATAAAGGAATTATGCCAACAGGTCCTGAAGAGAGGGGATGAATAAGACCAGAACTGTCTCTGCTGTTTTAGAGCCAAATACACAACTCATGTCTGGTTAGTGAATTGATTGTGATGCATGCTAAATGAAGCAGGGGATGCTAAGAATGCATCAATAAGGAGATCTGACCTAATCTAGGTTGTCAGGGTGTTTAAAATGAGATCTGAAAGATAAATAGAAGTGAGTTGGGTAAAGCAGGGGTGGGGGTGGGGGGAGAGCATTTCAGGAAGAGCATATGCTAAGGCACTGGGGTTGAAGGACCATGGATTTCCCAGGACTAAAATATATTTAATGTGGCTGCAGTGCAGAGAAGAATCTGTGTTGCAGAATGTGACTGTGAGGTGGATGAAGGGCAGTAATACCCTCTGGGTGATATTAAAGAGTTTGGAATTTGCTTTGTGAAAATGTGGGAAGCTAATGTCCATTGGTGAAATGAACTCAGAGATCACTCTGGCAGCTGTGTGGAAGGAGGTGGGGAGCAGTGTCAGAATGGAGAGAGATCAGGTAGGAAGTGTTCAGGTAGTGCAGTGTTCCAGTGAAGACATGATGGGGTGCACCCTGGGGAGTAGCAGCAGAGGCAAAGAGGGAGAGCAATCTGAGATATTTATAATAGCTCCCTTGGGAATAGAGGCTACTTTTGCCAGAGAAGAGAAGGCAGAGATTTTATTTTTAGAGCGAAGAGGATATTGGCTGATTGTCTGCACAGAGAAGGAAAGAAGAAAGTATCTTACAATTTAATGAGGGAGAATTTGGGATCACTTCTTATAGTAACAGACCTGCCACATAGAAACTGTATAATTTTTAAATGAGGGGCTTTTAAAGTAAGATAGAGAGATCCATCCTGGAGGCAAGAAGATGAATCCAAGGACCTCTTGAACTATTTTCTGTTTCACAACTTATTATTCCACAGTACATTTGCCCTAGTGCATCTGTCACGAATACTAGGATATATTTTTATTTAAAAATAGTCCCAAGCTTGAGTACTGAGTATTCCCAGAAGTGTTCCTGGAGCACTTACCCATTTTATCAGTGTGAGAAAGAGAGAAGCAGATCTGGACAGCCAGGAACAGCCCTGGAGCACATAGCGAAGCCCTGGCCTTATGTTACACACAAACAACAATGCCAGACAAGGCCCCTCTGTGACTGTGGTGGGTCAAGACAAAACAAGACCACTCGATAATTATGTCTGAGCATAGGCAAAGGCAGGAACAATGTCTAAACCACAAAAGTGGCCAGACGTTTCCCATATCCTGGCTGATAGGAATGGCTCCTGCTTCTTCACCAATGACAGCTTTAGACTCATCTAGACTTACCTTCTAGATAAGAATAATGGAGGCCCCCCCTCACAGAATTACCCACATCCTGGTAACATCCAGTCCAGGGCAAAGTCCTGCTTTCTTGACCTCTCCCCCGTATCACCGAACTAACATAAGCCCAGATCTCTAATACTGCCTGTTGGTGAGTTGCCCTATGGTCCCCCACAGGTGTGATCTCCATTATTGCAACAAGTCAAGAAACCCAACTTTTTCAGCTATCGCTGTTTCCACTGGTCTTTAGCTCAAAAGCATTAATAAGCATAAGGAACAGTCGGTGAGATCTGTACTTTTTTCCCACCCCTTTGCTATTGGAATGAAATGTTCAAATTTTTTTTCTTTAAAAATTTTTTTTTAACGTTTATTTATTTTTGAGAGAGAGACAGAGCGTGAGCAGAGGAGGGGCAGAGAGAAGGAGACACAGAATCCCAAGCAGGCTCCAGGCTTTCAGCGCAGAGCCTGAATTACTAAGTCAGGAGACAGACGCTTAACTAGCTGAACCACCCATGCTCCCCAAAATGTTCAGATTTTCTATATTCTGCCATATCACATAGCTGGTATCTTCTAATTTCATATGTGGTGTCTTGATACCTATAAGGTCATAGCATTCTAGCCAGGTTCTTTGTTAAAACATTGGAGCCCACTTCTTTGTCTTTTTACATCACCAAGTTCTATGTCAGAAGAAACATAATCATTGACAGAAATCTTTGGCTTTCTTGTTACCATCTTGCATATGGACAGTTATGCAAATTACGACACGAAAAGTGTCACAGTCTTAACTCAAGCCAAATCATACCGCTTGTTCCTTCTAATGAGGCTTTCCTGTTTGCAGCAAATGTGGCTCTTTTGTGTTGAAGATTCTTAGTTTTTCCACATCTGTGAGAGAATTCCCACAGGAACTTTGATCCCATATATTCATGGATGAGTATTCATGGGTGATGCTAATGGTTCATGACGCGTACAGGGACAGACTGTCTTCTGGAACGTTGCTTTCTCTCTCAGCTAATTCCTTGTACAGGACATAGTACTCAGCAACATCATGTACACAGTAGTTTCGTGACACTCTTGGGGGAGTTGGACTGTTTGTAAGTTCCGACACTCAATGGCTCTCGGTGTTTGAGGGCTGTTGCTGTGGGTATACATGCTGCAGTGTTACCCACGAACCTTATTTCACAGTTACATAACCCTCACTGCACTTGTATTGCATGCTAGTTGAAATATAAAACGAAATATAAAAGTTGAAATAAAAATCAAATGAAAGCAATCTTTGTTTCCATGCATTTTGAGTCTGTTTGTCGAGTTAAAGGGACCATATATGCATTCCCTTTCTTTAAGGACCATATACTTTTCTTTAAGTCAGTGCACCGTCCATCCACGCCTCTAACTTTCTGGGTGGAGGGCTTCCCTTTGTGAGGGAAGCGGGCTGAGTGAAGGAGGCAGCAGGGGATTGTTCCGTGGCATTGGCTCCTAGATAATCATTTTACCATTCTTTGGGGATCAGAATGAGGAGAAGGTCTCAGGAAGAACAGTTTTTTGCAGCTGAAACTATTATCACTTCCTCCTACATAATATTTCAAATCTTGAGTCCTCTTAAGATGTCACCCCATTTTGATACTAATAGGGAAGAGAGCGAACCAGGAATATGGGAAATGGGTAGAAAATGGTCAAGATTTGAGTGTCTTCTAGGAAATGATTTCTATTATATTTCATGAGAAAGTGTAAACATTATCCTAAGTGAAATAATTTAAGCCTTTTGAATAGTTTTGAATAGATATTAAATGTATTTGTTAAATTGCTTACGATTCATTAATTCTTAAGTATTAAATGTCAACCAATAAAAAGTTACTGTTTTTAGAGTTTATTTTGAGAGAGAAAGTGTGTGTGTGTGTGTGTGTGTGTGTGTGTGTGTGTGTGTGTGAGTGAGAGAGAGAGAGAGAGAGAGAGAGAGAGAGAGAGAGAGAATCTTAAGCAGGCCCCACACTGTCAGCACAGAGCCTGACGAGGGGCTCGATCTTATGAACTGCGAGATCATGACCTGAGCTGAAACCAAGAATTGACGCTTATCTAGCTGAGCCACCCAGGTGCCCCAAAAGTTACTTTTAAATTACTAAATCTGATCTTTCAAGAGGGATTGGTTTTATAATCTGGAAAGTTCATTTTTCTTTACTAATGAAAAAATCATTGAAGGCTTTCTTCTGGAATAGTTTCATAAAGAAGAGGAAAGGACATGGGGCGCCTGGGTGGCGCAGTCGGTTGAGCGTCCGACTTCAGCCAGGTCACGATCTCCCGGTCCGTGAGTTCGAGCCCCGCGTCAGGCTCTGGGCGGATGGCTCGGAGCCTGGAGCCTGCTTCCGATTCTGTGTCTCCCTCTCTCTCTGCCCCTCCCCCGTTCATGCTCTGTCTCTCTCTGTCCCAAAAATAAATAAAAACGTTGAAAAAAAAATTAAAAAAAAAAAAAAGAAGAGGAAAGGACAAATATCCAGAGTTTTAAATATTCTCGTGTTAAAAAGGTTATTTTAACAAAATACTTTATTTTATACATTTATAGATGAAATACTTTATTTTTAAAGTTTATTTATTTATTTTGAGAAAGAGATAGCGCAAGTGAAGGAGGGACAGAGAGAGAGAGGGAGGGAGAGAATCCCAAGCAGGCTCAGCACCACCGGTGCTCGAATCTGTGGAGCTGTGAGATCATAACCTGAGCTGAAATCAAGAGTCAGAAGCTTAACCAACCGAGCCACCCAGGTGCCCCAATGAAATACTCTTAAACTAGTTTCTATTTTTGTCTCATCTTTTAAAATTATTTTTTCTTTTGTTTGTACTAAAGTTATAACCTCTCTTATTTTGAAACAATTTTAAATTTATAGAAAAGTTGCAAAAGTAGTAAAAAGATCCATAGAGTTCTGTATGGTCTTTATCCACATTGTTAGCATTCTCTTTCTTTCTCTCTGTCACTCTTTACACACACACACACACACACACGCCCACATGCACACACACACATACACAAACATGCAGTATATATACTTACATACTGCTTGTGGGGTTTTTTTTTCTTAACTACTTGAAAATGTGTTGCATACATGATGCCCTATAACCCCTTCATATTTAGACTGTATTTACCATACAAAAATCAAAATTATGAAATTGACATTTATCTAACATTATCATCTAATCCATAGATCCCATTCAAAGTTTGCCTATTTCCTCCAAAATTTCCTTTATGGGTCCAAGAATCAATCCAGGATCATGCATTGCGTTTAGTTGTCTCTCCAGCATGGAACAATTTCTAAATTGTTCTCTCATGAAATTGACATTTTTGAGGAATAAATGCCACTTACATTGCACAGTCTCTCTTATTTGAGGCTGCCTGATATTTCCTCATAATTCATGCATTTGGGGCAAAATTATCTTTTTTAATTTCTGTTTTTGTATGTGTCACATAATATAGATAATTTATCAGAAAAGCAGCACATGTGTAAATTTATAAACAAATAAATGGAGGTGCATGCACAGAATGTTGCTACTCATGGTGACGGATGAAAATAAAGAGTTGGAGGCCACTGTGCTAAGTGATAGTGAGGGTAACCAGCCACAATCTAGAAGAGAATGAACATTTTTAATTTGGGACTGGGGGAGCCCAGAAGCCTTGAGCCCATGAATTATCCTGGTTCTGGATTAAGACCATACAAAAAAAAATTTTTTTAATGTGAAATTTATTGGCAAATTGGTTTCCATACAACACCCAGTGCTCATCCCATCAGGTGCCCTCCTCAATGCCCATCACCCACTTTCCCCTCCCTCCCAGCCCCCATCAACCCTCAGTTTATTTTCAGTTTTTAAGAGTCTCTTATGGTTTGCCTCCCTCCCTAACTTTTTTTTCCCCTTCCCCTCCCCAATGAAGACCATACAAAATTTTAAGCCTCGTATCTTTCTGTGATCAAAGGCTTTCCTCTAATTCTAAACTTGTGATATAGAAATTTAAAAACCTATGCTTTCCATTTATTAAGATACTTGCTTTTAATGGCTGTCATAGTTGAAAAAGTTCTTCCAACATATTGTAAACCCCAATACAAAAAGTGTATCTTTGAGTATGGTTTCCAAACTGTAAAACTCATCTTTCAAAACTAATAAAAAATTACATAAATTAGGGGGCACCTGGGTGGCTCAGTGGGTTAAGTGTATGACTTTGGCTCAGGTCATGATCTCCGGGTTCGTGGGTTCAAGCCCCACAATGGGCTCTGTGCTGACAGCTCGGAGCCTGGATCCTGCTTTGGATTCTGTGTCTCTTTCTCTCTCTGCCCCTCCCCTGCTGCACACACTCTCTCTCTCTCAAAAATAAATAAACATTAAAAAATTTACATAAATAAAGTAAAATAAATCTTACAATTAAAAAAACATATTAACATAGGATGCATATATAGGTTCTAAGTATACCTGTGCAACCTCATGTTTGTTTTTACAGGTGATGACAAGGGTCCCTTTTCTGAATATTCTTTCATCCTAACCCTACATAAAAGGCACACTCACCATTGCTCAGGAAGTCAGGACTTTGGAAGTTACTCTCTGTGATCTCCTTATTTGTTGCAAATAACCTTTCCTTTTTGTGACCACTCCACCTGGTCTGGTCTCTATTTGTGACTCACCAAAGAGCAAACTCAAGTTAGTTACGTTAGTTACGTTGTAAGGTAGGTTGTCTCTTCGATTAATGAATGTATGTCTTGTTTTCTCAGTCAGGTTGGAAATGCCTCAAGACAAAACAAAGAACTTAGGTTTTGGTTAAAGAAATACATAAATATTTTTGTTAAGACAAAATTATCTATTTGAGGTTTATAATTAAGAAAAAAATTAACATGTAGGTTTTACACGCACTGGAAAAATTTTAACAAGTTGAAACAATTTTCCAGGTTTCTTTAAGTGTGCCTGTATTAGAGTTTTTATAGGCCATAAAAGTTTTGGCAACAATAGTATGCAATGATGGGAACACTTTCAAACTTCTGCTTTCAAAATGCTCTCTCCATTGCATAAATGTCTTTGAAGAAGTAATTTATTTTCTCACTTATTGTTAGAGCGAATGTTTTGTGGTACGTTGAATTTTTATGTCCCCCAACTGCCCCCATAGCAAAAGTCAGCACGTTGGAATCACTTGATTTTGTTGTCGTTAGAGGAAAATAAAGAACTCATCTTTAAGTCAGCCAACTCTTTTAAGGATTTTGCCAGTCTAGACCTGCAGTTCTCTGTGTGATTGTTTCACTGGATGCTGTCGGTGTGCAGTTCACAGCCCTTTCCACTGTGTTGGTGACTGAGAAGTCATTCTCTAGGTATTTCATTCAGTGGAAGGACGCCTCACCCAAGGTCACACCCCCTCCCAGGGGGCAGCTCTCATCAAAAGACTGGTCCAAGCTGGATGTAAAGGCTCAGCTGGCTTGCTGGTAACTAAATTTAATTTCTCCCTCTGCTCAATATTGCCTTCTGCACTTCCCCATAGTTGATTTTTTTTTTAATGTTTATTTTTATTTTTGAGAGAGAGAGAAAGAGAAGCGTGCACGAGTGGGGGAAGGGCAGAGAGAGAGGGAGAGACAGAATCCGAAACAGGCTCCAGGCTCTGAGCTGTCAGCACAGAGCCCAACGCAGGGCATGACCTGAGCCAAAGTCAGATGCTTAACTGACTGAGCCACCCAGGCGCCTCCCCTATAGTTGATCTTGAGGGCACTCTCCAGTAAAAATTTCTATATGTTATTCTTCTCACAAGGGAATCTGATCTAAGAAAAGTACTCTCCATGAAGGAGTGCAAAGAGTCCCCTATATTTTCAAATGTCTAGTTTTTATAAAGCCAACCTCCCGTATGAAATATCCTGCACTTTGCTCTCTTATAGCTTCACCATCTTTGCTGCAGCAGCTTGCCTGTGAAAGATAGAGGGAATGCATTTCACGTGCATTGCTTTATACTTTTTTTTTTGGAGAATTTAAAAAATCCCAATTCAAATAGTTGCCTGAAACATTCTAAACATCATAATTTTTCTAAAGGAAATTATTTATTATTGAGGGAAACTATCATCTGGTCCTTTTTTAATTTTTATTTATTTATTTTTTATTGTATTTTATTTTATTTATTTTAATGTTTATTTTATTATTTTTGAGACAGAGAGAGACAGAGCATGAACGGGGGAGGGGCAGAGAGAGAGGGAGACACAGAATCGGAAGCAGGCTCCAGGCTCTGAGCCATCAGCCCAGAGCCCGACGCGGGGCTCCAACTCACCGACCGCGAGATCGTGACCTGAGCTGAAGTCGGACGCTCAATTGACTGAGCCACCCAGGCGCCCCTGGTCCTTTTTTTAGTAGCTCACACTAGAAAAGTGCACTTCACGTGTTTTATTATTGGAAACAGGATCCAGAAAATACCATAGCTGAAAAGATATTAGAAGCATCAGCGTTTCGTCGAAATATATAGCAAACCTTCAACACTACGTAATTTGTTCTAACATTTGTTTTTTCACTCTTCTATAATGCTTTCCATATATCATTCAACACTATTTGCTGACAAAGATACACATTTTAGGTTTCACCACATGCTTTTTGTTTTGTTTTGTTATGTTTCAGTCATTTCAACTGTGTCGGAAAGAACCTGTGTTTCCCCATTGGATGTGGCTGTGCCTTTTACCTTTGCTTGGAAATGAGAAGCCTCAAAAGAAGCTTCTAAATATTTATTACCACATTTCACGACACTTTGTAAAATTCTACCTTTAGTGTTGCATGACTTTATCAGTCTCCGAAAAATTGCAATGGCTTTTCTTCAGGTTTGAGATGCTTAGTTTTAATGTATCCCACTGATCTTGATGGTATCATGCTACCATTTGCTACTTCTATTTCTGGCAACATGACAAACCAGGTTATCCAGAAAGCTTCCTGCTATAAAACACTCGCGCATGCTAGATAAAACAGAAAACAATGTCATTTTTAAATATGTAGCCGAGTGAGAAAGCATGTGAGGAAATGCCCAATGGGCAGAAAGTGAAGTACAAATTGAAAACCAGAGCCAAATCTCACTGAATGGTGCTTTGGCAGGCTGGGGAGTGGGATCAGGAGAGAGCGATGGAAGTCTTGTTTCTGTCTTAGTGCCTACACAAGAATAGAAGATAATGTCTTGGGGTCTCAAGAGTTTAAAAATTGCATTTGAGACCCCCCGTGGACAGCTGGGACCTTTGAAGATTCACCTGGAAAAACAGTCTACCCACTCACTGCTGCTGAATAGTGTCTGAAAGACGTTTGTATGTCTTCATTTGGATTTTAGATAGAAAAAGTCTTTAATGAAAATTCATAATTATATCCCTATCTTCACCCAGAGTTGGGATTAAGATATTCCTAGTTGTAGGGTTCTGGGAACTCTTGAGGGAATACGTGAACATGGCCTGGGCACGTGAAAACCCTGAGCATTTGACAAAGTAAAATGTAAAGCTTCTCTGGAGGAACACCTTCAATCCAGATAGTACACGATTCCCACCCATAGCGTCCTGAAGCATCCCAAAGAATTCACAATACAAAATTACAAAGCGCATAAGAAAACAATATGCCACTTGGGGCGCCTGGGTGGCTCAGTCAGTTAAGCATCCGACCTAGGCTCAGGTCATGATCCCATGGCTCGCGAGTTCGAGCCCCATGTCAGGCTCTATGCTGATAGCTCAGAACTAGAGCCTACTTCAGATTCTGCCTCCCTGTCTCTCTGCCCCTCCACCACTTGGGCGCGTGCGCTCTCTCAAATATAAATAAACATTAAAAAATTGTAAAAAAAAAAAAAAAAAAGGAAAAAAAAGAAAACAATATACCACCATTGCAAGTCAGCATACACAATAAGCAGCAGTAATATACTGTCAAGAACCTCAGATAAGAGAACTGCTGAACAGTAAAGATAAAATAAGCATGCTTAAAATAGTTCAGGATGTAACCAGAGTCAAAACTATGAGAAAGAAGCAGACACCATGAAAAAGACCAAGAAGATTGGAAAAAAGAAACAAATGCAACCAAATAGAACTTTTAGAAATAAAAAATACAGTCAGTGACATTAAAAACTCAGTGGACAGATTGAACAGTAGATTGGTCCCAGCTGAAGACAGATTTAATACACTGGAAGACAGAAATGATGCAGTTATTTCGTTTTGCCTTTGGACATTGCACCTTTCCCATCTGGCTGCTTCTCTGAAGCAAGCGAAAGCCTGTTTTCAGTTAGTTCCCCATCCCTTGTTCTGCTTTAGTGTGCAAATCTTATGCATTCTGACTCCTTTCCCTCTTAGTCTCTGTTGCTGTGAGTGGACCATTTTATCAGAGATATTCCCGCATGTGCCATACTTTGATACTCTAAATGAATCTGCTTCCTTATTGATAAAGTTTTTGTAATATTGGAAGAAGCTGCATTTAAAAATTTTTTTTAACATTTATTTATTTTTTGACAGAGAGAGAGACAGAGACAGAGCATGAGTGGGGGAGGGGCAGAGAGAGAATCTGAAGCAGGTTCCAGGCTCTGAGTTGTCAGCACAGAGCCCTACACAACCCACAAACTGTGAGATCATGACCTGAGCCGAAGTCGGATGCTTAACCAACTGAGCCACCCAGGTGCCCCAGAAGCTTCATTTTAGATCACTGAGCCAGGATTGGTCAGCCTGGAGGAAAATAAGAAAATTACAGATAGGCAAATAGTCCTGATATTTAAAAAGCCCATAAAACAGATAATCTGAATTTGCTCGCTATCCTGAAATAATTTTAAACAATTTTAAACAATTTAACTAAAATAATTTTATTTAATTTTTTTTTTTCAACGTTTATTTATTTTTGGGACAGAGAGAGACAGAGCATGAACGGGGGAGGGGCAGAGAGAGAGGGAGACACAGAATCGGAAACAGGCTCCAGGCTCTGAGCCATCAGCCCAGAGCCTGACGCGGGGCTCGAACTCACGGACCGCGAGATCGTGACCTGGCTGAAGTCGGACGCTTAACCGACTGCGCCACCCAGGCGCCCCAAACTAAAATAATTTTAAACAATTATACTATTATATTAACAATTAAAAAGCTCTTAGGAATTAACCTTGTTTCAAAAGAGCAAGTTATCTGTCTAGTTAATTTACTGATAGATCGGGAGAATGCTATAGATAGAATATGAGAAAATTCATCTCGGCAGGTTGGACAAATGTGTATTATATTAGTCAAGGTGCGGGAAGTAGAAACTATTCCAGGTATTTCAAGCAGAAAAGAAGTTACCATATTTCATCAAAAGTTATCGATGTCAGATGCACCATTGTTTCTAAGAAATACAGAGTGCTATTAAATTATGCCAAAATGTCTTAATACATCTTGAGTGAATTGGTTACATCTGTCTTTTATTGTTTCAAAGTTATTTCATCTATTTTGAGGAATTTGGTTGTTGCTCCTGCTTTTGGTTGCATTGTTTGACATGAGATAGGCAATTCTTTTACACATACCTCAGTATGGGGTAAACTGGGAGGCTCTGCTATAAGGAAGGACTGGCACATTACAGCCTGTGAGCCAAATCCGTAAAGTTTTACTGGAACACAACGGTGCCCGTTGGCGGATCTATAGTATATGGCTCCTTTCCTGCTACTGTAACAGATTTGAATAGCTGTAACAGAGACTGTGTGGCTCCTATGGAAAGGCTGGCCTCTTAGAGAAAAAAGTTTGTCGACTTCTGCTGTAGGGAATATGTATTATAAAAAGAGCTACTGCTTATCAATAGTGTGGTGCACTGTAGCAAGTACTTTGTGTGGAGTAGAAGTCTCTCATCCAAGATGGCCAGGCACAGTTGATTGATGGAAACAGTCAATCAGCAAATATTTACAGAGCACCTGTCATCTACCAGGCAACATATTCAAAATAGAGAAGTCTGGGAAGTCTCACAAAGGAGATGGCAGGAGTGAGGACCTGAAGGAGGAAAGCACAGGGCTTGCAGACATCTGACGGCAGAGCATTCCAGGTAGAGGGAACAGCCATTGCAAAGGAAGTAAGGAGGGGATATGCCTCATGGTTTAAAGGAAAAGTGAGAAGACTTATGTATTTAGAAGGGAGAAATAAATAGGAAATAGGATCCAAGAGGTAAGAACAAATGGGAGCAGGGATGGAGCAAATTATGGTCCGTTGTGAAGTCTTTGGTTTTTCCCGTGACTGAGATGAGAAGCCACTGGAGAAGGTTGAGTGGAGGAGCAATGTGAACTTACCTAACTGGATGCCTCTGCTGCTTTGTTGAGAATAGATGGAAGAGGGGCAAGACTGAAAGCCCATTAGAGAGGGGTTTGGAGGCAATTAAGGAGCATTTTCTTTCTTAAAAAAAATTTTTTTTAATGTTTATTTATTCTTTTTTTTTTTTTTTTTCAAGGTATGGAAGAAAATTTATTTAGCTTTGTGAGGCTTTAGTTTCACAATAATACATACCCTTGGCATTGTAAGACCTTATTAAAGTTTCATGAATTGCCTTAATAAGGTAAATATCTAGGTCGATTTTAAGAGGCTTTCAGACATTAAGTTTGAGAAAGTTAGTGGTTATCAGAATTTGCACACATGATGACAATCAAAACAGTAAAATAAATCAAAGAATAAGACTTTCGTAACACCCCTAATAACATAGTAAGTTGCAGTTTCTACTCAATGTTATGTTTCTATGTTATATTCATTTTCTTATGAATGTAGGTTACAAATAATGTTTTGTATTAACTCCCAGTTTTACTACCACAAAGTCACCTGTTTTACCTTGGCTGTATTTTTATTATTTAGTGTAGGGTATGGTTTTTAAACTAGTTATACTCCAGTAATTTTGTGAATGGAAAAATATAAAGAAAATTAACAACAAATAATGGAGTCATTCTTTCACTGATCCTCATCCAACTTCAGGAAAATCACTTCCCAAAAGCAGCAATTCTATCTGATAAATCTTTCCATGTCTTAAAAAGAAACTGAGGGGCGCCTGGGTGGCTCAGTAGGCTAAACTTCTGACTCTTGATTTCGACTCAGGTCATGATTTCATGGTCATGAGACTGAGCCCCACATCAGGCTCCACACTGAGCTTGGAGCCTGCTGAAGATTCTCTCCCTCTGCCACTCCCCCAGTTATATATGTGCTGGGGAGGGGAGGGGAGGGGAGGGGAAGGGAGGGGAGGGAAGGGAAGGGAAGGGGGGGAGGGAGGGAGGGAGGGAGGAAGGAAGGAAGGAAACTGAAACAAAAGTGAAATTATGGGAAACCTATGACAGTTTACTAGATATTGTGTGCTTTTAATAGCTCAACACTGATAATACTTGATAATCAAGAGTAAATTAATAGGCTACATTTAAAAATGTATACTTTAATAAGTATATAAACAAGTAGGTAAGCTTGTGGAGAAGCTGACCAACATACATATATTAGGAGATACAAGTGTCCATCTAAATTTTCTATTTCATTTTTTTTAACAGAATATTTATTCAAGTTGTTTAATGTAGCTTCTCATGTGCCACTTTGGAAGTCCTTTATTGTAAAGACTATTCCTTTGATGGCAAACAGCAGCCACACTGTCAGTGATTATTCCGGACCTCCACGTTGGATAAATTCCATTTCTTCTTGAGACACAAGCTTCCTTCTGTATTTCTGAGGTAATGTTTTTATTATTTCTGCAGTGTCTGGAGGACCCTGATGCATCAGCAAATCTGGTGATTTACTTCCCTTAGAATGCTGTGAAATTGAAGAAGAGTGAGATGGTAGTCCTGCTGATCTCAAAACTTCTGATACATTGGGTTTAGGATTGTCTCTTCTGTCAGGGAACCTTATTAATGGAGTATGTGGCTTGACTACCTGAACGACCCTGCTGGCAGACGCCATCTTGCTGCCCATCATGACCCCCAATGTTTATTTATTCTTGAGAGAGAGACAGAGACAGAGTGTGAGCGGGGGAGGGCAGAGAGAGAGAGAGACAGGGAGACACAGAATCTGAAGCAGCCTCCAGGCTCTGAGCTGTCAGCACAGAGCCTGACGCGGGGCTCCAACTCACAAACTGTGAGATCATGACCTGAGCTGAAATCAGAAGCTCAACCGACTGAGCCACCCAGGTGCCCCTAAGGAGCATTTTCAATAATCCACTAAGAACTGGTGGTTGCTTAGGCCATCGGGGTGGTAACGAAGGCAGTGCAAATATAGATGCAAACGTTTCACGGTGGAAAGCTTTGGATATATAGGAAAATTCAGAGGACAATTTCGTAAGTCCCTCCACCTTCAAAAAAGTGGTTAACTTAGGACCAGTTATCTGTCCTATATAAACCACTCAATTCTTCCCCTCACATACTATTTTGAAGAAATCCCAGACAATTCTGATCTATTTTGACGGTAGAATCAATAGGATTTGCTGCCACTTTGGACGTGAGCTGTGGGATTCAAACATGGCCCCCAGATCACCTGGGAGGGTGGAGCTGAGACTTGCCCAGATGGGAAAGACTAATGGAGGAACAGACCTTTTCTGGTGGGGTGGGGTGGAAATGAGGAGTTTGGATTTTTACATAGTAGTTTTGAGATGTCTATTAGCTATTCAAGAAGGGAGAACTTAACAGGCTCCTAGGTTGTTCTATGTATCTATCGGTCTATCCACTTGTATCTCTCTCTCTATAGGTATACAAGTATCCAGACTTCTTAGTGTGCAAGTTCGGGGAGGGGGGGCGGTTCTTTATTATTGGCATCTGCTGACCTCATGGTACATTTCCCTCTAATTCACCGCTGGCGCTGAGCCCTCTTTTGGCTCCTGAATGCCAAATGTTGTTGCACATTAGAACCACCAGGGGGAGATGCCCAGGTTGTATGCCAGACCCATTGTATCAGCATGTCTGGGGGTGGAGCCAGGCATCGGTCCTTGTAAGCTTGGAAAGGGACTGCAAGCTAGCCCTCGGATACTCAAAATATGGTTCTCCGTCCTGTAAATGTGGTCTTTCTACCAGCAAAGCTGAGAGCTTGTTAGAAATGTGGAATCCCAGGCCCCATCCCACCCTGCTGAATCAGAACTTGCATTTTAACAAGGCTGTCCAGTAATTATGTTCACATTCATGTCTGGGGAGCACTGTGTCTGTATCTTCTGTGCTTTTCCGGAAACCGTCTTCTCTGACCAGTTGCCTGCCCATCCGTCCTGCTGGCTCCTTCCCATTTATCCTTTAAAATTGACCTCCGGCCTCCCCCTCCTGGAAGACCTCCTCATCCTTCCTTCCACGTACTCTGGGTGTTCTTCTGGGAAGACCTCTATTTACCTTTGCCATATCCCTTATTATGGCTTACTGTAATCGTAGACTTAGCCAATAGATTTTAGAGGTTTTTGCCAAAAATCTCCTGTATTTTGAACCCACAGCGTCAGAGACTGTGTCACTGGTGTTCTGTCAATGTCCGTGGGTACGACTGACTCCGGCAGAAATTGTGCAGGTGAGACTCCCAGGTCTAGATGGCAAAGCCCTGGCTCTGTCAGATCAAACCACTGGAGAGACTGACTCTAACAGGCAGCAGGCCCTGATGTGCTCTGGGTTTCTGATTTTCTGGCTGCTAGAGGCTGTTGATTCTCTTTTATCTTCCTTGCTGCGAGGAGGGAGACCGTGGCTTGCAAGGTGTGCGCCCATAGCCAGGGGGAACTCTGAATTCTGTAGGTGTACCTTCCTCACAGCTGTGGCAGAGAATGAGGGGTTAAGATAGCCTGGATTTCTTCTAAGATCTTATTAAAATTGTTTCCTATGATGACTTTTTTTTTCCTAGCTGTAAAACCAGTGCACAGCAGAGCACAGTGGTGGGAAAGTGGGCAAAATGTAGAAACTTGCAGTTTTAAGATAAATACATTACCAGCAGTGTAATGCACAGCATGATGACTACAGTTAACGCTGCTGTATGGGGTGGGGTTAAGGGAGTAGATCCCAAGCGTTCTCAACACAAGGAAATTTCTTTTTCTTTATCTGAGAAGGTGGACGCTGACTAAACTTATTGTGATAAGCATTCCACAATATCTGTAAGACAAACCATTATGCTGTGTACCTGAAACTTATACAGTAATGTGTATCAGTTATATCTCAATAAAACTGGACATAACAAAGCACAAAGAAAATGTAAATTATTTGTAATCCTGTCACTCAAAAAAAAAAAAAACAACCTTTTTGGCTTATGCTTTTCTAGTATTCACATGGAGAAAATAATACAGTTGATTACCCCCATCCCCACACAGTCAAGAGTTTGTGTATGACTTCTGAATTGCCAAGAACTTTGCTCTTGACCTGGGGGAAGCCGTACTGATAACATAGTCGATTCACATATATTTTTTATGTTCTGTTTATTATATACTCTATTCTTACAATAAAGTAAGCTAGAGAAAAGAAAATGTTATTAAGAAAATTATAAGTGGTGTGCCTGGGTGACTCAGTCGGTTAAGCATCTTGGTTTTGGCTCAGGTCATGATCTCACAGATCCTGAGATCTTTCGTGTGAGGATCCCCTCTCTTTCTCCCTCTCTCTCTCTCTGCCCCTTCCCTGCTCATGCTCTCTCTCTCTCTCTCTCCAAATAAATAAATAAACTTAAAAAAAGAAAATCAGAAGGAAAATGTGTTTACAGTACTGTATTATATTTATTGAAAAAACTCTGTGTATAAATGGATCCTGAGGTTCGAACCTGTGTTCAAAAGTCAACTGTACTGGGGCGCCTGGGTGGCGCAGTCGGTTAAGCGTCCGACTTCAGCCAGGTCACGATCTCGCGGTCCGTGAGTTCGAGCCCCGCGTCGGGCTCTGGGCTGATGGCTCAGAGCCTGGAGCCTGTTTCCGATTCTGTGTCTCCCTCTCTCTCTGCCCCTCCCCCGTTCATGCTCTGTCTCTCTCTGTCTCAAAAAAAAAAAAAAAAAAAAAAAAAGTCAACTGTACTATGTGTCTTACGAGGACTCACCTCACCTGCCCGCCTTTAGTATCTCTCTGGCTTCCTTTTTTTCCTCCTCATTCCCTCTACTTGAGCCACACTCACCTCATTGCTGCTGTTGGTGCACACCAGGCATACTCTACCTTCAGGCCTTTGTTCTAGCTCTTTTCCAAGAGGGGCCGTCTCTGTGAATACTCCTCTCCTTCCAGTCTCTGCTCAGATCTCACATTGTCAAAATAGCCTAGCCTGACAACTCTATTTAAAACTGCAGCCCACCCCCACGTTTCCTTACACCCACTATTTCCAGTTCCCCTGGGCCTGCTCCAGGCTGCATTTCCTCAAGAACTTAGGATTTTTAAACATATTACAGAACATACTTGTTTTATTACATCTGTTGTGTATTGCCAGGCTTACTTGCCCTCTCTCCCACTCCCCTTGCTTCCCGCACCTTCTAGAATGTAAACTGTTACAGGCCAAAGGATCTTTTTGAGGTGATTGGTATATGGTAGATAGCCAATAACTGATGAAGGAAGAAATGAATATATAATCGTAACTAAAATAGTAACATACCCGTGATGTACTCTTTTGCAGTCAGTGATAAACTGTTAGCGTTTCCAATTTAGCAATCCACTGTGTCCATCTCATCACATAAATAAATATTCCTTGACATGGTTATATCCCTGGAGGTTTCTGATTTCAGACAGTTTCTGTAAGCATTATTTAGCTCAAACACTAGTAAAGAATTAAAGTGAGACTGGGGGAAGGGCCGACTGTGCTCCATTCATTACATTTATTCCTATGTGTTTGTTGAGTGAATGAATATATATTATAGAAAAGCAAATACTATATATTTATATACATTTCATATAATAGGATATAGTTTCATTGTTACATATTCTTATGTAACACTATTATGTGAAAAAGAAAACGGTGGTAGAGAAGCTGAGGGAATAAAAAATCTGGATTATATATTGAAATAATAGCCTTGCAGACAGAAAGCATGGATGACTTAAATCCCAGTCATTGGTGTATGGTAGAACCTCTCTCCAGCTCTGTTTGGGGTCACCCCTTCTCAGGCAGTGGCTGCTACTTCTCTTGGAAGTGTCTGTGACAGCAGCTGGTCCCCTCCCTACAGGAGAGCCAAGCAGCTGTTCTCTTCCTCCTGGCCCCTGCCCTTGCTTCTGTGGGGGACTGTTCCTCTGGTTGATGGTGGAATGACTCCAGGCTAAAATGCACTTTTTATTCTTAGATCTCGTTTTCAGGTTTCGGAGGGAAATTGCATGTCACGGGGGACTAAGAGGCAAAGGCGCTTGTGATGAATGGAAAGAAAGAAGCCTATTTTGTCCTTAGTCTTTTCCTTTGTTTCTTGGTCTGGCTTATTCTCCCTTATCCATTGTCCTTTTGCTGACCATTGTGGTTGGACGACCACCTAGAGCTTTTTCATCTACTAACCAGCATGGTTCACACATTCCAAATGACAGCAGAGATGTTAGGAAACTAGATCTCGAACAGGGGGAAATGGCCAGTCTTTCTTATTGTTCTCCTCTGGCATTTGTGTTGTTTTGAATTATTCTTTCTCTCTAGTTATCCTGGGAGACGGTGAGTGTTAAGGGCCTTACATTTTGACTTCAAGTGAAGTCAGAAAAGTCATCTTCTATTTTCAGAAATGAATTTTTAAAAAATGAAGCTTTCTGAAGTGTACATTACTCTTTTCATTAGAAAAAGGAAAAGTTCCAAGAAGGCTGGTAGGCTGGATGCCTTAAAGAGGAACTTCAACGGAGATGCCAGATAAAAGTACAATAAGAATTTCTTATGGCTTAAATAACTGAAGAGTAAGAGGCATCTATTGTTACTATCCTGTCCATCTTTTTCTCTTTATCTTCTCTATGTTGTGTATCCATCATCTTTTTTTAAAAACTCTATTTCAAAACCCATTACATCTTTCAGCCCAAAGAGATTTCTGAGAAGTCCTGTTTGTATGGAAAGATGGATTTACATAATAAAATGCAATTCATAAAGATAATTTGAACATAAAGTAGACTCCAAGAGTGTCTTTTCTGGAGCTGGAAGATGAATTTGGTAAGTCTGACATATACGCATAAAAATTATGTAACATGTATTTGTGAGAAACGAGAGTAGATATCAATATTCTTTCTGAATAGTCCAGATAATTCGAAAAGAAGTAGAGGAGAGAAAAACCCACTAGAAATAAGAAGATTTAATTTCAAGTGTAATCAGAAGAGATATGCCAAGTAATTCATCACTAATTCCAATAGTCAAGAAAAATGTAGAAAAGCCCTAGGAAGCATAATTAGCTATGCAGAAGGTTGAAACATTTGTAAAATGTCACAATTATAAATTACCATTTTTTTCCCCCATGAGACCTGAGAAATGCTTCATCAACAAATCCCAGAAGACTTTTCAGCAAGTCTCGAGAGGAAATACTCTCATTTGATGCAGGACTTTTCACCTAGAGAGAGAAGTGGCTGGCTGTGGAAGGTTTGTTTCATATTTTTTGAAAAGCTTTCTGGAAGTCTGCCACTTATACTTTCTGAGCTTCATTTCCTCTTCATGAAAAATGGGAGGAACTGTACCTGTCACCCGTTTGTCTCCCAAGGGTGTTGTAGAGCATCTACAGGAAGTCCATTTACCCACAATCCTGTGCTATGAATGACAGGCCAATGGGCCTCTCTGGCCCAATAATGTGTTCCTGGTTTCTTCTGCCTCAGGGAAGGGAGTGTCTTATTATCCCCTAACCTCCTATTGATAATATTTATTTGCTACAGTTCAGACAGCTCTTGATTGAATATAGAACTCAAAAATTTATCTTAGGCTGGAATCTTGACCAAAGGACCCATTTCTAGGCCTGGCTGCCCTAAGTCCTCTTCACAAAGCATGCTGGGAATGGATCAAAAGTTCTGATCTCTGTGGTTTCTGGGTATGATCAGGGCTCTTCCTTGCTGTCTCTGGTTATGTCTGAGACTATCTAGGTGGATTTTGTTAGGGTAGGGAATTGGGGTGGTCTAGGACTGTGGCGTGTTTTTTATTTCCTAAATTTTTCTTTCTGGTGCTTATAGGCCAATGGGAGTCTTACCCCAGTGGCTTTGGATAGCAGGCAGGGGGAAATTTACCTTCCCATTCCTACAGCTACATTAAGAGGAAGAAGCTCTGTGGGGCTCGGGGTGGAAGTTGGCTTCGGTTTTCCCTGAGGGACAATACTGTCGATGATTAGATTCTGTGGGTCTATTAATCACAATACAACTCATCTATGGTATGGGTTAAGTGGACTTCTGTGAGCTGTAATACACTGTCTCTAACGTTGTTAGAGAATAATGTATCCCGAGTTACCAAAAAAATGGGCTTAAAAATGTTTGGAGGCCGACCATTTCTCAGTGGGGGCTGGGGAATGATGTAGGACAGCCATAAGGGAGCATTCAGAAAATGTGGTCCCAGTTGTCATTCACTAGAACTTGCAGATCTCAGTCACCTGAATGTAAGTGTCTTGATAGCTCTTCCTGCCTCTACTTGGTTTAGGAGGTTGAATGCATGCAATTCTCTAGTCAGGTGGAGAGGTTTCTTTTGTTTTCTATTCATCCCCCATCTGTGATTGCCCTAAGGTTTGCTTTCTTTTTTAACGCAGTGACATTTTATTTTTGTACTCTGGTAAAAGGGTGATTTTTCTTTTTTAAAAATTTAAAGTATTAAATTATAAACGAATGCTGAATTTTCTTAGTTGTGCAGGTCACACTTTTGGAATCACCTTTGGATCCTCTTTTTCTCAGACTCCATATCCGATCTGCCGGCAAAGAACATTGTCTCTACATTCAAAATATCTTCAGAATTCAATGACTTCTCGTTCCCTCAGTGTTACCAAGTCACTGTCATCTCTTGCCTGGATCTTAACTAGTCACTCTGCACTCATCCTTTCCTCCTACAATCTATTTTGCTACAGTTGTCAGAGTGATCCTGTTAATGTGTAATCACATCTTGTCCCATTTCTCTCTTTCTTCCTTCCTTCCTTCCTTCCTTCTTTTCTTTCTTTTCTTTTCTTTTCTTTTCTTTCTTTTCTTTTCTTTTCTTTTCTTTCTTTCTTTCTTTCTTTCTTTCTTTCTTTCTTTCTTTCTTTCTTTCTTTCTTTCTTTCTTTCTTTCTTTCTTTTCTTTCTTTCCCTCCTTTAATGGCATCCAGTCTCCCTGGCAGTAAGAGCCAAAGGCTTTCCTGACAAAGCCCTATGCAGCCTCATTTCCTACTCTCTGATACATGCCCTATCACTGGATACCAACTCCTTCAAATGTCCCTCCTTCACTCTGCTCTAGACACATAGTTCTTTAAATTGTCCAGGTACCCTCTTGGCCAAAACCATTGTACTGGCTGTGCTTTCTGTCAGAATTCTTATATTTCCATATGTTCCTCACTTCCTTCAGGTCTTCTTAGATGTCACCTTCTCACTGGGGCCTTAACCAACAATCTTATATAAAATTTCAACCTCTGACCTCTTTGGAGCTTCCCACAGTGCCCTCCCTTGCTTAATTTTTCTCCATAGCCGGTAACACCATCTGCTGTCCTATATCTTGTTTGTTTGTTTGTTCATTCATTTGTTCAGTGAAAAACAAACTTCATGGAGATAGGGATTTTTCTCAGTACCTGGAAAAATCCCTGGAACATAGTAAGCACTAATACGTATAATATATTTGTTGAGAGAATCAAAGTATGAATGAAATGTTTTTTTTTTTCTTGATTCTATTGAAATAATCATATGATTTTTCCTCCTTAAATGTTAATATAGAGAACGGTATTAATAGGTTTTCTAATCAGAAACCAACCTATATTCTTGGGAAGAAGCACAGCCTGGTCATGTGGTATTATCTTTTAAATTAATTGCTAGATTCAGGTTGCCAGTGTTTTCTTTAGCATATTTTTATCTAAATTCACTAGTGATATTGCCCTTTCTTCTACACTGCCTTTGGCATTAAGGTTGTACTAGCCTCATAAAACGAGTAGGGATTATACCTTGTTTTTCCAGTCTCTGTAAGCATTTATATAAGATTGGACCAAGAAATACAATATACAGGCGTGTGTGTGTGTGTGTGTGTGTGTGTGTGTGTGTGGAAATATTGTGCATTGTTGCCTCCCTTTCTTTAATTAATGAATTTATTAATTTTTAAAAGTTTTTCTTTTGATTTAGTTTGGGCAAAGTTTTCTATATATGTGGGTGTGTGTATATATGTATGCACATGTATGTATATGTACACCTATACATAAATATATATGTATATATAGAATTTATGCACTTCATCTAAATGTTTGCAGTTTTGGGGAGAAAGTTATTCATAGTAGTCTCTTTTTAATCTCTGTAATGATGCATCTGTAATGATATCTACTTTTTCATCTTAACATTTTTGGGGAAGGCTTCTTTTATTCTTTATCAATCCTGCGAGCAGTTTGTCAATTTTATTAATATTTTCCTAGAGCCAATTTTTAGTTAATTGATCTTCTTTCTCTAATTTTTTTTACCCTATTAAATTAATTTTTATTCCTATTTTATTATTTTATATCTACCTTCTTTTACTTTTATTATTTTGTTCCTTTCCTAACATCTTAAGTTGAAATCTCGATGAATTAATTTTAAGCTTTTCTTCTTTTTTTTAACAAACTAAATAATACAATTTTCATCAGTATTATTTTCCTTATAACTTAGTTCTGTGTTCTCTCTAATTTTTGTTTCATGCTTTCTTCTAGTCTGAATTATTTAGAAAATTTCTTAATTTCATTTAAATTTCAACATTTAAAAAATTTAACATTTAAAAAATTATCTTTGTAATGTCATTTTAAAATTGCATTATGGTCCATATGAAAACAATGATTTAAAAATTGTTGAATTTTGCTTTATGAGTAACAGGTGCTCAACTTTTATATACATTTTCATGTTCTTGAAAAGGTAGGTATTTTTTCATTGCTGGGTTCAGTATGCTTGATAAGTTCTTCTAAACATGCTTATTAATTATGCTGTTCAGATTTTCTATAATCTTACCATGTTTTGGTAAATACATAAGAATATAATATAACAATAACCAAAGTGTATAAAAATTCCATATACAATGCATATTATATATAATGTAAAATTCTTTATATAAATTCTTTATATAATGTCAACATATTTTAGTTCTGTTGATTTTTGCTTTTAAATTGAAAGCTATACTTTAGATGTGTACATGTTTAAAATCTTTATGTCATTTTGGTGAAGTGACCCTTGTATTTTTAATTTAATTTTTATTTTTTAAAGTTTTATTTGTTTATTTTTGAGAGAGAGAAGGTATGAGCACGTGTGCAAGAGAGTGGGAGGGGCAGAGAGAGAGGGAGAGAGAGAATCCCAAGCAGGCTCTGTGCTATTGGCATGGATGTTTAACTGACTGAGCTACTCAGGCACCCCTGGTGAAATGACCCTTTTAATTATGAAGTTTAATTTAATTATTTTTTTCTAATAATGCTTTTTTGCTATACGATGATCTGATATTAATATAGCTACGGCTTGCAAAATTGTATATTTATAGTTGTCTATTATAGAGGAAATATTGGCAGCAACAAAAATGTTTAACAAGTGGACATTGGCTATAAAAAAGATAATATATTCATATTTTGGAACACTATGCATCTATATCAGATGATATTATACATTATAACCTCCATTAAGGAAAAAGAAAACTTGGGGCGCCTGGGTGGCTCAGTCGGTTAAGCATCCGACGTCGGCTCAGGTCATGATCTCGCGGTCCATGAGTTCGAGCCCCACGTCGGGCTCTGTGCTGACTGCTCAGAGCCTGGAGCCTGTTTCGGATTTGTGTCTCCCTCTCTCTCTGACCCTCCCCCGTTCATGCTCTGTCTCTCCCTGTCTCAAAAATAAACGTAAAAAAAAAAAATCAAAAAAAAGAAAAAAGAAAACTTGAAAGTAACTTGTATTATATTGATACTATTTTTGTACCTTCTAGAATTGTGTGTGAATATATGTATAGCAAATAGCCTGATGTCCATTAGAATGTCATTTTGGTTACATTTGAGTAGAGGAATTATGAATGGTTTCTATTTTTTTTTTGTTTCTTTTAAAAATATTTTTCCATATCATGAATTATTTATTTTGAATAATCATGTGTAACTTTTATTATTGGAAATATAATATATCCTTCTATTTGATGAAAAAAGGTCTCTCCCACTATTCTGTAGTTTATAAACAGGAATTTTAGCCAGAGAAACCCTTACTCTTCAAAATTACATTAAAAAAAAATGTTCATGATGCTTTCTTATATGCTGGGTAGATTTTTATTTTTAATTTTAATTTAAAAAATTATTGGGGCAAAGTACACAACTTTTGCCTTTTAACTATTTTATTTTGTTATTTTAAGTCATCTCTACCCCCAGGATAACTACTCTGAATTATATAAACTTTAATTTGTAGGGGCGCCTGGGTGGCGCAGTCGGTTAAGCGTCCGACTTCAGCCAGGTCACGATCTCGCGGTCCGGGAGTTCGAGCCCCACATCAGGCTCTGGGCTGATGGCTCAGAGCCTGGAGCCTGTTTCTGATTCTGTGTCTCCCTCTCTCTCTGCCCTCCCCCATTCATGCTCTGTCTCTCTCTGTCCCAAAAATAAATAAACGTTGAAAAAAAAATAAAAAAAAAAACAACTTTAATTTGTAAAACACAAATATTTGGGGAGAATAAGAAACTTTCATCCAATTTTCTTCAACAACTGTCATCATAAACTCAGAATGGAATGTAAAATAATGAATTTCAAAAAATCCTATTATTGTATGATTTTCTATTTCGAACTGGCATATTTTAGGAGGGCAGAGTGGAGGATGGAATTTTAGAAATAGAAATGTAAGGGTTTTTTTGGAACTGTGAGCGAGTAGAGCAAAATCCCTTCAAGTTTGACCAGCTGGATGAACAGGTTATACGTAGAACACATTCTTTCATTAGCTTCCCCTCAGAGGTTAACAGATGAGTAGCAGCAACATAGCAATGGTACAAAACTGTCACTTGGTGGAGCTAGAATACTATGCAATTCCAATATACTTGTGCAGCAGGTTTCTTGGGAAAAAATGGTTTTACGACAAAATTCAAGACTAATACCCTCAATTGTCAAATACTGGGGTACATAACCTTTCAAGAAAACTTTTTAATTTTTTTTTTTTTATTGTGATCGAGTGTAAGTAAAGACCAAACTTATTGGGCTTATTAAGGGTCTTTTGCTTGTTGTAGTCAATAAATTGCAGTCTTTTTATCAAGCTGGATGCAACGCTATGTATAACCCCCAACCCCAGGAGTCAGTGAAGTAGGTATATCATCTACTGATTCAGTGACATCTTAGCACATTTCATATGGCTCCTAAAAGCTCACAGTCATTTCACTTGCTATGTCAATTACCATGAAATCAAGATGGGCTTTTTGTTCATGGTGCCCAGAACAAAATGCTCAGTAGATGTTACACAAGTGTTTGTTGATAGATATCAGCTTTTGGGAGTCGCTGGGCCAGTTGGAGATTTTAGGACCACTCCAAAAACTGACCAGGCATTTAAGATGAAATTTTAGGGTGGTCATTAAATGAAGGTCACTAGAGACTTCAGAAATCCTTCCCAGAAATGAATTGGACTCTTTTGAAGGAAAGATTCTGGATGAGAGCCTTTCTTAACTGTGACCTTTCCAAAATTGAAAAATCAAAGAAAAATATTTATATTTATGTGTGCATAGGCATAATTTTGTGCCTTTATCAAGGTAACATTTTGCCAACTTTCCTCTCAGGTGGTGGGTATATTCCAAAAGGATTGAATCTAAAATAAGATCAATATCTTCCTTACTTAAGTGAGATCTTAAGTGAGATAAAATCATTCATGCTTTGACTATATGGATGAAATGATGAAATTGACATAGATATGGAACATAACTAATTTATGAAAAAGAATAATGGAGGATTTTTAAAGATTTCTTAATTTTGCTTGGTTCGATGCTCTCATATCTGTATCTTTTCTTTTTTCTTGGAAGGCTTGCTTTTTTGCAGTGAGAAAGATTTCATTTGATGCTGTAGGTGTCTCTATCTGGGAGAAGTGTGGAAATAGGCTAATAAGCTTTCTATTACACATTATGAGGGTAGGTCCAGGCGTTGCAGGATTTGACCTTGAAGCCCTTTTGCAGTTTAGGGCTTTTTTTTTTCCTTAAGAAAGATTTTATTTTTCTTTCCAAAACTAAAAAAAGAAAAACAATGACTATGGAAGTGAGCAGGCCAAATCTGGAATGGGAGTTTACCAATCCTTCCTTCTACCTTGTTGTTTTGCCACTGCTAACACGAGGTTTCTTCCTTGAGATCCAGGATAGATGCTCTGATTCCAGTCATCATAGGTATTTTTCAGCTATCAGAAAAGAGAAAGGGGCTTCTCTTTAAAATCACTTCCAAGAAGTTAAAGATTTCCCAGTTTCCCTGGAAGCTTGTTTTTAAAGCTTTCTTTCTATTTTTTTTTAAATTTAAATCCAAGTTAGTTAACATATAGTATAATAATGATTTCAGGAATAGAATTTAGTGGTTCATCTCTTACATATAACACCCAGTGCTCATCCCAGCAAGTGCACTCCTTAATGCCCATCACCCATTTAGCCCATCCCCCCACCTAACATCCCTCCATCAACTCTTAGTTTGTTCTCTGTATTTGAATCTCTTATGGTTTGTCTCCCTCTCTGTTTTTATATTATTTTTGTTTCCTTCCCTTATGTTCATCTAGTTAGGGCTCTTTTACATAAAAGGACATAGAAATGCAGAATCAGACACAAGAGTCTGCATTTATTTAAAATTAGAAAAAAAGTAGCAAGTTGAAAACTTAGAAAAGTTGGGAGAAACCCTAAAACATCACTAGATCCACAGAAATAAATATTTTTGTCCATTAACTGCCAACACATCTGTGTAATAATTTTCCAGACTAGCTTTTGGCTCTGAATATTTGCAATCTTATTTCTTCTCTACAATGGATGTAATTCCAGTGCTGGATACCATATTTATATCATTATATGACTTCTGTCTCTTACCTTAACAAAACAGTGCTGGATAATTCACTATAGTGGGCAGTAGGAATCTTTTGGAATCCATTTGTGTGTCAGGAAAGCCAGTGATAACAAAACTATAAAGAGAAGTTACTGCAAACTACATAAATAACTCCCACTAAATTCAAGCTAAATGTATCCCCAACTCAACATCTCAGGGTACTACAAGGGGTCCCATGCAAATGAGGAGCCTTGAAATGTAAACTTCAATAGCTCCACTTGAATTTTACTCTTTAAAAATCATTCTATCATAATGCACCTCACTTGGTTAAAATTGTCATTATCTTTAGGGTAATTAAAAATTTGGAAACCACTAACACTCAAGAACACTCACAAGTGAAGGGATGGTAAGTTTGGATAAAAATATCTTTAAAAATATTTCTCGTACAAAAAGGAAGATACACATAAGGATGTAATTTCAAGATATTGTTATTTAAGAATTGTTTGTTGGCTTTAACAAAGAGTGCTGAAGGAAATAAAACATGGGCTTAATTCTTACATATTCTTCTGATTTACTGTCATTCATTTTATATACTATTAAAAGTATCATTAAAAAATTTAGCTTGAGGTGCCTGGGTGGCTCAGTCAGTTAAGTAAGTGTCTGACTCTTGATTTCAGCTCAGGTTGTGATCTTATGGTTGTGGGATCAAGCCCTGCATTGGGCTCCACACTGAGTGTGGGGCCTGCTTAGTACTTTCTCTCTCTCTCTCTCTCTCTCTCTCTCTCTCTCAATCTCTCCCTTTGCCCTATCCCCCACCCTCTCTCTCTCTCTCTCTCAAAAAAAATTTAACTTAAAAGTCATAGACACTTCCCCATTATTTAATTTGTATTCTTAATCTATCAGAAATATCTGCAAGTCCATCGATAACATCTTTGGTTATTTCATGGAGCATATTCACATTATTGAAATAAAAAACCCCAAATCAAAACCAACATAGTTTTGTATCGAATGTGAAATTGTGCTTGGGTTAATGTTATAAGGACATCTCTGGACTCCTTAATAGAGCATCCTCTACACATCCTCCCTTTGTTGAACATTAAAACTATAGCAATAGGATTGTCAACATTTATCAAGTGATTGCTCCAAGCCAGGCACCGCTCAGCTAAGTGCTTTATATGCATTCCGTGTTTAATTCAAAAACAGTTCTAAGCAGTTCTATGAAGTAGGTACCATTTTGCTGATGAAGAAACTTGAGGTTTTAGAGAGTTTCTGTGAGAGGCCTGGATCCATGCAGTTTGTTAAGTGGCAGGCCTGGTGTCTGACATAGACCTAAAAGAAAATCTGCTTTGTGCATCTGGATGGCTCAGTCGTTGGGGATCTGACTTTGGCTCAGGTCGTGATCAAGTGGTTGGTGAGTTTGAGTCCCACATTGGCTGGTCTCCAGCCCCGCTTCAGGTGAGCTCACACCTTGCTTTGGGTGACCTTGAGCCCCGTTTCGGGTGAAAACAGGAGCCCTACTTTGGGTGAGCCCTGCTTCTCTCTCCCTCTCTCTCTCTGTACCTCGCTCACTTGTGCCCTCTCTCTCTCTCTCTCTCAAAAAAAATCTACTTTGCGGTACTGTCACAGAAGCAATGAAGGGACGGCAGGAGAGTTTGAAACTTGTAGATAGCAGTTGAATGACTACAGCTTTGAAAAGGAGAACCCCTATATTTAAGGAACAGTAGAGCACAGGAAAAGACAGTAGAAGTCCAGCACTGGAGTCAAACTGTGTGGGTTTGTATTCTGGCTCCACCATATTTACTGGCTGGTTGACTTTGGCAAGTTGCTTAACCTTCTGTGCCTCAGTTTCCCCTTCTGTTAAAAGAAGATCCAATTAATGAGGTATGAGGATCTAATGAGGTGACACAAAGCATTTAAACCAGTGCCTGACAAAGTAAACCCTGAAAAAAGGTGTAAGTCATTATTGCCCATTAATATTGAATTTTATCTGTGTTTTGAAATAGAGTATGTGGCATGTGCAGTGCTAAGTAAACAGTATAAAACAATTTATTTTGTGTTTTCTAATGCATATATTACTTGTTGAAGGACCCCCTAGGTATATTGGAGAATGTGTTGATAGCAATATCATAACACCAATATAAAAATGCATTTTTGTTTTAAAAAATGAAAAACACTTCCCAGGACGATAAAATTTTAAAAGTTTGTACCAGATTTATATTTTACTTTGATTTAAAGGATATTGCCACTCTGTGGAAGAATGTTCAGTCCAGGTATGTTCCTGTAGATGTTATGACTTTTCAAAGCTTATACTATTTATGTTATAAAATTATTAATATCTTGTAGCTCAGCAGAAACAGTAATATAACATAATGAGAAAAGTTGCATCTCCGCTCCTGATACTCTTAATAAACACATTATTCATTTTTTATTCAATTTAACTGCAAAGAGCTATATTGAAAACATTGCCAAAGGGTACGTTTCTATTTTAGGGTGACAGGGAAATAACTCCTGAAGACTCTCAGAAGTGAGAAGCAAGATATAAATTGTACAGTAGATGGAAAAACATAAAAGATTCTGATCTCTATGAATAACTGTATTTCCCAGAGGAGTAAACATTAATGACTTTAATTAGATTATAATTGCTCATGAGAGCGAGTTCTTGCAAGAGATAAAAATACCTGACAATGCATTATGACTGAACGTTCTTGTCGGCGCCCTAGAGCAGATTAATGGCAGTGCCATTTGGAGGCGGGGCATTCCCTAAATGTAAACTAAGCCCTTAATCAGTGCCGACATGATGAAAAGCCACTCTTCTAATTAGGTCAAATTCGATTCAGTCTTGACAGTTTTGCATCACGTTGGGATTTAAGACAGCACTGTATCTGTGGAAGACTCTAGAAAGTTATTTCTTATGAATGTTTCTTATTTCACAAATGATATAAACAAATGAGAATTTGTGTGTGTGTGTGTGAGGGGGTAGGGGGAGTAGTATAACTTCATTTACTTGGAGGAACTGTCTTGACATAATCTGGTTTGACCTTAGATTTAGGAATTTCCTTCTATTTCTTGGGCACAGTGTTGGAGTCTATTTTCTCCTTTAGTCACCCTTGGTCCAGGGGACTGTTAAGAAAAGATGCACTTTGCAGTTTCTTTAGGTATTAAAATGACTCAGTCACAGGCTACAAATTTTAATCAAGGATTTTCAGGTTATTGCAAGAGCAGATAATATTTATTGACATGCCAAATTACTAAGTTTTTTTAAATGATTTCTTAATTTATCTTGTTTTTGATACTTAAAAAAATTTTTTTTTAATGTTTAGAGAGACAGAGAGTCAGAGCATGAGTGGGGGAGGGACAGAGAGAGACACATACAGAATCCAAAACAGACTCCAGGCTCTGAGCTGTCAGCATAGAGCCCGATGCAGGGCTTGAACTCATGAACCACGAGACACGACCTGAGCTGGAGTTGGACGCTCAATCGACTGAGCCACCTAGGCACCCCTCATGGATTATGTTTTTAAATCCTTCTAGTAGTCTGAGCCTGGGCTAACCATTTTGCATAATAGAATTCACTGAGATTTTGTAATGAATCTGTCACTGGGCTTAACCATATCTCACTATGCTGAGCCCAGTTTCCTGTGATACCTTTCACAGCTTATTAAGTTCTTCCAAAGCCACAGATTCCATGTTCCACACAAATCAGTCAGGTAATAGAAGTCAGTGAGGCAGATGAGGGGAGGGTGTGGTGGATTGGAGGTACAGCCTCTGTCTGGTAGGGACCGCAGATACTCGGCCATGCGGTTTGTGGTGCCCACTGGACCTCATGAGTAAAAAGATCTGGAAATCTGTTTTTATGTAAGGTCTTTGAGGGTTAAATGTTAGCAATTAATTAAAAGAAGAACTTAGTAAACCAATTATACCAGTGTCTGCTATCCTTCTATGACATCTGTATAAGAAATTTGAAAAAAAACCAAAACAACCCACCTTAAACCTATCAATCTCTGTTATATTCCTTTGCCACACTACAGACCAGAGCTGAAATGCATTTGAAGAGAAGCTATCCAAACCAACATATTGGTCTAGCATCATATTCTACTATGCATTTTACTTCCAGGTATTTTCTAAGATTAATGCAGTTGTACTTCAGTTACCTATGTTTTTATGTGACGAACAGTACAATACAGTAGTGATAATGAGCCATATTCAAAGAGGAAGGATAAGCGAGAAATTTATCCCATTGATGAATATGTGGTTCTCCTGTTTATTTAAACCTTTGAGCGTCCATGCTGCTGGGTAGATTAAGGAACAGATGGGGGAGTTGTGATTTAATAGCACAGGGTTTCAGTGCCAATTCTGCCTCTGACTCCAGGTGCCCCTTGGCAAAAAAAGTCATTCTGTGCTGTAGTCTCTTGTTTCCAAAAGCCGCACAAAACAATTAAGACACAGTGCAAATACAAAATGGTATCTGAAAGCTTTTAAATCGTAGAGGATGTAATTTTGGATAAACCAATTTTTAGTATCATAAAAAGGATTTTACATACAGCTAATATGGGTGTGTGTACATAGAGAAAGGCAGACACACAGTCCTAATATCCGTGAAAATCCATCTCAGTTTGGAATGAAATTCTGCACCATGAATGTCTGACATGAATGTCTGACATAGACTTAAGAGGGCAAAAAGGAAATAATATAAAGGTCATGGTGAAGTTCAAAATTGAAAATGAATCAACAAGCAATGGGAGTAAATGAAGAATAAATTAACTTAGATAAAAGTAGACGATACTGGCTAGTTGTTGGTAATGTATATTTTAGTTATTTCCAGAATTAAGACATCAACTGTTTATTAAAAGCAGTTATCTCCTTTCCAGTCAATAGTGTCTACCTGTACTTTACTGATTGATTAATATTAATTTTGTAACGTGTGACCTTGGAATAAAATTCTTTTTTTTTTTCTCACCTACTGTGAGACCAGATATAAGTCAAATGCAAGACCCACTTTAAGTGGTTTGGCAGTGTGAATAAACATGGCATTTAAGGGTTTGGCCTGAGAGCTCTGGGCTTGAATCCCAATTCTGCTTCCTCTGCTGTAGGTACCGTTGGGAAAATACTTCACTTTCCAACCCTCAATGTCCTTATCCACAACTGGAGACAACAATATTATTTCTATCAGGGGGGTCATTGCAATGTTTATAGAAAATAGTCGACGTTTCTGTGTTTACAACAGCACCAGACACATACAAATGCTTAGGAAGTGGTGGCTGTGGTTACTGTTACAAAGTAAGTGACCCCACCGATCCAGATCCATTCTAGTAAGTACCATGGGAAGGATTTTATCTTGATTAGTTTCCTCAATAAGCAGTAATAGAAACAAGGTAAAGAACTGACAAACTGTTGGAAAATACTGTCAAAAGGACATGCAGGATATGCATTATTTAGCAAGGAATAGAAAGTCTGGTATGTATCGTGGTATTTTAAATTATTTTATTAAAAAAAATTTCTTTGAGTTTATTTCGAGAGAGCCAGAGACTGCATGAATGGAGGAGGGGTAGTGAGAGAGGGAGAGAGAGAATCTCAAGCAGGCTCCGCACTACCAGCACAGAGGCTGACACAGGACTTGAACCCACAAAACCGCAAGATTATGACCTGAACTGAAACCAAGAGTCAGATGCTTAACTGAGCCATCCAGGTGCCCCTGTATCCTAGTATTTTAAATAAAATTAAAGAGGATTTGAAGAAGTATTAAAAAGATACTTCTATTTGTTTGCAGAGTGATTCAAAAGACTCACACACACATAGCTTGTATTAGGAGATATTTGGAATAAAACTGAAACCTGATGTGACACACTGAAATGAAACTATGTGATAATTTTAAGAACTTGTTTCTCTGGAGAGTTTGTAGTTCATATTTCTTTGGTGGATTGTAGACCTTGAAGTTTGTTATTGTTAACCTTAAGGTTAATAATTCCCCCAATATTTTATTTTTGTCCAATGGTAAAAGTAATATATTCAATATAAAATTTGAATAAGAATAGAGATGCTATTGAAAAATAATGGCTTGTGGATTAGAGTTAACAATTACTGTGGCATTTCCCCAGTGCCATTAAAAAAATAATAATTAGCAGTTGCACTTTCCACTTAGAATAACGTGAGCAATTCTTGGACTCCCACAAAGTTTTAAACTTTAGTCTTTATGGAGACATAAAAAGGAAACAAAGGCCACTTGGAGTAGGATGGTTATAAGTTCACAGTGCATAGTTTGTATAACTAAATGTTTTCAAGCTGAGATTTGATAAAATGGTCTTGGGACAGAGATCAGCAGTTTCTGTAAGTAGATTTGGCTAACAGTTTAATGTAGAAATATATGGTAACAGACTACATAGTCTGGACTATAACTTGGAAACAAATTCCAAGTCCAAAGCAATTTGAAGTTCACAACTAGATATTTTTGATATCATTGAAGAGCATACCTTATGAAAGAATCGAGGAAAGTAACCGCATAGGCATGTATTTTTGTGTTTCTGTAGGGGAGCTTCTTTTTTTAAAAAAAATTTTTTTTTCAACGTTTTATTTTATTTTTGGGACAGAGAGAGACAGAGCATGGACGGGGGAGGGGCAGAGAGAGAGGGAGACACAGAATCGGAAACAGGCTCCAGGCTCTGAGCCATCAGCCCAGAGCCTGACACAGGGCTCGAACTCACGGACCGCGGGATCGTGACCTGGCTGAAGTCAGACGCTTAACCGACTGCGCCATCCAGGCGCCCCTCTGTAGGGGAGCTTCTTATCATAGAGCTTCAGTGGGTCCATAGGCAAGACCACATTTAAAATGGCTGACATGCTTTGTGGAATGATGCATTATTATTTCAAATTATCTATGTGAGAAGGGGAAAGTATTGGATCCTAAGAGTAACTTAAATGTACAAAAGATGTATTAGATATGACAACACAATTGAACTAGAGCGTTTTAGCAAACTGAAGGGGTTAGACAAGTTATAGGACTAGGAACGTCTGTAAAAATCTATGAAACATGTCTATGGATAGAATTTGATTGACGGATAGAATAGTTGGTTGTAGAAAACTTGAAACATGTTGAGTAGTCAACATTTTTTGACTACCTTTTACTATGTACTGAGAGGAAGGAAATGAAAAGAGTTGGCAAGAGGTAGACCAAGAGGTCAGTATAATCTATGGGTGGGAGTGAAATCACCCTGCGGAAGCATCTGAGGGTCTGCCATTTTGAATAAGGCTGAAGTTGCCAAACCAGTGGTAAAGAATGACTGTCAGCCAGTTGGTACTTACCCAGGCACTTGTTCTTATCAGCCTGAAAATACTGAAAAATATTAAATTCTAGAAGTGAATATGGATGTGTTTTAAGATGACTCTTTACCACCCCCTTTGCCTTTTTTTTTGTCTCTGTTCTAAATGGTCCAAGGACTACCTTCATGTACCACCTTAATATTTATATGATAAAAATTTTTTAAATGACTTTTTCACTAAGGAAAGTTTATATAATTTTTATAAATTGGAGAACCAGTATCACCAGTCATAAATGCTTCATAACTTTACTTAAAAGTGAAAATGAAGGAAAAGAAGTATTAAAATCTGGCTAACTACTGTGGCTTGTGGAAGGCTCTCATTCTGAGGCATACTTGCTCTTTGTTAATACAAACATAAAAAATGCCCATATTCTTTTACCCAGCAAATATAACTTCTATGAATATATACTGGAGATTTGTTTATGACTGTACCGAGTGACCTATGTACAGGTTATCTGTTGAAGCACTATTTGACCTACCAAAAGATGAGAATAAAGTGCTTACTGATAGTGCTTAGTAAAATGTTATGATGCATCCACACAATAGAATATAACGGAACTGTGGAAGATTTTATGTAGAGTGGATTGTTATGTGAAAAAAGATTCATTTGGAATATACGCCTATACACACAGATCTTTATACACTTTATATTATATATTTTATGTATTATTTATTGTATATGTTATTATATATATTGTTTATCTACTATTGTTTATTATATGTATAGAATATCTCTAGAAAGGTGTATTAGAAACTTGTGACAGTGGTTGTGTCCTGTGGGGAGAAAAGGGTGGGCTCAGAGTGGAGCGGAAGGAATCCTTACTTTTCACTGTTTATCCTTCTGGATACTTTAAATCACAGAATAGCAGTTAAAGAGCATAAGCTCACTTGCCTGGGTTCAAATCCTGGTTCTGCCGCTTACTAGCTGTGTCACCTTGAACAAGCTACTTAGTTTCTCTCCATCTCTATTTTTTAATCTATAGAATGGTGATATTAATTGTATTTACCTCATAGAATTATACTGAAGATGAAATAAAATATGTGAAAAGTGTTTAGAACAGTGCCTGGCATTTGGCAAGACTATATGAACATTTGCAGTTATTTTTATTGTTGTTCCATGTGCTTATTTGATCAATTAAAAAAAACAAATACTTTTTTTTGAAGAGCTTTCTCTAGCAAGAATTGATAGGCTTTCTATACATGATAATCAGAAGGAATTAAATGAGCCAAAAGGAGAATAGCTGCCTCAGTCTCATGTTTAGTGTTAGGTCTGCATAGCTCCTAAAACCACCTTTGCTTTTATTAAAAAAAATTTTTTTAATGTTTATTTATATTTGAGTGAGAGAGAGAGAGAGAGAGAGAGAGAGATTCATTGTGCCCGTGGGGCAGGGGCAGAGGGAGACGGAGACAGAATCCAAAGCAGGCTCTAGGCTCTGAGCTGTCAGCACAGAGCCCAAGCTGGGCTTGAACTCACAAGCTGTGAGGTCATGACCTGAGCCAAAGTCAGATGCTTAACCGACTGAGCCACCCAAGCACCCCTGCTTTTGTTTTATTTTTTAAATCTCACTATAGGAACCAAATACTGATGAATATCCTTTCTGCATAGATTTGTCTTGTGTTCCATTTCTGAACACCTGGCTTTGAGGGTTTGTTTGTTTGTTTAAGTAGGGCCTCATGCCTGGCACTGAACTCACGACCCTGATATCATGAGCTGTGGTCAGGAGTTGAACACTTAACTGCCTGAGCTACCTAGGTGCCTCTGACTATGAGTATTTTTGTTATTGGCGCTTTTTTTTTTTTTTTGTCAGCTAGCGTTCTCCACATTTTCTATTCTAGTGCTTTTTACCCTTATGATGAGGGATCATTGGAAGCTCATGAAATCAATTTAGTAGGTTAAAGAAATAGAAAAGAATAGAATAGAAAACACCAAGAATATTTACTTCACAGTAAAGCAAAGTACTGTTTTGTGAAATTTTGCCTCCTCCCCCTCCAAAAAAAAGTGTGAACATCATCACCTACTTCTGAAAACCCAGTGGCAATTTCCCAATGTCCATGGGGATGATTATGTAAGTTTCTAGCATTGTGTGTTGGAGGGCGAAAGTCTTACCGAACTAGGAACCCCTGGAGCAAGTTGGAATCTCCCATAATCCTGCACCTGACACAACCATCCGGAACCCTAAACAGTCTTAGTGGCTCAAGCATCCTAGCGGCCTCAGGAAGTAAGGGGAGAGTGGGGGATGGATCAGAATGTATCAACCAGAGGTTTGGATCAATTGGAAATAGGAAACTAAAGACCCAGAAGCTACATAAATTGATTGGTTCACTCCTGAAATGAAAATAGGCCAATTAGCCCGGCATGTTCTCTAGTTTTCATATGTTCTCAGTTTTAATTTGGCAGTCTAATCTATTTTATTGTCTTCTGTGGAATATCAAAATATCAGACAATGTTAGAATTTCTTGTCATATGTTTTTGTTTTCATTCATTCATTCATTCATTCAAGTTTGTATGTAAATTCCAGTTAATGCAGTGTAACATTAGTTTCAGGTGCAGAATCTAGTGATTCATCACTTTTATGTAACACCTGGTGCTCATCACAAGTGCCCTCCTTGATCCCCATCACCTATTTAACCCATCCTCCTGCCCACCTCCTTTCTAGCAACCCTCAATGTGTTTCTGTAGTTAAGAGTCGACTTCATGGTTTGCCTCTCTCTTTTTACCTGCCCCCCACCCATGTTCATCTATTTTGTTTTTTAAAATTTAACTACTTAAAAATCTTGATGCATTTAAACATTTCTTATATTCCTTTGTGTGTTATATTCACTGTTTCCTCTGTGTGAAAATGCGCATTCCCCTCCTAATTACAAGAAAAATTAGAGACTTTAAAGAACAGATAAAAATATAAAGAAAACAAAATTATATAATAGATGCTACCAGTGAGATTAGGAAATTTAGAGAAGTAAAAGGAAGAAAAGTAAAATTTACCCATAATGTCACCACTCACCAATAAATACTGTTTTTGTTTGTGTGTGTGTGTATTTCCTATTAGTGCATGTACATAAGTGCTTGTACATGTGTGTAGGTCGTTTTCATTTTTTTTTTGCTAGTATTAACAGCACATTGACGAGTAGCCAAATGTATAAATCTTCACCTGTATATTGGGCAAAAGGAAATGACCTTTTGAATTCTAAAGATTGTTTTTATACATTGCCAAATCTCTTTCCAGGAAGCGTGCCAACAGTGTAGTCTATTTGAGCAGATTCTCATCAGCATTGGACATTAATAATCATTTGAATATTGGCTAATATGATGGCAAAAAACTCGCCTCATTAATCTTTTACCTTTTTTGGCCATTAGAAAGGTTGAATTTAAAGTGAATTTGTTAAACCACCCTAAAATTTGTATGGAACCACAAAAGACCCCTAAGAGCCAAAGAAATCTTGGAAAAAAAAAAAAAGCAAAGTTAAAGGAACCACAATTCCAGACTTCAAGTTATATTACAAAGCTGTAGTAAACAAAACAATATGGTACTGGCACAACAATGGACACATAGATCAACAGAACAGAAGAGAAAAACCCAGAAATGAACCTACCACTATATTGTAAGTTAATCTTTGACAAACAGGAAAGAATATCCAATGGGAAAAAGTCTCTTCAACAAATGGTGTTGGGAAAACTGGACAGCAACATGCAAAAGAATGAACCTAGACTACTTTCTTTTCACCATACACAAAAATAAATTCAAAATGGGTTAAAGACTTAAATGTGAGACCTGCAACCATAAAAATCCTAGAAGGGAACATAGGCAGTAGCAACTTCTTTCTAGGTATGTCTCTTGAGACAAGGGAAATAAAAGCAAAAATGAACTGTTGGGACTACATCAAAATAAAAAAAGCTTCTACACAGCGAAGGAAACAATCACTAAAACTAAAAGGCAAACTGTGGAATGAGAGAAGGTATTTGCAAATGACATATCCAATAAAGGCTCAATATCCAAAATATATAAAGAGCTTATAAAAAACTCAGCACACAAAAAACAAATAATGCAATTAAAAAATGGGCAGAAGACATGAAGAGACATTTTCCAAAGAAGACATACAGATGGCCAACAGACATGTGAAAAGATACTCAACATCACTGGTCATCAGGGAAATGCAAATCAAAACTGCAATGTGATACCATCTCACACCTGTCAGAATGGTTAAAATTAACAACACAAGAAACAATAAGATGTGGAGAAAGGGGGACCTTCTTGCATTGTTGGTGGGAATGCAAACTGGCAAACCATTCTGGAAAACAGTATGGAGTTTCCTTAAAAAGTTAAAAATAGAAGTACCCTACCATCCAGCAATTGAACCAGTGAATGTTTGCCCAAGAATATAAAAATACTAATTTCAAAGGGATACATGCACCCCTATGTTTATTGCAGCATTATTTACACATTAGCCAAACTATAGAAGCAACCCAAGCAATTCATTGGTAGATGAATGGATAAAGACCAGGTGAGATACACACACACACACACACACACACACACACACACACACACACACGGAGGAATATTACTCAGCCATAAAAAAGAATGAAACTTTGCCCTTTGCAACAATCTGGATGGAATTAGAGAGTATTATCTAAGTGAAATAAGTCAGTAAGAGACAAACACCATATGATTTCACTCATTTGTGAAATTTAAAAACCAAAAAAAATGAACAAAGGAGAAAATGAGAGGGAGGCAAACCAAGAAACAGACTCTTTACTATAGAGAACAAACTGATGTTTGCCAGAGAGGAGGTGGGTGGGGGATGGGTGAAATAGGTGATGGGGGTTAAGGAGGGCTCTTGTGATGAGCACTCGGTGTTGTATGGGAGTGTCTAATCACTACACTGTATACCTGAAACTAATATTACACTGTATATTACTAATATTACACTATATATTATTACAGTGTAATATATATTACACTGTATAGATATAATATACTGTATATTACACTGTATAGCTATAATATACTGTATATTATACAGTAATATATTAATATTACTAATATTACACTGTATATTAGCTAATTGGAATTTAAATCACAACTGAAAAATGAAACAGTAATAACAACGAAATGTATTTGTTAGTTTTATTTCTCTTGTGATTGTCTGTTCATGTCTCTTGTATAATTGACATTAGCACAACATTATTAATTAAACTTCAGCCTCTATTTGGATTTCCCCAGTTTTTCCAGTGTTTCCATGTTTTTCTTTTTCTCTTGTTTTGCTTGTCACGGCTTCTTGGTAAACTTGAGAACCACTTTAACACTTTTTAGGAAACATCTTCCTGAGGTTTTGATTCGAATTTTATAAACATGTAGATCAATCTGTTAAGATTAACATCTTTGTGATACTAAGGTTTCTAATCCAGGACCATGGTGTCTATTTCAGTAACTAAGGGTTTCCGAAGCACTCTCTAGCCTTGCCATAAGCTATTCACTTCCCATTTTAAGTTTCTCCAATTATGTCTTTGGATTTGTTCAAGACCTCTTTCATGTCTCACTAACATTTTATAGTTCTCTTCATTTAGGAGCTGCACATTTTGTGTTAAAGTTATTTCTGGGTAACTAAAAGTTTAGGTAGATAATTTCTCTCTACACATTATGATGATTTTGCTTTCTCCATTTAGATATCTGTACCTCTTATTTCTTCATTATGTTTTATTGACTTGCCTAGAATTTTCAAGATAATAGAATATAACAGAAATAACAAATAATAGAAAATGGTGATCTTATAATGCTCTTATAAAGATGAAAATGGTGATTTTATAATGCCCTGGGATATAGGAGGAGAACCAGAGAATGTGATGTTTTTGTAGGTCAAATGAAGAAAGAGTTCTGGGAAGAAAGGAAGGATAGACAGTGTGCAACACTGTTTATAGTTTAAATAGAAGGTGAAAGAAAATTATTCTTTGGGCTTATCAATTTGGAGGTCACAGGTAGTGTACGGGGCAATGGCCTGACTGGAGTGCTATAAGAGAAGAGAAGAGAGAATTTGGAGACACCAAGTATAGACAAGAATTTCTAGGAGTTTGCTTAAAGAGACAAGAGAAATAGGATTGTATCCAGTGAATAATGTGAGAACAAATATTATATTTTTTAGGTGGGGGAAGAATATGAACATGGGGCATATAGCAAGTTTGTATGTTGATAGAAATAACCCAGGAGGGAGACAAAAGAGATGCAGGGAAAAGAAGGAAGAATCACTGGAGAAATATCTTGGGGGGCCATGCATGTGATTTACAAGCGTAGGGGCTCGCCATCGATAGGAGTTGGATAGTTCATCTGGGAAGGCAGAGTTTATGGACATAGATGTTGGTAGGTAGGTAAATATGGTGGGAGCAGTTTGTGCAAGTTCTTTTCTGATTCTTTCTGTTTTTTCATTCAGCTAAGTATGAGGACAGGCAGGAGGTGGTATAATTTGAAGCAAGAACAGAAGATGTGAAGTAGAGGGCTAGGAAAGTAGGGGAGCAGATAAGCAATGGGCATGAGGTATTATTAGTTCATTCCATGGAGGGCCTTCTGGAGTTAGTGGGAAGGAACTTAAATTGAGCCTGGTAAGTCTGGTTGAGTGATTTTCTCTATCACCTTTCAGATGCACAAGACAGTGGCAGCATTAATGCGTTTACTCAAGGTTGGAGATTTTCCAGGCAATAAAATAAAACAAAAGGGCAAAGGAGTGATTGACGATGTAATTTAAGGTAAGGGGAGAAATGAGAACATGAGGGGGTTGAAAGTGAAAAGGATTAATGGATTCTCAGTTGATCAACAAATCAAATGATCAACTATGTCTTTGTTTTTTATTCTGTTTGGAATATATGTTGAAATATGAGGGTGATCAAAGTTCTCAGGCCGCTGCTTAGACAGAATATCAGTCACTCAGTAAAGGACCTCTGTCTAGTTCTGTTTGATGAGGACTTGGGTCTATGAACTGGGCTCAGGCAATATAGTCCCTAGTTTTAACATTTGAACCCATAGAACTAATGTCTCACAAGGGAAATAAATCTGGAAATTCGTCTCTGAATGATAAACTATTTTAAAAAGGTTTCAAAATAACATATTAAGAAACAAATCGCACACATGATCAATGAATAGTGTATACATTTCAGCTGTCCAAGAGAAAAGAGAGGCTTTGAGTGATGAAAGTCTGAAACAGAAATAAATGTAGAGGGGCACCTGGGTGGCTCGGTTAGTTGAGTAGCCAACTCTTGATTTTGGCTCGGGTCATGATCTCACAGTTCATGAGTTTGAGCACGATGTTGGGCTCCGCCCTGGGCACGGAGCTTCCTTGAGATCCTTTCTCCCTCTCCCTCTCTCTCCCTCTCTCTCTCCTTCCCTCCCTCTGTCTCCCTCTGCCCCCCCCCCCCGTCTCCCTCTGTCTCCCTCTGTCTCCCTCTCCCTCTGTCTCCCTCTCTTTCCCTCTCCCCTTTTACCCCTCCCCCATTCACACACTCTTAAATAAATAAACATAAATAAATAAATAAATGTAGAACATTAGAAAGAACAGAAAAATCAGTCTTTGGAAAATAAGAAGCAGAGGTAAGTGTGCTCTATATATTTGTATTTGGATCTGTATGTCCTTGTGTTAGGTAGGTAAGAAGAGGTTGACCAAGGGTATATGTAGGGGTGGTGAAATGATCAGCCAGGGCAAACAGAGTGGGTAGAAATCCATCCTACAGGGGATCTTGTAAGAACTCAGGCTACCTTCTCATTCAATTAGGTTTACCCCTGGGAGGGTGGAGGCAATAAGATGAAAAAGGGGGACGAGTTTCAACAGGGTGTTACCCAGTATATCTTGTGTATATCTCATAAGCTCACAAAGAGAGAAGTAACATTTGGGAGCTAGCCAGAAGATAGAATTACATATTTTTTTCTTTATCTTCCTGAAGAAAGAAAGCTTCCTAGCTTTGCTAGATTTTGTGGAATTTTAATTAAGATACCAGGCGTCTCAGACATAATTTTCAGGCAGCTTCTGGTAACAGTATCAATCTAGATGTTGAGCTCAGCGTAGTCGAGCCCATTTCTGTTGACTGTAATACCTGTTTACTTTCAGTGCTTATGTTCTGCAAAAACAAAGACATGATCAATAATTATGGTAAAATACTTTAGTTTTGAATGTCATTGGGTCCATTGAGTAATAAAAAAGTTATCTAAATATTGGAATTATTTCTAATAGGAGGCCTCCCCACCCTATCTTCCCTAGTACTTTTAGTCTGGTGAACTTTCTAGAATGCATATAAAACATGCTGCTAAATATTTCTGTCTTTAAGCTTTGATCTGGTAATTTTTTGGTATTGTATATGGAATCTAACTAGCAAGCTATTTGTATTTTATGGCTTTAACATTGAACTTAAATTTTTTAAAAAATATTTATTCATTTTTGAGAGAAAGAGACAGAGCGTGAGTGGGGGAAAGGGGGGAGCAGAGAGAGACACACACACAGAATCTGAATCAGGCTCCAGGCTCCAAGCTGTCAGCACAGAGCCAAATGCAGGGCTGGAACTCAAGAACCACAAGATCATGAGCTGAGCTGAAGTCGGACGCTCAACTGACTGAGCCACCCAGACATCCCAACATTGAACTTTTATTTTTAGCATAGTTTTTTTTTGGGGGGGAGGTAATTTTAAGTAGAAAATTAGTAAAAAGACCTTCAATTATCTATACATGCTTTAACATTTTAAGGGGAAGTTGATGTATAAAACAAAATAGATGGCATATTTCTTCAGGAAAGTTGCACACCTTTTATGTTTTAGATTCTGAAATGTATCATCAAGCTGAAATAATGGAAAATTACACTTAAAATATAGATGCATTTTTCCAGGTGTGATTGATTGCAATTTTAGGTAAAGGCCAAATACTACTTAGGAAAAAACAATCCTTTCTCTGAAAGGTTTTATAATATGCTTATTTGCAGTCTTATTCAACTGTCTTAAACACAAGAAGAAAAATATAAATCAAGCTCTATTTAAGTATATGAAATGCAGTAGCAACAAATACAATTCTAGAAAAGTGACAGTAGACAAACTGTTGTCACACAGTTTCAGGAGAAATATGTGGGTAGGCAAGTTATGGGCAGAATTTAAAAAATGTAGTGGATTTTCCTGGGCAATCACATTGCCAAATATTGATGAGTCAAATACATTTCCTAGTATGCTTTTACTTTCTGTTTATTCCCCTTTCTTCAATTTATGAAATTTTTAGAACGAGGTGTAAATGTTGTAAGGATACCTTCAAGCTAGATATTGTTTTCAATAGTGTCTAAAGGTGAATGGAATTTGAATTCCCTCATTCCGTTTCTGTGTTCAGTGATACCAAGTTTGACCAGGGCAAGACGGGGCAGCCTTGGGCTTCCATCAAGCTGGCCTCATTCCTGAATCTGTTTGATGGCTTATGATGGCTGAAATGCTGGCCTGACTTATGTGCTTCTCATTTCAATGAAAGTTTTCCAAAATATTTGCTGTAGTCTGATTTTATTTAAATAACCCCCAAATATTTATTAAATAAGTCATTACTATACATCACAGAGGGATCTCAAAGTCCCATACTAAAAAGTCATTTTGAGGATAATCACATTGGAAGGTTCTATGTTCATGTTAGTGTTGCTGAAATCATTCTTAGAATTGTGTGTATGTATTCATGTGTGTAATTATTTTTTGAGTAGATTCATTGTGGCAAATATTTATTCTGAGGATGGGGTTTTTTGTTTTTATTCTTTTTAATATAACTTTTCCTTCCTCTAATTGTAGAAATTTACACAAAAATATTGCAGAGTGATAATCTTTCATATTGCTTGAAAAAATATTTGAAATGCAAAGAAACCCACATTCTAATTAAAATGTTAAAAATTAAAAACAAGGAGAGAATACTAAAAGCAGTAGGAGAAAAACAACTTTTTATGTACAAGGGGACCCTTTCCCCATAAGCCAACCAGCAGATTTTTCAGCAGAAACTTTGTAGGCTAGAAGGGGGTAGCATGATATATTTCAAGATACTGAAGAAAAAAATTTGCAACCAAGAATAGTCTGTCTGGCAAAATTATCATTCGGTTGTGAGAAGAGACAGAGAGTTTTCCAGACAAGCCAGAGCTAAAGGAGTTCCTTACCACTAAACTGGCCTTACAAGCAATGCTATAGGGCCTTTGTTAAGCTGATAAGAAAGGCTCTAATTAGTCATAAGAACACACATCAAAGAATAAATCTCACTGGAAAGGTAAATATATAGTAAAGGTATTATATTAATCATTTATAAAGTTAGTATAAAGGTTAAAACCCAAAAGTAGTAAAAATAACTGTGATTACAGTAATAGCAGGTACACAAAATAAAAAGATACAAAATGTGACACCAAAAATATAAAACTTGGTGGAGGGGGAGGTGAGAGTATTAATGATCTTTACAATGGAATCAAACTTAATTTGTTATCAACTTAAGATAGACTGTTATAGATATGAGTTGTTATATGTAAACCTCATGGAAACCATACAGCAAAAAACTATAGTAAATACATACAAGATAAAGAGAAGGGAACATAAGCATACCACTAAAGAAAGCCATCAAACCACAAAAGAAAACAAGAGAAGAAGAAAGGAGCAGAGAAGAACTACAAAAACAGAAAACATTTAACAAGATGACAGTAAGGACATACGTATCAGTAATTACTTTAAATGTAGATGGACTCTGTTCTCCAACCAAAAGACATAGAGTGGCTGAATGGATAAAAAATGACACCCATCTATATACTGCCTACAAGAGACTCACTTAAAAAAAATTTTTTTTAACGTTTATTTATTTTTGAGAGAGAGAGAGAGACAGAACGCAAGAGGGGGAGGGCAGAGAGAGAGGGAGACACAGAATCGGAAGGAGTCTTCAGGCTCTGAGCTGTCAGCACAGAGCCCAACGTGGGGCTCGAACTCATGAGCCGTGGGATCGTCACCTGAGCCGAAGTCAGATGCTCAACCGACTGAGCCACCCAGGTGCCCCAAGAGACTCACTTTAGTTGTAAGGACACACATCCTGAGAGTGAAGGGATGGGAAAAGCTATTCCATGCAAATAGAAGCCAAAAGAAAGTTGGAGTAGCTATACTTAGACAAAAAAGACTTGAAAACAGAGACTGTAGTAACAGACAATGCAGGGAATTACATAATGACAAAGGGGTCAGTCTAAAAAGGTGATATAACGTTTGTAAATATTTACATACCCGTCATAGGAGCACCTGAAGATATGAAGCAAATATGAACAGACCTAAAGGGAGAGATAGACAACAATACAATAATAGTAGGGAACTTTAATACCCTACTTGTATCAATTCAGACAGAAGAACAATAAGGAAACATCAGCCTTAAATGGCATGTTGGACCAGATGGACTTATATATATATATAAGAACATTCCATACAAAAGCAAAAAAATACACATTCTTCTTACGTGCACAAGGAACATTTTCAAGATAGATAATAATAAAGTTAGGAGGACTGAAATCATACCAAACATTTTTTTCCAACCACAAAGTTATGAAACTAAAGTGTAAATTAAACTGGAAAATTCACAAATACGTGGAGGTTAAACAACATGCTACTGAACAACTTATGGGTCAAAGAAGAAATCAAAGGAGAAAGAAAAAAAAATACCTTCAGACAAATGAAAATGGAAATACAACATACCAAAATTTATGGGATGCACAAAAAGCAGTTTTAAGAGGGAAGTTCATAGCAATAAATGCCTACCTCAAAGAACAAGAGAAGTCTCAAAAAACTTAGCTTTATACCTCAAGGAACTAGAAAAAGAACAAATGAGATACAAAGTTTGTAGAAGGAAGGAGATAAAAAAGATTAGAGCAGAAATAAATGAAATAGAGACTACAAAGACAATAGAAAAGGTGAGTGAAGCTAAGAGCTGGTTCTTTGAAAAGGTAAACAAAATTGACAAACTTTTAGCTAGACTCACCAAGAAAAAAAGAGTGTGGATTCAAATAAGTAAAATCAGAAATGAAAGGGATTTACAACTGATACCATAGAAACAGAAAGGATCGTGAGTCTACTATGAGCAATTATATGGTAACACTGGACACCTAAAAGAAATGGATAAATTCCTAGAGATATACAACCTACCAGGACCGAGTCATGATGAAATTGAAAATCTGAACAGACCGATTGCTAGTATGGAGATTTAATCAAATTAAAAAACCTCCAATCAAAAGTCCAGCACCAGACAGCGTCACTGGTGAATTCTACCATTCAAAGAAGGATTAATAGCAATCCTTTTCAAACTCTTCAAAAAAAATAAAAAAGGAAGTAACTCTTCCAAACCCATTTTATGAGGCCAGCATTACTTTGATACCAAAACCAAACAAGGATGCAGTAAGACAAGAAAATTACAGGCCAATACCCCTGATGAACATAGATTCAGAAATCCTCAACAAAATATTAGGAAGCCGAACTCAACAATACATTAAAAGGATCATACACTGTGATCAAATGGAATTTATTCCAGGGATGCAAGTGTGGTTCAACATCTGCAAATCAGTCAGTATGATGTACCACATTACTGAAATGAAAAATAAAAATCATATGATCATCTCGATAGATGTTTATCCATCAGATAGGGACGAGAATTGGGAGAATAAAATTTCTTAAAGATTAGGTGATGCTTTAGCTGTTAATTATTTACTTACTTTGAACAGTCGTTGCTTCTGCTCTCTTGACATTATGGACTACTTTTATTTTTCTCCTCGTGCATATGGTATAACTAATTTGGACTTTTTCTCATAGAAGATAAAAACTATACCTTTGTGATATTATCAGTAAGTAGGTAGTATGTGAATTGTAATAATCTATACCTTCCACATCTACCAGAGAACCTGGCGCATAATAGGTACTCTATAAATATTTTGTAATTTTCTCTGAAGATACTCAACAGCTTGACACAGGAGATGAGATGGGCAAATACTGGTGGCATGATCTAGAGGATTTCCCCCCTCCTTCCCCAAACCTGAATGTTTTGTTAGATGCACTAGAATGTATTTCTAAAGGTGGTTGTAGAAGCCAATATATTTAAAATCTCTGATCCTTCTGTATAAAAAGAGAAAAGAACCACCTGTGTGGATCAGACATGGGACAATGACAGTGTACATTGGGGGAGGAGGGATGGAGGCAGGCAGAGACCAAGTAAAGAGACCTGATGGAGAGAGTAGAATCTGAAGGTTTGAACATTAAATTATGGCTCAGGCTCAGTCATTCTAGGGAATGGTCTCTTAAAAATGTATCCAAAGTTATGTTCCAGATGGTAAGATTGAACATTAGAGGAGTGGTCTTAAAATACATGAAAAAGAATTCTCAAAAATCTAAATAGAACTCCAGGGTGAGTGGTTTCAGTTCAGGATAGGAAAGAAAGACTCTGAGCTTCAAGTAATAGGAGTGGTCCAGATGGTCCCAAGGACGGTCCGACACCAGGTTTGAGAGACTCAGACATGGGCAGTGATCTAGTTTCTGAGAGACTGGGGTACAAAGCAGGGACACTGGATGGGAATGGGATCCCTAGGAAATTGGGATTCTTTTATTCATTCATTGATGTGACAAATATTTATTGAAAATTGTAAAGCACTGTGCAAGGCAAGGGAAAACGATGGGTACTGAGGACTGAGGCTACAACACAGTGATTGAAGAATTGCAGTGCTAAGTTTTGGAATGGCTCAGCAGCAAGAATGATCTAGAATTTAGCCCCTGTCAGGGTGGGCTGAAACCTCAGGTGGAATTTACATGTGTCAGCCCGGTGCCTGAGATGATAGTGCTGAACAAGGCAGTACAGAGTCATCTATTTTCCACTGCTTTGGAGGATGGTGGTTTAAGGTGGCCAAGGCTGTCGAGTAGACCAAGGAAAGAAGTTTTTTCGAAGAGCCTTGGTTTTGTGGACCCAAGGGACAAAGTTGTTTCTGGTTAAATCTCACAGATAAAGTTCTAACCAGCTGAGAAGGAAACCATATTTTAAAAAGACTTAAGTCACTCTAAGGGGCCAAAGCAGCCTTCCCACATAGATCACTGCCAAAGCCTTGTCACTTTATGGGAAAAGAAGATCTTCTTCTACCTAGTCTGCTGACTACTATTTAGAAGTTTCGTTATGCTGCATGTAGACACATGAAATTCCACCATGACCCCTCATTAGTCTAAGCTGGGAACATACGGGACTCCGGCGTGGATCACTTCATTAAGAGCTATATTATTTTAATCAATGAGGAAAGGGTACAGGTGTGCTTTAAAGGAGTGCATCTGAGAGAGGGAGGGTAAATGTTACTAATGGATGACTAAGATAAGGAAAGGGGAAGGAAATAAAATGCCCGCAAACCGTCTTTGATTATTTTAAAAACTCTACTTTTCAAGGAGACAGAATCAAAGTTCTTGAGTGGGCCCTCTGCCATCCTATGCTCTTTGAAATGATAACAGTATTTTTGCATTATGCCAATGGTGTTCTGTTCATGGATTCTGAATTCCCGAGTTAACCTACTAAAAGGTTATTTTGTTGCACGTAGAACCCAATAAAACTATTGATTTCTAAAGTGTTTGTAGGGTGAAGCTCAATTCGATGAATATATTAATAAAATGAATAAATGATAAATGAAACATAATAAATTAAGAAAAACCTCAATGTAAAATGCCTTTTAATATGTTCAGGAGGGAGTGTTTCAGCTGCTAAATGGATTGCAGTTAAATGAATTAAAAAACAAAATAAATTTTAAAATGCTCCATTATTCATTAAAGTACTTTAGTGCCTCATTAATCTATTTTAGATCACTTAGGCCCATAAGTGCCTATTGTCAAAAGCTGATAAAGTGTGAGGAATTGCTTTTCATACCCTCGAGTCAACTGAAAGCAGTAGCACATCTTAAGGTGTTAAGGTCAAGTCTACAGGGCATAAACTAAGTGTCTTTGCAGCTCGCAAACTTTTTAAAAGGGATATTCGGAGGAGTTATTTTCATGCTTAGAGACAGTTGCACTTTAAAATTTCTTGTTCTTTAAAAAACAATTTTTTTAATGAAATGGGAGAAACTTCTCAATTTTAAACAACTCCGTTTCCCTCCTTATCCAAAGAAAGCACTGAGACACTTCAGTGGGCCAGCCTGAACTATTTCCTGAGTTACAACTCAGTTGCAACTTCCATTTCTTTCCAGCAATGTTGTAGTCTCTGAAACATAAGTTACATGTCCTTGAAACCATAAGGAGATTAAGATAAATGTATTTAAATGATTTTACAGGCAGATTTACACTTTAAGTTTACAAAAGTGTATGTCGGAAAGAGCATTGAATGCTACTTGTCTTCTGAATTGCCACCTCTGGGAAGTCTCGGTTCTTCTGAATTTGGCTTTCACTATGAGGTGACTGGTAATAGCGATGGCAGATCGAGTGGCAATGATGGTCCCTTCTAGACCTCATGATTTCTGGTTCCTTTAAAAGAAATGTAGAATAAACAAAGTCCTAGAGGATAAAATTTTAACACCCTGGGCACTGAAACGGTCATGAAAAAACAACACACGACTAAGAAGTGTATTAGTAGTCTTTGGATGAATGGATTGAAGATGTTTAAAGATGGTAACTCTTGTTTCCCATAGTCAATTAGGAACATCTGATTTCACTGTGGGATGTTAACCCTATTCTGAACATTCTTTAGAACAAGCCGTTTTACTGAGGCCCAACTTGAATTTAACAAGAATTGGAAATCCAAACATGGGGAAACCCATACCACCTGAGGTTCTATTGTGCAGTGTCACCTAAGAAAGTGCAGTAGAAATCCTGATCCTCAGGGCACCTGGCTGGCTCAGTCGGTTGAGCGTCTGACTTCGGTTCAGGTCATGATCTCTCGGTCCGTGAGTTCGAGCCCCACGTTGGGCACGTCGGGCTCTGTGCTGTCAGTTGGGAGCCCGGAGTTTGCTTCGGATTCTGTGTCTCCTCTCTCTGCCCCTCCCCCACTCACTCTCTGTCTCTCTCTATCAAAAAATGAATAAACGTTAAAAAAAAAAAACTAAAAAAAAAAAAATCCTGATCCTCTTCTCGCTGTTCCCCTTCTCCCCCTCAGTTCATCACAATCTTGGCCTTCTGTCAGTTCTGTTAGCAAAGAAACCCTCTCATCCATGGGATAAAAACTCATAGGACCAACTAATCTTTGGATGGTCATTTTTCTTGGATATAGCCTGCCACAAAAATGAAGGCAAACAAACAAAATGAACCAACAATCAAAAAAAAAAAAAAACCCAAAGCCAACAAAAAACAAAGTAGAGTAGAGATAGTGAGGGAGGCAGAGCTTTCAAGACATCGGTCAATTGCCTGGGTCAAGCCAGGCTTGATCCCTTGGATTTTCAGTTATGTGAGCAAGTAAATTCCTTCCTCAGCGTTAGCTAGATGGAACTGTTTTCTGTTTTTTGCTCCCAAGAGAGCAATTATTAGAAAAGAAAGTTAATATGAAATACCAGATATTTATTGATATTAATTACTATGTTTCTTCCACTCTAAGGGGCCAATGGTTGTGGTGTTTATCATTTATTTAATAATATTTAAAGAGGAGAAAAATGCTGCTATATTAAATATATGGGTCCATTTTTAGATACATCTGAATTTTGTAAATATTAAATGTAAACAATATACCTTAAAATGAAGAAATAAGGATATTTAAGCACTTTACTTTTTCTTAATTATAATAGTTGAAATTATTCTTTTGATTAAATGACAAGTTTGAAGGGAGATTGGGAAAGTAGGGAGAAAAAGCACAGTAGAATTTTGGAACAGGAACTCTGTGGGTGAAATGAAATCTCACGGAGGGAGACTGGAGCGAAGGACTTTGTACATTATAAAAGCATAACGATAGCTATTGGGTAATAGTACTTTGATGCAACAGGCAAGCTGAGAGTAAGATAATGGTAGTGCTGTGGACTGTGCTCGGCATTGACGATATGAAGGTCGTCATGGCGTTTGTGGTTTCTGCCCTCACGAGGCTTACAGTTCAGTGGGCCAGGCTAGTGGATTTATTACTCTTCCTGATAAGTCACTTGCATCTTCTTCCTTAGGTCCTGGCTTCCAGTCTCTTTCTGCTGATTCTTCTAGTCCCCTACGGAGCCCTATTAACAAGACCTAAATCATGCCATGTTGGCTCTCTCCAGAGAAATCTCTTCATCAATCCCTCCAAAATCTACCACCTAGCCTCTTTTTATAGCCTTGATCTTTGCAAGGCATCTGTGAGTTACAAAACAGGCTTTCTTTGTTCTCTTATAAGGTTTGTATATGAGGGTGCGTTTCTCTCATTTACCTGGGTTTCCTACTGACAGAAAGAGTCCTTTCTAGCTTTATTTACTGAAAGCCTTACACTTACAATTTATGAACTATTTATTAAAAATCTCCCTATCATGTGGTGATGGATGTTAAATGGACTTATTGAGACCATTTCACACTCGAAACAAATATGAAATCATTATGTTGTACCTCTAAAACTAACATAATGATATAAATCAAAAAAGAATCTCCCAAAACATACTTAACAAATCTGTAATTACACACATTTAAAATGACATTGCTTAGTGATGTCTACAAGACTATTACTCTTAAATATCATTTTTCTAAGTGATAAACCCTTCTTATAATTCCAAATGACCAATTTTTTTTATAACTTTTGATAACAGCTTTCTTTTATTAGAGAGCACTATGTGTGTGTGTGTGTGTGTGTGTGTGTGTGTGTATAGAGAGAGAGAGAGACAGAGACAGACAGACACAGACACAGACACAGACACAGAGACAGACAGACAGAGAGGGAGGGAGAGAATCCCAAGCAGATTCTGCATTGTCAGTGCACAGCCCCACATGGGGCTCCATCCCACGAACTATGAGATCATGACCAGAGCCAAAATCAAGAGTCAGATGCTTAACCAACTGAGCCATCCAGATGCCCCAGACAGCATTCATTTTAAAACCACATGTGTATTTTCTTTATTTTTTTCTTTTTCACATCTTGGAGGTAACTATTTCAGGGTTAAGTTTTGTGATCTGTTGCAATATCTTCTCTTTCAATGATTTTATTTTTCTTGACTTAACCTTTTCTTTCTCTTACTTTACTTGGTTCTTATCTTTTATTTTTCTTCAGTGATCCTCTTAAATTTGTGTCCCTTTAAGCTGCTTCAAATTCTTTCTTCAAATAGTCTGGTCATAATGGGTGTACAGGTTTCTGCATATCGGACTGTGCTTTAGAAAACAACTTGGAAATTAAAATTATATATTATGTAGTTTTGGAGAAAATTTTCAATTCTAATTTTTTTATTCATTCATTCATTCTTACTGTCTTTATTCCCCCAAAGATATAAAGTGGCTTTCAAGAAATATATATAATGAAAAAGCATAGTGTTTCTTTTCCAAGGCATATTCTGGAATATTTACAGATATCATGGCAAAACTGACCCATGTCCAATTTGTTTAGAATGTTGGTTAAATGGACTTGAATTTTTTTTTTTTTTAAATCAGTACTAAGTGACTCTTGGGATGGCATGGGGCTATAGTTATTATGCAACATTTCACAAATACATTTAAAAAGGAAACTTTTTTCCCCACAAAATATCTATTTATATATAAGAATTAGTGTTCTAGGAAATCCAGTTGGAGAGATGCTTAATTAGTTAAATAAAAATAAAACCAACAGCAAGAAAAGCCAAAATAGAGTAAATTATGCCAGAAGGAAAAAAAAACAACAACAACCTCACAGTAAAGTCTTGCATGATTTGGCTTTAAATTTGTTTTTGACCTTCCTGGAGGTGAACGCAAAAGAGAAACATGGTTCACTACATAATTCTCACTGTATGGGAAGAAGAAAGAACACATTCTTTCCTTGGGGGCAGACACACTGCCTCTGTATTATGACAAATGTGTTTCGGTTGGATCACATAAGGTTGTTGGATGTTTTCTTGTAGCCTTTCTAATGTCCACCTTTACTGAGAATAAGCTGGGTGGGTTTTACCAGACCCAGCGGGCCAGTCGTCAGGCAATGTCATCAGTTAACAGAGGTGAGTTCTCGTGAAGCAGCAGACAAGAAAGAGGCAGAGTCTGAATGTCAGAAAGATACAGAGAAGTCGCTGGACAATTTCACATAACCACAGGGCACCTCCTCCCTAGGGTTTCGTTTGAAAATAAACTCGTGAATCAAAACCAAGTATTGTCCATTCATTCGTTCATCCATCTTCTATTTATTTAAGGGAATCTTGTATATGTTTTTTACTTCCTTTTTTAAATGTTTATTCTTAACATAGAGAGAGAGAGAGAGAGAGAGAGAGAGAGAGAGAGATTGCAAGTGGGGGAGGGGCAGAGAGAGAGAAAGAGAGGGAGACACAGAATCTAAAGCAGGCTCCAGGCTCTGAGCTGTCAACACAGAGACGGATGCAGGGCTTGAACTCACAAACGGTGAGATCATAACCTGAGTGAATCGGATGCTTAACAGACTGAGCCACCCAGGCACCCTCTTGTATATGTCTTTTAAAGGCATCATTGTAATTTTGAAAATGAGAATGGGATATTTTTTACATGCGGTTTTATGCTGTATGTGTTCCATCTATAAAGTAACCATGAAATAAAACTGTTGACCTAATTACTGAGTCAGCAGAATTCTTCATTTGTCTAGGATGAGGGAGTTAGACCAACTTCTTGTGGCAAAGATAGCCTTTAGAGAGTCTCTTTGTGAAACCTGTCAACTTTCTAAATACTGGGTTGACCAACCCTAATTTTTTCTAACAGAAAGAGAACTGGATCACTTGTTCAGTAGTTTATTGATGATATTTGGAAGCATAATTATGTGCTATATTTCTTTATGTCATGAAAGTAAATAATTCCTCATCTATCTTTCTTTATGAATTACAGCACAGAGGCTGAAATGAAAGCCTCAGAAGTTGAATTTTCGACATTAAGAAATACTGGATTGTGATGGGTCTGAGCCCAGCTCCACCATCTACTAATAATAGGACATATGTGATTGCCTGAGTCTCTCAGAACCTCAGTGTCTTTATCTGTTAAACAGGAATATATTACACACCTCACAAGGTTGTGAAGAGGAATGCATACGCCAATACAAGCAAATTCTTGGGGCCTGGCACATAAAAATCATTCAATAATTTTTAGAGATGATGGTGGTGATGATTGGATATTTTATGATGAGGCATAGATACATTGACTACTGTAGTACTGTTTTTAAGATTGTATAAACAGCAGACCATTCATTTATAACCAAATGAGGAAAGAGATAAGATCAACTCTTCCCTTTTTATTATTATTTTACAGAGCAGCTGATTGCTCTGGAATGGCAGAGATAGATCTATATTGAAACAGTTTATTTTCAAAGGACTGTCCCCACACCTGACAGCCCCAGAGGATATTGGCAGTCAGCACTAAATTTTAAAGTTCAAACTATGTTTCCGTTATTTAATGAGGATTTTCTGTTCTTGTTTTCCCCGGAATTATACTTTCATTGTTTCTCTGTGCACTGCCATTAAGAATGTCATGTTCTTCTAATCTTAACAGCTGCTTTTAGAATTCATCATCATTTTAGAATTCATCATCATGAATTCATCATTTGGGAAGGTATTAATTGGATTGAAGGAAGGCAGCAGTTTTACGGTATTATCTGAGAAACAGTAGAAATAGGGGAACAGTTAGAAAGGAAGGAAACAGTGTCTATTATGGCATCGATGCATTTTTCTGTGAACATTTATGAAGAACATAGTTGCCATTTAAAATAACCTTTCTCTACTTATGTGTATTCTTACAGATAAGAGAGTCATTCATGGTGGAATAAACCCCACAAGAAGAGATCAAGTTAAATAATTTATTAGAGCAATTGTTTTCATTGCTGATGGCTTGTAAATGGAAAAAAAAAATCAATGAATTCATTTTACATTGAGAAAGGTTTCCAAAACAAAATGTCATGGTCATATAACACTTGAAGATTGTTTGGGTATATCCAGACCATGAAGACCCTGCCATGCTCTAAGTTAATACTGCTTCTAGAGTTCAGAGAGCATACATTCTATAGAACACAATAATTGACAAAAGACATTTTATTTTAGCACATCGTACATGTGATGGTGTTTGTACCAATATCAACCCCATCAACATTTCAGAAAGAGATACTATGCTACAGTTTCCAGTTACTTCAAAGTTTTTAGATATGTCCCACAAAATGATTGGTAACTCTCATTAATTGATATAGCTACTTACTGATAATTTTCAAATTAAAAATCTAGTAAAAATAAAAAATTCCAACAATGTGAAAAAAACCAAAACAATTCTGATATAAAACCATGGTAGTGATTATACTGATTATGAGTAAACATTGTGAATATGTGTTCACGATAGGGCATATTGTAGCACAGCTACATATTTGTTCTGAAGAATTTTATTAAAAGTGATAATTAATCAACGCTTATTTAGTGTTAGCATTTCATTAAGTGCAGGGATGGTTAGTGGTATTGTTTTATACAGACCCAGACGCATCATTTGGTGAAAGCCTAATTTACCTGACTTCATTGATCTTTTCCTTTCTTTTAAAAATTTCAAATGGAATCTCAAGTGAATAAATTAGTAAATTTATCATTTTCTCTATAATACTGTCATAAGGACAGTTTGATAAAATGGCTCATTATAGTCAATGATGTGAAATATGAGTTTCATCAGCATATTTTCATCAAATGCAGCCACAGAAATTAGTTTGCTATTATCAAGGACTGTGGAATGCAAAAATAAAATTAAGCATGCTATTAGACTGGCTAAATTTTGGGATTGACCCATGTGAGTTAAAATTAAAAAAAGAAAACTTCTAGTGACAAAAGAAAATCAAAGAAATCACCCAAAATTAATTGACAAGTGATAATGCTAGTCATGTAATGACTATGTTTTAAATAACTGTCATCCCCTTCAAAGGTAGCTTTCAGGTCTGCTCTTTAGTGTAGTCATAGTCCTAAAATGTGGTTTTTAAGCCTTTTGGTAAAGCAAGTCAAATCTTATGTATAATAAGAATTGCTTGTTGTCTATAGCTATTGTTTATGAGAATTCAGCAATTTGCAGTTCCTATTATATCTGTGTTTTGAATCCTCATTTTGCTTAAAACAGGACATTTAAGAAATCATGGAGAAGTCTTCTTGATTTAGATTGGCTTATGGTGAATGCACATGCATCCATTAAGTGCTGGTCTTAGAACATTTCACTCTTGTAACTATCTATATTAGTTAGCTATTGTTATAAAAAGGGCACATAGCCAGTCACCATGAAAAGTAGTGGCACACAAAAACAAGCGTTTATCTAGCTCATGTGCCTGTGGGTAGATGGGGTTGGATGTTCTTGGCTGAGGTGGTTGGCTGGGTGAGTCAGCTCCAAGGACTTCTCATCCTCCTCTTGGAATCAGCAGGTTTTCTAGGCATTCTCCTCTTCTAGCAATAGTAGAAACATAAAAGAGAGAACATCTGAGGACTTGTAAGGTCTAAGTTCAGAAATAACACCTGATCTTTTTCAAAATATTGGTCAAAGTCATGTGGCCAAACCCAAAGTCAAGGCGTAGGGCAATATGCTTTACAATTTGAATGGGATAAACTGCAGAATCACATGGCAAAGAGCATGGATGCAGAGAGGGGTGAAGAATCTGGGCTGGGGATGAGATTGACCATAACATCAATTTCATTAAGGTAATAGTTACACACATTAACTCAAACCATGACAAACATAAAGAAGATATAAGGAGACTAAAAAGTTGGTATGACTGTGTATCTTTTTTCACAAACTGATCACAGGTGTGGGGATGTCCAACCAACCAGTTATAATTTGAATCTCCAGTGTATCATAGCTACACATGAATCAATGGTAAGGGTAGAAAAAGAAGATGCTTTCTATAATATCTTGTGGAAAGTCAGAATATTTAGGTAGACTCACAAATAAAAATACATGTATGTTCTTTTAATTGTACCAGAAGGAAATTCAGATACTGTGATTTGATTTAGTTTTTCAATTTAAAGGCTTCAACAAAAATGTTTTATTCCCTTTAACTCTTTTTTCTTGACTTTGCAATTGAACTATAAAAGTCACAGTACCTAAAGTATCATAGCCCCACTGACCCAGCCCAAATGTACACTGTGATAGACGAACTTGAGCACATTGTTTTGAAGTAAGTAGATAATAAAAAAATAAATAAAAGCGAAGGGAAAACTTTTATAGAAACATTTTGTAATTTAGTGAGCAGAAAATCTGAAATCTCAAGCATCTGGAATTTTGGCATATTTGAAAAAAAATTGTTCTGTTAATTCCACATAAAAGCTAAAGAAGTAGCAAGAAGAGAGCAGGAAAATAAGTGGGAAGAAAGCAAGACAGTAGAGGAATCAAGAGGACAGAGGATGGGAAGTACAGAGTAAATCTCAGAAGAGTCCTAAGAGTTACAGAGATTCAGGGATAGTGTGCTGAAGTTTTCTGATAGCAGAGGGAAGGAAGTTAGTATTAAAATGTCAGAAAATAGAGAGGCACCTGGGTGGCTCAGTTGGTTGAGGATATGACTTTTGATATTGGCTCTGGTCATGATCCCAGGCTCATGGGATCGAGCCCTGTGTTGGGCTCTGCACTGAGCATGGAACCTGCTTAAGATTCTTTCTCTCTCTCCCTATGCTCCTTTCCCTGACTCTTGCGCTCTCACTCTCGCTCTCTCTCTCTCTCTCTCTCTCTCCCCCTAAAGTAAAAGTAAAACCACTTCAGCCATGGGATAGCTCAGTAGATTGGAATAGGGAATATTTTAGGAAAAGGACAGCTAAATGTCACTGGACGCCATTGTTTTTAGGTGGAGTCCCCCTGAAGATGCATAAGCTTATATTATTGGAGAAGGCTTTTTGTTTCACATAGTGCAACACAGTAAGTCACAACAAAACAGAAGAATGGAACCTGGATAATAGTGTAAAATTGAACACATACAAGCAACAGAACATAATATTTCAGCTTATATCACAGGATATCATCTATCTTCCTGGAAACGCAAAAGGTGGAGTTGTAAGAATGTTGTGCTAACCTTAACCGAGAAAGTCTATATCTGAATGTGACTTGAAAACTAAAAATAAAGGGAAACATTGGTAGATCTATAAAATATTGACTGACCTGTATTAATGATTAAAACCCTCAGAGAGAGCAACTATACAGATTCTTTGTGAAATCTAAGGCAACTAGGACAATGTAGTATATAGTGATTAATAAGAGTGTGGGTTTTGGACCCAAATAGAACTGAGTTTGAGTACTGTTATTTCCTGCCCAGCATAAGGGACATTGGGTCAGTTATTCAAACACCCTTTGTCCCAGTTCTTTTAGCTCTCAAATAAGGGTACTAATATCTACTTTATAATCTTGTGAAAATAAAATGAGTGTCTAATCAAAGCACTAGTGCTTAGTTATGGAATAAGAACTCATCAAATGTTAGCTATCATTATTACTATTATCGGGCATTCAGCTAATATAAAGGGCCTAGGTTTAAAAATGTGCATTTCTCATTCTTAGAGGAAAGATCAAAGTGAAAAGAGATCTCCATCTGGCTTATTACAGTGGTAAAAGATTTTTTCGAGGAAAGAAAGAATGCTCATCAATCTGCCATATGCTTTCTCAAAAGACTAGTTTTCGGTTCTAAAGTCAGAAGTCACTTGAGAAGACTACAGACTGCTAGTGTCAAGAGTCAGTACGTAAGGAAACGATGACAAATCTCCATTGCTTTGTGTCACCCTGAGAACAACTTAGTCCTTGAATGGCAATCCAGAACAAATAAATGGAGGCTAATTTAACAATCATTCCCATCTTCACGAGGGCATGTGAGTCTACATAGCATTGACTCTTTTTAATATGGTCTTATCTTCATGAGATAAAACCTTTTGAAGACTGGAAAATTTATTTCACCTGGAGCATTTGAGGTGAGAGTGTATTTAATTGCTGATTATTCAGAAGCCAATGCCTGGATGGAGTAATGTGTTAAAGAAATTCTCAACTGTTGCTATCACTGCTAAAGGGTGTTATGTTTATGGCTGGATGTTGTAGTATTTAACTTGAGGAGGCACCTGATGAGAGCAGTGATATTTTGAACATTGTTCTGATTGCCCTTTATTGTTTCAATCCTGTTGTTATTCAGGATGACATAGAATGACAAACCAAACAGCAGGAGAAATTTTATCCCTTGCCACAGCATTATAGAGATCTCAGACTCCCCATAGGCAAATTTAAATATTGCCCGTGTCTAGCTCCTCTTAAAAAGTAAAAGGCTTTTGGACAGTTACGACTTCATGTTGTTTCTAGTGGCACCTTCTGCAATTTGGTAGGCCTTGAAGTGAGATGTTATCATATTCTTCAAGTCCAGTTCTTGACGTACTGACATCTCCTTCTGATTGAGCTGGTAAACCCAATTCCAGAGGGATTACAAAGATAAGGAATGAGGCACTCTGTTGAATGCACATCCCTCTTGTCACCACCTCAGGCTCTAGCCATTGTTATGGTGATCAGTTCCCAGAAGGTTTTTGTGACACAAAACAGGGACACAAATCAGACAGTGGCTCCTCCCAAGCCAGAGTCCCCATACCTCTCACTTTCTGCTCCAGGGTGGGATGGGACAACTGTGAAAATCATGTCAGCATTCAAATGAAGTGGGGTTGACCTAGCACCGTGGGCCCATCCTTGACCAATGAGGGAAAAGGAGTTAATGAATCCGTTGCTCCCTTTTGTTGCTTATGAACCAGGTACTATTTTATTGATGCTGGTTTTTCGGATGAAAACCGGGGACAAAAGGTTATGTGATTAAAGGTCGGTTAGTTGGTAAGTGACCAGGCAGTCTGGCTGCAATCGGTGACCCTCGCCATTCTACTCCACTCTCGTTTTCATTTCTCATTCATTTCTCATTCATTAGCAGAACTCTTCTTGATCCCCTTCATTATTTCACAAATGCATGAAATCAGAGAATTGTGGGAGGTGTCACTCTTTGCCGTGTGAGTTCTCTCTGTGAATGCCTAAAAACGAGTGCTGCTCTCCTGAGCCACTAATAGCTGTGGAAAGAAATCTCAGAAATCACTCCTGAAAAACAATTAAGATTAGCTTTTGGGGCGCCTGGGTGGCTCAGTCGGTTGAGTGTCCTACTTCCGCTCGGGTCATGATCTCGCCATCTGTGAGTTCGAGCCCCACGTCGGGCTCTGTGCTGACAGCTCGGAGCCTGGAGCCTGCTTTGGATTGTGTGTCTCCCTCTCTCTCTGCCCCTCCCTTGCTCATGCCCTGTCTCTCTCTCTCTCTCTCTCTCAAAAAATAAACATTAAAAAAAAAATTCAAATAAGATTAGTTTTTGAATGGAAGGTTGCCCAGAACAGTCATTTCCATTATCAAGAATTCTCTTCGCATGAGGATTGTGTCTTATCTTTCCCTTCATCATGTCTTCCAAAAGCACGAGAGTGTGCACACTAGCTTGTGTTCCTGTGCATGCATGCACACGCATGCACATGCACACCCACACACTCACAGAGTAAATATGATTCCATTGTTGTTCAGCACTTAAAGCTGTGGAGAAGTCTGCAGTCAGCTCGTTTCTCTTTCCTTGTAGAAGAGTTCTATCTACAAGGAAGCTTGTGGAATTCTTTTTCAATTTTGAAATGTAAAAACTTTACCAGGATATATCTCGAAGTTTTTCAATCTTTATTAACCTCTTTTTTTCCTGGAACATTTTGGGTTTTTTTCCAGCAATATATTTATGTTCTGCCTCTGAAGACAACTTTGACAAAATGATACATTTTCCCCCCTTTTCTTTAGGCATAACACTGATCTGTATATTGGGTCTCTAATGTCTATCTTCTGCCTGTCATCTTGGGTCTATGTGCTGTTGTTGTTTTCTTCGTGGTTTTTTTTTTTGTTGTTGTTGTTGTTAAATTTTTTTTTTTAATGTTTATTTATTCTTAGAGACAGAGAGTGAGTGGAAGAGGTACAGAGAGAGAGGGAGATGCAGAATCTGAAGCAGGCTTCAGGCTCTGTGCTGACAGATCAGAGATCAAACTCACAGACTCAGAGATCATGACCTGAGTTGAAGTTGGACACTTAACCGACTGAGCCACCCAGGTGCTCCTCTTTGTGTTTTCCTAAATCTGTTCTTCATGTCATTGATTAAGCTTTCTGAAGTACAAAGTCCATTCTCTACTGCTTGTAGTTTATTTTTTTTAATGTAAGAAAAATTTATCAAAATATTATTCTCCATGTTTTCCTATAATTAATATTTCACTTGTATAACTGAAAAGTGAAATTATAAGATAATTTTAGCAATAATAATATTTCAACATATATAGAATGGGGCCCAAACTACTCTCAATTAGAATGGAAAGTCTTGTAACACTTTTGTATTACACTACTGTAATGAATTTGTCTATGCTGAAACATGGTAACACCATTTATTCATCCAATCCACAATTTTTTTTATTTTACAGTTTTATTTTATTTTATTTTTGTTTTATGTATTTTTTTAAATTTTATTTTTTATTTTTTAAAATTTACGTCCAAATTAGTTAGCATGTAAGTGCAACAATGATTTCAGGAGTAGATTCCTTAGTGTGCTTGAAGTTTATTTTTAAGTTTGGCGACACTATTATTTTATTTTCTTCTTAAATTTCTTTCCTTAGCATTGCCAGATCTTGTTTTATCTAATTCTGGTGTTCTTTTTTTTTTTTTTTTCTTTTCCAACTTTCCTATTTTATAAAGCACATGTTTTCTTTAATATATTTGTAAATTGGAAGTAAGTTTACTCTAAAAAATTCTTTTGTAACCTGAAGTGAATCCTCGCAAGTGCTATCTTTATCCATCTTTTCAATTTCTGTGTTTCTTTTCTTCTCTTCAAGAAATTTTGTGCAAGTCCCAAGCTTTTTTTTTATTGCTTCATCTTTGAATGAAGTTGTAATTGATGCTGTTTTTCTGCTTGATTTTTAGGTCCTCTGCTTGGAAAATGGGTTGGATGGCTAGGAGATGGCCTAGCATATGTTCTCTGCTTCTATTTTCATGACCTGAGAGAGACAAATTGGTGTGCAAAGGCACAGCCTGAGAATTATGTTTCCTTAATTTGTTGTAACTTCTGTCCAATGAGTCAGATAATTTGGTGTGTCCTATTGTGATGAAATCTGAGGAGTTTTGTTGTTTTGAATATAGATGATCTCCCTTTTCTTGGTAAGCCATGCTCTTTGGTAATTTTGGAATTTAAAATGATGCTTGACAAAGGATTGACTTTTTATTTTCTTGGTTGGAATGCTTTCTTCTTAGTGCAGGCGACCTGATTCCTCACTGAAAATTGGGCTGTCCTCAAGGCCATATCTCTCAGTGTAGGAAGCAGATTTGGAGACTGTGGATTTATATACGTAGAGACACGTATGTCTAACTTTCTTCACTGCTGATCTGTGGAAAGAAGACTAGAGTAAGAGCAGTTTTCTTGCATTTTTGTATCTTGCTCATTGTTTGGATTGTATATTTTTGGAGCTGAAAGTTTCAATGGAAACCTGAAGGGCATTCTCCACATTTTTCTTGCAATGTTGTATAGTACTCTTAAGCTGGGAGATCGGTTTGTTCTGTTATCTGTACTCAACTTAGTCTACCTGGTATCTAACTAATAGCAACTCCCTGTGGTTTATGTATACGGTTGGGTTGCTTCTGGTGACATTAGAGATCGTTTGATGTAACATTTTCGTTACTGTGGTTCATTTTATTGGACATTAGGGAAGGCTTTAAATAAATGTGTTGGCTACAAGAAACTTCTTATAAAGCATCTATGATACACTTAAAAGGATTTAAAGTAAGACTTTGTAGAATAATTTTTTTTAAAAAGTTAAATTATGCTTTATCAGGATGAGAAATCACCTTATTGAGCACACTTTGCCAATATCGTAATTTCCTCATTAACCAAAGCATTGCTATGTTGCATTCTCACTCCTAAACAAATTTTTGTTATTCTTAATATCGTTTGCAGTCCCTATCACACTCAAAAGTTTCAAAATCTTAAAAATTGGCTTATTTATACTTCTGCTTGAATAGGTCAAATGATGAGTTTATTTGTCCTCATTTCTCATCTTGTTATCTGATATTGCATGTTTTTGTTTTTTTACCAACTTACTATTTTTCAACTAGGTAGACATTATAGGAATTACTTAGATCATAATAATCGATACCTAATTGTTTTAATTTTTCCATTATATTTTGTGGTCATTATTTTTCTCTTTTTATTTTATTCTAATCTTTTTAGCTACTATTTTTGTAATCAGTTTTAAGTTACGACCAGTCTAGTGGTGATGGACAATACTCAAATAATATTTATCATATATATACCAACTTAAAATTACCTTTTTTCAAGGTAATCACACAAGATGTACTTGCTTATGAAAACCTAGGGAGGCCTGCATCTTAAATCTATAGGAATTAGAGTTCAAATAGAATGATAGAAAATGAACTTTCAGTCAGGAAATCAACATAACAAAGTAATAAGGATACTTTGTGATTATTTGCATGATTAAATTCAGGTAGATAGCCAAACTGGATAGTTCAGCTTAAAAAAAAAATCCACTTTGGGATGAATAACATCACAGTTTGGAAGGACTGAATGCATCTTGCCCTTGGAGTAAGACTGCTATTCATGAATTCCTTTTTCAGATGAAGGGACAGAGATGAAATCATTTGGAAAGGGCCACCTGGTGTTCTCATCTGAGCCAGGATAAGCCTTATCCTTCTGTATCATTTAGCCTACTTAGCTATTCTCCTTTCTCTAGAGTTTACTACCTGAAGATTTCATGAGATGGTAGTTTGATTACAGTGGATTGCCTACCAGTGAACTAAAATATCCTACCCAGAAAATTTAGCTTTTGTATATATAATCAGATATGTTTCAGAGCTTTCATTGCTCTAGAAAATGTGTTACCCTTTTTCTTATAATTTTAAAGATTATACTTTCAGAGGGTATGATGCTTAGGTCCATAAGCTCTACTTCTCTTCTTATTCATCCTCTCAGTGAGTGCACCATAATCTGTCCTGTTATCTAAGTGAGAAACACAGGTGTCCTCCTACATGTTTCCCACCTCTTCATTCTCAACCATCATCAAGGTCTGTTTCTTTTACCTTCCAAATGTCTTTCACCATATAGACTTTATTTATTATTTTTTAAGCCTTTACTGCCAACACTCTGGTCCAAGTTTTCATGATCTTTCACCTGAACAATTGCAATAGCCTCCTCACATGGCCTCCCTGTATGGTTTATTTCCAGTCTGTTTCCTTCGATCTCCATTTGGTAATAAATTGCAGAAATGGCTTTGCTTTGGCTTTAGACCAGGCATGGGTTGGCATGGTCATCTCTCATTATTCTCTCACTCTGTCTCCAGCCACACCAAACTTCTTGTGTATTGCAAAATGCCTGGCTTCATCCAGATATAGGAGGCTTCCCCAATGCTGTTTCATTTACCTGGAATGTCACATCTTTTTGCTTATAAATACATCAATGATTACAGAGGTCTTGGAAAGGAGATGATGTCTGAGCAGGGATATTAAGGATGTGTAACAGACGATCACTGGGATGTGAGAGTAGTGGAGGCACTACATAACCAAGCAGGGCTTGGTCATGAATGACCTTATATGTTATGCTAAATATCTTGGATTTTTGTCTTGAATGTGGTGAAGAAACCATTCCAGTCATTGGCTACAGCATATACAAAATTTAGAGGATTAAATCAGTATGTGTTAAAAAATTTGTTTTAAAGGTAGTATCACACATTGAAAGGATTATACACTGGGGCACCTGGGTGGCTCAGTCGGTTAAGCGACCAACTTTGGCTCAGGTCATGATCTTGCGGTTTGTGGGTTCAAGCCCTGCGTCAGGCTCTGTGCTGACAGCTCAGAGCCTGGAGCCTGCTTCAGATTCTGTGTCTCCCTCTCTCTCTGCCCCTCCCCTGCTCATGCTCTGTCTCTCTGTGTCTCTCAAAAATAAATAAACGTTAAAAAAAAATAAAAAAACAAAAGAAAGGATTATACATCATGATCAAATGGAATTTATTCCAGGGATGCAAGGATGGTTCAACATCTGCACATCAATCAATGTGATACTCCACACTAACAAAATGGAGGATGAAAATTATATGATCATCTTAATAGATACAAAGCAACTATTTGACAAAATTGAACATCCATTCATGGTAAAAACTCTCAATAAACTGGGTATAAAGGGAATGTACCTCAACATAATAAAGATTGTATATGACAAGCCCACAGCTAATATCATAGTCAACAGTGAAAAGATGAAATATTTTCCTTTATTATAAAGAACAAGACAGGGTGCCCACTATGCCTACTTTTATTCAACATAGTGCTAGAAGTCCAAGCCAGAGAAATTAGGCCAGAAAAGAAATTAAAGGCATTTAAATCAGAAAGGAAGAAGTAAAACTATCTCTACTTGCAAATAATGTGATATATTACATATAGAAAATCATAAAGGCTCCACCAAGAAAACTACTAGAACTAATCAACAAATTCAGTAAAGTACAGGATACAAAGTCAGTATGTACAAATTAGTTGCATTTCTAATAATGAACTATCAGAAAGAGAAATTAAGAATACAATCTCATTTACAGTTGCATCAAAAAGAGTAAAAGGCCTAGGAACAATCTTAACCAAGATTATGAAAGACCTATACACTGAAAACTTTTAAGACTTTGATGGAAGAAATTGAAAAAGACACAAATAAATGGAAAGATATTCTATGCTCATGGATTGGAAGAATAAATATTGTTAAAGTGGCGTAAAAACAGATAGATTGATTGAACAGACTAGAGGACCCAGAAAGAAGCCATCACATATATGGTCAGTTCATTTATGACAAAACCAATGGCGAAAGATACTCTCTTCAATAAATGATGTTGGGAAAGCCACATGCAAAAAAATGAAACTGGAACCTTATCTTATACCCTAAACAAAACTCAACTCCAAATGGGTTAAAGAGCTGAAACTATAAGACTCTGGAAATAAAAATAAGTGGTAAGTTCCTTGACAGAGGTCTTGGCAATTATCTTTTTGGATTTGATGCTAGAAATAAAGGCAACAAAACCAAACATAAACAAGTGGGACTTCATCAAACTAAAAAGCTTTTGTACAGCAAAGGAAACCATGAACAAAGTGAAAGGGCAACCTACTTAATGAGAAAATATTTGCAAAGCACTTATCTGACAGGGGTTAGTATCCAAAATATATAAATAATTTATACAATTCAATAGAAAAAAAAAAAAAGACCATCTGATTTAAAAACAGGCATAAGCACCGGGGAATGTGCTTTCAATCAGCTGCCACATAGGGAGCTGGCACCCAAGAAGAAAACCCTATTAGTACCTTTTTTGTTTTTTTAAAGTGTATTTATTTATTTTGAGAGAGAGAGAGAGAGAACGAGCAGTGGAGGAGCAGAGACAGAGGGAGAGAGAGAATTCCAACCAGGCTTTGTGCTGTCAGTGCAGAGCCTGATGTAGGGCTCGAACCCCTAACCATGAGATCACAGCCTGAGCCAAAGTCAAGAATTGGATGCTCAACTGACTGAGCCACCCAAGCGCCCCCTTGGTAGTACCTTTTTAAAGAACTCTGGAGAGCCGGAGCTTACTGACTCGGACCCCAGGAGCGGAGAGGGAGAATGATTCCAGGCTGGGCTTGCCCTCTCGTGGAGTGACTTAGCCCACCTGAGTCGGCTGTAGAGCATGTAGGTGCTGAACTTAGATGGTAGAGATGTGGTGTGGAAAGGGGGCCTCTGGAGCTAGAGATGGGGCAGAGGGCCAGGTCTGCACTTGCCCAGCCTGGCGATTGACTCTAAGAAAAGCCTACCCTTTGCAGGCTTTTCTCCACTGCTCTGCATACAGTTACTTCACTTTGGTTTTTCCTGGTGGGCGAGTAAGCCAGCCTCTGCAGAAACCCCCTGGTCGGTTTCTGCAGGGCGTGTCCTTCTCAGCCTTCAGAGATACCTTGGCTGGCCTCTGCCCAATGTTGGGAAGCTCCCACTTGCTTATGAAGAAGGGAGGCGGGCGCTGTCCACATAGGAAGTCAGAAGCAGTGCTCGGTTTGTATGACATGAGGAATTCAGGTTCAGAAGAAAATATTTTGGATGTTAGGAATAGACGGAGGATAGTCAGTAGAGAGACAAAGACAAGGAGGTCTCCAGCAGCAGTGGTAGGGAATTCAGACACGTCTGCAGAGGAAGGTGGTAGCAGCCCAGAGGCCAAGGGCAAAGTCTTCAAGTTGTGAGTATGCTTCTTGGTTTTCATCATATTTGTGGAAAGCAGTATACGTGTGTGTGTGTGTGTGTGTGTGTGTGTGTGTGTGTGTGTGTGTGTGTGTAGATAATGCTTGTGATATAGGGGAGAGAAAACTGGAATACACTACACATAGCCCTGTAAATTAACATAAAACAGTATTTTTATTTAACAGAAGTGCCTTGGTAAATACGATTTTTGTAGCTTTTTTGGTAATTTATTATTTTTAAATGTTTATTTATTTTTGAGAGAGAGAGCAAGCGGGGGAGGGACAGAGAGGGGAACAGAGGATCTGAATCGTGCTCTTTGCTGACAGCAGAGACAGCCTGATGTGGGACTTGAACTCAGGAACCGTGAGATCATGACCTGAACCGAAATCAAGAGTCAAATGCTTGGGGCGCCTGGGTGGCTCAGTCGGTTGGGCGACCGACTTCAGCTCAGGTCATGATCTCGCAGTCTGTGAGTTCGAGCCCCGCATCGGGCTCTGTGCTGACAGCTCGGAGCCTGGAGCCTGTTTCAGATCCTGTGTCTCCCTCGCTCTCTGACCCTCCCCCGTTCATGCTGTCTCTCTGTCTCAAAAATAAATAAACGTAAAAAAGAAATTAAAAAAAAAAGTCAAATGCTTAACAAACTGAGCCACCCAGGAATCCCTTGGTAAATTATTTAAAGTGCTGTACAAAATACTTTTGGAAAATACAGTTGTTTGATTTTGTAGGGCATTCCTAACTGCAGTTTTTTGTGGTCTCGGTACAAGTCTTAGATTAGCAAACATTGCGTTCTTAATATTTCAGCCAGGTTTAATGAGACTGAGAATTGTTATGTATACTGGAATTGAAATTAAAAAGACTGCGAATTTGGTTGATTGCTCGTGGAAATGTCCAGTTGTGCCTGAAGTTCAAGCTTGAGGAAGTCAGCAATTGTTGGCCTTCCTGAGAATTACTAAAATGCTCTCAAAGGTCTGTATTGGGAAACTCATGGACAGCACCCCGTATATAAAGGAGCCCCAGTCTTAAGAGGCCAGAGCATGTCTTCTGAACACTGCAGACATAGCCTTTGACTGGAAAAATATTTCAAAGCACAATAGCCAGTGAGGAAATTGACTGGTAGAAATCATGCAACAGGGAACACTTGTGGTAGGTCACTCTGTAGTTCACCCCTGAAGCCTGTATTATTTAACGTGCAGTCTCACTTGCTTACTGCATGATTCTAACATCTCCAAAATTCCTTTTTATAAAAAAAAATGGGTAGAAACACTGAATAGACATTTTCCCAAAGAAGATATGCACATGGCCAAGAGGTACATAAAAAGTGTCTAAACATCATTAATTATCAGGGAAATGCTAATCAAAACCACAATGAAGGATCTCAGACCTGTTACAATGGCTGTCATCAAAAAGACAAGAGATATGTTGGCGAGAAGGTGGAGAATGTTGTGCACTGTTGACGGGAATGTAAATTGGTGTAGCCTCTGTGGAAAACAGAGTGGAGGTTTCTCAAAAACTTAAAAATAGAACTGCCATATGATCCAGCAATTTCACCTCTGGGTATTTATCTGAAGAAAACAAAATCACTATCTTCAAAAGATGTCTGCATCCCCGTGTTTATTGCAGCATTACATACAATAGCTGAGACCTGGAAACAAGTGTCCATCAACAGATGGATGGATAAAGAAAATATGGTATCTCTATCTCTACCTCTATCTACATCTACATCTATATATCTATATCTATATCTATATATCTATATATCTATATCTATATATCTATATACACACACACATACATACACACACACATACAACGGAATATCATTCCGCCATAAAAAAATAAGGAAATCCCACAACATTTACAACAACATGGGTGGCCCTCGAGGGCATCAAGCTAAGTGAGAGAAGTCAGACAGAGTAAGACATATACTGTATGATCTCACTTATATGTAGAATAAAAAAAAAAACAAAAATGAACTCATAGATACAGAGAACAGATTGGCAGTTGCCAGAGGTAGGGGTGGGGGCTAGGTAAAGGGGTCAAAAGGTACGAACTTCCAGTTCTAAGATAAATAAGCTCTGGGGATGTATTGTACAACATGGTGATCATAGTTAACAATACTGTATTGTGTACTTGAAGGTTGCTAAGCTAGTAGATCATAAAAGTTGTCATCACAAGAAAAAATTATAATTCTGTGAGGTGATGGATGTTATTATGGCAATCATTTTACAATACTTACATATATCAAATCATTATATTGTGCATCTTAAATTTATGCATATTATATATCAATTATATCTCAATAAAAGAAAGTTAAATCATGAGTCTCATACAAATATAAAACAAACACATATCAAAGATTTTACTTATTTGAGTAATTACTGAGGGAATCGGTAGGATTCCCATAATTTTCAAAAGAAAAAAAAACACCATGCAGTTATAAACATTGAGGAATAGTGAGATGAATTTACAAAGAGATGCAAAACTGGTCTCTCTCCAAAGGACAATAATCAACCACATCTCCACTGGACACAATTCATTTGCATTTGTATAGAAAAAACCATTTGCATTACAATCCATTTTCTATAACTTAAAAAGAGTTGAAAAATAACTCAAACACAATGAAAGCTTAAGATAATCTCCAAAAGCATGCTAGTCAGGACCTCTAGAAAGTTTTTTTTAAAAAGTTTAACTTTTAAACCATTGTAAAGTCTTCCAAAATTGTTGCTGACCAATATTATGAGCCAAAAAGTTTGAATAATTTAGGAGGAGTGACAGAAAATAAAGCTTGAGATTTTTGGTAGGGCTAGGTTATGAGGAACCTTTTACATCATGTTTAATCTCCATTTTCATCATGAGGGTAAAGGAGGAACCTTTGAAGTTATGTAGAGGGCTTTTCCACACTTTACTTGCCTTTTATTACCAAAACAACAATTTCTGCTTTAAAAGATATATTTCTGGTAGAATATTTTAGGTCAGTTGTGAAGTTCTCTTGGGTTCAGCATTTCCACGAAGTAAAATGGAGATCAATTGTCCATCTGCAAGGGTGCTCGGTGTAGGAGCACATCAACACATCCAATGTTTGGTAACCAATCTTTGATCTTAAAAAAAAAAACAAAACCCTGGGTAACTCCATTGGTTAAGCATCCAGCTTGATTTTGGCTCAGGTTGTGATCTCATGGTTCTTGAGTTCAAGCCCCTCATCTGGTTCTGCTCTGACAGCACAGTGCCTGCTTGGGATTCTCTCTCTCTTCCTCCTTCTCTGCCCCTCCCCCACTCATGCTCCCCCCCCCCAAAAAAAAACAAATAAATAAACACTACAAAAAACCTGGAGGCAAAAATAATATAAAAACAGGGAGGAGGACAAGACATATGAGACTCTTAAATATGGAGAACAATCAGAGGGTTACTGGAGGGGCTCTGGGAGGGGGGATGGGCTAAATGGGTAAGGGACATCAAGGCATCTACCCCTGAAATCATTGTTGCACTATATGCTAACTAACTTGGATGTAAATGAAAAATAATAAGTAGGTAAAACCCAGAATACTTTGTATGAGTTATCTGTTACCATGGAATGCATTACCCCAAACCTTGGTGGCTTAAACAGCAGTAAATATTTATTATCTTTCCCTTTCTGTGGGTCAGGAATTCAGGAGTAATTTAACTTGGCTGCTTTGGCTTGGGTTCTCCCATGGGACTGTCAGATGTTCACTGGTTTGGTGGCTATGTGAAACTTGCCTGGAGCTGGCATAAATACTTCCAAGGTGGCTTACTCATAAGGCTGGCCAGTCGATTGTTGATGTGAGGCCTCAGTTTCTCCCCACCTGCTCTTTTCCACACAGCTGGTTGAATGTCCTCATGACGTGCCTCTGACTTCTCCCCAAAGGAGTAATCCAAGATAGAAAGAGAGCCAGAGAGAAGCCATCCTTCTTTTGATATAGGGTTAGAATTAAGATGGCATCACTTCTACCACATTCCATTTATTAGAAGTAAACCACTAAATTCAGCCCACATGCAAGTGGTAGAGAATTAGGGTCTGACTTTTGAAGGGAGGGGTTTCGGTGAAATTACTAACGTATTTTAAACCCACCACATGTATAATTAGCCTTAACTCATCCTTACCAGTTATTTATATTAACACAGTTGTATCAAAACTGTGCTCATCTACACTTTCAATTAATTCCTCTCTGAGCAAGAATACCGGTCGCTATTTTAATTTTTTTTTTTCAACGTTTATTTATTTTTGGGACAGAGAGAGACAGAGCATGAACGGGGGAGGGGCAGAGAGAGAGGGAGACACAGAATGGGAAACAGGCTCCAGGCTCTGAGCCATCAGCCCAGAGCCTGACGCGGGGCTCGAACTCACGGACCGCGAGATCGTGACCTGGCTGAAGTCGGACGCTTAACCGACTGTGCCACCCAGGCGCCCCGACCGGTCGCTATTTTAAATTGCTCCCCACTGCGTGACCACTATGGGTTGACAAAGTTACGCTGCCCATATTTGTGTACCCTACTGATTCGATTTGTGTTACTGTCCTGATGTAGGGCTATGTCCATATTGTGTGTGTATATTAACAGTGCCCAGGAACAGGCCACCCTGTTATGAAAGTCACTGGTTTATTTACATCCAGTTTAAATATAGAGCGCACTGGAGGTTTTCAGTTGTGCTCACCCATCTTTGCACACTAACCTCCCAGAAAATCTACCAAATCTGCAGACTTGTGTTTTTTTTTCTAATTTCGTATTAAAACTATTGCTGCCATGTAATGTGTACTATATATCCCTGTAAGTTAATAAAGTGAACATGCTTGGATTAGATGTTCATTTATGGATGCCCGAGTAGCTTCTATTTTGGTTAATTGTTGATCTTGTATTTTTTTTTTAATTTTTTAATTTTTTTTTTTAGTTTTTGAGAGACACAGAGACAGAGCACGAGCAGAAGAGGGGCAGAAACAGGGAGACACAGAATCCAAAGCAGGCTCCAGGCTCTGAGCTGTCAGCATGGAGCTCGATGTGGGGCTCGAACTCACGAACTGTGAGATTGTGACCTGAGCTGAAATTGGACGCTCAACCAACTGAGTCACCCAGGTGCCCCGAGTTGATCTGGCATTTTAACCGGCTCTCTGCTGACCTTAGGTACAGAACTTATGCAGTTTTGTTTTGGATGTCTTCATGTTAAATTTATAGGCAAAACACTCTTTTGGACAGAAGTTGCATTTGTTTAATATTCAGGGTTGTTGCAAGAAGGGGGGCAGAAAAGTTACCCTGTGCTTATTCTTGGGGGAATGTAGCCAGCCAGTATTATCCATTGTTTCACCTCCTTGTGTGGGCCTGTGATGACAGGTCCCTATGAGCATGTTGACAGCAGTTTCCTGTTAAGAAACAGCCCCCTATACCATATGTTTATTATTAGCCAAGAACATTTCACAAGCAGTAAGTTTTAACACTCCAGGGGGCCTCTAATTATCTGAAGGTAGATGGAAAAATTTTCAATCTAGTGTGTAAAACAAAAATCTATCTTAATTCATCTTATTAAAATATTCAGAACCAATAATTAATTTCAGAAAGGGAAGACGTAGAGGGAATGGCTGTTTAGAAATTGAGGAAAGAATAGCTGGCCAACTTCTAACCTTGAGAATTAGGGCCTGAGAGGGAGAGGGACAAGTTGGATCCCAGGTCTTGGTTGACTTGGTCTCTGACCTGCCTTTGTTTGCATTTTCTAGATAGTGCTAACCTAACCTAACCTAACCCAACCTGATATGGGAACCAAGAGTAGTTCTGTAGGTCCGCTGTTAAAATTTTAGCAAGAAGCTTTGTTTAATGCCGGCAGAGTGATTAGGTATAATGTTGACTGATTAAATTCTGCAAAACAATTGAAATAACACTGAAACTTGGGGAAGCTCAAGTTTCCTGTCTGGAAAATGGGCAATGGCATGGCAGTAATCAAGTTGTATTTCTTGCCTTTGTACTGACATGCAAGCATGCTCACTGAGATATATTATTAAATGCAACTTACAGTTTTATAAATAAGTCATTATTATTATTTTTTTTTAGTGTTCATTTATTTTTGAGAGAGAGGGAGCATGATCAGGGGAGGGCCAGAGAGAGAGAGGGAGATACAGAATGCAAAGCAGGCTCCAGGCTCTGAGCTGTCAGCACGGAGCCCGATGTGGGGCTCAAACTCATAAACCGCTAGATCATGACCTGAGCCGAAGTCGGACACTTAACTGACTGGGCCACCCAGGCGCCACTATATATATATATATTTTTTTTTTTTCAACGTTTATTTATTTTTGGGACAGAGAGAGACAGAGCATGAACGGGGGAGGGGCAGAGAGGGAGACACAGAATGGGAAACAGGCTCCAGGCTCAGAGCCATCAGCCCAGAGCCCGACGCGGGGCTCGAACTCACGGACCGCGAGATCGTGACCTGGCTGAAGTCGGCCGCTTAACCGACTGCGCCACCCAGGCGCCCCCCAGGCGCCACTATAAATAAGTTCTGATCTAAATATTTGATTTTAAAAATTTATTTATTACTGTGTGTTTCAAAAACTTAGAGCTTACCCTCCACCTTTATTTATGATCTCATTTAGACATGAGTCTAAGTAGATATGGCCCTGCCAGTGACTTTGTATCTCTCTGCTGTCATTGTTGATGGTGTGTAGAGAGAAGATGATTCCTAAGAATATGCTGAATGGAAGCATGTGTTTATTAACTATATTATTTTTTGTGAGCCTTGTACATTAACACGTCTGATGCTACCTTCTCAAGAGAGTTCCTGAGAAACCCCATCCCCGTAATAAAACATGTCTCCCTTATGCTCTCTGAAATCCCCCTATATTACTTACCTTTAAATGTCTTTTATTTTTATCACTGATTGAAGCATTTAGATATCCAGGTCATACACAAGAATTTTTTAGTTTGTCTTATTAATCTAGGATTAACCAGGTACCTAAGGAAACAGGATTTGAAACACCAACTTTCAGTGTAAAAGAATTATAAATCAATATCATATCATTTACTTTTAAATGTAGGATGTTGGAGGACCCAAGACCTTCCGTATTTCAGACTTCTAGCACTTGTTCCTTCTACCATTTGGGGAGTGACGTGCTGGTGGGCGTTATGTTGAATACAGTGGGGATTGTTTTCTGAGCAGGCCACTCTGCCTCGAATCCTCACATTTCAATCTTTGCTCGGAAGCTCATGCATAGTACTATTCCAGGTAGTCAAACCATATAGATCAGCCATTGTAGGCATAGAGTAAGGCCATGCCACATTTTATTTATCCATTTACCAATTGACACATTCCCTCCTCCCCCCCCCCCCCCCAGTTTTAGTCTCTTATCAATAATGCTATTATGGGGGAACCTGGGTGGTTCACTTAGTTGTGTCCAACTCTTGACCTAGGCTCAGGTCATGATCTCATGGTTCGTGAGATGCAATCCAGTGTTGGGCTCTGTGCTGACAGTCCCGAGTTTGCTTGGGATCCTCTCATTCCCTCTGTCTGCCTCCCCTCCCCACCCCCCACCCCCCATGTGCGTGTGCTGTTTCTCTCAAAATAAATAAACTTAAAAAAAATTATGCTATTATGGATATTTTAAATCAAATCTTTCTTGCCTTTTGTGTTCATTGGGGCAAATTTCAGCCATTTACAAAAGTAGACAAAACAGTATAATGAATCCTTACGTGCCCATTAGCCAGGTTTAACAGTTGTTAACTTATGGCCAGTCTTAGTTCTCCTCTACCCCACTCACTTTTCTCATAATTGTATTATTTTAAAGCAAATATCTGATGTCATATCACTCCATCTATAAATATTTCAGTAAACATCTCTAAAAGATAAGCCCCTTTTCTTTTCTTCTTATTTTTTAAAGATAAGCCCCTTTTAAAATTGACATAAGACTCGGGGCACCTTGGTGGCTCAGTTAGGCATCTGACAACGGCTCAGGTCATGATCTTGTGGGGTGAGTGTGAGTCCCCCATTGGGCTCTGTGATGACAGCTCAGAGCCTGGAGCCTGCTTCCAATTCTGTGTATCCCTTTCTCTTCCCCTCCCCCGTTCATGCGCTCTCTCTCTCTCTCTCTCTCTCTCTGTCTCTCTCAAAAATAAATGAACACTTATAAAAAAGATAACTAAAATACCATTAGCATACTGGAAAGTAGCATTGACCCCTTCAGTTTCTATACTTAAATCTAAATTGGATAGCCTTAGTGTTCACACATACGATTTTCATATAAGTATCATAAATTTTAAAGCTTGTTTGAATTAGCAAATACAGTTCGCATACTGCACTTGATTAGGATAAATATTCAATGTTTCTTTGACACTGTACCTTCTCCCTTCATCTCTGTCTGTGTCCGTCTTTCTTTTGGAATTCATTTGTTGAAAGAACTGGGTCATTTCTCCTCTGGTTTCCTATACTCTGCTTTTTGCTGATTGTGTTCTCATGGTGCAGTTTAACATGTTTTTATGTTCCCTGTATTTCCTGTAAATTGGTAGTTGGATCCAGAGGCTCGATCAGAGTCAAGTTTCATTTCTTTCTTTCTTTCTTTCTTTCTTTCTTTCTTTCTTTCTTTCTTTCGCAAAACCACTTCATATGGGGTATTGTCTTCCTTCTGGAGGTACACAATGCATGTTTTTTTCCTCTTTTGGGGGGATAGCAGCTACCTATGAACCTCATTCATACATCCTCAGTTCATTAGGAGTTGCAGTGTATGCTATTCCAGTGCTTTGTAGCTTCTTCTTCAATGAAGAGAAATTCATCTCATCTGCTGCTTTGATTACTCAGTGGTACAGTTGATAAAAGAAAGCAAGAATGAATGCTTCATTTTTTCTCCTTTTCTTACCAGTTTTCAAAATAGTGAGCTGCTACCCTAGCATCCTCCAGTGGTGACCAACCATCTTTTTTATTTAAATCTTTTTAAAAATAGCATTATATAAAATAGAACTACCTGACGACCCAGCAATTGCACTACTAGGTTTATCCAAGGGATACAGGTGTGCTGTTTTGAAGGGACACATGCACCCCAATGTTTATAGCACCACTATCAGCAACAGCCCAAGTAGGGAAAGAGCCCAAATGTCCATCAGTGGATGAATGGATAAAGAAGATGTTTTATACACACACACACACACACACACACACACACACACACAATGAAGTATTACTCAGCAATCAAAAAGAATGAAATTTTGCCATTTGCAACTATGTGGCTGGAACTGGAGGGTATTATAGTAAGCGAAATTAGTCAGAGAAAGACAAATATCATATGACTTCATTCATATGAGGACTTTAAGATACAAAACAGATGAACATAAGGGAAGGGAAGCAAAAATAATATAAAAACAGGGAGGGGGACAAAACATAAGAGACTCATAAATATGGAGAACAAACAGAGGGTTACTGGAGGGGTTGTGGAGGGGGGATGGGCTCAATGGGTAAGGGGCACAAAGGAATCCTGAAATCATTGTTGCACTAGATGCTAACTTGGATGTAAATTAAAAAAATAAATTAAAATTAAAAAATTAAATTAAAAATAGAATTATAGATTAAAATCCAGTCACATTTGGTACAATTCTATTTTCTTTAATTTTAGAGAGAGAGATAGAGCGTGAGTGGGGGGAGAGGCAGAGAGAGAGAGAGAGAGAGAGAGAGAGAGAGAGAGAGAATCTCAAGCAGGCTCCATGCTTAGTGGAGCTTAATCCCACAACCCTGGGATCATGACCTGAGGCAAAATCAAGAGTTGGATACTTCACCGACTGATCCACCCAGGTGCCCAATACAATTCCATTTTTTTAAATTAAATTCTTAAATTTTATTTAAATCCAAGTTAGTTAACATATAGTGTAATAATGATTTCAGGAGTAGAATTTAGTGATTTGTCACTTACATGTAACACCCAGTGCACATCCCGACAAGTGCCTTCCTTAATGCCCATCACCCATTTAGCCCATTCCCCCACCCCCCACCCCTCCAGCAACCCTCAGTTTGTTCTCTGTATTTTAAGAGTCTTTTATGGTTTGCCTCCCTCTTTTTATCTTATTTTTCCTTCCCTTCCCCTATGTTCATCTGTTGTATTTCTTAAATTCCACATATGAGTGAAATCATATATTTATCTTTCTCTGACTTATTTTGCTTAACATAATACACCCTAGTTCCATCCATGCTGTTGCAAATGGCAAGATTTCATTCTTTATGGTTACTGAGTAATATTCCGTTATATACTATATATATATATGTCATCTTTAACAAAAAATCTTTTTAATGTTTATTTTTGAGAGGGAGAGAGCCAGAGTGCGAGCAGGGGAGGGGCATAGAAGGAGACACAGAATAGAAAGCAGGCTTCAGGCTCTGAGTTGTCAGCACAGAGCCCAATGTGGGGCTCAGTCCCATGCGCTGTGAGATCAGGACTTGAGCCAAAGTCAGACGCTTAACCAACTGAGCCACCCAGGCACCCCAATATGTAACATCTTCTTTATCCATTTGTCAGTTGATGGACATTTGGGCTCTTTCCATAATCTGGCTATTGTTGATAGTTCTGCTATAAATATTGTGGTGCATGTGCCCCTTTGATGGAGCATTTTTAATCCTTTGGATAAATACCTAGTAGTGCAATGGCTGGGTTGTAGGGTAGTTCTATTTTTAATTTTTTGAGGAACCTCCACACTGTTTTCCAGAGTGGCTGCCCAGTTTGCATTCCCACCAGCAGTGCAAAAGTGATCCTCTTTCCCTGCAGCCTCATCAACACCTGTTGTTTCCTGAGTTGTTAATTTTAGCCATTCTGACAGGTGTGAGGTGGCAACACATTGTGGTTTTGATTTGTATTTTCCTGATGATGAGCGATGTTGAGCATCTTTTCATGTGTCTGTTAGCCATCTGGATGTCTTCTTTCGAAAACTGTTCATGTCTTTTGCCCATTTCTTCACTGGATTATCTGTTTTTTGGGTGTTGAGTTTGATAAGTTCTTTATAGATTTTGGATACTAACCCTTTATCTGATATACATCATTTGCAAATACCTTCTCCCATTCCATTGGTTGCCTTTAGTTTTGATGATACAATTCCATTTTAATATTAGGTAGATATATACTAACTTATATTATTATACACCCCACGTCTACTTCTGTGTCCTCAGAGAAACTGAGCTCCCGTTGCTAAGACAGAGAAAGAATCATGGAACATATTGGAGATGAAATAGAGGAGGCGGTGAGGCAGAATATCCTGATCTACTGGCAATTCAAAAGAGCTTTTGGAGCATAAGAGAACATTTCAGTGGGATAGAATTGTTTTATACCTTGACTATGGCTGCATTTGTCAAAAGTCATAGAACTGTACATTTTAAAAAGGTGAATTCTCTACATATGAATTATACATAAAAAAATCATAATTGTAACTTGCTTTTACAAACATATTCATATTCTTCTCTATTTTTAAGTCATTTGTAGTGGCTTAATAAAAAATTATTATTAAAATGCTTGAATTTGGGAAAAAATACATCCATAAGTCTAATTTCATTATGGTGGCTTTATGACTTAGGGTCAATTTCTTCTTCTTTTTTTTTATAATGTGAAAATTTGACTTAGGTAAGTTTCATTGGTTCTCACGGTTTGTTGCACATTAGAATCACCTGGGAATTTTTAAAGAGACATTTATTTATTTGTTTTGAGAGAAAGAGAGAGAGTTCAAGTGGGGGAAGGACAGAGAGAGAGAGGGAGAGGGAAAGAGAATCCCAAGCAGGTTCTGCACTGTCAGCATGGAGCCCAGTGCAGGGCTCTACTCCATGAATTGCGAGGTCATGACCTGAGCCAAAATCAAGAGTTGAATGCTTAAATGACTGAGACACCCAGGCACCCCTCACCTGGGAACTTTTAAAACCCTGATGTCCAGAATATCTGAGAGTAGGAGCCAAGCATCAGTATTTAAAATTTTCTCCCTGGTGATTCCAATGTGCAGCCAAGTTTGAGAACCAATTATATGGGGTCTTCACTGGTTTTTAACCATGGCTGCATATGGAATCATTGGGGACCTTTAAAAAAGACTGCTGTCTGGGCTGCTTCTCCCCTAGTTTTAAGTGGTCTGGGGTTGTGGCCTGAGCATTAGTATTTTAAAAAGTCTCGCAGGTGATTCTATTTTGCATTCAAAGTTGGGAACCTCTATTCTATATAGGTGTGACCCCAAAGGCTGTGTAGGGCTTGCTGTTCCTTTGCCACTTCTCTGGGATTATTGTTCTCAAAGTGTGGTCTTCAGACCAACAGCATCAGCGTTACCTGGAAAAGTGTTCCCCAAATCCTTCCCAGGTTTACTGAATGTGAAGCTCAGAGGATGTGACCCAGAAATCTGTACGTTTCAAGTCCTACTTGATAGGACTTGATACGCAGTACAGTGTGTGAAGCATTGCTTAGGGAATTTTGGTGGCTATTCCTTAGTTATTGGCAGTGGAGATGAACTCTCTTACTGCTAAAACCTGCAGGAAGCTCCTTGTGGATTTGGCAATTCTAGCATCTGAACCCCAGGTCAGAGAGAAATTATTTTGACACATTTGATTGCTCTTATGCCCAAGTGGCATTATGAATGGCATGGGGCTCTAAGAATGGCCACTCTATTCACACACAGTTATTTTAGCAAACTGTGGAAATTATGAACAATGGCATCTTTTAGATGCACCCAATTACACTGCTTTGCTATTAACATGGCCTAGTTCTCTGTGATTCTGTTTCAGAATTTGTAGGTCTTCCTTTGTTGGTTCTGCTTTGATTTAAAAAAAAAAAGGAAGAAGCAAAGCTCATCCTGAAAGAGAACCACATTTATAATAGAAAGTCCAGGGACTTCAGTGATTCCTCATCACAATGTCTTCTATTTTATCATAGCTCCATTTTTTTTTTATTTTATTGTAACAAGACTTCATAGCAAGTGGAAAAAGACAGTTTGCCCCAACTCATTTTATCCTGATTTAGAAAGATCTAAACATGTATACCTTAGAAAACAGTACTATATGGAAGAGTTTTATTCTGTACGTGGGCAGGATGGGGCACGGATCCAGTCGTTTCAAATCTATGATTTGGAGTGGTGGTGGAAACTAGTAATCTTGTAGAAGACCTATCTTATGGTTTGTCAAAAATAGACATAAAAAGTGAAAAATGAATTAATGATGAAACTCCAGTCGAAGATCAAAAATTTGATTATCTCCAGTGTTGTATGACACCTCACCTCTTCCTCCAACAAAGATCTGCAGATTCTAAAACAGACTCACACTTTGCCTCTTTCTCCCCACCCAAATATTTTAATATTTAAACTACATAATTGACAGGATGGAGCAGTAAAACATGTCTTAAACGTAGCCCTAGTCACTTTGCTAAGTATGTATACCATCTAAATATTTGGACTTGATGTTTGAATTGCCCTAACACAATTTCATTTCTTCTTCTTTTTTAAAAATTTTGTAAGACTTTGTATTTTTTAGAGTGGTTTTGGATTCACAGCAAAATTAAGAAGAAGGTCCAGAGATTTTCATGTACCCTCTGCCCCCATATATGCAGTCTCCCCCATTATCAATATCCCTCACAGAGTGGTACATTTGTTACAGTCGACAAGTTCACATTGACGCATTATGGTCACTCAGAGTCCATGCTTTACATTATGGCTAACTCCTGGTGGTGTGCATTCTGTGGGTTTAGACAAATGTATAATGGCACGTATCCATCATTATGGCATTGTACCCGGTACTTTCATTGCTAACAATCCCCTGTTCTTTGCCTATTCATCCCTCCCCATGCCATGCTTGGCACCCTGCACCACTGCTCACCATCAACTACTGATCTTTTTATTGTCTCCATAGTTTTGCCTTTTCCAGAATATCATACAGGTGGGATCATATAGGATGTAATATTTCATATTGGTTTCTTTCACTTAATGATATGTATTTAAGGTTGCTTCATGTCTTTTCTGGCTTGGTCTTTTTAGCACTGAATAATATTCCATTGTGTGGTGGACCACAGCTTATCCACTCATCTACTGAACGACATCCTGATTGCTTTTACATTTCAGCAATCATGAATAAGCTGCTATAAACATCCACAGTGCAGGTTTTACTGTGGATATAAGTTTTCAGCTCCTTTGGGTAAACACCAAGGAGTGAGATTGCTGGATCAGATGCTTAATTTTGTAAGAAACTGCTTCAAACTATCTTTGAATGTAGTGGTATCATTTTGCTTCACCACCAGCAATGAATGAGAGTTCTTAATGCTCTACAACTTTGCAAACATTAGGTGTTGTCAGTGTTCCACATTTTGGCCATTCTAGTGGTACCCCATTGTTTCTTTATATTTTTAATTTTGTTTGTTCATTCGTTTTGTGTTTTAGATTCCACACGTAAGTGAAATCATATGGTATTTGTCTTTCTCTGCCTGACTTATTTCACTTAGCATAATACCCTCTAGGTCCATCCATGTTGCTGCAAATGGCAAGATCTCATCCTTTTTTATGGCCGAGTAATATATTCCATTGTATATATACCACATCTTCTTCATCAGTTCTTGATGGACACTTGATCAGTCTCTTGATGGACACTTGAGTTGCTTCCATAGTTTGGCTGTTGTAAATAATGCTGCAATAAATATAGGGGTTCGTATATTTTTTTGATTTAGTGTTTTCATTTTTTTCAGGTAAATACTTTTTTCCAAAATAGTGGCTGCACCAAGTTACATTCCTACCAATGGTGCATAAGTGTTCCTTTTCCCCTACATCCTCACCAACACTTGTTATTTATTGTTTTTTTTGATACTAGCCATTGGAATAGAGGTGATATCTCATTGTGGTTTTAATTTACATTTCCCTGATGATTAATGATGTTGAGCATCTTTTGATGTGTCTGCTGGCTATCTTTGGAAAAATGTCTCTTCAGGTCCTCTGCCCATTTTTAATCAGATTATTCTTTTTGTGTGTGTCAAGTTGTGTAAGTTCTTTATATATATTGGATATTAACCCTTCATCACATATCATTTGCAAATATATCCTCCCATAGAAGAAGATTGCCTGTTTGTTATTTTGTTGATGGTTTCCTTCAGTGTGCAAAAAGCTTTTTATTTTGGTGTGGTCTCAATAGTTTATTTTTTCTTTTGTTTCCCTTGCCTGAGGAGACACGCCTAGAAAAATGTTGCTAAGGCTGATGTCCAAGAGGTTACTGCCTGTGTTTTCTTTTAGGGGTTTTATTATTTTAGGTCTCACATTTAGGTCTTTAATCCATTTCAAGTTTGTTTTTGTGTGTGCTGCAAGAAAGTAGTATTTCGTTCTTTTGCATGTAGCTGTCCAGCTTTTGTTGAAGAGATATTCCCCGCCCGGCATTGTGTATGCTTGCTTCCTTTGTCATAGATTAATTGGCCATATAAGGGTGGGTTTATTTTTGGGCTTCCTATTCAGTTATATTGATCTGTGCATTTGTTTTAGTGCCAGTACCATTCTGTTTTTATTACTGTAGATTTGCAGTATATCTTGAAATCTGGCATTGTGAGAACTCCAATTTTGTTTTTCTTTCTGGAGAGTGCTTTGGCTATTCGGGGTCTTTTGTGGTTCCGTATAAATTTTAAGATTATTTGTTTTAGTTCTGTGAAAAATACTATTGGTATTTTGATAGGCAATGCATCGAATCTGTAGATTGCCTTGGGTAGCATGGAAATTTTAGCAATATTAATTCCTTCAACCTATGAGCATGTAGATCTTTCTTGTTTGTATTGTCTTCAATATCTTTTATATCAATTTTAATAGTTTTTCAGAGCACAACACTTCGACCTCATTGGTTAAATTAATCTTTAGGTATTTGATTCTTTTTGATGCAATTGTGAATGGGATTGTTTTCTTAATTTCTGTATCCACTACTTTGTTTTTACTATATGGAAAGCAACAGATTCCTGTATGTTAATTTTGTATCCTTCAATCTTACTAAATTCATTTATTAATTCTAACAATTTTTTGCTGGATTCTTTAGAGTCTTCTGTATGTTGTATCATATCATTTGCAAATAGTGGCAGTTTTACTTCTTTCCTACCAATTTGGATGCGTTTTATGTCTTGGAAGATTGTATGTTTCTAGGGATTTATCCACTTTTTCTAGGTGGTCCAAATTATTGGCACATAATTTTTTTTATCACTGTAAGTGATCGATCTCCTAACTTTACTATGTCTTTGCTTTTCCTCATGAAATTTCTTCCTTACTTGCAGTAATGGTCTTCTCTTTCCACTTGAACATGTGCTTTCTTACGTTTCTTGTAAGGCTGCTTTCGTGGTGTTGAATTCCTTTAACTTCAATTTCTCTGGGAAACTCTTTCTCTCTCTTTCAATTCTGAATGATAATCTTGCCAAGTAGAGCATTCTTGGCTGTACGTGTCTTCCTTTCACCACTTTTAATATATCATGGCACTCCTTTCTGGCCTGCAAAGTTTCTGCTGAAAAATCAACTGATAGCCTTATGGACTTTCTCTTGTACTTAACTGTTTGCTGTGCTCTTGCTGCTTTTAAGATTCTCTCTTTTTCTTTACACTTTGCTAATTTAATAGTTGTAGGTCTTCGTGTGGACCTCCTTGGTTGGGTTCATCTTGTGTGGGGCTTTTTATGCTTTCTGGACCTGGACCTCTGTCTCCTTCTCTGACTTTGAGAGGTTTTAACTATTATTTCTTCAAATAAGTTTTCTGCATTTTTTTCTTTCTCTTCTCCTTCTGGGACTTCTCTAATGGGAATGTTAGTATGCTTGATGTAGCTCTAGAGGTCCCTGAACTTATCCTCATTTTTTTTTTTGTATTCTTTTTTCTTTGCTCTTCAGTTTTGTTTCTTCCACTGTTCTCTCTTCCAAATCACTGATCTGTTGTTTTGCATCCTCTAATTGCTGTTGATTCCCTTTAGTGAATTTTTCACTTCAGTTAGTATATTCTTCAGCTCTGACTGGTTCTTTTTTATATTTCTGTCTGCTTGTGGAAGTTCTCACTGAATTTATCCCCTATTCTCTCAAGCCTGTTTTGTGTCTTTATGAACATTACTTTGAACTCTTTATCAGGTAATTGCTTATCTCTGTTTTGTTTATGTCTTTCTCTGGAGTTTGTCTTATTCTTTCATTTGGAACACATTCCACTGTCTTTACATTTTGTCTCACTCTCTGTGTTTGTTTCTATGTATTAGGCAGGTCAGCTATATGTCCTACTCTTAAAAATAGTGTCTTATGTAGACCATGTCCTTGGTGCCCTGTGGTACTATCCCCCTTAGTCACCAGAACCAGGTACTCCTGGAGTGTCTGTTGTGTGGACTGTATGTGCCCTCTTGTTCTGCCTGGGCTGCAACTGCTGCTGGTACTTTGGGTGTCGGGGCTGTCCTTGACCTGGTTCTTAGCAATCATTGGCCACAACTGCTGTGAGTGCACTGGTGGGCAGGACTTGCCCACTAGTGGCTGGCTGAGAGGCACAGTTGTACCTACTGCAGGGATGGATGCTGGTGGGCAGGGCTGGTTCTCAGTCTAGGTGGCTGCAATGAATTGCCATGACTGCTGCAGGTGCGCTGGTGGACAGAGCTTTTCTCCAGTGTGGCTTGCTGAGAGGTTGGACTATAGCTACTGTGGATGCATTGGTGGGTGGGGCTAGCTCCCTCCTTCCCCAAGGAAGGATTTACTCCAGAGGGGCATTGGTCCTGTCAGGGCCCACCCACTGGGTATGGTGGTGTGGGAGCCACTTTGGAGGGGTGCCTGCCAGGCAGGTGGATCCACAGGGGAATGCTGGATAGGGCAAGTGGTGCTAACAAGGTTGATGGAGAGTTTTCCGAACTGGTACCCATAAGCATCTGACTAGGTAGGCTGAAGGAGGGCAAGAAAAATGGTGCCCACTACTACTTCTGTTCCCAGAGGGAGTTCCACAGATCTCTGACCCTCTGGCATGTGTCCTAAACTTAGTCTATAAATCTTTTCACATATTATCTAGGTACTTCTCAAACTGTTCCTTCTGGTTTGGGTCTCAGACTGAGTGATATAGTGTGCTGGCTCTTTAAAAGCACATATTCATTTTCCTGTAGATCTCTGGCTCTCCCTGAGTTAAGCCCTGCTGATTTTTAAAGCTCCATAAATTCAGCTGCACTGATTTTCAAAGCCAGCCATTATAGGTTTTCCAGGGACAGAGATGCCTGGTGTGGGGCTTGATCCCCTCACTGTTCCATCCTTGTGATATCCTTCCTGATTGTGGGCAGCCCCCCTGGGGGTTTGGTTCCTGACCAGGCCTCTACCCCTTCTACCCTTTTGATATGACCTACTCTTTATGTGTTCAGCTATTGCTGATCTCTTCTGCTAGTCTTTAGGTTGTTTTCAGAGTGAGTTGGAATACACAAGAGTTGTCACCTTGGTGTGTTCATGGGAGGTGGTAAACACAGAATCTTCCTACTCCATCATCTTCTAAGTGATCCCTTTGTTTCATTGTCCTTCTTTTTCTCTTCTTTCTTTCTTTCTTTCTTTCTTTCTTTCTTTCTTTCTTTCTTTCCTTCCTTCCTTCCTTCCTTCCTTCCTTCCTTCCTTCCTTCCTTCCTTCTTTTGCATTTCATCTCAATCCTATCCAGTTGTTTGTATATTAGTTACAATAATTTGGGAATAAAGGCTTTGAATAAGAGACTTCAGTGAATGAGCTGATGATTAAAAGGAGATTAAGATTTTGAATTATTACAATGAAAAATTTAAGAAAAGATTTTGAAATGTTAGAGTATGACATTTAAATCCCCATGTTCCAAATAATTTAATCTAAATATTACCTTAAGGTAAATAAGAGAAATGAAGTGGCAATTAGAGTACTTTGTTAAAATAATTCTTGGTTTTGGATGGAAGCTGAGATTAAGAAATGGAATTGAATGTTTTAAAAAAGTCTTTGATTAAATAGTAGAATGGAATTTAGGGAGGATGCCTATGAGTCAGAATGAAAATCTTTGGTAGTGAAAGTTTTTATGCTATTTAGTTCTTGTACTGAAAGGGAGTTTTCCAAACTAAATTTTGGGTTGTAATTTTTATTGAAATAAGTACTTTGTAGCAACTTCAGAATACCTTCTCTGTGAGTGAGGTTCTAAGATTTGCTGGGCCAGCCTCCAGTTTTGAAGGGCCTGTAGGAAAATTCTCTTCGGCGGCTCAGGGCTCTGGCACAGTGATGGGAATGTGACTGTGTAAATAGCAGGTACAGGATTAGCTAACCCTCCTGGGATGTGCAGAACTAAGAAGCCTACTTCTGTAAACATGGAAACCAGTTTAAAAAGAACCAAAGGGATGTGGATTCTTTTATTGGAGCTAAAAATAAGGTCTACTTAAAGTCTCTGCATTTGGGGATGCGGATTTTTGCTTAAATTTAACTTTAGGCTTATTTTTCCTTTAGCATGCTGACTGTGACCAAATAATTTAGATTTTTCACCCTTCCTTTGTTGAGCGATGGAAATTTACAGTTATTGTAAAGAAGAAAGAGGTGTGTTTGTGGGGAAGTATGTGACTGTGAGCATGGATGTGGGCATATGGAATATGCAGGGTAGAGGATTTGAAAGGAAAGTGTGAAAAAGCAGAGAATAACAGACGAATTTGAGAATTATGACTTTAATTTATTTAATCTCTTAGAACTTAATATAAATTAAATCTAGCTAAGGAGATACATTTTTATAGAAAATTGTGTTCATTTATTTCACGATATTCCATCCCTGTCCTCAGGTTTTTTTTTTCATTTCATCTTTTAATCTTCATCTTTCCTAAAGATCAACTCTGTGCCTTGTTTAATTTTTGTACCTATAAGTTAGTCAGATAATATAATGGTGTATGAAGACTCAGCCGCCAGATGCACAGAGCTATGCCTGCAGGAAGGAAGCAGAGTTTGTAGATGGGCTGTTTTATATCCATATTTCAAGAGGAGTCCACATTGCCTTCTTCTGACTCTCTAAAACTAAGAACTGCGTTTCCACCCGGTATGCTGGTGAGATAATAAATTACATTTACAAGATTAGGGCTAGTTCCTTAGAAACACTTCTAACATTTTTACTTCCTAGTTTTTCATGATCAGAGTGACCACCTTTTATTATACCAGTACCTTTGTGCCAGTAACACATAAACCAAAGCCAAAAAGTCAAAAATAACAACAACAAAACCATCTGAAAATAAACTCTTGATGTGTGTTGGAAAACAAAGGAGACATGTCTTTACATCATGTTTGAGCCTCTGAAAACACTTGGTTATCTGTTCTTGGCTATTCAAGTGGCCTAATACAAATGTATTAGTTATCCATTGCTGAATTACAAATTACCCTGAAAGCATCCTCTGAGATGGCCCTCAGCAGCTTAAAACAGTAACCTTCCTTCTATTACACAAGGAGTGGCTTCGCTAGGTGGTTCTGACTCAGGGTCTCCCATGAGGTTGCAGTCAAGATGTTGGGCGGACTGAATGCTGTTCTGGGGCTGTAGGTTGGCTTCCATAGAGTGTCAAGTTAGCGCTGGCTCTTGGTAGGAGACCTCTATTCTTGCTGTGCAGACCTCTGCATAGAGCTAATAGAGTACCCCCACAACATGGCAGCCAGCTCCCCTCAGAGGGAGCAATCCAAGAAAGGGCAGGGTAGAATTCACAGTGTTTATGGCCTAATTTTGGAAGTCACACACTGTCACTTTCACAATATTCTCTGGTTATGCAGGCCAGGCCTATTATAGATGAAAAGGTATGAAAACCAGGAGATGGAGGTCATTGGGGCCATTGTGGAGACTGGCTACCACAATGTGCATTTCCAAAAGTCATGAAGAAAAATGAGACTAGGACTGTGGGCTTGGAATCTTTTAATTGACTATAACAATTGATATTTTTTATTTCAGGAAATGCATAATCCCATTACTTTAAATGTCATATCTAGAATCTTGCACTCTATCTTGGCTTTAAAAAAGAGAAGGTTATTGAGGACAGGCATGCAGCCTTTAGATCAAATCACATAAGGGTCAGAAGAGAACTAACAGTCCACTAAAGGTCAGGCACTTACCATGAATTCTTTCTCTCATTTATGCCTCACAACAACCCTTGGAGATGAATGGTGTTAGTCTCATTTAGCAGAGTCAAAAATTATGGTCCAGAGAAATTCAGTAATTTGCTCATAGTCATAGAGCTCCTAAGTAGTTGTCTTGATTCAAATCTAGGTTTGTTTGATGATACAGTTTGTGAGTTTCTTATTGCATTGTATAGCAGTGGGCTGTCCACTCCAGTGGGGTGGGTCCCAGTGCCTGCTGTCCTCATTGGTGAGTACAGGGCATCTTGCAGGCAGATAGTAGGCAATTGATAAATATTTTTTGAATAAATGAAATTAATGAATGTCTGTATATTCTGAAATTACCACCAGAAAGATACATTTTGATCCTCAGAGATGGCCCTTTGGATATAATTGAGACTTCAGACCTAGATGAATTATACCCCAGAACATTTGAAAAAAAATATCTGCTTATAACTAGATGAAATGACCTTAATAGACATGGGTAGCAGTGTCTGATATATATCACATTCTCAAAAATTGTTTCATTCCTCACTTTGCATTTGTAGAAATTTTGTCTAAATCACTGCATGATTGGGAAAACATGTATACTTTCACAAAGAAAAGCTACAGAGGTTATAAGATATAGCTATTGATAGATAGCTATCTTTGCCATCAATTAATGACAAAATTTTAGTGTAAATTGACAAAGGAGTGGTTTAGGTCGTTTTAGAGTACAGTGATCATTGGGAGCTAGCCTTGGTATAGGCAAGGCAACCTGGTCCTAGGCTGTCTGGTCTTTTGCCCCAACTTTTTAATATTTATTTTTTCTATCTTTGCCTTTTCCCATAGTCCAGCAAGTTGATTTGTGGTAGGAATTTAGGACCGTGTGGTATCAGTTCAACCTTCACAGTGGCATGAGACTAAAGGTCAGCACATGGGAAGTCATTCATGTCTATGTGACAAAGCCCAATAAAAACTCTGGACACCAAGGCTCAGGTGAGTTTCTCTCATTGGTGATACCCCACGTGTATTGTTACACATGATTGCCAAGAGAATTTAGTGCAGTCCATTTGTAATAAACTGTAATCTGAGTATAATAGCTTTCAGTGAGTTGGTGGATCCATAAAGTGAATTATGAAACCTGATGGTGGTCTCAGGGACCACTGAGCTTTTAATTGGTGTCAGAAGTGAGGCCAGTCTTGGGGACTTCTCTAACTCCAGCAACTGGCCATTCACTTGTGTGTGGAAAAAAAAACTTATAATGGCCTTGGGGGTCCTAAATATAACCTCTGCCTACCTGTCCAGTCTTGCTTTGTATCACTTTCTGCCTCACACATTACCCACAACCACATTGTCCCTTTGTTTCTCAGGTGTGGCCATAGCTTCTTTGCATGCACTATTTTTTTTTTTTTGGTTGTATTACTTACAAAGTATACAACCTGTATACTTACAGGGTTGATTATTTTATTAAGGTCTTATTTAAACATGTTATCCCTTCCAAGATGCTTTCCCCGATTACTCACACTAAAATAGCTTCATTTACTCACTACTCCAGCATTTATCACTTTTTGCCATGATCTTATTCATTTGACTACTTGTTTATCTGTCTTCCTCTATAGAAAGCAAAAAAACTTGTCTATTTTGTCATTGTTGTGTGCAAGTGCCTGGGATGGCAACGAGTGCATTTTGGGCATTTATGAAATATTTGTTAAAGAGAGTAATAAAATGTATTTCCTTTAAAAAATAGAAAAAGCAAGCTGGAGGATCAGAATACTATTATAAGCCATAGTATATTTTATATTAAAAGATATTTAACAAACTATCTTTCAGTATCTTTGCATCCAAGCATAACTAGTTGAGAGTTGATGAATAAATCTGTTTTCACTGTTGGTGTACATTGACGTTTTCTTTAGCATTTTAATTAATGAATTGACAGAACATATGTATTATCTCTTTGTGTGCATATATATAAAGTTATATATATATATATATATATATATATATATATACACACACACACATATATACATAGTTATATGTAATATAGAGAGAATTTTCAAATAAGACAAACTTGAGATTCAGACAATTAAAATTTGAAAAGATTAGACCAGGTAGGAAAATTGAACAGAGACTTTTAAACATGAAATTGAATTAGGATAAATTTAAATTATTGCCCTCAGTTTAAAATATAAGGCTAAGGAAAGATCTTTGAAGCCCCTATTCTATGGGAAATAGCTAAGGAAACTGAAGATGTTAAACTTGAAAAAGTGAAGGTTTAAGGAGATGTGATAATTTGTCTTCTAAATACCACAAATTATTTAGATAATTTGTATCTAAAGACTATCACGTACAACAGGGATTAGATTTATTGTGGATAATCCTACAGCTACAAATGAAAACAGGACTTGGAATTTTCAAGCAAAGGTAGATTTGGGTAAGGGAAAATGTTCTAGTAGAGCTGTTTACAGTGTAAATGGGCAGCTTGAGAAGTGTTGACCTCCCCTGTTGCCATTTAAAGTGGTTAAACATGATCTGAGTGGCTGTATACTAGGTAGATTTATGGGAAGCTGAACTGCATACTTTTTAAAGACTGCAATAGGTCTCAGACTCTCATGGTTTAAAAAAATCTAAGGACCCGTTTCTAGGACCTTAGAGAATCCAAGGACCAGATCTTTAAGACAACATGATATGGCAGGGTCAATGATAGCAGATTTAGCAAGGGATAGACATTCTGGCCACAAATTCTTTGAAACTTCTCTCATCGCTAAGTGAGCCTGAATGACTCACTTTAATTGGTACAATGCAGTAGAAATGATCTGCATGATTTGTGAGGCTAGGTTAGAAAGGCTGGTACAGCTTTCACTTGATATTCCCTTGGGATGCTCACCCTTAGAACCCAGTCTGTGCTCAAGTCCAGAATTATACCTAGTGAGTGACTTTCCTAAAGCATTTAACTCTCCCTCATTTAGCAGTCACACGGCAAGACCACATGTATATATTCCAGGCACATCTCCAGCTAAGGACCCAGCTGAAAGCCAGCATCAACTAACAGATGTGTGAGTGAGTAAGTAAGTTTTCAGATGGGTCTATCACCTAGTCTTTGAGCCCCCCAGGTGGTGCTGCATGGAACAGAGATGAGATGTCGCCATTGATCCCTGCCAAAATTGCAGGATTTTTGAGTGTTTTAGCCATTTTACCTTTGGTGAGGCATGGTGAGGTGAGGTCAGAGGCAGATCAAGAGAAAGAGGCCAGAGAGAATTTTATATGCTTGTTAAACCTGCAGTTCCCTGGCGGGGGGGGGGGGGCGTGGGGACATGGCATGTTGTGCCGAGTCCCTCGGGGAAGCACCAGGTTTCATCACAAGTTAGAGGGAAGACAGAACAGTGAGAATGTGGCTTTCCTGGGATTTCTGTGGGAAGAAAAGGGCAAGGCAGGACAAGCAGGCTGAAGATTGGCTGATTTGAATAACACCAGCAGGTTATGGGGCATGGGGCTATCCCTGCTTGTCTGGTACGTGGCCCTAGGGTGATTATGCCAGGCTCAGAGTGGCCCGGAGTGTGAGACCCAGATGAAGGAGGTGCTTGGAGTGTGGATTTCATCAGCTGCTCAAGAAAAGAACTGACCAGCCTCTAGCTAGGGCCTTAAAACTGGGTCAAGATAGAATTTATAAAGCTGTATTACAGATAGAATTTATAAAACTGTATTGCTGTGCGCAAAATAAATGTTAACATTGTTTTAAGCCACTAAATTTTGGGTAGTTTATTATAGAACAGTAGATCATTGGACTACTTTGACTATTGGTAGTTGCAAAAGCCCACAATATGGAAAGTCTGTTGAGTTCTTCTGGATTCTAGAAGAGTGTAATATCTTCTCTTGGCTTCTAGGGCCTTTTATAGAACCCAGAAGGGTCTCTCTGATCTGGAGTTCAGATTTCCTGACTTACTGGGTCAGAATATGGGCCATAAAACCTGCCCCCAGACTTGTTTCTGTGGCTCTTGTGAAACCCAGAGGGTGTGATTTTCTACAGGGAGTCCCAGAGCAGCAATGAGAGAGGTACTTTCTGGGTTTCGGGACAAAAGGAAGTCTATCTTGGTTTACTCTGTGGATGAATGTATCTGTCACAGTTTGGATTCCCCTCAATTTATTCCCCTTTGTTTGGGAAATGATCCCAGAAAGCAGGAGACGGAATGGGAGAGTTAGAAAGAGAAAGATCCAGTAGAAGGGGGTGTTATCAAGGTTGTTGTAGGAAACAAAGACTTGATTTTCCTGGGAGCTCCTGAAAAGCATACCTCTTAAAGATATCCTCCCATAGGGTAGGATTCAGAGATATTTATCCAACCTTCTCGTTTCCCCTTGGGTTGAGGGCTGTGTCCGAGAGCAAGCTCTGGACTGTACTTGCACATGGGCTGAGCAAGCTTCTGTGGCATCAGAAAAGGCGTTTTGGCAGAAAGCAGAGATGAATGACATGTCTTGACTTGGGGCACCGTCACCCTGAGGGTAGTCTAAGTTTACGTAGGTTTCAGCTGAGACTGAAATTCAACATGTTGAAGACAATATGCTCTGGGACACTAGGCGTGTCTACTACAAAATCAGAAGAGGAAACTACACTGGAATTGGAGTCAAAGGTCTGCTTTCAAGCTCGCACTTATACTAGCTCCCAGCATTTAACTCCCAGCTTTAGTTTTCTCATATAGAAGGTGAAGATAACATTATGAGGGCATATGCTGTGTGGAGGTTATGGAGCCAAGCCCAGTGTACCATTAGGAGAAGTGAACTGGCTGGCAGCCAGGGGATTTCAGGAGGAAGTCTCTAAAATCCATGGAGACTAGGGTTTTCCCTGTCCTGATAATGGTGTCTTCTTCCAAGGCAAGATTTGTTAACCAAATTAATGAAGACTGACGTACAAACCAGCAGGGAAATTTATGTATGTATGTATGTATGTATGTATGTATCTATTTATTAATTTTGAGAGAGACAGAGACAGAATGAGCACGGGAGGGGCAGAGAGAGAGAGAGGGAGAATCCCAAGCAGGCTCCACACTGCAGGGCTTGAACTCACAAAACTGTTAGATCATGACCTGAGATACCAGGTCATGAGTTGGACGCTCAACCAACTCAGCCACCCAGGCGCCTCATGAATTTATTAATTTCAGTGAGAAAGGTGAAGATCACCAGGGATGAACAGTAGTATTCCTTGGTTAGGGCATATTGTCTTTGTAGGCCAACTATTTTGGAAGTACAGTCAAAGTCAGAACGTTACGTGGGAATAGGATTCAAATAAAGGTAGGGGGTTTCATGGTTTGAATTTTGAAGCACCAGGGAAAGGGTAGCTTTATGTATCCTTTTCTATAATAGGGTTATTAGCTTCTCTGCCTTGTCATTATGAATGACCCAGCCATTGGCAGGTATCTTCAAACTTGTCTTATGCATGTCTGGGATTCAGTTGACTTTATAAATCAACTTTGCATATCTCCATCACAATGCATTTTATTGATTTTGTTGTGCAACTCTCAGAGGGCAACTTTTTTTTTTTTTAAACCAAACTCTTCAGGGGGAATTCATCCTCTATGCTGCCTGGCAGGGTTTTGTACAGTTTAGGTGACATTGTTAAACTGATAAACGTTGTGTGTGTTACTCTTTCACCTTATTAAATCATGGAACCCAGTGGGCAGTAATGGACTCTGGCAAGTGGAGGAAAGAGTTCGGTAATCAATGCAATAGAAAAGTACTTTTTAACATCCCTACTTTGGTGGGAAACTTAAAGGACTTTTGTAATCACAAATAGAAGAGCTTATGTTATTTCAGCTTTTTCAGTAGCCAAATGCTGTGTTTAAACCTAGATCCCTGTTGATCAAATTATACATTGATCTTAAAAGCATTGTGAAAGACTTTATAAGGAATTGTCAAGTCTAGTAAAAGGGGAAAGAAAACATTTATAAGTTTGGGCTTTTTGCACATAAAATATACTTTTTTAAAAAGCTACATTTGAAAGAAATAGCACTAATCTGGGAATCAGAAGCCTGGAGCACTTGCCTTGCTCTGCCAAGCAGAAAGCTGAGACTTTGGCCAACTACCTCTCTGGGATCCCAGTTTCTGCAGTTGTAAAGAGAGGACAAGATTAGTTAATTCTATTCATATTTCAGCTCTCAAACGTTTTTGATACACCTAATTAGGGAGTCTTGGGAGGTGGGCAGTAGGAGCCAGATAACTTTTAAAAGAGTGACTATTTGGCAGGGAAGGGAGAGAGGAGAAGAGCTTCAAGTTTTTGTAGATGGGAAATCACTGACAGTCCAGGAAGTTACAGTCTAACATTTTCAATTTGCCAGCACTAAATGGTAGAGAAAATACTTGGGGAAAAGTCCATAGGAAGTCCCTCATAATGGCGAGCAACCATCCTAGTTTTCCTGGAAGTGAGTTCATCAGAAAGCAGGACTTTCATTGTTAAATAGGGGAAAGACATGGGCAGCAGGGGATGAGCTGGTCTCCTTCCTCCTAACATGCATTCTATACTTGTCCTAGTCAGTTCGGCCTGCTGTCCTGAAAATACCACAGACTGAGTAGTTTAAGCAGCAGACATTTTTTTTCTCATGGTTTCAGAGGCTGGGAAGTCCAAGGTCAAGGCACCTGCAGATATAGTGTCTTGTGACTGCCTGCTTCCTAGTTAATGGATGACCGTCCTCTGGCTGTGTCTTTATATGATGGACCAGTGAGGGAGCTCTCTGGGGTCTCTTTTATGTGGGCACTGATCCCATTCATCAGGGTGCCACCCTCATGACTTAATCATTTCTTTTAAATTTTTTTTAATTTTTTTAACACTTTATTTATTTTTGAGACAGGGAGAGACAGAGCATGAACGGGGGAGGGTCAGAGAGAGGGAGACACAGAATCTGAAACAGGCTCCAGGCTCTGAGCTGGCAGCACAGAGCCAGACGCGGGGCTCGAACTCACCGGACCGTGAGATCATGACCTGAGCCGAAGTCGGCCGCTTAACCGACTGAGCCACCCCGGCGCCCCATGACTTAATCATTTCTTGAAGACCACACTTCCTAATACCATCACATTGGGGCATAGGTGTCAGTGATGAATTTTGGGGTGAGGGGAGGGGACACAAACATTCAGTCTACAGCAGTATTATTTCAGTATAGGCTTCAGTTGTGCCTGTATTAATGGCAGCCAGCTGGTTGCGATATTTGCCACTAATTAACTTCAAATTCTACAAATGGTGTTTCTAAAAGGCACCATTTAAGTGATGACTGCCGTTTGAATGTCATAGGCAGGGGTATGTGCAGAAAAGGAGGCAGATTAAGAGGTAAGAGGACAGAAACACTCCCTCCCCCCATACCCCCAGTGTTACATACCCAATTATTTGTTCATTCATGTCTTTGGTATTACTGAGTACTTCCTCTGTGTGAAGCACAGTGCCAGTTGCTGGGTACGAAAACAAATGAATAAAAAAACAGATAATAGAACAGGAACATCTTTCTCATGAAATTTATTTTAATCTACCTTCTTGTTATTAAACTTGTCTTCCCATTCCTCCTCCAGAGCGCCGTCCTATAAGCGCCTCATTCATCTTGGTACTGAGCCCAGAGCCTAGTACTTGGTAGGCACTCAACAAATATTTGTTGAATTGAATTTCTATTATCCCCTTTGCTCTTTCTGCTTTAAAAAAAAGCCCCTCTTTTCCCTTTTTTTGTCTCAAAGGATTCCACTAATATTTTTTTTCTAGGACCTAAAGCACTTGGCAAACATTTTCCAAGATCTTTACAGCCTGTCTCTGAAATAGATAAGAAGTACCCTGATAGCAATTGTACCCATCACTGGCTATGGTCTCTCTTGGTTCTCTTATATGCTATTACTGATGGTTCATTTGAGCTTCTACAGCGGGTCAAGACACAGTTTAATAGTGCTCATGGCTCATTTTGGGCATCTGCAGGGTAGTAGTTTCAGGAAATATGTGGGCTTCAAAGGTACTTATTGGAGGCAAATTCAGATCAAAGCAAACAGCACAGTAAATTTGCCAAGTGTAGGCCTCGTGTTCCACAGCACAGGGCCTATAAAGGTCTCCCGAGGACATAAGCCAGCAAGAGCCACCTGGTGTTGTAATTTTCCAGTCCTTCTGGAGACTTAGGTGAGGTCACTGCTGTTGATTCCATTTTGGAGTTTGGCAGCAGGAAGGGATCTTGGGATTTAACTTTGTCCGAGTGTCACTATGTTGAAAATAGGACAAAATAGGAAGACATTTATGACAAGGCTATTTGCTTTTTGCATAATGTCTGGAATTGAAGAACTAAAAATATTACTAAGTTAGAACAATCCTCAATTAATTCATATCGCATCCCAATGGGATAGATGAGGAATATGTTAATTTTTTTTCTTTATAGAAAGGATGACTGAATCCCTTAGTAATGATTGAGGGCCACACGTCAAATGAACAACAGCAGTACTCGCACACAGACGTCTAGAGTATAACACCACGAAACACTTCTTGTTTTCAACAGCTAGTGCACATTTGAAACGATGCAAACTGTTGGACTTTGCTCAGATTATAGGGCCACAAAACATAGAGCAGGTGCACTGCTTTATCTAATTTACTTATCATCCATCAATGTGACCTGGTATTTGCACTGTTAAATGACTCTTCAGTTTAGATTTGTCTAAATAATTTACCTCCTTTTTAAGCAGGCAGTTTGTAAACGATTGTGCCTTTTTTGCACTTGGGCAAATTCTGCACACGGGCAGGAAATACCCTTAAAGTTGGAAGAACAGTTGGAAAATTAATTGATGACCAGGTAATTAAGCCAGCCAGTCCTTCCTAATGTGTGTGTGTTCGTGTCTGTGTGCACATCGGAGCGTACGTGTGTCTGTGTGTTAGCTACTAGATGTTAGCATGAGTCATCAGCAACTCTTGAGAAAAAAATACAACCGTTCACAGTTCTGTAGGGTCTTGAGGGAAAGATTCAGTAGCAAGGAATTAGCCAAGGTGGTAATGCTTTCTAGCTGCTACTCAGAGATATATATACATGCTTTAAAAAAGTTTGTATCTATCTATCCATCTATCATCTATCTATCTTAGAGTTAATACATGCATGTGGTTAAAAAAAATTACAAAGTGTAGAAACGTTCATAGTTTTAAGTTTCCCTCTTGTTCCTTGCCCTCCATCTGCCAAGACCCCTCAGCCATAGGCAATCACTCTTCTTAATTTCTGACATATCCAGATTTTCAGAGTTTCAAAAAATTTATAAAAGCCAATTAGAATTTGATTTCTTCCCTCCACCTATTGCACAAAAGGTAACAGGTTATAGACAGCCTTTTACAGCCTGTTTTCACCGCCTAACAAAAGATATTGGTGACCTTGCTTTAGCAGGATATAGAGAGCGCCTTCCGGCTGCATGCTGCCTCACTGTTTAGATCAGTATTTTTCACATTTTGACGTGCATCGGAATGACGTACAAGGCTTGTTAAAATCCAGATTACTGAGCTATATCCCCAAGTCTGGTGCAAGAGGTCTGCGGTGGGATCTGATAATTTGCATTCCTGGAAGTTCCCAGGAGATGCTGATGTTGTTGTCTAGGGACATGCTTTAAAAATCACTGTTCTGGGGCACCTGCGTGGCTCAGTCAGTTGAGCATCTAACTCTTGATTTCAGCTCAGATCATGATCCCAGGGTTGTGGGATCAAGCCCCACATCAGCATGGAGCCTGCTTAAGGTCCCCCCCACCCCACTCTTCCCCCTCCCAGCTCATGCTCTGTCTCTCAAAAAAAAAATCACTGTTCTAGGGGTTCACAGGCGGCTCAGTATGTTAAGCATCTGTCTCTTGATTTCGGCTCAGGTCATGATCTCATAGTTCAGGAGTTCGAGTCCCACATTGACATCCGTGCTGACAGTGTGGAGTTGGCTTGGGGTTTTCTCTCTCCCTCTCTCTCTCTGTCCCTCTCCCCTCTCAAAATAAATTAAAAAAAATAAACTTTAAAAATCACTGATCTAGATGTACCATAATATATGTAGCCTGTGAACAGAAAAAAAGGATTTTTCTACCCTCTTGCTGTTATAAACTACGCAGCAGTGAAAATAGTCTTGTTTTTCTATCATTTCATACAGGTGTAGGTATAGTGCCAAATTGGTGGTGGTTACAATTTATCTACCAGCAGTACACAAAAGTACCTATTACACCATATTAAAAAAAAGTCCAATATAAACTTTTTTTTGCCAGTCTGATAGGCAAAAAACAGTTTACCCATGTGCTAATGGATAAATTTACATTTATCTTTTCAAAAAATAAGGACCATATGTATTTCTTTTCTGAAATTTACTTTCTTGAGTAAGTTATCTAATCATCGACCTCAGTTTCTTTATCTTTAAAATAGGAATATTAGTAATTCTAAGGAATTAGGCAGCCCAAGCTGCTGACCCGAAAAACTTTGTTTTTGATCCTAGATAATCAATTAAATTTCACTTTATTTCATCACAAAGTGTCATTCATTTTTCCATTTATTTATCCATGGAATAATTATTTAGCACCTACAATATGCTAAGTATGGGGGATAAAGAGGTGAAAACCTTACCTTCAGGGAATTCACTGTATACTAGGGAAGGTCAGCATGCAAAGGATTATGTTACAGTAAAAGAATGGCTGTACTGAAGGTCCTTACAAAGCTGAAGAGGTATCATGACAAGGAGCCCTTATGGTCCTTGGGGGAATTAGGGAAAGATTTGTGCATAAGGTGCTTTGAACTGACACTTGATGAAGAAGAGTTTGCTAGATGGATGGGGTGGGGAGGGTGTCCTAAACAGAAGGACAGCCCGGGGTATGAGACCAAAGGGGTATGAGAAAATATGGGTATTAGTGAACTATAGTAGTGTTATTGCTTAAAGAGTAGGAATGGAAGAGGGACCACTCGAATTTTCTAGTTCACCTTTGCAGCGGGAGGAGGACCTCAAACCCTTCAAATTGGCTCATTCAAACCCCAGACTGTCATATGAAAGTGTCCCTCATATTTCCAATATTCTGTCTTAGTTCTCTCATCTGGTCCCCTTTTGACCATGGCATTTATGGTTTGGACTCTTCTTTGTTTCAAATGAAGATTTATCCGCAGCCTTGCTGCATGAGCGTGCCAATTTAATGTTCCATCCATTTCCACATAATTCTTAATGAGAGAGTCAGAGGTTAATAGAAAAATAACATAGAGGGAATATATCTTAGGCTATAACTTTAAGAGTATATGTTCTCAAGGACTATTTGTGGAAATGAGGAGATGCTCAGACATATTACTGAGTGAAAGGAGAGGATGCAGAATGTCTTAAAGATATAATACGTGTTGTTTCTGTTATTTTTCATACATAAACTCATCCACCCACCCACCCACCAATCCATCCATCCTATTTATTTGGCTATGCAACTTTTCTTTTTAAAGTTAATGTATTCTGATATATTTCTACATCATTAAAACTCTCCATAGACACCAGTTTTAGGCTGTCATTGGCTACCATCCATGTATCATTGGGTGGATGGACCACAACTTGGCTGTTTATTCTATCATTAGACATTTGGGTTTCTGCATTTGTTTCCTTATAAGCAGTGATAAAATAAATTATTAATAGAGTTTGTCTTGAATAGCAAGGCAATGGGTAAAGAAGATCTTTGTATAAAAATGTTTTAAAAAAAACAAGCCAGGTATAAGAAAGATACTTTGGCTGCCATAGCAACAATAATAATGGCAACAATGAGTATTTCCTTCAATTTGGCATTATTGGACTTTGCATTATGTTAAGATTGAGAGTCTGACATGTTTTGTATCTTGGGCTGCTTCCTTCTCCAAAGGCCACACAATGAGGTCTGTGTTGTCATCAACCCTCTTTGACACATGGAGAGAAATTTTATGTTTTAATAAAAAGCTATAGCATACCTTTTTGGGTTACTAGATTCTGATGGTTCCTTGTCTTTGAGCTGTTTTGTATCTCTCTGTAAGTTGCAGGTAGATGCGAACTCTGTCTTTTCCAGTAGAGATTTCATTAATGTTTCGCACTGTTACCTACTTACAGATAGTGTAGGTGTAGTTCTTTGAATTATCCTTTGAACTGGTTGTAACATCTTACTGGTTTCCTCATTAATTAATGCATTACATAAAATATTTGGCACATGTTCATTTTCTGTTCATTTGTATGAGAGTCATGATCATACCTTTTTTTTTTTAAGTTATCCTTTAATAGATAGAGAAGTTGGTATAATCTAGGTTACATAGCTAGTGGAGACTTGTCTCACATAAGACTCAGACCACAGAGCACATTCTCTTACTCACCGTGTTATGCTCAGAAGCTACAAGATAAAATGGAGAAGGAAAAACATGTTGCCTATTGAGACCCATGTGCTAATGGTTAAAGCCATTGTTTCCTATGGGGAATCAAATTGAACAGATAAGTTCATTTAGGAAGAGTTGGAAAACCTACATTTCGCCTAGAATAGGTTCCACCAAAAGGCATCTCCTAGCATTTGGGAATTAGAGCAATTAGCGGAGAAATCAGGCTGCTCTGCTGGGCTTAAGGACATTTCCTAACAAAGTCTACTCTGAACATGGAATTTTTAATTAACATTTCGAGAGAGTGGTCACATGGGGTAGGGTGCCCAGGGTGCTGTAGCAGTTGCTTTGTTTGAGTGAAGTCCCTTAGTGTTAACGGTTGGATATCTGCAGATTAAGTGGAGACAATACTTGGACAATTGAAAAAGTAATTTTTTGATGCTTTCCCCAGCTGCTGCTGAGAGATTGGCTGGGATGTTACCCAGGTTCTTCCACTGTAGCTGATAAAACTGTATGAGAGCAGCATGTGAGTTTCTGCATTATTGTTGATTTAGCTGGGAAAAGAATCTGGAAACACTGTTGCACTCCTTTTATGGGTTGTGAGTCAACTAGTGTAGGCTTTGCCTGCTGGACATTGTTCCTGTGGGGAGGAAACCTGTTACTAAAGATAGACAAAGAAACCTATACGAAACAGTTATTCTAGGTGTCTCTCTGGCATCCATTCCACCTCATCCCATTTTGTGGCCACCATGATGCATGTCTCCTGTATTGGGCTGTGGAATAGGTAAAGCCATTCACGGTTATTTGTGTTTCCTTGCCACAAAGATTGGTCAAGGTGGGAATTACGGAGCCGGACAGAAGGCAGTCTGTGGATGATATTCCCCGGCTACAGTCATTGTTTAGGAATGGTCCAATCAGAGTAAAGTTTAGAGTTTTTGTTCATTTTTTTTTGTGGAAAACTCATCTCAACCCTGGATGTGTTGGAGAAAACACTGTAGCTCCACTTTCTGCTAGCAATGCTGTTAGGTCTGTAAGAAAAGCCGTCTTGAAGGTCAAGTGGATACAGAGGAGAGCCTAACGAATCCCAGAAAGATAAAACTGAGACTTAATGAAATTGCACGTAAGGCCATTTGACCTCTGGACTTTTCAGTGCCTTGAACCTGTAAATTCCCTTAATAATTTCAATAAATCTGATTTGGGTTTTCAGTCACTTGCAGTGAGCGATTCCTACCACCAAACATGGCATCTTTCTGTGGTCACTGCTGCTTCCTGCTCTTCACACAGTGCTGCATTAAGTGTGAAGAGGGGATTTTGGATGATGACTGGCTTGAGTCTCACCTATAGTGGACGAGCTGGGATTATGCTCACTAATGTCCTCCGGGAGGGGTAAGAATCGCTTCAATCTGGCAAGCTCTTCACCTTTGCTAGCCCTTGCAGTAAGAGGTATAATTTTTGACTGACTTTCTGTGACCTTCCAAGGTAGTGAAAATTCTGAGGAGAGAATGGAATTGACCCCAATTAGGGAAAGCTGGAGAACTCTGGACAGATAGTGTGCCATGGAATTTTCTCTGGGAGACACAGTTTTATAGATTTATGCAGTATACTTACATTTAGAGATTTCTAGAGTATACTTACATTTGTGTATCTTTAAGACTAGGGGAGTCTTGATGCCTGACTCCCCTACCAGCTCTGTAAGGTCCCTAAAAAGTAGGAATCATGTTTGTTTTATACACTGCTGTATGTATCCCCAGTGCCAAACATGGCGGCCAGCCCCCAGGAAGCATTAAATAATTATTGGTTAAATTAGAAGGATAAGCAGATGAACAGGAGTGAAATGGTACAGAAGTTTTGGTAGGTTTCTCTTCTTACTCTAGGAGTTTTCATGTCAGAACTCGTGATTGTAATTACAGATTCCTCTAAAATAAGATTATTGGAAATTTTGCCCCCTCACCCAAATCTTTTTTTAACATTTTCTTCTAAATGCAAAAGAAACCCATAATCTGAATTTCTCTGAGAAGAAAGTTGTTTCCTTTATAACTATTTTTTTTAGGTTTTTTTCCCCCTTCGATATATCTTTATTCGAACATATTTAATTATAAGCTGACTTTATTAACACGCCTAATTTTTTTTTACCATTTTAACAATTTTTAAGCGTACAACTCAGCAGCATTACATTCTGTGTTGTGCAGCCATCACTCTATCCATTTTCATAACTTTTTCATCACCCGAAAAATGTCTGTATCTATTAAACACTAACTCCCCTTTCCCCTGCACCCCTATCCCTTGTAACGTCTACTCTATTTCTGTCTCTTTGAATTTGCTATTCTAGGTACTTCCTATCAGTGGAAGCATATTATGTATTGAGCTTATTTTATTTAGCATGTTTTCAAGGTTCATCCACACAGTACATTCATGTAATCCTCCACTGTAGTATGTATTAGAATTTCATTTTATAGTTAAGTAACGTTCCATTTTATGTATGCTGCGTTTTATTTACTCTTTCATCTGTTTATAATGGTTATGAGTGTAGAGCCTACTTAAGATTTTTTTCTCTCTCCTTCTGCCCCTCTCCCTAGCTCAAACACTGTCAAAATAATATTCCTTTATAACTATTGAACAAGTGTTAGGTTGATGCAAACTCTATAAGCCATGAGTAAATAGATGAAGGATATGTATGCACCTGAAGAACCGTGTCACGCTGATTGTTTAAAATCATGGAATAACTTGCAGAGTCAAGGTCCGTGTATTTGAGCAGCCCACTTTTGGTATTACTACTTGAGTTCCAAATAGCTAAACATGGTAAAGATAGAAAAAAAAAGAGGAATGTCACTGTTAGCTGCTTTTCTGTGCTGTAAGACATTAGTTGAAATATTAACTTTTTCCTTACCTAAAGGGACAGAAACCGTGAATCCAATTCTGCTAACTCCTAGGGAAGACTAGATAAGAACCGTTCAATTACAGGTTGCTTATTTATCTAATTTTCTTGGCAGGATTTGCTTTTGGTGAAACAAATCACCTGTTGAAGGGGGAAAAAAAACCATTTAAGTGATTAAAATCTACTTCAGCTAATTTCCTCTTTAACCTATTTGTAAGCCAGCAAGAGCTGATAATTGTAATGAGTAGTTCTAATGGGAAGCGTTAGTTGACATTTGGATCTCATTAAACTTTGAGAAACTTCTGCCATCTTCTTCTTTTGAGTTCTTTTGCTGGGAGTACAGTTTTCAAGGTAGGCTTCTGTGCATAGAGTTTAATGCATAAGCTTTGAAACTTCAGAGGTTGGAGTCAGCTTTGCCATTACCAGCTATGTGAGCCAGAACAATTCTCAGTTGTTTTTGAAACTCAGTGTTTGCAGTTTTGAAATGATTTTCATGATAGATTGTTATGATAATTAAATGAGCTAATATAAAATGCTGAGATTATAGGTGCATAATACTCAACAATGTCTGGCATATGGTAAGCACGTATTAACAGGTAGGGCTCATTATTAATAGGAAGCTCTGAAATGGAAAAGCTAAACAAAGATCAATTTCCTCTTTGTAATTAACTTATCAATTGCTAGGAAATGTAGCCTACAAGTAAGAGACATTTGCTCTGTTACTAAGACAATACTAGAAACAGGCTTCTTTTCAAGTTCTGCTACCAAACTGCTTCTGTGTTATATGTACCATCCATTTGGAGTTCTTCTTTTAAAGGACATCTTACCTTAGGGGTCAGAGTGTATAATATTTCTTGAATAGAAACATCTTAGCCCCAGTGGAGAATTAAAATCAGTTAATGTGAATGTCAAACTTTCCTCTTGGTGTTTTAAAGTATATATCATTTAAAGGCGAGGAAAGTGTGAAATGGAGGAAGTGACTTCAGGACCCAGTGAATGTAGACGGTGTGAGAAAATGTATGCGAGTGAAAAAGGAGAGAAAGATTAGTAGCTTCTTGATATGGCGTGTGTGTGTGTGTGTGTGTGTGTGTGTGTGTGTGTGTGTGTATGGGGAAATCATAGATCATTGCTATTTTGTAGGCATGTCATTAACCTCAATTTTTACCCTTTTTGAGGCTGTAGAATATGAATAATAGTCCTAGACAAATAAGTCAACTTTTGATTTTCTGTGCAGAGGAGATAGTGGGGTTTGTAAACTGACTTAAGTATGTATTAGAATTTTTTTGTGTGTGAGGGGAACAGTTTGGTTTACTGTCTCAAGATATTTTGTTCAGGCTAACCTTAAAATTAATTTATGGTTTGAAGAAACATCTAGTGTTTCTGTCCCTTAGAATACCAGTTAAGGCCAATTTAGATGGATTTAAAAGTATACAAAAAGCATTCATAGTGTAAATAATCTATATGCAAAGAGAAATAATAGGGAGTGCCTGTTTTTATTTATTCAGTACTATACTTTGAGTTTAGATCTAATCTCTTGTTTATAGTGAGAAGCTGAGGATTTTTTTCCCAGTCTAGAAGTGGTTTAGCCTGGAGATAAAAATAGCCACACGTCACAGAAAGAACAGAGTTTGGTGCCTCTGCTCTCACTTTAAAAATGTTCCTTGATTTCCTAACTGTGTGCTGATTAGACATAACAGAATTCTGTTGTAGAAAGTGAGGCAACATCCTTATCAGAAAAAATAAAAACCATACTCTGAGTAGTTGGGGCAACAGGTTGGGGGTGGGGGCTCAGAAGTTGATACTTGTATATTTCTCCTCCTTTGTAATTTCTCTTTATATCACCAACATTGTGTTTTTAGCTATCATTCATTTCTGTCTTGATGGATAACTTGATCTTTATCAACCTTTCTTTATCCTAGCTGTCTCAGGACCAGTTTCTAAAATGGTCTCCTGAATACCGTCATCTTCTTTCTCTGGATGAGGGGGGATAAAACAAGAATAGGAGAAAGCACAAGCCTCATATTGCTTTCTTTGTTAAACTAGAATTAAAACTGAGATGCCATTTACTCTCACGATCCAAATTCCTGGGTCTCCAGTCTACTCAAATAGGTGTGTTTCCATTTGGAGAAGAGTCCCTTCTTACCACCTCCTTCTGGGAAATAAAATCGTTTAGCTCCTGCTGAAATCTATATTGTCAAGGAGTTTGCAAGGTGTAGGTATATACTAGAGGTTGTTTTTGGTTTTTGTGCTTGTGTTTAGTGTATTCTATTGGAAGGTATTATGGGAGAGAGAGAGAGAGAGATTAAGTGGTGTCTGTAGCTTTTGTAAACATCTGGGGCTTGGAGCAGAAACTCTTTACACTGTACATTTGAAAGTAGCATCTGGCATAGTGGGAACAACAGAGCTCCAGAGACCCCAGAAGAGGTGAAGTAGGAGAGCTTGTCAGGTTTCTGGTAGTTTTAACGCCAGACCTTAAGAACAGAATTAACCAATGGAGACGAATGAGATTTGCTTTAGTGTCTTAGAAAACACAGCTAATAGGATTTCAGCTGGAGTGAAAAGCATGTGGACTGTGATTGAAGAAGCAGGGGTTGGAGATGCTATAAATTAGTTTGAGGCTAGTCGTTCTCAAAGTGTGGTCTTCAGATCATCAGTATCAGTATTACCTGGGAATTTGTTAGGAAGATAAATTCTTGGTCCCCAGCCTAGACTCACTGGATCAGAAATTGAGGGCAGGACCCAAAAATCTATGGTGCAATGAGTCTTCCAGGTGATTCTGATGCATGCTGAAATTGGGGAACCATTATTTTAGGGCACTGGTGCCACTTTTCTTTACTGAGTCACCTTAATGAAGAAGTAGCTTTCATCTGTCCCCACAACTGATTGCTCCAGGCCTGAGAATGAATACATGGGTGGATAGCAGAGCCAAAAAGTGATGACACAACCTGGAAGGGCTTTGCATTTCATTTTCCTAAGACCTGAACTGACCCCCCCCTTTTAGGTGTTTCGGTTTCTTCCCAAGCCTTAGCTACCTCAGTCTCTATTACTTTTGGTAGAGGCCATCACTTGTTTTTTTTCACTGTGGAACTGAGCTGTTCAAAATGGTAGCCACTAGCCACATACGGCTATTTAAATTAAAATGAAATCAAATTAAAAATGTAGTAGCTCAGTCATGATAGCCACATTGCAGTTGTTCAATAGCTACATATGCCTAGGAGCTACTATATTGGACAATACAGATATAGAACACCTTTATTTGTCTAATACTAAACTTGTAAACCTATGAGTAGTTTGCCCGTTTCTGTGGTGTCGATACCCCTACCGTGACTAATTTCAAGCTTTCAACATACCACTGAACATGGAGTTAGTTGCAAAGAGATACACACAATTAACTTTTGAGAGACAAAGTGAATTAGTTCCAAGCTACCAATTTTACGGGAGAAATTCTTCCTTGATGGCAAAAAAATGCTGATTCTGTTCTTGATGTTTAAATTTCATTTTACAATGAGACTGGCTTTCCAAGAACACAATATTAATAGCATACTAAAAGTGGCCAATAACTTGGTCACCTTAACTCTGTTTTAGGTGTAAGGTGGGACTATACAATATACAATTTAACTTAAGACATCTTTTCCATGTCAATGGGGAAAAATGGATTGTGAAAGAAAAAGTGTCTTTTTTTTAATGTTTATTTTTGAGAGAAAGAGAGAGACTGAGTGTGAGTGGAGGAGGGGGCAGAGAGAGGGAGACACAGAATCCAAAGCAGGCTCCAGGCTCTGAGCTGTCAGCACAGACCCTGACACAGGGCTCGAACCCATGAACCATGAGCTCATGACCTGAGCCAAAGTCGGATGCTTTAACCGACTGAGCCACCCAGGCACCCCTGGGACCAGTGTCTTATAGTGCCTGTGTACTCAAAGCTAAACCACACAAGATGTTAAGGTGTATATGTTCTAGTCTGAATTTCATATTGAGTCAACAGTGGTGCTTCATTGATTCTTTCTACTAACTGAAGGTGTTTATAATCTTACCTGGTTGTGCATAGTAAGCCTAGTAGTAATGTCTTGTTTATTAACAGAAACTGGAAGGGTTGCCTTTGATCTGTGAGGTCATGAATGACTTCCAAATATGCTGTTAAAAGTGAACAATGTGCTTGACTTTTAAAATATTTGCCATTTATTGGGGCGCCTGGGTGGCTCAGTTGGTTGAGCGTCCGACTTCGGCTCAGGTCACGATCTCACGGTCCGTGAGTTCGAGCCCCGCGTCAGGCTCTGGGCTGATGGCTCAGAGCCTGGAACCTGCTTCCAATTCTGTGTCTCCCTCTCTCTCTACCCCTCCCCCGTTCATGCTCTGTCTCTCTCTGTCTCAAAAATAAATAAAAATGTTAAAAAAAAACATTTGCCATATTTCTCATAAGAGAAAGAATGAAATCTGGCCTTTTGTAGCAACGTGGATAGAACTGGAGAGTGTTGTGCTAAGTGAAATAAGTCATACAGAGAAAGACAGATACCATATGTTTTCACTCTTATGTGGATCCTGAGAAACTTAACAGAAGACCATGGGGGAGGGGAAGGGGGGGAAGTTACAGAGAGGGAGGGAAGCAAACCATGAGAGACTCTTAAATACTGAGAACAAACTGAGGGTTGATGGGGGATGGGAGGAAGGGGAAAGTGGGTGATGGGCATTGAGGAGGGCACCTGTTGGGATGAACACTGGGTGTTGTATGGAAACCAATTTGACAATAAATTTCATATTTAAAAAAGAATAAAATATTTGCCATTTTTATAGTGCTTAGAAATTCTTTTTGAAAGATGGAAAATTATTCTGTTAAATTACACAAGTTAAACAAAACCCAATTGATATGCAGCCAAGGCTAGTTTTTAAGTATCATGATCAGATTTGGCAAAGATGGTTTTTTTTGACCAGGGCATTATCTGCATTATCTAATCTGTGTGTGTGTGTGTGTGTGTGTGGTGACAGTGGAGGTTTATGGTCTTGAATGATGCTCCTGCATCCCTACGCTAGCAACTCACCTGTTAGATAAAAGTAAATTTTAGTCCATGGATTTCACACCCCAAATACTTGGAAATGAGAAAGCTAAATCATTCTTATCATATTTCCTTTCTTGAAAAGGAAAATCCCTTAAGTCTGAATGCCTCTGTTGCTAAGACTGTTAATTATGATAATCATAATTGGATCAGAATTATTAAACTGATAACCTCAATGAATCCATTTATTTCTGCAGAAAGATGATACACATTTGGGTCAGACCGGGTCATTTTTAGGCCCTTGGGAGTCTGCCATTCTAATGCTGGCCCAGCTCAAGCTGGGTGCCCTTGAATGACACCTGCTAAAAATTCAATCAATAAGTGGTGTCCAAATGTCAGAGAGAGTGATGCGAAGCAGGGACAGGTTGAGACAGTGTGCAGGATTTGATTCTGGGCAGTCAGAGTTTAAATTTGACTTAGAAAAGAAATAAGTCAGCATCTTTAATCCTCAAACATTATATGCCATCTAGTCAGTAGACTTAGTAAAGGTCAAGCAATCAATATGGTTGGCATTAGCAGAGATATGTTATGGGAGATGGTTTTATTCCTTGAAATTGTTTTTTATGTTCCAATATACAAAAAGGTAGGCAGACTGTCAGGTGGAGTAAAATAGAACTTGCATGACAGTGAAATGAACAGATTATTGCTCAAAGGGCTAAATTAAGAGATTCACTGAAATTGAGAAGTAATGGAGGGATCTCAAATGGCTTCCTCATTTGTCTCTGTTAAGGATTTAATATTTTGAATGTGAACCTATCCTTTGGGAAAAATTGGGCTGCCTGATGTACCATCAATTCAGCAAGATGGAAATACCAAGAGAAGCATAGCATGGTTCGTCATGTTGTTACTCTAATCTTGACTTAAACTAGAAAAAAAAAAAAAAGGAAAAAAACATGAGTAAGTTTTTACCCTTGTTACTTGCAAAATCACTTGGAACATAGTAAAGAAAAGATAATTAGTGAAAATATTAGATTCTCCTGTTAAATTATATTTGTAGATCTGCAAACTGAGGAGAGAGGGGTCATATATTTTCCATTTATATATTATTTCTAGACAGGTAGTAGAACAGTTATGGAATGGAAAAAGATGAATAAGAAATGGAGAAGGAAGGAAAAATGATTTGGTTAAAAACCTAGTCATTTGAGAACTGAGGAGTCATTATATGAACATATTCAAATAAGAGAATTCATCAAGGCCATTCAAAAGTCAAAAGCTGAAAGCCCTCCTCCCACACTCACACACAAAAAAAGGGTTCTTAGTTCCTTTCTTCAAGTAAAAAAATTTTCAGAGAGTGTATGTGTTTTGATTTTTCACCCAGAAAGACTGCAATTGATCAAGAAATCTATGGTACCCTAATTTTTAAGATCTTATTATATCACACATATGTGTAATTAAAAAATTTTTAGATGTTTATAGATATGTATACATTTTTAAAATTTAATTTATTTTTTAAATTTATATCCGAGTTAGCGTATAGTGCAACAATGATTTCAGGAATCGATTCCTTAATGCCCCTTACCCATTTAACCCATCCCCCCTCCCACAACCCCTCCAGTAACCCTCTGTTTGTTCTCCATATTTAAAAGTCTCTTACGTTTCTGTCCCCCTCCCTGTTTTTATATTATTTTTGTTTCCTTTCCCTTATGTTCATCTGTTTTGTATCTTAAAGTCCTCATATGAGTGAAGTCATATGATATTTGTCTTTCTCTAATTTCGCTTAGCATAATACCCTCCAGTTCCATCCACATACTTGCAAATGGCAAGATTTCGTTCTTTTTGATTGCTGAGTGATACTCCATTGTGTGTGTGTGTGTGTGTGTGTGTGTGTGTGTGTGTGTGTGTACATCTTCTTTCTCCTTTCACCCATCAATGAACATTTGGGCTCTTTCCATACTTTGGCTATTGTTGATAGTGCTGCTATAAACACTGGAGTGCAGCCTACTTTTTTCTGACTGCCCATTTCCTTACTCAATACCCTTAATCCAGACTAAACACTCATTATGTCCTTTATTCTTTTCAGGTTAGGTGGGCTCCTCATGAAATAAAAGATCCTATTATGACTACTGCTTGTGTCATTTTCATTCTTGGTTAATTATTAGGATTTCTTGATGGCAAAGATTGCAGGACTACAGCAACGTAATACATTTTTTTTCATGGTAGAAAAAACACTATTTCACATTATATATAATATTTCATGTTATGTGTAATATTTCATGTTATATGTAATTCATATTTCAATATTTATAATGTTTATATATTTTTGAGAGAGACAGAGCATGAGTGGGGGAGGGGCAGAGAGAGAGGGAGACACAGAATCCGAAGCAAGCTCCAGGCTCTGAGCCAAAGTTGGACACTTAACTAATTGAGCCACCCAGACACTCCTTTACTTTATTTTTGATAGACAGAGAGAGACAGAGCACAAGTGGGGGAGGGGCAGAGAGAGAAGGAGACAGAATCCGAAGCAGGCTCGAGGCTCTGAGCTGTCAGCACAGAGCCCGATGCAAGGCTCCAACTCACAAACCGCGAGATTATGACCTGAGCCGAAGTCGGACGCTTAATGCCACCCAGGCACTCCCAGGCGCCCCTTTAGATGTATATTTTTTGACCAAAGGTTGTGACATAGTGGCAGACAACATCAGTGACATTTTTCTGCTTTTTCTTAGATCTGAGACTGCCCTAGAATGAAGTTGGGACCAGTTATCAATGAGAAATTGATGGTCTTAAGTGGTAATTTATGTCAGATCCAAAGGCTCTGATACAATATCTTCAGGTAGCTGGGGTGTTCCAGATCTCACATGTAGAAAAGTTATCCTCAAGGTTGAAGAATTTCCTTTTTATTCAATCTTACCAGGACAATCTAGAGAGCACCGGTTGTAGTCCATCCATTGAGAAGAGTATATGTGAAGAAAGAGCATGATGGGAATGTGGAGAGTTCCCAGCCAGTTTTATTTTCTGGGCCATGATTCCCATTGTGCCTCCAAGTCTTTAACCTGTCCCTGTATCTACACCTTTTGCCCTGAGGCTGCATTTCCTCTAATACAGAGTCTACTTCCTTTGAATGTGGACATATCCTATGAATTGCTTTGGCCCATGGAATGTAGAAGTGACAGCATGCTATATCTGAGCCTGGGTTTCAAAAGGCATCGTGTTTCCCATATGTTCACTTGCTGAGCACACTGCCATGAGAACAATACGGGCCCAGCCTGATGGGTGGTGTGGACATAGTCTCATCGGCCCCAGACATATGAGAGAGTCTAGGCAATACCATCAGCAAGGCCATTCTGGTTGACAACCCCAGACACGAGAGCAATAAATGCTTAATCCTGGATGCTATTGAGGTTTAGAGGTTGTTATGCAGCACTATTGTGGCAAGAGATAACTGATATGGAGGCACAAGTTTCCAGATAGACTGAAAGTGGGGAGTTCTGAGTAATTCTTCAAGGAACCCTTGATGCTTTGTTAAAATAAATAAGAAGACCTTGAAGTAACAGGCTTGCTTAGCCCAATCACCCCCCACCCCCAGGAGGCATTTGTCTAACTGAGTTGATTTGACCTGGGGGCAAAGGTTTCAGCCCTCTGTTTGGTAATATCAGTATGCAAATATATTTGTGTCCCTCCAAATCTGACAGATACACAGGTGTCTAGAAGTTATCAACTTAATACTCACACGGGACCTCCTGGTGTCAGTATTCTCTAGCAAGGAGCTTAGAAGTGGTTTAATAATGGCCATGGACTCATCTGTCTTTGCCATCAAGGCAGAATGAGCAAATTTTCCAATAGGATGTATTTGGGGAATTTAAATACATATTCTTTCCTTTTTTTTTTTTTTTAATTGCCAGGCCTATTTCGGATATATATGGAATCCATCAGTGTGCTCTCCTTTAAAGACTGCCATTGAATTGTCTTCTGGCTTTTAGTTCTGCTTCATCCCCTTACTAGAGAAAACAATGGAGTTTTGTGAAAGCCCCAGGGGCTTTTGAATCTGAGAGGGACTAGCTTTTACCTCTGAAGAGCAGGGGAATTTGATTGAAAATAGAGGCTGCTTATGATTCATTCAGGGGAATTTTTCCTCTCCATCATCTTATTTGCCTAGTGATTTGATCCTATGTGGCTCTTCAGAGCCCACTGTGAGATGATTTGCTTCAGCTGCACTGGATCCTTTTCAAATATTTTCCAAGGACAAACACCCTCCCTACAGGTTTCCTCGGCTGCAATGATTGTCTTGTCTGGGGATTGTATTCTGATTAATTTAACTTTTAGCTTCCTTACTGCTTCAGTGGATTCCAAATTTGTCATGGTTTAAAAAAAAAATTCTCTGGGGAAGTTTCATGAAAGAAGTTGGTGAGAACAGGGCTTAGGATTTATTCTGCTGAGCAACGTTTAGAATGTGGCAGGGGGCTGAGAGGCACAGAGAAGAAGAATGGAAGGGGTGCCAAATTCTTCCTGATGCATGTTCATAGGTCAGGCATAATTCTGTTCTGCAGAAATTTCAGTGATCATTGTTCTGCACAGAGGTGCTCCTGCCAATTGAGCAGAAAGCAGCGAAGAGCATGCAATATGCGACTGCAGCCAGCAGGGGGCGGGAGCGCCACAGCCATAAGCCACAATCTCTACGGAAGTTGCTTGGACCAGGTATTGCGCGCCGTTCTGGAAGCCAGCTGGTTCTGAACTCAGTGCAAGCCTTTCTTTTTGAAAGATTTTTTGCCGTCACTGAATCTCTTCTGCTGACAGTATAGGCAGTAGAGTCAGTATGTCTGGATTTGAAACCCGGTGGCTGCCTTTGTCAGCTTTGTCATCTCTAGGTACCTCAGTCTTTCTTATCTGAAATACGGGAAAAGAGCATTTGTCCTGAGGATGATTGAGCTGATTTATATAATGCAGTTGGAACAATGCCTGGCTCTTAAGTACTTGATCGATATTAGCTAATAATAGTATAGCCTTTCCCTTTGCTCTCCACCTCCCTTCCTCCCAAGTCTGAATGTAAAAGCAAATTCGTGTCGCAGTAGGTTATGCATGCTGACTTCTCTTCATTTTCCAAAACTCATCACAAAAACACAAAACCAGCTCCGTGGCATTTTCTGCCAAAAATGCTTATGCTAAATCTAATAATGAGAAAATATCAGACAAAACCAAATTGAGGGACGTTCTACCAAATAACTAGATTGTGTGCTTCAAAAATGACAAGGTCAGGAAAGACAAAGGAACGGTTCCAGACTGTAAGTCCTAAGTGGACAACTGAATGCAGTGCATGAGCTGGGAACTTATTTTGCTATAAAGTATATGTTGGGGCAATTGGTGAAATTTGAATAAGGTCTGTAGTTAAGACAGTAGTATGAGATAGTATTAATTTCGCAATTTTGCTAATTGTAAACTATGGAAGAGAATGTCCTTGCTTTTAGGAAATACACACTAGAACATCTAAGAGTAAAGGGGGCATAATTTCTGTAAGTTGCTCTTAAATGACTTTAAAAATGTATATATATATATCTCATATATATGAGAGACCATATTTGTTAGAACATTTAGCACATCTGGAGAAAGGGTGTATGAGAATCCTTTGTGCCATTCATGCAACTTTTTTTGTAAGCCTGAAACCATATGAAAGTACAAAATTAAAAAAAAAACCATAAAATCCCTCATCTTAGATGCCTTCTTCACTAAGAAATTTTTCTGATGTTCACCTGCCCTGGCTCTTAAGTGGTGTAGATGCTTCCGCCCTGTGTGCCCTTGACCTGTGGCCTGTCACAAGTTACACTATATTGTAACTGCCTGCTTATGTCATTAAACCGTGAGCCCCGCTGAAAAAGGAAGGGACTCTCTTTTATCGTTCATCTTTGTATCACCTGAGCCTAGCTAATACCTGGCACAGAGAGGAAACTCATCATGGATTTGTTGAATGATAAGGTAGTGGAACTTGGCCTTATATCCAAGGTTTGATTTTCTAGGGGCCTGTTGTGAATTTTAGGCTTGCTTTTTAGGTTTTGTAGCAGGGATGAAGCTCTGGTTTGGGACTTAGCACATCTAGTCGGGAAGGTGAGTTCTGTCATAGTGCACATGAGAGAGTCTGTTTAGTTTATTTATACCTTAGCTTGGAGATACTGTGAAGATAGAATTTGAGCTCTTTGAAAGAAAGCCAAATGATCGGTGGACTCTCTTTGTCTAGGTTTAGTTGGAGGAAATTCCACTGTTTATGGTCAAAGCCAAGTGTGTTCAGTATTAAAAGAACCATGTTTTTTCTTAAAATGTGGCCCCTGAATGCAGGCCACATTTCATGTGGTGTGCAATGAAGAGACAGCGATCTGAGCTGGCTGCAGAACTGACAGTAAGGGCATTAGTGAGAAGTGTGTGTGCTCACGGGGACTTCCTACTTGTTCCCAATTTTATGGGTAATGTTTGGGATATATAAAGGAAAGGTTTGTGCATAATGAGCTGATGTTAAAATGCAGTGTCATAAAGATGCACCTCACTCCTTTATTTGATTTCCATATTAACTTACTCTCTTAGGAGGGTCTGCATTGTGGTCACTGTTTCCCTGCTATTCTTCTCTAATATTAACTTTCAAGCTAGATATTTTGCTATTTGGAAAAGACAACAGTGCAAGAGATAATCAGTATAACTTTTATCTTTGCTAGGAGCCACAGAAGCCTATGTAGAAAAAGTCCAAATGTGCGCCCGTGACTCCGGAGGAGGAAACTCAGCTACAGACTGTAAGGACTGGGAAGCCAAACCACGTTTCCTGCTGAGGTTTTTTTAGGTGTAATCTGGAGGGCTGGGGCTGCAGCATGCGTTTATGTAGACTCTGTAGGAGTCTCTGTGAGGGAGGAAAATTGGATATAGAGGCTCTGGTCAGTATGAATCAGCGAGGAAGAACTCTAGCTCCCCACACCTCAAAAATACTTCCCTCGTGCATCCCACCAATCAGAGATTCATTTGGAATAACAGGTTCTGCTGAAAACTGCAATGCAAGTTAAGACTCCTACCACCAGTGTGAATTGGTTTTAACCAGGCATTTTCATTGCCTCTCCTCTAACACCTAGCTGAGGAGATGAAATAGTGGTCTCGTTTGGAGGAGGAGATAGTTTGGAAAGGGGGCTGACCAGGGGAAAATGCCAAAGCAGGATGCTTCGGAAAGCCGCACACAGTGTCTTAGCTCTTGGAGTTTGGGGAACAGAGGCAGGGAGAGGAGAAGTGGTCAAGGCCCCAGAAAGAAAAGGATGCAGTGGCCAAAATGGATGTTGACCATGCAGTAATGGTCCAGGAATCCCGCTTAGCATGTCACCAAGTAACGTGTAGGTCATGGTCCTGGAATTGTCTGCCTTGAAGAATTACCTGGCTTGTTTCTCTCAAAGAATGAACTCTCTCAATGATATGTATATATCAGTGTTTATCTTGGGATAAAGTATACCTATGTTATTGGTCAGTGAACACTTAATTAAACATATAACGTTCCTGACACCTTTGCTGTGCCAGCTGACACTTGTCTAGGATCTTACCCCCTGGAACTTAATTTCTCAACAATGTTTGCAGAGTACTTTGACAAAACTAACTTCCACTGAACTTTAAAAATAAAAGGGACAAATTCCGGAGCAACCAACTGAATAATTCTGTTACAGGAACCATCCCTATAAATGGCTCATTTATTTAAATGGCATTCAGTCTCACATGGGCATTCAGGATTTTTAAGACAGACAATGGCTATTTCTCCAAACCCTAAAAATCCCATAAGATAGGGGCAGCAGGCAGAAAGCTTTTGTTCTTGTCAAACTCAGTCTCGACTTCGGTGTATTGCAGTGGCTACATGTCATTGTCATATTCTTGTCCACTCAGGCAGATGCCTTTGGTCCACGTAGCCACAATTCTAGAGCAAGGAGCCTTTACAGTATAAACCAAACAGCTGAAGAGTGTACAGATCAGAGCTCAGAATTAGAAAGAGAGGCACCTGGCTGACTCAGTTGGTAGAGCACGCGACTCTTGATCTCGGGGTCGTGAGTTCAAGCCCCGTGTTAGGTGTAGAGATTACTTAAAAATCAAATTTATTATTTTTTAAAAAAAATTTTTTTTTCAACGTTTATTTATTTTTGGGACAGAGAGAGACAGAGCATGAACGGGGGAGGGTCAGAGAGAGAGGGAGACACAGAATCGGAAACAGGCTCCAGGCTCTGAGCCATCAGCCCAGAGCCCGACGCGGGGCTCGAACTCCCGGACCGCGAGATCGTGACCTGGCTGAAGTCGGACGCCCAACCGACAGCGCCACCCAGGCGCCCCAAAAATCAAATTTAAAAAGTAGGAAGAAAGGAGCCAGGAAATGGCTTGGAGGAACTGGGACTTGCTGAGGGCTTTATGGGGAGGGAGAGAAAGAGAGAAAATCTGTAGGGAATGAATAATAGGGCACAGCAGGCAAATATTCTTGCTCCCCAATTTCCCCCAATAGTCTCTCAGGGTGACTTATTAGAGGAAATAGACTCTTTTGGGGGAGAAATAAAGGTTTATACAAGGCCGGTAAATACATTTATGGGCCATCTGAGTCCACTTTCTCTGTCATTGCCTTTATTCAGGTGTATGTCTTCTGTCCTCTGGACAGCTACAACCATCCTGTGGTCTTGCCCTGAGCCTTCAGAGCCGTCCCCTACTCTACCACAAGGAAGTTTTTTCTAAAATGCAAGTATTATTGGGGCGCCTGGGTGGCGCAGTTGGTTAAGCGTCCGACTTCAGCCAGGTCACGATCTCGCGGTCCGTGAGTTCGAGCCCCGCGTCAGGCTCTGGGCTGATGGCTCGGAGCCTGGAGCCTGTTTCCGATTCTGTGTCTCCCTCTCTCTCTGCCCCTCCCCCGTTCATGCTCTGTCTCTCTCTGTCCCAAAAATAAATAAACGTTGAAAAAAAAAATAAATAAAATGCAAGTATTATTGTTTGACAGCCCTGCTTAAAAGCTTTCAGTGACTTTTTATTTTCTGTGGACTATATCATAAGGTTTATAGCATTAAGAAGCTTCATATTCTTTTCCTCCAACCTTATCTCTTATGACTTCCCTTTACTAGTTCTAGCTTCATGGAATTTTTATAATTCATGTCTAAGCTTTCTTACACATGCCTGACAAACCACTGCTCTACCTTCCAGAGGCAAAATCAGGAATTTTTTTCATCTTTGGAAGCCCAGTCCTCATAGCCGTACCTCCTAATTCCAAAAAGTTGAAGTGAGTATATTCACTGAGGTTGCCGCTCTACCTAGCATACGTATCTAACTGCATTTTTTCCTACAACCTATTGCAATTGTTTTTGCATTTATCGCACATGCTAGATTTTCACCTTCTTCGAGGTTAATATCTCATTGATTTATTTTTGTAGCTGTAACACATGGCACATAATAAGTGCTTAACAATTGTGTATTGGATCGATGAATGAACTGTTCATGCTTAAATCCCAGTATTTAGTTAGTAGCTCTGTAAGTGAAGCTAAAGACTATTTGCCTGAAGTCAGCCCAGCGCTGGGCTGGGTCCCTGTGGGGGTTGGGAAGTGAGGGAACACTGGCTGGAGAGAAGGGTTCATTCAATACAGATGTGGGTTCATTTTTTTAGGAAAAAATAAACAATAGCTGGTGGGAGCGTCATTATTACTGATTGGGAGAGATTCATGATATGGAAAAATAATTACTGTTAGGTTAAGTAATGGGCACGGGAAATATATCATAGTAGAGGCAGCCATGCGCATGTTTTTGGATCGGGATGAAATATATGGAAATAGTAGAATTAGGTAAACATGAGTTGGTTCTCAACCATATGGAGAAGGAGACAGGTGGCATCTGGGATGAGTTTGTGTAGAGAATAAAGACCGTGATCCTTTTTTTTTTTTTTTATGTCTGATCTTATTTGTTACTCTTAGAAAATTTTGTTTTTTTTTTTTAAGTTTTTAGAAAATGTTTATTTATTTTTGAGAGAGAAAGAGAGAGGCAGAGGCAGAGAGAGAAGGAGAGAAAGGATCTGAAGCAGGGTCTGTGCTAACAGCAAAGAGCCCTATGTAGGGCTCAAACTCATGAACCATGAGATCATGACCTGAGCTAAAGTCGGACACTCAACCAGCTGAGCCACCCAGGCACCCTGAAAAGTCTCGTTTTTGACTGGACTCAGACTGAAAGGTAGAAGCTCTCAGGGAGGACAGCCCCTGTCTCCTGGCGATCTGTCCCTGGCATTTTTCTTTGGCCTTCTTTATTCTCTTGGCCAGAAATTTAGCATATTCTGTAGCGTCTTCCTTATTTTACTTCATATGCTGTTTCTTCAGAGAAATGTGCCATTTAGGTAGATTACACACGGGGTAACAAGATGCTGAATCTTGGGCACTTTGGTTGTAGGTTTCTTACCTTCTTTATTTAGGGGCTTTCTCACAACATACTGGTGGACATCGTCTTCTTTAGAGGGACTGAAAAGTTTGTGGCTTCTGCTAGCTTTTTTAGGTGAGCTCTTTAGGGGCTCTTTAGGCCCCAGGTGATGAGGCCCCGTAGTATCAGTGGTCCAGGAATGTCCTTCTCGCCTTTTGTACAAGGACCGAGTTGAGAACATTGAGGTTGGCATTCACAGTGCAACCCCAGACAGATTTGTGCTTTCTTTCTCCAGTCCTCCTTCGTCTGTACGAGGAATGCCCCTTACTCAGCAGCAGGTGGACACGGCCGTGGGTCAAGACACCCTGCCTCATGGAGAAGCCTGGTTTGTCGTTGCCACCACTAAGTCGGACCGTGTAACCCTTCCGTTCTTCACCCACAGCATCAGCAGCAACTTCTGTGGCCATTCGCTTCTTACAAAAGCTACGGGGTTTGCATTCATCATCCACATTGATGAGTTTCTGGCAGCCAGTAGCTGGAAAAGAGTTGTTTAGCTTCTTCCCAAAGCAGCCTGCCGCCTCTGAGGTGCCACAACAAAGAGCGACTGTGATCCTATTTTTTTACCGCATCAGGACTCTCCTCCCCAAATATGAGGAACCTCCTCACACTATGCAGCAATGTCTCGGTGACGATGAGCAATAAAGGTTCATGAATTTTCTATTTATCGGTGCTGTAACAGCTGCTACAGTTAGAGGCTCACAGCTTGGTACCTCAGCTGTATACAGCTTTCTGACCCAGTGTGTAGCTCTTCAAAAGATATTTTATAATGAAAATTTTCAAACACACAAAATAGACAGATTTTACCCATGTGCCCATGACCTAGTTTTAACAAATATCCATGTTTTGTGGTCCTTTTTAATGACATATTTTAAAGCAAACTCTAGACTCATATTGCTTCAGACATCAGTATGTCATGATGTGTCTCTAACTGATAAAGATATCAAAAATAATATAACCACTGAGCCATTTTCACACCCAGGGTTGCTTTAAACACGTGCCAGGACTTATTCCCTTCCTTTCCCCTCATCCCACTTGTCTGTCAGGCTGTACATACTGGGCCCCATTATGCCCCAGCTTTGTCTTTCTGAGGGAGGAACCGGCCATTGTACCCATTCTCGTGTGCGAGCAGTCTTCCATTTGCAAAACACCATCTACGAAGAATGAAGTTTCCTGGCATTTGCCTTTGTTCAGCCCGTACCTGATATTTTAATTAGCAAAAAGATGTATTCAATCTGCACACTAATCTAGGACTGTTTCGTGTCACCTCTCCCTGATATGACAAAAAGGTTCATTTTTAAAAATCAGAGAGTGCATTTAAAGACCTTAGAGGAGGAAAGAACGTGGAGAGATAGTAGGGAATTTCAATTTATCAGAACTTCTGTTTTGATTTTTAGTTCAGAAGCCAGGGTCTTGAGATTTATGTCTTAACCATGAGAGGATGCTTTTAGAAGTTTTTTAAGTGATGTTTAGGATAATGATAATAATCACTTTTGCAATTTATTTTTCTTAAGAAAGCCGGTGGGAATGAATCCCTTGTTGAGAGTATAGTATGGAGTTTCTAGACTAGCCCACAAGCTCCATCAGAGCACATATCTAATTATCTTGTACATTGCACTGGTGATTGCCCCTGGTGTTCTGCAAGTTCTAAGCATAGTAATTTCCCTGTGAGTGTATGTTGAATGAACAAAGATAATGTACAGTGTTTCCTCCATTTAAGATGTCATGTTAGCGAGGCTGAGATCTAGCAAGATCTATGAACTATTCCTTTCCCTCCAGCAGAAGCCACAGATGTTGACTTCATCCTGCGCTCCTGACTCATCTCCTCCCCGGTCTTTGGTTTGGATTGTATCTCTCCTTCACAGCTTCTCTGGTATGCAGCTGCCATCCTTTATTAGCACATGACTGACCCAGCATCTGTGCTTTCTTACTGAATACAGAGCAGGGAGAGAAAAGCAAGAACTCTCCCATTTCCACTCTACCACAAGCTTATCTTTAGGGAGGGATGATGTGGGTACCAAGAGGGAGAAAGAGAATGAAGTGGGTGAAGACATTTGAGTGGTTTGTGTAAGAGATTAAGCAGCGATTGCAAATGGGAGTCATGGTTATGGGCCACGCTGTCCTCCTGAGTTTTTAAGATCAGAGGGCACCATTTACTCAGATTTACTCACCATTTACTCATAATATCAGAAATGAGGTGCTCCTCGCATGGGGATTTTTCTACTTTTTAGAGAAAAATTGCTCTCATTTGTTGGTAACATGTAGGGATAGAAAGGAAGAAGTCTGTTAGTTTCAATGATTGCATCTAGCATAGTTTCTCTTGCATTCCTAGGACTGAAGCCTTTGTTGGTAAGACCTGCATGAAGATGTTTGCGTGGATAAACACCTGCCAGTTCAGATCATTTGGCTTTTTTTTTTCTGAAGGTGTGAGAAGATGGGTTGAAGGGTGACTGGGTGGGAATGGCTTGTAAAGAAGACCTGTTAACTGTAAATTTTTGAGAAATGAATTGTGACTTTGTTGCTTTACTTCATTTATACAAATTTACAAACAAGATATGGTTTCAGGAAAACTGGCAGCAAAAAAAAGAAAAAAAAAAAAAGAAAATATGACTCCTAGCTTTTGCATCATATCTTTTTTAGACTCCTCATCTTCACTATTTGTAGTTGCTGGTCTAATAACTTTAATAGTTGCTGGTTTAAGTCTGTTAACCAGGGTATGCTGATTGCAGTGACCAGTAGACCTCAAATATGTTTCAAACATAATAGAAGCTTATTTTTTGTTAATGGAATAGTAATGGGAATGTGCACAAGTGAGCACATAGCACTCCTCTACTGTCATTTAGGGACACAGGCTAACCAAGGCTTTGCCATGGAGAGGCTTTGAAATGTTCCCAGGTTTTCTTTTTCTTTCTCCTTTCTAGTTTGTATAGAAAAGAGCAAATTTGTGTCAACTTTGGAAGTGGGATACATAATTTCTCCTTGTATTCCCTGGGTTAGAAGTCAGTTGCACGGGCATATCTGACTTCAAAGGAGTCTGAATAATGTACTTATCTAACGTAGGTTCTCTAGAAAATAGAATCTGAGGCAAGGACTAGGTGTTGATGTTTTTTATGAGAGATACAAGTCCAGGGCAGCAAGAGTGAGAGAAAAGGGAAGTGAGGCAGGGAAGGATGGTAAGCAGGGCGAGGTAACATACAGGCTATTACTTCATAGGAAGTTGAAAGAGATAGCAAGTCACTTAGCAGGTCAACCCACTTGGCCAGGCTGCATGGTGAAATCACTACTGAGAACGTTCCATTGGAGGGAGAAAAGGAAAGAGAACTTATCTACCTGGTTCTTTCCCATCTCTTTGCTCTTCCTGGTCAAGGTTTGCACCACAGTTTGCCCTTCAGCACTACTGGTGTGCACCGTCCAGCGTCTTCAGCAGCTTCTTAGAAGCCAGAACAAATGCTCTTTGGTGTGGCATTTCATCTGAATCTCAGTTAGAAAGAGGCAGGAGAATATGGGGACTCCAGTGTGGCTGGTTGGTCTCAAGTAACAAAAATTCTGAGTATGTTGGTTGTGATGGCAGCTGTCTGGGGGATAAGTGAAGCCAGTACAATCTGCAAATTGCAAAAAAGGGGTCTTACAGTCTGCCCCTTGCACCATCGAGATCCGTTTATGACCTCTAGTTGTATCTAGTTCACAAACTAAAATATGGGGCATTTGTTTGTTTGTTTGTTTGTTTGTTAGAACAAGAGGACATCTTCCTGGAAAGTAGAGGGACAAGTCCAACCAGTCACAGAGTCACTTTCAAGGTGAATTTTCCTAGAAGAGATAAGGCAGGAAGGTCAGCGAAAAGCTACTACTGCTTCTTCAGTGGGTCCCGAGGCTGTAATACTTATCATTTTTCTCCTCCACCATCCAGTATACAGTTCCTCACCTTGTGCAAATACTCTCACTGGTATGCTTGCCTAGTGGGGTGACCCAGACCCCAGACTGAGGATTTTAAGTCCTTTGTTGTCCTGTGTTACTGGATAATAGTTGTTCTAATTGGCCAATGACAGTTAGTAGTGGGTGTAGAGATACTGTTCTGAATAATAGTAAGTATTCACGATAACCACACTTCCGGTTTTGTGGAGGAAGAATTTATTGATTATAAGGGAAAGGGAATATAAGGAATTAAACAATTATATAGTAAACATATAGAGGGAGAGAAGTACAGAGAAGAACAAAGAAGGCTTAATGCATCAAATCAAGTACTTAACAACATCCAAACTTCTGACTGGGGAAGCCCCGCATTGAACAGCCCGGTTGGAGTCCCGATTGAGGGGACAATCCGGATTGTGATTTATGGTTAGTCATTAGGTTTGCCTATGTGCAGTCCTGAGCGAGCTGGATTTTTGGTTTCTTTTATTATATCTCACAGTTCTAAGAGTCTGGGCATGTGCATATTCCTCTTCCCCGCCTAATCCATTCCACAGGGCCAGCCTGGTCTGGCTCAAGTTGGTGAGGCATGGTAATCCCACTTGGCGTCAGGAACAGAAGGGCCAGTTCTGACCCCCAGGCCAGATATGGAGTACAAGCCAACTAAGCACCCCCCTTGATTGTGTATATGTGGCTCTGGGAAAAAACGCATGACAAGTCACATGAACAATTTCTGTACAAAACACGTACTAAGAGATGTCTTAGTGAATGTCTGTATTTTTACATATTGTGTAGAAGCAACCCTAAGATCTCATGGTAATCAAGGTTGATTATCTCAGCCAGTACATTAACTCCTTTCTGTGATCACTTCCGTGGACAATTCAGGCTATCCAAGTGGTAGGTACAGCTTCTGGTTCAGTGGAACCACCTTGCATCCCCTGGCAAGTGTTCCTCTTTTGGGAATTAGAACCTAGGAGCCTAGGGTTATGGAACTGAAAGCACAAATGCCACAAGTGGGCTACAGAGTGTGATGATAAGAGGGGACACTCATATTCCTCTTTGTTCTTGTACTTTTGTATTCAAGTTATTGGAGACATAGTACCACATGTCAAGTATTGGAGTAGCATCTACACTGCATCCTGGAGGTCAGAGTCTCAAGTCTTCGGTGTATTGTTCCTAAGCAGACACCCTAGCTGAAACTTTAACAGATCATTCCGCTATTTTTTTTCTTTTTTCGCATGGCTGCTTCTGAGTGATAAACCCATTTGTTAGAAGGGCATGGATGATCTTAAGAATATACCCTATAATCAACAACAAAGCGGACAGGTTCTCTTACATTGGCTACTTAAGAGTCACGCTGTTGGAAGCAACAACCTCTCCTTTTCCTCTCTGCCATCTGCTTGGCAGCTGCAAAGCAACAACTGTGTGTGAACGCATCTCTGTCCGTGTTGGCCAGGCTGGTGCTCAGATTGGCAGTGCCGGCTGGGAGCTCTATTGCCTGGAACACGGCATTCAGCCTGATGGGTAGGTGCCAAGTGACAAGACCACTGGGGGAGGAGATGACTCCTTCAACACCTTCTTCAGTGGAGGTTCTGGCAAGCATGTGCCCAGGACAGTGTTTGTAGAGCTGGAATCCACCGTCACCGATGAAGTTCACACTGGCACCTACCACCAGCTCTTCCACCCTGAGCAGCTCATCACAGGCAAGGAAGATGCTGCCAATAACTATGACCAAGAGCACTACACCATTGGCAAGACGATCGTTGACCTTGTCTTGGATTGAATTCAGAAACTGGCTGGCCAGTAAGCAGGTCTTCAAGAGCTGCTTAGTTTTCCGCAGATTTGGAGGGGGAACTATTTCTGGGTTCACCTCCCTGCTGATGGAACTTCTCTCTGTGGATTATGGCAAGAAGTCAAAGCTGGAGTTCTCCATTTTTCTGCCCCCCCCCCCCAGGTTTCCACAGCTGTAGCTGAGCCCTACAACTCCATCCTCACTATCCACACCACCCTGCAGCAGTCTGATTATACCTTCATGATAGACAATGAGGCCATCTATGACATCTGTTGTAGGAGCCTCGATATTGAATACCCAACCTACACTAACCTAAATAGGTTGATAGGTCAGATTGTGTCCTCCATCACTGCTTCCCTCAGATTTGATGGAGCCCTGAATGTTGATCTGACAGAATTCCAGATCACCCTGGGGCCCTATTCCCACATCTACTTCCCTCTGGCCACATATGCCCCTGTCATTTCTACTGAGAAAGCCCACCATGAACAGCTTTCTGTTGCGGAGATCACCAATGCATGCTCTGAGCCAGCCAACCAGATGGTGAAATGTGACCTTCGCCATGGTAAACACATGGCTTATTGCCTGTTGTACCATGGTGATGTGGTTCCCAAAGATGTAAATGCTGCCATTGCCACCGTCAGGACCAAGAGTATCATCCAGTTTGTGAATTGGTGCCCCACTGGCTTCAAAGATGGCTTAATTACCAGCCTTCCCCTGCGGTACCTGGTGGAGACCTGGCCACCAAGGTACAGCAAGATGTGTGCATGCTGAGCAACACCACAGCCATTGCTGAGGTCTGGGCTCTCCTGGACCACAAGTTTGACCTGATGTATGCCAAGCATGCCTTTGTTTACTGGTATGTGGATGACGGCATGGAGGAAGGAGAGTTTTCTGAGGACATGGTTGCCCTTGAGAAGGATTATGAGGAAGTTAGTGTGGATTCTGTTGAAGGAGAGGGTGAAGAAGAAGGAGAGGAGTACTAAAGTTAAAAAATCACAAAGGGACCAGTTTTACAGGGAAGCTTATTCTGCTTTGAACATTGAAAAGTTGTGCTCTGATCAGTTAATTTGTATGTGGCAGTGTATACTCTCATATACAATTATTGATCAATGCTTTAAAACACAACACTTTGTTACAGATCCAAGCTATCCATTTCTCTGATGGGTTTGAATGAAGTATTCCCTGTCTTAAATGAAAAAAGAAAAGAAAAGAAAAAGGATAACACAAAACAGGGTGTGTCGATAATTTTATAAGCCTAACTAAGCTTTATGTGAAGAATCTGAATACTGTACTCTTAGCAGAGAAACATACTATGTTTTGTTATTGGATAGAAACATAAGAGATCAACTAATTCTACTGCCCCATTTTACAAAAGAAAATGGAGGCCCAGATGGAAAAGAGTGGCTTACTGTGGGGTAATAGCTAATTAACGGATGAATTTGTGCTGCATCCAGGTTTTTTGACTTCTAGGTCCTTGAAAATTTCATTCTATAACATCATCTTTAAAGCAAACAAACAAACAAAACATGGGTTCATCTTTTGAAATTTCAAAGTGGATTTTTAGATGCAAATTGGATTAGTTTCGAGGTTGCAATTATCTTTGTTTATCCTTTGCCACGATAGATAGAATTGTGGGGATTTTTTTGGTTGTTGTTCCTGGAAGTGGTATAGTTGTCCATGGGGAAGCAAGGGAAACATTTGTCTTCAGGCAATAATTACTTTCCACTCTTTCAGGGCTTTGTTGAAATCTCACCTCCTCCAGCAAGCCTTCCCTACATTCTTTAGTTTATGGCAAACTTCTCTTAATTCCCACGGGAACAATTGGCCATCTTTTTGTTATTTTTACTGTAAAACAATTATTACAAGATCACAAGAAAATAAATGAAAAGAAAAAAACTAACATTCTGTCATTTCAACAAATTAAACCATTTTCATTTTTCACAATTACATTCAGCATTTTGTATGCATATATAATTTGTATGCCACTGGATATTTTTGTAATCATGGCATAGATATATATTTGTAGTCATTTCCTCATTTGGCAATGCATGATCACTTTTTCAAGTTGCTACATGATTTTCATAATTTTATCTTGAATGGCATTACTCATTACCTTTTGGATATTTCATAGGAATATTGCAATTAACATGTCTGAGTGGACTCAGCTTTTCCATTCAGCATCATGCAGTTTTAGGCAGAAAAAGTCCTCAGCTTCTCCATCTCATTCCTATCCACTGCTTCCATTGAGTTGAAAAGTCTAATTTTCTACTGCCTAAATATTTCATAATCAAAAACTCTTTTTTCCCACTTCACCACTGGCTTAGACTTCTTGAGGCTCACCAGTCCAATTTCAGTAGCGCTCATTCCTACTGGTATCCCCCTTATGGAGGCATAAGTAATCTTTCTAAAATGAAAATATGATACAATACATCTCTGCTTAAAAACGTTCAGTGATGGGGTGGCTGGGTGGCTCAGTCGGTTAAACATCCAACTTTGGCTCAGGTCATGTTTTCACAGTCTGTGAGTTCAAGGCCCGCATGGGGCTCTGTGCTGACAGCTCAGAGTCTGGAGCCTGCTTTGGATTCTGTGTCTCCCTCTCTCTCTGCCCCTGCCTTGCTCACACTCTGTCTCTCTCTTAAAAATAAATAAACATTAAAAAAAAACCATTCAGGGGCTCCTGGGTGGCTCAGTCAGTTGGGTGTCCGACTTCGGCTCAGGTCATGATCTCACGGTTCGTGAGTTCGAGCCTCATGTCGGGCTCTGTGCTGACAGCTCAGAGCCTGGAGCCTGCTTCAGATTCTGTGTCCCCCTCTCTCTCCGCTCCACCCCTGCTTGTGCTCTGTTTCTCTCTGTCTTTCAAAAATGAATAAACCTAAAAAAAATTTTTTTTTAAAAACATTCAGTGATTTTCCTTTGTCTGTGAGGAGGTTGCCAGTACTTGAAACTGGGGTTATTTTGCACAAAAATGTAGATTTCTGGTTCCTCTTGGGGAATTGAACATCTGGGCACAGTGGGTCTGCTTTCCAGCATGGCACCAGAAAGCAGAAGCTGAGTGGAGGCTGTTTCTACAGACAAGGCAAATGCTCCCCAACCTGACCGGGAGGTCCCCTCAATCTGTCTTGGTGCTCATGGGCTTTGAGTGTGAGATCCCCTTACTGTCTAAGCCAAAGCCTAAATTCCTGTGAATGGCCTGAAGGTTCTTCATCACAGGCCCTGTTGAGTTCTTTAACCTTATTATTGCACTTATCAAGAGATAGAGAGGGGCTCCCAAATGTGCCTTGTAATACCCACCATCTTTGCTCACCTTTGCATTGGCTAGGGGAAACTCTTTTTCTTCCTTCCAGACTTGGCTGCATCATCACCTCCTCTCTGAAGACCATCCTGATTTCTAAAAGCTACCGGGTGGCAGAATGATCTGGAAAGGGATTTTACTTCTCATCCTATTCTATGACTAGTTTTTCCCTGCTCAGGCGAGGAGACCAGGCAAGAAGGTTTCTCTTGCTGCTGCCTCCTTAATCCTTCTCCACTCCTTCTTGTCTGGCTCTCTTCTCTGCTTTCCTAATCCTTTCCTGTCTATTTAATTCAGCAAAAGTTTATAGAAGGGCTGCTGAGGGCACTGGATGAGTGAGGGGATGAGTAAGGTTCCTGCAGTGGTAGGGCTTACATCTGTGTAAGACCAGCAAATGTGTGATGGTGGCACATGAACAGGTGCTTTAAGTCAGATATGAGCAGTGTGCTGTGAACAAGTGCTGGTGTTGGCCAGCCCTGTTTGGCAAAGGCAGGGAAAGACGATTGCTTACATTTAAAAGGATTTCTTAACAGGATAATGGAATCATGTGTTCCTCATAACTCTGTCTTATGCTTTCTTCTCATCTGTACATTCCCTTCTAAGCCTAATATTTCATTTTAGAATGTGACAGGTTGTCTGATTTTGAATCTAACCCCATTACTTATCTCTGTGACATTTGCTAGACCCCTTAAATTCTCCATGTCTGTTTCTTAATTTTTTTATTAAAAATTTTTTTTAATCTTAGAGCAAGAGTGTGCATGAGCGAGGGAGAGGGGCATGGGGAGAGGGAGAGAAAGAGAGAGAGAGAGAGAGAGAGAGAGAGAGAGAGAGAGAGAGAGTCTTAAGCTGGTTCCATGCCCAGTGCAGACCCCCTACTCTCCAGCTACGCAAGCCGGAGAACTAGGGGTTATACTTGATTGTTCCTCTTCATCCTCACCTATCCAATCAACCACCAATACCTGTGACTTCTTACTCTGAAAGGTCGCTTATATTTGTCCATTTCTTTCTGTTTTCACTGCCTTCCACCCTAGTCCAAGTTACTATCATTTCTTTTAGAGTAAATGCAATTACCTTCTTATTGAGCTATATAATTGCTTAATGAGACAGAATATTATTTTCACCTGGTTTCCATTATAAACCATGCTCTGTCTTCATTGGAAGAATGATTGGAATAGAGGACCCCCCCTCCCCCCCGCCAAATACAGTCCCCAAACTTGAATCATATCACTGTTAAGGATATTAGGTGATACCAAGATATAGTAGGGCAAAAGGAAAGTAATTTTTTTATGAGCATAAGGGAAGGAATTTTGTGGTCAAATACTCAGTAGAGCAGAGGAGGATAGAAAAAAGGAAAGAGAAGGGAGGAGTAAGGGTGAATAACTAGAAGATGATAAGAATATGAAGGCCAGTGAAAATTCATAGCATGGAGAGCCAATAAATATTTTTTTAAATGCTATAGCTTATGTCTCCAGGGCTTACAAAGACATAAAATGCTATAGCTTAATTGTCATTCTCATGTGCTTTGCTGAGAACTAAATCCTTCCTTCTTCCTTGTTCCTGTTATGAAAGTTTTCAAAATCTTTTAAGAATTTGTGAGGGTATACTCTGTTTTGGGGCAACTGAACCTAGTTTTATGAGTAGGTTAATGCAGTATGTCACAGAGGAGCCATGAACCCAGAAGGCAGAGGTGGCCATGAGCAATAGGCCATGGGAAGTTCCAGAAACTGGAGCAGAACTTTGGTCTTCTGTTAGGTCATGGGATTGTTCAGAGCTTAAGACAATTATTCCTAGATCTCCAAAGAGACGAGGGGTCTCCAGCTGACATCTGCTTGACATTTGCGTCTGCATAAAATTGTTCCTTCCTACGTGACAAAATGATACTCTGAGAGAAGCATGTAAATCTAGTTTCTTTTCTTCTTTGTGAAAATACACAGCCAAATCATTAACTGTCTTAATTTCAGGATCGAACAAATCAGAACCTGATTGGGAAATGGCATTCCAACAGGCTGGATTTATTCACAGCTCTGCTTCGTAACTGGGTGCCAAGGGATTTGCCAATGGGAAGTAACTGAACTTCTCTGTGACCTCATGTTTCTCATCAGTAAAATAAGGGATTTAGGCCAACCATTGTTTTCTAAGCTTTGATCTATATATCCATATAACAGAAGATGTGGGAACTTCCACATTTCCATTCACAGCTAGAATGACTGTATGTCCGATTTACTTCATATAGGCCCAGTTTGTGCCTGTTTCCTGGCATCATTATTAATCATGCCCCATTTCACTCTCAAAGATGTCCAGATGTGGATAATAACATCACAATTTCCCTATTAATAGGAATTCCTGGAGTAGAAAATTTTAGGTCAAATAATTTTAAGCAGGTGTTTTAACTGCAAAACTTTGCAGATTCTTTAATATGCTAATGTGTCTCACAATTCTTCAAAAGAGAGGGGTGGTAGTTTCTAGGATTTTGGCTTCGGAATCCTTATTTTGCTTCTTCTGGGAATAGGACAATGGGACTTATTTTGGGAAAGAGTATTAAATCATCTTAATTCAGCAAATATTTATCAACTACGCTGTGCCAAGCCCTGGAAGAGGCAATGTAGAAATAGTGACGGGTAGAACCTAACTTTGCCTCAAAGTAGTTTATAGCCCGAACCGTGGGAATTAAGATTGTACACAAGGAACTGCAATTCAAGGTCACATTCTAGTTTTTTTTTTTTTAACTTTTTTTTAATGTTTATTTATTCTTGAGAGAGAGAGAGAGAGAGAGAGAGAGAGAGAGAGACAGAGTGTGAGCAGGGGAGGGGCAGAGAGAGAGGGAGACACAGAATCTGAAGCAGGCTCCAGGCTCTGAGCTGTTAGCACAAACCATGAGATCAAACCCACAAACCATGGGATCATGACCTGAGCCGAAGTCGGACACTTGACCAACTGAGCCACCTAGGTGCCCCAGTCACATTCTATTTTTAATATTTTACTATGATGCCATGTAATTAGAAGCCAAGATAAGGTACAAAATTTAAATCCTAAATGAGTGGTATAATCTGTTAGCATTGTGTCAAGTGAAGGTTTCTTTCTTTCGTTTTAAAAATTGTTATTATTAACTTTCTTGCTCTTGGGTCCACATTCATTAGAACTTGGAAGCCCACCCAGCAGCCCTCCTCCTACTCCTAGAAATGTGGCCCTGAGGGCCTAGTAACTGGCCTCTCCAGAGCAGACAGCCCAGAGGCTCTACGGGGGGCCAAAACAAACAAAACAGTAAGAAATGTTTTCTGGAAGGCATATGGCTCCTCCCACGCCTGCAGATGTTCACTCTGGTCTGAGTGCACATCCTCCCCAGAGCTTCCAGACCACCAGCGCCATTCCAGCACACCTTCTGCCCCCTCTAGCCCCAAGGCTTCCTTGTGCTAGGGCAGCCATTTGGCAGGGTTCTGGGGCCAGCAGAGGCTGTGAAGTCAGAGGGGGAGACGGGACCTGGGTACCTTTCCCATTGTGTCTTCTCCAGAGCCTAGCTGCTGAAGCATTCCTGCTGGAACTCCTGGAAGTCTTCCTCAGCTACCTTCTTCTTCATCTTGGCCACAGGCTGGTCACAGGCCTTGCAGCCCTAGTTCTGGCCCACAATCTGCTGAGTGACTGACTCAGCCACCGTGCTTTTCGCACTGGTTATAAACTTCAGGTTTACTCTGAGGTAGTCTTGACACTCTTGCTTCTGGAACTCAGCAAATGCCAACTTGGGCACCTTTCCCTTGGCTGAGTTCTGCGTGTTTCTGGGCTTGGGTTGCCTTTGCTTTCTGGTGGCGCTTCACTGGAGCCCCATTGGGCTTGGCCTGGCCTGGCCTGGGGTGCCTTGGGCACTCCCAGCAGCTCCAAACCCCACTGCAGTGGCCGACAACATGGCTGCACTTAGCTCCACCCACAAGCCCACAAATTATTATTATTCTTAATTCCAGTATAGTTAACCTACAGCGTTATATTAGTTCCAGGTGTACAATATAGTGATTCAATCAACACTTCCATACATCACCCAGTACTCATTACAAGTGCACTCCTTAATCCTTACCACCTATTTCCCCCATCCCCCCACCCACCTCTTCTGGTAACCATTAGTTTGTTCTCTATAGTTAAGTCTCTGTTTCTTGGTTTGTCTGTCTCTTCATTTTTCTTTGTTTGTTTTGTTTCTTAAATTCCACATGCGAGTGAAATCATATAGTATTTATCCGTCTCTGACACTTATTTTGCTTAGCATTTTATACCCTCTGGCTCCATCCATGTTATTACAATTGGCAAGACTTCATTCTTTTTTATGGCTGAATAATATTCTATTACATATATATGTTTTTTCCCATTATGTCATTACACACACACACACACACACACACACACACACACACACCACCTCTTCTTTATCCATTTATCTATTGATCAATATCTGGGCTGCTTCCATAATTTGGCTATCGTAAATAATGCTGCTATAAACATAGGGGTGTATGTATCCCTTTGAATTAGTGTTTTTGTATTTTGGGGGCAAATTCTCAGGAGTGGGATTATTGGATCATAGGGTAGTCCTATTTTTAACTTTTTGAGGAATCTCCATACTGTTTTCTAGAGTGGCTGCACCAGTTTGCATTCCCATCAACAGTGCAAGAGGGTCCCTTTTTCTCCATATCTTCACCAAAACTTGTTTAAGTGAAGGTTTCCTAGACCCAATACTGGATGAATATATTCACTAAATCTCTCAGAATATTCATATAGTGGTCCAGAGAACCAGAATTTTCATACTTATGCAGACCATCTTATTTTAAGATTCAGAGTCTCAACAGTGCCTATGAGGAGATGATTGGTAGGGTTATTTGTAAAAAGATGTTGGAAATGCTACTTTGTTGAAAGTTCTTGTGAGTAGACTGTGATTAGACAGTTACTAGGAGATTAATTTTTGGTAGAATTGTTATGGTTAACAGCAATAATTAGCACTTAGTGGGAAATATTCACATGATAATTTGTTCACATATTAATTTATTTATTCCTTACAAGAATCAGATTTTATCAGTATTTGCTCTTTACAAAAGAAAAAGTGAAGCCCCGACAGGTTGAAAAACTGACCCAAGTTTTCCCGGCAGAACCAGGAATTTACACCCAGGCAGTTTTTCTCCAGAGCTTGCGTGCTTCTTCACCACTAAATGTCAACAGATATTTGTGTGGTTGACTGTGTGCGGGTTTCAGTGACCTCACCTTAGTGGCCTGAAATCAGCCATGGTGAGAGTGTTTACACCAAGAAATCAGTAAACACTACAAATCATAGCTTCTCCTCCCTACCAGAGTTGATCGTCAAACATTTACCAGCACTCCTGGTTGCAGACACATTTGGAAAGCTGGGACTGAGTATTGCAGGTTATTCTTTGGAGAATTGTTAGTGCTGTTTGTGTGTTGTCTGGGTATTTTCATCAGATGAGGATCCATTTTAGTCTGAATTGGAAGAGGATATGCAAAATGAGAATTCTCACGATCATTAAATAATTGGATCTGGGAGTCTTTTCAGAAAATTAAGTGCTCTATGCAGATATTTCATTTCAAGACACTCTGGGAAGGAGTTATTGTCCAACTGCAGTTCTGTTTATGCTTCTTTTGCATTTCTGAAACCCATTATTTGCATATTTCTCACGGCAATTACTTTGAATTCATACTCTAGTTATTTGTGTATGTGTATTTTCTCCCAATTAGACTACACAATCCCCGCTAGAATCATGTCAGATCAGACCACAACCCAGGAGACCGCTTAGTAATGTTTCCAAAGTGAGTTAAATGTTGATTGAATTAATGACTTTTTTTTTTCTCTTTCAAATACTACTTGGTGATTTAGGTCGAATGGTAAAGGAAACACTTTAAGAAAGCACTTGATGTAATTCTGATTCACAAAGATTTTCTCAAAACAGATAATCCAATGTATTAACCTGTTGAAATCATGATGTTTCGGATTCTATGCTTGAAGATGTAACTTAATTATAATTTTATTTTTCTTGTTTCAGGTAGTACTAAAAGACTGACTTTTTTGTTTCAAGACCTATATTAAGGTAACTACTGGTTTGTGTTTATACATCTAGCTTTAAACCGGTTTTGTTTTGTTCTGTTTTTTGTTTTGTTTTGTTTTGTTTTTTTCTCTTTCCTCTTGTTAACTCTGATCTTGGCAGTTTGCAAACCACTTTTTTTCCCTAGGTAAGCAGCCCTTTTAACTTTAGATTACAGATTCTATTTTAAAAGGCTTTTTAAAAATATGTCTTGATGGTTTATATTTATTCAAAAATTTTTAGACTCAAAGAAGTGATTTTATTATTTTTTTAATTCCTTTGATAATTAAATATATTTGGAATATTGTTTTAAAAAGATATTCTTTAGGGGTGCCTGAGTGGCTCAGTGGGTTGAGCTTCTGACTTTGGCTTGGGTCATGATCTCCTGGTGTGTGAGTTTGAGCCCCCCCCCGCCCCCCCCGCCCCCCCCCGCCCCCCCCCCCCCCCCCCCCCAGTCTGGGCTCTGTGCTGACAGCTCAGAGCCTGGAGCCTGCTTCGGATTCTGTGTCTCCTCCTCTCTCTGCACCTCCCATGCTCATGCTGTGTCTGTCTGTGTCTCTAAATAATAAATAAACGTTAAAAAATTAATAAAATAAAAAAATAAAAAAGATATTCTTTAGAAAGGGTGAAGGGGCAGATTTGGTCTTTTCCCCCTAGCGAATCATCAATCTGCTAGCTACTCAGCTAAGGACCCACAACTTTAGTGTGACCTGGGAATTTGGTAGAAATGCAGTGTCTTAGGCCCCACCTCAGACCTATTGAGTCATAATCTGCATTTTAACAACATCCCCAGGAGATTTGTATGCACATTAATGTTTGAGAAAAACCAATCAATTGGGTCTTTTTCTGAAATTCACCCTGCTGCATAAGCAGCTGACTATAATGTATTCTTCAATGCAGACCACATTTTGGAATTCTGATTTATTTGATGGCTTAATGTTCATTGAGTGCACCTGGTGTGCTAGATGCTGCAAAGAAAATTCGAACCACCCAGCCATTGTTCTATAGTTACTTTACTCTAAAATAAGAAGATACAGGCAATTTACTGTTTTGTACTTAAATATACATATACATTGAAAGAAAAAAGGAGTTGGGTAGAGGAAACAGTGAGAAAACAATCCCACTACAGAGGATGTGGCCCATTGTTAAAATAAGAGTAGATGAAGGATATTCATAGACACAAATAGAAATGAAAGAAATTCTGTCAATCATCTATGTTTGGTGGGGGGAAAGCGAACATCTGGATGGCTGAATTTTGTGTAGACGAGGTATCTGGATAATTGCTTGTATTTTCCACTTCTCCTCCAGATGTGTTAGCATTGTGTTGCTGTAGCTCAAACCCATTGCTTTCAGACATTTCATGAATTTTTAGTAGAAAAAATTCTGGAAGCATTGATTTTATGTCTCTATTTCATTCTTTATGAAAATTATAGCATTTTAAATCTAGTATTTGGTCAAGTTTTGCCCCCTTGTGTAAAATTACCACTTTGTACAGTGTATGTGGGAGACATTCTTAGTCACTATTATGAAGATATGTTGAAATAAAAGTAAGAATTTTGAAGAGGTCCAGAATTTGTCACCCCGAAATGTGCCACTTTGGCATAAGGATTATTTTGAACTGAAGGCAATTGAGAATCCACAAATCAGGAAGAGTTTTTTTGTTTGTTTGTTTGTTTGGTTGGTTTTTTTTTTTTTTTTTTTTTTGCCTTCCCCTGATCTGCTAAAAGCAGGGCATAAATTTCTCTTTATGAAGGTGTCTCCCTCCCTTGTACTAGGGAGAACAACTCTTTTACTGAAGTCATACTGAAATGAGTCTGCAAAAACGAACCTTACTAAGGTAACCCTTCCATTCCATTAGTTTTCCTCATACATTTCTTAGTTACTTTCATACAATTTATTGTTCCTCAAAGCCTAACCCCCTTTCCTTTGTTAAAATGGTATATAAATCCCACAGTCCAACTGCTTGAGTTTCACTTCTTTACTGTGAACTCTATGCATGTAAAATATTAATACGTTTGTATTTTTTTTCTCCAGTTGTTGGGTCTTTTGTCAGTTAGATTTGCATGCCCCTAATCACTGAATCTAAGAGGGTACAGGAAAAGTTTTCCTGCCTAACAATTTTTTTTTTATTTTTTTTTTCAACGTTTATTTATTTTTGGGACAGAGAGAGACAGAGCATGAACAGGGGAGGGGCAGAGAGAGAGGGAGACACAGAATCGGAAACAGGCTCTAGGCTCTGAGCCATCAGCCCAGAGCCCGACGCGGGGCTCGAACTCCCAGACCGCGAGATCATGACCTGGCTGAAGTCGGACGCTTAACCGACTGCGCCACCCAGGCGCCCCTTCCTGCCTAACAATTTTAACTCTACTAAACCTTTCTTTTAAAACTTTAATAAATCATTTCAAAAGAGGAAAAAAGGAAGTCAAGAAGGAAGGACATGAAGGTAAGATATGGAAACATGTGGAAAGGCTGGGACATCAGTAGAAATGGAATGCGAGTTTTTTGGAATGAGCTATTTAATCATGTGTTTCATCTAATCATTACTCTCACGGTCAATGACTGCAGGCACACTGTATGCAGAGATTATTATTGTCACACCCTAAGCCTGCAGTGAGGTCAACTGTTAGATCAATAACAACTCTGCTCCATCAGATAAGGAATCTAAATGAGAATTGCCACTGTTAATCAGGTATCTTGAAATCCTTGAATAGGACACTGTGATAAATGATTGCTGACTATTCTTCTCTCTTTAACCTCAGTGGACTTTGCTCACCCACATTTTTAATTAACTAATTTAGTTCAGGATGTTTAAAATGCTCAGATCCTTTCAAAATTCTCCCCAGGGAGGTTATTCCTGGAGTAGACATCAGTAAGAATGTCCTTCCTTTCTTTGTAGAGCTATATTTGGCACATTTTGATTTTTTTTTCTCAAAGAAATACATTTCTAAGGAAGACTATGGTTTCACATTTCACTTAGCACTTAGTTCTTTACCTCCCAGAATGGTAGCATTTTAAAATTCAGCAGAAATATGTTCTTTATGGTATATTAAACAAAAGTCAAAGCTATGGAAAATTACAACCTTTGGTGCAAAAGGAGATACCTTCTGCTTTTTGAAAGTTAATTAGTAATGAAAAATCTTTTAGAAAAAAATATTGAGTTAAATTGGGGTTATGGGGAAGTCTTAACAATTAAAAGATATTTTGTACATTAAAAAAGACTGAGATTTTGACAGTTACAAATATTATTTAGTTTTATATTTTATAGTCATGATCTTTTAACATGTGTTAAGTTCTGAAATTTCACAACTTTGTATTTACATCTTCTTCTCTACAACATTGAGAAAAGCCCATGATGTTATTTCTTTTTTTTTCTTTAATTTTTTAATGTCTATTTTTGAGAGAGAGAGACAGAGAGCAAGCAGGGGAGGTGCAGAGAGAGAGAGAGAGAGAGAGAGAGAGAGAGACAGAATCTAAAGCAGGCTCCGGACTCTGAGCTGTCAGCACAGAGCCAGACACAGGGCTCGAACCCACAAACGGTGAAATCATGACCTGAGCCAAAGTCAGGTGCTTAACCAACTGAGCCACCCAGGCACCCCTATTTCTAATTTTGTAACATTAGAGTTGCTGTAGTTAGCAGAAACAAGCCTATCACCAGAGAATGAGACTGACGAGCCAGTAAAATAAAAACTCATGACTTTTTTTTTTTTTCTTTCTCTAACTTGACTGGTAAGTTAGTGAAAGTAGTTAAAACACTCTGGGTTGTGCAGTGCCCCACCCACCTGCAGCTCCTCAGCCCCAGGCCAGAGGCCCAGATGGGGGAACCTCGGGCTGCAGCATCCCTGGAACATGGCAGTGGCTGGACAGGAAGTGAGGAGGGCACTGATGGCAGCAAGTGGGTTGAGGTAGATGGGGACCCAGATGCAGAAGGTGTGTGGAGTCCGGACATGGAGCAGAGCTTCCAGAAGACCCTGGCCATCTACCTGCCGTGTGGCTGATAGAAAATCATCCTGCCTAGTGAAGGCCAGGTGTGTGGTGGGAATGAACTGATTGCCTGCTGCAACAAGCTGAGAACAGGGGAGACCCAAACCCAAACCCGCAGACAGGTCTTCAGGCACATCCAGGTTCTGGCCTGAAGGAAATCAAGGGAAGTCCAGTCCAAGCTCAAGGCCTCGAGTGTGGACCAGGTTTCCAAGGACAAGGCTTTCTAAGGACAAGGGAGCACCACATTTACTACCTGGTCAGGGACTGAACGGGGGCCCCAAAAGTGGCCTTCCCTGGGAATACCTTCCTCCTAGGAAGGACCTCCAGCTTTCTTCATGCTTATTTGGGGAGCGGGCTGCTCCCTCTTAGAGGAGACCTTAAAAATTGGGTGGTTGGTGAGTCGCAAGGATGAATCCTGATATTGGGACATCACAGCGGTGTCTGAAGGGACAGGTCACTCCAGAGCATCAGGGACTGGGGACAGGAGTGAGACAACAGTGGGACAACAGTGGGGTACTGCACTGGTTTCTCAGGCTCCAACACTCCCCCTCCCCCAACTTGGTTCTGGATGTTTTGGAGGGCCTTAGATATGTTGGTTTGTCCCTCTGTTTTGCAGCCCCTACCCCTTTCCCAGTCTGCCTCTCTTTACCAGCCCCACCCTGTGACCTTGAGGTCAAATATGGAAGGCTAACCCTTTCTGTGCAGAAGCAGAGCCAGATGGACCCTAGAAAAAAAATTCTTTTAATATTATAAGAGATATTTATAAATGGGTATTAGGGTCAGAATTTTTCTCAGCTGGATAAGCAGTGGGGTGAGGCTTTTAAGTTTAATCCCCTCTTTTTTTTAATGTTTATTTTTGAGAGAGAGAGAGAGAGAGAGAGAGAGAGTGCGTGTGAGTGGAGGAGGGACAGAGAGGGGGGAGACACAGAATCTGAATCAGGCTCCAGGCTCTAAGCTGTCAGCACAGAGGCTGATGTGAGGCTCAAACCCACGAACTGTGAGATCGTGACCTGAGCCGAAGTTGGCTACTTAACCAACTGAGCCACCCAGGCGCCCCTGATCCTTTCTTCTAAATAAGATGAGGGCTATACTGTGTTGCCTCCCCTTACCCCCGAACTCTGTTGGTTTGTGTTTTGACAGAGGATTCAACTATTTTACCAAACAAACAAATGCCCACAAAACAGAAAAGCAAACCCCCCAAAAAACCTCACTATGAGTTGTCATAGCATGTCATTGAAAAACGTTTTAGGTTTGAGTCCAGCTTTCTAGTTCCAGAAATCTTTTTGTCTGTTCGGATGAGCTCTGTATAGCTTCCAGCCTGAAAAAAAACAAAACAAAACAAAACACACTGACCTCTTTTGGTTACCTTCATGCTAGGTATTTTAATTGTTGCCCTTTATGGCATTTATGAACCACTGTTTTCAGTCATTTATTGTAGCAAAACAAAGTATACCAAAACACTGCACTGTAAAATAACAAAGGTGCGTCAGAAATTGCAAATACGTGATGGATATGGTTTGTCTCTGCAGCACACAGACGGGGGCCTCAGCTGGGAGCACTCATGTGGCTAAGTGGTGGCTCAAATGAACGGGGGCTGGAGTTATTTGGACACTTCTCACTCGCGTGTCTGATATGTGGGCCGGGACGATGTAAGGGCCGGGCTCAGCTGGAGCTCTTGACAGGAGCACATACACGTGGCCTCTCCACGTGGATTGCCCTTCTCAGAGCCAGGTGGCTGGGTGCTGAATGGGAGCGTCCCAGGAGGGATCATCAGGAAAGTGAGAGTTCTGAGACCCACGTGGAGTTGCGTGGCCTTTTGTGAGGTGCCCTCAGAAATCGCAGAATGTCGCTTCTACTCTGTTTGATCCAAGCGGTCACAGGTCTGCCGATGCTCAAGAGAGGTGATACAGATCTCACCTCTTGATGGAGCAATATTGAAGAGTTTGTGATCGTTTAAAAAAAATTTTTTTTAATGTTTATTTATTTTTGAGAGGGAGAGCGAGAGCGAGAGAGAGAGAGAGAGAGTGAACGCATGCATGGTAGAGGGGCAGAGAAAGGGAGACACAGATCAGAAGCACTCCCTGGGCTCTGAGCTGTCAGCCCAGAGCCGGACGTGGGGCTCAAACCCATGAACCGTGAGATCATGACCTGAGCTGAAGGGTAATGCTTAGCCGACTGAGCCACCCAGGTGTCCCTGTGATCATTTTTAAAAACCACCACAACACCCAATTCATAGTGCTTTTTTTTCTTCCTAAAAGATTTCTCCCTACTAATTATCTTAAAAAGCAGTAGAAAACATTGGGTGCTTTATGGTGGGAAACCAGATGTGGGTGCTGTGTTCAATGATAAAGTGCAGGAATCTTATCAATGAGTTCCTTTCTGTCTCCCAGTGTTACCCAGTTTATCAACACAGAGTTCCGGAAAAATGTTAGGGGGAAAATTAATTGCCAAGAGAATTCTGTGTGAATTGTGTTTCTTTCAAATTCCCTAACAGTCTATCAGGCTGTTGCATTAGCATCCTTTCTGATGCAGCCTTCAGTAACTATGGCTCTATTAGCTGTTCATTTGCGGCATACAATAGACCCCAAAACAGAGGATTGCTTTTGAACCCAGCCATTGTTTCATGAATATTAGAACACAAATCAATGCATATTGACTAGGGTTGTATAGATGAACGTGATAACGTTGCCCTCCACACAATATCAAAAAGATGCATACGGCTAGAACAAAAATAAGAAGCACTTAAGTTTTTCAAGGTATTGAATTTTGGGTACTGAGCTAATAAGTTCATTTCTTCAGATGCTTGAAGCTGTATGAACAGACACTACTACACTTTCTAAAGTACCTGTTTCTGTGTGGAGAGTGGTGGGCAGGAGGCCAGAGAAGCACAATTACTATAGGGAACACTCCCCTGACACTTTAACGAGCATATGTCATTTTTATTGACACTCAAAACAAACATGTGAGGTGGGGTTTAACATTCCAGATTTATAGATGGGCAGATTGATGTCAGGGATTTTCTGCCGCATGTTTCAGGTCACTCTGTTACAATGGTGAAAAGATTTAAACTCCTCAGATAAATCGCCTTTGGAAAGTCGTACCTGATCCTCCTTAGCCAAATTAAAGTACTCCTCCTCTGTGTTCTTATAATACCTCTAAATCTCTCCGTATCCAACAGTTTGTGTTACAATGGTCTTCTGTGTTTCTCTCCCCTTGACTTAGAAGGAAGGACCATGTCTCATCTATCTGTACCCACTAAAGATTTGAGCTAAAGTGACCAGTGAAGGCTTTGTAGAATGAATGCCTGATGGACGGTCCTTTAACGTGAAAATTCTCTCTACCAATTCATGGTGCATTTCAAGGCAGAAGTATTCTGTTAGAATATGGTGAAGAGCAAAGGGTATTTGTAGATACGACAGAAGGAAGCCATAGACATAAAAACCTGTGAATGATTGGTGGCATTGTTTTAGCTCATTCTCTGGACTGTACCAAGGAACAGTAAGAGGGCCCGTGTACCTGCACAGAGCGATGTAGGGGGAAATATTAGGAATCTTAGGAATTGAGGTCAAAGAGTTACTGCAATGAGAATCAGATCTAGTTGAGTCTTGTAGGAAAGATAAGAATTCTGTTATGACCAGACTTAGCTGTGGAGTGATCCATTTATTTTTTTTATTAAAAAAATTTTTTTAATGTTTATTTATTTTTGAGAGAGAGAGAGAAAGCACAAGCAGGGGGAGGGCAGAGAGAGAGGGAGACACACAATCTGAAGCAGGCTCCAGGCTCTGAGCTGTCAGCACAGAGCCCGACGCGGGGCTCGAACTTGGGAATGGTGAGATCATGACCTGAGCCGAAGTCGGAGGATCAACCGACTGAGCCTCCCAGGTGCCTCTGAGTGATCCTTTTAAAATCTGTTGTGAGAGTAATAGAGCAGGTCTGGGCAAGAGTGGAAGCAGGGAGACATTTTGTGAGCGACTCCTTGCAGTGATTCAGAGGCTGTGGTTGCTTGGACAAAAGTGAGAAATAGTTGTATTTTGGACACATTCTGAAAGTAGAGCCAACAGGACTGAGCAGATATAGGGTGAAAGAAAGAGGAGTAAAGGTGAAGCCAAGCTTTTGGGCTGAAACAACTAATGGGATGGAATCCCCATCCACTAAGATGGGAAAATGCATAGATGAAACGGGCGTAGGAGGGCTGACAACACTGACTCCATCTTGAGCTGTCTGTCTCTGTCTTTATCTTATTCATGCCAGCGCGATGACTTCCCTTGCGACAACACGCGCCAGGCCCTGTGGAGGTTAGTGTGTGCCCTGAGCAGAATGCGGGACTGCTTGTTCTGATCTTCCGTAAAGTGACTCACCGAAGGCCCCGCTTCAGGTAACTGGTAGAGGTGACTGGTGCCCAGAAGGCCTCATTTTAGATAACTACCCTGTGACCTCACCATCAGGCCCCTCACTCTATAAAAGCTGGCCATTAAGATCTGGGCTTGGCAGAGAATAGCTGCATTGTCCCAGGATTGTTTGCCCAATTCCCCCTCTGTAAGTTGCCCTGAATAAAGCTGTGTATAAATGGTATGGAGTGGCTTGCCTCGTGTTTTGGTCTTAAAGTGCCTTCTCAGTCTGGAGGATACATTGCTGACCCCTCCTCCACCTTCTAATATACAGGTTTTGAGAAGGAAGATGAAGAGTTCACTTGTGGGCAAGGTAAGGCCGGAGGTGAATATTAGACACATAAAGGGATAACATTAAGTAGGCAGTATTTTTTTTTTTTTTAATTTTTTTTTTTCAACGTTTATTTATTTTTGGGACAGAGAGAGACAGAGCATGAACGGGGGAGGGGCAGAGAGAGAGGGAGACACAGAATCGGAAACAGGCTCCAGGCTCTGAGCCGTCAGCACAGAGCCCGACGCGGGGCTCGAACTCACGGACCGCGAGATCGTGACCTGGCTGAAGTCGGACGCTTAACCGACTGCGCCACCCAGGCGCCCCAGTAGGCAGTATTATTGGAGTTTATGATTAAGTTGAGAGAGATGATTTTTGCCTTTAGGAGAGAGAGGGCATGTGGGAGACATCTCGTGTAGAGATGGTAGAAAAAGCCAGGTGACAGAATGATAACACCAAGGAAGTGTGTGCATACAATAAAAAGAGATCCAAAGTCTGAGGCTTGAAGCATTGCAGATCACAGGTCCAGGAGAGACAAGACGTCTGAAAAAGAGACCAATAATGACCTATGAGTGAGAGGGGAATATAGCTATGATGTTTGAGCCCAACAGAAGATAGGACAGCAAGGAGAAGGTGTGGTCAGACGTCAGTGCTGTGTCAAGCGTGCTGTGGACTGAGAATTGATTATTGGTTTTAGCAACGTGGAGGACATTGGTGACCATGTTAAGAATAGTTTTGGTGGCATGTTGGGGTGTGAAAGTCTGACGATAAGTAGTTCAAGGGAGGACTAGAAGGGAGGACTTGACGCCAGCAATTAATACATGATGCTTCAAGTTTTGCTACAAAAAAGATCAGTGAACAAACTGGAAGGTGGCGTTCCGAAAGTTTTTTGGTTAATTTTAAGAGTGTGTGTGTGTGTATACATACACACACACACACACACACACATACATATATATACACATATGTATATATGTGTATATGTACATACATATATACACATACATATATATATACACACATATATACATATGTGTATATATATATCTCCCAATGAAATACAGTATGGAGTAGACAACATTACCCGTCAAGTATGTAAAATTTTCCTGCAGCCAAGTTTAAAGGCTTGATTAGATTAGGTTAAATGCTTTTGTCAGTCATCTTTCACGGGTGATGCTGTGCACTTGGTATTGCATTTCGTCAGGAGGCGCTAATATCAGGTTGTCTAGTGATTCTACATTTCTATTTTTTATTATTTGGTTAGGGTTGTGTCCAGTGGCTATTTCTATTTATAAAGGCACAATTTTCCTTTTGCAGTTTGCAAACAATCTGTAGTGATAGTTTGGCACTATGTGGACATTTTGTTTCTCTATTTCATTTAGTGCCTAAATCAATTATTTAGTTGGAGGACTTTAGATGGTGATTTTCAAATTTATCATTTCCCCCTACATTTTTAGCTAGCTTTTTTTTTTTCAAGAGCTTTTCTCATCAACTGAGAATGAAGTGTACTTTCTCCAAAAAGCTTAATTCTTTCCCTTCAATTACTAATTATGAGAATAAGAAGTTACTTCCAACTACAGAAAATGCTTATTTTTTAAAGGTGGAGGTATATGTATATGTGGCGGGGGGGAGGGTTGTTATTGTTTGTTTCTTCAAATAAGTGCAATAATAGCATGTTTACAAGTTGAAGGGAACGATCCAGCAGAGAGGGAACCATCGACGGTACAGGAAAGAGAGAGAAGAACCACTAGAGTAAGTCTCTGAAGAAAAGAAGGAGATGGATTTGGATATATAAGGAACGGCTTCATTCATTTCTTTTAGTGAATGAAGAGTAGATGGCTCTGATGCTGCTAGGTAGGTAGATGTATTGGGGGGATATCTGTGGAAGATCTATTCAGATTTCTTCAATTTTCTTGGTGAAATGTGAAGCAAGGCCAGAAATGGGATGCACAAAATAGAGATATGAAAGGGGTGAATTACTCTAATGAAAGGTTCTAGGCAAGACCACTGGAGCAGTGGGGGACTTACTTTATGATACAGAGGTGGTCAAGGAACTTAGCAAAGTGTTAGAAAGATCATTTATTTATATATTGACATTGGCAAGAAATGGTACAATAGCAATCTTGGGGAAAGGGACAGTGAATCAAGAGCTAAAAATATTAATGACAAGGAGTAACTAACCCATGGGCAGTAGATGACAACTAATGAAGGGTAGAGGATAATTTCTGTGGTGATGTAAAATTCAAAGGTGAGACTATTTCTTTTTTTTAGCATTTATTCATTTATGAGAGACAGAGAGCACAAGCAGGGTAGGGGCAGAGAGAGAGGGAGACACAGAATTGAAGCAGGCTCCAGGCTCTGAGCTGTCAGCACAGAGCCTGACATGGGGCCTGAACTCAAGCTGTGAGATCATGACTTGAGCTGAAGTTGGATGCTTACCTGACTGAGCCACCCAGGCACCCCAAAGGCGAGACTATTTTAAGGGAAGTGTGAGAATGGTCCAGGAGTGATGATGGGGAATAAGGACACCTTTCCACTTCCAGGTGCAGTGAAATGGGCTGTAGGAAGCCAGTTTCCTTAAGGGAGAGGCACATTTCTAAAACAATTGTCCAGCCGTTTGATTACATGTGCTTTGGTGTAGGCTTCTTCACATTGCTTGTGCTTAGAGATTTTTGAGCTTGGATTTGTGGGTTTATCATTTTCATTGAATTTGGAAAATTTGGGGCCAAATATTTTTTCTGTCTCCACCCCTTCTACTCCTTCCGGAACTCCAGGTACATATATTAGGCCTCTTGAAGGTTTCCCACAGCTCAGTGATGCTCTGTTCCTTCTCTTTTTTCATTCATTCCTTATTATTGTCATTATTATTTTGGATGGTTTCTATTGCTATGTCTTCAATTTTACTAATTTTTTCTTCTGTAATGTGCAATCTTCCATTAATCCCATCCAGTTTATCTTTCATCTCTCACATTACAGGTTCATCACTAGAATTTTGATTTGAATCATTTTTTTTATCTTTGGAATCTCTTCTACCACATATTCCAGCTCCCTGAACTAGTTTACATAATAAATGTTATAATAACTGTTTTAGTGTCCTTGCCTACTAATTCTATCACCTGTGTCATTTCTGAGTCATTTTGTATTAACCTTCCTTTTCACTAGGTGTCATATTTGTCTGATTTTTTCATATCTAGTAAGGTTTGATTGTATACTAGACACTGAATTTTACCTTGTTAAGTGCCAGATATTTTTTGTTAATGTTTGTTTATTTATTCTGAGAGAGAGAGAGAGAGAGAGAGAGGATATGAGCAGCGGAGGCACAGAGAGAGAGAGAGGGAGATAGAGAATCCCAAGCTGGCTCTCTGCCATCAGCACAGAGCCCAACATGGGGCTCAATCTCACCAACCATGAGATCATGACCTGAGTCGAAATCAAGAGTGGGAAGCTTAACTGACTGAGCCACCCAGGAACCCCTATTTTTCTATTCCTGTAAATATTCTTGAGGTTTTTTTCTGGAACTTGGTTAAGTTACTTTTAAGCAGATTGACTTTATCAGGTCTTTTAAGGTTTGTTAGGTGAGGCCAGAATATTTGACATGGGAGTAATTTTCTCCACTAGTGAGGCAAACCCTTCTGAATACTCTACAAAATCCCCAGTCAGTTATGAGGTTTTCCAGTCTGGCTGAAAGAGCTGGATGGAGGGATCAGACAGTGTTCCTAGCACTGAGTACCAGGCACATTTACTTTTAATCTTTTGGTTAATTCTCTCCCTATCTTTGGATAGTGTCCTCACATGCTTATGCTGATTAGTACTCAGCTAAAGACTGGAGGAGGAACCATTTGCAGATCTCCATAGTTCTCTCTCTGTATAGTATTTTCTTCTCTGATGTTGTGTCCTATAACTCTAGCCACCTTGGTCTCCTTGGACACACAGCTTAATTTCTTCAACTCAGGGAGACAAATGTGTTCTACCTGGGGTCTCCCTCCTTGTTCCATGACCTAGAAAATTACTACAGGCAGTAAGCTGGGGCTGTTATAGGACACACTTCACTTTTTCCCATCTTTCAGGGATAATTGTATTTTGTTGCCTGATGGCCACTGTTCTGAAAACTAGTTTCATGTATTTTATTTTATTTTGTGTCTTTTATTTTCCTCCCTCAAATCTAGACAAATGTGAATAGCTTATTTTTTGTTTGTTTGTTTGTTTTAGTAGTAGCCTTTCTGTAGTAAGGTGTAGATAAAGCATTGCAATTTTAATCAATATAACATTTTCATGGTCTATATCCATCTGCGAGAAACAATTTTTATGAAATGAAATAAATGAAGGCTTTAAAAGAGTAAGTAAAAGGAAGTTAGATTTGCAGAGATGGAATCTTAATATCTTAATAGAAAAATAATTACAGTAAGAGTTCTTATGAAGCAAAACTCAATCACAAATTTACATTAAGTATTTCTAATTAATGGTTTGTTGGGTTAAAGGACACCCCCCCCCAAACTCATCCTTACACCTCCATCATTACCATCAAGCAATGACCTTAGGAAGATTTAATCAATTATAAAAGCACATAAAATAACTATGTTTTCTTTGCAAACCTGAATGTTGCATGAAAGGATTGTGCTACCTACTCAGGGGCTATAGATTATGCATTATCTTGACTCTTGTCTGCCCACATTCTCTTAAAAACAGGACATCCTACTCACATGTTCTAGTTCATAAGTGAGAGGTGGGAACTGGAACTGTTATCTTCCTTCTATGACATAATGAGCTATTCAGTTTATTTTTTTGGTAGAGAAGTAGGAGAGAAGGAAGCAGGAACTAGGAGACTGAATTGAATAAATACAATTTTATCAGTGCATTGATAAGTTAAAAATAAAAGTAGGGATGCCTGGGTGGCTCAGTCAGTTAAGTGTTTAACTCTTGATTTCAACTCGAGTCATGACCTCATGGTTCGTGGGTTTGAGCCCTGCCCTGGGCTCTGTGGTGACAGCGTGGAGCCTGCTTGGGATTCTCTCTCTCCCTCTCTCTCTGCCCCTCCCCTGCTTGCTCTCTTGCCCTCTCTCTCTCAGAAAAAAAAATAAATTTATTTAAAAGAAATAAAATAAGTAAAAAAGTAGAGTTAAAAGTTAAAGCAGGGGAGGGGTGGTTTTCAGCTCATGGTTCCGTCCTTCGTGGGTAGGGGGTCTGCGGGCTCTCTAGGTTGCCAGACTGCAAATGGGAATGGCTGACACTCCCACTCAACCCTGGAGGTCTCATCTGAGTGTGCAAAACTTTGTATAAAGCTGGGCACCTCCTTTAAATCCGGTGATGTAGTAGCCAGTGGTACTGGTATAAGGCACCATGCTTGGGGGCGGGGCGGGGGGGGCGGTGGGAAACAACTTGCCTTGCCTGGGAGGTCTTAGGGCTTTTGCACTCCAGATGGGCATGGTGAGGGCCGCATCTCTATTCATATATAGCCTACGAGGCAGCATTCCATGAAGCAAATACTGCATGCAAGCATTACAAAAGTCGTGTGCGTGTGCCTTTCTGGCCTGGCACTGACATTATTCATTTCATCTTGAGAGTATTGAAATTTCCAGTGTGAAGTCCTCGTACTTTTGAGAAACTTGAGTTGTAAGCTGATCTGCTGGGTAGTTGGTATTGTTATAATCCTCCACAGACAGTGGCTACGGTGGTATTAGTTCCTCTGCCGAGGTCTGTATATTTGGACACAATTTGTAGGGAGTGAAATTCAGGCATGGAACGCTGACGCACGCTGGAGTAAGCAGTATGATTAATGTTTCTTTCTCTTTAAGTGTATCAGATATAACTAATGAGAATTCTTGATTCCGATAAAATATCTTTTAGGTTTATAATAAATGCTCACACAAGTCCTATGAGACATGAAGGTTCCACTTTGGATAGACTTCAAATGGCTAATTATTCTGAAAAAGTGCTCAGGATGTGCATTTGGTAGTATGTCCTACATCTACTATACACACATGCACATATACACACATAAATGATTTCCATGTAGTCACTCATTCAGCAGTTATTGAGCTTCTGTATGTGTACTGTGCTAAATACCGGGGATGAAAAGATAAATAAGACACTCTCTGACTTGAAGGTTCTTGTGGATAGTTAGGTATGACTGGAGTATAATTTTTATTTATTGGACAGATTTTGAAATTACATTAGCTGCATTGATCAGAGGAGGGTACGAATTATGAAGTGAGTTTCAGACTGTCTTTGGAGAACCAGTACTAACATAGATGTGAGGAAAGGGTTAGAAGTCCTCTGTTTTATTAAGAAATTGAATTCTGACTTACTTTTTGCCTTCAGGGGCACAAGTAATTTGCTTTCCAGGAGTGGGAACAGATCTGCGTTCTGCTCTCCTGATTTTTTTTTTTTCCCAGGCAGTTCCAATCATTTTAAAGTTATAACTGATGAGTAGCAGAGTCGCACGGCAGAAGCATGCTGGGCCCATAAAGTTATAACTGATGCATCGTCTGTGCCTTCATATCCCTGATGCCACCAGGGATCACACCTTCCCTGTGAGGGAAGCCAGGCCGGTAGTGGTTTTATTTCCAAGTTACAGACTGACAATCAAACAGAGTAAGCCACTTAATTCAAGGTCACACTGCTACCAAGTGTTGGCTTTAGGACCAGTTGGCTTCTGTGCCCAAAGCCCACTAACTGTATTAAACAAGCTAAGTTTTCTCAGGTAGATAATTTTCCAGAGTTGCCTTTGACAATTTTAAGAGCAACGGACCCACCAAAACTCGCCGACTTCTTTCCCCTCTGCAGAAGGCCGAGGATGAGCAAGATGGGCAACAGGCAGTGGGTACGACATGCCCAGTTTCTTGCTTTGGAATGTTGTTTTGAAAGGGGAAAACATTCCCTCAGCTGCAGATACTACAGAAGTATCCCACTCTCCATCTCCATCATCTGACGAGAGAGGTAGGGATCACGTTCTCTCCCTACAGCTGAGGAGACCGAGTCTCAGAAGGTTGAAATCACTGGCTCGTAGTTACACAGCTCATGGTGATTCGGGTCACATCAGCCTTCAGGTGTTCTTTATCCTCTGATACTCTAGGTCCTTAAGGAGGAGTGTAGAAGAAAAAAAAGGGGGATAGCTAGGTTGTAAAAGGAAGTGAGAAGAGCTGGATGAATTAGCATTGATACAGGACAGCAGGAGGGTGGCAAGAGGTGGAGAGGAGGGAGAGAAGCTGGCCTGTGCACAGAATCTTCGGTGTGTGTGACTATTTAACACACTGGCTTCTCTTCCAGGTAGAACAATTCTCTCTTTATGCTCTTCCTTCGCCTCAGAGGTTCTATAATTCTGCCTGTGTTCTTTTCGTGGATATAATTACAGGAAACCTCTTAAAAATACAATTTACTTGAAGGGAAATTATATTAAATTGTATATTTATAAAACATATTATCTTAGTGTTTAAGTCCTAAAATTAAAATGCCAGTGAAGGCTTTTTATTCACAATTATAGTGGGGCTTTTCACATGGCTGATATTGCTTCTAATGTTTTGGACCCATAGAGTACCTTTTTAATAAGGCGCTCAGATTATTCCAGTGAGTGGCTGCTTAGCACAGAGGTTAGGAGCAGACAGACTGCTTTTGAATCCCGGCTCTAGCCCAGCTGTGTGACCTTGGGCAAGGGTCTTAACCTCTTTTAACTCATGTACTTATCTACAAAATGGGGGTAATTTCTGCCACACTGAGATGTCATTGAGGATTAAATGGCACATGTGATATGGGGTCTAGCGCAGGACCTCGTGTAAAATAAGAGATCAGAAACTGTTAGTTTTCTTCATTTCTCCTCCCCCCAGGCTGGAGGATTGACTTCTGTCTTGTCTGCCTCGTTGTACAGAGGGAGAAATAGAAACAGAAGTGAAGGATTTACCAAATTTCCCAGCAGAATCCAGTCCTATTAACTTTCAATTTGCAGTTCTAGCTACTGACTCTATAGTCAGGGAGGAAGCCCTGTAGGAGAGAACAATCCCATTTTGGAGCTGTTGAAAGATGCCGATTGTGTGTCATTTTGACATTTTCTGGGTTCTGTGGGAAAAGTATTTGCTAGGCATCTAGCTCCTCTCTCACTGACGAGCTGTGTGACTTTGGTCAAGTCATTTGGCCACTCTGGGCCTTGATGCTTTTGTAACAGTTGGACTTCATTTCTCTTTTAGGACTTACATTTTTTTTTCCCCTTCTACTTTCATTACATATGTTCTTGCCTGTTTCCACCATTAGATCGTAAGTATGGGGAGGACAGAGATACATCCTGCTTCCTGGCATCCCACTGTGTCTCTTCCGGTGCCTCACATATTACTAATCAGAAAAGCTGTGGTACGTTTTGTATGCGATGGTATGATGGTGTTGCAATTGATAGCAAAGTGATGAATCGATTGTAATAACTGAATACACACTGGCATACGCTGAACTCACATACCTGTACCCACTCTACGTGTTGCCATTCGAAGGGAAGAGTGTGATCAATATGGTTGACCCTGTCCTTCTCAAAAAGGCTTTAGGGTGAAATCTTCCAAGGATTCTCTTGAGCATTATGAAAATAGCCCTTGTCAAATTTATTTGTTTGCTTGTTTATTGTTTCTCTTTCCTGCTAGCACATGGACACCATGAGCACTGGAACCTGTTTTGTCCTGTTCTCTACCGTAGGACTCTCTTCTAGTACCGTATGTTCTCTATTCTCGTACTGCATCCACTGTACTAGAATAGAGCCTAGACATGGAAAGAGTTCAACATATGTTTGTTGAATGAATTATAGTGAAAAAAAGAAAAAGTCATCACTTCCTCTTACTTTTTGCCCGCAGGGCGAGAGTACCAGGAAGACGACAAGATTCTAGCCATTGTTACAACCAGATCACTGCACAGGCAAGTTACTAGATTCCTGTGAGGAAAGGGGCCTGTTAGGACTTTTATGGGTATTGGGGGTCACAACATCTGTAAGTGACCTCATCAACACGTTAAAGAATTCCAGTAAGATCCATGTTATGGGGGCCTCCCATATTAACCTAGCAGTTGATAGAAATAGAAACTTGATGCAATAACTCTAAATGAGGATGACAGAAGCTACATTTCATAGCTCTAAAGCAAGATTGTAGAAGCAGATAAACTTTTAATTTTGTCTTCAGTTTACCTCCCACCCTGATTGAACCCAGATATTGCCTTTCTCCTGTCTTAAGCTTTTCTAGCTTCAGACTGTAATTACTCATGTCATCTTGTATCTTTTTGATTTACTTTTTACTCATTTGTCCATTTTTTTCTCTTTTTGTCCCAGGCCACATCTTTTCTTACTCTTCTACTCATCCTGTGAATAGGAGGGGCCTCACACCCAGGATGATGCCTTCTTTCTACCCCCAACTGTACAAGCTCAGCTTGCACACACTGAGTCAGCAGGATAAACCCCTTCTCTGTGTCCTCTGCCTAAGACACTTCGGAGTTTTGCATAAGTTTCTCGTGCTTGGCATTTAATTTCATAATACTGACATAATCATCTATTTAGGTGGATACAAGTCCCAGATGAATTCAACTCTACAGAGGATCCAAGACATGAATATTCCTGAATGCCCTGGGGAGAGACTGCAAAAGAACCAAGAGAGCTGAGGGTCTTTTAGGAGCAAGAGGCTGCAGGATCAGAGATAAATGGTCAGAATCGTGGACTCCATCCAGGGGTAGATGCGTGAATGTTAGCTCCTGCCCACTCCAAAGGCCAGTTTCACACTGGCTCAGTGTCAGTGCAGGGAAAAGCAGAGATTGACTACAGCATAGCGTCTTCAGAGGCACTAGAAATTTGAGGATTTCATTTTCTGGCCCTCACACTGTCACAAGGCCATATACGCCATACTTCTAATATACTCAGGCACCATCTTGGAGAACGATAAGGGGGAAGGCCACCTTAAATATTTGAGCATTTACCTAGATCATTCAAGCTGGAGCTAGATATCTGCCGACGCTGTTTTCGTTACTGAATCTCACTGAGCGGACTGGTTTTGGCAGTGGGGCTGTAGGAAACACCTGTTCACCACCACCTCACAGGCTGGTAAACTTTTCACATGAAGAATGTTCATTCTGTCATATAGCAATCATTTTGACCATCAGCAAGATGACTTCTGGGCCTAGCTTCAAATAAGTACATGTAAAGGTCAAAGACTTTTATGAATGCTATATTAGGACTGTTTCCCTGGGCCAATCCGTATCTGTTTACTTGTAGTCTTTTTAATGTTTAAGCCTAAAATATTCACTAATGTTGAGAGCAATAGATGTTTATTGGCATTTGACCTCTGTGAAAGCCACAGTTTTCCTTAAAAAGCTTTCTTTATGCCTAGATCTGTCACTTTGGGGTCCGATTTCTCATGTGCTAATGCTCCCAGTGGTTATACTTCTTAAAAAACACCAACCCCAGAACTACCAAAATATGTTAGCTTTACGTCTAAATGAAATTTTTGTTCTGTTATAACTGTTGTAACTACTGAGAGCAAGGGTTATTGTCTCAGCTACCCTGGGAAATTTCAAAGATTTAAAGAGGTTGGACTTTGGAGAGAAATTCTTCCCCTTCCTAACCCTTAACTGGTTGCAGTCATCTATGGGCCATACAGTTGTTTCGTAACATTGTCTGCTGGATCAATACGACGCTTCCATGCCCTTTAGATTAGAAACTTCTGGCTTTAAATCCCCTAACATACACTTTAGGATTAGTGCTAAAGTGTAACACGCAGTCTGTGACCACTCAGTGCTGGGTCACGCTTCACGGGTCACATCAGTGATTACTCAGGTGCAATAGGACCCTGGCAACCTTAAAGGTGAATCATGGGACCTCCCCATTATTTCAGTGATATCTGTCTTTCCTCCTTCACTGAATCAGGGATAAAGTGTGCAGAAGTGTAACAGTGGCATGACAGACAAAAGGCTGGCAGGCAGGTATTAAATTTAAACTTTCAGGGTGAATGGAGGCGAACAGTGCACTGACAGCCAAAGCTGTGATGTTCTTTTCTTGCAAGTTTCTGTTTGGGTGTAAAAGAGTACAGGCCAGCTACACATGAAGCATCCTGTCCAGTGCAGAGCACAGTGTGAACAGTGGCCACTCATGTGATTATGGCTTTTGGTCTCCCATTGTAAAACTATCCGAGAACCTTTTATGATCAAGTTCAGATAAGTCCAATTAATGCCTCTGTGGCTTGCAGAAGGGGGCAATTTGTCAACATGTTCATCAGACGAGAGACTGCAAGGCCAAGCATCTAAACCTTGAGATGACAGTATTTTTCTGGTCAAAGGTCTATAATGGACCTTGGGTTATCATTGCTTTGTTTTATTGCAACACATTTTAGAACATGCCGGGCACATTAATTCTTTAGAGTTTTTAAAAACTCAAATCTCTGAAAGATATTATTTGATGGGGTGGTAGTATTTGTATATATAGCTATGGCATGTGTGTTTGAAGGCACAGAGACAAGACAGTTGACTTAGCTATGAGTTTCATACACGATATACTTTGCCACCTAAATTTGTTTGCTAAAACTTTCTGTTATTTTTTATTATTTATTTATTTATTTAGAACATTTATTCGTTTTTGAGAGACAGAGACAGAGTGTGAGTGGGGGAGGGGCAGAGCGAGAGGGAGACACAGAATCCGAAGCAGGCTCCGGGCTCTGAGCTGTCAGCACAGAGCCTGACGTGGGCTCAAACTCATGGACCATGAGATCGTGACCTGAGCTGAAGTTGGACGCTTAACCAACTGAGCCACCATGTTCTATTATTTTTATATGATGAATGGCACATTTGAGTTGGATATTCCAAAATTCTCTTTATGTTAGTAATCTAGATGTGACATATTTTTCAAAGATGGCTGTACAAATATATATGTGCATATATATGTATCTCCTGTGCCACATATTATTTTTATGATATGACTAAATTCCTTCTGCCAAAAAGGGAAACTACATTTCTTTCCCTTGAATCTAGGTAGGGAGCTTGTGATTGCTATGACAAATGGTGTGTGTCAGAAGTGATGCTATGTGACAGCCAAAGCTAGGTCATAAAAGAATATAGCATCTGCGTGGCTCTTTCCTGGTGGGATGCTTGCCCTTGGAATCCAGCTGCCATGATGTGAGGAAGCCCAACCTAACCCATGTACACTGACCACACAGAGAAGCCTGCGTGGAGTGGAAGCAATGTCCCCAACTGACAACTAGCAGCAATGGCTACATGTGAACGAATGAGCCTTCAAATGATTCCAGTCACAGCCTCTACGCCTTCCAGCTGAGACCCCAGACAGATGTTGTGGAGCAAAGACAAACCTTTCCTGACCCACAGGAACCATGAAAGAATAAATCGTTACCGTCACTTTAGGCCAGTATGTTTTGGGGTGATCTGTTATACAGTACAGTAATTGGAACACTGGAGCTTTTTCGAGACTTCTTTTGGTATGCTACTTGGAGAACTGTAGGTTACTCCTGACACCTGATTTGCATAAATGTCGCTGTTCATATGGGGTGAATATGTTGATGGGTCTTCTGGCCATCTGCCGTCCTACAAGTCTAAGAGGTAAATTCTTTTTCATGCTTCTACATTTTTCACAGACAGGGCCTTTTCCAAGAAACTTTCCCTGAAACTCCTAGGTTGATTTAGATACCATTTATCTGGGATCCCTTAGCAATCTGTTAACTATGGACACACTGCTGTAATGACCAGTTCACTTGCCTTTTCTTTCTGTTAGACCCTAAGTCTCAGACAGTGTGTGTTCTTTGTCCCCACTTTTGTCTTTACAGCACTTAGCACCGTTCTGGCACATGGTAGGTGCTTAATACATTCTCACCATAGAATCATCCAGTTAGGACTTAGTTTATCCATGCCTTGACTCAGAAAACAATGACAGAGAGCTGAAAGAGTTTCTAGAAGTGGGAAATCACAAAATAGTATTTCTAAGTGAGATTCTGGATAGGAGATTTTTAATAATGTCCCAAAGAGAAATTTTCCTTCTTAGAAAATTTGCAAAACTCTAGCTGCCTCCAGAGAACATACAAGTCATTGTTATGAGTTGGAATCTAGAGGGAAAGTGATCTGTTCCTGGTGGGCTGTTCCAGAAACACTGGAGATCTTATAAGATGGCATCCCTGGGAACTAGAGACAGCAGATAGGCTAGGGAGATTAGATAGAGTCCCTTCTCTTGCCCTTTTGACTTTGGGCTCAAATGCAGCCGAAGCTTCAGTCTTCAGTTCTTCTTCATCTAAATAGTTCGTGAACTCAGTGTGCCCCAGATGCCCCTGGAGATCTTGTTATGAATATAGATCCCAGGCTCCAGGTGCAGAATTCTTGAAGCATTAGATTTTAGTTGAGCCAGGAAGGTGCGTTTTTAATAAGCTACCCAGTTGAATTCAGGACCTTACTTTGAAAAAAAAATCCCCCAAAACAACATGGTAAACTAAAGAATAAAATTTTCTTTCAGATACTTGTGGAAACTGGGGCTTAGAACCTTTGGAAGGTACTGGAAACAATTATGGAAACCATATACAGAAACTTGATCCTTGAATTTCTAACTGGGAGTATGTCAAAGTTTATCCTAGAAATTACTATAAATAAGTGACATTTCTGGGTTGTGTTTCGGATTTAGTTTCGTCTCTTGATGATGTGTAACATATTCAAGGTTTGCAGTGAGAACAGAGATGGATTCTGAGTACATTTCCTCCCTTGAGTGCTTAGTATTGATCTCCCTTTTGCACTGCTTCTAACCCCATCTAACTATTTCTCTATTATCTCATGACCTCCCACCCCTGCCAGCTGCACCTTCTGTTTCCTCCCAACCTTATGTTCCCTTTTATGTATTAAGTCCAACCTGACAATTTCCAAGGCAGATTTATCACCAGAAAGATATGACTGTGGTTTCCAAGATTTCAACCCCATTCCAGGGTACAGAAATAGATTCCTGAGGTAAAGGACTATGACACTTACCACATAGCTGCTTTTATAACATTTGGCTTTTAACCTCAAATGTTGAAAGTGTAGTGAAAAAATTCACCCAAGTCAACTGTAATGAAACCATACTTTAGCTCTGTTTTGTACTTTCCATTGAACCAGACTTCTGCTTTGATGGTCAGTGCACTCATCAAGTGTCACAGTTTCAAATGGCTTGATTCCTAAGTGGCTGCATTCCCCTCAATATGGTATCTTGTTTTTATTTAATGTAATGAATGACTTTTTTTTTTCCACAAGGCTCATCTGAAAAATGTTTTGGGAGCTGCCCTTGACCCATCTGTCTGTCCTGACTCCACTACACTACCCACTACCTGCCTTGGCCAGAGTGTGTCCACCAACAGGAGATCATATTATCCCATCAAAGAGGTCTGGAATCCATATTTAACCCTTTGCATTTACCTACGATTCCTGTACATGAAGTATATAAGGATGTTTTTCCCCTAAAACCGCCCCCCCCCCGAAAAGAGAAAAATGAAGAGAAAAATGAAAAATTGAATTTCTTTTTTTTAAATTTATTTTGAGAGAGAGAGAGAGAAAAAATCCTAAGCAAGCTCTGCACTGTCAGCACAGAGTGAAGTGGGGCTCGATCCTACAAACTGTGAGATCATGACCCTATCAAATCAAGAGCTGGTGCTTAACTGACTGAGCCACCTAGGCCCCTCCATCCCCTGCCCCTAAATAGAATGTTTAAAAAAATTTTTTTTAATGTTTATTTATTTTTGAGAGACAGAGAGACAGAGAGAGAGAGAGAGACTGCAAGCAGGGGAGGAGCAGAGAGAGGGAGAAACAGAAACCAAAGCAGACTCCAGGCTCTGAGCTGTCAGCACAGAGCCTGACGTGGGGCTCAAACCCATGAACTGTGAGATCATGACCTGAGCCAAAATCGGATGCTTAACCGACTGAGCCACCCAGGCACCCTGGAATGTTTTTAAATGCAGAACAGTCTAAGGGCACATGAGTAAGTGGGGACAATGAAGAGAGACTTGATCTTTCCTAGACCCTGGGAAAAGCTAGTGCAGAAGTATCGAAAGGATTAGGGAGAGCCGGGGAAGCAATAACAGAGCATGGAGATTGTACAAGATCAGCCAATAGGCAAGAGTTTGTCTTTGCATTCATGTCAAAGTGTTTATTTTAGAATGGATGCAGTATAATACAAATGCAACTTAGTTTTGTCCCTCACTATCTTAGGGGTCTGTAAAAGCAAAGCCTGCCTTGTGGATTCCTGTGCAAGTGACAATGGTGTTGTTAGAAGGGGAGTGAAGGAAGCAAGATAAGGCAGGGGAATAAAACTCAGTGAGGATTTGGTCTTGACTGAAGTTTGCCTCCTGCCTTGTCCTGTGGGGATCTGTGGCTCCCAAACAGCACCGCGGAGTTAAGCTCCCCTTGATGTCCCAGCTTTTGTACTCCTGAGTCTGTCATTGGCCACTGCCTGTTTGCAGGCGGCTTCTGTTCTGCTGAAGGCAGTTCTTCAGAGGAGATTGCCATGAGCCAACACTCCCTGCGGAGTGTGTGCAGAGACCTGCCGAAGGGGGTCTGGGTGGGACACGAAACACTTCCAGTACCCTTCTTGTCCGTTTAAAATTTATTTGGTGTGGGACTTTTTCCCTCCACCATCACGATCCTTAGTTCTCCTGGTCACTCCTGGACAGCTGATAGTTCTACAGTCTCTTTAAGTTGAAAGCATTTTGATTAAGAAGCGAAAATGTGCAGTCTCACATCTCACATAGTACTTCTGACTTTATGCTAAGATACATAGTATCTCCCCTCGCTCCCTTTGACCCATGCTGACTTCCTCAGGTATGTCAGGATAAGGCTGGTTATGTGCGTGAAAATTGCTTGCTCACCACCTTCCCTGACTGAGCTGCTGTTACTCACTGTTGGTAGGGTTACAGTGGTTCAGAAATCGGTGAAAAAGTGGCAGATGTTCTAACTTGACAAGTACTAGTATAAGATGACTGTGTTCTCTGGGCCTGGCAGGAGTGTACTTTCTGTCATGAGCACTTGTGTGAGTTTTTCAGAAGCTCTCTTGCTGGGCCCCTGTGACTCTAAGCCTCCACTGTGGATAGTGCCTGCTGTTCCTCCTTTGCTCTCCCGTATGGTCTTCTTGGGCAGGAGTCACGGTGACTCCAAACTGGCCTCTTTCCTGTAGAACCCACATCTGGTCCGTAGGAAACACTCACTCACACATCCTTCGTCTTTGCAGCCTGGATGGGTGGAGAAGAGGGCAAACTAAACATGGCGGCAACCTTTCACCTGCTGCCACAGTATCTGGCCAGCCTGTCGCTGTTGCCCTTCGATTTTGCAGACCAGAGACGGGCACTAATCTGCTGTGCTTGTTTAATTCCAGGAGGCTGATGTCAAGCCCAGCAAGGAGTCCTGTTGAAGCCATTATTTTATTTTTCTCATTAGTCTATCATGACAATTTTCAAATATTCGGTGAAATTGAAGAGATGTCCAGTGAACATCTGTGTACTCACCACCCATGATAATATTTTACTTTGCTCATTTTATTATGTATATATCAACTTACTCATCTCTTTATGCATATATCAGCTCATCTTATTTTTGATACATTTCAAAATAAACTGCACACATCTGTGTACTTCTGTCTAACACCTTGGCATGTACATCATTAACTAGAATTCAGTAAATGTTTTTACACGTAAAATTTACATACAATGAAATGTAAACATCAAGTAAACTTCTGTTGAGGCTTGAGAACTGCATATACCTCAAAGAACTGCACAAAGTCTCATCAACATGTAGATATTATCCCAGCAAGTCCTTTCATACCTTTTCAACGTGAATATCTACACCCCTCCCCCACCAGAAGCAACAACTTTGTTTTTCTTCCCATCGTATTAGATTTAGTGCTCTAAAGTCTGTGAGGAATGAAATAATCCCGTTTGTATTCATCTGTGTATGGAATCTCTCACTTGAGTATTCCCAAGACTCATTTACATTGTTATGTGTCTCAGTACTTCCTTTTTTTTTTAAGTTATTTATTTTGAGAGAGAACACAAGTGGGACAGGAGCAGAGAAAGAAGGAGAGAGAGAGCATCCCTAGCAGGACCCACACTGTCAGTGCAGAGCCCAATGCAGGGCTGGAACTCACAAACCGTGAGATCGTGACCTGAGCCAAAGTTGGACGCTTAACCGACTGAGCCACCCAGGCACCTCATCAGTACTTTCTTTTTATTGATGACTATTATTCTTTCTTACGACTGTGGCACAGTTTGTTTATCCATTCTTCTATTTATGGGTACCTAGACTGTTTCCAGTTTTTGATTAATACGAATAAAGGGAAGCCTCTGTCTTGGTTTGAGATGACGACAGGAGCTGGTTTGCCTGCTCTCTGCTGTTGGAGGAATAAAGTAGGGCATGAAGACTGTAGGAAGGGAACAGTTCTCTCGAAAGAAATTTCTTCACAAATCCTCTCTCTGTAATCTCTAATACTCTTGATCCTTTTACATTTTCACGGGAGCTCTGCCATCAGATTAATTCACGTTGCCGACTTTGAAAATCAACGTTTTGTTCTGTTTGACAGCATAGTTTGGTATCTTATATCTATGGTATCTTGGTGCCTGAGTTGAAACTTCCAGTCTAGCAAACTGTGGTACTCCTTTTTCTTTGAGTTTCAGCGGAAGGAAGGAGCTGTTTTAGTGGAGAGGGACTAATGAGGCTCTATAGGCTGAATAGTTCAGAGATGTTGCAGAGGAGGAATTTGCTCACTAATAGCCGTGGCTGTCAAGGGCTCCAGGCATGAATTTCTCACCTCACATCAAATAACGAAACCCACTGCAAGGCTGCTCTTATTCCTAGTGTCTTGCTGAAGGAGGGCCTCGAATTCCTGGCATTAAGAGTTGGTTGATGAGAATGATCTCCATCAGTCACTACTCATGAAGATAGCTGCAAACAGAAGGTAATGGACTTCGTGACCAGCTTTGGCGCTGGGACAGACGTGGCATTGGTGTCTTGGCTACATCTTGCGTTATTCCTGGCTGCACGACTACCATGGAGATGGAGGTCTATGGAGGCACAAAAGAAGGCAGCCCTTCGTGGTGAGTCATATTGCTGTGGTCATGCTACGAGAAGGGGTAGTTATCAAAGCTACTCTCATATTTTAAGTAAGAACAAGTAATAATGAGAATCTTGACATAAAACTGATTCTGCTTCATTTTAGCACATAAATTTGCAAAGAATCTCAGTTAACCTTGTAATTTGGTTCACAAATTCCAAAATATTGGGATTGTTAGCTAAAGTCTATTGGATCTAGTGAAATGCAAGAGAACATTCATATTTATAGATGCAACAAAAAGTAGAGATGAAGAACAGTTGAAAGACAGGTAATAAAATTACACCTCTTCTGTGAGAGGATGTAGGAAATGGGAAGAGACTTCTGAGCCTCTAGAGGATGGGAACAGAGACTTCGGTGTTGTAAATACTCAACACATGTTTGTTATTGATGAAGAGCATGGTTCTCTTTAAAGCCCAGTTATTATCAAGGAAATAACCTAGTAATTTCTCCTTATCTTACCCCCAAATTCAATCTTGAGAACCGTTTATCCAAGCTTGACTTTATCTCTAAGTCCCCTAGTCACTGTGGAATAAGATTTGATTCAATTTATTTTTACAATTACATAATTAAATCAAAATGTGCTTCATTTATCAGGAAAGTAAGGGCTCTTACTAGCTTTGTTTCTTTTAGGGAGAAACAATGATACAGTTCTAAACATTCCCAGAGTAATCTCTGTATGCTCTTGAAAATCCTTAGAGAATTTCCCATCCATTCTTGCTATTGGCAGATGTTTGCCTTGGCTTAAATTAAATGTTCAGATGCCAGTCAGGTATTTGGATTACAGGATGTCACAGAAAAGGTATCAGGTACCTTTTATAGTAGATTCTCAGTTTACTGAATTAAATTATTTAATTTTAATTAATATTATTTTTAATTAAATTATCATTTAATTAAATAATTAATTAAATTAATTATTATTTAATTATTTAAATTAAATTATTATCCTTCCGCCCCCAAAAGGATTGACATACAGCTACACAACACTTGAAAGTAACTAATCAAGGAAAACAAAACACCAAAAATAAAGGTATAAACAAAGGTAAAGATAAAAGTAAAAATAAATAAAAGGTAAAGGTAAAAATAAAAGTCTAAAAAGGTAAAGCTAGGGGTAGAAATAAAATGCAGGACATGTACTGTAAGATCCTGGGAGAATGGTCTCAATATCTGCCTCTCAATTTTCTGGCAATCGATAAAAGAGGAAAGCAATCAAGACACACAGTTCACACATCTGTAAGATTAAACCATTTGTTCAAAAGAAGCAATCTATTAATTGTTGAGAGAAGTCTTCACCGGTAGTGCGTTCTTAGGATGACACAGGGTACGTCATGAATGATGTTCTCAACAATATTCCTATAGTAACATTCCTCAGTGTGTGGGGGTGATGTAATACCAGTATGATTTAGTAGAAGTAGTTTTACATTTTTCCTTAAGGAAAGAGGGTGCAGAGAAGGTGCCACCTCTATATATCGCTCTGTCGTGGTATGGTTCACTCTGAGGATAAATGGTTTTGGATGTTAGAGGAATGGATGGACTACTTGTTCTTTAAGGCTGTTTTCCAGCAATGTTATTTCCCTTGACCAAAATTTTGATAAGTCCCAAGTGTCAGTAAATTTGAGGTTGTCCTTTCTGACAAGCACTTGGACTGGAAATATTCTCTCACACTTAATATGCCTTTACTCTTCTGGTTTTTTGTTTTTGTTTTTGGATAATGTTGACATCCTCTCACAAGATTTAAGAAGCTTGATAGGAGAAAACCTTACCCTATCAAGAGGATGAGTTTAACCCAGGGCAGTGACATGATTTTCCCTGGAAAGGAAAGTGGAATCTGCTCTAATACATGAACAAGTGCTTACCAGGGACCTATTAACTTGATATCACAGAACATAGCCCTTGTAATTTGAATCTGGAAAATATTTCCAGATTCCTACTTCAGCCATAGAGAAGTCTCAACAAAGTTCCTGTAGAATATTTAAATTTTAACAGCAAATTTCTCAGTTGAATTCTTCAAGGTAAAGCAGTTTGCAAAAGTAGTAACAGAGTGGGTTGATTTGCTACATGGGATCACTAGCTTTCAGGGCTGGAGATATTACCTTGTTTTTTAGCTTTGGAGAAGTTGACAACGTGTCCTTCTTCCTAATAGCTATTACAAGCCAGACATAATATCTATAAAAGTCATGCCTACTACTAATTATTTACCCAAAGGATACAAAAGTACTAATTTGAAGGCATACTTGCACTTTGATGTTTATGGCACCATTGCCAAATGATGGAAACCACCCAAGGGTCTATCAACTGATGAATGGATAAAGAAGATGCCCTAGGTATATATATATATATATATATATATACACCTATGGATGATTACTTAGCCACAGAAAGGAATGAAATCTTGCTGTTTGCAACAATGTGGATGGAACTAGTGTATTATGCTAAGAGAACGAAGTCAAGCAGAGAAAGACAAATACCATGTGATTTTCCTCATATGTGATATTTAAGAAGGAAAACAAACACACATGGGGGGAGAAAAAGGGAGGAAAACCAAGAAATATACTCTTAACTATAGAGGATAATCTGATGGTCACTAGAGGGGAGGTGTGTGTGGGCAGGGTGAAATAGCTGATGGGGATTAAGGAAGCACTTGTGATGAGCACAGGGGGATGTATGGAAGTGTTGAATACCTGAAACCAATATTCCACTGTATGTTGACCAGTTGGAATTTAAATAAAAACTTGAAAAAAGAAAAACAAAAAGGTTGTTCCTAGAGTATAATAATAGGAAAACATTATATTTAGATTTGGACTTGACTAGTATGTATGCAAACGTTTTCCACTAAAGAAAACATATTTTCCTTGATGTAACACGAGTAGCAGGTAAACTATGTTTATTTTACAGATGGACCTGTTGAGGGGACAATTTCAAAATGTGCCTTTCTCTGGGACACACATAGGGAGAGTCAAGTTTACAATGAATGTTTCGAATCAGCGTCAATCTTGCTACAGGACTGAGAAACAGTCATAGTAATTAGCCAGTTAAATAATCAATCAGCTAACTAGTCCTGTGTATCTTGGGTCTCTCTTCAGTGATTTCCATACATATGATGTATGAACAATCCTGCTACTATTCTTAAATGAAATTAAATGCAGAAAAATGATTTGGACTCCTATCTTACAACACTCACAAAAATTAATTTGAAATGGTTTAAAGACTTAAGCCTAAGACCTGAAGCCATAAAACTCTTAGAAGAAAACACAGAGAAAAAGCTGCTTGACCTTGGTCCTGGTGATGATATTTTGGATATGACACCAAAAGTGCAAGAAACAAAAGCAAAAATTAACTAGTGGGATTACATCAAACTAAAAAGCTTTTGTACAGTAAAATAAATAATGAACAAATGAAAAGGCAACCTACGAAATATATCCAATAAGGGGTTAATAACTGAAGTGTATAAAGAACTCATACAACTTGATAACAAAAAGCCCCAAACAGATTAAAAATGGGCAGAGGAACTGAAGAGACATTTTTCCAAAGAAGACATCCAGATGGCCAACAGACACATGAAAAGATGCTCAACATCACTCAATCATCAGGGAAAGGCAAATCAAAACCACAATGAGATACCACCTCACACCTGTCAGAATGGCTAGTGTCAAAAAACAAGAAATAACAAATGTGGGTGAGAATGTGGAAAAAAGGAAACCTTCATGCACTGTGGGTAGGAATTTAAATTTGTTCAGCCACTACAGGAAATAGTATGGCAGTTCCTCAAAAAATTAGAAATGGAACTACTACATGATCTAGTAATTCTACTTCTGGGATTATATACAAAGGAAATGAAAACAGGATATTAAAAAGATACCTGCCCTCCCATGTTTACTGCAGCATTATTCATAAAGCCAAGATATGGAGACATCCTGAGTGTCTGTCCGCACATGAATAGAGAAAGAATGTATGTATATATAATATGTATACATACAATGGAATATTATTCAGCTATGAGAAAGGAAATCCTGCTGTTTGTGATAACATGGATGGAGCTTGAAGACATTATGCTGAATGAGGTAAGTCAGCTAGAGAAAGACAAATACTGTATAATATCGCTTATATGTGGAATCTAAAAAAGCTAAACTCATAGGAACAAATTGTAGAGTGGTGGCTACTACCCCCTTAGGGGTGGGGGGAAATGGGGAGATGTTGGTCTAAGTATACAAACTTGTAATTGGAAGATGAATAGGTTCTGAGGAGCTAATGCACAGTCTTGTGATTATAGTTAAGAATACTGTATTACATACTTGAAAGTTGCTAGGAGACTAGATCTTAAATGTTCTCACCACAAAAAAGAAATGATAATTATGTGATGGGATGGAGGTGTTAGCTAACACTATGGTGGCAATCGCATTGCCATATATGAGTATGAAACCAACACGTTGTAGACATTAAACTTACAAATGTTAGATATTAATTATATCTCAATCATGAAAAGAAAGAAATTAAAGACTATTTGTGAAGTGTATCTATTTTGTCTGGTTTTCACTTGACAGCTCAGCCAGCTTAGATTTATTGATATTAATTAGTATAACAAGGATTCACATTAGAGAAAACCCCAAATGGTGTCTTCTGTCTTACTCTCTTCCTAAGTGGGTCAAGCATTAGTCCGGCCTCTTAGCCACACCCGGGGCCTATGATTTTAGCCTAGAGAGAATTTAGGAACATGTGACTGGAAGTGTTGGTTGGATATAGTTTTTTGGTTTTTTTTCCTTGCCCTGTATCCAAACAAGGCTGCTACATAGTACTAAAAAGGATGATTTAGCTGAAGGGTCAGCTGAGACTTGCCGTGATGAGGATATCAACCTCCTGTCATAAGCCAACTGACCTGGCCAGCCATGTCTGCTTCCCCTTTCCTTCTTCTGCTCCTGTATTCAGTCTCCTTTGCTTCAGATAAATGGCTAGACTAACAGTGGTGCCCTGCCTCTGCCTATCTAACAGCACGCCTCTCTCCTGGTGTGCTGGTGTATCCCCTTAGGATTGGACTTCCTTTAAATGGGAAGATCTAGCCACAAGGAGTCACTGCAGTATGCTTCAAACATGGGAAGCACATTCATACCCATGTATATGTGTGTTTACCAAAATAAGGTCCACAAAGAGGTGGTAGCTGGGGAAATAGGAATCTTAGATGCAGACGTCAGTAATTATTGGTAGACAATTGACCTTTAGAAAACAGGATGTCTAGGGCCGCCTGGGTGGCTCAGTGGGTTGAGCGTCCAACTTCGGCTGAGGTCATGATCTCACGGTCTGTGAGTTCGAGCCCCGCGTCGGGCTCTGTGCTGACGGCTCAGAGCCTGGAGCCTGCTTCTGATTCTGTGTCTCCCTCTCTCTCTGCCCCTGCCCCGCCCATGCTCTGTCTCTCTCTCTCTCTCTGTCAAAAATAAATAAACATTAAAAAAAAATAGGATGTCTAATGTTCTTAGATAACAGAAGCCAAAGATAAATCAGTCAAAAAGCAGACTGCACTGTGGAGTTAAACATCGTGCCTTTCTTCTGTGTCTACACATTGATGTGAAGCCCACCCCACTGCTTTCTATCCAGGAGCAGAAATTAATATTGGAAAAAGTGTTCGGGACATAAAGTCCTCCCTGCAAGCCTGAAGATTTCCACGACCCAGAGGAGAGTGGACCTTGTTGACCTCGTGGGGAAGAGTTAGCAGTTGGGAAAGATGGGAGAAGTAGGGATTTGAGAGGGGAAGGCAGCAAGATAGAAGCTACCTGTTAAGGAACCACAGGCACCTGTGTGGAAGTGCTTCTGTGGCCTAAGGAACGTCTAGTTAGACAAACAATTCTGTGCAGTGAGGCGTCAAGCCTTTCTGCGGGGCCCAAGTCCCAGCGAGCAACACCAGGGCACACACAGTGCCTAGGTTTTTACTTCCCCCAACTTTCTCTGCTTGAGATTTTATCACACGGATCCGCCTACCAGAGACCACTCAGCAAGAGAAACAAACAGGTTTATTCCGCGGGGTTGTCCCGCTACTTCCGAAATAGAAGAAACTCAGCCACACTCCTTTGAGAAAAAGGGCCGTGTGCCAGGTTATCTAAACGCTGTGACATGACAAGGACCACCCCCACCCTGCTGTCTACATTTCCCATCTCTAGTTATTATTAAAGTAGTTTTTTCCACCAATGCTGATTTATGAAATTGGCTTAACTTTTCCAGACAGTCCCCAAATGAACAGTCACTCTGCATTAATAGGACTTGCAGTAGTCAGGCATCCCTGCGCATTCCATCTCTTTTACCTAGCTCTGCCATCTGTCACTGTAATACCTGTGTCACCGAGTTTTGAACCATGATGCTTATACCTCATCAGCTTCCAAATGGTTCCATGATCTGTCAGCAGTGTTCAAGGCAGTGCAATGAGACATGACAGGGCATTTCCAAGTCATTTTTAAGGAGGCCCAAGAAGGGAAAAGTTGAAGCCTGGGGACATTTGAGTCACTCCACCTTGGGTTGCTTTTACCAGGTCTCCGAAGTTCTCGATGTGGTTGTGTGTGTGTGTGTGTGTGTGTGTGTGTGTGTGTTGTGTTGTCTTTGTTGTTTTTAAATATCCTGAAGCAAAAGTTCATATATCTGACTTTAACTTGGCGTGGTAGGCAGATAGGAGGATACTACTATACCTCTAATACACCTAGAGGGCTGTCAACGTAGTGAGACAAAGCAAAAGAAAGTGTAGGGGCATGGTGGGAGTGGGAACGGCAGTGTTGTATGTGTCTGTGTGTGTGATGAGGGGGAGGGACTTGAGAGGTAGTTCACCTCGAATGGCAGAAAATTTCACAGATGTCGGTAGCGGAAGGTCACTAATATTGATTTATTTAGAATCTGCTTTCTTCTAGGCATTCGGCTAATGCTTACATACACATTGTCTATTTAACCCTGAAGTCCATAGAATTAAGCAGCAGTGGGTTCAGCAGTAGGATTTGTATTGGTTTTTACAGATGAAGACTTAAACATTTTTCACAAAGAGATTGTTGATCAAGGTCATACATACCATCAGTGTGCCAGTGATATAAACTTGGGCAGCTTAAGATGTGTCAGATTCTAGACTATCTGCTATTTCCATAATGAATGAGGGGCGTGGGTATCAAGATTTCTCAGCTGTCTCTTTGAACCCCATATCTGCCAGAACAATTTTGGGAGGGCTCCAATTCTCAGGAACTATTATCTAAATCTATCCAGCAAGATCTTTTCCAGCCTTATTTCCTATCATTTGAAAAACATTTATTCTCTCTTTACCGCTGTGGCAGTCTGCCTGGAAATAGGTGCAATGTATCATTTTCCACAATAATGGAAGGTGGGCTAGGAATTACCTGTAATTTGTTTCTCCATCCAGGCACGTCAAACTAAGTTATGATGAAAGTAGAGCGGCCACCTTGATCACCTACCGTTTTATAGCTGATGTGATTGTTTTTATGAAGCCTGTAACGTTTTTAACGTTATGGTTGTGATGATCCCGATTCTTGTCTCAGCAGAACAATATTACAAGAGTTGAGTCAATTCTGATTGCAGAGGATGGGAGTATGGTTTACTAGTGATAGGGTTGGAGAGAAAATTGCACAAAGCCCACTCCTGTTGCCCCCCACAGACAATGTAGGAAGCTTTGGCCAGAATTCTGCTGCATCCATGAATTATTCAGTTTTCTGTTTGGCAGGGGGGAAATGAGTTGGAAGCAGTCATTCTGAGATAACTAGGAATTTAAGATGAAATTTTCTCTAGATCATTCTATTCAAAAAGAAGACATGGGTCAAGGGTATTTAGTGAAACCAGCCTCAGGTTTTGGGGAGATTTTGGAGCAAGATACTGTAGCTGTTTTCTCTTGGCTGAATATCTGTAGTAGAAGGAAGATAGGAATGGGGAATTATGGAATAGCGTTAGCATCTCAGTCATAGTCCTTAGTATACAATATTATTGGACAAATTTTTATGGAACATCCACTATTGGTCATACTTATGCTAGATTCCATGGATAAAATAAAGATGATATCATCCCCAATGAAATTGAGGGATCCTGACCCTTAACATCTTTAACCCATCTTGGTAAGTGCCGTAATAATGTTATGAAAACACTAATGTTGAGACTTCTAGGAGAAATGATCAGGGAAGATGATAAAGAGGTGGTATCATTTGAGCTGATCCATGCTGACTGAGTGATGGATTTTTCAAGGCAAGACAAGAATAGGGAGGATATTGTAAGTGTAGAAGCCAATCTGATAATAAGCACAGAAACATGACACGTGGTGGGGGGAGGAATCGTGGTGGGGGGTGTTTTTGGGAGGGGTGTGGCTAGAAATTAGGCCTGGCATGTTTCAGTTGGAACAGTATTGTGAAAGGCTTGGAAAGCCACGATAAAAAGTCTAGATTTGATAGCATAGGTTATAGGTCACAGAGTTAATTGTCTACAGAGACAGGAAGGCGATATAAATGAGTGATACTGACCAAGTAGTGACTCTGGCAAGTTTGGGCAGTAGGGTCCTTCTAAGGAACACAACTGAGACTCCATTCCCAATGACAGTGGTTTTTCTAGTGTATGAACCCTGTATTGCTAATATCCCACTTTTCTAAGAGAAGCCTGAGTCACATTTTTTTTTTAACGTGAGCTCTCATGATACTTAAATGATGGCAGCTAATAATTTTTTTTTTAACCCTTGAGGGCCAAATGAAGCCAATCTTAAAGGTTTGTGTCTGTCCATATGCCAGTGGCTTGTGAGCTGGAGACAAATGGAAACCCATAAATATTTATACTTAAAGAGCCGACTCAGTCATATGGAAGATGTCAAGGAGACAGGTGGACAGTTGGAGTCTGAGAGCTGATAAAGGCTTGATCTCAGGCAGTTGTGAGGGGGTGGTCGGGAGGGGAGAGAGGAGTGGAGACAAGAGCCTCGTGACCACTGGATGTAGGGGTGAGGATGTGATGCCTTCATAAATGACACCTGGGAAGTTGTAAAGCTGTTAATGTAATTGAGACAATGACAGGAGCTACTGTCATGTGTCTCATGGGTAATGATTCCTTTTTGCTTTTTATCATATATCTTATACCTGTACTCTACCACCTACCCTACATTTCTGGAATACATTATATAGATAATACATTTTTTTCCTTAAACTAAATAAATTCTCCTTTTCCCTTTTCCCATTCATACTCCAAGATGAACCATTGACATTAGCTGCTACATTTCAGCTTTCCCTGTATAGCATTAAACACGTTGCTGTAGTTGAAGCAATGAGCTGAAAGTATTTTAATCCTGGATGGATAGCAGAAGAAGAGGAATTTATGAGTCCAATTCTTTTCAAGTTTGACGATAACGACTTTTGCCTTTTCTGCCTGCGCTTTTTTCTTCTGCATTTTACATTTTTGCGACAGTGAGTCAGACACACTATGACGGTATGCAGCAGCCTTGACATCCACAGCAAATTTGCATGAACTAAGAAAGGGTTGCTTCTATATCATTTTCTTTCATTCTAAGTGGTATTTTATGGCACTGTAGATTTTAAGTGGTCTCTCCACTAGAACATCTCATTTATAGGAACCTTCTAAATTGTCTGTTGATTTGCTTATAGGACTATTGGAATAGCAGAGAGCCTTCTTGGATGGTGAGTTGGCCCAGAAAGATGAAGGCATTAATTTAACAGTGCTCAGTGCAGTTACGGAGAAGCTGAGTCTAAAGTAAAATCCCATCTAACACGCCGAACTTACTGGAAAAGGGCTTCTCAAATGTCTCCTGTGCAGGATGCCTTTTTGTTACCCACCAAAGTTAGGACCCCTGCTTGTACCTGACATGGTCAAAGGTCGTGCCTATTTTTCTTTTCCTGTGGCTCCACTCTCAGGCTTTTGTTACCGCACCAAGCAAATTGGGTAAATTCTCATTACGTTGGACACAATCTTTTTATGCAAAGATGTGGTGAACTCGGTAGAGTTTTTAGTTAACTTGTGACACCAGATGCAAGGAGGGACTTTGGTCATCTCTACGTGTTCCATCTGTGCCATCTCAGTTTCTCTGTCTCTGGAATAGTCCACTAGGGATCCATGGGATATGAAAGAATCTTCACAGCCTGTTCCAGCATTCTGTTCCTTGTACCTTAGTAGGAAATAAGCAGTTATATAGGATCATATGCTTAGAATTTAATAGAGCTTGCCCTCACCTGAAAAGATTGTCAGGTAGTAGGTGCCTTTGGTGTTTTCATGGCTGGGTGGTGGACACGTTCGCAAAGAACTGGTAGCAGAATCCCTTTCTTCTCTCTAATGAGAATGTGTGCTCTTTTAACATACTTTTATTTTTTTTAATTTAAAAATATATAAAAATTAAGATCTTTTGATCAGGTAATATATGCACACGGTAAAAAATTCAAATAGCAGAAATTATTCTTTAGTATTTCTTAGATAGAAAAGAAGGACAAAAAGGACATTTCCCTTTCAGCTCTGCCACTGCTTTATTTGGTGGCACTGGCCCGATGATATGTTTGTGTCTCAGTTTCTTTACCTGAAACCTAGGAGTGGGAATCTTTGCCCAATAATTCTTGAGGCTTGTCATGAGACCTTAATAAATCTGCTGTGTGCAATGGTTTAAGTGCATAGGCACTAAAGGATTTTTGTTATAGTTTCTTCTTGTTTCAGTTGAGTCTCCAGCCAATATCTACTGTGTGTATGGTATCGGCTGGGCATTGAGGTAGAACTTTAAATTATTGACTCAGTCTTCAAAATGGTTCTATCAAGGAAATACTATTTTTTAAAAATGTTTACTTATTTATTTCGAGAGAGAGAGAGAGAGAGAGAGAGAGAGAGAGAGTGAGCACAAGCAGGGGAGGGTCAGAGAAAGAGGGAGAGAGAATCTCATGTAGGCTCCACGCTGTCAGCACATAGCCAGGCACGGGGCTCGAACTCACAAACTGTGAGACCATGACCTGAACTGAAATCAAGAGTCAGATGCTCAACTGACTGAGCCACTCAGGCACCCCAAGTAAATACTATTATTATCTCAATTTTACACTGGGAAAATGGAGGCACAGAGAAACTAAACAACTTGTCAAAATTCGTAGAGCCAATAAGGAGTAGCAAAGTTGGATTTAAAGCTAGTCTCTTTTTTCTTTTCTTCTCTCCCTCACTTTCTTTCTCTTTATATATACATATATATCACATATACATATGTTTACATACATGTCAATTTATCTATCAAATCTATTTATGATGTAGCCACTGGCTCTTTTATTTAACTTTTTTTTTTTTTGCTGAACACTGTTTATATTGTTAAACATTCCTTTAAAACATATTTTCTAATGATTTCAAACTACATCATATGTCTGCAGAACAGTTACTTAAACGATTTGTGTCTGCCAGGCTTCTTTCTTTCTTTCTTTCTTTCTTTCTTTCTTTCTTTCTTTCTTTCTTCCTTTCTTTCTTTCCTTCATCATTATGCATAAGGCAAATATCCTGGTTCACAAAGCTTTGTGGGCACCTGTGATTATTTCCTTAGGGGGGAAAAGCAGACATGGAATTGCTATCTCAGAGAGTATGCGCATTTTTAAGGCTCTTGATATATATTGCCAAGTTGCCCTCAGAAAAGGTTGTGTCAATTTATTTTTCCTCCAGACTCTATATTCCATTTTCATGAGGATGACAGAGCAATTACAGGAGGCTAGATTAGGACAAGACCTTACAGATCAGCCCTTGCGCCTGTGTGTGCACTTGTTTGCATGGACTGTAGACAAGGAAACAGAAGGTGGATACCTTGTCCAAGGGCACAAGGCAAATTAATAATGGTAGAATCCAAGTAATACTGGTTAATGATAAGCAGTAGATAAGGTAGGACATGCCTACATGGGACTGGGAATATTATCCTTCAGTCATTTTACAGTCTCATTACCAGATGTCACCCTTCCATTTTCTGGTTGCTTTATTCGGATGACCTCAGAAGCTTCCCATGTCGTTAGATCAAAATCAATCTTGTGCCAAGCAGCAATTTCAAACGGTGGTTGGAAACCTGAGCGGAGGGCAATGGAGAGAGCTCATCCATGTCTGCAAAGCTCCCTGCAACTGTTTTGGGGCTGTGTATCTACAGGGTGAACACCAGTTGTTTATAAACGAGATGTTGTTGCACAAACAACCTAATAGCAGCATGAAAGAAAATAAAAATCAAAAGAATTTTTTCAACTTAAAATAAAGTTTATTACTCACAGGTCCTGGAGGGCACATGGCATGCCCGATGGTGATTCTGAGAGGTCTCAGAGAGAGAGAGAGAGAGAGAGAGAGAAGGAGGGAGAGAGAAAGAGAGTGCCGCTGGTCCATGGGCAGAGTGGCTAGGGGTTGGCAGGTTCACTTTCTATTGGCGAATTTAAAACATAGAGTGGAATTGGGGGATGTGCAAGAGGGGCAAAGGGGAGTGGGAGACACAGGCTTCCAGTAATGGAATGAATAAGTCATGGGAATCAAATGTACAGCATAGGGAGCATAGTCAATGGTATTGTAATAACATCGTATGGTGACAGATGGTAGCTACCCTTGTGGTGAGCACAGCATAATGCATAGAGAAGGTGAATCACCACACGGTACCATTGCAACCAACACAACACAGTCACGTGTCAACTATACTTAAAAACATTTAAAGAAAATAATAAAATGTTTTCCTACAGTACTTAAAAATAACAACAACAAAACTCACACAGAAAGCATAGTAATGGAATTTGGGCATAGAGAGGGAAAAGTAGGGTCACTTATGGTTAGTTATCTAGATTACCCAGGGCTTTCCAAAGTGGTACTTCATGAGTGGGGCGGACCTGGGTGCTTACATAGTGATTGTGTCATAAAACTACCATTATGTCTCTTTGAATGGTGGCCTTTTAAACCATTATTTATTTTATTTTACTTTATTTTAATTCCAGTATAGGTCACATACAGTGTCACACTAGTTTCAGGTGTACAAAACAGTGACTCAACAACTCCACACATCACCCATACTCACCACAAGGGCACTCCTTAATCCCCATCGCCCACTTCACCCATCTTCCCACCCACCTTCCATCAACCATCAGTTTGTTCTCTACAGTTAAGAGTCTGCTTCTTGGTTTGCCTCACTGTCTTTTCCCCCACCGCCTCATTTGTTTTGCTTCTCAAATTCCGCATATGAGTGAAATCATGATATTTGTCTTTCTCTGACTGACTTATTTTGCTTAGCATTATACTCTCTAGCTCCATCCATGTCTTTGCAAATGGCAAGATTTCATTCTTTTTAATGACTGAGTAATATTACATTATATATATGTGTATACACACACAGAGACACACATATATGTACACACACCACTTCTTTATTCATTTGTCAATCAGTGGACACTTGGGCTGCTTCCCTAATTTGGCTATTATAAATAATGCTGCTGTAAACATACGGTGCATATGTTCCTTTGAATTAGTGTTTCATATTTTTGGGGCAAATACCCAGTAGGGTGATTACTGGATTATAGGGTACTTCTATTCTTAGCTTTTTGAGGAACCTCCATACTATTTTCCACCATGGCTGCAGTTTGTAGTCCCATCAACAGTACAAGAGAGTTCCTTTTTCTCCACAACCTTGACAACATTTGTTGTTTCTTGTGTTTTTTATTTTAGCCATTCTGACAAGTGTGAGGTATTTGTAGTTTTGATTTGCATTTCATGATAATGATTGATGTTGAGCAACTCTTCATGTGTATGTTGGCCATCTGTATGTCTTCTTTGCAGACATGTCTGTTCATGTCTTCTGCCCATTTTTTAATTGCCATTTGCAAATATCTTCTCCTATTCAGTAGGTTGCCTTTTAGTCAAAAATTAAATTTTAAGGGGCGCCTGGGTGGCGCAGTCGGTTAAGCGTCCGACTTCAGCCAGGTCACGATCTCGCGGTCCATGAGTTCGAGCCCCGCGTCAGGCTCTGGGCTGACAGCTCGGAGCCTGGAGCCTGTTTCCGATTCTGTGTCTCCCTCTCTCTCTGCCCCTCCCCCGTTCATGCTCTGTCTCTCTCTGTCCCAAAAATAAATAATAAAAACGTTGAAAAAAAATTAAAAAAAAAATTAAATTTTAAAAACACCTACAATTCTGCACTGTAAGATTTTTTTCATATTTTTTACATGAAGCATACTTTTTATATAGTTTTAATTATATCATAGGTATAATATTGTATTTTACTTTTTTCACCTCTCAAATCATATTTTAAAAAATTTTGCTAATTCTGCCTGTGAAATTATTATTTTTTTAAAATAGCTTCCCAGTCAAGTATCTTGCCATGTTTAATTAAGCATTCTCCCCTTGTTCACCATCTAGGTTATTTCCCAATTTTTAGTATCATTAAAGGATGTGGCCGAGATACCTGAATGATGTCTATGTATTTCCCCTTTAGTTACATCATTTGTAACTCTTCAGGAGGAGATTAACTACCTTAAAAAATATGAACATTTTTATGGGTTTTAATACATGCTGCAAAATGCTTTCCAGAATGGTTGGATGACTAGAAGATGTCAACATATAGCACCAAACATTTTTAGATGCAATGCAGTATTCAATGATGTGTTAAAACAAAAACAAAAACAAAAACAAAAACAAAAACAAAAACAAAAACAAAAACGTCATCCAGGCCAACTCTTACTTCTGCCTAGGGAGCCATGGCTGCCAGCCTTATAGATGGTTTGCTTGTAACATTCTTGGTCAGGTGACTTTGTCATTTTGGCCCAACTTGGAAGGAATGTACAAGATTAATAGCTATTTAAATGATTCCACTCCTAACTCTGGCTGGCTCTTAGCTGACCTCTGTACATTTTGGCCTGGACTTGTATTGCCTGGGGCTTCCTGATTTGTAGAGGTTGAGGGCAGAACTACTCAATTTATATACTTATTCATCCTCTCTCATTCTGGGCATAGTTTGAAGTTTTCTGTTTATTTGAGTTGGAATTAGTTCAGTGTTTTCTGGGGCCATCCTGAATTAAATAAACAGCCAACAACTAGCTCACTGGCTAGAGCACCATTCCGATTTTTTCCTCCATAATAGTTGAGTCATTTTGATGAGACCCTTTCTTCATGATGAAAGAATACAATAGTTTCCCAGGCATATTTAACCAAACTGCTTCATTGGGTAAATACTATTAACAGAAATTGGGATGTAGGGAGATTGAGGAGAGGAAATGAGCCCAATTTTATTATTCAGTTTGAGGGCTAGGAGGACATCTAATGGAGATGCTGAGCATGTAAAAAGCTGTGCAGACTTGATACCCTGGAATGTTGTGGTAAAAGAAAATGAGATTTGGAATTCAGAGAGGTAGTAGGAAAGTAGTTATGATCCTTAAAAAGAGGAAAAAAGGCATTATAGGATAGAGGTTAACTATGTGAAATGTGATGGACTTGGGTTAAAATCTCGATTCTGCCTCTTACTTTGTGTCTTTGGGCATGTTATGTATTTATGTATTTATTTATTTATTTTTAATATATGAAATTTATTGTCAAATTGGTTTCCATACAACACCCAGTGCTCATCCCAAAATGGGCATATTATTTAACTTTTGGGGGTTAGTTTCCATTTCTACATAATGGGGGTAATAACCCCTGCCTCATAGAGTGGATGTGAGGATTGAATAAGATAATAGAGTTTTTAAAACTCAATGGGTATTAGCTATTGTTATTGCTATAACTGGTGGCAGAACACGTGTAGGTTGTCACAGGAGGGCGTCAGTAGAAGACAAAGAATAAGTGGTCAGAGAGAAAAAGAAAACCAGTATGATCCAGGAAGCCAGGAAAAGAGGGAGTCTAAGAAAGGAAGAAATGAGCAACAGAGTCATATGTGAGACAGAAGCCAACAGAGATCAATTTCAAAAAAGGTTTTTTTAATTTGGGGATCACTAGGTCTCCTGTGACTTCCAAGAGAATGGTTTTTGTAGAAAAATTGGGCAGAAAGTGCATTGTAGGATAGTAGCCAGCAGTATGGAATGTTTCCTAAGACCTACTAAACTCAAAGCAGTTAAGGTATATTTCCAAAGATAGGTGAAACTATTAGCCATGTGATTGTCATTGGATTATCTATGGACTTAGATTTTACAAGTGCTCCCTTGTCCTAGGTACAGCCAAAGAGAGTGGCTTCCATGGTCATGTGAAGCTGAAATATGTTATGGTTACAGTCTTCCTGGTAGCCTTGCTTGTATGTCAACTTCTGATTTAGCAGCAGATACATTTTCTGCCTTTGGCCACATTTCAGCTGCTTATGGGAAAATATGATGAAGTCAGCAGGCATAGGTTTGGATTCAGCACATTTACAAAAAACTGATGCCATTTATCTGTTAGGTGCCTAGTGCATGCACACACACACACACACACACACACACACACACCTCTTAGAGCAAATTTACCTGCAATTAAAAGACAGAATGTTAAGCTAAACCCACCCAACCCCTCCATTCTGTGAATTTATTTTAAAAAGTTATTTCTTGGGAGTAGCTTTTTGCCTTTCATTTCATTTCTTCTCTGGAAGTCACAAAGATGAGTGTCTTCCTGCCATTTTGCTGAAAATTTGGGTGGGATGGACTCACTCAACTCAAACTGGAAATGAGAGTTAAAAGGAAATTGCAGGTTTTCTCAATGACACAGAACTATGGCACACAATCTTTTAATTTCTGAGAATTTGATCTAACCACAAACAAATAAGAAACCAACCAGAATCATTTTAGTTTTGGAAAAACAATTGAAATCAATCTCTCTCTCTCTCTCTCTCTCTCTCTCTCTCTCTCTCTCTCTCTCTCTCCCTCCCTCCCTCCCTCCCTCCCCCCCCCCTCCCTTTCTCCCTCTCTGTCTCCTTTCTGCTTCCTTTTCTCTTTCTCCCTCTCTATTTTTATCTTTGCCCTCATTATGGCAACCTCATTCTGGGTTCAAAATATTTTAGACTTTAAGCACTTGTTTGTACTAACAGATGATATGTCCCTATTCTTAGGTTGCTCCTAGGGCTGCTTCATCATTTTGCTGCTCATAACTTGGGACTTCAGACGCTTCAGTGAAGTGGTTTGATATTGATTGAACATATAATTAGCCATCTATCCTTGGGAAAGGGTTTTCTCCCCGTGTTCTACATCAGTGGATTGGCATTTTGGATAGAAGTCATATTTCCTTTAAAATTCAAGAAAGGGAATCAAGGTGTCCTAAGCACAGTCCTCTCCCTGATGCTGACAAAAGGTATGCAGTTGTAGGCTGAGTTCAACTATTTTTTTTAATGTTTATTTATTTTTGAGAGAGAGAGAGAGACAGAGTGCAAACAGGGGAGGGGCAGAGAGAGAGGGAGACACAGATTTAAAGCAGGCTCTAGGCTCCAGGCTCTCAGCAAAGACCCTGAGCTTGAACTCACAAATTGTGAGATCATGACCTGAGCCAAAGTCAGACACTCAACTGCCTGAGCCACCAGGAGCGCTGGCTGAGTTCTACTATTTATTGGTTTAATGGAAAGCTACCTTCCTAATTTTCTAGTCACATAAAGAAGTCTAATCTCAAAGTTGCTATCATAGAATGATTTACTGGTAAACCTACAATTCTCTTTCCGGAGAGAGACTTAAAAAGTTATGGGAGATATTTATGAGTTACTCTTTCAAAGGTTGATTGGGAAGATGTCATAATAGCGCAAAGAAGGAACCAAACAAGGGGCCCCTGGGTGGCTCAGTCAGTTAAGCATCCAACTTCAGCTCAGGTCATGATCTTGCGGTTTGTGAGTTTGAGCCTCACATCGGGCTCTGTGCTAACAGCTGGGAGCCTGGAGTCCGCTTTGGATTCTGTGTCTCCCTCTCTTTCTGCTCCTCCCCCACAAAATAAATAAACATTATAAAATTAAAAAAAAAGAAGAAACTAAACAAATATTTATGGAATCCACTGTATGTGGCAGGTACTGTTGGTATTTTATAGAGGGATCTCTCTTGCTTCTCAATAGAACTAGGAATGTAGACATTGTTTGAAATTAGTACCAGGAACCCTTTCAACAGTCATGATTTCTGCAGTTTCACTTAGTGATGGAGGCAATTATGCTCACAGCATATGAGAGATTCATTCCCCTCGCAATGCACACCCAGCTCATACCCAGCTCAGGGAAATAATCTGCACAACAATTGATATAAGAGGCTGAAGCCAGCAGTGCTAGACTGAGTCTGGTTTGCTGACCTAACTATTTGGTTTTCACAGTATTGAAAAAAATCATTTTAGATGGTTGTCTGTATTTAAAAACAAACTTAGAGGTTTTCCACATAAATTTTGATTTGTGACACTTGAAAAAATCGGGTGATCTGACATCAGGCTTAGATCCCTTAGGTCACTAATAACTGGCAGGCATTAGATGGCCTGAATGCCTTCTATGTAGCATTAGTGTTGGAACTCCTTATTCATGTATAACAAATCTCTCCTTATATATTCCCTCTTAATTCAGCTCCTTCCAACAGTCATGTTATCCCATATCACATAACAATGGGAACCATTAGTATAAGCGGGCAAAGGGTGAATAATCTAGTTACTATTTTTAGGGTTTCATTCAGAATCTCATCTTTACATCCTTAACAGAATTGAATTGAATTGAATTCAATTGAATATTTGCTTTTGCCAGTCAGCACATTAAATAATTCCTCTTTGGACCAAGGTTCTCCTTTTATCATTGCTCTAGGGTTAATATCCAGAGCAGTAATGTCTTCTCCAACATCAAGCATCAGTTCGTCAAAGATAAAGATAATGCTAAAATCACACTGATCCCACAGAGCAAATACTTGGACCACAAACCATATCCTAAGCATGATAGTCTATAAAACATCCCAAGATAGAATGGGATGTAGGATGTCACGCAGAGTGCAGACCAGGTTTGTGGGGCAGGCTTCAGGTAGCCAAGGAAGCCAAGGGAGTTTGCTACGATTAAACTCCAAATAGCTTCATTTTAAGCCCTCTTAATATCGTACTTCCCATAGTTTCCATTGTACAGATTCAGCAGTTTAGGAAGTGCATGCAATCTGACCTGCGAACTGGTAGCTGGGATTTGAACCCTGACAATGCATATCTATGTCTAGATCTATATTTATACTTATATCATGGCGTATCTATGTTCATGCCTATCTATATAATGTATGTATTCTATGTATAATATAATACATATAGCTTTATCTATTTAAAATTACATTCATTGTTAGCATTAGACTTAAAAGTATTATAACCACTAGCAACATTTTCACTTACTAAAGTAGCTGCAGTCTCCCATGGGGCATCCTGAGTGTAGGAAATTTGATGCCTGACTGACAGCTCAAAGAAGAAAAACTTGAACAGGTTGCCAGATATAAGCCTGTAAATGGAGCTCTCCCTCCACCCCCACTACTGTGTAAGAATTATTGACAAATGTATCACTGGGTCATGTCTTGAGGCCTTGACATACACTGGCCCATTAGTATTTTAAACTCCCATTTGGGGTCAGAGTTTCTGTTGAATTCTCCCATTTCTAAAGACTAATAGGCAAGATAAAGAATTCCAGCTTTGTTTATTATATCCTAAAGTTAAAAAGAATCTAAGATAAAAGGGATACAGGGCCCAAGAATAATAAAAGCACCATCTAGGGTAATTAAGGGATTTAATTGGTATAGACCCTTAGCCCTTAAGCTGGATGTCCAGTAGCTCTTACTTTAATTTTTAGAATATGTTTTTTAAAATAAGCCTTCCTGGGGAGCCTGGGTGGTTCAGTTAGTTAAGCGTCCAACTTCGACTCAGGTCATAATGTCATGGTTTGTGAGTTCAAGCCCTGCATCAGGCTCTGTGCTGACAGCTCAGAGCCTGCAACCTGCTTTAGATTCTATGTCTCCCTCTATCTCTGTTCCTCCTCCACTTGCACTCTGTCTCTCTCTCTCTCAAAAATAAAAATTAAAAAAAAAAGCCTTCCCAACATCTAGGATGTCAGACTCTGTCTGCAAAGAATGCCACTCTTTTTATCAAACATAGATTGTGAGTATTAATATTGCCTTCATTAGTAATATAACTGTGGGCCATTGCTTTAACCTCTTTTATACTGAGTTTTCTTATCTATAAGATGAGGGTGATAAAAAACTAAGACATGGAATTATAGTATCTCCTTGATAGGGTCATTGACAGATTTAAATAAGGCACAAAGCTTGCAAAGCAATTAGTAGTGTGCTTTTCACATGCTAAGAATTCATTAAATATAGTTGGTGTCATTTTTATTACCCTAAGAATAGGAGAAAAGGACTGAACCCTAGATTTTACACCCAAGGACTACCCTTGTTGACTTTTACATCTTCCTTTTCCCCGTAATTGCTTGAGATACAATTCTAGTGTCTCTTTATAACAGCCATCATGCGGTGGGGCACCTAAATGGCTGGCCAGTCTGTTGGCCAGGAAGAGCCATTATCACTACATCTGCTACTATCCACATCCTTCACCTTGAAGGATGCTTTCCCCTTAAAGGATTCACCTTAGCTTCTTTGGGTCCAGGGACAGAATCTGTGTCCTTCTTTGCCCCATGTGCCTCAAGTAAATTTACTTCTGCTTTAGGAGCTTGGATGTGAGCAATCAATTTAACTTAGTCTTTGTGGGAGAGTAAGAGAGGAAAGTGAAAGAGCCAGGTCCACTACTGTGATGGATAGTTCTTTGTATAAACCTTGTTTCCCATTCAAGACATTTAAGTTCTGGAACTCAATACCATAGTACCTTAAACCTGCTTAAAAACATACAACCACAGTGGTTCTTGGGATTATACTATTGGTGTGTAAGTGTTTGTTCTGAAACAAATATACAGAAAGTTTGGCTAGAAGAAAAATGTCCTGAATGTCCTGCGTGCCTTTTGATAGGTGGCCTCTATCATCCAGTTCTTGAATGAATTTCCCATTCTGTGAGCCTGGGATTCCTTCTCTCTTCTCCTAGTTGGAATACTTTATATTATAAAGTAAAAGTATATTATAAGTAAAAGGAGATATCCCAAAGAAATGCATCTGATAATACCAGTGAGGTGGAAGGGAGAGTGGATGGGAAAGTGGGTCAAATTAGAGTATTGAAATCTGCCATTAAGCCATTGAATATTTGACCTTAAATATTATGTAGGCCAACTCCTTCAGTTTAATGATGATGGTACCAAGGCATGGAGAAATTTTGTGCATTGCTCAAGGTTATTTCATGCATTAGTATTTAACATAGATTTACTGCCTTGTTTCTCCAAAAATGGACTTCCTTACAATTTCATAGCCTTTTGGGGTGCCTGGGTGGCTTGGCTGAACGTCCAATTCTTGGTTTTTGGCTCAGGTCATGATCTCGCAGTTAATGGGATTGAGCCCCCTATTGGGCTCTGTGCTGGCAGCACAGAGCCTGCTTGGGATTCTCTCTTTCCCTCTCTCTCTCTGTCCCTCCCTCCCCACTCACTCTCAAAATAAATAAACAAAAACATTCATAGTCTTAAATATCATATGACTTCACTCATATGAGGACTTTAAGAGACAAAACAGATAAACATAAGGGAAGGGAAACAAAAATAATATAAAAACAGGGAGGGGGACAAAACAGAAGAGACTCATAAATATGGAAAACAAACTGAGGGTTACTGGAGGGGTTGTGGGAGGGGGGATGGGCTAAATGGATAAGGGGCACTAAGGAATCTACTTCTGAAATCATTGTTGCACTATATACTAACTAATTTGGATGTAAATTTAAAAAAAAAATGACACCTTGCAGCAAAATGGGAAATGCTGTAAGATGATAAACTGAAAAAAAAAAAGAATACGAAAGATAAAAATATTGAAGGTAGGACTTTTTAGAGTTGTATGATCCTTAGACTTTATTTTCCAAAAAATAATAAGTGCAAATGAATATTTGGAGGGATAACTGAATAGACAATAACAGAGGGGTAAAATCTTGATTATAAAGAAGTCCCAATTTGGAATTTTGTAAACATCATTTCTAATATGAATATTACAAATTTTTGTTCTTAAAAATAATTATTTATTTAAATAACTCCTGAACAGAAAATAAGAATGATAGCTGAGGCCAGGAGCCACATTTATGATCTTTGGCTCTGGAAATTTAAAACTTAGTATAGATCCCTGCTTTAACCAATGAAAATGGGCAAACCTAATTTTTGTGGCAAATAAATAAATAAATAAACCAATAAAAATAACCTTGATTTTAAAAAAGTTCATAATCTTCCATTGATAGAAACTCAGTTCATCTCACAACAATTAGCCAGACTAAAATGAGAAAATGAATATGAAAATATTTTATATATCACCTGGTTCATAGAGGTGTTGACAGAATGTCCCTCTGCCCTTTTTCCTTCTAGCTAGTTAGGAAGGCACTAGATGTTAAGTATTAAATCAACCAGGATATTCCCCTGCATGTTGCTAGAAATGAGGGTTTCTCATCTCTGCCAACTTCAGCTGGTCTTAGCAATATTAGTAAGATATTTTTTGTTTTGTTTTTAAGAAGCTTTGAAAAATTTCCTAGTCCATCCATTTTCTTTGTTCTTTCTCCACTTTAGCCAGGTCAGGAACTTTATCCACTGGTCTCCTAACACTTCCTGAATGTGGGGGAGAAGAGATAGTGTGTTGGGACTCATACAGTACAAGATAGTTATCTAGGCGATTGAGACTGTTTTGTCTTGAATAGTGAGGAATAAAAATTTGCTCTCATGGACCTACTGTGAATCTTTTAAAAAATGTTTCATGGACATGTAGGAATTCTTAGCCTGTGAAAGAAAAATAGACCTGACTGCCTCTTGTTTCTAAATGATTTTAGAAGGGCTGGGTATCAGTTTATTAAGAGAAATCACTGGTTTACTTCATCAAGATCATTGATGGGCCTGTTTCCCAGTAGGGCTCAGAGACATTTACTACCTCTCTATTCCTTTCATTTTTATTTATATTGAAGCTTTGATCTATTTAGGGAATACAGGAGTAGAAGAAAGACATCTGGTAATGTCATTTTCCAGCAAAGATTGAGAATTTTATACAAGAAATCTTACTAGCCTAGTTTTGAACTGCTTACATCTTTTCACTAAGAGTAGACATTCTCCAAGGGGATAGAGCCAGATGTGAACACTTTGGTCCATATTTTATTCCTTCATGGGATATCCTTTTATCTTTAATCCAGGCCCAATTTAAGAATTTCTTGTATTCAGAGTAAGCCAATAATTTGAGAAAACAAGTCTACAAATCCTCACTGGTGCCCTGCTCAGGTAAGATTATAATTTTTATCTCAAAAAACTAACTCTAAAGTCCTATATTATTTGTTGGGAAGCTATCATTTCTTATTTCTCAGAATTACAATTTCTCAGAAATTGGATTAATGATGAAAATAAACTTCTTTGTGGGGCTGGAAAGGAGGTACTTACGTGGGAAATAGATTAAGACAGAGGAAGAGTATGTGACTGAGAAAGAAAGCATTTTGGGCTTGAAATATGCTCTCTTTTGGTTGTTAGGTTGCATTAGCCTGTAAACCTCATTATTGTATGAGGGATATAGGAAAGATAATTAAAGAAGATTCATTGGTTGTATTTATAAAGAAGATAGGAACATGGGTCCTTATCAAATATTACTCAGAAAATACATCATGAATGTCAAAAGGTTGGCACCTAAGATGAATTAGGCAGAGTCCAAACAGCACATTTTAGCTAGAAAAACTTAGTGGATGTATGCTGGATATGAACATTTTCTTCTTTTAGATTATAGTACTTTCTGTCACGAGCGACATCAGAGCTATCCTCTGCAGAACCATTTGGTAAGTTATCCATGATCACGACTGTGATTTTGTGTGCCACATTCTCAGCCCCACTGCATATTCCAGGCACTGCTGTGGTCACCAGGTCCAAGTAGATTCTGATTGGTTCCATGTAGAAGCAACCCTGATGGTGTCTTGCATTGCACCCATGCTCCATACTTCTTGCTTCCTCCCCTGTAAGATCTTTTGATACTAAGGGGAGAACATCTGCTCAGCATTCACACATGTGGAACATGGAATGTGGTTGACTTAATGCCTATAGGGTTCGATGAATAGTGGAGGGCAGAAACCCATGGATAAAAGCTTCCCTCCTTTGTACCTCAGCTGGACAGACTGGAATATATTTCATAAATGTTCTCAGAAGTTACCAGAGAATTGAGCATCAGTTACTTGTGGTAACTCAATAACACATTTTGCATTTGCTTTCTCTGGATTCTGAGGGTGTTAGCCTATAATCCCTGGGTGCTATGACAGAAACCAGTATAGAATGGAAAGATGAGAAGACAGAGTAGTCATTAAGTGAAAGATAGAGCTAGAGGGGTGGGCAGAAACGCTGCCCATCTGTGCTCTTGTTTACAGAGATATTTTATTTCTAGTGCCACCTCGTAAGTTCTCTGAATGCAGGGACTGCATTTTACACCTATTTTAACTTTATAGTACCTCGCGGAGTCTTGGGCAGGAGGAAGTTTATCTAAATCAATCAAAATCAGAGGTTGGTTGTCAGTCTACATTATGACGGAATCTACTCATTTGATGGACACCAAGAAAAGAGCTTGGGAATGTCAATATAAGTCGTTTAGTTCAATTTTTAAAATTTGGAAAAATGGGACTCATATTACAAATATTGTCCAGATAATTGTTTTTAATGAACACTTGAAGAAGTTCTCTTTAAAATTCAGCTATAATATAACAGTAAATTAGTTATGAAGAATTAAATACATTGTAAAAAAACTGCATCTTTTTTTTCAAAGCAGCTAAACTAGTAGACCAATTCAGTCATCCATTCAATCTACTTTCATTTCATAAGGCATATGAATGCGTTGAAGTGCTTTGATGGACCAGAATGCCCAAAGTGTAGGGTGTTCTCACTAGGTTTTGGATGAAAAGCTGACAGGTGGCTCATGAAATATCTGGGGGCACCAGGACCCCCTTTCCATCTTGAAGATTTAACATCCCTTACTTTTATGTTTCATATTGATACTTACTGGCCTTTATTGAATGAAACTTTTTTTTTTTGTATCAAAACCAATAGACTATTACAGTGTATTCTGGTCTGTTTTTATGCAGCCACACTAAGTTTGTAATCAAAGTTAAGCGATGGGTCTTACTTTCCTACGTGGAACTAACCAAATGGATATTTTTAGATTTTTTTTAATCCCTATTTTTATTCCTTTTGATTATGTTATAGAATTGTTTAATGTAGAGTTGAGACTTCTTCTTTTATTTTTTTATTTTTTTAATGAAATTTATTGTCAAATTAGTTTCTATACAACACCCAGTGCTCCTCCCAACAGGTGCCTTCCTCAATGCCCATCATCCACCCTTCCCTCCCTCCTACCCCCCATCAACCCTCAGTTTATTCTCAGTTTTTAAGAGTCTCTTATGGTCTGCCTCCTTCCCTCTCTGTAACTTTTTTTTTTCCCCTTCTCCTCCCCCCTGGTCTTCGTTGAGTTTCTCAGGATCCACATATAAGTGAAAACATATGGTATCTGTCTTTCTCTGCCTGACTTATTTCACCTAGCATAACACTCTCCAGTTCCATCCATGTTGCTACAAAAGGCCAGATTTCATTCTTTCTCATTGCCAAGTAGTATTCCATTGTATATATAAACCACATCTTCTTTATCCATTCGTCAGTTGATGGACATTTAGGCTCTTCCCATAATTTGGCTATTGTTGAAAGTGCTGCTATAAACATCGGGGTACAAGTGCCCCTGTGCATCAGCACTCCTGTATCCCTTGGGTAAATTCCTAGCCGTTCTATTGCTGGGTCATAGGGTAGATCTGTTTTTAATTTTCTGAGGAACCTCCACACTGTTTTCCAGAGCAGCTGAACCAGTTTGCATTCCCACCAACAGTGCAAGAGGGTTCCCGTTTCTCCACATCCTCTCTAGCATCTATAGTCCCCTGAGTTGTTCATTTTAGCCACTCTGACTGGCATGAGGTGGTATCTGAGTGTGGTTTTGATTTGTATTTCCCTGATGAGGAGTGACATTGAGCATTTTTTCATGTGCCTGTTGGCCATCTGGATGTCTTCTTTAGAGAAGTGTCTATTCATGTCTTCTGCCCATTTCTTCACTGGATTATTTGTTTTTCAGGTGTGGAGTTTGGTGAGTTCTTTATAGATTTTGGATACTAGTCCTTTGTCTGATATGTCATTTGCAAATATCTTTTCCTATTCCATCAATTTCCTTTTAGTTTTGTTGATTGTTTCCTTTGCAGTGCAGAAGCTTTTTATCTTCGTGAGGTCCCAATAGTTAATTTTTTTAATTCCCTTGCCTTTGGAGATGTGTCAAGTAAGAAATTGCTGCTGCTGAGGTCAGAGGTTTTATCCTGCTTTCTCCTCTAGGGTTTTGATGGTTTCCTGTCTCTCATTCAGGTCCTTTATCCATTTTGAGTTTATTTTTGTGAATGGTGTAAGAAAGTGATCTAGTTTCATTCTTCTGAATATTGCTGTCCAGTTCTCCCAGCATCATTTGTTAAAGAGACTGTCTTTTTTCCATTGGATATTCTTTCCAGCTTTGTGAAAGATTAGTTGGCCATACATTTGTGGGTCCAATTCTGGAGTCTCTATTCCATTGGTCTATGTGTCTGTTTTTGTGCCAATACCATGCTGTCTTGGTGATTACAACTTTGTAGTAGAAGCTAAAGTCTGGGATTGTGATGCCTCCCACTTTGGTTTTCTTCTTCAATATTACTTTGGTTGTTTGGGATCTTTTGTGGTTCCATACAAATTTTAGGATTGCTTGTTCTAGGTTTGAGAAGAATGCTGTGCAATTTTGATTGGGATTGCATTGAATGTGTAGATTGCTTTGGGTAGTATTGACATTTTAACAATATTTATTCTTCCAACTCATGGGCACGGAATGTTTTTCCATTTCTTTGTATCTTCTTCAATTTCCTTCATAAGCTTTCTATAGTTTTCAGCATACAAGTCTTTTACATCTTTGGTTAGGTCTATTCCTAGGTATTTTAGGATTCTTGGTGCAATTGTGAATGGGATCAGTTTCTTTATTTGTCTTTCTGTTGCTTCATTATCAGTGTATAAGAATGCAGCTGATTTCTGTACATTGATTTTGTATCCTGTGACTTTGCTGAACTCATGTATCAGTTCTAGCAGACTTCTGGTGGAGTCTGTCGGGTTTTCCACATATGGTATCATGTCATCTGCAAAAAGTGAAAGCTGGACTTCATCTTTGCCAATTTTGATGCCTGTGATTTCCTTTTGTTGTCTGATTGCTGATGCTAGCACTTCCAACACTATGTTAAACAACAGCGGTGAGAGTGGACATCCCTGTCATGTTCCTGATCTCAGGGGGAAAGCTCTCAGTTTTTCCCCACTGAGGACGATATTAGCTGTGGGCTTTTCATAAATGGCTTTTATGATGTTTAAGTATGTTCCTTCTATCCTGACTTTCTTGAGGGCTTTTATTAAGAAAGGATGCTGAATTTTGTCAAATGCTTTTTCTGCATCGATTGACAGGATCATATGGTTCTTATCTTTTCTTTTATTAATGTGATGTATCACATTGATTGATTTGCGAATGTTGAACCAGCCCTGCAGCCCAGGAATGAATCCCACTTGATCATGGTGAATAATTCTTTTTATATGCTGTTGAATTCGATTTGCTAGTATCTTGTTGAGAATTTTTGCATCCATATTCATTGGGGATATTGGCCTGTAGTTCTTATTTTTTTTTTTTTTGCTGGGTCTCTGGTTTGGGAATCAAACTAATGCTGGCTTCATAGAATGAGTCTGGAAGTTTTCCTTCCCTTTCTATTTTTTGGAACAGCTTGAGAAGGATAGGTATTATCTCTACTTTAAATGTCTGGTAGAATTCCCCAGGGAAGCTATCTGGTCCTGGACTCTTATTTGTTGGGAGATTTTTGATAACTGGTTGAATTTCTTTGCTGGTTATGGGTCTGTTCAACTTTTCTATTTCTTCCTGTTTGAGTTTTGGAAGTGTGTGGGTGCTTAGAAATTTGTCCATTTCTTCCAGGTTGTCCAGTTGGTTGGCATAAAATTTTTCATAGTATTCCCTGATAATTGCTTGTATATCTGAGGGATTGGTTGTAATAACTCCATTTTAATTCATGATTTTATCTATATGGGTCCTCTCCCTTTTCTTTTTGAGAAGCCTGGCTAGAGGTTTATCAATTTTGTTTATTTTTTCAAAGAAACAACTCTTGGTTTCATTGGTCTTCTCTACAGTTTTTTTTTTTTTTTAGATTCTATATTGTTTAGTTCCGCTCTGATCTTTATTATTTCTCTTCTTCTGCTGGGTTTGGGGTGTCTTTGCTGTTCTGCTCCTATTTCCTTTAGGTGTGCTGTTAGATTTTGTATTTGGTATTTTTCTTGTTTCTTGAGATAGGCCTGAATTGCAATGTATTTTCCTCTCAGGACTGCCTTCGCTGCATCCCATAGCATTTGGATTGTTGTATTTTCATTTTCATTTGTTTCCATATGTTTTTAAATTTCTTCTCCAGTTGCCTGGTTGACCCATTCATTCTTTAGTTGGATATTCTTTAGCCTCCATGCTTTTGGAGGTTTTCCAGACTTTTTCCTGTGGTTGATTTCAAGTTTCATAGCATTGTAGTCTGAAAGTGTGCATGGTATGATCTCAATTCTTTTATACTTATGAAGAGCTGTTTTGTGACCCAGTATGTGATCTATCTTGGAGAATGTTCCATGTGCCCTCGAGAAGAAAGTATATTCTGTTGCTTTGGGACACAGAGTTCTAAATATATCTGTCAAGTCGATCTGATCCAGTATATCACTCAGGGCCCTTTTTTCTTTATTTATTCTCTGTCTAGATGTTCTATCCATTGCTATAAGTGGAGTATTAAAGTCTGCAATTACCACATTCTTATCAATAAGGTTGCTTATGTTTGTGAGTAATTGTTTTATATATTTGGGGGTTCTCGAATTCTGCGCATAGACATTTATAATTGTTAGCTCTTCCTGATTAGAAGACCCTGTAGTTATTATATAATTCCCTTCTTCATCTCTTGTTACAGCCTTTAATTTAAAGTCTAATGTGTCTGATATAAGTATGGCTACTCCAGCTTTCTTTTGACTTCCAGTAGCATGATAGATAGTTCTCCATCCCCTCACTTTCAATCTGAAGGTGTCCTCAGGTCTAAAATGAGTCTCTTGCAGACAGCAAATAGATGGGTCTTGTTTTTTTATCCATTCTGATACTCTGTGTCTTTCGGTTGGAGCATTTAGTCCATTTACATTCAGTGTTATTATTGAAAGATATGTGTTTAGAGTCATTGTGATGTCTGTAAGTTTCATGCTTGTAGTGGTGTCTCTGGTACTTTGTGGTCCTTGCAACATTTCACTCACAGAGTCCCTGTTAGATCTCTTGTAGGGCTGGTTTAGTGGTGATGAATTCCTTCAGTTTTTGTTTGTTTGGGAAGACCTTTATCTCTCCTTCTATTCTGAATGACAGACTTGCTGGGTAAAGGATTCTTGGCTGCGTATTTTTTCTGTTCATCACGTTGAAGACTTCCTGCTATTCCTTTCTGGCCTGCCAAGTTTCAGTAGCTAGGTCTGCCACTAGTTTTATGGGTCTTCCTTTGTAGGTTAGAGCCTGTTTATCCCTAGATGCTTTCAGAATTTCCTCTTTATCCTTGTATTTTGCCAGTTTCACTATGATATGTCATGCAGAAGATCGATTCAAGTTACGTCTGAAGGTAGTTCTCTGTGCCTCTTGGATTTCAATGCCTTTTTCCTTCCCCAGATCAGGGAAGTTCTCAGCTATGATTCATTCAAGTACACCTTCAGCCCCTTTCTCTCCCTCTTCCTCTTCTGGAATTCCTATTATACGGATATTGTTCGCTTGATTGTATCACTTAGTTCTCTAATTGTCCCCTCATACTCCTGGATTTTTTTTATCTCTCTTTTTCTCAGCTTCCTCTTTTTCTATAATTTTATCTTTTAATTCACCTATTCTCTCCTCTGCCTCTTCAATCCGTGCTGTGACTGCCTCCATTTTATTTTGCACCTCATTTATAGCATTTTTTAATTCATCATGACTATTTTTTAGTCCCTTGATCTCTGTAGCAATAGATTCTCTTTTGTCCTCTATGCTTTTTTCAAGCCCAGTGATTAATCTTATGACTATTCTAAATTCTTGTTCCATTATATTGCTTAAATTGGTTTTGATCAATTTGTTAGTTGTCGCTACTTCCTGGAATTTCTTTTGAGGAGAATTCTTCTGTTTTGTCATTTTGGCTAGTTTTCTGTCCCTTATGCATTTTAAAAGCTTGTTGTGTGCTCTGCACCTATGAGCACTGCTATGTTAAAGGAAGATTATACACTGTCCAGGGCCTGCCCCTTCAGGAGGTGTTTTTTGGGGGATTGTTACTTGCTCTCTGTTGTGACTTTGTTTATTTTTATTACCCTACTTGTAGTAATATTTTGGACCTCCACTGATGTGCTTTGATTTGTGCCTTGGAGTAGCCAGCAGAAGTAGGGAGACTGAGGATTTTTGAAGAATAAATTGTCTTCAGGAATTTTGCTCTACTTTCAAGGGAGCAAAGTCTCCTCTGGGCCAAAAACATGCTCCCAAGGTCGTGCCAGTCCCGCTGCTACTCCCCCCCCCCCCCCCCCCCCCCCCCCGCCCCAGCTTGGGTTCCGCCTGTGCTGCAGGGCCACCGGGCTGGGTGGGTTGGGTCAAGTTGAGACTTCTTGAATGGAGATCATTTGCAAACTGTGACTGTCTTCTACAAAATACTGTCTGTGGTTGTAATAGGGATGGGTTTTAGACTCCTGAATGCTTTTCCTCTCCGTATTCCTTAAAGTTAGGCATAGGAAATGTGCTTTCTGAGATGAATGTGGCCTGGAACACAGTTCCCCTTTGCTTAACTTTTTCTTTCTCTCCAGTTTCTTCTTGCCTCCCTCCATTAAGAATTTTTCCTCAATTGCTAAAGCAGACCTTAAAAACTTTCCACTTACTGCTGAGAGTTTGCTCTATTATTATTTCAAATCCATTACATGTTTCAGATTATACTCCTTCCAAGTCTGCACTTAGTATATTTTCACCTAGGTGAACTGAATGAAGTAAAATAAAGCATGAGAAAGTTAGTTGAAAGAAAAATCAATATGTAAATACATATAGTAGTTTTAATGGCAATGATAATCACTTATAGATGATGAGTTTTAATATATATTTGAAATCACTTACTCTTTGATTTTCAGTGGGCCTACCCTTCAGGTAGTATTTTTGGTATTTACATTCTGAAGTCTCAAATGTTTCAGTGTTAATAGAAAGAGTAAAAATAATGGTTATTATTATCATCATGATAGCTTAATGAATATCCGCAGGATGCACAATAGAGTCCTTTACAATTACAAAGGTGGTAATTTGAAGCCAGAAATTCCAGTGTTGACAGTTCTGTCTCTTTAACAACACACAGAACTTGTATAACAGTTGTTTATTTGTCCTCTTTTGAACTGGAAGGTTTAGAGATGATGACATAAATATCCCTGCTCTTGTCTTACTTTGAAGACTTTAATAGAATATAAAAAACAGCTGATATGAGGAAATGGGGAATCAAAGGGAAGCCAAGGAGGCAACAGAAGTGAAAGAAACCAGTTCTTTAACCACATATGGGTGACTTCCTGGTGATTCCCAGCAGGGTTTCCAGGGCAAATAGACCCCACCTGTCTCTCATGTCAGAAAAGTGGAGAGTTATCCTTGGATTTCTGTGTAACTCATAGAGATATGGAGGGTGATGGCAGGAAGAATGTAGAGTTTGGAGTCAAATGCCCTAATGCCCTCTTGGTAGGTCACTTCAGCCACTGTTAACATCCTCAGCATGTGTACCTACTTGACCTTCTTCTGTGTTTACCTTGCAAATGTAGGCCAATCCAAACACCAATGTTTCTTATTACTGTGACTCTCATGGCAGCTGCAGGGAAGAAGCCCAGTACACCGCACTGTTACAGAGGCTGCTATTTTCTCTCCTCTGCTCCTTGACTTCAGCAGGGCTCCCAGAATCACTTGAAAATTCCCCTTCCAGCGTTAGTGATTTCCTGCTCCCATTACCCACAGTGGGTTGCTAAGTTAAATATTCACTACTCCTCTGAATTTCCCGTTAGTGCTACTTCACTTTCGGTAGATGATCTTACCTCTTATTGCATAGATAGCATGGAGTTCTCAGACAGTGGCTCTTTTGCCTTCGGTGTAAGCTGAGAAGTTATATCTGAACCACCTTGTCTCCTTCCATTCTGCCCTGGAGCAAGAGGGAGGTTAAGCCCTCTGTGCTCTTTATATGGTCTCTTTTTTTTTTTCTCCCAGAATCATTCTCCTCATCCCTCTCTTCCACATTTCTACCCTCTTCTTCAGTAGACATCTCCTTCATAGCCTAAAACATATTCAAAGGAAGAATTCCTTTACAACTCTATATTCCATGTTAGTTGCTGTCTTATTTCTCTGTCTTTGGTCCTTGCTCAGTTTCTATAAAGCAGAGTTGCTTCTAAGGGTCACAGTCTCAAATGTCTGTTGGAGACCAGAGAGGCAGTAATGACAATGAGCGAAAAGGGTGAATGTAGGGTAATCGTGGGCTCACCTCTGTCTGAAACTGACACTGTTCTGCCCTTTGCTGTTATAGAGGAGTGGAGGTCCAGTTTGGCTAAAACATCTGATTTTTTTCCCCAAGAAAAGCAGGAAATCTGGATTTCCATTTGCAATATTTTGATGTTTAAAACACTGTACAGTCCTAACAAAGTACATGTGTGGGCTGAATTTGGATCATGTACCCCAGTTTTTAACTCTTGGCCTGTCCTGTCTTGATATCTCATTTAATCAACCTACTGCAATACATTTCCTGCCTCTAATATGCCTCATAAATTGCTTTGTACTGGCACTTCTCAAAGGTGTATGTGCCCAAGAATCTTCTGGAGGTTTTGTTAAAATGTAAGAATGAATTCTGATTCAGTAGATCTGGGGTGAGGCCTGAGTTTTGCATTTCCAGCAAGCTCCCACATGATGTTGCTGGTCTGTAGACCAAACTGAATGGCAAGGCTTGAGAGGACCCGCTCATCTTTAGAGACTTGTCACAAGATAAACCATTTAAGCCTCCCCGTCCCCCCACCACCAGTAAAATGGACCCTTTCTTTTTCTGTGGACCTGCTGTATCCTGATGCAATATCTATAAAGATGCCTGTAATTCTTCATTTCATTTACATTTTTATGTGCCTGCCTACTGGTCTGTAAGCTCCTTCATGGCAAGGACCATGTCTTGCCTTTTTGCCTCCAAGCACTACTGCAGTGGTAAGAAGGCAGTTAGTACTAAATAACTTTGTCCATCTGCACTCATTTCACATTAGGTAGTCTCTAGGCATGTGTGTGTGCGTGTATTTCTTCTCATAGGAGTTAGGGTGAAATGTGGAGGGTTCATTATGTTGAAGGATAGAGTCTCTTTTCACAAAAACTTCTGGCTTATAACGGGTTCCCAAAGAAGGATTCAGTGCCATATTTTGATAGATTTTTCTGTTCCATACTCAAATTGGTCTCATAATGTCATCTTTTCAATTTGTGTTGCCAATTTGGGAAAAACACTAAATTCCTTTAGTTTTTATCTTTTGAGTGCTTTTAACACTTCCATTTGCCAATACAAGGGACGTCTGGACGTTTCGTGTTATCTCTTATGGCTTGGTAAATATCATCCAGGGTTTTTCTGCTTTGGAGGCAGCCTGCCAGATATTTGAAGAGATCTAATCATTGTTTAGGGGAAGAAAAGCCGAGAGTGGAGGATAGCAGTGTAGGTAAAGGATGTGAATTTGACTGTATTCACAGGCATTTTTCTTTCACTGACAACAGGCTTCTAAGCGTCGCGTTTCTCGCTCAAGTGGTTTAATACAGTGCGGTGAAGGTCAAACAATGGGGTTCTTCAACCTTGCCTCACTCTGACTTATCACACCTGTCAATCAATCAATCAGTCAATCATCAAGTATTTATAAATAGCCTAGCGTGTGTCCAATACTGTGACAAATACCAAAAATGGTACGATATGTCTTTACACGACTTCTGCCCATGAAGCGTAGATACAATATCTTAAAGAAATCAGCACCTATCTAAGGAAGGGGGATTAATATTTGTTGAGGATTTACCATTTGCTATTCAAGGGGTTAGACTTTATATTATTTAATGTAGATTTTATATTATTTCATTCCTACTCAAAAACATTGGCACATAGGTGTCTCTAGCCTTATTCTGTAGCTGAAGAAATTGAAACTCAAAGAAGTTAAATAACTTGTCCAAGATGCCAGAATTTCAACAGTTCTGTTTCCAGAATCCAGAGACTTTCAATCGCAATCCCCGGCCAAGATCCTAATAAAATTTGACAGGGGAAATTCAGTAAAGTCTTCCCTGCCTTTTAGCTCCTTTCCATGTCTGGTTTCTAGAGGAATCTGGGTTTCAAGGGAACTAGGTTTCTGCTGTTTAGAGAATCTTAAATAACTCACTCTGGTGGAGCTAGAAATACAAAAAAATTGTTAAAAGTAAAATGGAGCTGCGAGATTTTGATTTTTGAAGATTGCATAGTATTCTAGCCTAGTGCTTCATTTGTGTCTGTGTGAGAATTACCTAAAGGGCTTTATTAGAATACAGTTTCCTTGGCTCCACCCCCAAAGGTTATGAATTAATAGGTCTGAGCTGGGGACCTCAGATGTGCATTTGTAACAAGCCCCTGAATGATTCTGTTCTTGCCATCTGTGGACCTCAATTTGAATAGCACCTTTAAAAAAAATTTTTTTAAATGTTTATTTATTTTTGAGAGAGAGAGAGAGAGAGAGAGAGAGAGAAAATGCACAGAGGGGAGGGGCAGAGACAGAGGATCTGAAGCAGTCTCTGCACTGTTAGTGCAGAGCTGGATGTCCGGCTTGAACCCACCAACAGCGAGATCATGACCTGAGCCAAAGTCTGATGCTCAACTGACTGAGTCACCCATGTACCCCTGAATAGCGCTGGTTTTTACAATGAACGTTCACCTATGTATTTAATCAGTTCACAAATATTTCTGTCTTGAATTTTTACTACGTGCCAGATATTGTGCCAGCAAGTGGGCTAAAGTGCCTGCTCTGGACAATCACTCATTGTTGGTAATGTCTAATTACCCAGGAATCTAATAATAATATAGTTGATACTTTCAGAGATCATACATCGGCATTTATATCTATGCTTGAATTTTTTTCACCTGTGTGTAAGCTTCTAGATGTGAAATTACTTTATCATTGGATAAAACACTTTTAAGAATTTTGATATAGAGTTACCAAATTATTTTTCAGAACAGTTTTGCTGATTTATTACCCAACAGCAATGGATGAGAATGCCCGTTTTAATAAATTTGCTTTACTGAAGGTATTATGACTTCTGTTTAGGTGTTTGTCTCTTCCTTACTGAGATGTAAGAGTTCTTATCTATCAAGGATATGGCCTTTTAAAAAAGTCTAATTTTTGAAAACTATATCTAACTTGGTGCTAAATGACCTTGAAAAAAACATTGCTTTGTGACTTCCTGGATCACAAAATAAAGAGAGTCTTGGCAGGAATAATTTGCCTTCTTTGATAAATAAGACACTAAGTGATTTCTAAAACATGAATTCCTTGAGAGTGGATTAACAAATAGTAGATAGTCTTCAATGGTGATTCTGCTATTTAGGTAGCTTCTTATGTATCTGCAGTGCTTTTGAATGGAAGATGTAAGACACCTTTTACACGGGGCAGAATGGAATATCAATAGGACCTCACTGACAAATCTAAACACGAGAAGGGTTCTTTTCTGCTTATATTCAGTAATGCAAGCAAACTGAAAGAGACAGCAAGCAATGACACTAATATATCATTGAGCTGTTTTGTATTCATAACTTTTCAGTGATAGCACCTTTCTTTAATGCAGTATTGATTCAGCCAAGAAATGTTACTCTATTACTTTCTTGAACCGTTGAATTAGGTTAAAGGACACTGTTATGGTTTTCAACTGGAGGTGGAGAATTTTTATAAACTAGTATCCCTTAAAATTTTCCAAAGGTCACTGGCAAGAAAGTTGACTATTAGTTTTATGACAAATTGGGGAGATGGGTTAGTTATAAGGTACACAGTATTTTAGGCAGCAACATAATGGTGAGGGGGAGAAATGCTTGGGAAGCAGAGAGCCTGCTGGAAACTCCGAAATTAAAGAAAAAAAAGCATACGTCAATTCTGTTCATTCAGAACTTTGACTCATTTTCTAATAGTCATGACAAACATCAGTTGAAGGTAGACCACAGAACTCAACACTCAATACTTCTGTACAGTGCTAGAGGGAGGGAATTATGACTTCTCCTTTTACCACTAACCTTACTTTTTTCTGAAAGTGTCAGGGATGAAAGAGAAGTCTACGCTAATATGATAGCGGATGCTTGGATGAAAATTGTGCTGATTTGGATAAATGCAAATACATAAAATGATAGTAAATATTTATACAGAGATTTTAGGAAAATAGTCTCTCCTGTAATAAGATTTGACCACTAGTGTGTGTGTATATATATATATATATATATATATATAGTCAATGTAGTTTTATAAATGTAATTTCTTGATGGCTAAGCTATACTTTTGGATACTTAACTTCCCTTTGCTGACCACCAAAATTATGGAACTGTTTGTAGACCAAACCGTATCCTTTCTAGGGGAGGCCTCCTCCTCAACCCAAAGATTGTTTGCATTTATTTACTCTTTAAAAACTAAGAATTACTTCTGGGGTACCTGGGTGGCTCAGTCGGTTGTGTCCGACTTTGGCTCAGGTCATGATCTCACCTCGAACCCAGTATTCTCTGTGGGCTGAAAACTATATTCTCTTTCCTCTCACTTTCTCTAGTATTACTTTGTCTCCTATATTGACAGGACAATAGAGTATAAATATATTTCTGGAGTAATTTTCTGCAAATGGGGATGGGATGGTCATGAATAGGAAGGCTTCTATGTGTCTATGTTTTCTGACCCTTCAGAAAGATGTTTCTTCTCAAGCTTATTAATTTTGAGAGAAAGAGAAAGGGAGAGAGAGAGAGAGAGAGAGAGAGCGAGCAGGGGAGGGGCAGAGAGAGAGGGAGAGAGAATACCAAGCAGGCTCTATTCTGGCAGTGTGGCTCCCGCTGGGAGGCTTGATCCCACAAACTGCGAGATCATGACCTGAGCCAAAACCAAGAGTCAGATGCTTAACCAACTGAGCCACCCAGGTACCCAGGAAGATGTTTTTCTTTTTTGCCAAAAACATGTCTTGTTGATGTTTTCATTTACAGTATCATTCCTCTGTGTTAAATCTTGAAATCACATAACCCAGTGTGAAAGTATTCATCAAAATGTTATTACACATTTTCACTTTAGTGAAAATCCATTCTCAGGGCTCTGGAAGTTTGAGAAGAGACTTCAAGACACCATGATGTGGGGTGAGGACGAAGGGGCTGAGGTGAGGGTGTTAATGGTGGAGAGTATTGGGAAGAAAGAGAAATTTCACATACTTTAATTCTGACTAAGATAATTCCTGGAGGGAATGGCACAGATTACTAGAAATATCCAAGGCGATTGGTTAACACTCTTGACATTCACTCCTTGCTCCACTGTAGATGAGGCTTGAGACATGTCACTGAATCTCTAAGTCTGCTCATTGACAAATTGAGTAATTTGTACATGACTAGCCCTCCTTCATGCCTCAGGTGCCCTTTTTCTATTTACATGCAATTTCCAAATGGAGTGTTCTAGAACTGGTTCAACTATGGCATTTTTCCTCATTAAAACCTTAGTAGGTTTCTTTTACCTAGAGATCGTAGTACAGACATTTTATTTTATTTTATTTTATTTTATTTTATTTTATTTTATTTTATTTTTGAGAGAGAGAGAGACAGACAGACAGACAGAATGGGGGAGGGGCAGAGAAAGATGGAGACACAGAATCTGAAGCAGGTTCCAGGCTCTGAGCTGTCAGCACAGAACCCGACATGGGGCTCGAACTCATAAGCCATGAGCTCATGACCTGAGCCGAAGTCGGATGCTTAACTGACTGAGCCACCCAGGCACCCGAGTCCAGACATTTTAAAGAAACATTTAGAGACCTCTCACTCGCAGCTGAGGCTTTTGCCAACTCTGCCTGTTCGCCTTTCCAAGCAAATTTCCCACTACTTACACGGACACTTGAATTCCCAGCCCTAGTTAAATGGATGCACTCTATGTCTCATCAATAAGCCTTTTTTTTCTAACTTTCACATCGTTCTCCCTATAGTACCATGACTCACAATGCCTCCTTCCTATCTACCACATGTTTACCTAGCCTTCAGGGTCCCATCACTTCCCCCTCTTATCTGAATACTTCGACTCAAGACAGCCTTCTTCCACTTCAACTCTGACTGTATTCCAACATCACAATTTGACACCCTGCCTTATTGCCGTATGTGGAAAGTTGTTTTGTGGTGGATAGGTCTCAAAACATCGTCTAGGCTCTGGGTTCCTCAGGACAAGGGAGGCATTTTATATTTCAGTATAATTCCTTCTTATCTAGTAATTGGTATATGATAACACTGTGGGGCTCTAATATTATGAGGATGCTATTTTTGAAAATATGAAACCAACATATATTTTACACTTTCCAAATTGTGGTAGAAAGGAAGTTTCCATACAAATAAGGAATATCCATATGGCTTCTGAGGATGAGGCTAAAGTGGAGAGAGTAGACCCAGAGTGAACCAGACTCTGGTAAGGATGCTAATAGGAGGAAAGAGTGAGGTCATCTCCTTCCTTTTGAGATTCCATATTCTTGGAACAATGTGATCCACCAAGGCTAATTCTCTCTGGGATCTGGGGGTACAAAAAGAATGTCAACATGCTAATAATTTCTCTTACATTGTCACTTTACCTTCATCCAATAACTATTGATGTGTAGTAGTATCATTATCATTCTTTGGCAAAGCTTTCCTAACCTCTATAGTGCTCCTCTTTTTAGTTCACAAGTTATTTAGAAGTGCATTTAGAATGTCCCAAGTTTTAATTTTAACCATCTTTTCATTTTTAATTTCTGATTTAATCATGATGAGTTATATGTTTTAAGTGATAGCATTTTTTCTGAAAATATTTTAAGAATTCCTTTGGGACCTAGGAAATGGATAATCCTGTAATTGCTCCATGTGTACTTGAAAAGCGTATATTTTCTTGGTGTATATGTGTATAGAAAAAAATAAACAAACACGTACATACTCTTAGCTCCAAGCCTGAACTTGGTGATTCTGTTGTTCAATTTTCTATATGCATGTCATTTTTTAAAAAGTTTGAACTATCAGTGTTTGATTGACCTGTGCTAAAATCTCCCAAATGATTTGGACATGTTATCCTTGCAATTATGCCATTTAAAAAAAAAGTATATTTCAAACTGTGATGTTAGGTGTATTAGGTATATTAGATATTAAGTACTTTCTTGCTGGATTATTTTTGTTGTTATTATGTAATATTCTCCTATATCCCTATCAATGATTTTTCCATAAATTCTATTTTGTCTTCTAGTACTGTTGTCACGACAGCTTCCTTATGGTTATTTGCAAGATATATTTTTCCATTCTTTATTTCCAAATGGTATGTGTTTTTTCAGCATACTTCTTAAAAGCAGCATAGAGCTGGGTTAAAAATAATTCAACCTAATAATATTTGCACTTTCATAGATGTATTATTAGCTTTACATATATATATATATATAAACATATATATATATAATTTATTTCTATATTTTAAAGTTTATTTATTTTAAGAGAGTGAGTGGGGGTGGGGCAGAGAGAGAGAGAGAGAGAGAGAGAGAGAGAGAATCCCAAACAAGCTCCATACTGTCAGGACGAAGCCTGATGGGAGGCTTCAACTCACAAACTGTGAGATCATGACCTGAGTCAAAATCAAGAGTGGGGATGCTTAACCAACTGAGCCACCCAGGCACCCTAATATATTTATTTTAGTAATTGGTCTTTTGGAACTTTTTTGCTTTCTACTTAAGTTCTTTTTCTTTTTAAAACTTTATTTATTTATTTTAATTCTAGTATAGTTAATATTCACTGTTATCTTAGTTTCTGGTGTACAATATAGCGATTCAACAATTCTATACATTACTCAGTGATCATCATGATAAGTATATTCTTAATCCCCTTCACCCATTTCACCTATTCCCCCCACCTACTGCCCCTTGGTAACCATCAGCTTGTTTTCTATAGTTAAGAGTCTGTTTCTTGGTTTGTCTCTTTTTTCCTTTGTTTGTTTTATTAAATTCCACATATGTGTGAAATAATATGGCATTTGTCTTTCAATGACCGACTTATTTAATCAGCATTATGTTCTCCAGACCCACCCATGTCATTGCAAATGACAAGATTTCATTCTTTTTTATGGCTGAATAATATTCCATTGTGTAATTATACCATACCTTCTTTATCCATTCATCTATCTATGGACACTAGGGCTGCTTTCATAATTTGACTGTTATAAATAATAACTGCAGTAAACATAGGGGTGCATATGTCTTTTCAAATTAGTGTTTTCATATTCTTTGGGTGGATATCCAGTGGTGGAATTCCTGAGTCGTATAGTAATTCTGTTTTTAATTTTTTGAGGAATCTTCATACTGTTTTTCACAGTAGCTGCACCAGTTTGCATTGCCACCAACAGTGCACAAGTGTTCCTTTTTTCTCCACATCCTCACCAACACTTGTTGTTTCTTGTGTTTTTTTATTATAGCCACATACATGTGTGAGGTGATATAAGTTCTGATATGCATTTCTTTGATGATGAGTGATACTGAGCTTTTTTTCATATATTTGTTGGCTATCTGAATATCTTCCTTGGAGAAATGTCTGTTCATATATTCTGCCCATTTTTTTTCCAAAAACTTTTAATATTTATTTATTTTTGAAAGAGAGAGAGAGACAGAGCACAATCAGGAGAGGGGCAGAGAGAGAGGGAGATGCAGAAACCAAAGCAGGCTCCAGGCTCTGAAGTGCCCCCACAGAGCCTGATGCAGGGCTCAAACCCACAAACTGTGAGATCATGACCTGAGCCAAGGTCAGATTCTCAACGAACTGAGCCACCCAGGTGCCCCAGTTCTGCCCATGTTTTAATTGTATTATTTGGTTTTTGGGTGTTGAATTATATAGGTTCTTTACATGTTTTGTATACTAACTCTTTATCAGATATGTCATTGCAAATATTTTCTCCCATTCAGTAGCTTTTGTTTTAGTTTTGTTGGTTGTTTTCTTTACTGTGCAAAAGCTTTTTACTTTGATGGAGTCCCAATAGTTTATTTTTGTTTTTGTTTCCCTTGCCTCAGGAGACGTATCTAGAAAAGTGTTGCTACACCCAATGTTAGTGAAATTACTGCCTGTGCTCTCTTCTAGGATTTTTATGGTTTCAAGTCTCACATTTAAGTCTTTAACCTATTTTGAGTTTATTTTTGTGTATGTTGTAAAAAAGTAGTCCAGTTTTATTCTTTCACATGTATCTGTCCAGCTTTCCCAGAACCATTTGTTGAAGAGAAGTTTTCCCCACTGCATAGTCTTGCTTCTTTTGTTGTAGATTAATTGACCATATAATCATGGGTTTATTTTTGGGTTCTCTATTCTGTTCCATTGATCAATGTGTGTATTTTCGTACCAGTACCATACTATTTTGATTACTACAGCTTTGTAGTATATCTTGAAATTGGAATGTGATACCTCCAGTTTTTGTTTTTCTTTTTCAAGATTGCTTTGGCTATTTGGGATCTTTTGTGTTTTCATACAAATTTTAGGATTATTCTTTGCGAAAAATGCTGGATTTTTTAATAGGGATTGCATTAAATCTGAAGATTGCTTTGAGTAGTATGGACATTTCAACAGGATTTGTTCTTCCACTCCGTGAGTATGGAATATCTGTCCATTTATTTGTGTCATCTTCAATTTCTTTTATCAGTGTTTTATAGTTTTCAGAGTACAGGTCATTCATCTTCTTGGTTAAGTTCATTCCTAGGTATTTTATTATTTTTGTGTAATTGTAAGTGAGATTGTTTCCTTAATTTCTCTTTCTATGTTATTATTAGTGTATAGAGATTCAGAGGATTTCTGTATATTGATTATGTATCCTGTGATGCTTACTGAGTTCATTTATTAGTTCTAATAGTTTTCCTATATATAGTATCATGTCATCTGCAAATAGTGACAGTTTTACTTCTTCCTTACTAATTTGGATGCCTTTTATTTCTTTTTGTTGTCTGATTGCTGTGGCTAGGAGTTCCAGTACTATGTTGAATAAAAGTGGTGAGAGTGGATATTCTTATCTTGTTCCTGATCTTAAAGGAAGATCTCAGTTTCTCGCCATTGAATATGATGTTAGTTGTGGATTTTTCATATGTGTTCTTTATTATGTTGAAGTATGTTCCCTTTAAACCTACTTTGCAGAGGATTTTAAGCATGAATAATGTTGTACTTTGTCAAATGCTTTTTTTTGCACGTATTGCAATGATTATCTGGTTTTTATCCTTTCTCTTGTTGATGTATCACATTGATTGCTCTATGAATATTGAAACACCCTTGCATCCTAAGAATAAATCCCATTTGGTTGTATTGAATGATTTTTTAAATGTATTATTGGATTTGGTTTGCTGATATTTTCTTGAGGATTTTTGCATCTGTGTTTATCACCGATATTGGTCTGTGGTTCTCTCTCTTTGTAGTGTCTTTATGTGATTTTGGTATCAGGGTAATGCTGTCCTCATAGAATGAATTTGGAAGCTTTCCTTCCTCTTCTATTTTTTTTTAAGAATAGTTTCAGAAGAATAGATATTAACTCTTCTAAAAAAACTCTTCATTTAAATGTTTGGTAGAATTCACCTGTGAAGCTGTCTGGTCCTGGACTTTTGTTGGGAGTTTTGATTACTAATTAAATTTTGTTGTTGATAATCAGTCTGTTCAAGTTTTCTGTTTCATCCTGTTTTGGGTTTTTTAGGTTATATGTTTCTAGGAATTTATCCTTTTCTTCTAGGTTGTCCAGTTTATTGGTATATAAACTTTCATAATAATCTCTTATAATCCTTTGTATTTCTATAATGTTGGTTGTTATTTCTCCTCTTTCATTTCTGATTTTGTTTATTTGAATCCATCCCCCCCCCTTTTTTAGTCTAGCTAAAGTTTTATCAATTTTGTTGATCTTTTCCAAGAACCAGTTCTTGGTTTCATTGATCTGTTCTATTGCTTTTTTAGTTCCTATTTCATTTATTTTTTCTTTAATCTTTATTATTCTCTTCCTTCTATTGATTTTGGGTTATTTGTTCCTCTTTTTCTAGCTCCTTTACATGTAAGGTTAGGTTGTTTATTTGAGATTTTTCTTGATTCTTGGTATAGGCCTGTATTGCTATAAATTTTCCCCTTAGAACAGCTTTGGTTGGGGTGCCTGAATGGCTCAGTCAGTTAAGTATTTAACTCTCGATTTCAGCTCAGGTCATGATCTCACAGTTAGTGAGATGGAGCCCTGCATCAGGCTCTGTGCTGACAGTGCGGAGCCTGCTTGGGATTCTCTATCTCTCTCTCTCTCTATGCCCTTCCCCCACCTGTGTGCTCACTCTCTCTTTCTCTCTCGCTCTCATAATAAATAAATAAACTTAAAAAAAAAAGAATAGCTTTTGCTGCACCACAAAGATTTTGGACCATTTTGTTTACATTTTCATTTGTCTTCAAGTTTTTTTTAAATTTCCTCTTTGATTCCTTGGTTGACCCATTCGTTGCTTAATAGTATGTTATTTTTTTTTTTAAGTCAATATGTTTTTTGTTTTTTTTTTAATTTAAATTCAAGTTAGTTAACATACAGTGTAGTATAGGTTTCAGGAATAGAACCCAGTGATTCATCACTTCCATATAACACCCAGTGCTCATCCCAGCAAGTACTCTCCTTAATGTCCATCACCCATTTAGTCCATCCCCCCACTCAACTCCCCTCTAGCAACCCTCAGTTTGTTCTCTGTATTTAAGAGTCTATTATGATTTGCCTCCCTCTCCATTTTTTATCTTACTTTTCCTTTCCTTCCCCTCTGTTCATTTGTTTTGTTCCTTAAATTCTATATATGAGTGAAATCATAGGATATTTGTCTTTGTCTGACTTACTTCACTTAGCATAATACACTCTAGTTACATACACATTGTTGCAAGTGGCAAGGTTTTATTCTTTTTGATCGCTGAGTAATATTCCATTATATATGTTCCATTATAACTTCCAATATAATATTCCATTATACACACACACACATACACACACGCTACATCTTCCTTATCCTATTCATCAGTCGATGGATATTTAGGCTCTTTCCAAAATTTGGCTATTGTTGACAGTGCTGCTATAAACATTGGGGTGCATGTGCCCCTTCAAAGCAGCATTTCTCTATCCTTTGGATAAAGGGCAAGTAGTTAGTAGCATGTTATTTAACCTCCATGTATTTATGTTTTTCCATATTTTTTCTTGTGGTTGATTTATAGTTTCATAGTTGGAAAAGATGTATGTTATGACTTCAGTCTTTTTGAATTTGTCGAGGCTTGTTTTGTTGTGTAATGTGTGATCTATTCTAAAGAATACTCCATGTACACTTAAAAAGGATGTGTATTCTATTGTTTCAGGATGGAATGTTCCAAATATATCTGTTAGATCCTTCTGGTCTAATGTGTCATTCAAAGCCACTATTTCCTTGTTGATTCCTTGGATGATTTATCCATTTATGTAAGTGGGGTGTTAAAGCCCCTACTATTATTGTATTACTATTGGTTACTTTCTTTATATTTCTTATTAGTTGCTTTATGTATTTGGGTGCTTCCATGTTGAATGCATACATATTTATAATTGTTATATCTTCTTACTGGATTGTTCCCTTTATGATTATATAATGTCCTTCTTTGTCTCTTGTTATTTAGTTAGTGTTTTATTTAAATTCTATTTTGTCCAGTGTAAGTATTGCCTTTCCAGCTTTCTTTTCGCTCCTATTTGCATGATAAATTCTTTCCCATATCTTCACTTTCAATCTGCATGTGTCTTTAGATCTGAGATGGGACTCTTGTAGGCATGCAGATGAGTTGCTTTTTAATCCACTCTGTCACCCTGTACATTTTGATTGGAATATTTACTCCATTTACATTCGAAGTAATTATTGATAGGTATGTACTTATTGCCATTTAGTTACTTATTTTATGGTTGTTTTTGTAGTTCTTCTCTGTTCTTTTCTTCTCATGCTCTCTTCTCTCACAGTTTGTTGGCTTTCTTTAGTGATATACTTGGATTCTTTCTCTTTATTTTTTGCATATCTATACTCATTTTTGATTTGTGGTTACCATTAGGTTTATATATAACATCTTGTTGCCTTGACCAGCCTCCTGGGCTCTGAATCTAGTAACATCTAATAGTATGGGCTACTTAAATTACTACCGGTGGTCATATCAGAACTTTCACAGATAAGTCACCAAGGCTTTTAGCTTGTTTTTGAACTCAAAGATGGCTTTAAAATTTTCTTTCTAAGATATATTATCTTTTAATGCTATGTACTTGGAGAAAAATATTTGCATCAACATGTGAATGTTCTGTGTCATTTGAGCAGAATCCACTGCTGTCTAATTTGAACATGTTTGGTTGATAGTCTTAACTTTGGTTGGAGAACAGTAAAAAGGCAAAGTAGCAAATCTAAGACACATTAAAAAAGGAGGCCAAATTCATTTCTTAATATCTTCCTCGAAGAACTTGGATGTGATTTGGGGGTCATCCTATTGAAAGGAAAATGTGAATGGCCTGATTTATTAGTGCTTAAGTAGATCATCTTACTGACAGGGACAGTTTTTCTTTCTTGCTTTTTCATCTGAACTTTGTTTCTCCCTACTGCTGCTTTTAGTATTTAAGGATAGATTTGACCATTTTGAATAATCAGTGCTACCATATTAATGGGATTTTCTACTTTGGTTACAATGAAAGCAATCAAGGGTAAGCCTTGAAGATCTACATAATTAATCACTTCTTTATTGTTATCTCTTTTTAAAAGTGTTTTGTAAAATAATCATCTACATTAATGGAACATCTTTCAAAAGGGAGGAAATTAAAGAATATCAATTTATATTCTAATACCAAATATCATGAAACATTTCACTATCTTATTCAGGGAACCATCTGAAACTATTGAAACTCATCTTTCAATTCACACTTTTGGGGATATCATTATCTATAGCTACACAGAATAACAGAAATGTATTCATTCTAACAGCAACGGACTTGCATTTCAGCATCAGCAAATTTGATAGCAATCGAGTGAAGGATTGTAATAAGAACACAGTTTGACCTTGCTTTATGAATTACATGTGCTCTGTATAATGAGGTGTAAAATGAATATTTGTATGTTTAATCATGACGTTAATTTTTATTACAACTTCAGAGCTGTGTGCCTAAAAAATTGGTTCCAATGCTAATAAAACTCCACACGTAAGAATCTGAATAATCAGGTCAAGGGGCAAGATACATCTGTCAAAGTATTGCCTAAGAGCATTTATTTCTCCTTTCAACACCTATAAGAAGCTAGTCAGATGAATAATTAGGCCATACAATCTTTGCACATTTGCTTATTTAAGAAGACACCTCAGTTAATGTCCTTTTCTGTTGGGAGCACTTAGTGGCTAATGGGACTTAGAAGTTTAAGCTTTACCCTGGTAACATTTTTTATTTCAGGCAAATATCTTTGAAAGACTTTTAAACAGGTAAAGCAAAGCAAAAGAGAAGCTGCTAATTCTCAAATGGAAATAATCCTGTTATCATTAAGAGTTTATAACCTCAAAAACTGAAAATCATGTCTAACAAAGACAACTTCTCATAGTTAATTTCAAAAGCTCAGAGAACTCTTGGGGTTGGTGACTGAGGTAGGAAAGACATGTTTGCTGATGGACTCATCTAAAAATAATTCTGTGCTTCCTCTAGGGTATGTGTTTAACTTCTGGTCAGAGACCTTGCAGAGGAGAGAAAGAGAGCAAAGAGATTCTCCTTCTCTAATGTTTTTTAAAAAGTTAGGTACTAGATTAAGCTGAAATATGTAAAGGATCAGGCAAACATTGCCTTTTTCAAGTCACCTTAACTTTCTGTATTTTGTGGCTCTGGTTTATGAGAAGGAATTAGTATAAGGAGGGTCCTGGATAGAGGTTTGAGTTAACTGTCTCAAATCATGAATTGAGGCTATATCTCCATTCATTATCTTATGTTTCATTAATTGCTATAATAGAGAAGGGGCTGTGATTGGTCTTGGTATGATACTAATTGTGCAAGACAAAGTCACTGGTTTCAGGCAAAACAATCTCTTAAACTGGAGTGAGTATGAGGAGGCTGGGAGATGAGTTAGGGGAAGAAGGACCTACTGTGATCTTATAACACAGGAAAAACGTTTTCCCTGGCCCCTATATTTAAGATCAATTATATATGTATACTTGGGATTGGATTTCTTCAGTGTGGGGCCCACCTGTAAGACATTATGGGGATAAGAATTGGAACACGAACATTGCTTATGAAATCATCACTGGTAATAAAGATGTCATTTTGTGCATTGGTCAGTTCACGCTGGTAACTTCCATTTTTTGTGTCCATCTCCATTGACTTGACTATTTCTCTAGTTCTCTGCTCTTCTTCCTTGTGTTTAGCAATCTAGATCTCTGTTTCTCCTCACATTTTTCTGGTACTCAGTTTGATCTTGGACTCAGGTAATTATTTACTCAGTCTTTTCTGGGTTGTATTTGGCACAATCGTGCCTTTATTTTTTTTTTGGCCCTACCTTTCCTGTCCATATTTGGCTTTTGAATCAGTACTGGAAATAGTGACACAATTATGGAAGAAGAAAAATGATATGACATCTTAATGATGTTCTAAGTAATGACTCCATCAGTTACTGTCCTGTAAGTTATCCCATCTGGTTGGAGCCCTTATTTTTTATGGTAAAAATTTTGATGCCCAGCATGAGCAATATCATCTAAGTGGTCCCTTTTTCAGAATTGTCTAATCAAGGCATATACCATTTTTGTTGCTATATGTTACAAATGGAGTTCTTCATTCTGGAGATACTAGAGCAGAAACTGGATTTTCATCAGCGATGCTATGGAGAAGACTTTAACATAAAATAATATTTGGGTTAGATCACCTGTCATCGAGTCATCTCCAAATCATGTTCCTTTTATCTTCAGCTTAGACTGTCACCTTTAAAACTACAGAGATCTCTAACTAATTCAGGTTATGCTTGGTTGGTAGTGTTCTTTGCTGCGATTCCACACCTCCTACCCTAGAAGTTTTCTCTCTTGAGCCACTTAAATCTCTCACTAAGACTGCTATTCTAGTCTCAAGCTGTGTCCTTGCTTGCACTGCTTGCATCCAGGCCCTACATAGAAGGTAGAATGATCATTGAAATAGGTAACTCATCCCTATTCTCCATGTGAGACCTTTAGTGCCTTCCTCTAACACTTGGATTAAAATAGAAACTCTTTTTTTTAATTTTTTAAATTAAATTTATTTTTTTTATTTTACATCCAAGTTAGTTAGCATATAGGGCAACAGTGATTTCAGGAGTAGATTCCTTAGTGCCCCTTATCCATTTAGCCCATCCCCCCCCTCCGACAACCCCTCCAGTAACCCTCTTTTGTTCTCCATATTTAAGTATCTCTTATGTTTTCTCCCCCTCCCTGTTTTTGCTTCTCTTCCCTTATGTTCATCTGTTTTGTATCTTAAAGTTGTCATGAGTGAAGTCATATGATATTTGTCTTTCTCTGACTGACAAATCTTGCTTAGCATAATACCCTCTAGTTCCATCCACATAGTTGTAAATGGCAAGATTTCATTCTTTTTGATTGCCAAGTAATACTCCATTGTATGTATGTATGTATATGTGTGTGTATATATATATATATATATATATATATATATATATATATATACACACACATACATACACCACATCTTTATCCATTCACCCATCGATGGACATTTGGGCTCTTTCCATACTTTGGCTGTTGTTGATAGTGCAGCTGTAAACATTGCAGTACATGTGCCCCTTCGAAACAGTCTACCTGTATCCCTTGGGTAAATACGTAGTAGTGCAATTGTTGGGTTGAAGGGTAGTTCTATTTTTAATTTCTTGAGGAACCTCCATACTGCTTTCCAGAGTGGCTGCACCAGTTTGTATTCCCACCAGCAGTGCAAAAGAGATCCTCTTTCTCCGCATCCTCACCAGCATCTGTTATTGCCTGAGTTGTTAATGTTAGCCATTCTGACAGGTGTCAGGTGGTATCTCATTGTGGTTTTGATTTGTATTTCCCTGATGATGAGTGATGTTGAGTATTTTTTCATGTGTCTTTTGGCCATCTGGATGTCTTCCTTGGAGAAGTGTCTATTCATGTCTTTTGCCCATTTCTTCACTGGATTATTTGTTTTTTGGGTGTTGAGTTGGATAAGTTATTTATAGATTTTGGATACTAACCCTTTATCTGATACGTCATTTGCAAATATTTTCTCCCATTCTGTCAGTCACCTTTTAGTTTTGCTGATTGTTTCCTTTGCTGTGCAGAAGCTTTTTATTTTGATTAGGTGCCAATAGTTCCTTTTTGCTTTCATTTCCCTTGCCTCCAGAGACGTTTTGAGTAAGAAGTTGCTGCGGCCAAAGTCAGAGAGGTTTTTGCCTGCTCTCTCCTCAAGGATTTTGATGGCTTCCTGTGTTACATTTAGGTCTTTCATCCTTTTTGAGTGTATTTTTGTGTCTGGTGTAAGAAAGTGGTCTAGGTTCATTTTTCTGCATGTCGCTGTCCAGTTTTCCCAGCACCATTTGTTGAAGAGACTGTCTTTATTCCGTTGGATATTCTTTCCTCCTTTGTCAAAGGTTAGTTGGCCATATGTTTGTCAGTCCATTTCTGGGTTCTGTATTCTGTTCCATTGATCTGAGTGTCTGTTCTTATGCCAGTACCATATTGTCTTGATGATTACAGCTTTGTAATACAGCTTGAAGTCCAGGATTGTGATGCCTCCTGCTTTGGTTTTCTTTTTCAAGATTACTTTGGCTTTTTGGGGTCTTTTCTGGTTTCATACAAATTTTAGGATTGTTTGTCCTAGCTCTGTGAAGAATGCTGGTGTTATTTTGGTAGGGATTGCATTGAATATGTAGATTGCTTTGGGTAATATTGACATTTTAACAATATTTGTTCTTCCTATCCAGGAGCATGGAATATTTTTCCATTTTTTTGCTGTCTTCTTTAATTTCTTTCATAAGCTTTCTGTAGTTTTCAGTGTATAGATTTTTCACCTTTTTGGTTAGTATTATCCCTAGGTATTTTATGGGTTTTGGTGCAATTGTAAATGGGATTGATTCCTTGATTTCTCTTTCTGTTGCTTCATTGTTAGTGTATAGGAATGCAACTGATTTCTGTGCACTGATTTTATATCCTGTGACTTTGCTGAATTCATGGATAAGTTCTACTGGTTTTTTGGTGTAATCTTTTGGGTTTTCCATATAGAGTATCATGTCATCTGTGAAGAGTGAAAGTTTGACCCCCTCCTGGCCAATTTGGATGCCTTTTATTTTTTTGTGTTGTCTGATTGCTGAGGCTAAGACTCCCAGTACTATGTTGAATAACAGTGAAGAGTGGACATCCCTGTCTTGTTTCTGACCTTAGGGGGAAGCTCTCAGATTTTCCCCATTGAGGATGATATTAGTGGTGGGTCTTTCATATATGGCTTTTATGATCTCAAGGTATGATCCTTCTATCCCTACTTTCTTGAGGGTTTTTATCAAGAAAGGATGCTGTATTTTGTCAAATGCTTCCTCTGCATCTATTGAGAGAATCATGTGGTTCTTGTTCTTTCTTTTATTGATGTGATGAATGACATTGATTGTTTTGTGGATATTGAACCAGCCCTGCATTCCAGGTATAAATCCTATTTGGTCATGGTGAATAATTTTTTAATATATTGTTGGATCCAGTTGGCTAATATCTTGTTGAGGATTTTTGCATCTATATTCATCAGGGAAATTGGTATATAGTTCTCCTTTTTAGTGGGGTCTTTGTCTGGTTTTGGAATCAAGGGAATGCTGGCTTCATAGAAAGATTTTGGAAGTTTTCCTTCCATTTCTATTTTTTGGAACAGCTTCAAGAGAATAGGTGTTAGCTCTTCTTTAAATGTTTGGTACAATTTCCCTGGAAAGCCATCTGGCCCTGGAGTCTTGTTTTTTTTGGAAGATAAAATAGAAACTCTTAACCATGGTCTAGACTAGGAGGCAGCAAACTCTTTCTGTAAAGATCTAGAAGATAGTAGATATTTTAGGCTTTGATAGTCTTGAGGATATTATTTAAAAACATATGTAACTATTTAAAATGTAATCCTTCAAAAATGTATAAAAAAACATTCTTAACCAGTGAGTCTACAAAAGCAAGTAGCATCCCATATTTGGCTTGTGGGCAATAGTTTTTGCTGGATGTTGGTAGAAGGTCTTTACCTCTCAGACTTGATCTCCTAATGTTTCTCTCTTGTGCACCATCTCCAGATGTGCCAGACTTTTTGTCTTATTTTCAAACACTCCAAGCTCACTCTCACCTCAGGATGTTTCCACCTACTGGTGTTTGTGCCAAGGATGTCCTTCCCTGATTTTTCCATGTGTGCCTCTTTCTCGTTGGTTTATTCACTGTGAGATGTCACCTCATTAGACAGACTTTCCCAGACAGCTTTTTCTAATCTTCCTCCTGTCCCCACCCCAACCCCGATTACTTTCTACCACATCATCCCTAGTTATAGACATATGTCCTTTACTGCACTGATCACTCTCAGAAATGATCTTGTTTATTAATATATTTGCTAATTTGTTATCTTTTCTTACACTACAATGTGACCAACATGAAAATATAGACCTTATGTCCCTTATTATCTACTGTGACTTCATTGAATTGGTGCTTTTAGCTATGGCTACTGGAGTGTATTGTCTCCTTAGAAAACCAACTTGGTCCACAACTTAAAATTATGGATGGTACAGTTTTGAGTTTTGGAGTATTAATCTCAGACATTTAAATCACAATACCTTTTGAAGCATACATCATTTCTGATACATCAAAGTGTATTTAGATTTAAGTAGTCATGGTAAATTAGCCTTTAGGAAGGCTACTATTATGCCATAGTCATGTTTGCTTAATGACTAATATCTTCAAGGCTAAATTTGTATCATATTTTATATAATACTCTAATAGATACTATTTATATCTTGGATTGCCATCCATTTGCCCTTCATTTTTTTTTAAATATGTTTTTCTGTTTTTCCTAAATCTTATGAGTATGTATCTGTTTGTGTGTGTATGTTCAATATAAAGCTCTAGCAAAGGGTTTCTAAGAATTTATCCAGGTACAGAGTTGTCAAATAAAAACTTGGACAGCAGTGAAGGGGCTACAGAAATATTGCTCTCTCCAATATTGGTGAGACACATATTTCATATTTAATTCAAAAGTGAAGATGTACAGCACACAGAGACATATGCATAAGGATGTTTATGGAAGCCTTGATTATAACAGCAAAAATTTCTAAAGAATCTCAAACGTCTGTCATTAAGGGGTTGGTTCTATAATTATGGTATGAATATATATTACGTTGAAATGATGATGTGCATTATTAATGTGGAAAAATATCCACTACATGTTATTTTTTATATTATTAAAATTATTTTTAATGTTTATTTTTGAGAGAGAGAGAGACAGAGCATGAGCAGGGGAGGGGTAGAGAGAGAGGGAGACACAGAATCCAAAGCAAGCTCCAGGCTCTGAGCTGTCAGCACAGAGCCCGACACAAGGTTTGAACTCACAGACTGCGAGGTCATGACCTGAGCTGAAGTTGGACTGAGCCACCCAGGTGCCCCCTCCACTACATATTCTTAAGGGAATAAACAAATTACACACTCATCTAATATGCAAACTACCCATCTCATATGATTTCTATTTTTGTAAAAAGAAAACAGGTCATATAAGCACAAAGGCATGTGTGCATAATATAAAGGGAAAAACATCTTAAAGAATATCTTGTCACTCTAGGATGTTTATAGTGATATTACTGGGCTTGGTGGTATTACTAATTATCTGTAATATTTTTATAACAGTCATTTGTTACTTTTATTATTAGAAATAATAAAGATAAATGTATAACATTTATAAATATATGAATATATTTCTATAAATCTAAAAAATATTCTGTGAGTTAAGTCAAAATTTATATTACCTCCTAGACACCCAATTTAATTCTCTTCCCATTTGGAAGCTGTAGGATTGCCCTGTGGTTTGAGAAGGGATAAATTGAGGGAGCATACCTAGCTAATTTTACTAAACCCAATACTTAGTGTACGGAAGGAAGGAGATTCATGTGTTTTTAAAAAATTATACCTGGTCCAGGGAAATACTCCAGTGGCTAAATTGGCTTTCATTACTTATTTCTCCTATACTATGGTCTTTGTGCACTTAAGAGTTATTCAGACCGTGGTTTTATTCTATGTGTTTATTAGTATCATGTTGATTCACATCCACAAAAGTAGGTTACCGGATGAAGGTTCTCTTTTTGTCACCATAATTCAATCTTTCTTGAGCCTAACTATAATACCTTTCCAATACAGTATATTGAATCGTGTCTCAGGAGAGGAATCTCTCTCTGATTTATACACACATCCACTTTTGTTGTCACTCAAATACTGAAATATCTATTGCTCCATTTCAGGCTTTATTAATCTTTTTTAAAAACTCCATTTCAGTGGAATTCTCTGCTACATGCGCATATAAATGGTATTGGATGTTTTATACTCCCAGGAAGCATCTTCAACAAGGTTAGAAACCCTGAAGGGGATAAGGAGGGAAGCAGTCACATAGGGAAGGAAGAAAGACAAAAATTCATAGTGACATGCTATATTTTTTCCTGGCTCTTGTTATGTTATATTATGTTATGTTATGTTATGTTATGTTATGTTATGTTATGTTATGTCACGTTATGCTATACTATGCCATATTATGATATTTTTTATTTTTTACTTTCATGGACTTTCGAGGCTTTTATTCACCTTTCTTCACTATGTATTTCTAATATAAATATGACATTTTGATGTGGCCATTTCATTTATATTTCAGTTGAATGTCCTCTCTTTGGTTTAGTCGCCATAGCAAAATTTTTTTTATGTTTATTACTCTATCAGATATTCAGACACCCTTTTCTTCCATTAAAAATATCAATCGAGTTACTTGATTACCTTTTTTGTTCTTCAGGAACAAAGTTAGTGAGTGCTGCTTATTTCTACAAGAATAAAGTTGATATCTTTCTAGAAATATCTTGAGCAACTGTCAACACTTTCTTTTTAAGTGAAAAGACTGGTTTTATGGGGAAAAAGGAGAGAGAAGCAGCAAGGCATAAGGAGAGAATATGAACATACCTAAGGGACGGGAGAGGGGGAGGAAGAAGGAGAAAGCACAACTTAGGTTAAAATGTGTTTTCTGGTAGAGACTAAGGTTGGTCTTAACTTCTTAAGAAATGGAATTAATCTCTTCTGAGCCATCATTGGGTGGCTGTTAATTAAATGATACCACATCTTCTTATCTTCAGACTTTCATAGCTCTGCAGCTAAGTGCTGAACTTGCTTTTTCAACAGATAAGATTTTCCTTTGGCGGCTACCTGTAACTTTCGATGAAAGCTTAAAGCTTCGACTGCTTTAAAGTTCTTGTTTTATTCACTTGCTAAGCAAATAAAAGTTGCTTAATTTTGCTGACTAAAATTAGTTAAGCAGTAATAGAAAAGATTAGGAGCTATCTTCTTACTCTCTAGTTTTTTTCCAGATTTAAAGGAGTAAGATATTAAAGGTTGTATATTATTCTGCAGGAATTTCCAAGCCAGAGCCCCTTGACACTTATGCTTGTTGGTGATTAGACTTTTTTGGTTTGTTTCTGTTTCTGTCTGATTGGATTTTTATTTAGTTCTGCCTTTTCTCCTGTTTCCCCTCCTGTACTGGAGCCAAGCATCATGAATTTAGAAAATGTGGTACTTTACAAGAGTTGCATATAATTCGCTAATAGGCCATTCTGTCCCTTATGGAAATTTATATTCTCTGAGGCTGAGCCAGCGACGCTCCAGGTAAGCTCCGCTGGTTTCTTTTGCGTGTCTGCAATCCTGTTGGGGGACCCCAGCCACAGGCATGGCAGGCCTTTAGTCACTTAGGAGGCAGAGGGAAGAGGAATGCACCATGGCTGTGTTTGCTTCCGTTCTGTTTAGGTGAGAAATTGGAATCCATACTCAGGAATGAGAAACGTGTAGTTTTAAAATACGACTTTGAAGGATCTACAATATGTCGTTGTACTTGTCCCTGGATCTTCTTGGTGAAGAAGCTGGTCCGCATCCTACTTTAGGGACATTTTTTTTTTAATGTTTATTTTTGAGAGAGAAAGAGACAGAGTGTGAACAGGGGACGGGCAGAGAGAGAGGGAGACACAGAATCCGAAGCAGGCTCCAGACTCTGAGCTGTCAACACAGAGCCCAACGTGGGGCTGGAACTCACAAGCTGGGAGATCATGACCTGAGCCGAAATCGGACACTTAACCCACTAAGCCACCTAGGTGCCCTTAGGGACTTTTATTATGCTTTCTTTTTCTTGTATTTTCACATTCTCTGAAATTGTTGTTGTGTTTTCTTCACCTGAATTTTTGTCTGTTTCCTCATGCTATTGTTTTGTCTCTTGCTTCAGTAAATTCCTCACCCAGGATGCTTTTAGTGTAAGGTATTTTGTTTCCAGGGGTCAGTTTAAGTCTAGCAGCTTTATTGGGCCCTACATACTTATGCAACTCATCCCTTGTCCTCTTTGAAACTCATCTACTCCTTGTCCTCTTTGAAATCAAAACTTTGCCTGGGACACACACACACACACACACACACACACACACACAACTTTAATAAAGGCACACTGTAACAAATGATATTCTAGGTAAAATCTTGGGGTAGGAGAGATCCTTTGGACTGGGGAGAAGAAGAAAAATCCATCAACAGGGTACCTGGGTCCCTCAGTCGGTTAAGCGTCCAACTTTAGCTCAGGTCATGATCTCACAGTTTGTAGGTTTGAGCCCTGTGTGAGGCTCTGTGCTGACAGCTCAGAGCCTGGAGCCTGCTTCAGATTCTGTATCTCCCTCTCTCTCTCTCTCTGCCCCTCCCCCACTCATGCTCTCTCTCTCTCTCTCTCTCTCTCTCTCTCTCTGAAAAATAAATAAACATTAAAAAAAATCCATCAATGAATATTTTTTTATACTTTTATTCGAGGTAAGCCACTGGTGTTAAACCTGAAGAAACACTAAATAGGTTTCCTTGTCTTAGGGAGGTTATATTGTAGGACACAGACACATATAGGACACAGAAGCCATCACAAATCATGGCAGGAAATAACACAGTCAAACTAATGGTGGAGGCAGGAAGGGTTGGAAGGCTTGGGAGGAAGCAGGGGGGGTGGGATGTAAGTCAAGAAAGCCTTCATACAGAATTTGGGCTTTTAGGGAGGGGGGATAGGGGATGATTTTAACAAAGGTGAAAAGTGAATGCATTACTATGGACTGGTAAGTAAATCCGCGAGGATAGAATATTCCTTTGCTGTGATTTAAAATTTCCTCAGACAAAATGCAAGAGGAGTGAGTCTAGAAAAGCTTGTTCGTGCTTATGTCCCTTTTCAGGCTCCTTACCTGGGACTCTTTCTAAGATAGGGGAGTCAGCTCAAATTCTGTACAAGACAACAATCTGCTTGCTAACTCTGGTCTACAGCACGAGGAGCTCTTTTGCTAAGAGGCCAAAGGTATTTTCTGCATGGATTTTCTTTCTCGATGATAGCTTTTTGCCATCTGACCCCTAGTGCTCTTGAGGGTTGCATCCCAAATGGTTTGCAATGGTAAGCCAATGGCATTCCATTTTGCTGCCTGGGCCACACTGAACAGGGTGAGAAGAATAGAACGGAGCATATATTTTTACAGGGCATCCACCATTCATGGCAGCACTGTGTGATGTATTAAAAGAGAATGTGTAGGAGAAATGGAGCAGCTCAGGCTAGGAGAAAAAGACGCAATACATATTCCAATGTGGGAGAGAGTAAAAGAAAAAGAATACAGAAAGGAAATATAATTGGCAGAGACCTGACAGACAGGTGCCAAATAAGAGAATGGCAACTTATCCTTTGGGGGATAATATCTATCGCTGAAAATGACTTAGCTCAATTCATAATCATTGTCATAGGGCACAAATTAACTTCTCTCTAAGATGTCAGCCATCCTGTATAATGGTGCACTGTTACATTGTTGAAAATATATTTGTTGAATCCAACGAAGCATGATAAATTCTAAGCAAGTGGAAATACATTACGAAGTGAGGAGAAACTGATTTGCGGTAAAAGCCAAACATTCAGCCCAGGAAAAAGATGCCGACTGAAGTTAAGGGCAAGCTCCATCATTAGAAGCAGCTATGGACAATTGGGTAACACACATACTTAAATAGTAGTGTTCCAAGTGGCTAAACTTTTACATTGCAGTCACATGCCAGCTCTAATTTTCAACGGTAACCGTGATGTTAGGAAAGGCTTGAGGTCTATTCAGGAGTTAAGAGAGTGGATTGTTTCCTATTTTGATCAAAAAGAAAGCTTTGGGAAAGGTAACCAATCCACCAATTCTATAAGTGTTGAAAAACCATGTCATAAGTTAAAAAATATTTATTGAGCAATGTCTCTGTGTCAGGGGCTGTGAATGTTAAAGTTCAGAGTCGTAACGTAGGTGGGAGGACAAGGCAAACATTGGGAGGATCCACGATGCAAAAGCAGTGAAGACGAAGGGGCAAAACACGTGTTAGAGAAAGGACTTGCCATGGAGTTATACGGTGAGGAGGTGACCCCTCTGGGACAAATTCAACAGGGAAGGCTGCGAACATGCTTTATATATCCAAACAAAAGTACAGAAGGTGGGGAGAATGACAGAAGACACCCAAGCGAGTTTTGCGGGTCGAGAGGGTTTACTGTCCTGATTAATCACCGAGTTTGCTTCGGGAGGTAAGTGAGAGTTTGGCTGGAGACACGGGTGAAGCCCACTTGTGGGAAATTTTGCATATCAGGCCAAGGAATTAGGACTTTTTTTCCTCCGGGTCTGCGGGACACCAACAAATTCTGAAGTGACAACATGTTTCCAGAAGGTTTTTCTTATGTAGGGTGGAATGTAAAGAAGAGATATAAAGCTTATGGCATCTATCCTAAAGTTCCTACAGGAATTGAGTCATGATATGATAGGGAACATTTAGAGAAAGAAACAGATTTAAAGTAGCGGTGGAAGATTACTTACATGAGGTTTTGAGTGGAGCGCAGTGAGTGACAAAAGGTCCAAGAAGATGCTTGTGAGCTAAGTGGAATTAAGTCAGACACAAAAGGACAAATAATGTCTCATGATGTTCTTAGAATAGTCAAATTCATAGAGACAAAAAAAATGGAATAGTGGTTACCAGAAGCTGGGGGAGGAAGGAATGGGGAATTGGGGTTTAGTAGGTACAGGGTTTCAGTGTGGAATGATGAAAAATTTCAGGAGATGGGTAACAGTGATGGTTATACAACAATATAAATGTACTTAATGCTGGTGAATTATGCTCTTAAAAATGGTCAAAATGATGAATTTTGTGACATGTACATTTTACCACAATAACAAAAAAATTCTTAAAAAACAAGGAAGGTTCTTGTGGTTTGAGCATAGTGATCAGGGGGGATTGATGGGCTGAAGGGATAGATCATGAGGAGTCGCCAGCTTTGGGGGCCTGGATATGGCTCATTTCAGTATACTAAGTTTGAGGAAAGAGTATATCCAAGTGGAAATATTTTTCAGGGTCTTGCAAAGTTCTCAATGGTCATAGAGGGCTTGGGTACGATGGCTGGGTATGACGGAAGCCTGTCAAAGCAGGAGGCATGTCTAGCCAACTGTTTCCCACACTTGGAAAATTGCTAGTCTGGATGCCTGTTCTAAAGTGAGATGCTAATCTTCTTCCCTAGACTTCTGTCTATGAAACACAGGAGAAATAGTTTGAAGGGAACTTCATTATGCATTTGAGCTCTTCAATAGGTTCAAATAAAGGAGGAAAGAATTAAAGAGGCCATGTCAGGACAAGGAACAGGAATACGCAAGGATTTGTTTTCTTAGAACATTTACTTTAAAATATAGTTTTGTGTATATGTGTATGATTTTTAGTGCATGTATTTTAAAGTTTATTTATTTTTGAGAGAGAGAGAGAGAGAGAGAGAGAGCACGAGCAGGGGAGGGACAGAGAGAGGGAGACACAGAATCCAAAGCAGGTTCTAGGCTCCGAGCTGTCAGCACAGAGCCCATCACAGAGTCAAAACCCACAAACCATGAGATAATGACCTGAGCTGAAGTTGGATGCTTAACTGATTGAGCCACCCAGGTACCCCTAGTGCGTGCATTTTAAACCTATGGGTTTGTCATTTCTCCTTTGTGGGTGAATGGTTGGCTTGTCTTTTGAATGAGCTACGATTATTCCTCCAACTGTAGTTAGATGTTTCCTTCTTAGCTCCAAACTTAATTGAAAATGGAAACACAGATTTACTAAAGAGAGCTTTAGGATTAACTTCTGAATTTTTCAGGAGATTCAAAACCTTGGACCTCTCAATAACTGGATTCTCAATGTCTGGTCAAGTTCTCTTTGGTCACAGAAAGAGATATCCAGCAAAACAGATAGATGACAATTCATGAATTTTTATAATTTTGTTGAATGTTTTGTAAGGTATCTCCTATTTATGTAATATATCATTAGACATTGTGGCAATGAACCATCTTTGTTAATTGCTTCATGTAAGTTCTTAAAGCATGTTGTTTTTAAATATATATATAATTTACATCATATGTATATGTGAATTTAAGCAATAAATATTTGCAGTCACTAGAAACCCAATGAGCATACTATTCTATCACTGTGGGGCACATTTATTTTCAATTGAACTTTAAATATATTTGGCGAGCTTCTTTATCTTGTTTAATATCTTTGTATCTTGTATTTCAAAATCATTAGTTTTGCTTATATTAGTATTTAAAACATTAAGATTCAAAAGGAATTGTTTTTACAAAAATCAGACCTTCTACTCGTTGCAACTGTAGGCAATATTTAAAAATCTTATCAACAATACATTGCAGGTGAATACCCTAAGGCTCTTAGTTTAAATAACTTCCCCAATGTTAGATAGTACTAAGTGGCATATTCAAACCCTGGTCCCTAATTTGAACCCAGGATTTTATTTGCTGTGCTTCCTCCTCCTTTGGCACAATTAATTATAGATGAATTTATAAAGTCAGTTGCATCTTTGTTGATATTAAGGAAAGGTGGTAAACAGATGAGTCATGAGCTGTAGGTGACCCTTACATATGTTTTATTGGCTTGCACTGTTTTTTAAAATTAATAACAATTGTTTAAAATACACACACATACATAGCAATCTAGATTTTGAATTCTCCAAAAGTCAAAATAGCTGACAATACTTGCACACATTCTTGTATGGCAATTTTTGGTTGGACTGAGTAGTGTCTCCATCTCTGGTTTACTGTCTTCTCCAGTACTTTACCATCCATCCTACCTCATGCATTTTTGTTAATACGTTTTTCCCATGAAGGTATCTTAACTTAGGATCACTGACATTAATAATATAGAAATAAAAAAATTAAGGACTGTTCACTGAAGCATGGCCTCAGCATTTAGAAAAGAGGTTAAGAAGTTCGTAACCAAAGCTGAGCTCTATTCCACTCTCAGTGGTAAAATGGACTGATGGCTTTCATGACTTTGATTACCAGAATAATTTCTGATTGAGAAGAGAATGGAATTAAAGGATTCACAAAGGTTTTATTATATCTTGCCATGTCTTTAGAGCCAAAGTGAAAAATTTGCACGTGGGTTTGGGATGTGCTAACAGTCCAGGCAATTCAGGCCAAAAGCTCATAGTTGGGTTCCAAGTAGTTTCCCATAGTGGCCTTCCACTAACAGTAATCCATTTAGGTGAGGTCCATGGGCTGTCCACACTGTGCTCCCTGAGTGAATTAGATCCATTACAGAGGGCATTTCTGTATAAAAAGAGTGGTAATGCTTTAGGGGAACCTCAGGATGTGTCATCTGGAGCCAGTAAACAAAAGACTATGGTACCAACTTTTTTCCAGGGGGCACTGATCAGTTGTGATAAATTAGTGTTTTATCCACCACACAGTTTGGTCCAACTCTTGAAATCTTCAAATACTTTTTTTAGAGCAAGAAGGAAAGGGGAAAATGTAGAGGCTGGAAACATATACCACCATTTGATTTGTTTAGACACTTTTCTCCTGAAAGGGCAGTAAACGTTCTCACCTTATTTTATGGCCAGGTCTTTTTATGTTTGTGCAGCTCCGTTCTCCAGATCCCCCTTCACGCATCATTCCATTCCATCCTGCAGTAGCCAGGTAGTGCTGCTGGGAATGATGTTGCTGCTTCAAACATGACGATTTGGCTGCTGCATTTGTAGCACTGTTGGATGTTTTGCCTTCCAGAGAAGGGTATTAAATGGGATCAGGCACCACTCCAACATTTTATCCATCTTTGCATTTGGAAATATATCTCAAAGTTTGGATCTCCATTTGAATGTGGGTCAGTAACCTAAGTGAACAACTTTTCTTTTACAGTTTCCTTCTGAAACTGATTGGACTTGCCATGCTGCATTCTTTTATTTTATTGTCTTCCTTGTACCACAGAAACTCCCCAAGAAAATATAACCTGGAGAAGGAAAAATAAAACATAAGCATCAGAACCATGCCTTAAAACAAAGGGTTATGGGATTATTTGCACACCTTCCATATAATGATGTTAGCATGTTACATTGGTTTAGAATTGAAAATATTTTCACTGTGTCACCTGCATTGCCTTGTGTGTTTTAACTTAAGGGTTACCTGTCCAAACTCTCTATCTCTCTCTCTCTCAGAGCTCTACCAAATGTCACCCATCTTTATACCATGACTGGTATTTTCATCCTCTGGTATGGATAATCATGTCGTAGGTAGCTAACATCTTTCCTTGGTGTTTAGCTCCCATGCAACATAGGAAAAGTGTATCTTTAGGGCAGTCTTTTGCTCCCCATTTGTAGCCACTTTAAATCTATGAACCAGAAGTTAAATTACTAGAATCTAGTATTAGCAAATATTAGATTTGCAAGCTTCATAAGGCCGTCGATGGACTCACACTTCCCCAGTTGCATGTATGTTAACATGGATTATTCCTAGTCTCCAGAATTGCCCTTCCCTCAGGGTCAGAAAGTGTTGTCATGCCACTCTTTACCTTCCATTTCTACTTAAAATGGCTCTGTCACCAATTCTACCCTGACATCATCAGATTTTCTCTTGGACTTAAAGTCCTCTTTGTGAGAAGAACTTTCCAGGGCTTTCTCATTTATTTGATCCTTTAGTTTACCAGGGATCAGCCAACTATGGCCCATGGGCCAAATCTGACCTACCACCTGCTTTTGTAAATAAACTTTTATTGAAACACAGTCATATTTATTTATGTATTGACGATGGATGCTTTTTCTCTGCCATGTCAGAGTTGAGTAGACTTGAGTAGACTACAATGGCAGAATTTCTAGAGAATTAATGGCTCATGAAACCTAAAATATTTACTCTCTGGTCCTTTGCAGAGCAAGTGTGCTGTTGAACTATGCATTCATTTAAAACATTTATTGAGTGTGTAATATTTTATTATGTGCTCAATGATATCGATCTAAGTAGAAAGGTTATAATCCTTTCTCTTAAAGAGCTAACAGTCTTGTGGAGAGACAGACACATCAGCAATAGCTTAAGCAGAAAACATAATAAATGCTTTAAAAATGAATTTAGGGGCGCCTGGGTGGCGCAGTTGGTTAAGCGTCCGACTTCAGCCAGGTCACGATCTCACAGTCCGTGAGTTCGAGCCCCACGTCAGGCTCTGGGCTGATGGCTCAGAGCCTGGAGCCTGTTTCTGATTCTGTGTCTCCCTCTCTCTCTGCCCCTCCCCCGTTCATGCTCTGTCTCTCTCTGTCCCAAAAATAAATAAATGTTGAAAAAAAAATTAAAAATGAATTTAGTAGATAATGAGTTTAGAATAAAGAACATGTAACTGCTGAGAGGAGCATAAGAGGTGGTATAGAAGAGGGCTTCATGAAGAGGCCATCTTTGAATTTTTGACTTCTAAGACAAAGAGAGGTTATCCAGGGAGAGGATGGGGTCCCCAGGTGATGTTCCTTGCAGAAGGAGAAACATGAACAAACTCACAGATTAAGGAGAGAACAGGACTTCTTTGGGAAACAGTAAATAGTTCAGTTTGGCTAAAACCAAAAGGGCCGAAGGGCAGTCACCAGCTAAAAACCTTGTACTATGTGGAGTTATTGGTTTATAGAATGGTGTAGTGGAGAACAGGGGAATAGGAGTAAGAGTTGTGTAGATACTTGCTTGCTTGTGTAGATACTTATAGGGCTTCTCTATATACCCACCTTTCTAGCTTGGCTATCCTCTTTCCTTTGGGAAGCTCTTCTTTTTGGGGAAAGCAGGAGGAGAAAAATTTCCATTCAGGTGAAATCACTATCTTCTCATTTCAGCTTGTTATTTTGGAAGGGTGTTTTTTTTTAGGGGGGGGTAGGTTTTGTTGGGTAGGTTTTCTTACTCTTTATTGCAAGGAGAAGGACAGGGTTATCTTCCATTTACCCCAGTAAGGACCTGTGCATTGTAGGGAATCCTGACAATTGTTCATGATTATTACAAGACATAAGGAGAGTATTCACTGGAAGAATTAGTTCAGGTGGCAAGACTGCTTACATAATTGCCTGTTTTCTTAGTGTCAATTGGGGCTTTTTGATGCTTGAGATAAATCGCTTTTTATGTGGCAGAAGGAATTAAGCAAAAAGAATGAAAAGAATAGGTTTTCTTTGCTGTGTGAGAACTATTCTGACTCTTTAATTAAAATATATTATTAATTAGTAGATAACACTAATGGAGATTAAAACCATCAGTCAATTTATTTCCTTTCCATCAGAAATGATGTTTTTAAACTTCTTACTGTGGTATTTATCTTTGTTCAACTTTAAATCCCTCTCAGCCCTCTTTGAAGTCTTAAAGAAAAGTGTTTGCTATCATACATCAGAGCTCAGAAATATTCTTCCAAATTCCTGATCAATTGGGTTATCCAAAGGGTAACAGTAACTAGCATTTACATAGAACTTTCAGCATAAAAAGTGCCTTTAACATGGATTATCTCATTTACCTTCAAAAACTTGTGAGGTACATGCTATCCTTACATCTCAGAAGCTGGAAATGGAGATTTCATGAAGTTAACTGTTATCCTCAAGATCTTATACTAAGTAAATGCGGAGTTCAGAATCAAAATGCTGACTTCAGAGACTGTGAGGTTTAAATTCTCCTGGACAGATTTCTTTCTCTCTCTCTTCCTTTCTTTCTTTCTTTCTTTCTTTCTTTCTTTCTTTCTTTCTTTCTTTCTCCTTCCTTTCTTTCTCCCTCTCTCTCTCTTTCTTCCTCCCTCCCTCTCTTTTTTTCTCCTTCCTTCCTCCCTTTCCTTCCTTTCCTTCCTTCCTTTCCTTTCCTTTCCTTTCCTTTCCTTTCCTTTCCTTTCCTTTCCTTTCCTTTCCTTTCTTTCCTTTCCTTTCCTTCCTCTGAAGTAATGGACACATGTGACCAGCAGTGTCAGAAGCAATGGCTCCTTGCCATCAGAACCAGTCACAGAGGAAGGATAGGCTTCTCAGATGAAGTAATGTGGACCATCTGTGCTCATTCAAGCAGAAGACTCACTGTAGAGATTTTTTTCTCCTTTCTGGCTACAGTCGACTTTTGCAGGCCAAGTACAGTCCACAAGCAGAGAGCACAGTTCTAAATAAAGGTCAACATTCAAACTCACATAACTCTCTTCCTCTCTCCTTCTAAATGCTGGCTGTATCTCTATAGCTGCAAGGTCCTGGATCCCCTTGGTTATTTCTTTATTTAAATGACCTCTGTAGGCTTGCCTTGTCAATTTGACAATTGTAATTAATTCAAATATTATATTTTGAGCACCTATGATGTGTTAAAAACTATGCAAGTGTCCCAGATAGAAAATTATATAAAAGAATAGGCATATAGTAAACTCTTCCTATTCAGAAAACTTTCATCTTGGCTGCTCTTCTTGGTTCTTGATTCTTCTGGGCAACTTTGGTCTTTTGGAGCCCACATTCCCATGTAACGGTGTTGGTGATGATACCCGAAAGACTTGGTGCAGGTTTGATGCTGACAGCTGCCATGAAAACAAGGCTTTTTCAGATGATTTTGGATCAAATGTTTGTAAGAGTCTTAGAAATTACCTTCAAAGTCTAATGAGCATCATTTGGTTTTAGGGAAGGAGGATAAGAATGTGGGGAAGGGATACAAATGAAAATGGTCTCTCTCTTTCTGGCTTTCCTCTTTCATCATTTGACCTAACTTGTTAGCTCAGTGGTTTCCAGGTACTGCTTAATAGATCAATGTTTATCTGTGATCACATTAGCCAAGTCTTGAGAAAATAAGGAACACGCGTTTATAAATTTTCTTTTAGAAAATTATGGTGGTGATCAACAGTTTGAAAGGAAAACAATTGCTTGGCAAAATAGTTTTTCATTTTTTTTGTAGATTTATTACAACTTTTGGGGCACTTTTTATGGCTCATTAAATACAACTGTCTAGGCACGACTGCTCTAGCTTGCCAAGTTTGAGCCTCACTGACTCAGACAGTTTTCTCTGCCCTGGATGGATGCTAATGACCATTCTCCAGCCTTGCAGACTTGAGCCTATTACTTTGAGACAGCATAATTATTGTCAGGGATACCATGTATAGCAGGGCATGTTGTGTACTACAACGCCAGGTAGTGCCAGATACATGATGGTCTTAGTCCATGGAAATAATATCCCTGGAGCTGTGCGGTGCCCAACTTTCTCAACCTTATGTGGCAGTCTTAACACCATCGTCACTCTGGCCGTAATGTGACTTCCATCTTCCCCACGATTAGCTGCTTCTTCCCCCAGGCTCTGCTCTTTCCTTCTTTGTACTTACTGATGCCTTCTGGGGCCACTTTATTCCGATGACTTGTTTGTTCTCCATTAGAAGATGATCTGAAGCTTTATGTATAAGAGGAGATATGGGACTACAGTGTTGGATATGATAATCACAATGTTTATTTTCTAAGTGTTTAAAGGAGGCAGTGTGAAGATTGAAAAGAACTTGGCCTGAGGATTGCTAACTGTGTGACCTTTGGCAAGATGCTTAATTTCTTTAGTTTTAATTTACTTATATGCAGAATGGAGATAACAATGTGCATTTTGTAATTACTTTTCTTTGGGTAAAGATGAAAGGAAATAATGATGTAGAGTGTTTGAAACAGGATCTAGCACATATTAGCAGCATATATTAGCTGATCAAAAATGGAAGTTATCTTCTCCTTCTCATCCTTTTCATCATGTTATTGAAGCTCTGTTATTTGATACATTAAGAATTGTTGTGTCTTCTTGGTAGATTGACTCTTTTATCATTATGTTGTGTCCTTTTCTGTGTTTGGCAATTTTCTTTTCTCTGAACTTCACTTTATCTGACAGTAGTATAGCCATGCAGCTTTTTTTTTTTTGATTGGTGTTTTCATGGTATATTTTTTCATCTGTTTGCTTTTAATCTACTATATTAGTATATTTTAAATGAGTTTGTTATAGGCAGGATGTACATGGGTCATTTAAACAAACTATTCAGATGATTTCTATTTGAAATTGGTGTATTTAAACCAGAGTGCCTGGGTGGCCCAGCTGGTTAAGCATCTGACTCTTGATCTTATAGTTTGTGGGTTCAAGCCCCACATCCATGTGCTTGGGATTCTCTCTCTTTCCTTCTCTTTCTGCCCTCCCCACTCATGTTCTGTCTGTTTCTCTCTCAAAAAAGCAAATCAATAAAAACAAATAAATAAACAAAATGTATATATTTAAACCATTTACATTAATGTAATTTTTGATATGTTAGGATTTAAGTCTGTCATTTCACTATTTGTTTTGTTCTCTTTGGTTTTGTTTTTCTTTCCCTTTTCTTACCTTACTGGTCGGTTACTTGAATATTTTTTGGTGTCACATTTGTCTTATCTGTCGTGTTTTTATGTATACCTTTGTACAATTTTTGAAAATAGTTTTCTCAGTGGTTGCTCTAGAGATGACCTTATATTCCCCTTTAGAGATACACTAATTTATATCCCCGAAGTTCAAGTCAGCATACTCCACATGTGCTCTCCATTCCCCTAACCTCCCATGGGGTTCTGGGAAGAAAAGACTACCCTTATAGTGATACTTCTAAGTCTCTTCCTCAAGTAAACATGTAAACAGTATACCTGAGTGTGCATTTTAAACCACAAAAATAATACGTTGTAAAAAAAAAATGGAATTTCCCACCACTACTTGCCATCCCTCTTTATGTATACTTTATTTTTGCTGTTTATCTGCATATGAAACTATATAGAGATTTTCCAACCTTTCAAATAAGATTTTGAACTTGATTCATTTTCAGTGTTCAAGACCTGAGCACTGGTGAGTTTACTGACCAAACTGAGGAGTTATGACAACTCAGGAAACAGCTTGTTCCCCCAAATACAACTTATTTAGAATCAGAAGTAACCTCTCCTGAATTGTGTTGCAATTATTTCTTTGTTTTTAAACATATTAATGCCACCTGCTTAGGTCTTCCTAAACAGAATTTAGGTTTTGCCTGGTTTTAAACTTTTATGTTTTTCTGTATCCTTCTGCTTGTGCTTAATATTACAGTTGTGAAATTCATTCATGTGGTGTTGGGTAGATACATATCAACAGGAAAAATATATGCAATCCACTAAAAATTTGGAAAAAGGCATCAACAGAGACTTCAGAAGAGGAAATTCAAATGGCCAAAATTATATTAAAAAGTACACAGTGTCACTGGTAATCAGGCACATGCAAATGAAAATCACTGAACAGGACCACCATACACCTGCCAGACTGGAAAAAAATGAAAAAGTGTGTCAACACCGTGTGTTGTTGAGAATGAAGACCAGTAAGAATTTTCATATGCTGCCGGTAGGAGCAAAATTTAGTATGACCGTTTGGGAGAACACTCTGACACAATGCTGGGCAATATACCAGCAATTCCTCCCTTATCTATACAACATAGAAACACTGGGGCGCATGTGAATCAGGATTCTTGTAAGGACTATTTACAGCAAGATTATTCATATTTCTTCAAACTGGAAGGAACCAAGTAAATCAATGGCAGTAGATTCATAAAATGGAGGACTATATATAGCAACAAAAGTGAGCACAGTGACATTCACGTTATATTTCAGTGAATCAACTTTGTTTTCTTCTTATCCATTTCATCAGTTTTTGACTATGTCTACTGACATTTTGGGAGTTTCCTTGAGCTAACATAATCTACAGAAATGTTTGATTTTGCATGTGGCAGATCTGACGCTTCACCATAGTTATGCCCACTTCTTACTCAAAATCTAAATGGCGTGTGGCATTTTTTGTTGTTCAGCCCAAAGAACAAAACAAAGTAGAAAAGCGTGGTGCTCTCAACAGGTCAGCCCCGTGCAATCCTGCCTGTCATGCACTATGACCCCCGTTTTGAGAAAAGTCACTGGGAATTCTGGAAAACAAAATGCAACAGAGATCAAGCTAGCAGAAATAATTCAACTCAAAAGGAAAATATCATTGGGTGTTTATTTTGAGAGTCTCCGCCTGGGAACATTTGAAAAGAAATCATTTTTCAGCAGGCTGTGACTGGACATAAAAACTGGTGAATGAGTTTTGCAAGTTTAGAGTTTTGTTTTGTTTTGAAACCTTGAAGGATTAAGGAGGAATGGGGAAAAGATAGGGTTCCATCCTGAGCCCCTCAGTGTTCCGGTGGAGCACTAAGCATTCTACAGCTGGTTTAGACTTAGGAGATTTCATTCAAAGCCTATGGAAAGTAACCTGATATTATACCCTTTAGCATCAGTCTACAACTGCTCAAACAGCAGTATGTCTTTTCCAGGATGATTTTATGCAACTAGGCACTGCAGGTCTGGCAAAGCCCTGACACCATGCTCCCCCAGTCAGTTCTAACCTGTCAGCCGTGGGATAGCAATAGCAGACGTTTGCTCACCTGCTTTTGATAGCATTTGCTAAGTTTTCCAGGCATAAGTGCCAGACTTAAATGGCAGCATACCAGGATTATAGGTGCATTGGAGACTTTCAGTTATATTTCCAAGGGAGAATTTGGCTTTCAAACCCAAGCCTCCTTTTGCCTCCCGGCAATAAACCACTGCACTGCCGAGTAAGTATGTCATAGTGTCTTCTGAAGGGGAGGAAACAGACTATTAAGTGAAGATTCATAGAAGTGTCTACTGGGAGACACCCCAAAGACTGCCTACTCTCATTCTCTGTACTTTGACTGATCCAAGATCCGCCCCACAGTCCGCTGGTCTAAGGTGTCTGTAGCTAATCTGGCTTCACTTAGCATTCTTCTTCTGGAGAAGAGAGTTTAGCTTCAATTTACTGAGTCTGATCCCGATCCCTGTGGATAAGCCTCTTGCCATCTGGACCAAGTTTCCGTAGATCCTGAATGCTTGACCAATATTGCATTTGCAGCCATTGTACCCTGTTAGTCACTGGGTCTTCCGTTTTCCCACATGTAAAATGAAGGAATTAGACTAAATAGCTCATACATCTAGATTGATTAGCTTTGGCCCAAGCTTGTCTTTGGACACGATGTCCTCCATCCTTTCCCTTGCCAAGACAAATTCTTGCAATCAGTCTGGAACCTGTTGGCTTAGCAAAATATCCTAAAGAGCAAAATACCCTAATATTCTGCCTAAGCTTGGCTAAACATTATCATTTCATGAGGATCCAGCAAGTCTTGCACTAGAATCTATCCTGAATATTGACAGAGACAGCTAACATGTTTAAACAACTAGCAGCTAAATAACTGTTTAAAATGTTATTTTATAATATTTTTAATATCAAGAGTTCGGAACTTTAGGTTCATAAGCTCTAGAAGTGGGTGTGCATACATCCTCATTTCCTGTATGAAACAGGGTCCAATGCTTTGATCAGTTTCTTCCATCAAAGACTTGAGAACCTCTGATTTGAGGTGTTCGTTTCTTGCATATTAGAAAAACATCCATTTAGGCAAATTTTGTAAATTTAACCTGTGCACTGTACATTGAGCATATGGATGTATATGTTAAGCAAACACCTTCCTACTTGTTTCTTCTGAAACTTCAGTATCTGAATTTTAATGCAGGATATCACAAGCAGACATCTCTGTGATTGCATTGATTTCCCATCAGCGTTGGTTCTAACTGCACTCCTGTCCCTTTCTCTGCCTTCCTCACATCTTTCTTCCCGTCCTTCACTGTTTCTTTTGTCTTCTTTCTCGTCTTCCCCCTGTTCCTCCTCTTTCTGCTCCCTCTCCAGTTTTCTTCTCTGTATCTCTGTCATCAAACAGTTTTAGGGTGGAAAGGATACCTTCTTCACCACTGTATTCTCAGCCCCAGAAGAGTTCCTGGCATATGGTAGTTACTACATGGATTTATTTAATGAACATATAAATGAAGCATCCAGAATGAATACTACTCTTATTCTTTCAATTGCAAGGCAGTCAGGTTTGATCTAGGGAATTGTGGAAAGTGCTCTTTGAGAAAAGTTCTGGGTAATCTGTGCTTCAGAAAAGTAAGATTTGCTAAAAGTAACCCAAATTCCCAAAATGAGCAAGTCCCTGGGTTTTGAAGTGTGTGTGTTGGTGGCCAGTTTCCAAAATGGCCTCTAATGATACCTGCCTGGTATCCATGCCCTTGTGTAGTCTTCTCATTGTACCAGACTTGGGCTGTGTGACCTAGAGCATATGGTAGAAATGATGATATGTCACTTCCAAGATTAAGTTATAATGCAGCTTCTGTCTTGGGATCTCTCTTGTGCTCTCTCTCTCTCTCCCCCTCTCTCCCTCTCTCCCTCTCTCTCTCTTTTTTTTCCCCTTTAATTCTCTCTCTCTCTTTTGGATCACTGTTTGCTCTGGAGAAATCCATGCCATGAGAAGCTCTATAGAGAGACACACATGTTGAGGAACTGAAGTGTCCTCTTAAAAGCCATGTGAATAAGGGGCGCCTGGGTGGCGCAGTCGGTTAAGCGTCCGACTTTAGCCAGGTCACGATCTCGTGGTCCGTGAGTTCGAGCCCCGCGTCAGGCTCTGGGCTGATGGCTCAGAGCCTGGAGCCTGTTTCCGATTCTGTGTCTCCCTCTCTCTCTGCCCCTCCCCCATTCATGCTCTGTCTCTCTCTGTCCCAATTGAAAAAAAAAAATTTAAAATAAAAAAAAAAAGCCATGTGAATGAGGTAGGATCCTCCAGATGCAGCCAAGCCTTATCTAATATAGACTGCAACCTCGTGAAAGAACCCTGACCCAGACTAAGTCATTGCTATATTATTGACCTACAAAAACTGTAAAATTATAAATGTTTATTGCTCTAAGCTGCTAAATTTGGATTAGTCTGTCATGTACCAATAGATAACTAATACAGTTGTTGGGTGACATCTTTGGGCGGTGTTAGAGTTTAATGAGCTGCCATTAGCTAACTAAGAGCATTTACTTTCTGTTTTGCTGATTAATATCCAGGTTGGAGCAGGCACAGATCTGACAGCTAGGTTATGACCTTGAGGAAATAATTTTCCTCTTTGGAATTCCATTTTATCATATGTTAGCAAAGAAATTGACATTCTAGCACTATGTAATTTTTCTGCATGAAATCGAGCAAGTTCTATAAATCCTAATAATGCCAGAGTCAAATTGTTCCTTAAGGAGTACATTTCTTTTCCTTTAATTAACCACAGCTATATTAACTTTCTCACAAACGTAGAATCTATTCACCTTAGCATAAGATTAAGCTCCTCAAATGCAGGAATGTCTTGTGTACTGCTATAGCTCCTCTTTTAGTATAATAATTGATACATGTGCAATTTAATAATTATATGTTGAAAACCGGAATTTCTGGAGAAGAGGAGCATCTTCTTTAATGGGTACTGTATCCATTGATACTGACTCTTAACTTTTTTTTTCTGCCTTTTGCTGATATTTTTGACAGGAAGAATCATCCTGCTTAGAACAAAAAGTAAAGAATAAAAGATTAGAAAAAAGGGGGAAATCAGAACTGGGTGGATCATCCTTTTGTGAGTTTGATTCTTTAAAAAAATTTTTTTGATCTTTATTTATTTTTGAGAGAGACAGAGACAGCATGTGAGCAGGGGAGGGGCAGAGAGAGAGGGAGACACAGAATCTGAAACAGGCTCCAGGCTCTGAGCTGTCAGCGCAGAGCCCCATGCAGGGCTCATACTCACTAAGAATGAGATCATAACCTGAGCTGAAGTTGGACACCCATCCACCTAAGCCACCCAGGTGCCCCAAGTTTGATTCTTTAACGTATTTATTTCTATATCTATAACTGAGTGAGTCTGTGTCTGTATATCGACATCTAGTCTATTTTTAGGTATCTCTCTTTATGATAGAATTAGTATAATTGTAGGAAATTTTTTCTAATCTTCAGTAGATCTCTAACATGGATATGTTAATCTGCTACATTTTAGAAAACTTCATTAGAGTGAAACATCCATCCACTACTTACAGGTAAACAAATCAAAATGAGCCTAACTAGTAACATCATTTTTTTAAACTTGGAAAGCCTTATCAATAAATGATATTGTTGTCATGGAATGTGTGCAGTGTAAATGCGTTTTCTTCCAGCTATACATTAGACTTTCACAAGGGCAAGGGAAATTGAAACTGTCTTTCTAATGGATCATAAATCTTGGAAATGATTTGAATTCATGGATTAAATGTCAGCTTTGAAAGTATTTGCTGATTTATCTTGGATCTTAAAAGAAATAACATTTCTATGACAAATCAAATTAGTGTATTTTCGTATTCTGCATTGTAGTTTTCCAGAATAATCCTCTTCAAAGAAATCATATGGCATGCAGATAATTTTTTTCCTATTAGAGGATTATTATTATTATTATTATTATCATTAAGCCTCTCTGCTAATTAGAAAACTCTTGGAGAGGAAGAATAAGAAGGTAATTATTATATTAGAATGTAGAGATTGTGATGAAAAAATAGTGGGTTGCCCCTCAGAAGTACCAAATTGAATCAGTTAGTAAGTAGCTAACTTAACTAGATCGGTGTGACTGGGGTAAAATCCGAGTTCCTTCATATTCCTCCCCTCTACTTATTACTCCTAAGAAGAAAATTGTGACTGTTTTCCTGACTTGGAATAACTTCGGCAGCTTTAACATGTCTCCCCTTGCCTATGTTCAAGTTAAAAGCATTATGTAAAAACAAGCAGCTTTCCTTTCGGTCCAGAGGATTGCTCTAGGCCTTGCCTTGTATCCTTTAACTAGAAATTTTTAACTCTCTCTGAGTTCCTGGCTTCTTTTCCGTTGCTTTACATATTTATACCATCTCTTCCCCGAGTCTCCATAGACAGACAACATTTCCTAATGGGCATCCTGTTGCTCATCCAACTTTCTTTTTCCTAAGGATCTTCAGATTTCACCCTCCTTGACTCCCCCTTGCAACCTGAGGAAAAATGATACCCTGTCCATCCGGACACCTTTGTCTGAGCCACAGCCCACTGCTCCTCTCTGAAGCTTAAATGAGAGGACAGACTGAGCTGTCTGGGTTTGTTCCATGGCTTGATAGCCATGTGCCATTTTAAGGAAAACTTAGGCATGGTACATATTTCCTCCTGTAGTTCAAGTTTTAGTGGCAGTTCAAGTCTTTGTGATTACATATTGTCAGGGTTGTTAGTTTTTATAACATGCTCTTAGGCTCATGAAGTTAGATGCTCTGTAGGGTTTTAAAGAAAAGAAGTGGGTTGTGTCTGAAATTGGTTGTAAAATACCACATTGAGCTATATGATACTTGGCCCTTTGGTCAGACTTTCATGGCAACTAGGGGTATGATAAGCTGCCTATTCTTCAGTAGAATTCTCCAGCTCTCATGCTCCCAGAGGGAGTAGTTTCTGTTACTTTTTAAGTAACACTGTCTTAACTTGTCCAGTGCCTTTTGACTTTCATATATATGATCCCTTGATCTTATATTTCTACCTGCCTGTGCATAGAGGAGCATGATACTGATCTCCATCTTCATCAATCGAGAATGGCTCAGCTAAATCAGGCTTATAATTGATGGCTCTCATCTTTTCAGTGGAAGTGTGGGGAGGAGTGGGTCCTATAAATCACTGTATTATCCTTGATACCTGAGTTCACTTCCTGATGTTTAGAAAATTGTGTGCGTTGTCTCATTGGTTCACTTGAAGATTAGACCATCATGACTAAATTTCCTTGTGTATCTACATTGTTAACAATATCTGCCATTTGACAATTTATCAACAAGATCATTTGTTAACTAGCATTTATCCTCCATTATGGTACAAACTGATTTTCAAGTCAAATTTCCTACATCTAGTTTTTCTTCCCCAGTATCTCTCTACCTCTATCGCTACTGCTTTTATTCATTCAAGACTATTGTTTGAACACCTACTCTATCCCAGGCACTATTCTAGGTTCTGTAACTACAGTAGTGAGCAAAACAGATGAAGCCACCTGCCATGATGGAGCTTACATTTCAGTGGCAGTTGGGACTCCTTGACCCCATTCAAAGCAAGCCCTGCTCCTGTTTTCTCTTTTCTGTCTTGCCCTGTGGGTTTCAATGTCATGGGATTCTCTCTCTTCCTGCAGCCTGGCTCTGCCACAGGCCTGGAGTTAAGTTCAGGATCCTGGATCTGTCACAAGAACGCAGGAGACATATTCCTGGTGTCTCATTTTATGGATTTAAAACACACTTTCTTGACAGAAGCATTATAGTGATGTGAAAATGATAGTGGGGATCTTTAGTATGATTAGTAGTTTTTTTCAATGACATTATGGGTTAAATTTTTTTGTGTGGGCTGCCCTTGGGCCCTAAGCACTATTACAAATGTACCTCTGGTTTGCAATCAGAAATTTTACAAGCAGGTTGTTGGAACCCAAGGTTGTCAGTTGGAAGTTTCTTATGCAAGAATTCAAGATTCTGAAGATGACCTTGAAGCTCTTTAAGATTCAGAAATGGCCTCTGAATTAACGAAGAGTGATTACCTTTCCTTTAATCTATTTTTAGATTTATTTTTCCATATTCTATTTCTTTGAAGAGTGGCAATCTACTATACAGGGTAGATATAATAACTCAATTGATCTCTCCACTCCCCAATAAAACCTCTATCATTTGGCCAGATGAGATAACAAAAAGTTTACTATACTCAAGAGCCTCCTTTGGTAAAATAGAAACCTATGATTCTAGGTTATCTTTGAAGCCTGGGAAAAGTAACAGAGATGAATTGTTTCATCTCTCTGACCGAACAGCCTCTCAAGAAGAAAACACTTTTTGAAAAATGAGATAAAATGGTGTCCAGTGAGTCATGATTTCAGGTTAGTGCAAGCCCAAAGCACCCAGGAGGGTCTACCTTGCGTGTCTCAATTAGCAGTACCTATTCATGGGACTCCTTTAGTTCCCTGACTGTGGCCCAATTATGTGTTACCTTATCTGTCCCGTGGCCTCACGGGGCACACAGAGAGGAAAGGAGGTACAGGAGGTTACGAAGGAGGTACAGCCAGCTTGAGAGAAGCACTCTGAGCATTTTGGACAGCTCCTACCTCCTGAGCTCAAAGCTGCACACCTTTTCCCTCTGACTTCCATTTCCCTCTGTGTTTAGATTATGGGAATGTAGGCAGAGAATACTCTTTAGGGGATTGTGGACTGGATGAGTGAATGCGAGTTGAACTTCAGGAGTCTCTTTGTTTTTGCTAAGCTTTTCTTGGCAAAGGCTCTGAAGGAGAAGGAGGGGCTGGAAACCCCTTTTACTTTGACTTATCACTTGTTCTGTTTTTCCTTGTAGACTGCAGTCAGGTGTAATCTGAAACAGAATTTCAGATCTTCCATGAGGGTGCCTTGGAGTATTAGGTTTGGGTTGCAGGAGCTGTGGTTCTTGTACAGAAGCATTAGATCTGGAGTTGGGTTCTGAGCCATTCCATTACAAAAATTTAGCCATTCCATTACAAAAAAGAAGTAATGCTGATGAAGGTTAAGACTTAAATGTAAATCTGTGGAAACACTGCCAGGGGCAGAAATAGAATGCAGTGATGAAGTGTCTCCTCGTGCTCGAACTAGAATGTCCAGGTTCAAATCCTAGCTCTGCAGTTTACTGGATATGTGACCTTGAACAAATTATTTAACCTATTTTTGACAGTTTCCTCAGTTTCTAAAGGGAGGACTGTCACTGTATCTGTTTTGTGGAACTGTTATAAATATTAAATTAGTTAAGAGGTATAAATTTCTTAGCACAATGCATGTATAAGCACTTGAATAAATATTAGCTATTATGTTATTATTATTATGCAGTGGTTTATCACAGCATTGTTTATAATAATGAAAAATTGGGATGACATAAATATCCATTGGTGAGAAACTAATTAAAGAAACCATTATGGTTCAATAAAATCTGAAAGTATGCAGCTAATAAAGATGATGTTTCAGAAGACTCACTAATGACATGGAAAGATATTGCTCAATGGAAAAAACAAGTTACAAATATTGCACACAGGGCAATTCTGTTCATTAAGCATATTATATGGATATATGAAGAGAAAGAGGACAGAATTTATACACACACACAGGATCACAGATGATTTTTCTCTTTGTCCTTAGCTGTGTGTTCCATCATGAACAAGCATTACATTTGCAATCAGAGAAAAGCATGTGTTTTGTTGAAGCAACAATGATTTGGTGTCGGTAATTTAATCATTCTGTTTATAAAATGGGAGTAAAAGCGATGCCCATGTCAAAGGATTGTTGTCATTAGGCTTTTAGCACATTACCTCTTCTTCTCCCTGGCCTGCCCTGACCACATGAGAGAATTAACCCAACAATCCAATTTTTTAGTGCATTCTCCTGCCTATTTGCTTCATATCATTTATCCCCCTCTGAAATTAGCTTGTTTATGTATTTGTAGTTTTTCTTCTTTTTATCTTTCATCTATGGAATGAAAACTATCTGGGGACGTTGCTGGTCTTGTTCACAGCTCAGGTGCCTAGGATATTGCCTGGCAGCCTAGGTATTTAATAAGTAACTGTTGGATGAATAATGAATATCAATACATTTTGCAAAGTGCTCCAGATCGTGTTAAGTGTTGTTATTAGAGGCAAAGATGTAATTTCGCTCGAAATGCCTGAAAAGTAAACTAAATCAGAGTGAGATTGTCTCTAGTCAATGAGCATGTAGAATATCATGTTAAGAGCTAGCACTTAGATGGGTTTACTAAATGCCTGGCCTCAGTTTTCAGAATTAATTAAAGTAACTATCTAGCTTAACTAGCTATCTCGTTGTCTTGTTTAATTCTCGTAGCAATACCGTGAGGCTCGTTACTTTCTTGTTTTACAAATTATTCTGGGGATTTTGCAGATGAGGTAAATAAGGCCCAGAGGTTAAATAATTGCTCAAGTTCACACAGCTAATAGGGCACGAAGCTAGAATTGACTCTGTGGAGTCTGGCTCTCCAGTCTGTGCCTGTAACCTCTGCCTTACGGTACTAATGCTAAGGGATCTGAAGTTTACCTGTAAATGGAATTGTGTATACATTTGTGTATGCAGAATACTCAGGTGATTGCCTGAGGTAGAGTTGTTAGTTAGGTAGAGTTGTTCAGTTATATCAAAAGAGAAACAGGAAAATTGCACAAATCCAACATTTGAAAAACTAAAAAATTAATAAAGCAAACGTTTCTCTAGCATTTGATGCTTAGAAGCAACTTTCACATTCATTATCTCATTTTATGGACCCCCAAAATCTTGAATCTGAAGCTAATCTTGGCAATATTTTATACTCAAAGGTTAATAGCCTAACTATATAAAGGAAACTTAAAAATCAATAGAACCATGATTATATTAATATACTAATATTACTGTATAATTAATGTGACTACATAAAGACTTTAATATTTTAAATAGAAAAGTTAAATGGGCATAAGAATTCAAACAAATATAGATGCAAATGACTCTTAAATATGAGGAAATGCTTACGTTTATTATTAGTCAAAAAATTAAAGCAAATTAGTACAACACTGCAATGTCATTTTTTTTTGTCAAACAAATTGCTAACTAAGCATGATAAAAGGTATAATTCTCCAGGCTGGCAAAGAATAAGGAAATGGTACTCTCGTAAACATGTAGTAGTATAAATTAGGATAGACTTTATAGCAACTAATTGGTTTGTTATTTTAAGAATCCTAAAGCATCGATCCTTTGCTTCATTAGTTTTTCTTCTAGGAAATAATCAGAGATGTGGAAAGTATTTCCGCTCATCCTAGTGTTATTTATAACCACAAAAAAGAGAGCTTTCAACCTACAAAATAATAGAATAATTATATAATTGCATCCATTTTTAAAGAGATTTTCAATCTTCTAGAATAGTGCTCGTGATTAAATGTGGTGTGAAGAAAAAGGCAGGTGTTCTAAATACTAAAATCATATTAAAATGCATATGCATGCCTGAAAAAAAGTCTGCTTGGATTTTCAGCAAAGTGACCATCTCAATTTATTCTGAATATGAGATTGGGTATTTTTTTCCTTTATGTTTTTTCTGTATTTCCTATAATTTTGAACAATCGGGAAAAAAATTAAGCATTCCTAAAAATAAATATACAGCCCCAGAAGACAGTGTAAGAACTTAATGATTTGCCTCATCATAAAGATGGTTTTAAGACTATCATTGTGTCAAACAGTGGAACTTTTGCGGATACAAATTTGAAGACATCAGACCTTGACATGCCCTTTAATTAAAACTTAGTAATTCAGGCCCTAAAAATGGCAGTTAAATTCAAATATTCCACATGCACTCACAATTTTGTGTAAGTGTTACAGGGGAAATAAATGACCACAAACACCAAAAAAAATAGTCCTTCTGGAATCTGCAGAGAGTTTTGTCTTGCAGTCCTGTTGGATTACCAGATAGTCACTGTATTGAGGGGAAAAATGCTTTCAGACTATTATTAAATCTTTTTTTTCTGCCTCATTGCCTTTCTTTTTAAGGTTCATTGCTTTTATGCTTATAGTTTTAGCTGCTATTGTTACCTCCTTTCTGCCAAAAATGAATGTCCCATTTACACACGATTTTATCCTATGGCCTGTGCAGGCCACACATTCTTCTTAACTGCAGCTCACATGAGCAAGCACATGAGCAGATGGCCCATATACCTGCGCGGGTTCAGCCCATCACCTCTTTCTTTCTGGCCTCCAGGGAAGGGCTTCCCCGTTCTGCTCCCAAGGTGCTGGGTTTTCATTTTCTGTTCTTCCTTTTTAAATCATTTGTGTTTATCCCTTGTTGCACTAGTCATTACTGTGTTAAAAATGATTTGGTGGTCAGGGTAGAGAGAATAAGATCTCAGTTTTGTCCACTTTCCCATCTGGTAGGAGAGGTTAGGTTATATTGCGGTAACAAACACCCCCCAAAGCTCAGTGGCTTAAAACAACAAAGCTTTATTCCCGCTTATGTCTCATGTCTCTTGCAGATTAGCAAAGGCTTCTGCTTATACCAGCTTTAAGCCCAGATCCAGGTTGATGGAGCAACCTCTTTCTGGGGTACTGTTGTTTGCTCTGGCAGAAGGAAAATAAAGTCCTGGAGTATCTCACACAGAAATTAAGTGCTCTGGCCTTGAAGTGACGCTCACCCCCCGCTTCTGCTCACATCTTATTGAGCAGAACTAGTCCTATGACTCCAACCTACCACTGGGGAGTGGGTCAGGAATAACCCAGCAGATAAATACCTGGGTATAATTAGGAAAAAAAACCAATTCACTTCTCCTAAAAGAAATATTATTTACTTTTGGTGGTTCTTGAGAGTCAGTTGTCCTATTTAAATAAGCCTATGTCTATCCATTTAACTGAATCAACATTTTTGATTTTTTGCTACGTGTCAGATACCGTGCCAGGTATGGGAGACACACAAACGAACATACTGGGAGGTCTCAGCTTCAATGAACAAACGGTCTAGTGGGGGAGAGAGACATAAAACTACGTACTTATAAACATACATGTCAAACGTGATGAAAGAGGTAAGAGCCAGCTTTTGCAGTAGCAGAAGGTGCAGTTGGAACCCACATGCACCCCATTCATTCAGGCGTTATTATCAATCAAAAGATGGGTACATCAGAGAGGGCAGAGCACCTTCCCCGACTACATTCACTTCACTACCACCACCCTACGAATATTGTGCGCGCATCAACATGTCACTTGCAAATCAGCTGGTGTCCCTTTGCAAAGTGGCAAAGTTTGACCCAGACCCAAATTTCATGTCTAGTGGAAACCCCAGCTGCAGCAATTTTTCAGGAAGCCTGGGTTCTCCTAGTCATCTTTCCATGGGTTTCTCTTTTCCACACCGTTCCATGTTGTATCACTCCCAAATGTGATCTGGAGACCATTTGATTTCTAAAAGAAGCAACACACAGCGAATCTTGTTTGCATAATAGGCTTCACAGAAGGTTTGGTGGGAAGAATTGGGGGAGAAGGAAGGCGATTGTATGTTGCAGCAACATAAGTAACTTCAAATAGAATGCTAAACCATTCTGAAAATGCCCAGAAGCCAACACATCAGAGAGTAGTTTTTCACCCCACTTGGTCTCTGCTTCTCCCCGTCTTGGGTTCTTTTTTCTCCTTTTTCTTCTACTTAATTCTTTATACCAATTATGATAGGCTAGATTATGCTTTGGTAACAAGCAAGCCCCAAATCTCTTTGGCCCGAAACAATGAAGTTATTTCTTGCTCAGGCTACAAATCTATTGCAGATTATTGGGCGCTCTGGTTCCAATCTCCTCACTATATCTCAGGAGCAAACCAAATTTTTCTACTTATACAGTATAATTTAGTGCTCATCTTTTGATGCCTGGGGCCTAGTAAACCATTATCCCTAAAGATTTACTTGATCCTGACTGTACTCTCATAGCATTTTTGCAAACAAGGATAGTTCTATGTCTGAGAGAACCTGTGCTTAGATAATACATAATTTTCCTTATAGCAAATATAATTCTATAATATATACATACTTGTCAGTAGGACTAGTACAGTTCCCTCCTCTGGAAGTCTGAGAGGGGGACTTAAACTCTTCTAGCAAATTCAGCAGGTTAGGTCATGAAATACACAGAAAGATCCATCCAAGTATATGTCTTCTCAAGTACAAGGCCTTTTCTCTTGGAATGCCCTTTAACTTGATTGTTAACAAACCTTATTTTGGTAGTAATTTCACAATTTCACAATGATATGTCATATCATCACTTTGTACCCCTTAAACTTATACAATGTTATTTGTCAATTGTATCTCAATAAAGCTGGGAAAAACCTTGACCATTCTTATAGTTGGCTATTTTTTATAAGTGAGTTCAGCCTCAACTCAAACTTTCCTTGTACAGAGGAGTTTCTTGTGGCTACTTTATCTAAACAAAAACAAAAACAAAACTCTCTTCCCTATACGTCTAGTATTCTTATATTACTGTTACTAAGGCTCTTATTTCTTTTTTTTACATTCTTATTCAAATTCTGGTTAGTTAACATCCAGTGTAATTTTAGTTTTAGGTGTATAATATAGTGATTCATCACTTCCATAAAACACCCAGTGCTCATCACAACATGCACACTCCTTAATTCCTATAATCTATGTAACCCATCTGCCCACCCTCCTCCCTTTTGGTAATTATCAGTTTGTTCTTCACACTTAAGAGTCTATTTCTTGGTTTGCCTCTCTCTCTCTCTTTTTTTCCCTTTACTCATTTTTCTTTGATTTGCTTGTTTGTTTCTTAAATTCCACATATGAATGAAATCATATGGTATTTGTTTTTCTCTGGCTGACTTATTTAGCTTAGCTCTAATACACCCTAGCTCTATTCATGTCATTGCAAATGGCAAGATTTCATTATTTTTATGGCTGAGTAATATTCCATTGTATATATACATATATATACGTATGTACATACATACATATATATATATATATATATATATATATATACACACACATACATACACACACACACACACACACACACACGGTACCACATACCACAGCTTTATCCATTCATTGGTCAATGCGCACTTGGGCTGTTTCCATAATTTGGCTTTTGTTGATAATGCTGCTATAAACATTGGGGTGCATGTATCCCTTTGAATTTACTTCTATATGAAATTATCTTGTTTATTTATGTTTCACATATTTACTATTTGTATCCCCTACTAAAATAAACTCCACGAAGGTATGAATCTTGTTGTTTTAACATATTTCTGTGTTCTTAGCTCTTTAAACTGCCATTGGCACATAATAGGCATGTGATATGATTTGTTGCATAAATGAATGAGTTTGTAGGCTCCTGTTAGCAGCCCTCCCACCAAATGCATGTATCATGACCTTGTTGTTTTTATTGTTTTAAAATGTAGGTTTCCCTGAATTTGAGTATCTGTGTGAACTTACAGGAAGCATAAGATGCTTAGAAGACAGTGTATAGCCTAAGGGGGCTAAGGTACTCCATTCACTTCACAAAACCAAACCTCAAAAGTAAAGAAATCAAGGTAAAAATCTTTAAAAGATTTCTATACAATTCCATGCTTAAGACAAGTCCCCTCATCATGCCTTCTAGCTAGATTGTCTTCACTAGACTATCCCTTCCTCCTTCCATCCATCCCTCCCTTCCTTCCCTCCTACCTTCTATTCCTTCTTTGTTGTCTTAATTTATTTCTCTCTGGGTATCTTCCTCCTTCCATCTTCCTCCTGTCTTTCTTCCTCCTTCCATCCTTTTCTCTTTCTCCCTTCTTTATCTACTCATCTATCATCTATCTCTTGTGAAACAGTATTCTTTTTAATCTAGGAAGAAATAATGGCTCCTTATTGTCATTACCAGAAAATTGATTCAAGGGAAGAAGCTCTGTGTAGAAGACAGCCTGTAGGACCGGCACCTAGGAATTCTTGACTTGGAGCGAATGACTCTCTGGGCCGCAATTTCCTCCTCTACAAAAGGAAGAAAGTCCTTCAAGGCCTTCTATCTCTATGAATCTATAAGTCTGTGAACATTTTAACAATGAAATGATTAATTTTTAGATTTCTGACTTTAGTATCTTAAAATACTACACCTACAGGTAGCTCCAGTAGAATATTATTTTGTGTTTTCTTTACAAAATATGTAGAAGATGACACAATGATACACCAATGTGGAGTCTGCAAGAATCAGTCTTTGTACAATGTGGTCACCTGTTGCATCCACACGACTCCTGAAACAGAATGCTACGGGCACCAGTGACAGTTGCAACAAAGTTTATTACAATGAGAGGCAAGGCTGACCGATCGGGACCAACACTCTTGATAAGAGTGCGGCCCCGAACAGCCGGGGTACAGAGTTTTTATAACCGATCACATCGTTTTATCATTATCTGGGAACAGAACAGAGCAACAGTTCCCAGATGAGTTAGAAACAGTTGCCAGATGAGTCAGAAACAGTTATCGAATGAGGTGATTATTTTAGATTTCTGCTGCTAAGTTGCAACCAGTGGATCTCCTTGACCTTGTCTCTGATGCTCTTTTTTTGAGCTTTTGTTTCCTTCATTGGTAAAGCCTGATTTACAAAAGTATGAAGTATGATTTACAAGAGTGAAAGCAAGGCTGTTATCTTTTGACCTTCAGTGTCAGAACAAAGTTGTTATCTTTCAAGCTAAGCATTAGCCCTACACTACAATTTAACCCTTACACACCCTTCGTATCTTTGTATTTAGGAAAAGAAAGTTACAGACGCTGGCCTTAGCCCCACTGTCGGCACATTTTGAGCTTGCAAGCTTTTCAGTGAGATGGTGTGAGAAAGAGTCATTGGTGGCTTATAATAACCAGAATGCTGTTTTTTGAAAAACACATTAGGCTTTCCTTGGTTATGTGAAATAGCCTTAGCAATGGAGATGATTTTGGTCACGGGGAAAAAAATACAGCGAAATCGCCAGTGAGAACCGTTTCACAGCAAACAATGGCAAATATCAGTGGCTGCCGTTTCACAACTAAAACATTTTTCCTAAATCCTGGCATCAGTCAGATATGCCTTCACGTGCATGAAAGAAGGAGCAGGACAAATAGAGAGATGGAACAACAAGCAGGTCCACAGAAGCATCAGTGCACAAGCAAATTCCTGGCAGTTCTATAAGAAAGATGGGCTTTTTTCCCAGAATGAACAAGTAAAGAAAATTCATTGTTATCAGAGTGTTTTGCAAAGCAAAACTATCTTTCAGCCTTTAAAATTTTTTTTTTAGTTTTTAAAAGTTTATGGATTTATTTTGAGAGATGGAGAGAGAATGAGAGCGTGCACACACACAGGAGTGAGAACACGCTGGGAAGGGGCAGGGAGAGGAGGAGAGAGAGAATCCCAAGCAGGTTCTGCGCTGTTAGCGCAGAGCCTGATGTGGGGTTTGAGCTCACAAACTGAGGCCATGACCTGAACTGAAATTGAGTCAGATGCTCAACCGACTGATCCACTCAGGCACCCCTTGTCTGGTAATTTTAAAACTTAGCTGCAAATTCTTTCACATGCCTTTCATTGAGAGGTAGTGGCTGGACAGGCCTGAACTGCCTTAACTAACAGAGTAACCTGGAAGTAAAGTCATGTTGTTTGTAAGGCTAGATTATAACAAGCCTTGCACCTTCCCCTTGTTTGTTGGAACACTAGCTCTGGGAACTTTGAGCCACTATGTAAGAAACGCAAGTACCCAAGGCCCTCGTATTGCTAAAGAACCCCAAGCTACATGGAAAGCCTACAGTCAGTCTAACACCGTTGTTGGCCGAATCCTGCCTTTAGTACATCCCTGCTCAGGCATCAGATGTGTGAGTAAAGAAGCCTCCCTATTATTTTAGCTCCCAGTCATTCTAGTCATCCACAGCCAGTGAACTCTTCCCAGTGGAGGCATCAGATGATGTGGAACAGAGAAAAGTCATCCCTGCTGTGCCCTAACCTAAATTCTTGTCCCGCAGAATTCATGAGCATAATAAACTATTGCTGCTTTATGCCACGAAGTTCGGGTTGGTTCTTGATGCATCCAAATTTACTGTAATTTTTCTGATCATATGTACTTCTTCATTCTTTCATTATAGCATATACTTCTAAAATTCTCAGACTGGCAAGCAAATTAATCACATAATAGGATATGAAATTTCAGAGTGATGCTAATTAGGCAATCCAAGCCATCTCCAAATCTACTTTCCATCTATATTTATTAAAACATATATCCCTAATATATCCAGGGTATAAAAAATTGCATTAAAAACTTTAGTGTCTCTTTGAATGTTTACACTAGGAATTTGGAAGAGCATGTCAGTTACATGGATAAGTGGACGATTGAAAATAATGTTCAAATTCAGTTGCGCATATTTGTGAAATGGTATAAAAATATAAGATAATGCTTGGGCTCATCATCGGTTCCATCCTCACACTTATACTTATATTGACTTTTGTGATAATCACATCCATTATTTTACCAACTTAGCCTTCAAGATAGAATAATGAATGGATCATTGACTGAACTGGTCAATAGGCTATTATAATTTCCCTTAATACAGCAATATTGAAGAATCTCAGTTTGTTTGAAAGTTTACAGTTGCTGAATAACCATAAAAATGGATATGTATAATAATGAGGATACTGAAGAAATCTAAAAAATTGGGAGGAAAAGACAGCAAAAAGTCATGAAACAAGAAAACTATTTTCGAGGTTATTTCAGAATTTGGCTAACTTTGCAATGCATATATTTCAGTTGTGATTTAGATTTTTAATTCAGCCAACCTTTATATCATGTTAACTGTATGCCATAGATAGATTATATGTTTTCTCTCATATTATTTAACCTCTCCAGACTTGGATACTTCTTTCTTTTCTTTTTATTTTTTAAGAGAGAGAGAGAGAGAGAGAGAGTGAGCGAGCATGAGTGGGGGAAAGAGGCAGAGGGAGAGAGAGAATCTTCAGCAGGCTCCACACTCAGAGCCTGACGTGGGGACCCATCTCATGACTCTGGAATCATGACCTGAGCAGAAACCAAGAGTCAGACACTCAACTGACTGAGCCACCCAGGTGCCCCAGACTTGGATTCTTCTAATCTCCTTTATCAGAAATCACTTGTATTGGGAAGTTATTGATTGAGTGAGTGAGTGAGTGAAAGAGTGAGCGAGCGAGTGAGCAGGGAGGGGGCAGAGAGAGAGGGAAAGAGAGAATCCCAAGCAGGCTCCATGCTGTCAGTGCAGAGGCCGATGCAGAACTTGAACTCATGAACCATGAGAAACCAAGAGCCAAAACCAAGAGTCAGAGGCTTAACCAACAGAGCCACCCAGGCATCCCAGAGCAGAATCTTCTTACAGAATGTTATTTCACAAAGAATTGGGTGACCCAAGTTATTTGTAAAGGAAATTAATGCCTTTTATCTGGAAAGTGATTCTTAAAACTTGTCATTGACTGGGTATTATCAACAGAGTCAAGCAAGCTAGTACCTCATACCTAGAATAAATTGGAAAGAAAAGAAACTGTGGGAGTATGATATAGTTAATTTGCACTTTTAAAAAGTGCCACTTTTGGGTTCTTGGCATTTTTCTTAGAATTTAGGGCCTTTGAACACCTTTAAAATTGTTTAGAGTAGAGGGCCATCCCTCTACCTCTCTGGGAGAACACCTTTGGTTTTCTCTCTTCTCATCTGAAGTTCTTCTTGGCTGGTGTTCCCTGGCCTATGAGGCTAAGTGTGTTAGGGGTGAAGTAACTCAGCATTGGTGGGCAGAATATCCAGGAGACAGAACATGTGGGCTGCGCTGGAATGGTTTAAACAAGTGTGATTTGGGCTGTGTATGAAGAATTGAGGCAAGGTGAGTGTCAGAGCAAGATACATGTCTCAAGATACATATTTACACAAAGGAGGCAATATTGGATTCCAGAAGCAGAAATAGTAAAGGCAATCTTAAGAAATGAAGTGAGTGCATGGATAGTTGAAATGAAACATCTCTGGATGACACAAAACAGGGCACTGGTGGTTTCCTTTATTTAGGTGCATGGCAGAATGTCTTTGCCATTTTGTTGTGGTCTTCCAAGTTGAGAAATCAGCCAGCATCTTTAGTTGTTGGAAACAAAGCTGTACTGAGGCAGATCACACTTAAATGCCCATACTATCCAACATCCCCATTTCCTCCTATCGTAGATCGTGGTGATGAAGGAAGAAGCCCTTCCAGCTGATGCTGGAACAGAGCAGCTACTCAAAGTATATTCACTAAATAAACACAAATAATTTAATGTTAGATAATCCACGTGAGCATGATTTAATCAGGTTTCCTATCCGTTATTGTTACAAAAGAATAGAATCATATAAATGTAAAATACAAATACGCATAAACAAAAAAGTCAATCTAAATTTCTATCTCGTGCATTACTCCAGTCCAGGAATATTTAATTTCAGGCTGTTTTCATGTCTACTATATTTTGGGGATGGTCAAATTATATATATATACATATATTTTTTTCTGAAATGGAAATTTATTGTAGCATTAATCCCACAAATAATGATGGGAAAGGTTAATAGTCCTTGAAAACTAGTCCTTGCCTTATTTTTACCTCCTTCATGGTAGTCCCCTTGTCTATTGCAAACAAAATGAATGTTTCTTCTGAATGATATTTCTTTCTCACAATATGTGTAAGAATTTTTCTGCTCTAAGTGGACTATGTTTTGTCCTTTGCAGGGCAGACAGTGGAGACCTTCAAAGGGGCAGAAACTGCCCTGTGGTCCCTGGGGTGTAGATATAGTCCACTCTGATCCTGCTAGCTCTCCTTCTGCTAGTCTTACAGCAAACTCTGACCTCTCCTATCTTTGAGTTGAACTTTTGAGGCATGCAACACCTTCCAAGGAGAGTGAAGATCTTTCTTTCCCAAGACCAAAGGGGCTTAGTCTCAGATCATGGAATTTACAGTGTCAGGAAACCCTACCTTTCAATTACTTCTGAATCATCTCTTTCTTTGTATCTTATCCACAAACATAGCCTTCAAGCAATTTATTTAAAATGCCACTACTCAGAGAGGAAAAGACTTATTTCAGGAAGGTAGATGTTAGTTTTGCCACTGATTGTTGAATAAGTCTTGGGAAAGCACTGCTGTTTTAAGATTAGTAAGGCGAGGGTGGAAGAGAACCAGGGAATTTTAAAAGGCCTGTATGTTATTGCCTATTTTTGCAAAGTCTGGCCAAAGGGCTGGGGAGTCATATTACAGAACTTTAAATCTTGCAGAATTAATACATTATCAACCCTCTAATAACTAAGGATCCAGGCTGCAGATACTATAACAAAGTTTAGCTGGATATTGTAGTATGTTTGTAATTTTTTTTAATATTTATTTATTTTTGAGAGACAGAAAGATAGAGTACGAGTGGGAGAGGGAGAGAGAGAGAGACAGACAGACAGACAGACAGACAAACAGGATATGAAGCAGGCTCCAGGCTCTGAGCTGTCAACACAGAGCCTGATATTGGGCTCAAACTCATGAGCCATGAGATCATGACCTGGGCCGAAGTCACTTAACCGACTGAGCTACCCAGGCACCCCCATACTGTAGTATGTTTTAAACTGTGATATAACATTCATATTAGGAAAAATGGACTAGCACTGTAATTTACAAGACTGTATGAGTATTGTACAATAATTCATTCTATGGGAAAGATTATTAACTTATAGGTCCAAGTTCTCCCCAGTGGAAGGGATAATTTGAAAGTTAAATAAAAGTATAACTTGCCAATCTTCCTAGGCTTTTGACCTTTCCAACTGCCATATGCCTATGTGAATACCACCAATAAATCCTTTAATTCCTCAATTTTGTCCATGTGAGAAGAATACAATCTAACCATATGGCCATGCTTTCTCTCACAGTGATCTCTATCTTATCACACATGAAATAGTTGGGTTTTTCTTTGGTAATAAGAGTATTGTACCAACATATTATTAAAGCATATATGGATAACGACTTCTGATAGGGTCTAGAGAATAGATGTATGGATTTATGTTTGTTAACCAGTTTGAGAAAGGTTTATCACTTAATTGCTGTTTTAAATATAGTATTTTTTTATCACACCCCTTTCCCACATTCTGATGATGTATATTGATCCTCTCTGCTAACATGAACACACATGCACTCACACAAAAACCATATGCACACAATTTTGCCTATAATATTCAAGGTATGGTCTCTGATACACAATAACCCATAGGTCTTTGGCAGTCCATGAACTCTAGATTGAGAATCACTGCTTTACGATAGCTTGATCCTCATATAGATTTTCTGATTAAAGATGAATTATAGTATTCCTTAGTTTTTAGAACTCATTATTGTGTTTATACTTAGTAATGTCATCAGAAGAGTAGGTAGACATCCGTTCATTTGGTGTCAACATCTTTCTATTTACTAATGTATTGAAAACATTGAAAACCCAAGCAAAACCTTTATGGGTATGATTATTTTAAGAGAAACAGATTAAACACAGCTGATGTTTAATATGCAGTTGACATTGGTGCTATCATTCAGTCTGCCTATTATGGGAATGGTTGTGTACAGGCTTGCTCCTCTCCAAATTTCTTTCTTCCTCCTGGCACAAAGCTGAGTATATTGCAGAGATTCTCATAGTTGGGTGTGGCTATTTGACTGAGTTCTGGTCAGCAGATTATGGAAGTGAGTGATGCACATCATTCTTGACCTGTCTCATAACGGTCCTATGCATGGTCTTCATGACTTGGTGGGGATGAACACAGAAACCTCGAGAGGCACATGCTGGAGATCACAAAGGCATAAAATGGAAAGGACCTGGTCCCTAAATCACTTCGTGGAGGAAAGCTGATGCTGAACAACCATTTTGGGCTTTTCTGTTAAGATGCGTAAGCTTTGAGGTTTCTCTGTAACAGCAGCTAAAAGGGTCTGAACTACTACACATTATTCAGTGAATAATTCAGAGTAGAAAACTACAGGGGCATTGCCAAGAGTGTTCTCATTCAGTTAATTTTCAGTGTTTTGTGCCCTGTGCTGTTTCCTTGTGACTAGTTACAGGGAATAATATCTGATATTCTCTAGTTTCAACTTGAACTAACCTCAGTGATGGACAAATGGCTTAAAAGCCATTTTGTCCTCTAGACAAAATATGGTGTGAAGAGTGTTCTAATCGTGCAAGCGGATATGGAAATCCCAAAGAAGCACAGATGCTACTTCTCTGAGCTGAATGAAGTCTTCAGCAGTCACATAGATGGTAAAAACAATAATCTGATAACATGTTACCAAAACTCAACCAATCAGAAAGGCTATTTGAATTACAGATACACACCCATCATTAATAATAATAAGCTTTTTCCAGGGACACCTGGGTGGCTCAGTAGGTTGAGCATCCGACCTCGGCTCAGGTCATGATCTCACGGTCCGTGAGTTCGAGCCCCGTGTTGGACTCTGTGCTGACGGCTGGGAGCCTGGAGCCTGCTTCAGATTTTGTGTCTCCCTCTCTCTGACCCTCCCCCGTTCGTGCTCTGTGTCTCGCTGTCTCAAAAACAAATAAACATTAAAAAAATAAAATAATAATAAGCTTTTTCCCATATTGTACCTTGGGGTGTTAGGTAGTAACAGCAGCATGTATATAAAATATGGGAAGGGCATGTTCAATTCAAAACTTTGATAAAGGTACCAAATCAAAGTCCTTTGGAGAGCACTGGTCTAGAAACTCAGGATCCTATATTCCACTCATTCAGAAGGGTATGAATTTACCACAACCATTTGGACGGTATAGTTCCAGACACAACTTTGGGATTAGCCTGATCTAAAGTTAGTATTCACAAGGCTAAGGCTATCCTACTGGTGATCCCCCCTGCCCCTAAACCAAAGTGTTATCCATCTAGTTATAAAAAAAAGAAACAATAGGAAAACGTTTCCCCTTTTCATGTATATATCCTAGGTTGGCTTTTATAGTGATTTATTCATTTGAATATAGTGAGCCTTTGGACCAGCTGGAGTTTGGGGCCGCAATAGCCTGAAATTTCAGTTTCAAAATTAGAGATAATACTTTTCTATTTAATCATTGAGATTTATGCCAAATGATCTTGAATTAATTGGCAAGCCTGTTATAGAATAGAAGTGATGGAGGGCGGAAATTATTTTAAGTTTCAGATTTCCCAAATTTAATGACATCAGCATAGGTTTTCAGATGGCTTACCTAATGTCTATTCACTCTTGTTTCTACAGAAACCACAATGAACATGTGTTTAGGAAATCAGCCATTCTTTGTAGTGAGAGGAAAAGTAGCTTGATTTTTTGAGACGTTAACCTATTTTTTTCCATTGTAAAAATAGTGTATTTACATTAAACAAAAACCTTTAGAAATGGAGAAAAATATAAAGAAAAAACACAGTTTATAATCCAGAGATAGCTTCTTATACTGTATATTAGGTGCACATTTTGTATACAGAATTGTATCCCATTCTTTCACATTAATATTATAAAAATATCATTTGTTCTAAAGTATGCTATTCCATATTGTGTGTGTGTGTGTTTTGTAAACTTAGTTGATAAAGCAACAGTAGGGTTTGATGCTATTCCATGTTTTAAAAGTTAGGTGTGATTATTATTATTAACGAATAGCTAATATTATGAAGTATCATAATTCTTTTAAATATTTCCTTATTGTATGTTTAAATCAATTCCAGTTGTTTTCCTGTTGTAAATAATGCAATGATGAACATTGTTGCACATTAATCTTTAATTGAATTTCTGTAGTTCCTTGATAAATTCCTAGACGTAGAATTATATTGAGTCAAATTATATGAACATTTAAAAGGTTCTAATAATTTTACTATAATGCCACCAATATTGAATATTATTATTTTTTAAAGGATATATTACTTTTGTTATTTGTATTTCTTTGCCAACTGGTTAAGTTGAAATCCTTTCATACATTTACTAGCTTTGTATTTCCTCTCTTGGCATATCAGTTGTACTTCTTTTGTTTTTGTTTTTGTTTTTACTTTTTTTATATCTATAACAAATCCATGTCCATATTCAAATAACACTATGCCACCGACAGGACACCAGCACCAGCTGGGCAGTTAAACTTGAGTCCCAAAGCCCAGACATCAGAGGCACCGGAGATTCGAGAGGCTTCTCTGGAGTTTCCATCATCAACCCCTCAATGGCAGGTCTGTGTCCCTTCCATTAATAACAAAATAATCCCAATTCCTTCCTCTTGTCTATTGTGTCATTGCTGTCATTCATTTCACTAATGTATAAGCAGACATAAGCATACATAACTATACATAAAATATATTCATAAGCATACAATATTAAGTTGTTGCTATTATTCTTTTAGACACACTTATCAGATCAATTAAGAATAAGAAAAATAAAAGTTTTATTTTATGGTCACTTACTCTTTCTTCAATGTTTTTCCTTTCTTTATGTAGATCTGAGTTTCTGGCCTTTATTATTTTCTTCTTTCTAGAGAATGTCTTTTAACATTTCTTGTAAGGCAGGTGTATTGGTGACAGACTTTTGTTTTGAGAAAGTCTTTATTTCTCCCTCACTTTAGGAGGATAATTTCACAGGGTACAGAATGCTAAGTTGGTATTTTTTTTCTGTCAACACTTTATATTTCCCTCTACTCTCTTCTTGCTTGCACTGTTTGAGAAGTTGGATGTGGTTCTTATCTTTGTTCCTCTATATGTAAGATATTTTTTTTTCTTCTGGATTTTTTTCAGGATTTTTTTTCTTTATTTCTAATTTTCTGTAGTTTGAAGATGATATACACAGGTGTAGTTATTTTTTGTCTATTTTATTTTATTTTATCTTATTTTGTTTTATTTTATTTTATTTTTGTATTTATCCTGCTTAGTGTCTTCTGAGTTTCTTGGATGTTTGGTGTGGCTTCTAAAATTAATGTTGGGGAAGTTCAGTCACTATTGTTTCAAATATATCTTCTGTTTCTGTCTCTCTTCTCTTTATGGTATTCCCATTATTTATATGTTGTATATTTTGTAATTGTTCCACAGTCCTTGTATATTTTGTTCTGTATTTTTCAGTCTTTGTTTGCTTTTGGTGTTTGAGGATTCTGTTGATCTATCCTCTAGCTAAGGGACTGTTTTCAGCTGTGTCTAATCTACTAATCAGCCCATCAAAGGCATTCTTCACTTCTGTTAAAATTTTTTTTTTAGAGTTCATTTATTTATTTTGAGAGAGAGAACAGGGGAGGGGAAGAGAGAGAGAGAGAGAGAGAGAGAGAGAAATACCAAGCAGGCTTCATACTGTCAGCACAGAGCCCCTTGTAGGGCTTGAACTCACCAACCCTGAGATCATGACCTGAGCTGAAATCAAGAATTGGAGCCACCCAGGCTCTCCTGGTACGTGTTTTTTTTAATCTCTAGGTTTGTTTTTTCCCTTAGGATCTCCATCTCTATGCTCACATTACCCATTTGTTGTTGCTTGTTATCTACTTTATCCATTACAGCCCTTAGCATATTAATCATAGTTGTCGGAAATTCCTGGAATGGTAATTCCAGCATCCCCAGCATGTCTGGTTCTGATGCTTGCACTGTCTCTTCCACGCGTGCTTTTTTTGCCGTTTTGATATGTCTTGTAATTTTTTCTTGATAGCCAGACATTACATACTGGGTAAAAGGAACCACTGTAAATAGTCGTTTAGGAAAGTAGTGGTGAGGTGTAGGAGGGGAAGGGAAGTGTTCCTTAATCTAATGATTAGGTTTCAGTCTTTAGTGGGATTGTCCCTCTGGACTGTGAATTTCAAAAATGTTTCACAGGGGTTTTTTTTGTTTTTGTTTTTCCTTCCCCCTTAGATGTATCAAATAGCCAGAGGAGGCTGGCCCCTTTCCGGGGGTCAATTAGCCCCTGATGATACCCCAGCAGGTGAGGCCCTGGTTAACTAGTTTCCGGTGAGGGCGGTCCTTGTTAAGAACAATAGGCTCTAGCGTTTATAAAAATGGCTCTATCCCGTTCCCGCTGCCAGAAGCGGAGGAAGCCCTCCTGTTTAGTGGTGGGGGAGTCTAGCCGAGTTTCTGGAGGTAAATCCCAGAATCTTGTGAGGGCCCTTCTATGCCTAGGTCCCCTTGGAGGTGTTAGCTCTCAGCGTCGTCCACACTCCATTTCCAGCAACTCATCGGCTGCAGCTCAGGGTTCCTGCCCCGGCACCGGTTTCGGACATGCTTTCTGCTCTGCGGTCTCTGCTCCGGTAGGTAAGTCCTGACTGTAGTTGTTTGTGTCTCTCCAGTCTCGGAGACAGCGGTTTGCCCTGTGTCCTCTCCTTTCTTTGGACTAAAGGAGAGTTGTTGATGTTTTTTCAGTTCAGCATTTTACTTGTTGTTAAAACTGTGCGGCAACTTCTAAGTTTGTCATGTGTGGAACTGGAAGCCCTCTTTTTTAAATCTTTTTCCCTTTCTATTTTAAATAATTTCAGGGTTAAAACTTGCTTGAACAGAACAAGGAGAGCCTATATTCCTTCTCTCATATCCCCCACATAACATTTATTCTGTTCTGTATGATTATGTCTTTCAGAAATGTCTAAAAAAAGAACTAATCCGGGGCGCCTGGGTGGCTCAGTCGGTTAAGCATCCGACTTCATCTCAGGCCATGACCTCACAGTTTAGGAGTTGGAACAGTTTACAAGTTGGAGCCCCACCTCGGGCTGTGTGCTGACAGCTCAGAGCCTGGAGCCTAATTCAGATTCTGTGTCTTCCTCTCTCTCTCTGTCCCTTGCCCACTCATGCCCTGTCTGTCAAAAATAAACATTAAAGACAAAACAAAACAAAAAAAAAAACTCCAGAATTTTGCTGAAATAGGATTGGCTTCCAGAGGACAGGTCAAATTCACTTCCTTTATTTGACTTGTGTTCCTATTTCCATTTGCTCTTCTGCAGTGACTTTTCCAGTTGGCCAGTGCCCTTTTGATAGCTGATTAGCTCCTCGAGCAGTCTCGTATGTGTTCTACTTTACATTCTATATTTTGATTATGTTATCATTTGGGTCATAGATGCAAATATTTTTCCTTCTCCAACTAGTTGAGTAGTGACATTGATGACATAAATCTGGACTGTGGTGATGGGGAGAAGAGGTGGTGAAAATAACTTTTGCATGGAACAATCTGGGTAGTTAGATTTGAAACCTGAAAACTTCCTTATAGTTCTGTTTTCTTCCCTCTAGCTCATTGAAAAATGCCTGAGTTATGGTCATGTTTTCCATATGTGCTATAAAAAATTTAACACTGGTATGAGGAGAACATACATGGTTTTGAGTAAATATCACTAAATGCCAGAACCTCGGAGGCTCAGACCCAGGTGGTAGGCTTCCTAATCTTGATTGCCTGGAACATTCCAAGTCTATTAGGCCACCCACAATGGGGAAACATCTGAGGAAATACTTCTAACTTGGGAGAAAAACCACGTTTTCAGGGTTGTTTACTCTGTCGTCTTACAGTGTCTGTTAGTGTTTATTAAAGGACAAGTGTTGCTATGGTGATGGGAGAGAAATAACAGGAGGGAATTGGGGAAAATGTTGGGACTTGAAGGATTTACTGCTTATACAGTGGAAGTTGACTTTTGAGCTACATTTGAGATCTCGTTACCTTTCCCCTTATTTATACATCACAAAACAATTAAAAATACTTTACGTCCATTGCTGTTTCCATGACTTTATTCCAGTGACTCTTGAAAGGCTTCAGCTACCGGAAGAAGCGGGGGTGGGGAAGGAAGGGGGTGGTGTGGAGCCTGCCTCGCTCTCCTAGTTCGTGGATTTCAGGTTTCCTGAATCAGACCGTCAGGACTTTTGGTTTTTTTTTAATTAAGAATTCAAAAGCACATTGCTTTATCACTTCTGTTACCTGCTTTCAGATTAATTTCTGTTTTCCATCTGCTTTTATTAATGATACCGGCAATTCCCCGTCTCTAGATGTCGGGTGATAGAAAAAATAAACCCTGTTTAAGCCCGTTTTGTGAAGTGTTTTCTTGATCACACCCAAATGCTGTCCTTAATTGATACACCTGGAGTTGAATGAAGTCTCCTTTTATTTCATTAACTTTCTATCTGGTTATCACTAATTTCAGCCTCCAATGCACAGGTGTCCTCCTTTTAGTGAAAACTCAGCTTTGGGATATTGCTTGACAGTAAATCTTAGTTTTAATTTTTTCAAGGTTGGTTTATTGTCCCTTAATAGCTATTCTATCATGAATTTATAAAATCTGTATTAGGAAGTATTAGCTAGATATCACTTAATATCCCAGGATGTGCTAGTCAGTGAATATTTTGTCTGCATTTACTTTTAAACTTTTGTATATAAATCTATTGATAACTGGATGTCAGTGTATCAGGCTTCCAAAGTGCCTTATCTTTAAAATCATTTGAATGGTTTTTCAGTATTAATAACTCAGCAAAAGTAAATTTCAACCAAGTAAAAAGTTTGGGGGCAAACACGACACTCCTTGGACCTCTGTAGAAGTAACATTAAACTCATTGAATTACAGACTCTAAAAATAAGTGCTCTAACAAGCAGCAAGTGTTGGGGGGGGCGGTGCTGCTTGTTTAGAAACTGTAAGCCACCTTAGCTACCCAGACACAGAGCTCTCTCTGCTTTTGCCTGTGTCTTTATGATCTCTTGCGTTTGGGACTTGGCAAGATGGACCCTAGTTGGTGCTTATCTTCCCTCAGTTGACATTTGTAGTCCAGGAGGACTGCAGACTTTGCAGCCAGAACACTAAAAATGTTTATTGGCCCTACTCCCCTTTTCTGACTTTATTCATAATAATTAAGAGAAAATTTGACGCAAGTTCTGTAGGTGATGGGCTAATCCAGTGGTTCCCGAAGTGTAGTTCCTGGACCAGCCGCATGAGCATTACCGGTCAGCTTATTAGAAAAATAGGTTCTCGGGCCCCACCTCAGACCTGCTAGATGAGAAACTGGGGATGGAGCCCCACCACTTTTTTTTTTTTCTTTAAGCCCTGTAGGGATTCTGATACATGCTCAAGGTTGAACAACTGACTTTAATCATTAGGATCAGGTTAGGAATAAACTCCAATTAGCCCAGGAATGTTAACTTCAGCTGGAAATCTGGGGGGGGGAGGCAATAGATAAAAAAGAAGGGTGTTTTTTCTTCAGTCAGCAAGGACAGCTGCTGCTGGCAAACAAAAATCGCTGATGAAATAGCATTGGTTGCACAACGTGAGGAAAGATGGACAATAGCATCACTTATTCATTTATTCCTTATTTGTTTTTAACAGTCCACTCATAGGGATTTGTTTGCCGGGCATTGAGCTATATTTTGAGAAAGGTGCAGGGTGTTCCCTGAAAGAATGAATATTCTGGGGGTCGGGAGGAAGAAAGTACAAGTGGAATGGGAAGAAGGACCGCGCAAAATACGTTAAGTGCTTTAAAGAGGGACAGATGATAGGCTTTGGAAACCGACATGAGTGAGCCATTAAAAATGAAAAGACAAAATCTCACTGTAGTTGAAACGAAGGTACAGAGTTGGGCATTGTAACACCTTAGTGACACTTTCCATCCTTACACTGTTTTGTGAGACCGGCAAAAAGAACAGAGGTCTGGAGGCACACGAATGGGGACACTGTGCATCGTTTCAGTAATAATTTATGCTCCAGGGAAGCTGCAGTAGAAAAACATGAACACAAAAATAATCAAAATACTCAGCGACAGTCTTTTCATTTTCTGAGGCTAGTACACCTCAGCAGGGAAAACAATCCACTTAGACACGAAATAAATCGACATGACTTAGAAAACGTCTGTGACCCTACAAGCGAAATTGAAGGGCACAGCAAAAACTACTTCTTGGGAAACCCAATGAGATCTAGTCCATGTGGATTTTGTCCCACCATTTCAACCTGATCAAATGCAGCTCACTGCATCCTAATTGTTAAAAGGAAGAATTGACTGAGGAGAAAAATCAACTCCCACTATTGTTCCAGAGACATTTTCCAGCCAGGAAAGAATTCAATCTGAGATCTGGCAGAGGCTACTGTGCGGGAATTGCTTACAAAGCTCTCCCTGTGATTTAAAAGCATGAAATCACCTCATTTCAAAGTTGAGAGATGACAAAAAAAAAAAAACCCACCACACACACTCACACACTCACTCTTATCTGCCCTCACAGCCTGAATTTTGAATCAGGCTTGGGCTAGAGTAGAAGAGTGTGTGTGCTCAAATGTCTGTTATCGAAAGCCTGATCATTCTTTTCAAAATTCATGGCAAATACTATTTTTTTTTCCCCAGTACTATGTTACCATCCAAAATAGACCTTGAAGGGCATTCAAATTTTAGAGGAATTTCTGTAGGGAAACAAAATGAAGTCAGAAGAAATACGTTTGTACTTTTTGTATGGAGTCCTGGGATAGTCAAGTCAGACTGAGGAGGAATTGTTCTTAAAGAATGGCTGGAGATAATTGTGAGATCACAGGGTGGGATTCTAAATGATCATTTCGTCTCTATTTTGTTTCTCCTCTAGCTATGCAACAAACTAATTTATGTCCATTTTATTTGATGCACCAGGGCATTTTTGGCTTCTTTGGGTAGCCACAACTTTTGGCTATCTAGGTAATTTGTATGCCTACTTTCTAAAGGCAAGTTCATAAAACTCAGTAAGAAAATCTCTTCACACATCATGTAACTGATGTGCTTGAGAGTTGCCTCCTGTAAAGTAAATAAAGCCATATTGATTTCTCCTGGGCCACACAATCTATTTTGTGGAATTTTCTCTCCTCCAGCTCAAATCCCTGCATGGATTTTCAGTGTAGTTGTTTTTCAGCATCAATGAGAACTGGACTAGCTGACAGGAAATTTAGGTAGCTACCGCGCAGATAAACCCCAACACTGAGCTTATTTTTTATATTTAGGCCTAGAGTCCGAGAAAAACTGTCATCCGTGCTTGTCATTATTGCTATTAAGGCAAAAGCTTCCAGATTCCAAGAGTAAGGAAAATGTAGAAAGAGGTGGAAATAGGAGTGTCTGAATTATCCACACACATCCTAGGTGATGAATTTTCTAACGAGGGCCTCAGGCTAGCTATAGCATTTAAAAGGTTGTCCTAATCCTTTGCTGCTTGCTACCCTGCGTCACACACCGTATACCCTTGGGTCCCAAGAACCGTGTTAGCAAGGCAATAATTATGTTAAAAAAAATACAAGGAATAATGTTGTGTTGCTTAATGCCCCTGTGTTTGTGCACCTATTCCTTTATTGACAGCTTAAAATGTGTCCGGCGTTTCCTGGAATTCAAGATGCAAGTACATATTCCTTACTATGAAGAATCTCAAAATTTAGTAGGAAAACTATGGCCAGACACCAGTATTATAGCACAGGTCACATTGTAATAGATAGATACAGACTGGATGATACACAATTCATAGGATTCATAGCAGATCTCAAGGCCTACATGGTCTAGCTTCCCGCTATCCTTTGACACCATATTCTCCCATCATTGTCCTTCCTTGTTTCCTTTTCCTTTTTTCCTTGACTGAAAGAAACTGTCTATGATACATCTATACATGAGCTTGAAAATAAATATGCATCTATTGATGAGCTTGAAGATAAATATGCATTTGTGAAATTACCACAGTTTAAGCCATAGCTATAAATGTGTCCTTTACCTTTGGAAGTTTCTTCCCACTCTGTCCTTTTTATAGAACACTTATGGTCTATCCTCTTAGCAAGTTTTTAAGTCTATAATACAGTATTGACTATAGTCATCATGCTGTACAATAGACCTTTGGGAATTTCACATCTTTTATGAATGAAACTTTGCACTATTTGACCTCTACTTCCCAGGCCCTGGCAACCACTATCCTAGTCTCTGCTTCTAGGAGTTTGACCATTGTAGCTTCATCATGAACAGTATCCTGTGTCTGTCCATTTATGGCTTGCTTCACTTGGTGTAATGTCCTACGTGTTCATCTATGTTGTCACAAATGTTAAGATTTCCTTTTTAAGGGCTGAGCAATATTGTGTAGATTTCTCACACCTTATTCATTCATTAATAGACCTTTAGATTGCTTCCTTGTCTTTGCTGCTGTGAATAATGCTAAGACAACCATGGGGGTGCAGCTTTCTCCTTGAGATTTTGATTTCAATTCCTTTGGATATATATTCCCAGAAGTGGGATTGCTGGATAATAGGGTATCTTTCCTGTGTTGAAATTCTATACTGTTTTACAAAATGACTGCATCAATTTACATTCCCTCTAACAGTGTACAAGAGTTCTTTCCTACATATCCTTGCTAAAACTTACCTTTCCTTGTTTTTTCTGATGGTCATCCTGAAAAGTATGAGGTAATCGCTCATTGTGGTTTTGATTTGCATTTCCCTGATTAGTGATATTGAGCACCTTTTCACATATTTATTGGCCATTTGTATATTGGAGAAATGCGTATTCAATTCCTTTACCTATTTTTTTTTTTGCTATTGTATGAATTCTTTGTTTTAGGCATTAACCCTTTTATAGATATGATTTGCAAATATTTTCTCCCATTCTGTAGATTGCCTTTGTTTTGTTGATTGTGGTAGGACTTGTTTGTTTGCTTTTGTGTGTGTGTGTAGAGGGTGGAGAAGCTCTCTAGTTTGTCATAATCCCACTTGTCTATTTTTGATCTTGGTGTCCTAGCCAAGAAATTACTGCCAAAGCCAATGTCCAAAAAGCCTTTCTACTCTATTTTTTCTTGTAACATATTTAGTCTTCTGCTTACAGACTAGGTTTATAGGGGTGCCTGGGTGGCTCAGTTGGTTAGGTGTCCGACTTTGGCTCAGGTCCCTGTCTCATGGTTCATGGGTTCAAGCCCTGCGTCAGGCTCTGTACTGACAGCCCAGAACCTTGAGCCTGCTTCTGATTCTGTGTCTGTTTCTCTCAGCCCCTCCCCTGCTTGTGTGGTCTGTCTCTCTCAAAAATGAAATAAACATTAAAAAATTAACAGACTATATTTTTAATAATTTTATATTCATCTATAAATACATATTTTTATTATATTTTCATGTAATTTTTATATTTTACTATTATCCGTTCCCGTTATATCCATTTGGAATTGGGGTTTCTTTTTTTGTGTGGAGAGATATGGGTTCAATGTCCCTTGTTTGTGTGTGGTTGTGCAGTTTTCCTAATACCACTTTTTGTGGAGACTGTCTTTTTCCCCCCACTGTGAATTCTTGGTACCGTTGGCAAATATTAGCCTATATGTGGGGTTTATTTCTGGGCTTTCCGTTCGATTAATGTGTATGTCTGTCTTTATGCCAGTACCATACTGTTTTGATTACTGTGGCTTTGTAATATATTTTTTTTTAAATTTTTTTTCAACGTTTATTTATTTTTGGGACAGAGAGAGACAGAGCATGAACGGGGGAGGGGCAGAGAGAGAGGGAGACACAGAATCGGAAACAGGCTCCAGGCTCTGAGCCATCAGCCCAGAGCCCGACGCGGGGCTCGAACTCCCGGACCGCGAGATCGTGACCTGGCTGAAGTCGGACGCTTAACCGACTGCGCCACCCAGGCGCCCCATGTAATATATTTTAAAATCAGGAAGTGTGCTGCCTCCAGCTTTGTTCTTGCTCAAGATTGCTCTGGCTACTCAGGATCTTTTGAGGTTCTATGTGAATTTTAGGACTGTTTTTTCTATTTCTGTAAAACCTGCTATTGTGATTTTTGTAGAGATCACGTTGAAGCAGTAGATCACTTGAGGTAGAATGGCTATATTTAACAATACTTTGCCAATCTGTATTCATGAATGTTTTCCCCTTATTTGTGTCTGCTTTATTCTACCATTGTTTTATATTTTTCAGTGTACGTCTTTCATATCCTTGGTTAAGTTTATTCCTAATCATTTTTTTTTAATGCTTATTTATTTTTGAGAGAGAGAGAGACAGAGTGTGACCAGGGGAGGGGCAGAGAGAGGGAGAAACAGAATCCGGAAGCAGGCTCTAGGCTCTGAACTGTCTGCATAGAAACCAATGCGGACTTGAACCCATGAGCTGTGAGATGATGACCTGAGCTGAAGTTGGACACTTAACCAACTGAGCCACCCAGGTGCCCCAGGAATTTATTCTTTTTGATGCCATTGTGAGTGCATTGCTTTGCTAATTATCTTTTTGGGTAATTCACTGTTAGTGTATAGAAAAGCAGTGGATTCTTTTTTTTTTTTAAATATATGAAATTTATTGTCAAAATGGTTTCCATACAACACCCAGTGCTCATCCCAAAAGGTGCCCTCCTCAATACCCATCACCCACCCTCCCCTCCCTCCCACCCCCCATCAACCCTCAGTTCTCAGTTTTTTTTTTTTTTTAATGTTTATTTATTTTTTTGGGGACAGAGAGAGCATGAATGGGGGAGGGGCAGAGAGAGAGGGAGACAGGCTCCAGGCTCTGAGCCATCAGCCCAGAGCCTGACACGGGGCTCAAACTCCCGGACCGCGAGATCGTGACCTGAGCTGAAGTCGGACGCTTAACCGACTGCGCCACCCAGGCGCCCCTGTTCTTAGTTTTTAAGAGTCTCCCATGCTTTGGCTCTCTCCCACTCTAACCTCTTTTTTTTTTTTTTTTTTTCCTTCCCCTCCCCCATGGGTTTCTGTTAAGTTTCTCAGGATCCACATAAGAGTGAAACCATATGGTATCTGTCTTTCTCTATATGGCTTATTTCACTTAGCATCACACTCTCCAGTTCCATCCACGTTGCTACAAAGGGTCATATTTCGTTCTTTCTCATTGCCAAGTAGTATCCCATTGTGTATATAAACCACAATTTCTTTATCCATTCATCAGTTGATGGACATTTAGGCTCTTTCCATAATTTGGCTATTGTTGAGAGTGCTGCTATAAACATTGGGGTACAAGTGCCCCTATGCATCAGTACTCCTGTATCCCTTGGGTAAATTCCTAGCAGTGCTGTTGCTGGGTCATAGGGTAGGTCTATTTTTAATTTTCTGAGGAACCTCCACACTGTTTTCCAGAGCGGCTGCACCAATTTGCATTCCCACCAACAGTGCAAGAGGGTTCCCGTTTCTCCACATCCTCTCCAGCATCTATAGTCTCCTGATTTGTTCATTTTAGCCACTCTGACTGGCGTGAGGTGATATCTGAGTGTGGTTTTGATTTGTATTTCCCTGATGAGGAGCGACGTTGAGCATCTTTTCATGTGCCTGTTGGCCATCTGGATGTCATCTTTAGAGAAGTGTCTATTCATGTTTTCTGCCCATTTCTTCACTGGGTTATTTGTTTTTTGGGTGTGGAGTTTGGTGAGCTCTTTATAGATTTTGGATACTAGCCCTTTGTCCGATATGTCATTTGCAAATATCTTTTCCCATTCCATTGGTTGCCTTTTAGTTTTGTTAGTTGTTTCCTTTGCTGTGCAGAAGCTTTTTATCTTCATAAGGTCCCAGTAGTTCATTTTTGCTTTTAATTCCCTTGCCTTTGGGGATGTGTCGAGTAAGAGATTGCTATGGCTGAGGTCGGAGAGGTCTTTTCCTGTTTTCTCCTCTCGGGTTTTGGTGGTTTCCTGTCTCACATTCAGGTCCTTTATCCATTTTGAGTTTATTTTTGTGAATGGTGTGAGAAAGTGGTCTAGTTTCAACCTTCTGCATGTTGCTGTCCAGTCCTCCCAGCACCATTTGTTAAAGAGACTGTCTTTTTTCCATTGGATGTTCTTTCCTGCTTTGTCAGAGGTTAGTTGGCCATACGTTTGTGGGTCTAGTTCTGGGGTTTCCATTCTATTCCATTGGTCTATGTGTCTGTTTTTGTGCCAATACCATGCTGTCTTGATGATGACAGCTTTGTAGTAGAGGCTAAAGTCTGGGATTGTGATGCCTCCTGGAAAAGCAGCGGATTCTTGTACTTTTTTTTTTTTTTGTATTCTGCCACTTTGCCGAATTCTAATAATTTTTTTTCTTATGTCTTTAAGGGTCTCTATAATATTATGTCCTCTATAAACAGATAAAATGCAAATAAGAAAGAAAAACAAAACTTTTTGCCTAGATGCACTGGATAGGGCTTCTAAATAGAAGTGATTGTGGATGTCCTTGACTTGTTTCAGATCTTAGAGGAAAAGCTTTCAGATTTTTCACCATTGAGTATGATATTAACTGTAGGATTTCCTACGTCATCTTTATTGTGTGGAGGTAAGTTGCTTTATCTAACTTGAGACTTTGTGTCATAAACAGGTGTTGTTTTGGCAAATGCTTTTTCTGTATCCATTGAGATGATCATGTGATTTTTTATTCATTTGATTAATGTGATACATCACCTTCATTGATTTGTATATGTTGAAGTATCCTTGCATCCCAGAAATAAATCGTGCTTTCATGCTGTTTGATTCATGATTGTTTTATGTGCTCCTGAGCTTGGTTTGCTGATAATTGGTGGAAGAGTTCGGCATCCATGTTCATTAAGGATGTTAGCGTATGAGTCTTTTCTTGTGTCTTCATTGGGTTTTGGTATCAGGGTGATGCTGGCCTCAGAGTTTGTTCTCCCCCCCCCCCCCCCCCCCCGTATATTTTGGAAGGGCTTGAGAAGGATTATTTTTCATTTAAGTTTTGGGTAAGATTCACTTGTGAATCAAGTTTTTGTTGTTGGAAGGATTTTGATTGCTGATTAAATTTCATTTGTTGATCTCATCAGGCCTCTTTCTCTTTGATTCAGCCTCCTATGTTGCTAGGAATTTACCCATTTCTTGGAGGTTTTCCAATTTGTTGATGTTTAATTACTTCTAATAGTCCCTTATTATCTTTATTTCTGTGGCATCATTTGTAATGTTTCCTCTTTCATTTCTGATTTAGAGTCTTTTTTTTCCCTTAATCTAGCTAAATCGTCATCAATTTTGTTTTTCAAAAAACCAGCTCATTGGTCAATTTTTATATTCTCTGGTTTATTTTTGCTTAAATCTTTCCTTTCTGCTAACTTTGGACTTAGCTTGTTTTTCTAGTTCCTTGAGGTGCAATATTAGGTTGTTTGTGCTTAGTTGTTAACTAGTGTAGGTATTTATCACGATCAACTACCCTTTTAGTACTGCTTTGGCTTTCTCCCACATATTTGGAAAAGTTGTGTTTTGTTTTCATTCATTGGTCTTCAGATACATTCTAATTTTTCTTTTGATTTTCTTGGACCCAAAGGTGGTTCAAGATGTGTTATTTAATTTCCATGTATTTGTAAATTTCTGACCCTTTTTTTCATTTGAAGGTTTACTCTGTTGTGGTTCGAAAAGATATTTGAAATGACTTTAATCTTTTAAATACGTTAAGACTTGTTTTGCGACCTAGCACCTGATCTAACCTGTAAAATGTACCATTTGCACTTGAATGTGTGTTCTGCTCTTGAGTGGGCTGTTCATTATGTGTCTATTAGGTGTCTTTGTCTATGGTCTAGTTTTAAGTCTGCTTTTACATTATTGATCTTCTGTCCAGACACTGTCCATTATTGTATTTGGGGGTATTGAAGCCTGCTACTATTGTATTGCTGTCTCTCCCTTCAGATCTAAAGGGGCTCTAATTTTGAGTGTATCTGTATTTGTCATATCTGCCTGTTGAACTGATCATTTTCTCATGATGTAATGACCTTATTTGTTTCTTGTGATGGTTTTGACTTTTTTTGTGATAAAAGTATAGCCATTCCTACTTTTTTTTTGGTTCCTACTCTTTTTTTGCTATTTGCATGGAATATTTTTTTTCTATACCTTCAATTTCAGCCAATGTGTGCCATTAAGTAAAAAATGGATCTCTTATAGACAGCATCTAGTTGGAATTGGGTTTTTTTTTAATCCATTCAGCTATTCTGTCTCTTGGTGTTTAATGTAGTTTTATTTGCATTGATAGCTATTGATTAGTAATTGACTTGTTATTTTATAAATTGGAATATTTTTTTCTATACCTTCAATTTCAGCCAATGTGTGCCATTAAATAAAAAATGGATCTCTTATAGACAGCATCTAGTTGGAATTGGGTTTTTTTTTTTAATCCATTCAGCTATTCTATCTCTTGGTGAGTTTAATGTAGTTTCATCTGCATCGATAGTTATTGATTAGTAATTGACTTGTTATTTTGTAAATTTGTTTAGTAGTCATGTTTTTCCTTGTCTTCCTTTGTAATTTTTTTTTTTGCCTTGATTCTTAGTGTGTTTCAAAATACCAGCTTCTGTGCTCTTGTTGAAATACATTAGTATGTTCTACCCAGGGTTTTTGCATTTTCTGTTCCTTTGACTGTGTACGGACTGAAGGTCCTTGTTTTGTTAAATGTTTATTTTGAGAGAGTGAGCACGAGCAGGGAAGGGGCAGAGATGGAGAGAATTCCAAGCAGCCTCGATGCTAACCATGCACTAACAGCATGCCACCAGCCCACTTGGGGCTCTGTCTCACAAACCATGACAAGATGACCTGAGCCAAAATTAAGACTAGGACTCTTAATGAACGAAGCCACCCAGGCACCCCTCAAATATCCTCTTATTAAAGGAGTGTTCAGTGATCACCCTATTACCACCACTATTCTCTCTACTCTTATCTTGGTTCTTCATTGGTTATCACTGTCCTGTTATGTTTGTTGCTTTCTGTCTTCTAGAATGTAAGCTCCGTTAATAGTGTGAACATCTGTTAATCACTATATCCCCATTGCCAGAATAGAACCGACATGTAGTAAGAACTTTAATGACTGAGTTAATGACTAAATTGAGGTAAAGGCAAACTGTAGGGGACCATACAGAGGACTCTGTATGAAGGAATCTAGTCTTTATTAGGTAGCTGTATCATTTAGCTCCTGCCACAAAAATACCATATCCTAATAGAACTGTAAGCTTCTATTTCTTTGTATCTACAGATCAATGGCTGATGTTTAGCTGATTTAAGCTGTGCTCAGGGGTGATTGCGCTGTTCTCACTTGAGCTCACTTTCAAACACCTGTAGTCAGGTGGGTCTATAGCTGATCTTGGGCTGCACTCCACTTGGGTTGGCATGGCTTCATGCTTCATTTTCCCCCTGGGACCAGCAAATCAGCCTGGGAATCTTCATCTCTGGGTGATGACAGACCCAAAAGAGCAACATGACGTAAGACAGCAGTTTGAATCCTCTGCTTACATCATGATTGCTAACATTCCATTGGCCAAAGCAAATTACATGGCTAAGCCGACGAAAGAAGGGCTAAGATTTAAAACAAATTTACCATAGTAGGCGATGTTACTTTGTGATTTTTGGCAGTTTAATGCTCCTTTACAGATTACTATAACATTTAAAATTTTCCAGTACGGAGATATTATCTGGAGCCAACATTGAATTAATGATGGGTAACCATTATGCAGTCTACCAGTAAAATAGTTTCTAAGACGCTTATGTTATATGTATGTCCTAATCACAATATGCCCATTAAGTAGGTCAATAAGTTGGACTGTTTAGAGATAGTTTGTCTTCTACAGAATTTCCCAGCTTTTATCCTAGAAACAACAAGGTGCTCCCTCTGCTCCCATCCAATTTCCCTTTCGTGGGAATTTAATTTATAAGACTGCTGACTTTAATTACAGATGGAAGCATGAAACTGTTCTATCAAAAAGTAATTGACTGTCATAATAGTATAGCTTTGAGATTTTTCTTATTTTCCTCTCCGATCTAAAAAGAGTAGGCTCTGGAGATTAGAGTTAATGATGCTGATGGTGTACTGATTGCTGGGTTATTTGTTTTCTTTCTTCTTGCATTTGGGACTAACCTGATTATTTTAAAGACACCTGCAATTCTTTAGCAAACGTCTTCCGAGTTCCAATTTGGGTAATTTGCCTTCATGTGTGGGTACTGCAGTATTACAGTGTGCTCCCAAAGATGACAAGATGACAATTGTGTGGTTTAATAGAACCAGCAGAGAATAATTTCAACACTGGACAAAAATCTGGGAGTTGAGACATTTGTCACTAGTAGGATTTGGTTAAGCAGAATTTCTAGACTGTCTTCCTAGTAAAACTGAAGCCTCATCTACATACAAGAGGTAAAAAGGTAGAGAAAGTTAAATTTTTGGAGGTCGTTTGCCTGTGTATCTGGCCGACCAATAAATCTTTAATGAGTGCATACTCTATATTCCAGATAGTCAACCATAAGCTAAAATCCTTAGCACTTTTATGAGTTGGAGCCTGAGTGGAGTCAATTACTGACAGTTGAATCTTATATTACAAACAGTGATGTCTGTTGCCTTTGTCTCAGTTAGAATCTACTACTTTAACACTCTCCAAGGAGGGCTCTGTGCTTCCTATGCTAAAATGGAACAGACTTGCTTGTCTTTTTTTCTTTTATTTACCATTTTATTTATTTTTATTTTTTTATTGACCATTTTAAAAGTCATTCTCTCCTAAACATCTGCCTTAGTTCTTAGCTTTGCCAACTTTCTGTAAATGATCTGGTAATTTTATAATCGGTTTTATATTAAACATAGGATGATAGTAATTAAAAGGTGAACAAGTCGATACGAGCATGCACAATCCCACAAGGATACCCAAAGATGGGAACAATGAAACAAGTCTATTTTCTTAGTATGTCATTAAAACAACCTTTTAAAATGGTCTCCATTAAAGAAGTTTAATGAAATAACTAGCATTTAAATCTGTTTCATTTGCTAGAATAAACATGATTTCTCACCTCTAGATAATCACAACTGGACTGTGATGGAACCATGACAAATTTCCAGAAGACTTTTTTCACTAGACAGTTTTATCTCAAACTTTATATAAAACCAGGTATATTTTGGAGAGTCTATCACCCCATACCTGTGACATTTCACATAATGACTCTGTAAAGATATATTCTGACACCTTCTCATTAGCAAGTTATATAGGTTGCTTATTAAAGTAGTGGAAATTACTTTGAATGAACTCTGCAAAGCTGGGTAAATGACTATGTGAGAATGAGTTAATCAGCTGTCTTTGTTAAATGTTTTTCTAAGTGTGGGAGGCCTTGGCAGGTAATTTGGCTTCCTCTGATTTGCGGCTGCTGTCATCATTGCTATGTGTGATTGATATGTCTGCCTGGACAGATTTACAACCTGACACTAATGCTGATGAATGGTTTAAAGATACTGAATTATTGATAATTTCAGAAGTGCCACTGGAATTGGATCTAAGAAGCTGGTTTCCAAGTTACAACTCCGTATCGTGGTGATACCGTTGAGGCAACGTTTCTTGGTGGGGAATTTTGAGTTAAACTTCATATCCTACCCTGTGCAGTAGAAATGCAACTAATTATGCTATGGCTTTTCTCTAGTAGAACAAATTCCAGTCTCTTCTTTGGTACCATGGTAGACGCATTCTTACACAAAACAGATTTCTTTATAGTTATCATACCCTACTTTTACCTGCAACTACTTTATAAAGGGAGATACCATTTTTTTTGTCTTAACAGCTGTAGCGTGTTTTGCCAGAGATGTAGAATGTTTGACTTAAATGGAGCATTTCATAACACCTGGGCCACTATTTCTCAAAACCTCTCCAATGTCAGAGGGGGGTGCATACATGCATCCTGGACCCTGGGGGCAGAACATAAAACAAATCATTTGAAGTCCTAAGGTTTGAATTGTCCTGATCTTCCCGTGTCCATTGAACTAAGAATTCGGCTCAGCTGAGCAACCTTGTTCCTAAGAATTAGCTAAGGAGCCTCCTTACTTATCCTGTGGGAATTCTAATGCCTTTCTTGAGATGTCTGGAAATTCCTAAAGACTTACGTCCTCTTGAACACCCGATTTCCTATTTCCACTTCAGTCTTGCTGAAGTCCTCTTCAGTTATTCTCTGCTCACTGGCCCTTGCGGGTGGAACGGTTTGTTTCCATCCTTTACTCATGATGCAACCCCTGCAAGGTATGTGGAGGAATAGCCAACCTCGGTAAAAGTCTTGGAGTGGTCACGGCCTGACCTCACAGCCAGGTGCATGTTAAAAGTAAACTCGGTCATCTTCTGATAGCCACCTTTGTTGCCCCTGACGCCAGCGTCATCTCACTGGTTAATCTAAGTGGGCTCCTCTCCTGCCATCATGTGGCTTGTTTCATAACTTAATCACTCTTGGTCCCTCCAGGCCCCATTCTTCAACTCTAAATTTTTGCTAACTTCTTATTCAGAACAGGTTAGCTAGCTCTTTGTCTAGCCCCAGCAAGGTAAGGCTATTCCACTTGGCACCTTTTTATAATTAAACATTTATATCAAGGTGGTTCTTGGAACAAGATTGTTTTATTCAATAGAGAAATTCCATAAAGGGTCTCCTTTTTTCTTTCAGGCTATATTGATACTAAAACAACTTGTTCCCCTTAAATCTTCAGTATATTTTCTGCTTCAACAACATGTGCCTATTCTTTTTTTTTTGGCGGGGGGGGGGGGTGGTTGAAAGTTGTATCTTCTTTTTCTATAACTTTGTAAAATTTTTAAATTTTCAAATTTACATCCAAGTTAGCATATAGTGTAATAATTTCAGGAGTAGATTCTAGTGATTCATCCCCTACATCTAACACCCAGTGCTCATCCCAACACGTCTTCCTTCATGCTCCTTGCCCACTTAGCCCATCCCCCCCCACTCCCACAACCCCTCCATCAACCCTCAGTGTGTATTTTAAGAGTCTTTTATGGTTTGTCCCCCTCCCTGTTATAACATTATTTTTGCTTCCCTTCCCTTAGGTTCATCTGTTTTAGGTCTTAAATTCCACATATGAGTGAAGTCCTATATTTGTCATTCTCTAATTTCACTTAGCGTAATACCCTCTAGTTTCCTCCATGTTGTTGGAACATGTGCCTGTTTTTAACTGATAATTTTGGGCTTCCCCTTCAGTTTCCTAACAATCGAGTTGGAGAAGAATGGGTCTGTTTCCTGGCACATGAGTATGGATCTATTTCAGCCTCTCCCCTATTAGAAATGAGTAATGAAATCCAGGGACATTGTGACCTACTCCATGTCTCCAAATTGAGAACATTTAATAGGGACTACAAAATTCTGTTACTCAAGATCGACGAAGTTACTCATTATTAGTGAAATTATATTATGTAAGTGCATCTCTGCTTTCCAATAGGTGTTTCTTAACAGTGTTAATTTTTGAAGGAAAATGTTCTGTTCTAATAAAAAACTGTAAGGGGCACCTGGATGGCTTGGTCGGTTGGGCATCCACCTTCGAACTCCGGTTATGATCTCATGGTTTGTGAGTTCGAGCCCTGCGTCGGGCTTTGTGCTGACAGCTCAGAGCCTGGAACATGCTTTGATTCTGGGTCTCCCTCTCTCTGCTCTTCCCCTGCTCATGCCCTGTCTCTCTCTCTCTCTCACTCAAAAATGAAACATTAAAAAAAAATTAAAAATGTAAAATCTTCAATGACGCGAGCTTTCTTTCCATTCGTACCTGCACTGACTGGTTTGTGATAGCTTTTGGAATATTAGCCCCAGAAAATTTTAGTTACACTAAATATGTACCATGATGTGGGAAGGTTTATTTGTCAGATTCCCTCCTGGTAAATTCTTCCTTTGCCCTGTTGGTGAAACACTTGATTACCAAAGTGCAGCAAGACCTTGAAGAACTGCTCTCTCAGAACTGAGGACAAGGTTTCGATTTTGGTTCTTTCCCCCAGGGATTTCTTTTTCCTCACATGCTTTGGGTTTTGTTAATTTGCAGGATTGTCCACACATATGCTTGTGGGTACAGCTACTCATCAGACACTTATTTTCTGAATTCTTTGTGCTTTGAACTATGCAAATTTTAATCAGGGATTAAATATATATTTACCGTGGCCCTTGAAGTTTTAAAACCTATTTAGAGAGAAGAAACCCAGATCAGTGCAAATAAGTAATGTGAAATTTCAAGTTTGAAGAAAATAATGGAGGAAATAGAAAGCTGAATGTTACATTGGCAAATGGGAGGTATATAGACAAACATGTTTGTTCCTTTTAGTCCATCTGTCAAAGGCTATGAACTCTGTAAAGGAAGACACCTTATGTATTTACTAAAATTTCCTTGCTGTTTCCCAGGATTCAAGCTTAAGGAAACCCATTCCTAGGGGATCTGGACCTCACGTGAAGAAACCCTAGGACAAACTTCGAAGTACCGGTTAAAAGGCATGGATGGTTCCAGATAGAGTGACAGGAGATGTCAAGGAGGAATTGGAGATGGGTCTAGAAAGATGAGCAGAAGAGAGGGACAGGGCTGAGGTGGGGGTTTTGGCAACTCCACGCCAGATAAGAGTGAAAGGAATAGGACAGTAGGAGAAAAGCTGCAAAGATTGGTTCTTAATGGGTTGCAGATGACTGCAAATAAGGGTACAGAGTATTTTCATCCATTTATTATAAAAGTAATAAAAAGGTGCCTGTGGGTGGCTCAGTCGGTTAAGTGTTCAACTTCAGCTCAGGTCATGATCTTGCTGTTTGTGAGTTTGAGCCCCGCATTGGGCTCTGTGCTGATAGCTCAGAGCCTGGAGCCTGCTTCGGATTCTGTCTCCCTTCCTCTCTGTCCCTCCCTCCCCCCCAAAAAAATAAACATTAAAAAAATATAAGTAATAAATGTAAGAAACTCCAATCCTATCAAAGTGTAAAAAAATAAAAAATGAAAATCTTGATTGTATAAAGTTGAATTTGCACGAATATGCTTAGAACCTGCTTTTCCATATAAGCTGTGCATTATAGCTCCCTTTCCGTGTCCCCACACAACTATCCATCTTGCTATTTTAATTCCCTCAGTGTGGTCTTTTATAGATGTACCATAATTTGTTTAACCAAATTCCCTATTGAAAATATTCCCTTGATTTCACTGGTATACACATCACAACACCTATCCTATTCCTATTTTGGGGCATGGCTCTGATAATCTTTTTCTTACAGTTTATCTTTCTCAAAAGAGTGCACATGGCAGGAGGGACGGGAGAGAGGGAGAGATGGCATCTCAAGCAGGTTCCATGCTGTCAGCACAGAAGCCGATGTGGGACTCAATCCCACAAACTGAGATCATGACCTGAGCTGAAATTAAGAGTTGGATACTTGACTGAGGCCCTGATGATATCTGGATGGATAAATTCCTCCAACTTGCTAGATCAAAGTGTATACTTCCAAGGACTGCATATGTTCCCCCATTCATATGTTGAAATCCTAATTCCAGTGTGATTTTTAAGAAGTAGGGCCTTTTGGGAGGTGATCAGGTTATAAGGGTGGAGCCCTTGTGAATGAGACTAGTCCCTTTAGAAAGAAACCCCAGAAATCTCTTGCCCCTTTGGCCATGTGAGGACACAGTCTATGAACTGGGAAGAGGGCTATCACCACACAGTGAATCTGCCATTACTTTGATCTTGGACTTCCTAGCTTTCAGAGCTGTGAGAAACAAACGTTGTGTAAGGTGTTCAGTCTATGGTGTTTTTTTTTTTTTTTCTTGCTGTAGTATCCCAGAGACTAAAACACTCTCTTGTTTTAAATTTTGACCCATGTTGCTAGATTACCCACCAGAAATCTCATCTCCATCAAGGGAGAGAGAAGGAAATGATCTGTGCTTATCTCCCTTGGTGTTCTCAGAGATGTGTATTGGCTGAAGGACGATAGCAGATTCTGTAACAATGGTGAAACTGATTGTAATGGTGCAGATGATCCCAGGGATAGAAGTATGGGGAAGAAACCTGTAAGAGGGAAGAGCCTGCCGTGAGGGTGTTACACTGGTTGAGTGACAAGTGGATGGGGCCATGATGAGAGCAGTTTCTGAAGAAGTTGGAGAGGAGGAGGACTTAGAGAACTGGAAGGGTGGGTGGATGTGTGGGTCTGAGAGGATCCTGGCTTGGGTACTTTGTATGCCAGTAGTGTGCAGACCTGACTGGAGGCAATGACCCCACAAGGATCCTCTAGTTACACTGCTGCTAGACTGCAGCCAGCCTGAGGAATGGTTGTCTCAGCAGAGTTCAAGTGTAGCCACCCGAACAGCAGCACTCAAAGACCTAGCTTTTTTGGTATGGGGCAAGGTGACTTGTAGCACTTGGCTTTAAAAGATCTACCGGTTGCCCCTCTCTCAAACCTAGATTCTGTATGGGCAGCCAAACTTGTCCTGTCTACGCTTGAATGTAAAATAGAGACCGAGAGCAAATTTTAAGGTTTTTTTATTTTTATTTTTCATGCTTATTCATCTTTAGAGCGTGAGCAAGCCAGAGCCAGAGCTGAGGAGGAGCAGGGAGAGAGGGAGACACAGAATCCCAAAGAGGCTGCAGGCCCTGAGCCATCAGCACAGAGCCCTATGTGGGGCTCAAACCCATGAGCTGTGAGATCATGACCTGAGCCAAAGTCAGCCACTTAACCGACTGAGCCACCCAGGTGCCCTGAGACTAAGAGCAAACTTAATACAGTTTAGCATTTCTTATGAGAGTAATTTGGCTTTTATTCTCACTGATTTCTTTCTTGTGTTCACCAATGAGTCCATACTGTGGTTAGCTCTTCGAGAGGTGTGACATTGAGACATTGCTTTCGTGATGGGGCATCTTCCTTCCATTAACTTCCTTTTCCGCCTCTTTTTCCTGCTCCTTGGCAACTCTGCCAGTTGTGATGTTGGCCAGCGAACTCCGCTTCCCATTGATGATACCCCTTCTGTGAAATCGGTGCCTTTCTGCTACTTCCCTCTTCTATCGTTATAATTCAGGAAAGGCTGTTGTGTGAATACCTCATTGTAACCTGCAGTCCATTTCGTATTTCCCAGGGTTCTCTACAGTGAAAACCTCGTCAAATGTTGTGGTCTAAGGCTGGGGTCAGCAAACTTCTGAAAAGGCCAGGTGGTAAATATTTTAGGCTTTGTAAGCCATGTATTGTCTCTGCGGTATACCTTTTGTGTTTTGTTTGAATTTTTAATGATCTAGAGAAACCTAAAAACCATTCTTTGCTCTCAGGTCATGCTAAAAAGGGCTGGAAATTTGGTTCCTAGCCATAGATTTCAGACTCCTGGTCTAAGAGGTGACATTGTGAAAACGAAAATTTTCTGCTTATAACACTTGTCGAGGAGGTAGTGACCCCGAATACTGTTATTTCACTAAATTTTTTTGAACAGCAAAAGATGTTCAAGAATCATAAAGTTTGACTTCAGTACCACGGACCCTTAATGGATCTCATTTGAAAACTGACTTTTGGCCAGTGAAGTGGGATTTGCTTTAACCAATTATGTAGACTTGGGGACACATTCTGTGGTCTCTCCAGAGTACAAATTTTCAAACCCACTTTTCCTGAAACTCCTGACTTCTCTCACTCCTTCTCCCAAGGTGAACTACCCAGTGAGTTTTGACATTGTTGTATGTTCTCTTGTTGATAAACCTAGTTGTGTTTTTTCCTCTTCCTAGTTTTTGTTGTGGTCTTGGGGAATTCCCTATGTGAAAAATTCAGGTATAAGTCAGTAGGTGGGGAATTTCTATTGGATATTAGGTAAGGGGAAGTTTTCGTAGGATTGCTGAGATTCTGTTTAGAGCAAGAACAAAAATGTTAGCACTTGAGAATAATAGGGGAATGCACAGATAATGCTATATTTTTGGTATGCAGAGGGTGGGGAGATACTGCTTCTTTATTTAACAAAATGGAGCAAAGATCTTGTCTTTGAAATTGGCCAAAATGACTAGGTTACCCTGTAAATCGTAGAAAATTGACAATGATGCAAATATTACTTGTTCATAAAAATGCAAATGACTGTGTCCAGACTAATACAATTGTTATATTCACTAATTTTTGATTGCCTATATAGGCTTATCCTTTGAGCTCTCCTGTGGACCAGTTGTAACATCTTTCTGGTTTCTTTAGTGATTTAAACAAAATATTTGTCATGGGCTCATTCGTATTTATATGACCTTTCCTGATTATAAAAATTATCTTTTAACCATCTTCACATCCTACAACGTTTGTCATTATAATATGCATGTGTATTTGTGTCATCCACACATATACTTATATAATTAGAGTATGGTTGTATCCATGTTTTTCTCATAGACGATACATGCAAATTATTTGATAATTATCCATATAATTCAAGCTCAAAGAAATTGGACTCCACTTGTCTGGGCATTTTGCATGTAATAGCCCTTCTGCCTAAAAAGATCTCATCACAGTAATTCTTCCTTTTACATAAATCTGTCAATCTGTGATACAACAAATACTAAATAGGCAAGGGCCAAGCTGATTGGAGGTTATGGTTCTGCCCATAATTGGACATGTGGTGACCAATTCAAGCAAACCTGAAACTATGAAGAGAGCCCCAAATTCCAACTATATACACTATTGTCCTTTTTTTTTTTTCATTTTTCTCACTAAAAATTTTTTTTAATGCTTGCTTATTTTTGAGACAGCATGAACAGGGGAGGGTCAGAGAAAGAGGGAGACACAGAATCTGAAACAGGCTCCAGGTTCTGAGCTGTCAGCACAGAGCCCGATGCGGGGCTAGAACTCAAGGACCGTGAGATCATGACCTGAACCGAAGTTGGACGCTTAACCGACTGAGCCACGCAGGCGCCCCTCATTTTTTTACTTAAAACTTTTTTATTTTGGGGCACCTGGGTGGCTCAATCGGTTGGGTGTCTGCCTTCAGGTCAGGTCACGATCTCATGGTTCATGGGTTGGAACTCCACGTTGGGCTCTGTGCTGACAGCTCAGAGCCTGGAGCCTGCTTCAGATTCTGTGTATCCCTCTCTGCCCCTTCCCTGCTCATGTTCTGTCTCTCTCTAAAAAATAAACATGAACAAAATTTTGTTTTTAATTTTCTTAGAGTATGCACATGTGAGGGGGAGAGGGGCAGAGAAGGAGGGAGGGGGAAAATCCCAAGCAGGCTCCACGTACAGCACAGAGCTGAACACAGGGCTTGATCTCATGACCATGGAATCATGACCAGAGCCAAAATCAAGAGTCAGATGCTTAACTGACTGAACCACCTATGTGCCCCTGGAATCTATGTTTTTAAAGTTCAATTTCGGTTTTCAGGGGAAGAATGCTGGTAAAATTAAAATCTATATGCCTGGTTTTGTATTTGGCAAGCTGGCTTGTAAATGTTTTAGGTATTTAGCTCCATTAGATTCAGTGACTATGTCCTGATTTCCTCTCATGTGGCAAGTATTGTACTAGGTATTTGGAAAAGCAAGATAAGTAGACTCACCTGCTGAGCACAATGTCTAATAGAAGGAGCCAAGAACTGAAGTGAGTACAGGGTTCTCTGTAGTAACTGAAGTCTGTAAAAGGTACACAGCATGTAGGAGAGAATGATTATCACTGAGCAGAGTAGAGGGTGGAACTCTATAAACTATACCAAATGCTAAAGGCTACGAATCAGGAAGATTAATTCAAAGAGCATATACTGAGATCTTAAAATTGGAACGCGAGGTGAAGTGCTCTCGATCCATATACACACCAGCACAAATAACATACAGACCATGACTCAAGAATCTCATAGTCTGTTGGAGAAAACAGAAAAGGGAATGTGTGATAATCATTAAAGTGGTGCCTTGAAGACCTGAATCAAAACCTGTAGGAATTTGAGAGGCACTGGGGAGATAAGGATCTATCTAGGAAGGCTTCTGATGGATAAGCTGGAGTCAAGTCTGGAAGGAAATGTGAGAAGAGACCAGGAAAGCTAATAAGGGTGTGGGATGAATGTTCTAGGCAGAGAACAGTAAATGCAAAGGCCCAAAATCCTAAGAGATAGTCCAGCACATTAGGGAAGTGTGACCTGAGCTCAAGGAAGGAGAAGAGGTAAGATTCAGTGCTGTACAAATAGAAGGTCCTAGAGGAAGGGCATTGTCTGTCCTATAAGTGGTGGGAGGAATTTTTGAAATGTTTAAAATGAGAAGAGCACCAGAGTCCCTTCGTAAAGTATCACTCTAAAAACAGTGTAGAGAAGGATTAGAGCAAAATAAAAGACAAAGGGACCAAATAGTTTCTCTTAGGAATCTGGATGGGAAATGAACATGGCTTGAACTGAGGCACAGGCAGGGGATTCAGAGGGAAAGATAGTCCAGACATAATAAGAAAGAACAAAGCTTAGTGACCTGGGGAAGACCCAGAAGGAGATGTGCAGGATGGCACCCGTATTTCTGGCTTGTAGTTGATAGTGCCATTCCAAATGGAAATGATGGCAGAGGAGGAGAGGTAGGAAAGCTGTAACCTGCCCCAAACAAAACACAATTAAGATGTGTGTAGGATCCAAATAAATATGCCAAGGAGGGCAGTTGGAAAAGTTGAGTTCAAAATTCAAAAGAAACAAGAGTCTAACATTTGGGACCTTTCAGCGTATAGTTAGAGTTGAATAACTGGATGAAGTCACTCGGGAAAGAGTGAATAACATTGGAGCAGAAGTGGATGCCAACGAATCTGAGTACATAACGCATGAAATGGGGGCACTGAGGAAGAAGACCAGAAGCAATATCAATAAGTAACCAGTGGCTGGTGGAAACCAGAAGTACCACAGAAATCAAGCAGAGGTTCCAAGATGATGCAATGGCCACCATTAGAGTGCTGTAGAGAGGCCATGGGAGGGCAAAGGGAAAAACCATATGCAAAGACCTTAGTACGTACTGGATTGAAACAAAAAGTATGTGAAATTAAAGCCAGAGTATAGTAGGCTATGGAGTGAAAGAGAAACGAGGATGGTAGTGTGTGTGTGTGTGTGTGTGTGTGTGTGTGTGTGTGTGTCTAAGATGCTGTGAAGGAGAGATCCAAGAAGTGGAGGGGAATGAAGTATGGCTTATTTGTAAAGATGCACAGTTCATGAGAGCAGACCACAGACCACCTTGGCTTGGTTGGCTGCTGTAAACTTTTTGTTGTTGTTGTTTTTAGTTTGTTTTGAAAGCTAGAGCAGGGCAGAGAGAATCCCAAGCAGGCGCTGTGCTGTTAGTGCAGAGCCTGACGTGATGCAGGGATCTATCCCACAGATGGTGAGATCATGACCTGAGCGGAAACCAAGAGTTGGAAGCTCAACCGACTGAGCTACCCAGGCACCCTGGCTGCTGTAAATTTTTGGAAGAGTGTGTGGCAAGTAACAGGCATTTGTTGAATTCATTTGTTGGTTGAGTGCATAAATGAGAGGAGGAGATACTTGAGGATGCCCATACATGAATGGAAAAAACAAACAAACCCCTTTGTGTAGATGGTGGCTTCCACCAAAGGCAAGAAAACTCCAAGGGCACTGGATGGGAGGAGAGGCCCTGAGACTGAACATGGAACATCGCCTTGGTGTGAAGGTTCTCCTTTACCAGACCTGTACCAATAAGATGCGCAATAATGTTAGAGAATTTCAAGGCAGTTTCACCATGATGAGGAGTAGAGACCTCTTCAAATTTCAAGGATGTTGTGGTTAAAAAAACCAGCATGTCTTCACCCCAGGATACCCCTTTAAGAGTGACACAAATAATTCAGTTAATTATGCGTGTAAGTGAGGTGCAAGGACTGAATTATTTGAAAGAATAGCTTTGATTCTATACCCGACATTCTGAGTACTGGTGTTCGTTTACAAAGTGCCTCACTAGTCTCACTGTTAATCTCACCGATGGCTCCTTTTAATAACACTCTGGGGTAAGTTAACTCCTCCATTAACCCTAATAGTCCATGTCAGCAGGAAGGACACTGAATGAGAAAACGAATCCCATTCACACTTTACAGCCCCCAACCCAAGTCCCTCTCCAAAAGCCTTATTCTTCATACCAGATGAAGAAATATCAGGATTGACTCAGCATAGAACTTGTCGCTAAGGTTTGAGCAGCTAGAGTATAGCTATCATGTGATATATAACATATTTTCTAGAATGAACATACATGCTATTCAGGCTACTTTGATTTGTTTTTAATGACTTGTTTTAAAACACCTAGCAAGCTCAAGAAAGCTGCCCCTGCCTAGCCCCTATGCTAACTCTAAGTCTGTTTCTAAAATGTGAGAGACCAGTGATCACCGCATGTGAAATAGAATATTGTATGTGAATGTGGATATAGTCTAACTCTCCAGCCCTAACTTTGAGTATCTACAAGACAACCCCCAAGCAGGTTGTAGCTCTTGACTACACATAAACTATACTGGAGGGTGCTTGCAAGAGGCTGAAGTTCTGCACTACCTAGTTTGGGGAACAGGCTGCTGGAATTAGAATTTTATCATTCATGTGACCACATTTGCATTCCCAGTGGGACTGGAGAAGTCCGGCCACACTCCCACTTTGTATAAAACCTGGGATCTTTCCTGTAAAAGCTTGAGTACAACTCAAGGTACCTGGCTTCATAAAGTAAGATACAATGACAAGGTAATCAGAATTTCTCCCCTGTAAACCTTTTCCCCCAGTTTTATTGAGATAATTAACATATAACATTATATAAGCTTAAGGTGTCTAACATAATTATTTGATATATGTATATATTGAAAATTACAAGAAATTTAGTTCATCACCTCACATAGTTTTTCTTGTGATGAGAACCATAAAGATCTGTGTCAGCAACATTCAAATATACAAAATAGTATTGTTAACTATAGGCACCATGCTTTACATTGTATCCCCAGGACTTACTTATCTTATAACTGGAAGTTTATACCTTTTTGACCACCTTTGCCATTTTTCCTGCCCCCTACCCCCACCTATGGCAACTACCAATCTGTTTCTAGGAGTTCAGATTTTCAAACTTGATGTGAGTGAGATCGTAGAGTGTCTATATTTCTGACTTATTTCATATAACATAATCTCAAGTTTCATCCATGTTGTTGCAGATGGCAGGATTTCCTCTTCAATGGCTATATAATCCAGTGTGTGTATCACATTTTCTTTACCTGTTCATCCATTGATGGACAATTATGTTGGTTCCCTGGCTTTTGTAAGTGTTGCAATGAACATAGGGAAACCGTGATTTCACTTGCTTTTCCTATACAGCTGGAAGTGGAGTTGCTGGATCAGATCATGGCTGTATTAATTTTGAGGAACTCCATACTATTCAGAGTGGCTGCACCAATTTACATTCACAGCCACAGTGCAGAGGATTCCTTTCTATTCCACATCCTCACCAACACTTGTTATCTTGTCTTTTTGATGATAACCATTGTAACAGGTGTAAGGTGATATCTCATTGTGGTTTTGATTTGCATTTCCCTGATGATTACTCATGATGAACAGCTTTTTATATCCCTGTTGGCCATTTAAATATCTTCTTTGGAAAAATATTCAGGTCATTTGCCCACTTCTTAATGGGATTTTTTGGTTTTGTTTTTGCTCTTGAGTTAGAGTGTTCCTTATATATTTTACATATTAGCCCCTCGTCAGGTGTATGCTTTGCAAAGATTTCCTCCTTCTATAGGTTGCCATCTCACTTTGAGTGTATCTTTTGCTGTTCTTTTGTAAGCCTTTGGGGTGTTTTTCTTTACTAGTGAGTAATCAGACAAGTAAGGTGAGTCACACAAGTGCAAGTTTGGATTTGTTGTGGTTTACTTAAAATTTGATACTTTGTTCATTACGGAAGTTTTTACGTCGATTTTGGATTTTTAAAAATATTATATAATCACATTATTTATCTTGATAGTAACTTTTTGAGCCCTCCTTCTCTTAAATTTTGTGCTTACCAAAGTGCTTTACTCCCCTTACCCTGCCCTGCTAACAAGAGTGTATTTAATAAAACTGTTTTCCCTTTTACCACAGTTTTCTTGGCCGGTACTATGAGCTTAGAACCACTACGCAGTCAGTCTGTTTTGAGACAAGAGCAAGGTGGCAAATTGTGTTCCAGGATGAATTTTACTTTTGGAAAGTGACAGATGCTATTTAACACAAAGTCTGGTGAAATCATGTTAGTGATTAAGCTGGATAACTTTGGTGAAGGTGAAACTTAATTGTAAAGATGGCTTTTGTCATGTGGTTGTGCAGAAGGTCTGAGGGTAATTCCGAAGAAATAGTTTTTGAGCACAGGAGTATCATTGAATAATAGAGCCTCTCTAAAGTTGGTACGCTGAGAAGGTCCATGTTAGTGATTAATGTTGAAGTATGTCTGCTCAAAAGGCCTCATCTAATTTTGTGCAGTATATTTTTGAAGTAAATTTGAACTTGAGCAATTCACATTATGATGAAAAACACATCTCTTAAATGAATCTCTCTTGTGTTGATCTTTAAGCCAGAAAGACTTCTTAAGGGATAATGTCTGGCACACGGATTTTTCCATTTGTTACCCTTGTTAAAAAAACAAAACCCCAAAAAACACACCCTACAAAGATTCTGTCTTCCCTCATTGCACTGTGGCCATACACCTTCATGTATGTTCTTGACTTGTCTCTACTTGCAGACATCTGTTAATTTTCAAGTTGGAACAGTTTATGACCGAATGCAGTTTAGAATTGCCGTGACTATTTTAAGATAGCTAAGTGTTGCAGACCTTCTTGGTTCTGTTGGCGTCTGCTACAAACTACCGTTCTCCCTCAGTCACAACTATACGTGATAGTACTAATCTAAAGTATGTTCCCATTTCCTGTGGGAAGAGTTCCCAAGTATTGGGATTACTGTGCAACGATGGTGACTGTTCATAAGAGACTCTATCTAAATGTCTTTGAAAATGTGTGTACCATTTTTCATTCCCACCAGAAATAAGTGAGAGTTCTAGTAGTTCCAGATGCTTGCTTGCACTTGGCACTGTTTTTCTTTTCTGTTCTTTGTTTTTGGTCATTGTAGTAGGGATGTAGGGCTATTGGTCATTTCACTGTGATTTTAATTATTTCCTTAGCCACAGAAGTGGAGATTTTTGTTTAGTCAAGAAAATGGACTAATGGAGTAGGATATTGAACTAGAGGATATTTAAAAAGTGTGTTAGGTTTATTTTTGAGAGAGAGCACGAGTGGGGGAGGGGTGGAGAGAGAGGGAGACACAGAATCTGAAGCAAGCCAGCAAACTCTAGGCTCTGAGCTGTGAGCACAGAGCCTGATGCGGGGCTTGAAGCCACAAACCATGAGATCATGACCTGAATCGAAGTCGGACACTAAACCGACTGAGCCATCCAGGTGCCCCAGAGGATATTTTAAACTTGTCAACATGATTCTTCTAAGATCATCTAACACATTATTCTTCTAGGATCATCTAACACATTATACGTGAAGTGATGTAGATCAGTTCGTATCAAGAAAATAACACTAGTTTGCACTTCATGGGTAGGCGTACTGCAAGTGGAGATACATGTTACTTAATTTCTTTGAAGTTCATTCTGTACTTTAAATTTTCAAATCATAATAGGTATTGGATGGTGGTTTCGTTTTCTTAAAAACAATAAGCTAAAAATCTAGTGCCTGCATTTCATTATGATTAATTTATATACAATATTATGAACTCCAAATACTACCTTTGTATTACTGCACATAAAGAAGTTATTGGAGAATTAATTGACCATTATTTTTCATGTGGTAGTCAAATCTATTGCTTTGTGATTTTAAGTGTGCTTGGCTTGAAGTATATACTGACTGCCTAGGAATTGGCCTCTTCTTACACTTCAAAACCCTGAATAAATGGTAAGTGCTTTTGAAAATAGTCTTCTGTGCATGTTCTGATGGCTTGGGACTAGTAATAAGTTATGTGCCTGTGTCAAGTGCGGGTCTGGTGTGGCATTATTATCAACTATTTTGACAAATGATGCAATTTACTGTACTCTCCTGATTCTTTTTTTCTTACAGCGTTACACAGCCATGTAGAATACTTGAACTGTTTTCTTCTTCCTGATGGAGGAATTGACACTCCAGAGTAGATACACATCAAGTTGAAGAGGCTCTGGTACATGATGCTTGATAGATTGATAATTTTTGATAATTCTAACTCCCTAATATTCTTTTTGCCTTAATTATAGAGATAGATAAGATGAATATAATTTTTTTCCTTTGGCTTGAGTATACATGTTACCAGGATGTATCCATTTCATTTTACTTATGTGGACTGCAGCCCATGTACTCCAAGTAGATAATTTCAAAGAATTCTAAGAATGGTGACCATGCATTATTTTAACCTTATTGTATGATACAGAATATTCTATGAAAGTGCTACTCAGAATCTGGTTCATAGATAGATGCTGGTCCAAAAATTTACTGCTCTGCGATGAAATTTGTACGTAAATTGAGAGGACACATTTGGAAACTGACAAAGCAGTCTGACCTTGTTATGATTTGTAGTATAGCAGTACAGAAATGAGTCCATGATGGCTTTGGTGGGTAGGTTAGGAGGGGCGATCAGATACTTCATCACAGATGTTTTGAGAAGTACAGATCTGTAACATGGTACCACTTGTCTGTGTTCTTTGACTTTGAAATACAGCTTTTGAATGATGACCATGCATCAGATACTAAGCTAAGTGTTTTACAGCATATCTTACTTACCTTCCTAACATTCCTGCTGTATGCCCTTGTTGGATCCATTTTACAGATAAGACCAAAGTACAAAGAAGTATCTTAAGGTTACGCAGCTCGTTATGCACCAAGAGAACTGTAAGAAAGAAGATGGCTATGGATAAAATGAGAATTCTTTGACAGTAGTTAATTTCAGTTCTTGCATGTGCAGTTGTAGGAGAGTAAGTGATGTGTATGTATCCTAGGACTTTTTGAGTTACCCAGTGCCTCTGGCTTCTGGATGGATGAATGGACAACCAGTGCAAATAAATAACATCCTTTCTATTTCAGCAGTGAAAGAAGTCTTCTCCTGCCCCAGAGAAAACAGTTCAGATATGTGTTAACACAGGAGAGCATAATGTCACATGGCCTGAGGTGTAACCTTGTTTGTCAGCCCCACTCTTCTCTCCCTTCAGTTCTGCATAGAAAATCCAATAATCATTGTTGCAACTTCTCTGTCCTTTCCCATCTTGTGTCCCTTTGTTGGTTCTTTATGAAGCAAGAATGCTCCAGTGGTAGCAAATAGAGCTCCCATTTCCTGGGGAAATTTCCACGTGTCCTCTCTGTTCATGCTTAGTATCGGTTTTTACCTCTTTCCAAAAATGAAGCTATTCTTTGCCCTTCTTTGGGTTCACCAAAATAATCCATCTGCTCCAGAGTACTACTAAGTCACGGATTCCCTAATGGAGCTAGGAAAGGGTTCATGTTACACATTTTCACTATGTATGTATGTATGTATGTATGCATGTATTTAAAAAGCCTCCCTAAGAATTGTAGCTTCTCTGAAGCCATGCCTCCTCAGTCACTCACCTTCTGGTCCTATCAGTCCTTCCCCTCTGTAAGTAGGCACTCTTCTTAAAACTTTCACACCCTGAAGGACATTATGCTTTGAATGTTGATTTCGTTTGCATTTAGGAAACCAAAATATGTTCCTCGTTATTAAGACGCTCTTTAAAGGCTTGGGAATAGCAATCACAATAGTAAGTTCTTGTGTTCTGTAGCATTAGTTCCCAAGTGAAAGGACCCTTAACCATGATGTACATACTTTTACATGTTCTGGTTCTCCATTTAGACACGTTTCCTTCACTGAGAAGAGGTAGCTTAGGAACAAATGGTTAACTTGAGAGTGAAGCAGATCAAAGTCTGAGTCTTGGTTTAACCAATTACTTTGTCACCTTAAACTTCACATTTTGGAGACTCAGTTTTATCAGAGTCCATATCGCCTGTGTATTCCATAAGCATTAAAAGATGGTGCCTAAAACATTTGATCTGGTGCTTGGTATAATAGAATTTTGTAATAAATGGCAGTCCTTGGCTTTGTCCTACTGTCGTTGTAGTTTTAGATTATATGCTAGGTGCAGGGAGAGAATTTCGTTCTGTGATTCTCTGACCTGGCACAATTCCACAACACTTAATTATATGGCAGAATGAATAGGATACAGTAGAATTAAATGATATTTTAGTGTCATATTGCCCTAAGTTTAAATCTTAGTCCTAATACTTTCTGGTTATATCATCTTAGGTTAATTAATTTTCCCATCAAATTTTGTCTCCTCTGTAAGAGTAAAAATAATCTATTCATGAGGTTGTGGTAGCACGTTATGAAAGCTGTGGGCTCAGTGTCTGGAATATAGGGAAGAACACGGGAAAGGTTGACATTCTCTTTTTCAGGTCTCCAGTTTCCTCAGTAGATAAACTAAGGGCAGAGGGAGGTTGTGAATTATTTCCTTGTCTGTCTGAAATTCAATGATTGTCAGATACCAACATCATCAAGATTATGGAGTGATTCTATCAACCCTGAATAACTCATCATGCAGTGATGACCCGGCCCCCGCCCCGCCCCCCCCCCCCCCATGAATGTATATTAGTTTGATGGCTTTTACTTCTACAAGTTCTGATGCAGAAAGAGCCCAAACCATTTGCTTTGGTAAAGACTGAGTTTTTTGTTGGATTGCAACTTTGGTAAAATTTGATTTTTGTTGAAGTACTGAGTGCAGTACTTCAAATATATCCAAATATGAAAACATTGAGATTTTCATTGAGATCCGAAAGGCTTGTCGTATTTTGCGTTCTTTATGCGTAGTTAAAAAAGAAAAAATACAGGGAAGTTCATTTAAGTTTTAAAACCCTTTCCAGTATGATTAGGACCATGTCTTCTTAAACTTTATTAAACATTCAATTTCACTATTTGTGCAAACATAATCCCTTCACACTAGGTCTTTGTTTTTTTGTTTTTTGTTTTGTGTTTTTTGGTTTTTTGTTTTTTGTTCTTAGCAACCCTTTTTGCTGTCCTTCCTTCATACTTGCTCATTCATCCTCTTCCCCACATACAGTGCGTTTCTACCCATTTGTCCTCTTCTCCAACTTGTGTACTCATGTAAGCAGCTTTGTATTGTTTGCTTTTTTTTCCCCTTTCTGTGCAGGTCAGCACAAACCTATCTTCAGAAAATTAGGCTGTGTTTTATTAAAAACAAAAGTTTATCACATTTTTTTTCTCAAAATAGTACACTGGAAATCTCCAATTCAATTGCTAGATCTTGGATTCCTTCTCCTAGTGATTGCCTGACGTTCCATGATAAAGACATAAAATCCTTAACTTTCTATATCGTAGCCACTTTTTTTTTCTATTTTGTGCAATGCTACAAATATTTTATCTTTACATACTTGAATGCCTTCATTTGTATAGGGTAGATAGATTTCACAGGAGCTATCTATCTCTGGGCAAAAAGAGACTATGTATTGACTCTTGTTGATGTTTTCAAACAGCTTGACAAAAGGCTGTGATGGTGTACATGTCCTCTTGGAATGGATGAAAGCATAACCATTCCTCATTTCTGCCAGGAGTAGTTATTATGGAGAGTTTTGGGAAAACAAATCTGGCACCCTATTTCAAATCTTCTAGGCTTTATCCTGGATTTTGTCCATGCCTAGAATGAATATTACTTGTAGGCTTCAACCATAGCTTCTGGTTGATAGCTTTTTATAAGTGCTTCCTGTGTCTTCATTTTCTGCCCTGGGCTCTTCAATGCCTTGGGTGATGGTGAATTTTATGGACTTAAACTTGTGTGTGTCAGCAACTTGGAAATGCAGGGACACCCTCCATTGATTAGTGCCCTTTTAGTGCCCTTGCCTCCTCTCTCTTTCTCTCTCTCTCTTTCTCTCTCTCTCTTTCTCTCTCTCTTTTTTTTCTGAGAACAATTCTGGGAGAACTCGTCTGCATTTCTCAGGAGGTCCTGATGGAACTGAGTCTCTACTACCCATGAGAGTGGGTGGAGTCATTATGACAAAAATGACCCCTCTTACCAGTTTTCCCTCTTTGTCTCATTTTTCCCACACCCTCAACTCTTCCTTAAAATTACCTCCCAAATAAACGATGTGCAAACAGATACTTATCTAGAATTTGCTTTAGAGAAAACCCACGGAAAGACAGGTCTTTCTTGTATTTCTGTCTGATGGCTGTAAAGTGATGCTTTGTTGCTTCTGTTTCATTTCCCTGATTGGTAGTGAGGGTGATAACCTTTTCTTAGGTCCAGTGTCCATGCTGGTTTTCAATCTTGTGGATTGGCTGTTCAGTCCTTAGCCCATTTGTTTATTGGATTTTTGCATGAATTTTGGTAGTTTTGAGATCTTCAGAGTCTGTTCTCTTAAAATTTCTAATAGTCATATTTCCATTTATCTCAACTTTTCTCTGGTATCTTTTGCATTATAGAATGTCTAAAAATTTATGTTGTCAATATGTTTGTCTTTTATGGAGTCTGCTTTTCTCATTTGGTTTAAGAGTGTTCCTCCTCTTTATTATTTATATAAATCTGAAGTCTTAATTTCTTGGTGATTTTCTTTAACATTTTAAGTCTTTAATCCACCTGGAATTTGTGTTTGATACAGCATAGGCGCCTAACTTTTTTTTCCCCTATTGTGCCAGAATCATTTAAATAATTCCATCATTTTCCCTCCTAAAATACTTTCACTTGTATTATTTATTGCAGTTCCCCCCATTCTAGGATTCTTTATTTTGTTCCTCTGAATTGTTTTTGTCTGTGCTAATACCATGTTGATTAGATTTTGATGGCTTCACGTATTTTCATCTTTTTTCCATATTCGTTATTTTAAAAAGATAATACAATTTATAAAAACAATTGTATAGGTATTCTAATGGAAGCACATTAAATTTATACAGTAACTTGCAATAAGATATTAAGGCTTTTTATGTGACAAAGTGGCATAGCTTTCTATTTACTGAGGTCTCATATGTCCTCCAGTAAGATTTTAGAAGTCCTCTTCCTATAGGTCCTTTACTGTTAATTGTATTCTCAATTTCTTCATACCCAATCCTTACCAAAGAAATCTTTGTTGTTGTTCCTCATTTGCTAGGGCCTTAAGCCTATGCTTAGCTTACCTTTTAGGTGACAAAATCTTCTTTGGATTACAACTTGAGAGAAACAACGTTCTCGTGCTCTGCAGTTCCTTTGCAAAGCCTGTATCTTCCCTGTGAGGTTAATCACAAACATGGAGTCCTTGGTCCTTAGTGCACTAAGTGAAGACAATACTTAAAACAGTGCAGAGGGCACACAGCTTCCAGTGATCATCAATCCACAGGTATACACTATTAAACTGTCAGCTAAACCAAGATGTATTCCCTTGCCTTTGTTTTGGCTCTGTGGTTGCTGACCTGTCCTTACACTTGGTCTGTAATCCTGTTGTACTTCACTGGCTAGACTTCCCTTCAGATACTGACAAATGCCTTCTTCCTTGACCACTTCATCTTGTTGGCTGACCTTGTCTGCTTGGCTCACCTGTTTTCCCATTCACTTAAGGTGTTGTCTTCACTCATGGTTTCATGGTATCTAAGTATAATTTTAAGTATAATAAATTGATGTCAGGCAAAGCTGTTGGCCACAATTCCTCCCTTCCTGGTCCGTGCACGTCCTCCTTCCCTTCCAAGGGGGTGGAGTCGTTTTGCTTCCTTTTGAATCTAGGTTGGCCCAAGGACTTGCTCTGACCAATAGGACATGACAGAAATGACTTAGCACAACTTCTCGGCCTGGTCTTCAGAAGTCCCTTAGGTTTTGCTTTTACCTTCTGGGAATTGAGCCACCCCACAACAAAGCTCAGGCTAGACTACTTAAATACATTGGAATAACCTTGAGGAAGAGACCTAGCCGGATCTGCTGTTCCAGGCAGCCCAGCCTCACATTCAGCCCAGTGCAATTGTATGAGCAACCTCAGCTGACCACAGGAGACCTAGGAACTTTTCAGCTGAGCGCCCATAGAATCGGGAAATGAAATGTTGGGTTAAGCCAAGCTCACTGTGGTTTGTTTTATATCATCAGGTAGTGAGATAGCATCAAAGGGAAGTTGGTAAATATTGATAAGATGAAAACAATTCCATGATAAGGCTATTTCAACAAGAAGTTACCAAACTGTCTTCTGGGGAAGGATAGGAAGTTGGGGGCGGGGGAGGAGAAAGAAGTAATCAAGCAGTGGTATACGTGATGTTAGAATGTAAATACGATATGGGTCTTCTTAAAGATCTGCGCTTCTCTCAGTATTTTTCTATATCCAATATATATACATCAGGATGGCAATAGCTTAAAAATTTTTATATAATAAAAATAGAGGGACTGTTAATTTAGTAGTAGTATATTACATGACTTCTCAGTGCTTTCATATTTTTGCCTATACCAGCTCCTTTTTGATTCTGATTGATTCTGAGGTCGAAAATCCAAAGACTAAATGTTTAGGTGTTGAATGAAAGACTAACGCTGTCCTATTTGATCAATGTATCAAATGGATACATAGAAGGTGGGATAGAAGTTTTGCTTCTTCAAAGACCCTTGTGTATTTGATTCCTGGATCTCAGTAGATTCTGGATAAGTAACACTGCCAGGTGAGGGTTCTTGCAGCTAGGCTATTAGAGTGCTTAGCACGCTGATGAGTAAACACAGTTACATTGTCACATGTATGTAAATTCTGTCTCCTACATAACAGATTCAATATGGACAGGGGGTATTTTCAGTATTAGTCAAATAAGATAAGTGCAAAAAGCCATGTGCCTATCTCTAGAGTAAACAGTAAACAGCAAGATGTTTGTTTCAGGATGAAAGGTAATATGATTAAACCCTGTTGTCTAGGTTGGCTGGCTTCTCTATGCTTCACATAACTGCATCACTAACCTAGACCTGAACAGGTTCAGCTGCCGCTTTCCGTATTATAATGACAACTGTTAATGGCTCCTGGCAAATCGAGCCCTTGGGTATCAGTGGGTTAGGAAAGGATCACCTCACCTGAAATACTGGAGGTGATGAGAGTGCTTCCCAGAGTGGGGAGAAAAAGGTTAACCGATTACTCTGATTGTTTTTCTCCACCATAGTTGTTTTTGTTTTTGTTTCTGTTTTTTTAATGCTCATTTATTTTGAGAGAGAGAGACAGTTTGAGTGGGGGTGGGGGCTTGGGAGAGAAATCCCAAGCAGGCTCTGTACTGTTGGTGCAGAGCCAGACATGAAGCTCGAACCCACAAATCATGAGATCCTGGCCTGAGCCAAAATTAAGAGTTGGAAGCTCAGCTGACTGAGCCACCCAGGCATCCCTGTCCACTATAGTTTTAAAACTAGACTTGTGGCTGGTCAGCCATCTTGAGGTTATAGAAGCTTTTGGACCATATTTACTTGGAGAGAGGTGGACAGAGAAAGACCTCCTTTTGTATTTAATTTTACCAGGCATCTTTTGACATTCTGGGAAGCATCTATTGGGCAAAGGTGATTACGTAATCAATAGGGCAGAAGAAGAGCTCAAGGTTGCAATTAACATGTTATTGTACAAATCAAAGGAGCAGTAAAAAGCAATTTGTTCAACTTGTCACTGGGCCTGGACAATCAGTGTGTGAACAATAAGGAGATGGAAAATGAGAGGAGAAGCAAGCGAGTCAAAAACACTCAGGCTTTTGTTTTCTTTCTTTCCAATTCAGTACTAGTCAATGTACCTTTCTGATAGCTTTAAAGTGGGTGACAGGGATCAATAATGCATTGTTTCTTATTGTGAGTGACTTTCCAGAAAAAATTTAAATAACCTAGTAAATCGTCGAAATACTAGTTTATAATGTTTGATATCTTACATTAATCTTTAACATGCTAGGACTTAAGACAGTTAAAATAATGGGTCTGTCTGGATAAAATTTTACTTTTGGCCTTCTAGCAAATCTCCAGGCACAAAACAAAGATTCATCTAGGCATTTATAAAACTCAAAGCAGGTTAGAGTTTGTGGCGACAAAGTTGCTGAACATGCCAAAACAAAATCAATAGCGACCCTACTATATTGGTATTATTTAGTGCTGTCTGATTAAAAAAAGTGACTCTTTGATAAAATACCCATGTATGTCCTTGGCTAGGTATATAGAAAATATGATGGAATCTCCTTCTGTTCTTAAACTACTTAAAGGATGTTACCATTAGTACCTGTAAGTCTTACCTTGAAATAGAAGCAACACTTCCCAAATGGCTTAATCCTCGACTGAGTAAATGTGTATGTGCAACATACATTAAAAACATTGTAGTATACATATTGATACAGATTAGAAACATAAAAATTATTCGGTGTTCAGTGTTATCGAATGTTGTGTTACTCATCTGACACTGCGCATGCACATGTATAAACATGCAAATACACATATCCCCATATATACAAGCATTAACATATACATCTATAGGGACATATATACATCTACATATATATAAAATATATGTGTATACATGCATATGTAGAGAGAGAGATGGATTTTATTTATTTATTTTTAAAATTTTTTTTTTTGACGTTTATTTATTTTTGGGACAGAGAGAGACAGAGCATGAACGGGGGAGGGGCAGAGAGAGAGGGAGACACAGAATCGGAAACAGGCTCCAGGCTCTCAGCCATCAGCCCAGAGCCTGATGCGGGGCTCGAACTCCCAGAACGCGAGATCGTGACCTGGCTGAAGTCGGACGCTTAACCGACTGTGCCACCCAAGCGCTCCGAGAGATGGATTTTAAGAAGTAAGATCATTGATTTATGGGGGCTGGTAAGTCTAAAATCTGCAGAGCAGGCTAACAGGCTGGAGACCCAGGGAAGAGTTGGTGTTCCAGTCTGGAGTCAGAACTCCCTACGTACCTGTCTGTCTAAATATCCTCTTCTTGGGAGCACATCAGTTGTATTGGATTAGGTGATCTGATGATCTCATTTTAACTCTTAAGATCTTATCTCGAAATATGGCCACACTCTGGTACTTGGGGCTAGCAACCTGGGAGTCAATCTGGGAATTTCTGGGGAGACACAATTCAGTCCATAAAACCATCCCAGGGGCACCTGGGTGGCTCAGTTGGTTGAGCGTCCGACTTCAGCTCAGGTCATGATCTCGCAGTCTGGGAGTTCAAGCCCCGCGTCGGGCTCTGTGCTGACAGCTCAGAGCCTGGAGCCTGTTTCAGATTCTGTGTCTCCCTCTCTCTCTGCCCCTCCCCCACTCATGCACTGTCTCTCTCTCTCTCTCTTTCCCTGTCAAAAATAAATAAACATTAAAAAAAATAAAAAAAAAACCATCCCAACTCTGGAATTGACAGATGTAGTGCCAGTGGTCGGCACACAATCCTGACGAGGTGGTGTAGTGTTGGTGGCTTAGAGGTTTTAGTGAAGCTGCCATTTAAAACAGAACTTAAGGAAAAGAATTAACCTGGAGCACAAGGAAAGAAAGCTGTATAAGTAGAGGATACAGCGCGGACATGACCACTGAGGTGCGAAAGTCCCCAGTGCCTTTGGGTTCTCCAAGTACTTGAGACGAAGTGGTTGAGAAGGGTGGGAGAAAGTGAACCTAAAGCTGAGGCCGCACTGGAAAGGATTTGTTAAGAAACACCTAGAGTTTAGAATTTGTCCTGTGAGTCACAGGGAGTTACTGGATATTACGTTAGGATCACAAACAACACACTACTAATTTTGCTTAGAAAAATTATTCTGGCAGTGCAGGGGTTAGGTTTGGCAGGGGAAGATACATGTGGCTGCTACAGTTGTGAGGAAATGAGAACTTAAAATGTAGTAGCAGTGGGGATGAGAGGGAAATGGATTTTGCAGGCAGGTAGAATTGGCAGGGTTTGGTCAAGGGAGCTGAGAGAGAGAGAAATAAAAGAAAGTTCTGAAATGTCTGCCTTGGTTGGCTGGGTAGATGGCACAAAATTGATAATTGTGTTTGTGAGGCCATTAAGCATTTTTTGTGCATGGCATCGTACAGGGCTTTCGATATACATTCTGGAGTTGAATTGCTGTAAACTTTAGCTCGTCACATAAACACCAATAAGTATTTCACAAGTACCCACACAAATTCAAGGAGACATAAAAACACTAGAAAAGTTGCTTGAGGAAGGGAGAACTTAAATGAAGGGTGGTAAAAGGGAATATAAATAAAACAAGAAGAGCCTTATATGGACCAATACGGATGGTGTGTATGAGCTAATTAGTATAATTACTCAACCCTTGGTACCAGTGCTGTGAACTAATATGATTACCCAGACCTCTCCACCCGAGCCCCAAACAAGAGACTAATACATTTAGCATATTTAGTTTTGGACCAGGTGAACTCCACTGCCTGATGTCAAGTGGGGGTAATAAACAAAATACATGTTGATTAATTCCCAGAATGTATGCCCAGTTCAGGATCTCCGAAGTCATTGATACCTTTTAATTGGCTGTTGGTGTTTAAAATCTTAAAAAGATGGCAAAGTTGGTTTTAGTCTACTGAATCAGGGCTTAAATTTTTTAGACCTGTTCTAACAGCTTTATATGTATTAATCTCCACAGCAATGCAGTAAGATGGTTTCTATATCCCCATCTTATAAGTGCGAAACCCAAAGCATAGAATAATCCATTTGCCTGTGGTCAAAGAGCTAGTCAGGTTAGGAATAGCTTTTCAGAGCCTGTGCTGTTAAACACTACTCAATTGCTTCTCTGATCTTTTTCTATGGTGCCTTCTTACTTTTGATAACAGGTATTCCAGCAAGAAAGCCGAGTGGTTTGAATTCCATAATGAAGTTTTGATTATAAACCACTAGCTAGGGATCCAATCAAATTTCTCCATGCTTACTACAATGTTTGGATTCCAAGTAGTACTCAGTACATGTTACATGAATGCATTAACCCCCTCAATTTGCTCATCTGGGCTTTAGGTTTCTGATGATAATGGCTGGCTAGTAATTAGAACTCTCAATGTGAAAACCATCAAAAAATGGTAAATTAGAAAAACAATCTTTAAAGGCATGGAAGAACTCATAAGATCATAGAAATTACAAGGCCAAAATTAAAGTGAATATGGGAACCTAGACAGGTAAAGAAAATGGGCACGGAAACTGCTTTTGCCTTAGAGTATATGTGGATTGGGGAAAAATAGAATTTTATTTTTGATGACCTTGTTGAATGAGAAACAGAAATTAAAGTTCAAAGCTCACAGTGAGAGGCATCAAATAGTACATTGTAACTTGAATCTTGAGGGTAAGGGTAAGCTATTCTTTATGAGGTCCTGCAGCCTAGGTTCGTATAGTCTTTGTGGTCCTGGAAACCAATGAATTAACTGTGATTTAAGATGGTTTGGTACTGTAGTCATAAAATTTGTCATAGTTGACTTGCAAAGGAATTTTTATAACCTACTTCCAGTATAAGGAAAATTATACATATTGAGGACCTGAGATATGAGAAGAAATAAAAACCACAAAAGTGGTATGTGGATAAATCTCTTAATGTTTATTTAAAAAAAAAAAAACACCTTTCGGGGCACCTGGGTGGCTCAGTTGGTTAAGTGTGTGACTTTGGCTCTGGTCACGATCTCGGGGTCTGTGAGTTCCAGCCCTGCTTCAGGCTCTGTGTTGACAGCCCAGAGTCTGGAGCCTACTTCAGATCCTGTCGCTCCCTCGCTCTGCCCCTTGCCACCTCTGCTCATGCTCACGCTCTCACTCTCTCGCTCTATCAGAAATTAAAATATTTAAAAAATGTTTCAGTTTCATACATAATTACACATATACACACATCACACAAAGCACAGCATGTAACTTGGGAGAGTTAGTGCTCTACAGACCATATATGTTGTCTTAGAGGAAGATAAATTTACCTTAGGTTGTAATACATTATAGACGCATGCTTCAGTTTCTATGATAAGCTACCTGAAGTTTAGAATTTTCAAACTATTAGGAAAAAATAGAACAATATCAATGGTACAAAAAGAAGATAAGAACAGAGAAATGGTGTATCAAGTAGAAAGTGAAGAAAGGTTTAAATTTAAAGCAAAGTACATCAATAATTATAGTAAAAATAAACAAAATTTGGTTGAGAGAAATTAGTGTTTCGAATTTTAAAAATATGAAAATTCATGCTATTGAATGGTCATGTCTAAAATAGAATGATGCAGAAAGTTCAAATTAAAAAACTGTGCTAACTGTAAACAAAAACCTACTATAACTATATCAGTATCAAACAAAATAGTCTTGAAGGAGAAATGTCTTTCCAGCAGTAGTTTGCTAAAACCTCAATTAGGTTTGATCCCTATCTTAGAACAAATTTTTGCTTTATGTAGAATAACCTCAGTTATACACAGTTGGCTGATCCCTTGAGTTATAGTCCCCAGCTGTATTAATACATGGTTCTATATAAAACCACTTGTCTATAAAACTGTCTTTCCCTAAGTTTGTCCCCCAAAATCTTATTCTCTCTGATAGTAATAGAAATTCTATGGGGAAAACATTCCATGATGAATTAAACTTGGGAAACCATTGCATATTGTATCACTGTCTTTGAGATTTAAAAACCATTGGCATCTTAACATGTCTGAACTACTGCGCAGTAGAAAACATTTTTACCTTTATCTTTTTCCGACTGTATTTGATTCCAAACTCCCTCTTCTTAGGCTACTTTAAATGTTTCAAAAAATTTAGTGTTCCCTAGAAGACCCTTTAAAAATGATGCTATAAGTAATTTCAAGTTGGCAACTTAACATTTTTATGTGTATACAACTATACTTTGATAAATCCATGTAGGTTATTGTCTTTAAAAAAAAATTTTTTTTAATGTTTATTTTTGAGACAGAGGGAGACAGAGTGTGAGTGGGGAAGGGGCAGAGAGAGCGAGGGAGACGCAGAATCTGAAACAGGCTCCAGGCTCCGAGCTGTCAGCACAGAGCCCAATGCAGGGGTAGAACCCACGAACCGTGCGATCATGACCTGAGCCGAAGTCAGACACTGAACCAACTGAGCCACCCAGGTGCCCCTATTAATGTCATTGTTCAAATGCCATTCTTCTTAGTCTCGTAATTTTTTTTAAACTTCTTTTCTGGATATAAATACATTCTTTTGACTACAAGAACTGAAAACTTGCTCAAGTACTTTTTTCTCAATATTTCTTGAATACATCAAAGAATTGGACAATATTAAATTAGGCAAGCATTGAGCGGGTAAAGCATATTTTCAAGTATTGGAAATGGAAGAACTCCTGTAGAATGATCCAGTCTAGAATACGTTACTCTATTCAGATCAGAGGCAAAGTTGAACAGCTCAAAGTTAGCAGCAGGCAGTTGAACAATACATATTTCACCAAACATTCTTGTATGGTAGTAAAATTGCTTCATTCCTCAAATCACTACCTTATTGCAGAAAAATGAGGGGAAAAAAAGTTCTGTAAGAGTTACCTGAGCGTGAAATAACAAAAATGAGATTGGGGAGGTTTAGACAAGAAACAGGCTTCAGTTTTTATTTTGCATCCTGTAGAGAGCCTTCTACCCGAAGAGGGGTAGGCAAGTGGATTTTCTCTGCTTTAGTCAGATTATGACCAGGCTATTGTTTCAGACAAAGGATAGGATTCTATTTTCTGCCTAACTCAAAACAGGTATGATCATGGAGATTTCTTGAGCCACAACTATAAGGTCTGATGTGTGGTTTTCCATAGATGCATGTGTTGAAATGAAGACTTCATTAGCCATGGAACTCAACCATAAACAGGGCCCCCTTGGTATGAGTAGCATGACCATGATGGACAGTTGGTTGTTGTTAGGCTTGGAGTTTTTCAAGTGGCTTGTTATTACAACATAGTAGCTTATTCTGACTGATACAACGTTGTAGTTTTATTCCATTTCTGTCACTACTTGTTTGTACAGTCTTCATATTCCCTAGCATAAGGTCTTCTATCTTAAAGTGATAAAGCTGGGAGTACTTGGGTGACTCCATTGTTAAGCATCTGACTTCAGCTCAGGTCATGATTTCACTGCTTGTGACTTTGAGCCTCACATCAGGTGAGCCCTGCTTTTCCTTCCCTCCCTCCCTCTCCCTCCCTCTCCCTCTCTCTCTCTGCCACTTGCTCACTTGTACTCTCTCTCAAAAAAAAAAAAAAACCATGATAAAGTTGAATTAGACTATCTCTGTCCATTCTAATTTATGAGTGTTAGGTTTTCCAATCCAAGTAGAACTGTGACTATTTTCCCCTCTGCAAAGTCAAATGAGACCACATAAGACACAGGGAATCAGAATACCTTTCCCGAGTCTCATAGTCAGGTAGTCTCTTAACATATTTCCTAGAACAGTGATTCATGAATATGTCTATTTTTTCATGACACTGAGATCACCAAGGGCAGGGAGTATACCACACTTATCCCTAACTGCTTAAAACATCATCATGAATTCACTTAAACATCTTAAACGACTTAAATCTGGAGAGTGGTATGCAGAAGTCTAACACAATTACCTCTTTTAACTTTAGTATTAGACAGGGAACACCAATTGGGACCAATCTTCCAGGGTTAAGTGTTGATTCATTGGCTTGGGACTTCCAGTACTCTAACTACTTAAGACTTAAAACATACACTGTGACTAAATGGATGTGCTTGAGAGCTCCTGTAAAGCCTGGTTAATTATTTTTGTGTTCAGAGAAAATGAAGAAATATAGGAACATTATAAAACGTCTATTTGAGGATCAGTAATCTAAGTGTCTTGTATATTCTGAGGTATATATTCCAATGCAATTCTACCTTGAGACATCTGTAACAAAGCTCAGTGGATGCTAAAGTGTTTCCATATTTAATCCTTTACATCTGCTCACAACTATAATGAGCATCTGAAGTATCCTTTTATGTTTTATTTTTATTTTTTAAAAATCTTCAGAGTAACTCTGTAATCATTGGTAGTATCTTGGTTTGCCACTTAATCACCTGTATAGTTGAGAAGTTCCTATGTTAAACTGCACTCATGCTATAATTTAACTGTTTTGTCCTTTTGATCACAGGTGGTCAACATCCTCTTTCAAATACCTTTTCACACATTTGGAGGCAATAAGTCAAGTTCAGAGTGTCTAAGATATCTCCTACTTATAAGTAGTAAAACTTGGCCTTCTCAGTGTCAGGTCTTTTAATTATGGGTTTTCTGTTGTATCAAGGATGCCAGTACAGGTCAAAGAGTCAGTTGAGTGTCAGGATAAATTTTAGTATCTCAATACTATCTATATTATATACCAAAATGATGTATTTCATATACATATTTCCCTTTGGGGAATGGGGCCCACTTTTTTCCCCCCATAAAACTATTACCTATTATTGTTTTCCTCCCATAAAACTAATACCTATCTATTCCAAAAGAAAGGATAACTGAAGTTGTAAGAAGCCTCTCAGCAAAGATCCTTGTTCAGTAATTGAATATCTTATGGTAAGAATAGTAATTTTGCCCATGCTGAGAAAAATAAGTCAATCAGAGAAAGATAAATACTGTATGATTTTACTCATATGCGGAATTTAAGAAACAGATGAATATATGGGAAGGGGGGGATGGGAGAAGGAAACCACAAGTGACTCTTGTAAAATTTTTTTTTAATATTTATTTTTGAGAGAGAGAGACAGAGGATCTGAAGTAGGCTCCAGGTTCTGAGCTGTTAGCACAGAGCCTGATACGGGATTTGAACTCAGGAACCACAAGATCATGACCTGGGCCAAAGTCAGATGCTTAACTGAGCCACCCAGGTACCCCAAGAGACTCAAAATGATAGAGAACAAACTGAGGGTTGACGGAGGAAGGTCGGTGGGGGTGGGGGGGAGTGGGCTAAATGGATGATGGGTATTAAGGAGGGCACTTGGAATGAACACTTGGTATTGAATGTAAGTGATGAATCACTGAATTCTCCTGAAACCAATATTGCACTGTATGTTAACTAAAATTTCAATTAGAAAAGTCGTTATTCTACCTATTAGAGTTGGTCATTCTCTGGTTAGGAGAAGGCTTTGGTCACCCACAAGGAGTGCAGACACAGGCATTGTTACTAATGGAACTTGAAAATAAGAGAGGAGTTTGGGTTAAGGTAGACCCTTCTCCTGTGCTAGGATATTGTCATGACTTAAGAATTCACCCTTAGGATAGGTAGAGCTGGCCACAGACAGTTTTAGAAACCTAGACCATGCTTTGAAGGTGCTAGGCTCTTACTAGGGAAAGTTACATGTGTTAGGTTAGGCATTGGGGGATCTGGAGTCTCATTTTCTGCTCTTTTATTGTGATTCATGTTTTCCTTGGGCTTTATCCTCCCCTAGTCTTCATTTTAGGGTAGGTCAGTTCGTCAACAGCCCAGTTACCTTGATAATATTCTATCAAGGGTGGAAATTTGCTTTTCACTGACTTAATCTAAGAATATGGTCAGAGCACTGGAGGACCCAATTGTTACTGCTTCATAAGAAAATTGAGAAATTTTCTCAAGTGGACTCATCTGGGCAAGAATCACTGATGAACTCAAAACTGTGTCTGATGTATTCAAAACAGCATATTCTTAAGAATATTTTTGATGTTTATTTTTGAGACAAAGAGTCGGGGGGGGGGAGTAGAAAGAGGGGAACAGAGGATCTGAAGCCGGCTCTGTGCTGAAAATAGCCCCATGTGGGGCTCCAACTCACGAACCTTGAGATCATGACCTGAGCAAAAGTTGGACACTTAACTGAGCCACCCAGGCGCCCCTCAAAATAGCGTATTTTTAACATAAAGCATATTTAGACTGATTTTATGTTACCTTTTCCTATTGTTGAGGGGACATGCTATTTTTCACGGTATGTCCCACGTTCTACTCTACCAACTCTTCGCTAAAATGAAGATTAAAAAGAATGATGGTAGAATATTAACTTTGTGCTGACACTAGCCTGATGCATAACAGCCAGTCACAAGGGCTTTGTCAGTATTGGGCTAAATGTCAGTATTATTCCTGATGACAAACCTAGTGACAAGTCCCACAAATTGGTCCTATTAGGCAAGTTAGATTGTGTAATGAGTTATTTCAGATGACCTGTGTGCCCTGGGCCTCTTAGAGAATCCATGTCCTGTACTCATCTGAATTTCCACTAAAACTGATCTCTTATCACTTATTGTCCTTTTAACAATCGATTTGCTATCTCTTAACACCATATACATGTAACTTCACAGCTTCTCCCACTATCGTCTGCCCTGAATCCACTAGGATTTATATTATCTTCCCCTTTATTCCCGTTTGTAGGTCACCATCAAAACCCCAGAGTTCCAATTCACTTTTTCTTACCAACATTTAATTATTAGATGGCTTTGCATATCCTTTTATTCTGCCCCATCTTTCCCTAACCTCTGAAACTCTTCCTGTTTCCTGAAACTCATGGTCCAGTGTAGATGGCTTTCCCGGTACGTGCAATTTCTTATGTTGTGCTTTGGTTTTACCTTCCTGCTCAAATTTAACCTGGTTCCCTGCTGAGGACACAATTTCCCCTACAGATCTCTCAAGTGGTGGCTCTTCCTCTACCCCCTCTTTTTCTCTCACTGGGTCTGGAGTCACTAGGTGTCCTCTCTGCACCCTCTTTTCAACTTTTTTTTTTTAATGTTTATTTATTTTTGAGACAGCATGAACAGAGGAGGGTCAGAGAGAGAGGGAGACACAGAATCTGAAGCAGGCTCCAGGCTCTGAGCTGTCAGCATAGAGCCCGCCGCGGGGCTCATACCCACAAACTGTGAGATCATGACCTGAGCCGAAGTCAGACGCCCAATCGACTGAGCCACCCAGGCGCCCCCCCCCCCTTTTTAAATCATTATGTCTCAATCCCTAAAAAAAATACCCAACTTTGAACATCATGTCTTTGGGCTATAAATCATCTTCTCCTCATTGTTCTGTTTAATTACCTGTTTCTCTTCTTATCTAGTATTCAGCTTCTGGCTAACTGTCAATACCCATAGTACTAGGGTTTATTTTAATTCAGTTGATTCTAAATAGATGCATAGGTGACCCTTGCCCAATCTTGAATTTTTCTTTCACCAAGCTCAGCTACTCCCATGATAGGCTTTGGACTTTGCATCACTAATAACTACAAGTTCTCCAAAATCTGTTTCATGTGGCTTACTTGCTGATAATCCCTTGTTTTTCTTTAGCTCTAATACATTGTGTACTGATTTTTTTTTTTTTTCAGCTTTCCCCAGCTCCCAGAACAGTTCCTGGCACATAGTAGATACTCAGTTAATACTTAATATTGAGTGAATTGCTTATTGATGTGCCTGATCTTCCTTACACTGGAAGCTCTTTCCTTCTGCAAACAATTATATCTTTAAGGGTTTCCCATGCAGATATAAGGGAATACAAAGACAAATATGATGACCTTGTCTACAAGGAGCTACAATCTTGGAAACAGGCTATGGATTTTGTTACAATACCATGCCAAATGTGTGATAATAGCTCTGAGAGTGTGAGCCTGTCCAGGAGATGGAGACATTTTTCATATATATATGTGTGTATATATGTATGTATATGTATATATACATACACACACATATATATGTATATATATAATATATACATGAATATACATATATATTATATATGTGTGTGTATATTATATAATATATATATATAATATATAAAATTTACATCCAAGTTAGTATATAGTACACTAATGATTTCAGGAGTAGAATCCAGTGATTCATCCCCTACATGTAACACCCAGTGCTCATCCCAACAAGTGTCTTCCTTAATGCCCCTTGTCCATTTTAGCCCATCCCCACCACCACAACCCCTACAGTAATCCTCAGTTTTTTCAATTTAAGAGTCTCTTGGGGTACCTGAGTGGCTTAGTCAAGTGTCCGACTTTGGCTCAGGTCATGATCTCATGGTTCGTGGGTTCAAGCCCCGTGTTGGGCTCTGTGCTTAGAGCTCAGAACCTGGAGCCTGCTTTGGATTCTATGTCTCCCTCTCTCTCTGCCTCTCACAGCTTGTGTGTGCTCTCTCTCTCTCTCTCTCTGTCTCTCTGTCTCTAAAATAAACATTAAAAAAAAGTCTTATGTTTTGTCCCCCTCCCTGTTTTGCTAGTATTTTAGTTTCCCTTATGTTCTTCCATTTTATATCTTAAATTTCACATACAAGTGAAGTCCTATGATATTTGTCTTTCTCTGACCAATTTCGCTTAGCATAATACTCTCTAGTTCCATCTGTTGCAAATGGCAAGATGTCATTTTTGACTGCCAAGTAATACTCCATTGTATGTGTGTGTGCGTGTATGTGTGTGTGTGTGTATGTATATCTCCTATCTTTATCCATCTGTCTATGGACATTTGGGCTCTTGCATACTTTGGCTATTGTCGATAGTGCTGCTATGAACATTGGGGTGCATGTGCGCCTTAGAAACAGCACACCTGTCTCTAGAAGGTAATATGTTAAATAAGATTTGAAGTATGAGAGTTTACCAAGCAGATAAAAAAGGATGAGGACATTTTATGAGTATGGAAAACATGTCCATCCAAACATGTTAATGTCATTAGAGCCAAACAAATAGGTTTTAAAAATCAGAAAGGAAGATACTCCTTCAAACTTTGAGAATACATACCACATGTGAGGATGGAATTACCATGAAGTTCGTGAACCATAAGCTTTAGGACTCCTCACTTGTATGGGCCCCTTGTAAGAAAGGATCCTGCCAGTATGTTCACACAATCTTATTTCTTGTTAAAAAATTTAAAGTAGGGCAGACTTACCTTTATTGATTAAAACTGTTGTAACTTTTCCTTTGCTTGTCACATTTCATCTTGTTTCTAGTGTTAAAGTGGCTGTGGGCACTTCTGGAATTTGGCTAAGGGCTAATTAAAGAGCAAACACATATGGTTTGGGTTTTGTGGGATATTTTTGTGGTTCACTCACATCTGTGTAAGTTATTTCATGGATGTTCCTTATGTTCCCTGGGCCCACTTAACTGGCATTGCAAAAAAAAAAAAAAGTGTATGAACTGGGGTTACACATTTACATGCATTTATCCTATGCTGCCCAGCCCAAGTTGTGGGTGGTAGAGGAAAAAAATCAAATTAAGAAATGCACAAAGTCAGGGGTGCCTGGGTGGCTCAGTTGATTGAGCATCTGACTTGGTCTCAGGTCATGATATCACGATTCTTGAGTTCAAGCCCCGCATTGGGCTCTTTGCTGTCAGTGCAGTCTACTTCAGATCCTTTGTCTCTCTGTCTCTGTCTCTCTCTTCCTCAAAAATAAACTTAAAAAAAATGTACAAAGTCAGAAGCCAATGTAAGGGTAAAAAAAAATCTACAGATTGTCAGAAATGTAAGATTTTAACGGGATTATTAATTTTCTTAGCCAAATGGAACTTCTCTCTTTCAGAAAGGATAATATAAAATTCATTATCACTCCAGTGGGGACATTATGACAAACTGGTTAATAAGTATGAATTTAAAAATAAGGTTAATATTGAAGACAATTTGAAATTGACTGAATTCTTCTATATTATATATATTATAATTCACACTGCTGCTTTAGTTTCTTTTGGCTGCTGTAACAAATTACCACACATCTATTCTCACAGAAATCTATTCTCACATACCTGTGGAGGCCATAAGTCTGAAATCAAGAGGCTGGCAGTGTTGGTCCCTTCTGGAGGCTCTAAGGAAGGATCTAGTCCATGCCTGTCTCCCAGCTTCTGATGTTCTGTTAGTCATTAGCATTCCTTGGCTTGTAGACACATTATTCCAATCTCTACCTCTATGCTAACATGGCTTCCCCGTGTCACTCTGTAATGGTACCAATCGTTGGGTTTAGAGCCCACCTAAATTACATCTGCAAAACCCCTATGTCTAAAGTCACTTTCACAGGCAGTAGGGGTAAATGCATGGACATGTCATTTTTCTGGGGAAGGGTGGGGACAATTCAACCCATTAAAAGGACACTACCAATAATGAGTTTCAATTTTGAAAGAAGCATTTTTATACTACGGATAATCAGATTTTTGTTAACATTACTAGAGAAATGAAAACATTTCTTCTTTCTATCAAAATTATATTTTTAAATTCTTAGAGGAAGAGGTGTTTGGAGAGTATGTGGTCAAGAATTACAGAAAAAATAAGATCTATTAAGCAGTTAGATAAAATTCTTAGGATATTTTTCTGGATTGGTTATGTTAGTGGTGATTGCCAGCTTTTAAAATCTATAAATACAACTTTTTTTTTCATTGTAAATATTTACTTCTATATCAATATATCTATAATTTTGCATTATGTTTTCCTCTGAAAGGATAACCCTAAATTGTATATGCTTCAGGCTCCACTATATAAAATTCATTCACAATATGGACATCCCAGATGATGTCTGTCCCACCATGTTCTTTGCTTTTTTAAATTATATTTTTATTCTGTCCAATCTCCATTGGTTGGTGAACATGAGCATTACAAATAACCCCCAGCCCAGACCTAGACGGTTTGACCATTCATTTAAATTATAAGGTTAAGGTTTAGGAAGATTCCTTTTAGTTACTTCTGAAAGAAGCAAGATTCTTGTCTTTGGAAGCAACCTTTTCCTATTAAGAGGATAGTATTTTCATGGGTCATCTAATGTACAGTGAACTTAGTGTATTGTGGATTTTTCTGGGATCTTGGACACCGGCTTCCTCACAGCATTTGGAACGTTGAATCCAATGCCACTTTATTTGTATCAAGTCCATGTATCGTCTGGGCATTGGTAGCAGGACTCTGGAAGGAGGAGATGGTGTAGAATCTTGTGAGACAGTTTTTCTTGTACAGAGAAGCATGTGAGATCACCTTGTCCAGGCTCTTGGGTTCTGGCCATTGCCAGTTCTCTAAGAACTAGTTTCAGGCGTTTTAAGTTGTCCGTGATCTTTAACAAATGGTGGATGCATGTATTTACAAGAAATTACATTACCAAGAGTAACACTGAAACTATCCTGTGTAGGATTTCCTTGCTATGTAAAAGTAGAGGCTTCTATGAAACTTTGCATAAGCCCAAATGAGGGGCTAAGGCAAAGAAGCAATAACACTTCGTAAAAGCGAAAATCCTCTTCCAGTTTCTTTCCATTACCAAGAACAAGTACTAATGTACCTCTTATGTCAAAGCAAAGCGGCATAAAGCAAACTTTCAAATAGCAAGGGAAACCTGTATCTTCTTCCCACAGAAAATCCACCTGTCTTTGTGGTAGGTAACACAGAAATAATTCATTCTGTCAATATTGTTAACAAATGTTCATTAAGTAATCTCATTGATTAAAAGTGAAAGGAGCAATCTTTTTTGAGAGTATACTGTGTTCTCCCACTCCTTTTGGGGAATGAGGTTTAACATTTTCATGGGAGACTTTAAAATTGCAAGGAAATATGATGTTGACCTCATTGTGCAGTATCTTTTTATTACTGCTGTATTTAATGATTAGAAGTCTTTTTTAAACATTTTGCTATCCTTAATTTTCATGGAAAAGCTTTATACACAATCAATTATGGGAGAGGTTTTCTTTTCCAGACTTGAAACCTAAAATCTACCCTTCGATATCAAAAACAGAAGGATTAAAGAATAAAGCATCTGTTCTTTAGTCACACTAAATGTCTACATATATATATATATATCCAATAGGATGGGGCACCTGGGTGGCTCAGTTGGTTAGGTATCTGACTTCAGCTCAGCTCATGATCTCACAATTCATGAGTTCGAGCCCCGTGTTGGGCTCTGTGGTGATGGCTCTGAGCCTGGAGCCTTCTTCAGAGTCTGTATCTCCCTTTTTATCTGCCCCCCCTCTGCTTGCACCCTGTGTCTGTCCGTCTACTTCTGTTTCTCTCTCTCTCTCTCTCTCAAAATAAGTGTTAAAAAATTTTAAAAAAATGGAATGGGATCAAATTATAGATGTTAAGATAAAGTTTCCATTCATGTCCAGGGTCTGGGAATACTGGGTAATCCTTAATAATAAAACTTAACTGCCCATAAGCGGATGAATGAGGATATTTTCAAAGTGAGAACTAAACTCATTGATGCATTATTTCCTAGATGGAGAAATTCCCTAAGGGTCAGAAACACGTTGAATTATCGTCTTCAGGGTGGGGTTGTGCTGATTGTGTAGCGAAAATCTAGTTAAAATATTCTTTATGTATGCTTACTTTATGCAGGCTTTTCAGACTGATTCTTTACTTGCTGGCTGTTGGTCAGAAGTTTGTATTAGCCAAAGTATGAACTTAACGATGAATTAAGAACCGTGTTCTCATCTGCTGGGGATCTTACAATAGAATGTCACTGAAGGTGATCAGTGGTTTTGTCAATGGCTTCCATTTCAGATTCACAATTTAATCTCAAAATGCAAACCTTTGGTAAGGCTATTATTTAGATTATTAAAGAAATAAGATTTTAAGAAAATAATGAAAACTTCAAAATGTTCCTCTTACGAATTTAAAATTAACATTTCAAGGATATTATAAGATAAAGTATTAGTATTTTATGCAGTTTATGTGAAATTATCCTTGTCATTATGATCAAGGTGCTATAGTAGTAATAAAAAAGGCTTTCAAAAAGGTTTCACTTTTTCTTCATAGATTTAACTTTATTTAACATCAAGGAATACAGGGTTTTGGGGTTTTTTTCCCATCTGTGTGAGCACTTGGGAATTTTCATGTGTCTCTGTTGATATCCTGCTAGATGTTACCAAGAAAAATATCTAATACTTATAATCTAATTCTTAATATGGTGCCTAAAATGACCCAATTATTTTTAGCAGCTTTAATTTGTATTCATGTATTGCTACTTTCCTGTTAATGTAGAAAATATCCCACTCAGTAGTTCTCCAGCAGGATAAGAACACATAATAGTCATTTTAAATTAAACTGCCTGCTTTATTGTTTATCAAGTTGTTGGTTTTCCCATTTTGAATTAGCCTGGGAAAGTATTTAATCTGTTTTTTTAATAGAAGACTGCTAGGCAGGTATATCTAGCTTGCTCAAAAGGTTTGTCATTACTCTATCATATTGATAATTGATGGCCATATACCAGATTTTTATAAGCACTCAATGTGGTTATTAACAGAATTTTGTTACATGATGACTCTTCGAGATTCAGTGTAGAGATTATGTTACACATCTGACAGCTAATACGTTGTTAAAATAGTTACTGTATCAGTCACCTATGGCCATGGTAATGCTGGGTAGTAAGCCACCCCAAATGCAGTGAGCTTAAAGCATTTATTTTTGCTTACAGATACATACGTTGGCTGTGGGTCAGCTGATCTAGATTGGGCTCAGCTGTGCTTGCCTCCAAATCACAGGCTGAGTCCAAAAGAGCTTGGAACAGTGGACTACCCAAGAATGTTCTTTTCACGGTCTTAGTTTGTTCATAATGCTATAACAAAATACTACAGACTGAGTGGCTTATAATCAGCAAAAACTTACTGTTCACCATTCTGGAGGCTGGAAGACTGAGATGAGGATAACAGCATGGTAAAGTGAGGGCCCTCTTTCAGGTTGTGGACTTCTCCTTGTGTCTTCATGTGGCAGAAAGGGCTAGGGATCTCTCTGGAGCCTTTTTGATAGGGCACTAGTCATATTCATAAGAGTTCTACCCTCATGACCAAAGCACCTCCCAAAGGCCTTACGTCCTAATGCCATCAACTTTGGTAGTTAGGATTTTAACATACAAATTTTGGGAGGACACAATCACTCAGAACATAGGATGTGGTAATGTCGAAAGCATGATTAGGCAAGTCCTGTGAAAGCATACTTGACACCTTTTTAAAAAAATTTTTTTTTCTTAATGTTTCTATTTATTTTTGAGACAGAGACAGAGCATGAGCAGGGAAGGGGCAGAGAGAGAGAGAGGGAGACACAGAATCGGAAGCAGGATCCAGGCTCTGAGCCATCAGCACAGAGCCCGATGCGGGGCTCGAACTCACAGACTGAGATCATGACCCGAGCCGAAGTCGGATGCCCAACTGACTGAGCCACGCAGGCGCCCCCCCCCCCTTTTTTGACACCTTTTTTTTTATAGTGTCTTCTAATACCCCATTAACCAAAGCAAGTCACATGGCCAAGCCCAACATCAATGGGGTGGGGAAGTACACTCTGCCCACAATGGGAGGTGGGGGGGAGGTGGGGAAGAGGGGAAGTATTTGAGGAACAGTCATCTAATGAATCACAATTTGGAGTTAAATATTTTTTAAAGTTAGAGGGAGGGAGGGAGAGAATATCTCAAGCAGTCTCTGCACTGTCAGCACAGAGCCCAACAAGGGGCTCAATCTCAGAAACCATGAGATCATGACCTGAGCTGAAGCAATAATTGGATGCTTGACTGACTGAGCCACCCAGGTGCTCCTGGAGTTTCATTTTTATAATTGATGCTCTAAAATTCACTAGTAGGCAGAGCATGTCTTGAGGTCCATCCTTGGAGCGTGTTTTAAGAAGAAGCTCGTATGTTGATGTAAGTCAACTTCAAGTCATGTGTCCATAGGGAATATTTCAGTGAGCCTCCACGGTGGGTTTATTTCTAAGGTACAGATTTATTTCAATATAAAACAATAAACTTAGAGGAAACTTGCAACATCTACACAGAAAAATGCCAGCAATCAGATACTTAAATGAACAGCATATGCACAAATTGGTGATAGGTGACATTACCCTTCTGCATATTTGTAAGCTGTTTGGAACCAAGGTAATACATACTCTTGACAGAATATTCACTTTCTTTTTTTTTAATGTTTGTTCATTTTTTGAGAGACAGATGGCGAGTGGGACAGAGAGAGAGAGGGGGACACAGAACCTGAAGCAGGCTTCAGGCTCCAAGCTATCAGCACAGAGCCCTACGTGGGGCCCAAACTCACGAATCATGAGATCATGACCTGAGCTGAAGTCAGAGGCTTAACTGACTGAGCCACCCAGGCACCCCACAGAAAATCCACTTTCTATCAAACTGTCCAATTTTACCTCAAATACTCCCTCTTAAACTTCCTTCATATGTGTCCGTGTCTCATAGTTCTGTGATTCATTTGGAAAAATTGTCTTGGAAAATAATATGCTATCGATTTCTTAGTTGGATGTATAGGAAAAAGAAAAAAAAATGAAGGGAGCTGCTTTTCTGGGTGATGGAGATTGCCATTTTTCATGACCATAAGTAGTGAAGGTTGTCATTGAGGTCCCTACCATAGCCCACAGGTGGAAGACATGGTGTAGATGACAGGGAGATGGATGTTGATTTGGGATGTCCTAGTGGAATATTTTGAAAATTGAAATGGGAAATCGGAATTGCTCACAGAACAGTCTTGGCAGATTTGATGTGTCAGTCCTAAAACCCTCCCATCAGTTGACGACTTTGCTGAAAAATCTATTGCTTGAGAAATGGGAGAATAAAAATGATGTTCTCTTTCTGGTAGTGGAATAGCCAAGTGAATTACTTCATATATTTCACACTCCCCTCTCCTTCTCATACACATACTATATTAAAATTTCATTACCTAAGTGAAAGAATGAGCCTGCCTTTAGCACAAATGAGAATTTTAGATTATAAATGTCAATGTTTATTGCAAGGCATAATGCATGTAAAGCTTTTGCAAGGTTGTTAAATGTATCATGAGATAAATTTTGTAAATCGTATTTTGCTTACTTCCTCATTGTAATCCAAAGTAAATGTTACATACAAAGAAAAGAATCATGTCTTAGGCTGGAGTATGTTCCTTGAAAGCATATTGATTGTGTTTTAACTATGTCAGTACATATGTATGCATGAAATGCATCACTTATGAGATGAATTTTTTAAAAGAAAGGTTAAGTCTCTAAGTCAGGGTGATGGGTTTACGAAAGGAAAGAAAATGCTTTCCCATGGATTTCCTAGGACCAAGATGGATTATAATTTTTAGCTTCGGAGTTCATTTGCTGCTCTGTTTCAGGGGCCAGATACTCTTGGTGAATCATTTAAAGGAACTAAATCTATATTTGAATGATTTGATACAGCACTTCAGCTTTTGTATATTATTGAAATAACCTTAGCCAACTCTAGCTCTTGTCTCTCAAGAATGTAAAAATACTCTTAGAATTTGTTTTAAATTTGCATAGCATTTTAATCACTTCCATATACAGTTTGCAAAATACAGGACCTGGCACCTGGGAGAAACTTTAATTATTTGAAGTGAAATCTAGCTTAACAAAGTCATTTGGATTTAGAGGTTAAAGTTCTAGATTTTACTCCCATCGTACAGGTAATAATATCATTACCCATGTGTTTATCTAGACCTTTCTGTGCTTCATTCGCTTTTTTTTTTTTTTTTTGAGAGAGAGAGAACACCTGAACAGGGGAGGAGGGGCAGAGAGAGGATCTGAAGAAGGCTGTGTGCTGAGAGCCTGATGCAGGGCTCAAACCCACAAACTGTGAGATTGTGACCTGAGCTGAAGTTAGATGCTTAACTGACTGAGCCACCCAGGCGCCCCATTCATTCATATTCTTAATGTGTAAGTGTGGATGATAATTTGAAGGTTTGGAGTGACAATGAAATCAGCAACTATGAAATTATCTTTGAAAGAATAAAACAATGTATGCATATGTGGTGAAACGATATAGTTATTGTGCTTTGAAGTTTTGGGTAAAATTTTATCATAAAGGTGACTTTTCACTACAACTGCCTGGGATCATAAAAATACAACAGAATTCCAGCAGAGTCCGATGTACGTTACTTAGGTTTTGTTTTGAAATTTGCTTCTTGTTGGAGGGACAATTGCATGAAATCTATCCCAGCCATAATAGGAGAATTTATATATTTTTCTAAGATAATTATGTGTGGTTTAATTTTTGCAAATATAATACATGTTATAGAAAAGGAAGGAAATCCAGTTATACACAATGAAATGGAGCTAAAGGAAGAAAATTAAGACCACCCATAATCCCACAGCACATTGTGAGGTATAGCCTCCTAGTCTTATTTTGTGTGCATGTTTGTATATATATACAACACATAATGTTTTTTTTTACCAAAAAAAAGTTTTGTGATTTGCTTTAAAAAATATTTACTGTCCACCCTACACACTTTTCCAAGCCATGAAATACTTTGCTTTTATGTATCTTTATGGCTGTTCATACGGTTATAGGACTGTACCATACTTTATTTTACCTATTCCCTATTGTCAAATATTTAGTTGGTTTCCATTTTTATTATGATAAACAGCGCTGCAGTGAACAGTTTTACAGCAAGTTATTTACCAGGAACTTGGTATATTTCTACATTTTTTCAATTCGTCTTATTCATTGCTCAGTGAAGCTGGGGAACTTGAACAGGACTTGGATACTACTTACTGTGCAGTTAAACTTACTCGTTCTAAAAGTGTTATTCCAGACCATCCAGGATTTTCCAGAAAATTAAGCATGTAAAAAGGAAATGATAACGGTGTCACTCTTTCATTCTTTTGTCTGTTACTGCATTAGGACCGTGTCGAATAGTAGTGGCAGCAGACATTGTCAACTGGGTTTGGCCTTTAATAATCATGCTTCTAGTAAAATGTCAAATGCAAGTTTGAGATGAATATTGATCATGATAGAGGTTTAACCATAAATTTTCTGAAGTCTAGAGTAGATGTTGGAATTTATCAGATGCCATTTTTGGAATCTACTGGAATAATCCTATAGCTTTCATCTTTTGGCTTAACAACAAGATTAGTTTTAATGAGAGTTCATGTAGTAGAAATTGTGGAATGAAGCCTCTATACTCCGACCAAAAAAAAAAACAAAAGAAGAAAGGTCAGTGGGTCTTGGAGAATGAAGGTGAAATCCGCTGTGGTATGCCTGAGTCCTACTAAGGCTTACGTATTTTCCAGCATTTAAAATCATGTATATTACTGTTACTGGGAAAAGAAACGAATTTCATCATCACTGGTATGATAGGTACACATTTCATATGCCCCAAGTTTGCATGTGCAAGAAAAACGTAACATTTTTTTTCTTGAACATGTCTAATTTCCGGAAGGCCTAAATGCCGTCTTAGTATAGCAGGGACCATCTGGCTTCTCTTGCTTTGTTTTACTGCTGAAACCATCCTCTCTGGGGAGATGGATTCCTCTGACTGAAGGTGCACTTGAGTGAGTGAGTGGGTAGCGAGTAGGGAGTGTAGGCACGAGAACAAGAAATTGTGAGCGAGAAGAAACCTTGGTTACTACCTAAAATTATTATCCCATCATGCAAACAAGGCTAAATTGCTATCCATAGCACAGTAGCATAGAGATTGTGCACCAGACTGTTGAAAAGGAAATGCTATTCTCTTTACTTTCTCTTTTCCTCAATCCCCACCCAATAACAGGTGAATAATTAGGCTCATTTCCATTTAATAATGTACCGCGTGGGAATAGATATGCATTTGGAGAGTGATGAACAGAGAAACTTGACACTTTGCTTCTAGAAAAATAATGGCTGAGACACACAGAAAACTGCAGATAGGTCAAATTCAGTCTGGGAGCTTAAAATTCTCCTCTAGAACAGTGCCTTGGCTTCTCCAGCCAATCTCTTTTGGCAGTATTAAGTGCCCTGCCCCAAATGATCCCAGGCAGAATAGGTGGAAAATTTCAATTGCTTAGGGAACCAGGAAAATGATAGATGTACCTGGACCCTGTCTATCCTAGACTACTTAAGGCATTTTCTATCTGGATGGAATATGATTGGAGGTAACTAGCAGAATTGTGGTGTTCAGCATAGTCATTATTCTGGACGATGTGCAACTGCATATAAAAACATTAGCGGAATTAAGCCTAGTTAAACTGAAAATAGAGTTTCATAATGTTTTTGAATTGTATAAGATTTGAAAATGTTAAGGACTTTGGATATATAGAACTGTCCTCATGTTCTCAGCTATTGCTGTATAAAATTGCATTTTTCCTTTACAAGTTGGTACTGTTATTATATGTCCTTGTAACTGTGGACTTTGAAATTTTCTTTGTAAAATCCCCTAATAACTTACTTTGTAAAAAGGCAGATAAAAAAGAGGGCAAAAATTTAAGTAAGGATATATTGACTTTCCTTGGGATGGCATTTTTATTGGGATTTATGAATGATTGTGGAGAAATCACTTTAGAGCTAGAAAGGAATTTACAGAGATCATCAAATACAAGTCCCTTATTTTAGAAAAGCACGTTCACACTAAAGGATATATCAATTAAACTAAAAATTCAAAGCACAATGTATCTTATGTGACCATTACCTGTAGAGGAGAGTGGTAGTCTTACTGTTTGCTATTTTTTTTTTTTTTTTCCAACGTTTATTTATTTTTGGGACAGAGAGAGACCGAGCATGAACAGGGGAGGGGCAGAGAGAGAGGGAGACACAGAATCGGAAACAGGCTCCAGGCTCCGAGCCATCAGCCCAGAGCCTGACGCGGGGCTCGAACTCACAGACCGCGAGATCGTGACCTGGCTGAAGTCGGACGCTTAACCGACTGCGCCACCCAGGCGCCCCTCTGTTTGCTATTTTTAGAAACATTTGGTCTGCATTATAAAAGATAACTCAGGAAAAAAAAATCAATATCCCCTGATCAGTGATGTTGAAGGTAAATCTCTTCAAGGCCATTGCTCTTGGGGACTGCAGAGTCTGTTCTTTACTGGACTGCTGGTGTTGGCATAGCTCCTTGGATCCTTGTCCCAATGTTTTTCGGGTATCTATATTTGTAGTAGTAGATGTTGAAGATTAAATTTTAAGCTCTAAGGTAACTGGTTTGGTTATGAATAGCATATGATTTCCTTAACAGTCCCATTAGGACTTCATCGTCAATTATATTTACAGAATGAGTTTTGGTAAATCAGTACTCCAAACATTTAAAAATTCTAGCAGAAGGATTGGACTTCAATATAACTACTTTCAATCATGTGTCTGAAAGAAACATAACTTTGGCCTTTGACACATTTTGTTAACTTGGACTGGTCAAAGGAACGCTCTCCATAATGGAGACACTACGTACTTTTTTTTTTTTTTTTTTAATGTTTGAATGACTCATTGCCTATTAACTTATTTATTGCCTTGGGAAGGTTTAACATGGATTTGTAGGTATTTTGTGACTAAGAGGCTGTTATAGGTTATATCTAAGGATTCCTATTTTCTAGCTATAAGTCAATTTATTTCACAAACCCTGCCTCAGGAAGAAAATCTGTTTTCAACTCCCTTCTTTCCTTCCCCAGCATGACCCTCCAAATGTCATTTACTCATTCATTCAATTTGGTTGGTCAGTCACTTACTCACTCAAGGGTATTTTAAGCTCCTTTTATGCACTAAACACTGTCTAAATTACTATTAGGACACAAAGGTGAATGAGACCTAATTCTTTAAAGAATTTGCGGTCTTTGAGCAAACATAAGATGTACGCAAGTAACAATGATGCAAGCTACTATACTGGGAAGTGTTAAATAAGGAGTATTTGGGGGTTGAAAGGAATGTATGAGTTACTAACCTCAGTGTATTTGTAGACACTGATTATGTTTGTATGTATTACACCTACAGATGAAATGTGTGTAATGTATACAGAATGCATATATATACACATATATATACACAAACACACATACGTATATAACATATGTAATATATATACACACATATATATGTATATATTGTGTGCTTCAGAGATAATACTTTTGTGTTTTATTACTATGTAAAAATGACTTCGAGTTACTAGACCAATCAATATCCTTTATACAAAATTCCATTTCTTAGCCCCACATGTAAAATTGATTGCTTTCTATACAACGAGCACAAATAAGCTCCAGGATGGCAAGTATTTCTTGTTGCCTATAAGCTATTAACTTTTTGTCTCTAGGACCTCAAACATAACGCATAATCAGAAAAGATGGGTTGAATAAGTAAACCTAGACAGCCCAGGTAAGTAGCTCCCCTTCCAGTCAGAAGTCCCTGAGAACGTGGTAATACATACCCCCAATAATTATGATGCAAGCCAGATTGAAGTTCATGTTTATTTCATGCAACAAACCTAGTGTAAGTAGTTTAGGTCTATTTTTGTCACTTCATGATATCAGGGACTGAAGGTTCTTTTCATTCTGTCCATAGGATATTGTGTTTATTTATATGGAACAATTTAATTTACTATATTATCTGAAATCCTGCCAGCAGGAAGAAGGAAAGGGAGAATGAGGGCTTGCCTGTTCACTTTAAGTCCATTTTCTTGGAAGTGACACCAATCATGTCTACTCTTATCCCTTTGGTCACAACTTGTCATGTGGCTGCAGCCAACTCAAAGCATGGCTAGGAAATGTAGGCATCAGTTGGGCAGCCAGATGCCTTAAATAATCTGATCCAGTGATCAGTTTCTGCCATATCCTCTGACACATGGTGTAAGTGTAACGTTTACTTGTGAGTGACTGTACTGCAAGTTATGTTTTCACTACAGAATCTGTCACCTCCACTTTTGGGATGTAGGAGATGAAGACCTCACTTCATTCTCCGGTAGTTGTTTCAGCTGGAGGAGGTGCTTTCTGATGCTCACTGGATTATCACAATTGTTTGTGCTTATTACAGGAACTAACATTTTAGAATTTCCATGTGTCTTCGCCAAGAAAACTGTTCCTTCCCATGATGGATTGACCTTCAACCTCCCTTCCAGGGCTAGTATCCAAGGAGAATAGATCACTTATTGTCTTTACTAAGTGTTCCAGACTGTTTGTTGGTTCAGTGTCCAATAGGAACTGTGCCAGTTTGCTGAGGGCTCTTGAAGGCAAAATTACATATTTTTCGTTGAAAAGAGGCATCAGGAGTCTCTTCTGTTAACCATTCTCCTTCATTTTAGTAATCCTTCTAACACTCGACAGATTAAAAAAACACAAATTATTAGCTTCGTTTTACATGGAAAGAAGTATCAAAAGATAGTATGGATTGCCAAACATCGTAGAGTAGATTTCTGACAGAACTAGATGCTTTGGACACCTGAACTAAATTGCATTCCTTTTGCCATTTGTCACATTTATTTAAATGTCAAGGAGTCAGAGGAGATTTCAGACACATCTGGATTTTGTCGGGTTCATAACATGACTAGACTGATTTCTGGCTATTTTGTGGTCATTTCATGTAACGGAGCAGAATTGAATTTCCCTTCCTTGGTTGCTCTGAGCTGTAACCCTTCACTGAAACAAGTTTTCTTAGCAGGTGGTGATAATACAGGAGATGAGCTTTGACTGCATCACATACACGTTTTCTGTAGATGTCAAATTTGTTGTTGGGGGTAGAAAGTGGATGCTGATATCCAATGTGAGATGACAGGGTTATTTTCCTCATACCCCACATAATTTACTAAGTGTCACATCCTCTGATGACATATGCTATATCCCCTGATTTTCTGAAGGACAAACATGGGGTTGTAGATTCAACTTTGACAACTCAGAGGTAAAGGAAAAATGGAATGTCTATAATCTATAATCTCATTTTTCACTTTCATTAAGTCTCTACTTGGCAATCAGTTGGGAAAAAAATTTTAGTCCTATTCAGTTTATCTTTCAGTCCAATCATATAATTGATGATGTACATCTTTCTTAGATAAAAATGCTCCTGTACCCATCCAGCCTTTCCTTCTTAAAGTGGCATCTAGCAGGAGGACTTTTGTATCTTCGGTGGGCACGAGCTGGCATCTGCTGTTGGCCTTCTGGGTTCACCTTGGTTTTCATTAGACTCAGAACTTGAAGTTCCCCTCCATGACTTTCCTTCAGCCCTCTGGCCCTCATGCCTCAGTGTGTCATCGAGAGTCCTACTACAGCAACTATAGTCTGACTGTGGCCCATGGAAATGAGAAGGGCTCAAGAGAACTAAGCCCTAAGGCTTTCTTTGACTATTTTCATGTGTGTGGCTGCAGGAGAGCCAGGGATATTGACTTGACTTCTCTTTGCCGTGGGCATTAAAGGCTTCAGTGGTGGACAGAGATGTTTCATTTACACTATGCGACAATGCCATGACCTGAACTGTTGACATGATGAAGCAGGAAGCAAATTTTTGGGAAATTCCTCCCCTTAATTTTGAGTCATTAAGTGTTCCTGCGACAAATTTCTAATGGCTATATGTTGAGGACTCTAGAAAATGTAGTGGCATCAGAAAAACCAAATAAATGCAAATAAAACTTTACACATAAATTAAAAGGTTTTTTTGACCCTCATACTGCATTATCTGCAGTGGGACTCTCGTGAGGTCCCAGTGCCTGATCCAGCCAGCAGCAAACATCCTAGTTTTATGTTCTGCTTTATCAATGAGTTATTACCCTGCCAACATCACAGCTATTGTAAGTTAAAAGAACATATTTGGCCCACCCTTTTTCCAGCTATCTTCCTGCCCTTCTTCTCCTTCAAACACCTTGAGGAAATGGCAAGGTGACTTTGTTTTCATCTGTCCCGTAGTATAGAGAGGAAGCTAAGATTTTTTTCCCCCATGTAGATTTGCAGGGTAGTCCCTAAGATAGGCACATTGGACACCAATGGCAAGAGTCCGTTTCGTTTCTTTGGGAAGAATGATACACCTGTACTTAATCAGCTTTCACTAAGTGACTGCAGTACACCTGACCTGAGGAGCAGTTGACAGAAAACAGACCAGTTAGTCTGATTTGGGAAGATTCTGCCTCTTTCATTCCTCTCTTGGCACCTGTACAGATTAGCATGTTACAGGGTCTTGGAGTTAAGAAACGTAATTTTGCTCAACACACTGTCCCATGGTTATTAGACCAGGGAAAGAGTGTACTTAAATTTTTTGTGGGACACGTCACAGCATCATACAAAAGAAGGTTGAACTATGGAACACGTCTCAAATACCTTAATGCTTGGCACATGACCGTTTTGTATCAGGAATGTTCTCTGAAGACTGAGTGCATAGTGTCAAGTGGGTGCGTATATAGATCTCACAAATGATGCCGTTTTTCCTACGGGAGAAAGGTTTCTTCAGATGCTTGCTGGTATATTTTGATGTTCTAGCATTCTGAGGAATTGTGCAGCCAACAGCTGTAGAGGTCTTTTCCATTTCTTTTCTAGTAATAAGTGCCGCAGGCTCCTAGCCCTGCTAGTCACACCTGTTTGGCGACTCACACTTGAAGAAAATAACAGTATCTTCCGGCAAGCCTACAGTTTTAAAGTCTCATTTAATTTTTAACAGATGAATTTAAAGGTCAGTTAAAGAGGATACCTTAGGTGTTTTTTTTTTTCCCACAGCACAAACAACTTCTGCAGTCTTACTGTGTTTCTAAAGCTAAATGGAGAAGCTCCTTAGGAACTAGAAAGGACTCATCTCCTTGAAAAAGAAAAATCCAAATCATGTTGAAATTTGGACAAATTGTTATTTGTTGTTACTTTTTAGTAAAGTAATCTCTACGTGAGGCTTGAACTCATGACTCCAAGATGAAGACTCCCATGCTCTTAGGACTGAGACAACCATGCACCCCATGGCCAAATTTTTAACGTTAGTGAGTAGCTTTGCGATTCCCCCCCCCCCCCCCATCAAATGTTTCTCACAATGACTTTCTCTCTGAAGTGGATGCTTAGGTATTTTACCAATCCTTGCTTTGATTTCACGGCCAGCTGCTGGAATGATGAGCAAATTTTGAGATGTGTTGAATTTAGCCTTTAGCAAAACTGTATTAGACCTTGCTCAGCATATATCACTTCGTCAAGGATAGCAGATAAGTCTGTAGAGCAGCTTAAATCCAAGTCATTTTCACTAAAAGCAAACAATTAGGGAACATTCCAGATTGGAAAGAATTCAACCACCACTTTGACAGAGCAAGCCTTGAGTTTGCATCTCCAAGGGAAAACATTATCAAGTGATGCTTGTGTGGATTATCTCAAAAAGCTGTTTTAATCCACAAAATGTGTTCCATTTACCAAATTATAAGTGGGAATGCTGGAGAAATGAATGCTCTCACCTTCAGATAAAATCATGAATGGATTTGACAAACTTCTCGTGTGTCAAATGGAGATGAATGAAGTTTGGGTGCAGTGGAAGTCGCTGGGTACAGCACCAGTGAAACTGCTCAGAAAGATGGAAACCTCTGGCTGTATACTAGGTCCTTCCCTAGTTAACTGTAACACCTAGGCCACAAAAGTTTGTACCTTAGGTTTCTCGTCTTTACATTGAAAGGGATGGTTTCCATCCCCTTTAGGTCATGATCTCCTAGTTCATGGGTTCAGGCCCCACAATGGGCTCTATGCTGATGGCCCAGAGCCTGCGTCAGATCCTCTGTCTCCCCTTCTCTCTGCCCCTTCCATACTGTACTCGTGCTGTCTCTGTCTCTCAAAAATAAACATTTTAAAGATTGGGATGGAATAAAATCTTAAGCAAATGACTGTTGTAATATTTTTGGATTTCACCGTTTTAAAAATGTCACACGTTTCTGTAGGGTTCATATTTTCTTGTCCTGGTCCTCTGGGGGTTGGCCCAGAGCAGTAAGGGAGGCCACCTGGATTTTACAGCTTCATGATTTATTTTATATGCCAACTTAAAGGAAAATCCTTAGAAGAAACCACAAATAAGCACGGAACTCAAAAGCTCTTTTGAGCATGGTTTCAGGTTGATCTTTTTATATATAATTCAAAGTACTTCTCGGCACTTAGGGTACAACTTTATGATAACTTCTCCAAAGACCTTTTCCCAAAGGGAGAGTGTGGTTCTATTTCTAATTACTTCTTGGTGGTCACATGATGTTCTTTTATGATGTCAGTACTTAAGGTCAGCACCCAGAGACAGAACAGCTGGCAAGACTCTATTAACAATTTCAGCCCTACCCCAGATCTTAGCTAGGTTAAACGCCCACTGCTCTTGGCTGGCTTTTCTCCTGCATCTTCCTTTCTGGTCTTTTTTGATCTCCCTCTAAAAGATTGCACCTCTTTGTGTAGCTGATCCTGAGGTAACTGACACAGCTCATGTTATTTCGAATAACTATGACAATTCTCCTTCCTCTTAACAATGGAGTTTTATGAATCCCCCCCTTTTTCCCCCAAAGCTCGCAACTTCATATTTTCCTTGAAAATAGTTTAAATTTTTTAATAGAGTTGGTCCTTGGAAACATACAGTGGATGAATGCAAGATGAAAGATTGGTGTTTTGGAAAAGACTTGAGGATAATTATTTTTAAGGACTGTAAGTATAATGGTATAATAAAGCCAGGATTATCTTGGGAAAGACTCCAAAAAACATGGGGCTTCTAGGAATTCGGGAAACACAAGTGCATATATGTCATTAAGAACACCTTCGCTCCATGGTAAAAATTAATGCTCTCAGATTTAATGGACACCCTGTATTTTAAAGTGTTGGCTAACATGTTAACAGACTTTCTTCTTGAATTGATCATTTAGGTTTAACTGCCTGTGGGAGAAAAAAATAGTATCTTAAACCAGAGAGGTTTTTATCTTTTAGATGAGGTAAACCTGGAGATGGGCATTAAAGGAATGGGAGGTTGTCTCCATAGCATTTGGGGGGCGATTTCCATCTTTTTGCACCATTCTCATGCATGGATTTAACTTTCAAATCACTTCATGATTAAAAAAAAATGGCTGCTGAAGGAAGGGAGTAAGGCAGAAAAGCAAAAAGAAAGCCACTCACCACTGACTGCGTGCCCAGGAGTGCAGTTTAGTACTTGTGTCTGCATCTGAGTCTGTAGATTTGGGATCAGGCAAGAGAAACTGGGAAAGATAGTATGTTAATACTGTTGACAATGTATCCAACTAAACATGGGTTATTTTGCTAAGGAGGAAGAGGAGAATGGATCATTGGGGGAGTCAGCCGGAACTCTGTGTACAGGTGAAATCACACATTGTGTAATTGAGGAAAGGGAGTTGTGGTGGTATTAAGTGATTTACTCAGGACCACTTGACAGTGACACAGAAATTATACCATATGATAGGTGTCAATATCTGGGGGAGGTTTACTGGCCACTCATGTCCCTCCTAAAAAGTGGCATTCATCTTGATGAATAGTTCTTAACTTGGAACGCCTGGACCGACATCACCTGAGAACTTGTTAGAAATACAAACTGGCTGGGGTGCCTGGATGGCTCAGTTGGTTAGGCAGTTAAACGTCTCACTCTTGTTTTCAGCTCAGGTCTTGAGCTCAAAGTTCCTGGGATAGAGCCCCATATCAGGCTGTGTGCTAACAGTGTGGAGCCTGCTTGGGATTCCCTCCCTCTCTCTCTCCCTCTCTCTCTCTGCCTCTCCCCAACTTGTCCTCTCTCTCTCAAAAATAAACTTAAAAAAAAAAAAAGATACACCAACTCTCAGGCCCCTCCTAGACCTGCTGAATTAGCTGGGCCCCACCTTCAGGGTTTCTATCTGTTTCAACAAGCCCTTCAGGCAATTCTCATACCCACTAAAGTTTGAGAATCACAGTCATTGGTGATTTTATTGTGGCCCATGGTTTTGACTTTAGTCTCACAAGCTCATAATGTCTATCTCATATTGGCAGAGTTAATGCAGAGATGCTGACTCATGCTAACCAATCTCAAAGTACTGACCAAAAAAGGTCATTTCATTGACTTACAATCTATACTAGAAATGGTCAGGCAGTCCAAAAACTCATGTCATTGTAACCAGCACATTCTTTCCCTGTGGGCAATTTCAAGGGAATGATCAGAATGAAACTTGGAGAGCATTTCTTAGTTTCCTGCTTCTGGACTGTATATCCAAATATGTGATACTGTTGAGACTACTGAAGTCTCAGGAAATTTGCAATCATATAAAGCCAAGGAATCTGATGGCACAAAACCCATAGCATCCAGACCAGCATTGTCCAATAGAAATAATGGTATGGGGAGTCATGCCAACATTATGTTTACTGAGACAGAGTAAATAGAATAATATTGTTAAAATTCAACAGAGTAAACTTGGAAGTTCTAGTTGATGTTACTGGAACAATTCATGAATCTGGCAGCATCCCATCAAGCCAGTAGAGGGAGCTCTGAGTAGTTGTACAACGTGAAAGGTTTTTATAGGAAGGTGAGTGGGGCAAGAAAATTGTTAGCAAAAGAAAAAGGATTCTTTCTGGCAATATCATGTTTCATTATGGGGAAGAGCAGGGGTCTGAGGGAGATTCCCTCATCTTCCTTTGGGAAATTCAGAATTCCCACTGACAGATTACCTCACTGGTGCTTATCAGAAAATTCCTGACCTGTTAAAACCCTTTCTACAGGGGGCTGAAACTTCAACTAGCTTAGGTGTTAAGCCCTGGTTTGCTGTCTTGGCCTGGCTCAAGTGATGCCATTTGGGGCCTCTGGTTTTCTTCCTAATGGTAGAACGAAAAATACAAAGATGGATTTGTTCAAGAGTGCACGTGTGTTGTAGATCATGATGTGAAATGTTTATTTGTAAGTTACATTTAAAAACCTGAAAGCCTTCTCTCCGTATTAATCTAATTGATTGCTGTGACGAGTTATTCCACACACATGCTATGTTCTGCTTATCTATTTCCCCCACTGACAGGTATTTATTTGATTGTCCTCCCCCCCCCCTTTTTTTTCCATTTACACAATACACTGCAAAAAAATATGTCTACTTGTATACTTGTCCTGAAGATTTTTAGGGTAAATACATAAAAGTGTAATAGCTGTATTAAATGTCAGAATAGGTGGTTTTCAGTTTTGATTCATTATCACCACAATGGTCTCCAATGTATCTGTATTTACACCTACGATGGCAGTTTGTGAGGATGTTTTCCTGTATCTTTACCAGCACTTTGGTAATTTCGAAGTTCTTAATTTAACAAACCTTGCTGAATGTGACTGTGGGAATGGTATCTTGTTCTAATTGGCATTTATTTCATTTCTAATGGGGAAAAAGTGCCAACTTTTTTCCTCTTTCTTTAAGCATTTTTATTAAACTGTATGGGATAATGGTTACAAGAAGTGTTAACACATCCTCATGTGTAATCGTAAGGAAATCTGCCACTTTCCTTCCCTTGTTTTCCCTTCCAACTCTTCTGGTTTAGAATTTACCTATATTATATGCCCAAATAACATGTTGGGATTAATCGTTTTTTTTTTTTAACTTTATTTTGAGAGAGAGCTCACACAAGTTGGGGAGGGGAAAGACAGAGGGAGAGAGTGAACCCCCAAGCAGGCTCCGCAGTGATGGTGCCCCTTGATACTCCCAATGTGGGCTTGGAACTCACAAACTGAGATCATGACTGACTGAGCCATCCAGGCACCCCTGAATTAATCTCTTAAAATAATGAGGCTCTTGATTCCCCCCCCCCGCCCACCTTCACTGCCATGTCACACCATCCTTCATACTGTTGCATCCTCCAAAATCATGATTTTTGAACAGATCAAAATTCCTCACTTGTATTTTTTACCATATAAAGCTGAGTCATGTAGTAGTATGAATACTTTCTTTTCCCTGTACATTTGCCTCTGTTGCACAGGTAAAATACAGGCTTGTTCACTGATTTTTGTCTTCCCACACTTGTCATTAATTCAGCCCCAAATCCAAATGTTGTCTAGATAGCCAGACTTCTGGATGCATCAGGGATTTTATCAAATTCATTTCCAGAGAAGTCTTTCCTAAAGTCTCTTGACTTGTTGTCTTCTCAAATCGCTCTCCCCTAAGGCTAATAATCAACTCTCTTGCTGGGGGATTTCTTTTGTTTTGCTACTTTGGAAATTTCCTTTTTCTCTTTCTTGCTTCATTCTGTACTTTGCATTGAGCACAGGAGTTTCCCAAGAAACGGCAAATGGAAGGAAACATTGTAGAGTACTCGGGGACTGAAAATATCTTGACATGGACATAGGGTAATTTTGTTCACTATGGAATTCCTGGTGGGAAGGTATTTCTGTAATTGGAAGACATTACCTCATAGGCTTCAAGCTTTATGGTTTCTGTTGAGAATTCCAAGGCCATTTTGATCCCTGATGGCTTGGTTGTAATTTGTTTTATTTTTAATTTCTTCCCATTTGGTGTTCAATGTTCTCAATTTCTAGAGCTCTTAGTGATTGGATATTTGCCAGGTTGCTTGTTGCTCATCTCTCTGCATTTTGCTTTACTTTCTTGACTGTTGCTCATTTTATTTTTGAAGATTGCTATTGAGCTCCCATTTCTTTGATCCCATTTCAACATCCAACGGATCTTTGTCCTCTAGATTTTTATTTTTATTTTTTGGCATCTTGTGCCTGTGTCATGGTTAAAATACCTCTCTGATACACATCCGTGCACACACAGTTAGGTTTTTCTTAAGCTTGAATGGTCTCTGACTACTTATTGTTTGGATCTTTCCTGCTAAGGTTTTCTCAGAAATCTTGTGTTCCTTGGTTCCCTACATATTTTTGAGAATGTGTTGATGAAAAAGGCTGTTGTACACCCTGAGTTCAAGGAGGATCAGGGGCTTGCCAACTCAGCTTTTTCCAACACTTTGTAGCACACCCCTCAAAAGCAGCATCATTTGGTATTCCCCCTTGGGCTTCTCAGATTCTATAGAAAGAGTTGCTGTGTTTTGCAGAGTGCTGTAAGGCCTGGTTTCCAGCCTTCTGGTAACTGATCAAGGGGAGGCTCTAGGTGTCTTCTAGCCCAGACACCCCTATTTTTAGCATCTTCAGAGATTAAACTTGTTGTCCCGAGTATGAGGCCAGCTGTAGTTTGGCTGCTGGAGCAGAGGAGATGTGGGGGACAAATGATCTCCCTAAGAGCTTGCAACCAGCCTTTATTTTAACAGCCAGCCCTTCCCCTCCACTGCCAGAGGTACATGTTACTTACCACTGGTTCCTGAACATTTGGAGGATTCTGCAAAGTAGGTTGGTCTATTTTCAGTTTTCTCAGTGGGCTGTTAGAGCTGGGTTGCATATGTCATTCAGTCTACTCTTTTTTCATTCAAGAACATATTTCTAAGATGCATTCATGTTTCTGTGTTCACCTACATGGCATCACATAATGCTTCAGTGTCTGTCTGCTATAATTTTCCCCAGTAGTTGTTAACCTATTATACAAATCATCATTTGCCTGGCAGTTGTATTTTTTATCATTTAAGAATTTCAAAATGTATGTAGTGAAATTAGGCTTTCCTTCTTTTTTACATTTTATTAAAAAAAAAAGCCATTGTTTAAGAAAATCCTGGCAACATAAAATAACAATGTATGCACCTCTATTATTTTTTTAATGGATCGCCAGATGATTTCTGATCCATCTGGAATTTATAGTATGAGGTACAGATTTGAATAGTCCTCACATGCATGATAATATTCCAATCCCATCTACGGAATAGGCTGTTTTTTTTCCCCCATTGATTTCGAATGCTACTTATTATATACCAAGTTCCCATAGGTGCATCAGTTTTCTTTTTATATAAATGTTTTATCTTGACTAGTGATCTCTTTGCTTATCTTTGCTTATTTATCAAAACCATACTATCTTATTTAGAGCTTTCACAGAATCTATTAGGATGATCATGTACTTGATCTACTTTAGTAGATTAAAAATGACATTTATATTCTAAACAATAGTTGAGAATATATACATAGGTTTTATTAATGTTAATCTTTGCTTAAGTCATTTGCTTATAATTTACTTTGGGTTTTTGCATTTATGTTCAGAGATGACATTAGCTTATTAATTTCCTTTATTGTGTTAGTTTTGTCCAGCTAGTGTGTGTGTCCTGCCTGAAAATAACAGCAGCTCTTCCAATTTTATGGAAGAGTTTATCTACTTTAAAATGTTCTTACTGAAATTTGTTATATATTACCCATAAAGTCATTGACCGTGATAGCTTTATTCGGTTATGGGTATTTGAATATCTTTACAATATATTTTCCAGTTATTTGTCTAATCAACTTTACTACCATAATTTGAGCCAATTTTGGTAATTGTTTTCAGTCGATTTCTCAGTTATATAGGTCATCAAAATTATATAGAGCTGTGTATAGTATTTATCTTAATTAAAAAAAACTCAATACCTGTTCATGCATTTTCTGTGCTTTCTTATTCAAATCTGAAGAAGATTATAGTTTTTAATATGTTGAATAAACAAGTTTAATTTATTCTGCAACTTTTTAGAACTTTCTAAAACTTCGTTTAACTTAATGTGTTTCTTCTAAATTTTTAATTTGAAAACTTAGTTTATTTTGGTTAAAAACAAACATTTAAGACTGTGCATTTTCCTCTGAGAATGATACTGGTATGTCCTATAGCGTTTTGCATTTTATTTTTCTTTTCTTTTTTTTTTTTTTCAACGTTTTTATTTATTTTTGAGACAGAGAGAGACAGAGCATGAACGGGGGAGGGGCAGAGAGAGAGGGAGACACAGAGTCGGAAACAGGCTCCAGGCTCTGAGCCATCAGCCCAGAGCCCGACGCGGGGCTCGAACTCCCGGACCGCGAGATCGTGACCTGGCTGAAGTCGGACGCTTAACCGACTGCGCCACCCAGGCGCCCCTGCATTTTATTTTTCTAATGTTCATTGTTTCTAAAGAGTGTGAGATAGTGGTTTTTTTTTTTTTTTCCTTTCTTTGACCTATGTTATTTGGGAATGAGGTATATCATTTAAAGACATTAAGATTTTAGTGGGGTAGGTAGAAGGCTTTTTCTTTATTGTAGAAGAGTTCTAGATTTCCAGAAAAGTTGCACTGATAGTACAGAGGATTCCGATATACCCCACATCCAGTTTCCCTGATTATTAACATCTTTTCTTAGTGTGCTACATTGTCAAAACTGAAAAAGAAATAATGACACAGAAGTATAGAGTCTACTTCACTGGAGTTTCTTTAGCCAGGGGCACTTCCAGACTTGGCCCAATCACGTTTCTAACCTCAGATTCAGATGCACCTGCCTGGAGCCATCTCCTGGCTTGTTGTTGAGCTGACCAAGGTGGGGAGCCACAGTCGGGGTTGAGCACCTGGCTTCCCCAGCTGAGATACCCACATTAATGCCTCCCACTTGCTCCTGGGCACTTCTAGGCCCTAAACCATCTGGATGTTCCATTTATCTTTTGTAGCCTACGTCTTTTGAAAGGTAGTTTCCTCTAATAGGATTTTTTTCTTTGTTTGGTTTGTTTCTGTTTTTTTTCTTTCAGAGCTTCTTCTCTTTAGTTGGCTGTGGACTCTCCTTGTTTTTCGGTGCAGTTAGAGGTGTAATAATTTACCTTTAAGTATTTTCTGCCACTTCTAGATATTTGAATTGGGAATGATGCTACTGAGGTATATTCGAATTCTTTCTTCAGCCTTCCACATATTTTAAATATTTTAATGTGTGTTTGTCTATAGTATGCTGGTATTTAAGGATTCCTTTTTAAGTTTTTCCACAGAAATGAGAAATGATGTGCAAAATTGGGTTTCAATATCTAAGAGGTTTCTACCTCTTAGGAAACCCACAATATAACCGAACACAAGCCATAAATACATTTTATGTAAATCATTATAAGTCTATTTTTATTAGAAAAGTGCTTTCTATAGGATATGGCAATACTTAATTTAAATAGAGCTGATTTAAAAAACATATTTTAGAGAACATGTGCGTGAGCGGAGGGAAAGGGGCAGAGGGAGAGAGAATCTTAAACAGGCCCCACGCTCAGTGCAGAATGGAATGCAGGGCTCCATCTCGTGACTGAGATCATGACCTGAGCTAAAATCAAGAGTTGGACATCTAACCGACTAAGCCACCCAGGTGCCCTAATATTTAATCATTTTTGTTTCATTCTCTTCTGTTATTTTCCCACATGGTTATGCGTCATGGCTGCCTCATTTTCCAAAACTGCAACTTTTGAAAGGATTGAATGTCCAAGATTTTTCCATGTCAGAAATGAGTAAAAATTCCAAAATGAATCTGAGGAATCATGAGCAATTACATAAATGGTCTGGCATCACAATTGTTTCATCAAGCAAGGGCAATGAAGCACCAAATATACAAAGGATACCATATTGGAATATAGAACATTTGTCGCAGAGTCCCTGATGGCTACATCACAGACTGGCACTCATTCAGGGCAGTTAGGAACTCTTGGTTTAGTATACGTGGCAAAGACCTCTGTCAGAGGTAAGTTACAGCTATAGGTGGTTCTCATTTAGAAATCTTCCACACCCTTCCCCATATTCTTTCTCACTGGCCCTAACCTGGCCTTCCTGGAAGGCAAAAATTCTGCCCCACTCTGTTCCCCTCCCCTTCCCTACCCCTGAAAGTAGCCTTTGCTTGAAATATAACTAAATCCCCTTCAGATTTGTGCCTGGGTGGGGGAGTCTCTGAACTTCAGCTGAGGTGAAAGTTCTGGTATCCTGGGCTTCTATTCTCATCAGGGACAAGATGGTCATTGTGGTTCTTGAAGGAGGGCTTTCGCATCTTCGGTCTCTTCACTTTTCTTGTCTCCTCTAAGGGAGGAGAGAAATGCGTTTTCTTCCGGTGGGATGACCAGCCCTCTCAGTATGCCTGGGACTGAAAGCCCCAGGGACCATTAGTCACCCTACCCAGTGTGCCACTCTAACCTGTGTGTCTGCTCCTTGGCAAGTTCCAGATAGAGATTACACCAGCTGGAGTTGTCACACAAAAGAAACTATTTACAGCAAATAATTTCCAAAGTTGCGATTCCCTGAGTGGAGGTGAGTGGGTTTCTTATACTGAGTCAGGATGAATATTCAGGAAGTGAGCTTTCTCCTCAGGTGTAAAGGTGGGCAGAAGGTTGTGCAGGTGTACTCAGAAAAGTTGCCTCTGCCTGCGTCCCATGTTATGTTAATGAAGCTTATGCTCCTCCTAGTGTGGGGAGTTCAACATTATAATGAGATGGAGGTAACTGTCAGGCAAGAGGAAGGGGCTGTGACTGTGCTCTGAGAGCAGGTATAAACTGGATGGGGATTAGGACTTAGATCTTAGGTAAGGCATCCAGGGCCTTGCTTCCTTTTGAAACAACCCTGGGAGTTTCACCCTTGATCTATGGTCTCTGACATGGTTAGGCTATTTCCTGGCCTGGTACAAAGGCTTAGTTTTTACATTCCCTCTGTTCCTTTAGAATCCTTAACTACTGAGATTTTTGCATTTCTTTGATTCTGACAAGCTCTGCAAACAGCGTGCTTGGGCAAATAGGGCAAAGGTCACAGAAAATAGCTGGGGGCTTGAAATGACTTCTCAAGTGCCTTGTGTGCTGGCTCATCTCTTTTTCTGGGGACCCCTACCTCGTTCTGTAGACACACCAGGTTCTCTAGAGAAGGTACAGCCTGCCTAACCATCGCCTTCACCTATTCTCTTATCTGAGCCTTCATGTTTATACTACCTCAGTATTAATCTCTGTGCACAGGGTAGGGAAAGGCAACTAGAAACAGTGGCAAAAGTACTTAGGTACTAAATACTTTCATAATTTTTATTAGCTTTTCATTGCTGGAATGCTTAGGAATTACTGAAAGTCTAAGGTGCTTCTGAAAGAGCCAGATGGGGTGAAGACATGAGTTATATGTCCTGAGCTTGAATAGAGTCGGCTATTCGGTGAAATCTGGAAGGTCAGGTTTGCTGTATTTTGTGGGCCTTAGATACTGACAAGCCTCTTTCCCCTTCCGCCCCCTCTTTCTTTCTGGAACTTCCATTCTTTCCTTCATTTCTTTCCCTCTCCTTTCCTTTCTCTTTTCTTCAATGTCTTCCCTTCCTCTTGGTGTCTCTCTTTTTCTCTCTCTCTCATTCTGAGGGTCTACAGAAAAATGGCCTGAAAAGCTGTCATTCATGTCAGCTGTTACTAACATCCCTGAAGAATACTCAAGGATCTCTTTCATGGAAAGAGCCCCTATAGACCATATCTTTTGAGCTGAGGAAATCAAAAAGCACTTCATGCTATTTTCTATGCATTTCTGACTCTATGAAGGAAGGCTTTGGGGATTCTTTCCTCAAGGCCCTGTCCAGAGCTGAGTGCCAACCCATTTCACCACAGATGCATGGTTTGTGGGGCCTGCTACATCATTAATCACCGTGCCACCCATCCCAACATCCCCTATTTTAATTCTTCAATGTACCTGGCTTATTTCTTTCTAGATGAGTTTGCAGGTATGGGTATGAAAGAGGTGGGGCTATTGTCAAAACTTTCTGAATATAGTATTCACAAGAAACCAGTAACTGAGCATTCTATAGAATTCCCAAAATCTGCTCTGAGGAGTAGGCTTTTGGGCCTTTGATCATGGATGAAAACAAGAGTACAAAGTAGAACTGAAAGAAACGGTCTCCAAAAGTTAAAACGGAAAAAGGGGGGGGGGGGTCATCTTGGAAGAAGGCAAAAGAGCTATATCAGGTTTACATCATCAGTTTTATTTTTTCTTTCGGATTTGAGCCAGAATCCTAATGCAATGAAAAGCATTTCTGAGACTGTCCCCCCCCCCTCCCCCGCCCTGCCCAATTTTGGGCTAAGTGATTTTGAGGATGCTTTATTATCTGAGTTTGACTCTCTGTAAGCATGCTGTTTTTGTCTGCATTGCTTTTGGCATTTCAGACTTCTTCCTGATCTTCTAACTATTGACACTCTTAGAGGGAATAAAGAGAGGCTGTATACCTGTGTGCCCGGTGAAAAGCAGATGGCACATTCAAAACTGCTGATTAACGAAGAGACTATTTACTGAGTGGACTGTTGACAAGTCGTGGGTAAGGTTAAGGGAAACCAGCTAGATAGGAACAGAATAATCCAGGGCAAATGATAGCGGGAGGCTGTTACCACCCCAAGGCATGGGGGCTGACGCCGAGATGAGATGGTCTTACTAGGACTAATGAAAGCGATAGCTGCACGGCAGGTTTTCTATCAGGAGCTATGGCCTTGGGCAGACCATGGCCACTGCCACATTGCAAGCTGGCAGAAGGCTCCAGCGGAATAAAAAATGACCTTAACTTCTTTCTGTTCTGACTTCCTGTAAGTGCCTCCAATTGGCTGAGTATCGAGCGGAGTTGAGAAGACACGGAAGCTTCACTGATCACTTCAACAGAGGCCCACCTCCTAGGGCACAGAGCAAGGTAGAGGAGGTTGGAGAGTGGTTCATACTGTTCAGTACACAACCCAGAAAAGTTGACAAAAACCTCTTGTTTCTCATCAGCTTTTTGTTAGATTATATCTCGATGCTCACTTACAAAGGAAACCATTTTGCTTAGGCTTAGAATTATATGGGATACATGGAACACTTCCTACTTCTAGGGGCAAAGGAAAAGGTTCTTTTTTATGTATGTTAACGTAATGTGAAAGAGTTTACAGTATTAACCAATATAAGAGGGAGTGAATGTTGGATTAGGGAAATGAAGCAGCAACTTCAAGGTCGTGTCAAGATGATACATTAGAATTGGCTGCTTTGCTCTCCTCGATAATGAGCCCAGGGAGAAGCACTGAAGGAGAGCTCCATGGGCACATGGAACCAGTAATAACAGGAATAAGACCGGAGGCTGCCTTGAACTTGGGCGAGGGAGGATGTGTGTGTTGGGGAGTTGTGAGTAGGTGAAGTCTGGAATACCGGGGGGCCAGAGCTGCTGGAAGAAGGCAGAGTGGAAGAAAGCTTTATATTTTCTGTTCTTGACATTTTCCTTGCATTGCCTTGAACAACTTTGCCTGTTCCTTTACTGATAACTGGCCACAACAGACCAGGTCGGAAGTAACATTGATCCACAATATCCTGCAGTGGTGAGGACACGAAGAAAACAGATGTGAATCGACAAGCCACCCTCAAGCATTGACTTCTCCATTATTATTTTTTCCTTTTTAGCTTCCAAGTAGATTCTGCCTTGTCTCAGTGTGACTACTTAAGCACTTGAAAGGTAAAACTTGTAAGATTGCTGGAAACGGGCACAGAAAACATAAGGAATCAACAAGGTTTCTCTGGTGTCTGCACTCCCTTGCCCATCCCTGTCTCTGTCCTTAAACACACAAGGACTGATGTGCACTGGAGCCTTCCTCCATATTACAGTGCATATCCCCAAACTAAGTACCTGTGAGTACCTATGGTTCCCTGTGAGTACCAGCTCATAGGCTGAACTAATTACACCTCTCGGGAGAACAATAATTCTACCAAGAAAGACAACATATGGAATGACATATTTAATCAGGAACACCATTGTTTGAACAGACTGGCAGAGGATTTAAAGTAGAGGTAAAGAGAAGAATGAAAAAAATAGATACTTGAGGTATTAAAACATAAGAGGAGAAATGCTATAATAAAGAATAGAATGGGTACAGCCAAATAATGAGTTGACGGATTACAGGGTAACATTGAGAAGTATCCCAGAAAACAGCAAAAAAATAAGTCCTAGAAAACACGCAGAAATGCCAAAAACATGGAGGAATTACATACATACTAGTTCTAGAAGGGATCTTAAAGTGGGAATTTTTTTCTAAAACATAAAGAGAAATGAAGACCATTGAAGGAATTCTAGAATACCCAGTATGGATATGATAAAAATACCTACTTAGGTTCATACTGAAACTCAGGAATACTAAAGACAAAGACTAAAACTTTCCCAGGGAAGAACATTGTTGACAAAAAGCAAGAATTCTGTGGCTATTAAACATTTCAACAACAGCCTTGGATGGAAGAAGATAATTATGTTAAGGTATTGAGGGAGAGAACGTTGATGGAGCTTTTATATCAAGTCAAATTTTCACTTAATTCTGAGGGTATAATAAAAATGTTTTTAAATGTATTAAGCCTCAGGAAGTTTGCTGCTTGAAATCTTACATTGAAAGCACTCTAGGAAGAAAAAGTTGCATAAGAAAGGAAAAAAGTCCAAGAGATTCTGCAGGAGATATGATCAGCAAAGATTAAATCACGTAGATAATGACGCATGTCATGTTGTGGCAAGGAGAAAAAGTCAGACACATAATTAAACCTAGACATGATCCACATGTATGCAGTGAGCAAATGTCTATGAGATATTAACATCTGTGTTTTATTTGGGAAAAGTATCTATATTGATAGGTTTATGTACCCTCATAGAATTCCTAAACTTAAATGGGAGTGTTTTAAGTGCAACCACCGTAAGAACAAACAATGTGTAACTTTGTAGTAAGTAAAATAGCAAATCTCTCCAATGTAAGCAGGACATACAAGATATGAGGGCAGGTACGGTAAATGGGAAATGTGAAGTAAGATAGCAAAATTATTTTTATGTCCTAATATAGCAGCAGTTCCAATGAATGGATTAATGTCATGAACTCCATAATAGGAATGCTTTTTACTGGATTAAAAAATCCCACGACCCCTGGGGCACCTGGGTGGCTCAGGCGGTTGAGTGTCTGACTTCAGCTCAGGTCATGATCTCACAGTTTGTGGGTTTGAGCCCTGCATCAGGCTCTGTGCTGACGTCTTGCTCCGAGCCTGGAGCCTGCTTCAGATTCTGTCTCTCCTTCTCTCTCTGCCCCTCCCCCACTCATGCTTTGTCTCACTCTGTTTCTCAAAAATAAAAGCTTAAAAAAAAAATCCCAATGACCCCAAAATAAGTTGTCAATATGCAGTAAACTTAATTAAAAACAAAACAAAACAAAACAGAAAACTTAAAAGTAGAGAAGGTTACCAGAAATGAAGAATGAAAAGAAAGCTTAATTATCAATCATTAGTTGAGGTTGGGGAAATGAATCCTTCTGCCGATGAACTGTTTGATTTGATGGTCTCGGAGAGAGCCATCCATGCTCTCTGTTGGAAGACTTCGTTTCTCAACACCACCTTCATGACACTCAGTTCCTCAAAGGCTTAGATCTCCTATTGAAATGCATTTAGGTTAACCTTCTACCAGCACATTCCACCTTGATTTGTAGACCTCCCCTTACGTTGTGGACCAACTAAATTTGACAATTTGTGTTCTTTATAAAATACCTCCTAAAAACAACATTCCATAAAGCAGAGCAACTTAAAGACATTTTGGGGATTTTTGTATTAACCATTACATTTCTTTTTGATTCTTCTAATTGGCATTGACTTTCACACATGGGCACTAACATGGTGCGATCCTGACTCCTAATAACCTGGCTACTCTGCAAGTAGACAGTTCTATTGATTGATGCAACAATTTGAACAATATCTGCTGAGTATCTAAAATGTGTCGGGAAAGATTTTAAGCACAGGGGTCACAGTTGTGAGCTTAACACTCTTCCTGCGCTCACAGCACTTATAGTTTGAAGATGAAAAAAAAATCACAAAAATCCATCTAGAATTGCCCAGTGTGAAAAAGCCAGAAGGAAAATGTGTGTGGTGCACGTCACAGCACAGGGCATTGGGTAATGTGTGTGTGTTGTGGGGGAGGAGGTAGTCCTAAAAAGTATTCTTGAGCAACTGAACTGGTACTTGAGTTCAGAAGGCTGGGCAGGGTCTGTCCAGGTGAAGAAATGGAGAGAAGAACATTTCTCACACATGGGCCAGCATGGGCAAAGGTGGGAAAATTATTTCAAGAAGCAAAGTGTTTATATCTGGAGCAGAGGTGCTGAAACCTAGAAAGTAAGAGTGGTGTTGACTTGTGGTGGGAAAGCCTTGTCAGAAACCGTTCAGAGGCTCGTAAAAGATGGTAAATACTTCCAATCCTATACTAAACAAAATAGAAAATGGTGGTATGGTTTTAAAACGGGATGGAGGAAGAATCAGTTGTGTATTTTAAGGAGAAAATTCTGGCTACGGGAGATGAATGAAAGCAAGAATCTAGTTAAGAAGGTATTAAAGGTGCCCGGGTGAGAGGTTTGGTGGGTTGGATTAGGAGGGAGCAGGTGTCAGATGAAGACCAGCTGACTGGTTGGGATTTATTTTAGAAGTAGGTGTACAAATGCTGGTAGTGGATTGGATGTGGGTGAGGAGGATTGGGAAGTGTTGGGAATAATTTCTGGGATCCTACTAGGAGTAACAAATGGATGAGGTCAGAATCCCTGCATGAAGTGCCGTTTGGGGAAAGAGAAGACCAAAAATGGCATTCAGTTTGGGTTCAGTTTGAAATAAGATTGCCAAGTGGAAATTTCAATTAGCTGGAATGTAGGAGACTGGAGCTCTGGAAATTAGGCTTTGCTGGAAACATCACTTTGAAAGCCGCTGGAATATACACCATTCACAGAAACATAAACCTAGATGAGATTCTTTAGAAGAAGGGGTTAGAGTAACAGAAGGAGTTTACCCGCAGGGAACTCAAACACCTACAGAGACTGGTCGAAGAAGGAAGAGGCAGCAAAGAAACCTGAAGGGAGGGCTAGAAAAAGAGAACTTGGAGAATTTAGTCGTCTTAAAGTCTAGAAAAGGAAATCTTCCCAAAAGAAGGGAAGGGGTTAGGCCTCTGCAATGTTTCTGAGAAGTCAAGTGAAGATGGGGACTGAAAAGACGTCCTCGAAATTTAGAGACAGGGAGGTCACTGGTGTTTATTCCAGTTCTTAATGCATAAACCTGCCGTGTTATTAAGCCCCTGGATTCTTTGGGCTGGGAATTCAGACCGGGTTGCTCACCATGCCTGGGTCTCCCCTGGAAAGACTTGAAGGCTACGAGTGACTCCGTGGCAGGAGTCTAAAATCTCTGTGGGTTTGTATGCCAATATCTGTTGCTTGAGCAGAAGAACTGGGAGAGCAGGACCGCTAACCCCAGGGACTACACATGGCTTTTCCATGTAGTTCGGCTTTGGTTTCCTCATAGTGTGGGGTCTTCAAGTTTAATACTTACTCGACACGGTGGCTCTGTGCTCCAAGCCGTGTTTTCAGAGGGCAAGGCAGAAGCTGCATCTTTCCTGACACAGCGTTGGAAGTCACCACATTCTCTTGGTTACAAGTGAGTCACAAGCCTGCTCCGGTTTGAAGGGAGAGGACACAGCCCTCCCCTCACTACCTGAGGACTGTCAGTATTTGTGGGCATACTTGAAGACCATCATTGGAACTTGAGTAACAGTCTCCAGGGAGAAGAGGACACAGACTAGAGGGGCTTGCCAAGTGAACAGAAAGTGAGACCTGGCACTTGAACACCGATCGGTTTTATAATCGACACCTTAAAACTTAGTTTGAATTTCCTATAAAGAGGATGTGGCGAATGGTAACGCATATTAATATTCCTCCAAATCGCGACTGCAGATGTGAGTCAGCTTTTGGGTCAAGCATCTTGAAACAGCTTCCGAGGGGCGCCTGGGTGGCGCAGTTGGTTAAGCGTCCGACTTCAGCCAGGTCACGATCTCGCGGTCCGTGAGTTCGAGCCCCGCGTCGGGCTCTGGGCTGATGGCTCAGAGCCTGGAGCCTGGTTCCGATTCTGTGTCTCCCTCTCTCTCTGCCCCTCCCCCGTTCATGCTCTGTCTCTCTCTGTCCCAAAAATAAATAAACGTTGAAAAAAAAAATAAATAAAAAAAAAAAGAAAAAAAAAAACCAGCTTCCGAGTAGTTACCTTAAAAATTAAACTATAAACCCTTGCTATAGCAGGTGGAAGCAACTCTCCTACCTATTTCACAGAAAGGGTAAATAATAGTTCTTTGGTTTCTTAGTAAGGCTCTGGCAGGTGTCGAAAATGAAAGCAATACGTGAGATTAGCTTGTGTGGTCCTTCTATGTGAACAGACGCGCATAGGGAAAGCAATCAAATCATGCACTCATAAGAGTGTTGGTCTAAATGGCGCCATTTTGATTTCCTTTTCTAAGTTTGAATTTTGTTTTTACAGTAACCTTCAAAATTCGCGTACACATGGGGCGCCTGGGTGGCGCAGTCGGTTAAGCGCCCGACTTCAGCCAGGTCACGATCTCGCGGTCCGTGAGTTCGAGCCCCGCGTCAGGCTGTGGGCTGACGGCTCAGAGCCTGGAGCCTGTTTCTGATTCTGTGTCTCCCTCTCTCTCTGCCCCTCCCCCGTTCATGCTCTGTCTCTCTCTGTCCCAAAAATAAATAAACATTGAAAAAAAAATTAAAAAAAAAATTCGCATACACAAAACACATTACACGTGTAGTTACACCATGGAATCTGTGTTGGCATAGCTGTAAATACTCGGCTAATAGCCCATCTTGAAAGGATATGCACCATAATAACTCTATCAATGTGTTTAAAACCTAGCAATTATTTTTCCATCCATTGTTTCAAGTTGCAAAACTCAGTTAATGTATAAAGTTTTTTCTGTTTGTTTTCTGTGATATTGATAAAAAAAAAAACAGATTGGACACTACTGGTAACTGGTGACTTCAGCTAAAATTTGGGGCTGGCCATTCACTGATTTTTTTTTCCTCATTCACTTGTTGATTCACTTAGCATGTTTATTTCTTTTGTGTTAACTTTTTCTCTCTACTCTTCAAAAGGAAATTTAAATTTAGAAGAGTTTTAAAAATTTAGTTTTAGGCTTACAGAAAAGTTACAAATGTAATCCGTATCTCCACCTAGTTCTCTCATTAACATCTTACATTAGTAAGCGAGTAATGAACAATATCCATTATTATTAACTAAAGTCCACATGTTGTTAGAATGTTAAGTTTCCACCTAAGGTCCTTCTTTTTTTTGTTCCAAAGTATCACATTATGTCGTTATGTCCCCTGAAGCATCTCTAAACTGTGACAGTGTTTTAGATTTCCCTTATAGCTGATGACCTTGACACTTCGAGAAGTCCTGGTCAGAACTGTCTCTCATTTAGGGTTTCTCAAATAGGGTTTATCTCCTATTTTTTACATGACTGGGCTGGGATAATGGACTCCTGGGGGGAATCAGGTCACAGAAGCAAAATGCTGTCCTTTACCAAGCGTGCATACTGTCAGCATGACTTAGCACTTCATGAAATTAAATGGGATCACATGGCTGGGGTATTGTTATTTTGAGGGGGTTTCTACTCTGTAATCAAGTTACTCTAGTGTCCACCTTCCCATACTGACCTCTTGGGAAGGAGGTTAACTGTGTATATGTGGCCTATGCTTTGGGGGGGAGTGACAGGCCACTCCCCCTAGGGGGCAATATCTACCTCAGTCTTTGCCATGCCTGATGTGCCAGGGAGCCAGTTGTTGACCCCCCAAAATAGGGTAGTTTATATAAAGCACTTAGTACTGTGGCTGCACATAGTAGGTGCTCAACACTATTTTGACCTTCCCCCAAGAGGCTTGCAAAATGATTCACTTAGAAAAATTTGTACAGTGTAAAAGCACAGACTTAGTTTTCACTTTTGATTGTGAATGATTTCAAAATACAAATAATTCAAAAACTTACATGGTGCCCAGACCAAGCAGGTTTTTTAAGAAAAAAAAAATTGAGAGAGTGCAAGCATGAGCAGGGGTGGGTGGAGGGAGAGGGAGAATCCCAAGCAGGCTCCATTGCTGTCAGTGTGGAGCCCTGTGCTGGGCTCCATCCACCAACCTTGGAATCAAGGTTGAGCTGAAATCAAGAGTCGGACGCTTAACTGACGGAGCCACCCAGGCACCTGAGATGAGGCAGTTTCAGTAGAGCTTCACATTTTGCTGTAGAGTCTCAACTTTTTTTTTTTTTTTTTTAAGAAATGTTACAGAACCTCCAGGAAGTCCTTCCTAACTCCTGGATATCACTGCCTTTTGTATAAATAATCACTAAAACAAAGTGGATGTTTTAAATTTCCATATATGCTGTTAGACTATTTCTACGTGCCATTGTGGATTAAGAAAAGTTTACTTCCGGGACGCCTGGGTGGCTCAGTCAGTTAAGCGTCCGACTTCGGCTTAGGTCGTGATCTCTCGGTCTGTGGTTTGAGCCCCGCGTCGGGCTCTGTGCTGACAGCTCAGAGCCTGGAGCCTGTTTCAGATTCTGTGTCTCTCTCTCTGACCCTCCCCTGTTCATGCTCTCTGTCTCAAAAATAAATGTTAAAAAAAAAAAAAAAAAAACTACTTCTTCCTTTCCCACTCACAGGACTTGTAATTTTTATTTTTATTTTTTAAAGAAGATAAATTTAGATTCCATGATTCCCTTGATGGGAAAGAGGAGAAAGTAGTGAAGCGTCTGTATTAAAATCTGGGTTCTAAATCTATAAAGCCAGAAGTCAGTTTTTGAGCTAGGAAAAAAGAGCACAGATGTGATTTAAAGTTTGTAAGTATCCAGGCTAGGATACAAAAGCTAATGCAAATAGGATGGTTACAGAAAGGAGGAGGCAGGGCAGCTGGACTTTGATGGATGTTTGATTAGTTGCTGGTTCCCTAAAGGCCATGCTGCAGGGATGGGGGAATAAACAGGTCGGCTGTCATCCAGGTAAGACGCTGCCACACTGAGAAGAATTTAGACTCACAGTTTAGGTGAGTGGGTCTCAAATTGTGCTGTACAGGAGAGGCCTGGAGAGAGGCACCTAGGGATGTGGGAAACTTGAGAATCCCGAGTCTCTCCCCTCAGAATCTGACAGCATGGTGCCCTGCCCCAAATCCAGTATTCATCTGATTCTACTTCATGGGTTCTGGGGACCATACAAATCTAGATGCTACTGCCTGAGAGGAAAGTTTGTCTCCATCCTGTGTAACTAGTTCTTGAACTAAACTTAATATAAGCAGGGCCCCGTTCTTATTTGAAGGAGAAGTCAGTCTGTGTCCTGCTGTTTTTGGACCAGGGCTCTGTTTTCAGTGTTCCTCATTTTCCTAGAAAGCCTGTGTCTCTGCAAGGTGATAGGAATTAGGAGCTACGTAAGGGCAGTGGAACTAGAAAGAAAGACTAAACAAAAGGGCAGATGTATGGAGGCAAAATCTTTGGGCCGTCAAGAGAATGAGACAAGCCACATATTGAGAGAAAAATATTTGCAAAAGACCTCTGATAAAGGACTGTTTTCCAAAATAGACAAGGCACACTTAAAACTCAAGAAAGCAAACCACCCAGTTAAAACACAGGCCAAAGCCCCAAGAGACGCCTCCCTAAAAGAGATACACAGGTGGCAAATAAGTGAAGGGAAAGATGCTTCCCATTATGTGTCATCGGGGAAATGCAAACCAAATCTGTGAAATACCATTACACTCCTGTCCAGAATCAAGAATATGTATGACACCAGATAGATAGGGAGCAACAGAGACTCTCACTGTTTGTGGAGATGCAAGATGGTATGGCTACCTTGGAAGACAGTGGCAGTTTCTTCCAAAACGCAACATACTCTTACCATACGATCCAGTGAGCATGCTCCTTGATATTTTCCCAAAGGAGTTGTAAACCTCTATCCAAACAAAAACCCGCCCGTAGGTGTTTACAGCAGAGTTATTAATAGTTGCCAGAACTTGAAAGCAACCAAGATATCCTTCAGCAGGTGAGGTGATAAATGAACTGTGGTGTGCCAGGCAAAGGAATATTATTTAGCGCTAAAAAGAGTTGAACTGTCACACCGTGAAAAGACATGAAACTTGAATGCATATTAATGAAAGAGGCTGATCTGAAAAGGCTACACGCTCGATGCATAACTTCCAACTAATGGCAGCGTGGATAAGGGAAAACTACGGAGACGGAGAAAGATCGGTGCTTGCCAAAGGTGGTTGCCAGAGGGAGGCGAGGAATAGGCAGAGCACAGAATAAGGTTAGGGCAGGGGAACTACTCTGTGTGGTGCCATAAGGTTGGTAACATGTCATGGTATGTCTTAAAAAAAAAAAAGAGGTCGTGACACCTTGACAGTTGACTGCTTGTGGGAACTGAAAGGTAGACCTCAAAGAAGTGACTGCATTTGCTGGCCTCGCACCTGGAGGGTGCTAACCCACCAAAAGTAAAACAAAGCAAAACAAACACAACTCGACATTTTGTAAACTGGAAAATTCTATGGAGTGGGAAGGTATCATTTAGCTGTAAAACACATAAGCACAAAACCCACTGCTATAGCTGTGAGATGAAATTTCCCATAAGAGCAATTTCTTGTCCCACAGCTTGTTTTAAAGAGCTTTCTGAGTCTTAGGGTGAAAATAATATTTGATAGCAGTGAAATAGAGGAGATGAACTGAATTATAACTTAATATATAGAATTTTAAATTTACATCTTGAAGCATGACCCATATCCTTTTATTAACCAAGTGACAAGAGCAGACTTAGCATTTTCTTACACTGCTGTGTACACTTATTTTTCAAATGGTGGAAGATTTAGAACTAGAGGAAGAGAGAGCATGTGTTTGTATTGGGGTCGCAGTGTTCTTAGGGAAGGAATGACAAATTTCTTTCCGATTAGCTCTTAGCAGATAAGCATTTTAAGGTTCTCCCTAAAGAAGGTGACTTAAACCGGGAGCTAGCTGTCTTCAAGAAGTTTAAGAAGGACCAGAAGGAAATCGACTTTCCCTGCTAAAATAGCGAAATGCACTCCGGTTTCCATTGTTAGTATTCACTCCTTGTGTTCCCCCCCCCCCCCCGCCGGGTTTCTTGATTAAGAAAAAGCTATTTAGAATGTTGACGAACCTTATAAACTCAATTTTACCAGTAACGCAAGATCGTGGTTAAGGTAACATGCAGCACCGACAAGAATAGCTAATTACGTCAAATTATAGCTTTTAAAATGCCAAATGGGATCTCATTTCAGTTTAAGTCCTGTTCAGGCCTCAGCTGGATTTCTAGTAGAAAACCTACTCTTTATATCAGGCTTGAACTTTTAACTAGGAAGGGAAAAAAATAGACTGCGTCGTAGAAGGACATGCATTAATGCTAGTTGTGTGGCATAGTCTGTTTTTTAGGCATCCGTGTCCCATGTCCTGTTGGAGACGTTGGTGGATGCCAAGCGATAACCGTGGAGTTACTTAGTAAGAAGGGTGGTTTTGTTCCTGTACCTCCAGGGGTCTAGTTTTCCTCAGAAATCTACCTAAGCCTGAGTTTAGTATTTTATAGACAGTTACTGTTTCCGGTAGAGTTGCTGTGAAGAAAAATAGTCCAAAACGTACTGCCTTGAGATACCACCTCTTTCTCCAAGTTGGTGGCACAAGTGGGCAGTACTGCTGGTCTAGTCTGGGCTTGACTGGTACAGACAGACTTCTGTCCTGTGCCTGCGGTTACTTGGCTGGGGGCTGGCTTGTCGGTGATACAACACCCTGTGATAGGGCGTTGGCTGGGGTGACTCGGTTTTGTTCGTGCCATCCTGCAGCAGCTTACGCTTTTTCTGATGCCAGCAGAAGGATTCCAAGAGAGAGTGTGAAAACGCATAAGGTCTTCTGAGGCCTGGATTGGCGTGTGGTCATCTCTCCTGCTTCTAGTGGCCGAAGCCAGTCACAGAGCCAGCTCAGTTCAAGGGGTGGGGAAAAAGACTCCACATCTTTCTCCACCCAGTCACCTTTTGAGGGAGGTGTAGACAGGGAGGGGTAGAGAACTGGGTTACCTTTTCCCCCCCCAACTTCCCAAAAACCCTGTCCTTCAAAAATCGAACTGCCCAGTGTCATGAAAGTTCTTTGCCTGTGTCTGTTCTTCTCTTATAGGCTGTTGGTCTATAGGGCCAGCAAGAAGCACACCAGTTCTCTTGGCAATTTCTTCCACAAATTGTAGTTCTCACAAGTAACTTCAAATACCCACATTGTTTCTCAGAAACGTTTTTTTCTTACTATGACTATCAACATAAGCCCTCCACTTGCCATTGCCATCATTTTCGTATTGCACAAATGCTCTCTAGAATGTGATGAATATTCGTTTGACATTCCTAAGCGAGCTTACATTAATTTTAGTTCCCCATTGAATTTCAAACAGGAGCCTCCACACTGACATTAAAAAATATTAACATTTGCAGTGGCAGTGCAATCTGCTGAGGCGTGGATTGTTGCTCTGACTTGCCACATCTTTCCCCTTGTTCTTTTTTTAGAAAGAGCAAAGCAGAGGGATTTGGCAGGGCAATTCAAGCTGCCACTCAGAGCAGCTCCAGAGACGGAAGGCTAGCCCAGACCATATTGCGTTCTAACTGGCAGCAAATCCTTCATTCAAGGTCTTTCTGCAAAAGGCAGTGTTAGCCAGGCCCCTCGCCCTTAGTGACGTCTGTCCTGTGTGATGGAGATAACTTCCCGGCCATATAATGACGGCTACCTTTAATTTTCCTGAATGTCTAAAAAAGCTTCTCTTTAATCAGTTCTTTTGAGCCAAATAACATTTCCCTCCTTTGTTGTTTTCATTAATGCAGTTAGTGAAAAGAAACCAAGCTTCTGGTGGAGGTGTGGTGGGATAAGTTTGTTCATAACATGTTTTTCTTTGTTTTTTCTTCCTCCTCCTCCTCCTCCTCTTCTTCTTCTTCTTTTTTTTTTTTTTTTTTTTTATCGAAGCTTCGGTGCCCTTTATGGACAAGGCAATGTGCAATAGGGAGAATTTCCTTCTGCAGCTATTTTCCACCCCTTCAGCCTTGCTTATTTTTATCATGTCCCATCACCATTATTACCCATTATATTTATATCTGCATTTAGCGGGCAGACTTGCTTCATGTCTATAAAGGTGTAATGAGCAATTTGGGTTAATGATTTTCTGCAGCTGCTCAAACAGTTGGTACTAACGTCATCGTTTACGCCTTCCAGAGACATCTGAATGAGGCATCAGATGTAGACCAAATTGGTTTTGCCTGTTGGAGGAAGTAGAAGCATGGATGGGGGTGGTGTGTGTGTAGAATAACGGTTCATGCATCTTTCATTCCCCAATTGGATGGATACTAACAGTGGAGTCTCTCATAAAAGAATCTTTGGCATTGGGAGAGAAAAATGATTCCCAACAAACACACATACTTGTGTTGCCATCTTGATGAAAGGATATTGCTTTAACGGAAATCAGAATTTTTACACAGTTGTATGATTTATAGATGAACTTTTAAAATACATAAAATCAATGCCTGTTTATCCCTCTGGAGGGAGTAAAGAAGCTGGTGCAGAGAAAAGAACATTGGATTGGAAATAGAATAACTGGATTCAGTGTTTCTACTTGGCAAAATTTCAGCTGCGACCTTGAGCAATTTAACTTGGGAACTCTGTTCCCTTCTCTGTGAAACTGGGAATACTGAATTCCTCCTGAGATGATTTCAGGAAAAAGGGACAGAAGCACACGAGTGCAGTATGTAGTGGCACACAAACCTTAGATGTTACTGGTGTAGGCTTCTGGAGATCTTTTTGTTCAATTGTGTGCCCAAACGTATCTGAAAGTTTCGCCACATACGTAAAAAGGGTGTTTGACCGCCTTTGGCTTTCTCAGCACATTATCTATCTGAAGGTCTGTCCTGCCAATGTTAATTTACATTGTAGTCTTCCCTTTGCTTAATTCCTGGCTCTTCTCTTCTCAGGACTATGGAAATGGTGTAACATAGTGACTATTTTACATTGTGTTACTTATTTTCATGCTTTAGGAATCCAGAGCTTGACAGGAAAGTAATTTAAATTTGGCAGCCTGTGGACTCACATAGGGACAGTTCAAGACAAAATTTTGAAAGAGAAATTTGTTCTGAATGTCCTCCCAGCCCTGTCTACCTCTCGGAAATATACCCGTGATGAGTGTGGATTCCTTTAAACTCTTTCTGTACCAGCTCCCTTCCCTTTTAGGAGATCCTGTGTTCTGAGCCCTCCTGGATTTCCTTGTACCATAACTTGATCTGTGTTCTCCCCAATGGTCGAAACCATGCCCCATCTCTAATTGACATCTGCAGCCCAGAGCCAGGCATATATTGGGCTTGTTAAATGAATAGACATGACTATGAGGAGATAGCCAATCTGCTCAGATAATTGGAGCTAAAGGGTTAATTAGTGTAAATGATTTCATGGATTGTGTCTCCCAGACTTCAAATTTGCCTTCTGGCTGGCACCTCGCAGAGTCATAATCTGTGGAAGTGGCAGATGGTGAGAAAGTTTTATAATCCTGGGGCAGGCCTTGGAGGGGAATGGGGGGAGGTAGGCAGATTTTTCTGGACATGTAACCTTGATAGGATCTCACAGTTTTGTTAAGGCTGGAGGCATACTCTAGTACTTTTTTGGTTGAAACAGAAAATTTTGCCCCCTCCTCCCACCATCACCTCGAAAGTTGCTTGGTACATGTTGTTGCCGTTTTACGAGTGCTCTGACGACTAATGACTAATACTTACTAAGCCCCAATTTTGGCAGACACTGGTGAAGAGGTTTGGCATATACTAATAACTTTGTAAAAATCTTAATAAAAAATTCCACGTGTAGGATGGATATATATATATATATATTTATATATTTATATATTTTAGAGAGAGAGGGTATGTGAGCAGGGGAGAGGGAGAGAGAGAGAATCTTAATTAGGCTCCATGCTGCCGTGCTCAGCATGGAGCCCAGTGCAGGGCTTGAGCTCACGATACTGGGATCATGACCTGAACTGAAATCAAGACTCAGATTCTCAACTGACCGAACTACCCAGGTGCCTCTCTAGGTGCTATTTTTAATTTCTCCTTTATCGGAGGGGAAACCAATATACAAAGAGATCAATGAATTATTTATTTTTAAGTAGGCTCCACTCCTAACGTGGAGTGGATTTGAAGTCCTGACCCTCAGGTTGAGTCACATGTTCTACCGACTGAGCCAGCCAGGCACCCTAAGAGAAAAATAAAATTGCAGAAAACGAAAGTCAGTAAAGGGAAAAGCCAGGAATCAAACTCGGATATTTTTGCTCCACATTCTGGGTTGCTGACACGTGATAATGGATAAGAGCACAGAAAAAAATCTGTTTTCACATGATGCTGAGATAGACATTTCCTGGAGACTCGGAGGGGACAACAGCTTGATGATCAACAAATTGTTGTAGGTCTTTCTGGCACTCTGAAAATACATTTAGACTGTAAGAATTGGGAGAAGGGAGCTCAAAATTCCTAGCAGCGGTTCCCTAGAGACAGTGCCTCTGTGTTGTGTAGGACAGGAATGTCAGGATGTGCATAAAGCCATCTTTGGAGTGCAGTACAGGCGTTTCGGAGACGCGATTGTGAGAGGAATTTTCACCATCAGGCAACACGGTGAGACACCCTCGTGAAAAGGAACGAAGTAAGGATGTACACTTGCAGTAAACACCCACTCTGGACCCCCCGGAGATGGGCTGAAGGAGTGCTCTCAGTTAAAATCAAGATTCCTTGCAAGAAGTGATTCGTGGTCTGACCTGGCTCACACATGAATGGTCAACAGGGCTGCCCGATTCCTTGCCATTGGCTGTGACTGTAATCACTTGACCTGAAAGACTGTTCTAGTTGCTATGGCTGCCATCAGTCATCCCCAAGCTCATTGGCTTAACACAACTAGTCATTAATTATCTCTTACATTTTCTTTGGGTCAGGAATTCAGGAGCAGCTCTGACAAACACTGTAGTGTGGGGTTTATAATGATGTTTGCACTCTGACCGTGGCCAGGATGGAGGTCATTTCCCTTCTTCACTCAGGTCTCGCATTGGGGTTTGGAAGCCAAACAACAGGAAGTGAGGCAGGGGCCTGTCAGGGGCTATTGTCACACATGCAGGACTTTTATGAGCCAACTTTTAAACTTTGGGTCACTTGAAATAGATCATAGTGGGAGCATTGGTACCATGGAAAACAGCAAATGTTATAAATCAGGGCTTTTTCAGAAGACTATTTTACCTGGTCGCCCCTGTGACTGGGGGCTCCTTGGCATCTCTTTGTATCTTTATGCGGTTTCTCCTGTAATATCTCTAGTGTGATGGCTTCAGGGCAGCCAGACCTCTTAACTCATCAACCAGGACTCCTTAGGTGCAAGTCTTGAGGGGGAGGGAGGGAGGGAGGAAAGGTTGCAGCTTGTTAGGACTTAGCCTTGGAAGTCCCATGGCACTGCTTCCGCTGTAGTTCCAGGACCTCCCAGATTTAGGAAGGGGCAACATAGACCCCATCTCTTGATGGGGTGGGGGTGTCAGCACAGTGGAAGCGTGGCATGTAGGTGGTAGACCTTGTGCCATTGTCGTTGGAGAAGAGAGCTGTCACAAAGACTTCAAAAAAAAAAAAAAGAAAAACCTCTTAGGATTATAAAACCAATGTTCATTGTAATATATGAGGAGAAAACTAAAAATTACCTGCTGTCCCGCTCACCTTCAGATAAGCAGCATTAATGTCATGGTTGCAGTCTCACTATAAATCTCCCTTTAAAAAATTTTTTAAGTGTATTTATTTTGTGAGAGAGAGGCAGGGAAGGGTAGAGAGAGAGATTGGGAGAAAGAAAGAATCCTGAGGAGGCTGTGTATTGTCAGTACAGAGCCCAGTGCGGGGCTTGAACCCATGAACCGTGAGATCATGACCTCCGCCAAAATCAAGAGTTGACCACTCAACCACCTGAGCCACTCATGGCCCCCATATATAAATCTCTTTGTGCATACCTATACGTATAACTTTTGAAGGAATGGGGTTATAGCCTATACATTGTTTTAGTTTTACCTTTTTCTCTTTGTTTTACCTTTCTCCTTTCCTTATTTGCATCTTCATTCTCAAATATCTCTAAGATACCACAATAGACTATCTCCAAGTCAAATGATAACACTTCTGTTAGTTTTCTGAGGCTGCTGTAGCCAATTATGACAAACTTCAAATAACAAATTTATTCACTCATAGATGTAGAAGTCAGAAGTTTGAAATCCATATCACTGGGCTGAGACCAAGGTGTTAGCCTGGTTAGACTCCTTCTGGAGGCTGTGAGGGAGAATCTGTTCTCTATTATACACTAAACTTATTTTGCTTACTTTCTAAATGACTCTACATTTTAGAAAACTCATATGGATATTTTCCACTACATTTTCCATGGAAGGCATATGTTGATAGAAGATTCTGAATTTGCAAAGAACTTTTGTTTTTGACAGGTGGGTTCTTAAAAATGCCTTTTATCTTGCCTGTAAGCCATTTCATCTTGCTTAAGAGAAGTCTTGATCTCGGTGACCACAGAAGGGGATATGCTTTGTTTGCCATGCAACCTGCTTAGGTACAATTGTCTTTTAAAAGTATGAAGAATAAGCTTAATCCTCATTTTACAAAGAAATCTGAATTGCCTGCAAGTCAGAAGTTGTGTCTTCTGATTACTATAGTTCTGCTGTTGTATAGTGAGTGAGATTTGGTAAGGCATTTAATACCATCATTTCACTTTCCTGGATCCTAGTTTCTTAAGATACTTAGTTCTTGATAATAAGTTCCTTCCAGTTTTTGAATTCTGATTCTATGAGTAAAATCAGTAAATCTAACTTCAATTAATGAACATATTTACAGTCTTTTAGCATAGTATTTAATTGACCAACCAAACTTGAGACAAAATTTGTTCATGTTTTCCCCCAACTATTGCTGTATAGAAATTTTGGTGGTTTAAAGTAACAACTGTGATGTTACGCATACAGAGTCAGGAATTTAGACAGGGCCCCATGGAAATTGCTTTTTGCTGTTACATGATGTTTCAGGATGATCCATGTGACTTGAACTTCTCAGAGCATGGTGACTGGGTTCCATGAATGAGCACTCTATAAGAGTAAACAGATCCCGTGTTCTAAAACAATGAGGTAGAAATGTTACAGCTTTTTAATACCTAGCCTTTGAAGACCCATAGTATCACTGATACTGTACTTGATGTGTTGAATTGGAAATAATCTTGCCCAGGTTCAAGGGGAGGGGACGTGGACTCCATTACGAGAAACATCAAGGAATTGGAGGCTCTGTTTTAAAACTGCCACAGTTTGAAGCTATTTGCCACGAATTTTGTTTCTATTTTAAATGCATTTGAATTTTGAGGGGGGGGCATAAGGAGAAGGCAAGGGACTAGAGGGTTTAAGAACACTAGAGGAATAGAATAGAGTAATAAAAATGTACAGTAATAGAAACTTTTACATAGTTAACAGTTGGTTAGTAAACAGGACCTAGTCTGTCACTGCTCTGGCATCATAGTCTTTTAAAAGGCAATAAACTAGGTAATGATTTTGCTTGGTCACACACACACACACACACACACACACACACACACACACACACAGGTTGGTTCGTATTGTCTTGAACATTTCATTTATTTATGTTATCTCTGTGGCCCCTGAGGTGGTATTCGAATTTTCTTCCTAGACTTTGTAGCATACATGGTGCTTTTATGTAAATTTATCTTTGTTTTTTCACACTAACATACAAATATACAAATTATTAAACCTACCTAACAATGAGGAAATAACTTTAGAGAGTATATATCGCTTGGTCAGGGGTACCCTAGAGCTGAAATACAGTTCTTAATAAATTGAGTATTTCATTTAGGATGCCTTGTTGGCAAGAAATAGAAAATGGAATTCAAAGTGGCTTAAAAGCGATAGCAATTATTGCTGTCAGACATATCAGATTCCCCTGAGGTGGGACAGCTTCAATGTTAATTTAGAATAACAGTGGCTTCTTAAAGGACCCAGTATCTTTCCATCCGTTTCCTTTGCCATCCTCAGCTTATTGGCTTTGCCACCAATTCCACCCAAGGTCATAATACAGCCTCCCAGTCAAATAGGACATGCCCAGCAGGGTTGTTTTCTCAATTGTATCCCTTTGTAACATCGATAAAACCCATCCCAAGAGCAGCACCATTATCCCCAGACCTTGTCCTGGAAGATCCCTTGTTAAACGAACAACTTGAAAATAGCCCTTGCAAACTCTGTGGGGGCTTTTCCAGCATGAAACCCATTGGGTTAGATTGTTAGATGATCTTTATTGTGCTACGCTATACTGTATCCCTTAGAGAATTTACTGACTAAAAGGTAAATGTAGTAGGAAAACTAGTGCTAACTGCTTTAACAAATACCTACCACGCCCCCCACCTCCCTGCCTGATAATAGCTTAACGTAATAAAATGTTAATTTTCATTAAACAAGCTAATTGAGGGGATTCCTGGTTTGTGAGAGGTCTTCCTCCATGGAGAGATTCACAGATTGTCTCTTTTTTACTTTAATATTTTCAAACATTTATTTATTTAAATATGAAATTTATTGTCAAATTGGTTTCCGTAAAACACCCAGTACCCAGTGCTCATCCCAACAGGTGCCCTCCTCAATACCCCTCACTCATGCTCCCCTCACACACACCCCTCATCAACCCTCAGTTCTCAGTTTTTAAGAGTCTCTTATATTTTGCGGTCCCCGCCCCCCCCCCCCCCCCGCCGTGGTCTTCTGTTAAGTTTCTCAGGATCCACGTAGGAGTGAAAACATGGTATCTGTCTTTCTCTGTATGACTTATTTCACTTAGCATCACACTCTCCAGTTCCATCCATGTTGCTACAATAGGCCATATTTCATTCTTTCTCATTGCCACGTAGTATTCCATTGTGTATATAAACCACAATTTCTTTATCCATTCATCAGTTGATGGACATTTAAGGCTCTTTCCATAATTTGGCTATTGTTGAAAGTGCTGCTATGAACATTGGGGTACAAGTGCCCCTATGCAGCAGTACTCCTGTATCACTTGGGTAAATTCCTAGCAGTGCTACTGCTGGGTCATAGGGTAGGTCTATTTTTAATTTTTTGAGGAACCTCCACACTGTTTTCCAGAGGGGCTGCCCCAGTTTGCATTCCCACCAACAGTGCAAGAGGGTTCCCATTTCTTCACATCCTCTCCAGCATCTGTAGTCTCCTGAGTTGTTCATTTTAGCCGCTCTGACCGGTGTGAGGTGGTATCTCAGTGAGGTTTTGGTTTGTATTTCCCTGATGAGGAGTGATGTTGAGCATCTTTTCATGTGCCTGTTGGCCATCTGGATGTCTTCTTTAGAAAAGTGTCTATTCATGTCTTCTGCCCATTTCTTCACTGGATTATTTGTTTTTCGGGTGTGAAGTTTGGTGAGTTTTTATAGATTTTGGATATGAGCCCTTTGTCTGATAGGTCATTTGCAAATATCTTTTCCCATTCCGTTGGTTGCCTTTTAGTTTTGTTGATTGTTTCCCTTGTGGTGCAGAAGCTTTTTATCTTCATGAGGTCCCAATAGTTTATTTTTGCTTTTAATTCCCTTGCCTTTGGAGATGTGTCAAGTAAGAAACTGCTGCCGCTGAGGTCAGAGGTTTTTTTCTGCGTTCTCCTCTAGGGTTTTGATGGTTTCCTATTTCACATTCAGGTCCTTCATCCATTTTGAGTTTATCTTTGTGAATGGTGTAAGAAAGTGGTCTAGTTTCATTCTTCATGTTGCTGTCCAGCTCTCCCAGCACAATTTGTTAAAGAGACTGTCTTTTTTCCATTGGATATTCTTTCCAGCTTTGTGAAAGATTAGTTGGCCATACATTTGTGAGTCCATTTCTGGAGTCTCTATTCTATTCCATTGATCTATGTGTCTGTTTTTGTGCCAATACCATGCTGTCTTGATGATTACAGCTTTGTAGTAGAGCTAAAGTCTGGGATTGTGATGCCTTCCACCTTGGTTTTCTTCTTAAATATTACTTTGGCTGTTTGGGGTCTTTTGTGGTTCCATACAAATTTTAGGATTGCTTGTTGTAGCTTTAAGAAGAACGCTGGTGAATTTTGATTGGGATTGCATTGAATGTGTAGATAGCTTTGGGTAGTATTGACATTTTAACAATATCTATTCTTCCAATCCATGAGCATGGAATGTTTTTCCATTTCTTTATATCTTCTTCAGTTTCCTTCATAAGCTTTCTATAGTTTTCAGCATACAGATCTTGTACATCTTTGGTTAGGTTTATTCCTAGGTATTTTATGATTCTTGGTGCAATTGTGAATGGGATCAGTTTCTTTGTCTTTCTGTTGCTTCATTATAACTGTATAAAAATGCAACTAATTTCTGTACGTTGATTTTGTATCCTGTGACTTTGCTGAATTCATGTATCAGTTCTAGCAGACTTTTGGTGGAGTCTGTCAAGTTTTCCATGTATACTATCATGTCATCTGCAAAAAGTGAAAGTGGACTTCATCTTTGCCAATTTTGATGCCTCTCATTTCCTTTTGTTGTCTGATTGCTGATGCTAGCACTTCCGACACTATGTTAAACAACAGCGGTGAGAGTGGACATCCCTGTCATGTTCCTGATCTCAGGGGGAAAGCTCTCAGTATTTCCCCACTGAGGACGATGTTAACTGTGGGCTTTTTATAAATGGCTTTTGTGATGTTTAAGTATGTTCCTTCTATCCTGACTTTGTCGAGGGTTTTTATTAAGAAAGTTTGCTGAATTTTGTCAAATGCTTTTTCTGCATCGATTGACAGGATCATATGGTTCTTATCTTTTCTTTTATTAATGTGATGTATCACATTGATTTGCGAATGTTTGCATCCATATTCATCAGTGATACTGGCCTGTAGTTTCTGTTTTTTGTTTTTTGTTTTTTTTTTTTTTTTTGCTAGGTCTCTGGTTTGGGAGTCCAAGTAATGCTGGTTACATAGAATGAGTCTGGAAGTTTTCCTTCCCTTTCTATTTTTTTGGAACAGCTTGAGAAGGATAGGTGTTATCTCTACCTTAAATGTCTGGTAGAATTCCCCTGGGAAGCCATCTGGTCCTGGACTCTTACTTGTTGGGAGATTTTTGATAACTGATTCATTTTCTTCACTGGTTATGGGTCTGTTCACATTTTCTATTTCTTCCTGTTTGAGTTTTGGAAGTGTGTGGTGCTTAGGAATTTGTCCATTTCTTCCAGGTTGTCCAGTTTGTTGGCATATAATTTTTCATAGTATTCCCTGATAATTGCTTATATTTCTGAGGGATTGGTTGTAATAACTCCATTTTAATTCATGATTTTATCTATCTGGGTCCTCTCCCTTTTCTTTTTGAGAAGCCTGGCTAGAGGTTTATCAAATTTGTTTATTTTTTCAAAGAACCAACTCTTGGTTTCATTGATCTTCTCTACAGTTTTTTTTTAGATTCTATATTGTTTACTTCCGCTCTGATCTTTATTATTTCTCTTCTGCTGGGTTTGGGGTGTCTTTGCTGTTCAGCTTCTATTTCCTTTAGGTGTGCTGTTAGATTTTGTACTTGGGATTTTTCTTGTTTCTTGAGATAGGCCTGGATTGCAATGTATTTTCCTCTCAGGACTGCCTTTGCTGCATCCCAAAGCATTTGGATTGTTGTATTTTAATTTTCCTTTGTTTCTATATATTTTTTAATTTCTTCTTTTATTGGCTGGTTGGCCCATATCCACCAGAGTGGCACAGACCCTATGGACAGCTACTACCTACAAGTGATGCAGCATTGCCTGTATTAACTCCACGTCAATTCTGGATATATAGGTATGTTCCCCCCTCCCCATTTCTACTCCTTACCCTCTTCCCTCCCTTAGGCTGGTTTCTCTGGTTATCCGTCTGTCTAAATAGGCATATTTAATCCATTGTCTTGATACGTGTTCCACACCTCCTTCTTTATACTCCTTTCTCTCTCTCTGGAATAATCAACGTTTGTTTATTTTTTAGAGAAAGAGAGAGACAGAGCATGAGTGCGGGACGGGCAGAGAGGGAGACAGAATCTGAACAGACTCCAGGCTCTGAACTGTCAGCACACAGCCCGACGTGGGGCTTGAACTCACAAACTGTGAGATCATGACCTGAACTGAGATCGGACCCTTAACTGACTGAGACACCCAGGCATCCTGTGTCTCTTCCCTTCTTACTGCTTCTTATTATCCTGTTAAGGCTTCTGAGTACTCTCCTTCATGTGGTAGATGGAAAATAAACTGCCTTGTTTCAAAAATAGGGTATCTGGCTTCTCACATGCTGTTTGTAAGAACTGGTCACAGGACTCTACTAAGCTCTAGGGACTGGGAAATATAACCTATGATGTGGGGCAAACATTTTACAATGGCAATTCTACACTATGGAAGGAAGAACATGAAGTTTGGTGAATATGTAGCTATTTCTGTTACTGGAGACATTGTACAGAGCCAAGAGGAAATATTAACTTTGATCTTTATAAACTTGATGAATTCATTCTAGTCATTCTTTTGTAAGTAAAATATGAGCATCTTGTATGTACCAGACTGTGACCTAGACATTGAAGAGATAAGGGTGGGCAAGGCACCTCTTGGATGAATCTATTTGGGAAGGTAGACAGAAACAGAAAATGTAACAATGAGATATGTGCTATAGCAGAAGCATGGACAAAGGGTCATTGGGAACAGAGGTTGAAGTGCCTGATTCTGTAGAACAATGCAGAAGGTCTCCATGAAGAACTCCCAAAGAATGAGTAGGAGTTCGGCAAATAGGTAACTGGGGGTGGGCACTAGGCTAGGGTTTTCATTATGGAGGGAATAATTAGTGCAAAGGCAGGGAGAGAATTAGAACCACCTGTGTTCTAGAGCTTTGGGATTTACAACAGGCAGAGCAGGCTTCTGTTATGGAAGATGTTTGTACAAGGGTGTGAGAGTAACAGAGGTGCACTAGAAAGAGGAAGTAAAGACGGTCAAAGGAAGTAGGCTTGCATTAGGTCAAAGGAGTTCAATATTTTCTATTTACTTTTTTGGGAAGATGATTGATGGGAAGCTGAAAGAAATGGATGCTCTGAGTCTTTTTTCCTAATAGATAGGTGTTGGGAGACTTGAGAAAGCTTTGCAAGTTCCTTCTTGGCTCATTTACTGGAAAACTCCTGATTGTTCCCACTATGGTGTTTTAGGACTGGCAGAATGAACTAAACATTGAAGGTTCCCACCCTTTATGAGTTTCTGGGTGCAAAATGTGAACAGAAAGTTTATCGAAAATAACTAACAGAACACAGAGTTTTGTGTTTGTGTTTTGTTTTTTCCTCTGTCATCCTCAGGAGTAACTTTTGTGCTGGGTGTGTTGAGAAAGTGCTCATGGTGTGGGCATTCACAAGTCACGTTATTGTGGCTTTAGGAAACTGTAGGGAAATCTTGGCATTCCAGAGGCTGGGAAGGAAAGTGTCTCCAAAAAGGCCAATGTAAATACCTAGATAAGTGTACTCTTCTCTTGCAGAATATATACGTCTCTCTGTTGATTCCCAGTGGAATATTAAAACCATTTTTTAAATGATTAATGTGCTCTGAGCTTCAGGCAAAAGAGAAAAGTGGTATCATGAATTAAGTGAATGACAGGCCATTATGAGTGACATGGTCTCAAAAACAAAAATGTATGTGGAAACTTTTCCAAGGCTTGAGTATAAATATTGGTAAAAGGAAAAGGATAGTGATTTTTAAAAATTTTTTGGTGATGTGGGTCAGCTACGCTTGACTCATTTGTGTCAAAAAGTCCTTTACTGCATATGACTACTTTTTAAATAACTTAAAGAGAGAAAACACAGGAAAAGTAATGGATTCTCAGCCCTAAGTCTTTGATCTCTGATTTGTTTGGTTACTTGATTTTTTTTAAATTTTTTGAAGGATTTAAGTGGATACAAATGTTCCAAAGACATGCTATTCTATACCTCTGAAAGATAAAACAAATCTTTGCCAGAGAAGTAGCAGTTGAAATATGCATAAAGCATGTGAATATGCAAATAGAAGACAACAAGCCTGAGTAATTACTTTAAAGATTCCTTTTAAGTCCTTTTCTGCATTGGCCCTTTCTCAGTGTTTTTGGAACCTTGGCATGTCTATTCTTAACTCAGTTTTTTGTGTTTGTTGGACTGTTAGTCTTGATCTCAGAATTTCATTTCAACATAGAGTTTGGTTAGATGTTTGTTCCTCTCTGGCCGCTACTTCAGACTTGAACTGTTAGTGAACATGTCAGGGGCATTTCCTGGTTGAGTGAGGCCTTGGGACCTCTGGTTGGCCTGGAACCAGGTCCCGATGATGCTATTTCCTGCTGCTTACTTAAATTAGTGAGAGTGGTTTTGTGTTCATGTATTGGCTGCTTGCCTCTAGCTTTGTCCAAGGAGCTTAGATTTCTATTTTTGTTCAATATGTGACCTACATTCTCTAGAGAGTTAAGAACCTCTTTGTTTTTGAAGAATGGTTACAACATCCTTTTTGAAAGCACTCTTTCCCTGTCCCATCACCTTCGATGTTTGAAGTGTTTCCCGTGTTCCGTATGTGACTCTGGCTGAAGTTAGTAGCAACACAACTTTACATCTGTGATGTCTCCATGTCCTTTCTCTTTTCTCTTTGTGGGTGGTCACTTGAAACTGTGCTTAGTCATTTGGTTTCCTTCTGTTCAGAATATCCCTTTTTGCTAAGAGTGTACAAAAGCTGCAAAATGCATACTGGGCATTATTTAGGATTAACATGGTGAGGACACTTATGACCTACAACTCAAACTCTGCCCGGGGTAGGAGTGTTAATACATTAATTCAATAAAGATTTACTAAGTAAATAGTATGTGCCAAGCTGGCACTGTAGGAAGCTTTGAGGATACAAAGAGGAATAAGATGAAGTCATTGGTTTTTTTTTTTTTTTTTTTGAGGATTTCACAGTTTGGTATAAAGTGACAAATAACCAAAGATACAATAACTGCACAATGTGTTGTATTCTAGAAAAGGGAGCATAAGATGCCTTGAATAAGACCTTGTCCTTGCCCTTGAGGACTGCAGCTTAGTAGAGAAACCATGGTGCTTGGAACCTAAATAAACAATCAACATCCTCCTTTTTTTTTTTTTTTTTTAATTAAAAGAGAATGATGTGGTATATTCAAGGTTTTATGGTAGAGTAGACATGGTTCCTTCCTGTCTTCATCATTTTCCTATTTTTAGGAATTCCTCGAGGAAATTGTTCTCAGGTTTCATTTCATCAGATCTGTGTGGGATTGTCTCTACACTCGGCTTCAGCACTAAACTAATCAGTGTATTCCATACTCCGGACTGTACCATGAGCACATGACTCCAGCCAGGCCAGTGATGGTGAGTCCTGAGACTTCAGATTATAGAGAAATACTTACTTTTCTGTTAAAGCATCTGGGAGGAGGAATCAGATCTAAAGTTTCCTAAATCCATATTTGCACATAAAAAATGCTTCAGAATGGACCAAGATGTGGACGAGAGAAAGAAGAAATGAAAATATTATGATTGACTCCTGATGACCTCATCTGAACCCTTGACTTAGGCTAGTTTTCTTCTTGGATTTTACGGTCCTGTGATCCTCCAGTTTACCATTTGGCTCGAGCCAGTTTGTGTATCTGTTCTGTTTCTTGTTACTAAAAAACAAAACAAAACAAAAAACCACACCTGCTTGACTTCTATAGGAACCAAAAGTTGAACTCCCCTAATTCTGCTTGGGAGAAGTATTCACAGAAATATGTCTCCAGCTCGCAGTTCAAAGGATGGGTAGAAGTAGACCAGATAGAGAAGGGAAGGGGCATTCCCAGCAGCAGAATCGGTATGGCCGAGAAAAGAAGTGAGAAGAATGATGCCATATTGTTTGTGATGCACAAAGCGGAAGAGGTTGTTCCTTTTCCAGTGTCTTATGTCTGAGGTCTTCTTTCTTCCTTTAACAGAACTTGATGTTTCTAATAAAAGAGTGAAGATATGCTACACTTTGACAACAAGCAAGTAGATCTTCAGAGGGCACAAATAGAATTGTCATGTGGGTGTGTGAGGTGGGATACTTAAGCCACCAGTAACTGAAAACCTGACAGACATTAACTTAAAACAAGAGAACATTTAGTGTCCACTTAACCCATTGGAATGCTGTGGGTTCAGGGCTGGAAATTATGCCCAGTATCATCTAACTCATTGTTTTTTCACCCTCCCCCTCTGCCATTTGCACCACGTTAGCTTTGGAACTCCAGCTTTTTGCCTCATGGCTGACAGATGGCTGCTAGGGTTCCAGCATCTCATTATACCCAGATTGCCAAAATAGAGAACATGGAAGGAGACAAGAAAGCTGTCTTCATTTGCATCTCTCTCTTTTTTAAATCACGGAGGATAACATGTCACAAAAATCATCTCCTACCAGTAGATTTTTCCTTATAGATCATTGGTCAGGACTAGGTTACAGACTGATCTTTTTTTTTTTTTTAATTTTTTTTGTTTATTCTTGAGAGATAGAGACAGAGCATGAGCAAGAGAGGGGCAGAGAGAGAGAGGAGGAGACACAGAATCCGAAGCGGGCTCCAGGCTCTGAGCTGTCAGCACAGAGCCTGACGCGGGGCTCGAACTCACGAACTGCAAGATCGTGACCTGAGCTGAAGCTGGGTGCCTAACCAACTGAGCCACCCAGGTGCCCCTCTTTTTTTTTTTTTTTTTTTTTTTAAGTTTACTTATTTTGGGTGAGGAGCAGGGAGAGGGAGAGAATCCCAAGCAGGCTTGTGCTGTCAGCCCAGAGTCCAGTGTGGGGCTCAATCTCATGATCTGCGAGATCATGACCTGAGCTGAAATCGAGTGGGACACTTAACCCACTGAGCCACCCAGGCACCCCAGTTACCTACTGGTCTTTAAGGGAAATGGGAATGCTGTGGTGATGTACACCAGTCATTTCATATCATGGAACTGAGAATATTGCCAAAATGAAATTAAGGGTCTGTTAGCTCGAGAATAGTTGCTATGAAGATCAACATGGTCTGTTAGAAGGGTTGTTCTCAATGAGGTGTCAACATAAATACATCCGCTCTGTCGGATGTAACCTACTTTTCTCAGGGAGCTGCTTCTCATGATCAGTCATTTATAGGACAGTTTTAAAACCAACACCATTCTTGGCAAAGCCCATTTGAATCTGGCTTTAAGTTTGAAACGTACTCTTTTTTTGACCAGTAACTTGAGCGTCTATTTTAGGGGATACACTAGTAGAAAATCACATCAATAATAAAGGCATGGGAGTTAATAGTGAGTAATGACAGTGTATGTGTGTTTATTGGCTTTTCTTATCAAGATGCGTTTGTATAAATTTGTCTCGTTTGTACAACGCCACCTAAGTAGCAGCTGTTTTTTAGTCTAGCAGTGAAAAACTTGCAATACAGGAAGTTTAAAATACTTTACAAAGCTACATGTAAGTTAGGGAAAGAGCCAGGTCTAGAAAGAGCAATCTGGTACCTCTTCTGTGATTTCCTAAAGACTTCAGGAGCTGAATCTAGTCTTTGCTCTATTTATCTAATAACCTTCCTTCAGGGCGTTCAAGGTATTGGAACGTATATATAGAGCTGCAGAAATATTTCTTCACCCAGAGTCAGTGATGATTTTAATATCTTGAGGGTGAATAGACATTGTTAAGTCATTTTGATAATGCTTTGGGTCTGGTGATAGGACTCGTTTACCTTCTGGAGCATCTCCTATCAGAGACACCTTGTGTGTTCAGTTTGCAGTAGAAGTTTAAGGGATTGTAGAAATTTCTGGGTCTTGTTGCAGAACCTGAAAGAGGCAAGTGTAAACACAGTGCCATTACCATCTTTCAAAGTCTTTCTTTCACTGTCACTCCTTCGTAAATCAGGTATGAAGCACCACATATATTGTATGTTTCATTATGTTTTATCTGGGGAAGGGTGTGATGTACATGATAAATGAGAAAAACACTGAATGTAGACTCACAATATTTAGATATACGTCTTCATTGTGTTCTTTGTCTGAGTGATGTAGGCAAGTCTGTTGGCTTCTCTCAGGCTTAGTGTCCTCAACCATTACATGGGAAAGACAACCATGATGTCTCATCCTCATAATGCTGAGGATGCTTTTGAAAATTTCAGGTGTTTTGTGAAGCTGAAACATTTGTGAATGCGATTGTCATATCATTTTTATTTTTCCTCCCAATTTTCATCGTATTACTTCATCCTTGGTATTTTGTTGCTGAATTTATAGATTTGAAATCAAGTTCTGGCTTGATGTGTCTAAGGCCATTTGTGGTGCTCTTCCAAGAGCTGTCTATTTATGAGGAAATACTTACCCCCTTTTCCTTAGTTCAGTTCTCTGGATTTGTACAATTCAGGTTTTCTGAGCCTTAGCACTATTGACATTTTGGACCAGATATTTCTTAGTTGTGGCGAGCTGTCCTGTGCGTTATAGGGTGTTTATCGTCTTGAGTCTCTACCCATAAATATCAGCCTCAAAACACCCTTCCTTCATCATAGTTAGGATGATCAAAAAAACCAAAATCTCCAGACATTGGCAAAAGTCCCTGGGGAGGAAGGGAGAGGGGAGCTGAGGTAATATTGCTTCCACCTGAAAAACAGGGATTTAATTTTATAGTCTAAATTTTCCTCTGTCAGACTGAGACAGGTTTGTATTTGTTTAATTCAGCTTCAATAATACAACATAGGTGGTATGTTTGAACAGTATTTGGTTCAAAAATGAGATTTTGAAATTATTTCATAATTCAAGACATTTTGTGAAACTAGGCACATTGTGCTTTGGAAGTACAATATAATTGAGTTTTAAAATAATCCTATTTTTCCAATCAGATAGGCTCTATCCATTTAAGGCATAAGTTTTCTTTTTAAAAGAATCTGTTCCTGGGTAATCACAATATGGAGACCAAAATTTTTTACATTGCAAAACGGAAGCCCTCCTTATGTAGACATTACTAATATGACAGATGACATTAAACCCATGGCCACTTCTATTTGTGCTGCAGATGAGATTATGACAGGGAAGACATTTAAATGACATATACATTTGATCTTACAATTGTTGAAAATAAAAATTAGTGTGGGTTTAATAAGAAAATGTATTTGAAAACCTAGATGTTCTAAAAAAATGAGCTATAAAATATTCATAAGGGAAAAAATTAAACTTCAGTTAATTTAGTAGTTACCTTGACTCTTGTAGACCAAAGCAGTTTTAGTACCCAGAGGCTTAAAATCCCTTTGTTGTAGACTGGTGATAAATTCATTGTTGGACATGGTAAATAGGCCTACTCAGTTGATACGTTTGAGGCCTCTGTAGCAATGATAGTTGAGTTGTTACTGAAAAACCTTCTCTCCCCCAAATTTATACAAATAGGAAGAAACTCTGTTTGATACCAGGGAGGCCAAAATGGCCAAAGGAAGAGACTACAAAACACTTCCCTTTGCATTTGTTTATGTAGCCTCACCACAAGGAGCATTTGTGTTCAGAAGTCTGGATGGAACATTTGTTAGGGAATATTTGAATGAGATGGTCAGTGGGGCTGTGTATGGAAATATTTGGATATGAACATCTTGATTGATAGCTCTGGTCCCATCTCTACATATCTTGCTCTAAAAAGGGATTGTTATATCACTAGTTTATGCCTGTGGCTCTGGCCTAAGTTTTAACAAAGAGAAGTCACTTGTGTTTTTGTTTCTAGAAGCTATTCTTTTTTCCTTAGACTTCTAGAAATCGGGCAGTTGCCTTCTAAATAACCTTCTAGATATTGTGTAGGTTAGGATAGTTCAGAGAGAGGGATAAGGGTAGAAAAAAGTGTCGAGACCAGATTTGACTCTGGGAATGGACCTGGAATGACATTTGAGGGAATAGGGTCCTTTTACCCACAAATTGTTCATGCTTAAGGTTCCTTGAAGTCATGTCTTTGTCTTATTAGTATGAACATATACCTTGGCTGTTTGAAAGATTTTGCCAAATGTTATATAGGTAGTTTCTCTCTCAGGAAATCATCCATAATTTCTTTTTTTTTTTTTTTTTTTGGCTTTTTCAAGAACTGGAGCTCAACATAGAACCCTGGTGGGTCTTTAGTGGACAACTTCACTTTCTCAAACTTAGAGTGTTTTAGCCAGGACTTTGAGTCCTTAATTTTCTCTTACCATAAGAAAAAAATCAATTATAGATGACTGGTTGTCTGGAGGTAGGAGCTGAGGTGGAAACAGAGGAATTCCAAGGGCAACGGAAGCCATCTAAGGCTTTTAAAGCAATTTTGTGGCTTACTGTTCTATTAATAAATTACTCTGACTGCTCCCTGGGGGTTGAATGTGAGAGGATCAGAATGTGTGTTGGAAAACCTGTTCAAGTATTTCAGTTGTCCAGGTGAGAGATGTTGGTGGATAAGGGTAATAGTGGAATAAAAAAATGGAAATATTTAAGTATTTTGTAGGTAAAACCAATAGAACCTGATAGATTTGATGTAGTGTGTGAGAAAGAATGAAATCAAAGATGGACCTGGGTTTTTTGACTTGAGTAACAGGATGGGTCATGTGCCACTTACTGGCATAAGTAATGGTTGGGAAGGAACAAACATAAGAGAAAATGAAAATCTGAGCTTTACAGGTATTAGTTTTGGCAAGCTTATAAGGCATGAAAAGTATGCAGTTGGATATATGTCTGGATCCGAGGAGAGAGAGTTACTGTATATTGATGGGGTGCTGTGCTTACTCTCATGTAACTCTTTATTTATTAGGCTTCTTGTGAATAAAAGCATTTAATGAGAGAAAATTGGCTTTTTAATTCAATCTTTTTACCTGTCTGCTCACATGAGCAGCCTCTAAACTGGAAATCCTTCTGATTGGCATTGGTGCTCATGTTCCGATGATGATAGCAGTATGTTTGTCTTCATGGTAAATGGGGTGTCAACCTGGTTATCTCAGATCGGAAGACTCCTTCATAGTTTAATCTCAAAGCTAAAAAAAGATTAATGGGAAATGTCATAGTGATACATCCCATGCTTAGAATCCAATAATTTCATTTTAATCAGTTGCACATTATTGGTAACACTGAATCATAACTTTGCTTTTCAAAGATGCCATGACCTTGCACAGCTGTGCAGAGTGAATAAAAAAAATCTGGATCTACTTAGTACATTTTATTAGAACTGTTGATATTTACTCTTTTTAAGAGAATATTAGTGCCTTTAAATTATCCACAAAGTGTCATACAGTGAAATGAAACAACTTAAGGGATTGTTTAAAAATCCGTAAATTTTGCACAATGTAGTAACTATATATGACTCCAAAATGCTACATTAAACTGGAGGGGTGTGAAAGAAACATGGCTTTTACTACTTCATATTTTCTTCTCAAAATCCTCTCTATATTTCAGGAGGTGGAATTTCATGTTGACAGCTCAATATGAAATCCTAATTCATTTTGGATAATTTGGAAATGAAACTGAAGAATACCATTTGCTAACAGATAATTTACACTGCAAGATTTATTTTGCATAATATATTTTTATGAGAATTTCTGAATTCAGAAGGGAAGATACCCTGGCATCTTCTCCTGCATAATATATCGTCTCTCAATATTTGCTTTAGTATGTTTTGAGTTCCTTAGGGTTGGAAGGGTTATTACTGTAAAAGTAATTTTAACATTCTCTTTGATAAAATATGAAGGAAAAAAGAATAATCTAATGTCAGAACACATCATCATATGGTTCAGGTTAGAGAAACCAAAGGAACTTGACTTTCAAGCAACTGGAAAGTATCTTAGAACTCAATTAGCCAAGTATTTGCATGCTTCAAATGGTTTTTGTTTGTTTTCAACCGGTGACAGAATCGCACTCCTATTTTGATAACATGCTATTTAAAGTTCTGGTTCCTCTTTACTGTCTCAGGAAGTAGAATATAATTGGATAAGAAAGGTTTCACAATTAGAAACAACACAAATAGATCTTGGGAGAATTCGAAATGTACAACTTATCTCAAGACCTGAAATAACTGTTTTTCCTCAATTATTTTTACTTGTCAATAACATTTTGAAATACATTATTAATAATGCCTTGTAATGGGAGAAGATGATTCAACTGCTATGCAGTATCTGAGTATGTAACAATCCACAATCTATTATTGTGATAGAAATGCCAAAAGTAAGGTCTGCATGTCTAAAACCTATGGTGGATTTTTGTATTTTGTCTGGTCTTGGAGTTCTTGCTTTTTACTCATGTGAAATTACCAACATGGATTTTTGAGTATATTGGTGGAGACTGAAAAAGATGATGTCACTTGAGCAGAATCCAGTTAATTCCCTGAAAGGCAGTATGAAAGTGCTTCAGGTTCAACAGCAGAAAGAACTGTGTTTGAAACCTGTATTTTATACATACGAACTATGTGATACTGGTAAGTTATTCAACCCTTGGAGCCTCAGTTTCCTCATCTGTAAAGCAACATCCATCTTAGAAGTTAGATGAAATAAAACAGTGCCTGAAATAGTATGAGCACCTAAGAAATATTTAATAATTATTTTTATTAAGTCTCTAGCTTGCCCAACCTTGTTAGTGATTTTTCTCTAACGCAAGCTAAATCATTATAAAGAGTTTATATACAGGAGAAAACTCCTAGTTTGTTCAGCCAGGCTGAAGACTCATTGTCACAAAAGCTTTTTATAAAGTATTGTAAAGTTGAATTCATAAGATTATAGAATGATAAGGGCCCATTGAACACATGATCCAAATACTTATGTATAACTAAGGAATTTGAGTTGAAGCTTCCTCCAAGTCCCATAGCTACTTAAAAGCAGAGCTGTTGTTACTACACAGGCCTACTTATTCTCAGTCAAGTGTTCATTTATTACAACTACACACTGCCTCATAAAGTCTGAGATGACTTGAGAAGTAGGTTAACACAGGAATGTGTGAATGCTAACGTTGACCTGCTTCACAAATTTAGGTTGCAAATAATGGCCTCCAGAAGAAATCTAGCTCCAGTACTCATTTGCCAGATGAGCAGAAGTCTAGTAGTTTTCTTAGGGCTCCTTCCCCCTCACTTAACGTATCCAAGAACCCCAGAACCTTATGCAGTATGGAAGAGGGGCGATTCTATCGACTCCCATATCCTAGCAGACCAGAGAGAACCTACAATCTCCTCAATCTAACTTGCCCTTGCTTCTTGCTGCCAAATAGCACCTGTGTGGACTGTAGGATGTAATATGGTACAAAAGGTGCTTGCTGGTCCAGAAGCTCTAAAGGAGGATTATCTAAGACCATGAGTCTTTAAGAGAGTACTATCCCATTCTCTTGTTCAGAGTTAGGTTCCAAGGAATGCTAGTTGATCTAAATAAGGCAGTTCTTCATGCAGACCCTTGTGTTCCTAATGTCGTCATTCTCCACAATGCCAGCTCCTCCCAGTACAGAGCTGCAGTTTTCCTTTTCCTCTGTGGGATCTGCACAGCACAAGTCCACCATTTTCTCTTCAATCCCAGAAAAAAAGTTTGTAATATACTTGTGTGACAATAGCGCTATGCATTCATGCTTCAATTGCTAGTTATGTCAACTATCTCCAAATGGCTGTGCATGATTTCATCTTTGGGGAGGGGACCAATTCCCAAGACACAGGCCCCTCTGGAGATGAAGGTGAAGTCTGGCATCTCTCCCGAAAGTAGGGAAAAAGTGAATGATGCTGAATTGGGCACATAGAAGACCTTTCATCAATATTTTTAAAATTATTACTTAAAAACATTAGATGTGAAGTCTGTATCAGGGTATCGGAATGGTATACCTTATATTAATTCAATGTATTTATAATTTTAAGTTGGTTTTTTTTTTTTGTCTCCTGTCTTTGGTTTTTCTCCAGTTAATCTCTAATTGTGTGGGAGACTTGCCAGTGAATTTGCAGTTTGATCCTTTGCTAAACTGAAATTCTCTGTGATCTATATTCTCAACATAATATGTATGCATGTTTATATACATGCATGTGTGTGTGTTCAGATTTTTTTTTCTAAAAATACACTTCAGATTTAGCAATGTTTTAGTGGATTTGAGTGCTTGTAATATTTTTATTTTGGCCACATTCATAAACATAAAAACATAAAATCCATGGATCTATCCAATACCCAGCTGCAGCTTTCAAATATGCTGTACTTGATAAACTTCCAGATTTGTTTTAATGGTAGAGTCATCCATATAGCCAATCTGGCTCATAAAGCAATTCCTGTTTGAAGTATTTGGCCCATAAAGGGAATACAGTGAATGGTTGTGGGTCACACTTAGTCACATCATTTCATTCTCTTGTCAGACAAGGTTGAGAATTGCCTGGAGGGACTGTTATAGTTTCCTTGGACCTGTGCTTCCTTAGAAAAGAATGTGGCTATTTGAGAGATTTATTCCAAGCAAAAGGCTACATAAATGGAGAAGTACTATTGTTATTACGATTATTTAGTTTGTGACTGGAGTTGGTCCTGGAGGTGAGATGCAGGTACTAATGTTCTCTTAAGAGATGGAGATCAGCCCTGAATATTTCCATAGATGTTTCTTGACCAGAGGTGTCCTGATAGAGTTTCTCAGGGTCAGTTTGAAGCTCAGAAACCTCACAAACAAATGGGGTTCTGTAAAATTTAGAAGCAAAGTTTCTGTGAAACCAGGCCAAAATTCCAAACTTGGAACATCAGCCTTTGGTGTGAGGGTTTGATCCAGACCTTTGGATTCTTTTTAGTTAACTTTTGAGAGTTCAGGACTGTTTCCTTATAAATCTATTCCATAATGTGTTTTCAAAATGTGTTTTTAACAATACCCTAGACGTTTCAGGAGTACCCTAATTTTGAAAAAAAAAATGTTAGTTGGGGGTAGAACAGAATAATGCTTTAGAGCATTATTCAGGATTCTACAAATGTAATTTTGAAGTATTAAAAAAAAAAAAGAAACACCAATTTCATCTTCCAAGATCTGGGCTGGGAAATTAAGTGAAGGCCCAATTGTAGCCCCAGCCATTTATCTCAATCTGGTTTCTTGTGGGCATGTCTTTATGTGCTGGTTCCAAGATTTACGATTGGGATGTGAGGGGAAAATGAGGAAGAGGAAGGAAGTTTCTCATGGGGTTTCAGTTCAGCACTTTATCAGAGTTCTGCATTGATTAATTGGGTACAACCATTACCTACGTGGTATTTTGGTTCTCATTCTGTTATAGTGTACATAATTCCTTTGGGAGCACTCTTCTGGGAAAGTTGTACTTTGACTCTAGGACAGGATTCGGGGATTTATGAGTCCTTAGACTTTCCTTTAATACTAAATCTCTTAATCATTGATATTAATTTATTTTCTGTTCACCCATTTGTATCATCTCCATATATGGCTCTCCCTGAGATCCCATTTCCCCCCCATATCTTTAATGTCTTCTTTCAAATTGGAATTTCTTCTGTCTTCAAACATTTGACAGCTTTCCTTCCTTGAAAAGTCAACAATAACCTAATTGCCTTCATTTAGCCTAGAGGTCTTTCCTCTCCACTCTTTTATCCTTTAGCCATACTTCTCAGACAGGGTTTTGATAATGATGACTCTTTCCTTACCATTGGCTTTATCCATATTAAGCCCTATGATCTGGTTATCACTCAATTGAATCCTAACAGACCGATTTGTGATTCAATTTGTCTGATGTAGTACAGGGAGAAGAGTATAAGCAGCAGAATTAGGAGATGTCCTATGAGGCGGCTCAAAGCTGAGCAGCTAACTGGAGAAACGGGAACCCTCTTGCACTGTTGGTGGGAATGCAAACTGGGGCAGCCACTCTGGAAAGCAGTGTGGAGGTTCCTCAGAAAATTAAAAATAGACCTACCCTATGACCCAGCAATAGCACTGCTAGGAATTTATCCAAGGGATACAGGAGTACTGATGCATAGGGGCACTTGTACCCCAGTGTTCATAGCAGCACTCTCAACAATAGCCAAATTATGGAAAGAGCCTAAATGTCCATCAACTGATGAATGGATAAAGAAATTGTGGTTTATTTACACAATGGAATACTACGTGGCAATGAGAAAAAATGAAATATGGCCTTTTGTAGCAACGTGGATGGAACTGGAGAGTGTGATGCTAAGTGAAATAAGCCATACAGAGAAAGACAGATACCATATGGTTTCACTCTTATGTGGATCCTGAGAAACTTAACAGGATCCCATGGGGGAGGGGAAGGAACAAAAAAAAAAGAGGTTAGAGTGGGAGAGAGCCAAAGCATAAGAGACTGTTAAAAACTGAGAACTGAGGGTTGATGGGGGGTGGGAGGGAGGGGAGGGTGGGTGATGGGTATTGAAGAGGGCACCTTTTTGGGATGAGCCCTGGGTGTTGTATGGAAACCAATTTGACAATAAATTTCATATATAAAATAAAAAAAAAATTAAAAAAAAATTCACAGCAAAAAAAAAAAAAAAAGCTGAGCAGCTAAAAATGAAGGCAGACTTTACATCCTCTGCAACTTTACTATTCAATATGGTGGCCACTAGCTTCGTGGGGCTCTCATATCTTATAAAAAGGCTAGCGTAACTGGGGAACTGAATTTTAAATTTTAATTTAAATTCAGTGTTAAAGAATGATATTTGTTTCCCAATAACTGAATTATGTTTGGGGAAAAACTTGGGTATGTCAATGTATTTTCTTAGCTGTACATTTTGGGAGATCTATATAGATCAAGTATTTCTGATCAATTTAGCAACCAAATTGGGATGTGCTGTAAGTGTAAGATACATGCCAGTTTTCAAAGACTTAATACTAAAAAGAAGAATATGAAGTATCTCATTAATATTTTCCAAAAATCTTAGATGTTGAACTAATAACATTTTATGATATGTTAAGTAAAATATATTATTAATTTAATTTTATCTCTTTTTACTCTTCGAATGCGGCTACTAGAAAATTTAAAATTACATGTATGACTAGCATTATATTTTTATTGGACATTATTGCCTTGGAAACATAGAAGGGACTGACTTCTAAGTTTACGTCTGGGCTGGAGTTGGAAAGCAGCTACTAGTGAGTTAGAGAATCAAGGGTCTGTCTCAGTGATAGGAAGTTTATTTAAAATGCCTGGCGGGGTAGGGATAAAACCAGAATTACCAGGTGAGGAAAAAAAAAAGCCCAGGACTATGCTTCAGGCCTGGGTCCCAATGAGGAGAAGAAGGGCCACAAATGGGGGCGTCCAACTCTGGACACGTGATGCAGTGTGGCTGTTGCAATGAGGGCATGCTTTGAGTTATGAAGAAAATGAGTTCTTTGGAAATTGGGAGTTTTGTGAACAAAGAAAAAAGTGAGCAGTTGTGACAAAGCATAGGGTATTCCCTCTTTGTCTCTTTTTCTCTCCCTTTAACCAACACAAAAACTTCAAGGGGCTGAGCCAGAAATAACTAGTATGAACTTAATCTGCCCTCTCACTGGTGGCCTAGGACAACACCTGTTATAACCCTAAATCAAAAATAATTTGAGGGGGATGTTCTAATGTTTTGGCATAGGAAACTCACTCTCCCTCAAGATAAGATACAATGTTTTTAGTTACTTTTTCCTTTATATAGTAAAACCTTGGTTTGTGAGCAGAAGTCATTTCAGAAACATGCTTGTAATCCAAAGCATTTGTATATCAAAGCGAATTTCAAGAACCATTGGCTCAGTTGTGATCATGAGACATTCACTGTCAAGTACTATTCGTGTTGCAAGACATTGCTCATTAATGAAGTTAAAATTTATTAGAAATGTTCATTTTGCAGACCACAGAACAACTTACTGTGGTCCAAGGTTTTACTCTGTATTTAGCTTTGACTTGACAATTTCATTAGGACTTTTCACATCTGCTTTACCTGCTATGAACATTCTGTTGTTAGATATGGAAAAGCCTAAAACAAATAGATGAGGTAAAACTCACCCAGAAGTGATACCTGTGAAACTCCAGGGGCCCTCCACATAATTACTTTCTCCTATAATAGGAATTATAAGTGTGGTTCTATGGAGCAAAACTGGGAAGTTCAAATTTCTTTCCTACTTTCTATTGTACTCCCAATAGCAATTCTAGGTCTAGAGGTGATGGTTACATGGCTAATCCCAAGATCAAGGGTTTTGCTGGAGAATCAGAAAGATTCCATCCTTTTCAAATATCCAGAATCTTCCTAGTTCTTTGCCAGCTACAGCCTTTTTCTTACAAGAAGGGCATACATTTTTAATAAGCACATCCTGGCCTCCAGAATCTGAGGCCTGGCTTTGTTCCTAACTAAATCTAGCATGATACATGTATTTTAAATTATTTTAGAAAGAGAAAGTGTGTGAGTTGGGGAGAGGGAGGGAGAAAGGAAGAGGGAGAGAGAATCTTACGCAGCCTCCACATTAAGCATGGATCCTGACATGTGGGGCTCAATCCCACAACCCTGGGATCATGATTTGACCCAAAATCAAGAGTGGGGTGCTCGACTGACTGACCCACCCAGATGCCCCAAGGCCTAGCATGATTTTAAGCACAGCCTGTAAGTATTGTGATCATCACTTTCTTCATGTGTAAAATATGGATAATACTATCTATGTCGTGACGCTTTCTTGGGATTAATGAGATTAAGTTGCAAACTTTTTATCACCGTGCTTGGTATATAGTAAGAGCTCATGAAATGTGAAAATTTTTGTGTTTTAAACATCCTTTTGGATAATTTGCATGTTATTTCTTTAGTCTCCATAACCATTTGGAGAGGAAAGGATTCTCATCTGTCTTTTGTGCCTGAGAAGACAGAGGTTCAGAGAGAGAAACTAATAGCCCGAGATTGCCACGTTTGAAGTCATAAGCAGCATAAGTGGTTAAGAGCACAGACTGAATTCTGGAGCGGTGTGATAGGAACAAATACAGGGCCCCTCCTCTGCCTCCATTTTTGCATCTGTAAAAAAAGAGAAGAACTGTAGCTGTCTCATAAGATTTTTAAGAACTTAAACTAACTTAACATTTCTGAACACTTGGAACAGTGCCTGGAACACACTAAATGCTAAAATGGTCTGTTACTAACATATTATTTTGTTTTTATCTCAGACTTGAAAATGAGTAAAATTGTCTAGGTTCTTGCTTTCATATTTCCTTCAGTTTTAGGTAAGAAATGTTAACTGCTTTGGAAACAAAGCATCCCTCTCTCATTCTGCGTTAGCTCAAACGTGGTTAAAGCCACTTGTATGCATTCTTTTATAATGATACAGGTGAACAATAGTAACTTTATTTTTTGGTCCTCAAGCAGAGACATCTTTTTGTAGACCATTGTAAAATTGGGATCGTGCCTGTTTCATATTTCTCTGCAAAATGCCAGGCTCCCCCGTGGCTGGAATTCTTACCCCATATGACTGACGTCTAACAAATGTTCTACTGCCAAATGCACTCTTTTCCTTTGGCTGGGCGTCTGGATTTGGCTCCAGTGTTCATTTCACTTGGGAGATGTGGTGTCAATCAAGACTGTATTGCTGGGTAAGATAAGTGGGCAGAGAACACATTTTAGAAGCCATTTCACAGAGCTTTGGGATTGTACCTGAGCTGGGAGATTTAGCAGAGAGATCTCAGGCTTTCGTTCGCTCTGTGCTATGCCTGTATGATGTGTTGTATAGGGTTTTTCTTTGCCTTTTAAATTATGACCTTTCTGAAGGCCAAAGCCTTTGTGTATATTCAGCTAGATCTGTCATAGAGAGGGCACCAAAATGATCAATACATATATATAAATTCTATACCGTACCTATTCTGAGAGCATTCCTTGTAGACTAAGATCATTCTAATACTGCATGCTAGTGTTTGCACAGTCTTTTAATAGAAGGCACTGGAAAAAGAACAGAATTTATGCTCAAATAATTAGAAGGAGATTGAACTTGAAACACCTGAATTTTTCAACCAATGATTTAAAAAAATGGTAAAACAAATGAACAGTTCTCACTGTCTGTATTTTTCAATACATTCCTTAATATCCATTGAGCCCATCGCCCCTCCCACAACCCTTCCAGTAACCCTCAGTTTTTTTCTCCATATTTAAGAGTCTCTTATGTTTTGTCCCCCTCCCTGTTCTTATATTATTTCTGCTTCCCTTCCCTTATGTCCATCTGTTTTGTCTCTTAAAGTCCTCATATGAGTGAAGTTGTCTTTCTGGGGCTAATTTTGCTTAGCCCAATACCCTCTAGTTCCATCCATGTAGTTGCAAATGGCAAGATTTCATTCTTTTTGATTGGCAAGTAATACTCCATTGTGTGTGTGTGTGTGTGTGTGTGTGTGTGTGTGTGTGTGTGTATGTGTGTGTGTGTATATATATATATATGTATATATATACACACACACACATACACACACATACATACCACATCTTTATCCATTCATCCATCGATGGACATTTAAGCCCTTTCCATACTTTGGCTATTGTTGATAGTGCTGCTGTAAAATTGGGGTGCATGTGCCCCTTTGAAACAGCATACGTATATCCCTTGGATAAATGCCTGGTAGTGCGATTGCTGGGTCATAGGGTAGTTCTATTTTTAATTTTTTGAGGAACCTCCATACTGTTTTCCAGAGTGGCTGCACCAGTTTGCATTCCCACCAGCAATGCAAAAGAGATCTTCTTTCTCCAAATCCTCACCAACGTCTGTTGTTGCCTGAGTTATTAATGTTAGCCATTCTGACAGGTGTGAGGTGGTATCTCATTGTGGTTTTGATTTGTATTTCCCTGATGATGAGTGATGTTGAGCATTTTTCATGTTTTGGTTGGCCATCTGGATGTCTTCTTTGGACATGCATGGACATGTCTTTTGCCCATCTCTTTACTGGATTATTTGTTTTTGGGGTATAAATAAGGTTTTGTGGGAGCACAGTGATTATTCATTTAGGAATTATCTATGGCTCTATCATATTACAGTGGTTGAGTTGCTTATGGCTTACGAAGACAAAAATACGTATGTGGACCTTGACATCTCAATTCTGTCCTTGATCACATGTAAACAAGTGAGCCTGTCAGTTTTCCAATAAAACTATCTACAAGCAGGCTAGATTTGGCCAATCCTTGGTAAATTGAGAAAAAGAAGGTACTTTAGAGTCAGATATACCAACTATGTGACCTGTGAAGCAACACTTCACCTTTGTGAACCTCAGTTTGCACAGCCTTAAGACAGGGATATTAATGCTTAGATCACATGATTGTTAAAAGGATAAAAGAGGAAAATGTATGATTAGGAAGTAGCACATATGAGATCCTCTCTAAATGTTTGTTGGCACCTTTTTATTTAACACCTCAGGCCTACAGACTATCAGGAATTTACAATGAAAATGTAGGAAAATATCACCTCCATCAAACACCATGGGAGGTGTTTGTCCCAGAAAATGGGGACAGAGAAAAGATTTAAATTAAAAAAAAACAAAAAACTTGGGGCACCTGGGTGGCTCAGTCAGTTAAGCCACTGACTTCAGCTCAGGTCATGATCTCGCCGTTCAGTTCATGAGTTTAAGCTCCTCATTGGGCTCTGTGCTGACAGCTCAGAGCCTGGAGCCTGCTTCAGATTCTGTGTCTCCCTCTCTGCTTCCCTGCTGATTGCGTGCACATGCTCTCTCTCATAAATAAATGTTAAAAAAAACCCCACAATTCTTTAATGTTTATTTTTGAGAGAGAGACAGAGACCGAGCACGAGTAGGGGAGGGGCAGAGAGAGAGGGAGACACAGAATCTGAAACAGGCTCCAGGCTCTGAGCTGTCAGTCCAGAGCCAAACACGGGGCTCGAATTAACGAACTGTGAGATCATGACCTGAGCCAAAGTTGGATACTTAACCCACTGAACCATCCAGGTGCCCCAAAAGATTTAAAATTATAAAAAACATGTTTAGTTTCATTTAAGAACTCTAGTTTGGCTTGTATGAATAGATATTAAAAAGGGGGAGAATAATATTTGCAAACCCATATCATTTTAACATCCCAGACTCCAATTTAACATCAAATTTTGAAAAACACACTGTTTTAGATACATTTCATACTCTTAAATACTGAAGAACCTAGTGTAGTCTTATAATGTTTGGAATGTTTCTCGATGTTCAGAAATATCTCTGCCACATCATTAAACCAACTATTCCTCACGATCGCTTTTAAAAAATGAAGCATCCAGGACTAAAAGCTAGAAAAGCATCTGTATGCATGTTTCAAACCAGTGAAAAATGAAAGTGTTAGAAGCAAACGATGCCCTTGGGCCGTTGCAGGAATGTTGATCCCGAACATCATCCATCACCAAATTTTGAAAGTGGGATTGTGGGATATTCTTGTTGTACCGGGCTTAAAAAAAAAAAAAAAGTCCCTTGCTTCTATTTATAACCTGTTTTCTCCTCTAAGTATAGTACAGTTTACTTCCTTTACCTCCGTGAAATCAAAAGCTTCTGGTATAAAAATAAAACCTACACTGGAGCATCCCAAGACAGATGGGGACTTGTGAGACTCGTGCCTCTGGGTTGGCTGAAATCCCCACTCAGTGGTGTAATCTTGCACAAGAAACCCAACTTCTCTGGTCTTTTGTTTCCTTCTGTTTGGTGGCAGTAAGATGCGCACTAATTATGTTACTGTAAATATTAATGGTATAATGAACGTAAGTGGCTACTTGGTGGTTCCTAGACCCTCTGTAAGCTTATTTCTTCCCCAGTGTTTATATTATTTTAGAGAAAAAGATACAGAGCTGTGAATCTCAAATTGGGATACAGGACAGCCAGAATGGCCACAGTGGCGTGTCAGGGGACAGTTGAAGCCTCAGGTCAGACAGTAGGTATCTTCTCAGTGTATCACTTTTACTCAACATTTTAATTAGAATTTGAAGGTAAGTTTGAGCCCCACTTCTGTCTTCTTCTTTTTTTTTTTTTTTTTTAGACACAATAAGTTGGTTCATCTCTGTGACTCTCAATTTCTGTACCTGGAAAAACAGGGATCATTTACATCTAATAGGTGGCTTGAGGATAAATAAGATTATGTGAAAATGTAACCACAGAGAATTTGTGACATTTTTGTGAACAGTGAAACGGTCTAAAGATGTAAGTTTTGATGCCATTAGCTGGTGAATCCTCCGTTTTACCAGTAAAATGGACTAAGAATCTGCACCCAAGGGAAGCTTTGAGGAGTCTCTCCTCTGCCTGAAGTCCTATGTTCTAGCCTTACTTGAAACACCTAGAGTGGTTTTTTGTCTTATTTTGTTTTTTCAGCTGAGTATGGATACAATTAAACCTCCCTTGATATCCCCATTTGTAAAATAGGAATTACCTCAATGATCGTTCTGAGAATTAAATGGACGTAATGTATATGAGATATCCTGCAAGGGGCTTAAAGACTGGACCCTGAAACCTCAATTCGTTCCCAGTCCTCCCCTCTTCTGTCCTTATTACTTACAAATTTCTTCCAACTTGAAGAAAAAATTTTGAAACCTGAATTCTGTTATCCATGGACGTTGGCTATAGCCCTTGTAACTTTTTTCTGAGTAACATGGCCTTAAAAAATCGTCTTGTTCAGAATTGGAGATTTGCCACTTACTTTGGAGAATTTTCTCTGATTAGCTCTTTCAAGAGGCTGCAAAATAATGGATTATAGGAAAATACTAAGCAATTCAATACAAACCCTTCATCGTGCAAAGAAATAATTTTCTCTGGTAAGCTTCCACTATGCCTGTTCTAAAGTCATTAGGGGTTTTTTTGTCTGTTTTTTTTTTTTTTTTTTTTTTTTTAGTTTTTTAACATGTCATAAATTTCTAGCAGTCCTTATATCCAGCATTTTCAAATTACCAATTAATAAAAATACCTTCACTTGTTCTTTAATTTGCATTATGTTATGGCTAAAGTTTAAATTTGCAAACAGCACCTGCTAACTAACTTTTGCAGGCCCAGCTGGATACGAAACTTTTCAGAGTTTGAGAAGATGATTGGAATAGCTTCCAGTACATATTCTTACAGGAAAGGACTCTTCTTTTCTCTTGAGACTAGAATGTGTTGAATACTAGGTAGATACTAGACACTAAGGACATTTCTTGTATTTTACTATAGGACTCCTCACAACAGTCACTGGACATACACAATTAGGTAATATTTTCTTTATAGATTGGTCAAAAGCAGAGCTTGAGGAACAATGTTAAGGAAATAAAACTTAAATAAGGTCACTCAGTAAATGATGTCTCTCAGTTAAAGTGGGTAACTGTAATTTGGTCTATTCTCCAGCCCTTCGTTTGTTTAAATTCTCTAATAGTTTCTGTTATATTCTACCTCCCCTACTCCATAATTCTTAGAACTACAAATCGGGAAAGCCAGCCTGAGTTCCACCCACTTTCCAAAATAGCATGGCATCCCAAGATAAGACACTAGACCGAGTTTTAGGATTTTAGAGGAGAAATCATACCCCTTCAGTCTGTTACAATGAAAAGTGGGAGCTGGACCACCCATATCTCCTAGTATGTATGTTTAAACCTCATCAAAAATGTACTACTAGGTATTTATCCAAAGGATACAAAAATGCTGATTTGAAAAGGCACATGCACCCCAGTGTATAAGCAGCACTATCAACAATAGCCAAATTAAGGAAAGACCCCAAGTGTCCATTGACTGATGAATGGATAAAGATGTGGTATATATATATATATATATATATATATATATATATATATATACACACATATACATACACACACAGTGGAATATTACTCAGCCATGAAGAAGAGTGAAATCTTGCCATTTGCAGTAACATGGATGGAGCTAGAGAGTATTATGCTAAGCTAAATAAATCAGAGAAAAACAACTACCATATGGTTTCATTCATGTGTGGAACTGAAGAAACAAAACAGATGAACATAGGGGGGAAGGGAAGGAAAAATAAAATAAAAACCGGGAGGCAAACCATTAAGAGACTCTTAAATACAGAAAACTGAGGGTTGCTGGAGGGGAGGTCAGTGGGGAGGATGGGCTAAATGGGTGATGGGCATTAAGGAGGGCACTTGTTGGGATGAGCACTGGGTGTTGTATCTAAGTGATGAATCACTAAATTCTACTCCTGAAACCAGTACTACACTACATGATAACTAACCTGGATTTAATTACATACATACATCCATAACTCAGTTTATTATACTCCAGGTACTAAGATCTGAAAAGAACTCTTTGCAGTGAGGCCCACTGCCTTCTATCTTAGTGTCTCCAACTCTGGCACCTTAAAGACACTAAAGCTTTCTGCTGTATACTCTGAATTACTACCAATTTTACCTTTCTCCTTTACACTCTCAATTACTATTTCCTATATTACACTAGGCTTAGTGATGCATATTAACAAAGAGTAAAAATCCATCTCTTTGGGTGTACAGATCAGTGAGTTTTAACAAACATGTACGAGTTACACAATTATGTAGTAACCACCACAATCAAGATTTAGAATATTCCCATTAGCACCCAAAGTTTCTTTTGTTCTTTCATAGTCAATCCCTGTCTGTATTCCTACCTCCTGGATACTATTGATCTGATTTCTGTCCAGAAATATTTGGTCTTTTGCAAAGTGTTAAATGCAATCGTACAGTATATGGTATTTTGTGCCTAGCTTCTCTCATTTAGGAAAACTTTCTTGAGATTTATGTAAGTTAAATATATCAGTAGTTCTCAGCTTTTTATTGCAGTTGTATTCCATTGTATAGATGTAACACCAATATCCTCTTATTATTTGAATGATTAGGTTATTAATTTATGATAGAGTATGTTTAACTCTATAAAAACGTTAAACAGTTTTCTAAAGCGATGGTAACTTTTTGCTTTACCACAAGCAATAATTGAAATCTCCAGTTGGTTCACCTTATCATCAGTACTAGATATTGCCAGTTTTTTGTTTTTGTCTTATGTTTTAGCCATTCTTATAAACATATAGTGGTAATTCATTGTGGTTTATGTTTGCATTCTTCTATCGGAACACCTTTTTCTTGTGGTTATTTGCTTCTTTGATAAAAAGTGTGTCCAATCGTTTGCTACTTTTTTATTGAGTTGTGAGAGTTCTTTACATATTCTGATACGTGTTATTTGTCAGAAACATCTCTTGAAAATATTTCCTTCCAGTTTTTAGATTGTTGTTTCTTTTCCTTAACAGTATCCTTGAAAAATCTCTTTATTTTGATGACATTCTCTATACTGGAATTGCACTGAATCTGTAGTTCAGTTGGGGGAATATTGATATCTTAACAATATCTGTTCAGATTCATAAAATTTGTGTATTTATTTATGTAGATTTTTCTTTGATTGTCCTTACAAATGCTTTGAAATTTTCAGTATATAAATGGTGTACGTATTTGTTTGACTTATCCTTAAACACTTTTTTTGATGGCATTATAAATTGTTCTGGGTTTTAAATTTCAATTTCTGATTATTCTTTGGCAGTATACAGATAATACATTAAATATTTATATATTGAACTTATATCCTGATACATTTCCTTATGGGTTTTAATTTTTCTTGTATATTCTTTGTGATTTTTCTACCTAAACAATTATGTTATCTGCAAATAAAGATAATTTAATTATTTTTCATCTAAATGCCTTGCCTTTTTCTTGCCTTATTACACTAGCTAGGGCCTCAGAAGTGAGATTGGACATCTTTGACTTACTCTGTTTAATCAGGAAATAATTCAATCTTTCATCATTGAATATAAAGTTAGCTGTAGATCTTATGTAACACCTTTTATCAGGAAGAGTAAGTTCCTTTCTGATCCTATCTTATTTAGAGTTTCTATCATGAATGGATGTTGAATTTTGTTGAATGATTATCTCCCATCTATTGAGATGGTCAAATGTTTTTTTAATATATGAATAGGGTGAATTACACTTACTAATTTTCTAATGTTAGGCCCTACTTGGTCATGATGTATTACACTTTTTATGTATTACAATACTTACTTTTCTAATCTTTTAAGGATTTTATGTGTCTTTGTATTTAAAGGACATTGGTTTGTAATTATCTTTGTGATGTCTTGGTTTATTTTTAGTAGTGGAGTAATGTTAGCCTTACATATTGAGTTAGGAGGTGTTTTATATCTAAAAAAAAAAAAAACTAGAAAAATGAAGACTTTTCCAGTGGCTTGAGCTTCCTTTCCTCATTTTGTTTGGTGATTATTTTTACTACCTTCTGTCATCTAAATTATAAACCAAAGGAGGAAATAGAAGATTAAAACAAGGTTTTTGCAAGATAATCCATAATTTGGCAAAATAAACATCTTCAAACTAATAATACAGTTCCAGAAGAAAATATTAGAAATATTGTGGTCTATATTAAAAAGTGAAGGGGTGCCTGGGTGGCTCAGTTGGTGAGCTTCCCACTTTTGGTTTCTGCTAAGGTCATAATCTCGAGGTTTCATGGCTTTGAGTTGCCCATCGGGCTCTGTACTGGCAGCACAAAGCCTGCTTGGGATTCTCTCTCTCTCCATCTCTCTGCCCGTCCTCCGCTTAAACTGTGTCTCTCTCAAAATAAATAAGCTTAAAAAAAAAAGTGAAGATGCACATACCCATTAGTGAATCTATATATTTTGCTTTAGCAATACACCTGTTGGAGGAGTTTGAAGCTTTTATCAAGACCCCGACAAAAAGTATTCACTGTAGTAAATGGGGGACTTATTTAAGGTATGGGGAATTGAGATAAAACGATGTCTCTTTTAATATGCTGGGTTTTCAGTTATAATTGTCACAGTTCAGGAAGGCTCACTCTTAGAAGTAGTTTGGGGGCTTGTGTGTGACCTAGTATCAGAAAATCCTTTGCAATATTATGACATTGTTGCTTTAAAATTTTAGGGAAAATTTAGTGTAGTCCTTTAGAAGTCTTTGAAAAAGAATTCATTTCTAAGTTAGTAGCATTTCATCTTCCCCAGGGGAGAAGGAAGAATTTGTGCAGTCCTAGGAGGAAGACTTGTCCCATCACCATGCCCATTCATATGTAAGGATAACTTGCAAATTGATGCCAGCTAATAAGTGGTATGAAAATAAATACAACAAGTTTAGTGGCTTCGAGTGTTGTACAGGGTGGTACTACGTATGCTAATGAGGTAATTGGGGAACACCTCTTTGACAAAGTGTTACTTGAGCAGAGACTTAAAAGTGGGCAGGAGCAAGCATCGGGCTATTTAGAGGAAGAGCGTTCCAGGCAGAGATGAGCAAGTGTGGAGACTATAAGGCAGTAGTAGCATGCTTTGTTTATTTGAGGAGCATAAAAGACAGCAGGGCTGGAGCTAAAGAGGTGAGGAGGAGGAGGTGGCCATACATACATTCAGAGAGAGACTCGGTCCAGATCACGTAAGGCCTTGTAAGCCGGAGTAAGGACTTGGGATTTTACTCTGAGATGAGAAGACCTTGAAGACCTTTAAGCAAATGAGTACAAGAAATGACTTGCATTTGTAAAGGGATCAATCTGTCTGCTGTGGAAAGGTAGATGAGCAGACAAAGGGGGAAACGGGGAGATAAATTAGCAGGCTGTTCCAGTAGTCCAGACGACGGATGATGGTGGGGTGGGTCCAGAAAGAGGTGATGAAAAATGGCCTCTGGGTTTATTTACAAAGTAGAGCCAGTACGATTCACAGGTAACTTGCCAGGGTTGAAAGAGGAGGAGGAGTCCAAGATGACTCTCAGGCTTTTGGACTGATGAACTAGAAAAGAATTACCTGTTGCTGAAAGGGGAATGACCGGGGTAGAAACAGGTTTTCTGGAGGGGGCATCGTGAGTTTGGCTTGGGGATATGTTAAGTTGGATGTGTTTATTAGATATGTAGGGCTCTTTGTGAGTATGGAAAGTGAGGGGTAAGTTGGATTGAATGTATGAATTTGGGACCCAATGTCATATAGAAAGAACAGAGGAGGGAGGGAAAAAATGAAGCATAAATCTTCGAGTCCAAATTGTTCTTCATTCATTCCTTGGGCCCTGAAATTCCAGTTGTGGCTGAAAATGCCTGGTGAACATGAATGAGGTGAGGCTGACATAACCCAGATGATAATTTTCGTTTCTCCTCCTTGAGTTTAGTTTCCTGTGTGGATTAGGAAAGTCACTTCATGACTTTGGGCTTCTTTTCAGCCCGCAATACGGACGCCTCTGGGAGTTGTTGTGAATCTTGGTTTATTAATATTTGCAAAAGTGCTTTCAGGTCCTTTGTCAAAAGGCATTATAGAGAAGCAGAGGGTTATTATTAAGGATGACATTTGCTCATTGTGATTAAAAATGACAAAATGAAATTTCAAGTGCAGAAGTCAACACTGCAATTTAATGTATAAAGGTGTCTTTGCACATCAACATGCAGCCAAATGAGGTCCATCTGTATTACAGAGATTTTTCTAGTTTGCTTTCAAATGAGGATTGGTTTTCAAGTGGGGAATTGAATGTAAGCAGACATCAGCAGAGGCCAAAAATATACCGTTTCAGCTAATTGCATCCGTTTGCACAATGGTTTTTTTTCCCCTTTAATTTATCACGGACTGCAAATGGAGCCCAGAGAACTGTGCATTGAGGCCACATCCACATGGTTTTATTTACCATTGCACACAGAATTTTATTGGGCTATAAAGTAAATGGATTTCAGCTGAAGCAATTAGAACAGTACCTTCTAAGGCCACCGTGCAAATTAGCACATACCCATGGGCTCTTCCTTAGAAGAAGCCTGCAATATGCAGAGAGGAAATGGGGTGGGAGCTTGAAGGGGATGGTGGGAAATTCTTACTCCTATTTGTAACTTTCTTAGAGCATGCTGTTTGTGACCCCCCAAGCTAAACCAGTTGTAGGCTGCATTGTAATCAAGGACAGGCTGATACAGTTGGATTGAAAAATCTATTTGGCTGACGGTGTTTGATGGAAAATTGAACTTGATTTTGGATGGAGATTGGGGAGAGAAGCAGAAGACTTTATAGAAAATTCATTTGCTGAATTTTGAGTCAGTGTCTCTCTCTCAACCAAGTAAGGCAAATGTTCCGGTGTGTTTTGGTCTACAGGTTTAGGCATAAGTGAAAGTCTGAAGTCTCCACTACCCCTTCGGGCATCACCATTTAATGCCCAGATAACCTTGAAAACTTTTCACCACTGTATTGCTCTTGGCTCAGTCCAGTAGTATAAACAGTGGCTTTAGAGTAAGACCTTCCTCTCTGAGTGTCAGTTGTGGCACCAATTCCATGTGTATTGAGAGCGTAGCATGAGTTAGAGACAGGAATCCACCCCTCTTCACCTCTACACACAGGCGAGAGGAAATGACTCTGAATTTGCTTAGCAACTTTTGAAATTCTCAGCCAGATCAAGGCTTATAGAACAAAGTTTTCAGAGATCTGAGAAGAGGAGGTTGGAAATGAGTTTTCTCTAAGATGCTGCTGAGTCTGTAACTCCCACTGTGCCTTGGGGACAGCATGGTCCTGTTAGCTTGAACTATCTGACTAGTGAAGGGGCCCTGAAGGATTCACTTAGCATGGACAGCTGCATATCCAGCAGTTGCTGGGTTTACATCCGACGAAAACAGCTTGTGAAATGGGATCTGACTGTATCCTGAATCTCTAACAAACATGTGGGCTTTGGTGGAGGATTGAAAAGAGTGTTTTGTAGTGTCTTGCCTTGCCACAGGATGTTGGGGCTAATGATGCTTATGTTTCTGAGGACCATGGGGACTGTGTGGGGGAACAAGAACTATGAAGAACCGTATTAAGTTCTATCCAATAGGGTAGCTTTGTAGGGCTAAGACGACTTCAGAGAGAGGGTGGAGATAGACCACTGTATGTCTAGTAAGGGAGGAAAAGAGAACTAAAGGGATTAAAAGGACCATACTTAGAAAATCTCTTCAGAGTTCCATTGTTGGGCACCTCTCCTCTATTTTCCTTACTCTAGGCAAAGGACTCTCAAAACAGTGATGCCTGGGTCATGTTCCTAATGGAGTTTTGCCATCTAGAGGCAAAGTAGATTACCCCTACTGAATTTTGTAGAAATGGTGAGAGGTAAGAGTAAAGTTGGTTTTGGCCACATTGCATTTGTCTCGCTTAGGTGACACCTGTATTTTCTGCATGAAATGGGGTTGAATTCAGTATAATTCTGTTGAATATTTATTGAGTGTCTTTCATGTACAAAATCCTGAGAGAGCAAGATGAGTAAGGTAACTTCATCAAAGATGTAACCTGCTTAAAGTATGGGAAGTTGCTGGGAGGTGAAGTGACCCATAGATGCTGTTTTTTTTTTTTTTTTCTTTTCTGTGGTCTTCATCTCCTCTGTGCTTTTACAGAACAGGTGATTTGAATGCTTACTACGTATTTCCCTTGTAAAGTTGTCTTTCTGCATAGATACTTTCTTTCTCATAGTCTTTATTGGGTTAGCTTTCTTCAGCTCTATGTGTGTCTTTTTCTTGTTTTTCTGTGTTCCAGGAGGCTGATTCCTACGAGTTGAATTCCCCAGCCTTCCCAGTTAGGTATGGCCAATGGCAAGGGCTCTTAAATGTTGTGGGAGATGGAGTGTTTGGGAGATAGAAACTGCTAGAGCTTTTTGTCTAAAACTTGCCTTCTCAATCAATGGAAGTTTATAAGCACTTGAAAATAAAGACTGGCTTATTCATGTATTGTGGGGTGGCACCATAATTTTGGGGACCCAATGAAAAATAAAAATGTGGAGGTTGTCATTCAAAAGGAGAAAAAACTTTTTCCTTTCCTCCACAATCTCAGTCTTGACCAGGCAAGGTGTTTTTAATTTGCTCTTTAATACTGTAGTCTGTCTGGTACAGGGATACTCAAGGAAGAAACATAGAATCTCACAGGCACCCATGGCCCCCACCAATGACATGGTATGCACAGATGGCCACATGTGGGACCAACAGGCTAGGTTCTCTTTCCTGCTAGTTGCTAGCCCAATGCCTCTAGAAATTGAGCCAACTATTTACCCTCCCCATGGGCTTGCTACTTCATCTTCCAGTGGACAGGTTCTCTACCCCCATTCCCAACCAGGAGCATTACAACAGTTACGCCAGGATGTACTAGGTGGACTCCACCAAGTTGTTCACCCAAAGCATTGTGGGGTTGACATCTTGTGGGGCTGCTGACATGCCGTACCCTGAGATGCTTAGGTGGCATGTGTCCAACACTGACTCTTTCCATGCTTATGCCCAGGCCATCATCAGGGGTGGAGAGTGGCAGTGGAATGAGAAGAAGGGCACCCAGGATACTGGAGGACAGACAGTAGGTGGTTGAGATCCCACTGCGGAAAGGTAGCTAGCGGTTGGACCACACATGAGCTAAATCTGAGTTCCTAGTGATGGTACATTGTCCTGAAACACAAGTTTAAATATTATTAACAATTTTAAGACAATTGCTGCAGAGCATTAAATCCCAGCTGCAGAGCATTGTGACCGCATCTGGTCACATGCCTGTAATTGAGGCTATGCATGTATATATTCTCCAGTGTGCCTCACCCATTAGTTTACAAATACTAAATTATCAATCATTGACTGTTGGGCAAATAATCCAATAAGTGACTGTAAGAATGAATGAAATAATTGAATAAATGAATGAGGTAGCCAACATTTAATCAGGCTTACCTAATAATCTGCTTCACTTGAACACCAGAAATAATGTACTAGCAATTAGCCAGCATTTACTTCGATCTTCCATGTTTAATATACTTTTTAATGGCCAATGGAAGATATAGTCAGGTGAAGGTGAAAGTAATGTAGAATGTTTCTCCAGGATTTACCCCAGTGTTCCATAGCGCAGGTGAAGCGGAGAGAGGAAATAGGTGGATAGCATGAGTTCTTTTTGGTTTAGGATGCAGAAGCCATAACATGATCAGCTCAACCATAGTCCTGAGAGTTGTGTCCTGCCATTATATTTCAGCTTCAGAAAAAAAGGGGGACCCGTAGGGGAGGCAGAAGGAACTAACACCTATTGCTATCTTTCTATATGCCAAATACTATTTGGGTAATATATCCATAAAACCAATATTTGGGTAATATATCCATAAAACCAATGAAGAAATGGAGCCTTAGAGAAGTCAAGTAAATTGATTAAAATGTCCTGTAAATGGAATACCAGAGATTCTAAGCCTGTTCTACATTATTCCAAAGTTTGAGAGTCTAGGCTCTTTTTACAAATAATGAGTGAGTAAATAAACGCCTTAAAAATTGTTCACGAGGTTGTATTTGTTTTGTTTCTCTTCTGACACAGGAACACACAAAGTCTTTGAGGTTTTGGGTAGCTCCTTTTTTTAAAAACAAAATTAGGTTGCAGAAAAAATCAGTGATGCAGTAATTAAAATAGCAAAAATCTAAAAGGGTTTGTGCAAACCATCATTAGTAACACTTTTTAACATGAACTGAACACTGAACTCATTTAAACAAAGAATTTGAAAGAATCCGTAACCTCAATTTCCTATTGCAACAAAATTCAAATTTCTTCCTTTACTAATTATTTTCTGTCTTTTATCTTGTGAGATATGGGTGATTGGCACCTCCAGGGTGTTATAAACAAATTAGATGTACAAATAGTAATGAATGATTATCCTTGTCATGTTTTCTGGGCTGTAAATTATGCCCGAGATTTTACTGGGTAGATTAATTTCACCAAAATATAATTCCATTTGCTTTTATAAAAGGACAATTGTTGCTTGCTATCAGTCCTGATCCCAGTTTTGGATTAGATGTTATGAACGGTTAAATGTCGCCACATTTGGCCTTTGATGGAAAAATGATACGATAACTGTATTGTTTCCTAAACAGTCCGTGGCATTTATCAAGCCCTAGAGCTATTAGAATAAAACTATTAGAAAAATGTCAATCACAGCATCATTTCCTTATTCGCCAGAGTAATGATTTGGAAGCATGTCTGCATTGGGCTTTCTGATGGGTACAGAAGATGGACTGTGGGAGTTTCAATTCCATTGTGAACCTTCCAATTACAATGTGAATCATCTCCACAGATTCTATGGATTTGTACACAGGAGAAGCAGCTATGAAGAGAGGGGTCACGTGATAATACTGTCTTGGTTCATTGGGGCTGTTGTAGCAAGATACCATAAACTGTGACTTCGCAATAATAGAAGTTTATTTCTCACATTTCTGGAGGCTAGAAATCCAAGATCAGAGTGCCTGTGTGGTCAGGTGCTGTTGAGGCTCCTCCTCCTGGTTGCAGACTGCTGACTTTTTGCTGTGTCCTCTATGGGGTAAGGGATGAGATGATGTCTGGGTCTCTTTTATAAAAGCACAATCTCATTCGTGAGGGTTCCATCTTTATGACCTAATCACCTCCCAGAGGCCCCATCCTTTAATACCATCTTATTGGGGGTAAGGATTTCAACATCTGAATTTTGGCGGGAGGGACACATTCAGTCTGTAGCAAAATACTTTTCCAAGGACAGATACAGAAAGAGCCCCAGGATAATTTAGCGGCAAGAAAGATTGTTACCAGCTGGGAGATTGTGAGAGACTTACGAGGTTATGAAAAGGAGACAAAGTAAAGATGCTAGGATTCAGTCATTTTGTTGAGGCAAGGAAAAACCCTTAACGATTCTAAAGTTCTTTGTTGGGAGGAGAATGTTACTTTGTTTGTTTTGGTCATTGAATTTACGGAAGCACTGTAGATTGAATAAAGGGTCTGTGCATTCCAAAGTATATATTTCCAATGTTTATTTGCTGACTCATGAGGTATTGGGAAATTGCTTTAATTGTAGGCTAGCAGGGCCTATAGGACTATAGGGGGATAATTTAACTGTTTATTCACTTATTAATTCTTTCACTCATATAGTCCCTAGAATATATTAACTGAGCATCTGTTAAGTAAAAGGCACTGAGCCAGGTACTGGGGATAGTGTGGGCAATGTGACTGCTGTTCTCATAATATTAATCTAGATCTTTGCTACTCTAAGTGTGCCTAGTGGACCAGAAAAATCAGCATCACTCGAGTGTTGTTGAGAAGTGCAAAATCTTTGCCCTAGCTCTGTGAAATCACAGTTTTCATTTTAACTAGATCCCCAGTTGATTTGTACACATATTAAAAACTGAGAAGTTGGATTTGTAACCCTAAATAGAGTCAAGCAAATAGTCTGCAAGCTGGGGTATCTTGGTCAAATCCTCAAGAGAACAAAAAAGCAACTACGTGCAAGGCTTTTCTTTATTGAGAAGGAGCTGAGGGTTTCAAAAGAAACTTCACATAAAATGACTAACTGGAGGGAGAAGCTAAATCCCAAATGTAGAAAATTTGAAGAATACAGAGACTGGCAAACTGATAAGCTCAGATTTCTTACCCTAAATGAGACTAGAGAGAAATCTGAGTGCCTACGGGCAGCATAATACCTTGGGTCCCTTTAACCAAATATGATCGGCCTTTCTCTTTTCTTGCCTAGAATCTGTCCTTTGTCAATCTCAGTTTGTGCAAATATTATGTAACCCTTAGTAACCAGCCTACATGAGTTCTCAGAGTCTTCAATACCTCAGCTAGAACCAATCTCATTGTCCTTGGAGGGTCCCCATTTGGTATCTCTAAGATACCCATACCTATCTATGACACCTGTATATTTTTGTTTTGGTACACACATGCACAAGTCTGTGATGTATTTGTTTCCCAATAATGTCTGTGAGGAAAACAGGCCCACGGCCTATCTCTGAAATATACACTTGGCATATTATCACACACACAGCAGGTCCTCAATTGTGCTTGTTGGATGAACTGAGACATGTAAATCACCACTGCATTTTCATGTATGTTAAAATAGACATTCAGATACATCAACTATGTTTAGTCAGATGCCTTGAAAACTACCATATAGCATCATTCAATCCAAAGTGTCTTTATTATGGTTAAGATTTATATGCAAAGCTGTGCCATGTGCAGTGAAATTAAAATGAGGTCTATAAGGGGTTCTGAATTTTAGTTAGGGAAGTGAGACACTAAAAGAACAGTTGATAGCAATGGAACGAAGAATGTAATAACAAATTACTAATTTAGCATATTTAAATGCTAAAATGCTAAATAAAGACCATGAGGATTCTAAGGTGAATGGGGGTAAATCAGCGTTGGTGAGAGTTTCTTAAGAATTGGGTAGAATGGGTGAAAGTTGGATTGGGCTTTTAAGGATTTAGTATAGAGCTGAGGAAGAAAAGTACATAAAATGTTTATACACAGAGACTTGAAGTGTTTGAGAAGTAGGAGAAGCAAGTATTTGAAGATTCAATGTTGGTTTTGAAAGAAACAGTCTTGTGTCGGGTTGAATGTCCCAAAGGTGGCCACAGTAATACTTGTTATTTCCCATGCTTTTCTGTAATGTGATCCAGACTCCTTCTGGAAAGGATGGTCTATGTCTCCTCCCCTTGGGTCTGGACGGGCTTATGGTTGCTTTGGCCAGTGGAGTAGGGTGGAAGTGATACTGTGTGACTTCTAAGGCTGGGTCTTCAAGGGCCAGGTAGTTTCTGCATCTCGTGGAATGCTCACTCTCTGATACTCTGGTGTGGGATGTTATTCTTGGAACCTCACTGTCATGCTGCACAGAGAAGTCTTGTGTAGGTGATCCAGTCAACAGCCCAGCTGAGCCCAATCTTCCAAGTCCTTCCAGTCCAGGTATGAGGCATTTGAGTAAGCAAACTCAAGATGATTCCAACCCCCAGCCATACTGAGTCATTTATACCCCTTACAGTCTCCCTAGTTAGAGCCTCAGACATTGTAGAATAGAGGTAAGCCATCCCGGCTGAGTCCTGTCCAAATTCCTGATCCATAGAAGATGTAAGCATAATATGGTGGTTTTAGGGATGCCTATTTGATGTGAGGCAGCATTAAATAACTGAAACAACCCTGGTTGCCCATCATCCCTGATGTGATGACAGGGCACATATTTTAGAGTTAGACAACCCTCAGTTTGATTCTCAGCTTCACTTCCTTAGCTGTGGATGCTTACACAAATTAAACAGTTGCAGGGCCTATTTCCTCATCTCTAAAACGGAGATGATCATACCAATATTACAGAGACACTGGCAGAATTGAGTTGAAATATGTAGGAGGCCAGCTACAATAGTCACCCAATATGTTACAGGTGTCATTACTGGTATTTAAAATCAAAAGTGGTCCTGCCATAGAGATCAGCACCATTAACTGGAGCCTGGCAGTGAGAAGGCTACTGGAGGAGAATGTAGGGAGATGGCAGTTGGGGGGGGGCGGGTATGAGGGCCCTTTTCTTTGTAGGATTTTGCTCAGGAACCCTTAATTTATGCAAATAATGTTACAGTAACTAAAATCGTGCTTTAAAGTGTATGCAGTGCTTTTGTAAATGTGACTGTATTTGAGTCTGGGGTAGCCTCGTGAGGAAGGTGATCAGATTTATACCATTTTGTAGATTTTTATAAGCAGCGGCTAGAAGTTAAGTAGTTCAGGACTTGGCTCATGATGCCACATTACCTGATTTCAAACTGACCAGTTACGTGGCCAACATTAAACTCTCCTGGGCTTCAGTGGTATCATCTCTAAAATGACAATACTATACCTATTATTTTTATTTTTGGAGATCGTTTGGAGAGTTAAATGAGATGCACACAGAGCACTTAAACCAGTGCCTTGCATAAGAATAGTGTGTTTAGTGAAGTGCTATCTACATTGATTTGATTCAGGCAATTAGATTTTTTAGGGTTGCACAGGTGTAAGTCTCATCAAACCCAGGCCTTTTGCTCTAGGTCTTATACCGAAGTTATTACATATGTTCCTTTTAATTTTTGTTGAGGTGAGGGATAACTGCTGTGCCTTTTGGGGTTTGGCCACTGTTTAAACACATCCTTGTTTTCACACTCTAGCAGTTCTCAGGAAAATCACTTGTGCAAAATTGGACTCTATACCAACTCTACATTTTGCCCAAGGATGATACTGGTAGATAGCTCTCATAGTTTATGTGTCACTGGCAGGAATGTTTTTCTAGAAAAAGTCTCGAACACAAACGCATGGCGTGTGACTTTATGACTCCTCATAAAAATCCCTTTATGGCTGCCTCATCTTGATAAAAAGCCAAAAGACCTTGTTTCTTTTTTGGTATTGGGACCATCCTACCTACTCCTGTTACAGTCAGGATGCTTTTTAGGTCATCTGAGGGCAAAAGTTATGCCCTGAAGCAAGCTTTTTGTCAACTCTGATGGCTCTTTGTCTGGATTCCCTCCATGTCTGAAGCCTTTCCAATCACTGGTTTGTCTATTGACAGGCACCCTAATGCATGGAACATACTAGAAAAATTTCATTGGACCGCATCGCCATCACAATCTTCTGTATAAGCATCTTCTCTCAAGCAAGTGTCTTACCTCTTTTCTTCTTAAGCTTCCTTCATTTTCTTTTATTTCCTTTTGACCAACCGTTTAATCATCTCTCAAACTTAATAAACTCCAATTGGTGTGTCAATATCTTTTAATATTCCCTGTGTTGTAGTGTTTTCTAAAATACACATGCCTTTTTTATTCTTGTGCTTTGTTATTTGTGGGCTGCCATGCTGTCAGTGGAATGGTGTGTGAATACTTACCTGAAGGTGACTTATCTGAGGCCTTGCTTCTCCCATGGAGGTGTGTGTGTGGGGGGGGTGGGGCGCAGAAATCAGTCTTTAATGAACTCAGTGCTAAAGTAGATTAGCCGTTTTCTTCTGGTAAGATGGATGATGCTATCAACGTTATTAAGTCACTAGGTCTGAATTTCTCTCTGCAAATCCAATGTAATAAGTGCGTTTAAGACCCCTGTCAATCCATCTCACTGACATATTTTAGTGTTTCAGCCAAAAACTGCAATAATACCAGTTTTGATTAAACAGTTTACTTTGTTATCTATTCAGTTTTTTTCCTTCCAAGTGGTTGACCTTACTTACCATCATTTGGCAATGGCCTTTTCAGCTCAGTGAGTTCATCGAACTAGGTAACATACAATTTGTCCAATTAAAACAATTGAACATTTTCTTATATGACCTTATTAGGAGTATTGTTGACATTTTTGCTTTTATACATATACAAAGCATCCCTTTAGGATTTTGGTAGCCCTCACTATGGAGGGAACTGCTCAGCATAGACAAATTTTAAAGAATGTTGTTGGCTTTGATGGCAGGAAGAGAAGGAATGTTCATGACTCTCTGGAATAGGCGGGGAGAATATTTCTCACAACCATAGGACCTGTTACCGCAAATCTCCAGAGCAGAATGAATAATCCAGTAAATTTTATCTTTGCAAGATATGTGTGAAAGAAAAGAGAGTTAAGGTAGTTTTCAAGGAATGTAATAATACCTTCTACTGTAGGCTAATGTTTCCTTCACTCAAAACAGCATTTTCCTGCTAAGGACCCAAGCAATCCGTTTCATTCACCTTCTCAAATAACAACAAAAACAAAACAAGTGAAAATTCTGATGAAAAGGTTTTAGAGTTTTGCTGGAATTTGCAGTATATTTCATCTTTCTGCTCTCTATATTTTAGTAATAGTATAATGTTTCCCTTTTAATATTGTGCATACTCCTTAAGGTTAAATTTGTTCCTGGGTGGTTCTGTGCAATTCATGAGTAAATTTTGTCTTCAGATTTCTTTTTTTTTAGTTTGAATCCACTTTACTTGAATAATTGGTGAGAGCCACTTGTGCTGGTACTTACCCTAAAATTGGTAAATTGGGATGACCCTTGAGTAATTGAAATTGGAGTTTGCCTCTTCTGACTTGTAACAGGAGGTAGAAGCTGAATATTAGCAACATAATGTCATTTCATTCACTAAAGAAATGTGCTCATGTTAATATTATGTAGTGCAGAATTCTCTTGATATTATTAGAAATTGGCTGGGTGGAGAATTAAAAGCAAAAAAAAAGGGTAGAGAACTGTTCACTGACTCATTCCTAAATTTACTTGCAAGGAGAAAAAATTAATGGAAATCAGTATTCTTTTATTGTGCTTCCATTCCTCAAAGAAATGATGAGCTCTGCAAAGAAAGAAGAAAGTGCTCGCCTATATTTTATCTGTCATTTATATACAAATAGAATTCTGATTAAAATACATTTTGGTGGCTCTGACTGGGGAGAATTTATCTGTGAAGAAACGTGAAAAGGATAACATTTTATTGTTTGGTATTATCAATGCTACAACTCAAATTCTTTATAGAGTTCAGTCCCATACAGACTCTGTAGAATTGCTAATGCTTCCTTATGTGGCTCACATCTGTACAGGGAAGCTTAATCTGAAGTTCTGCACGCTCTTTTCATCTATTTGTGTGTGTGTGTGTGTGTTATAATTCCTTTTAACATTTTCTCTTTTCTTCCCCTAGCAAGGTTTCCTCTTTTCTACAGAATTTTAATCTCTTGAGGTCATAAAGCTTTTTGATGGCTGCTGCTGTGCTTTAGGTAAATTCAGGGTGCAGCTTTTCTCATGGGGGGGGTGGATAGTGGGAGAGCTGTTGCTTTCCAACTGTTAGAGAGTGGGGAACTTGAAGGACAACTAGAGGAGTACACACATGTCCATCTGGTGTGATGGCCACAGGATGCCAGAGATTCAAAGCAGTTACCCCCAGTGCCATACTCTTCGTGCATGTCTATATGGTGAAAGAGATGAGACATGTTAAGTACTTTTGCTGCAGAAGTTTTTAGGCTAAGTATGTAGGAATGGTAGGTATGTGTAATCTAGAGCTTTGTTTCTCAAAATGTGGAGCATGGACATCAGCCTCACCCGAGAGTATGTTAGAAATGCGGAATCCCTGGGGCTCCTGGGTGGATCAGTCTGTTAAGCATCTGACTTTGGCTCAGGTCAGGATCTCATGTTTCCTGGGTTTGAGCCCCATGTCGGACTCTGTGCTGACAGCTCGGGGCCTGGAGACTGCTTTGGAGTCTGTGGCTCCCTCTGTCTCTGTCGCTCCCCTGCTTGCTTGCACTCACTCGCTCTCTCCTTCTCTCTCTCTCTCTCTCTCTCAAAAATAAACATTAAAAGAAATGTAGAACCCCCAGTTCTACCCTAGAAATACTGAATCAGAATGTGCATTTCAACAAAATCCCAGGTAACTTGACATCCTCCCCCAGGTAATTTGTATATGCATTGTGCATTGATTTGACAAGTACTGGTGGAAAGGTATGTCTTTGTTCTCTCAACAAGTTCTCCAATCTTAATAGTTGTAAAACAGCACTAATGATAGCAGTCTCTAGTAGAATACAAGTTTGGCAGGATAAAATCTACCATTAAGCCATTCTAATAATGTCCTAATCAGGAATTGCATCCTGGGGCACCTGGCTGGCTCATTCAGGTAAGCATCCGGCTTCGGCTCAGGTCATGATCTTGTGGTTCCTGGGTTCAAGCCCCACATCAGGGTCTTGCTGTCAGTCTGTCAGTACAGAACCTGCTTCAGATCCTCTGTCCCCCTCTCTGCACCTCCTCTGCTTGTACTCTCCCAAAGATAAATAACTATTAAAAAAAAAATTCTTCCTATCTTCTGGGCACCTGGGTGGCTTAGTTGGTTAAGTGTCTGACTCTGGATTTTGACTCAGATCATGATCTCACGGTTTGTGAGATGAGTCCCGCATCTAGCTCTGCACTGAGACCGCAGAGCCTGCCTGGGATTCTGTCCTTCCCTCTCTCTGCCCCTCCCCCACTCAGGCTGGCTTGCACGCAGGTGTGCTCTCTCTCAAAATAAATAAACCTAAAAAAATTTCATCCTATCTTCAGAACTGTTTTAGTACTATAGTACGTTTTCTTTCATCAGGGAAACTATAATTTAAACAACTTTTGAACATTATATGAATAAGTACTTCAAGTTATGTTATTTTTTGCTTTGATCTGTATGTACTGCAAAACTTTATGGGTCTTACAGCAAATAGAATTTATTTTGCAAGAATACCTATCTTCCTTGATAAAGACAAGTGATTCCACTCAAATTACAATTGCTTAGGGACTAGATAGAGGTACATTAATGGAATCCCTAATATCTTAATAAAATTCAAATCTTTTAAAGTATTTATTTATTTGGCAAATAGATATATATACTATGTGCCTGGCTCTGTTTTAGCCACATGGGGTATTAGGTAAACAACACACATAAGAATCCCTGACCTCACAGAAACTATTTTCTTGCAAAAAGCTATAGAAAATTAAAAAAAAAAAAGAAACACAAGTAAGAATCTAATGGGTTAAAATCAATATGTAATATAGAAAAAATGAAAGGGATCAGGGAAATAAAAAGTGGGAATTCTGGCAGATGGAAGAGACAGGATCACGTAGGCTGGTTTGGGCAGTGTGTCAGAGAGGGCAGAGGACTTCTGCCTCTGGCTGTAAGGAAGAGAGTTGCAAAACACTCTTCCATCTTAACCAAAACAAACGAGATAAGCTACCAAAGTCCTGTATTTCTTAAAACCCACCAGAAAGTTTAGCATATAAACAAAAATTAATTCAATTTTAGAAAGCGATGGGCTCTTGATAGGAGGGAAGAGCCTAGAGTTGTCTTAAAACTGGGAGAGTAACGAGAAGAATATGCCATAGATTTGAGTGAGAACAAATGAGTTGAACTTTGAACAGACATCTCTTGGCCACGTGGCCTCTAAGACTAGAGTTCTCAAGACCCTCACCAGGAGCAGATGGACATATACTGGCCAGCAGTTTCCAATGGGCCTTTGTCGAGCATGCAGGGAGTATGTTGAAGGCTGGAGCTGTGGATGTGTAGCTGGGAGAGACCCCTGCTGACCACTCTCCCGAGTACAAAGTAGCCATGCCCTGAAGGCTGGGATCATGGTAACGTAGCAGAAATACATCTGAGACACTCCGGGCTTTCGTCCACCAAAGTGTGCGCCGAGAAAGAAGGTAGAGTGAAAGCGCACCAAAGTATCCTGAGATACCATAGAAGATAAACCACCCTCGGAAGTCTTGTTAAAAGGCAGGAAGGCTGAGAAAGATTTTCCGAGTTGCAGAAAAATGGGGACAGGAGTGGAAAGCAGGGAGAATTCATTGGGGCCCCAAAAGGTGGCAGCCTGACGATAAAGCAGAAGGAGATTTTCCATTGTTTGGAATTCTGTAAAGGAATAAGAGCTGTCTGGAATCTCACCAATGACTGGCTAAAAGCAAATATTCTGGGCTGACCACTAAAATATTAAAGTAAGCCTGCGCAAAAACCCAGGTCCAGCCTAATTGCAGTTAAGATGGACTAAGCCACCCACTCTAAGCTGTCAGAAGAAACTGTGTGCCACTTTCTGGAGCTGAGTATTACTCCCTTTAGTCTCTAGTGGTCTTTTACATCGCTTCTCGGCCTTTTGGCTAAGATCAAGTGTCTCGTGGTCTTTTACACAAAAAGCATAATAAAAACCATGAACATAAACAAATGTGGCCCATGGTCATGAGGGGAAACACTAAATAGAAGTAGATAAAGAGATAGTCCAGATGTTATCAGAAAGGAACTTGAACACAATTCTGATAAAAGTGCTTTAAGAATCTGGAGAAGATAGACTACATGCATAAAGGGATGGAGTATTTTTTCCAGAGATCTGAAAACTATACAAAAGTGTGATAAAAACGCTACAATTGAAAAAGCAATTCGTCAGATGAGCCTAATTCAAGGGAGACCAGGTCAGTGAACTTGAAAGGTCAATAGAATATATCCAAACAGAAACAAAAATGAAAAAAAGAGTGGGGGGAAAAAAAGAGAAAAGAACAGTTCTGTGAGACAATACAAAATAGCCTAACATGTAATTGAAGTCCCAGTAAAATGGAGACGAGAACGAGAAGAAAAATATATTTAAGGAAATAGTGGCCAAAATAGTCCAACAATGGTGAAGGATATTAACCCACATACCAAGAACTTCAACAAATCTGAAGCAGTCAAAAAGAAAAAAGACGCTTGTCCAGCATAGTTCAACTTAAGACAACCTAAAGGTATAATTTTTAATGGATTTTTTAAAAAAAAAGTCCCAGAAGAACTTTTGCAAGAATGTTCACAGCATCCTTAATCATAATAATTAAAGAGCAGAAACAATGGAAATACTTCAAAAGGAAAAGAATGAAAGAAAAATTACGGTGTAGAATGTCAAAAAAAACCCTAAAACTATGCTTAGTAAAAGAAACCACACATACACACACACGTTCATGTTGAATCATACCGTTTTTATGAAATGCAGCAAATAACCTGTGATAGCTGAAGTCAGAAAGTGGCTGCCTCTGAGTGATGCGGGGAATGACCAGAATGGGACACAAAGGAATCTTCTGGGTGATGGAAGTGTTGTGTGTTTTGTTTTGGGTTGTCTCTATGTGGTGCCTACAGCTGTCAAATTTTGCCCAGCTGTATTCATAAAAAAACGTATATTTGAGGATTGGTAAATGATACTTAAAAAAAAGTTATCCATGTACTAAGTTCTACTGATCTGTAGTTAGAAAAGGATTGAGAATTTACCTTTGAATGGAGCAACAGAAAGGTCTTGGTGATCTTGGGGAAACTGTTTCTGGTGTGGAATGTTAGGAGCAAAAGCCCAATCTCTTAGATGTTTTCCTTCACCTTCAGTGTGATTGACTAATGTGTTGAGAAAATGTGCTTCATGGAAAATCCTCAGCAGATGTAAGTGTTCTACTCCCTAAATATGATACTTTTGATACTGGTCGACATATTTAACCTTTTAATCCCTTCATGTATTCTCAGCCTACATTTAAGGGCCTATTCTTCAGATTCCTAAGAACTTTGTTCCAGTTCAGTTTTCAGGGTAAAAACAGAAACATGAAAATCAAACGACGTATATACCACTTTGATAAACTGGTATATATGGCTTCAGCGATAAAACTTTTGGTAATGAAGCCAAGTACATGAGGAGCATAATACGTGAGGATTTACCCGTCTTGATAAGTATTGCTTTTGTTTAGACAGATCTTTATTAACATACATATTTCTGTTTTAAGAGCACCCAGCTTAACGAAAATTGGGAGGATTATGATACAATCCAGTCAGGTGTCATAAACAAGAAAAGAAAATTAACAAAAGGAATCTTAAAGATAAGAAACCCCACATTTTAAAAGTAAAAGTTGTTTATTCTGGAGGGAAGAAAAAGGTGGACTGATGAGAATATTAATAACTTTGTGAAGCATTAAAAGATAATACTACAAACCTGGCCTAGTTTTGTAGCTGAAGAGAAAAAAAGATAATAGGTAGACTGTTAGATTTCAGTTGAGAAGGAGAGAGGGAAAGAGAAGTGTCTTTCCTAGATTATGTAACTTGAGTCACATTTGAAGACTAACAAATAGCCTACTTATATATCCAATGGGGGTCTCTTTAAGACTGTTTTTTTTTTCTTAGTTAAAATGCTAAATCATGACACATACTGGCTTCAAATTCAGTATCCATAAGGGTAAACCTTAATAGGAATATGTATGGTCTCCTTAAAGTCCCCAAATAGAACTGATGCTCCAAGTTTTGTCCTGTGATTAATGGACATACGAACAAAACTGCTACACCAGCAAGCTGGCTCTTTCGCAACTAAAATGTATCATGTCAGCTTTACTTTTATGTGGCTATTTTCTGCTTTGTCTTTCCTCAGAGATTTTGAAAAAAATCTGCCTGGTATCTGGTAGAGAGACAGTGTTACCAATTCCAAATTCATAGCAGTGGTAGTGTGTCCAAGGAGTTCCCCGAAACCGAGCCAGCCTCCAGAGTGTAGGAGAAGAGCTTATTTTCCTTCCATTTTCTGTATCTGATATCATCTTGGCCTTGAGAAACCTAGTGTCGGAGTTTTCACAGCTAATAAATTCCATGAATGAAGCACACTGGTGTTGTAGTTAGAAACGTTTGGAATATTGTGTTTGGACTATCCCATTAGTTCACCCTTCCCCCTGCAGGTTAATAAAAATGATTATGATGAAGGATAGGGCCATCTGGCGATTGCATCTCATAATAATGGGAAGGTTAATGTAGATCAAGAGAGCAGACTCATTTCTGACAAATGAAAAGAGAGAAAATACTATTTTTACTTATTGTTGGCATATACCTACAGAACAATATGTGAGATAGATAATCAACTCTTTGGTTGTGTTCTTAAAAATGGAACCCCTGATCTTTGAATGGCCATCATGCTTTAACGTCTACTTTAGCAGGAAAAGTTGCATGTGCACTTTTGCAAATTTCAGTGAATTTAAAACTACTTTCCATGAGGACTGTTTCTTAATGGACTCCCAATGTATGGTTACACAGTGTAATAAAACTATAGTAGACGTATTATTTGAACTCATTGATCTAATGAGTTTATCTAATTATCTAATTACCTAAATTCATTGATCAAGTGTTTAGTAATTCTGCATTTATGAGGCGTTTCATTGAAGCTGATGACATATTTCATCCTGTACTCCCTGAAGTTTTACTTTTATTTAGGGTTGAAATAAATTAGATAATACTGATCTTAGTTATTTTCTAATTTAGGTATCTCGTATTTTATACCCATTTTGGTGATAACCAAGGAATATACCATCAAAGAAAATAAGCATGCACTTAATGTAATGAAACAGCAGCCTTTGCCAAATATTAATTCCGGGCCAGAAATAGGCCAAATATTTGCAAACATGCAATTATTTAATCTCCGTAACAATCTTACAATATTCTAAATTTAACCCATGAAGAAACCGAGGCTTGCAGAATTGAAGCACCTTGTTAAGACATAACTCTAAAAAGCCAGAACAGACCCAGGGCTTGGTGTGTCTAATCCAAAAGACCACTTACCTGACCAGTAAATCATGGTGCCCAATGCCTTGGCAACAGCTGTGTCCGCCATACCAACATGGTCAGGGTTGTTAACCCTGTAGGGCATGAGTACTCATGTATTCTTGTTTTATTTGATGAGTTAGAATCCATTTTTATCATAGCTTTATTTGATATTCAGAAGATGATTTCAATGGGCAGAAAGTTTGAGAAATTCCATACTAAGTCAGTTACCCTCACTCGTCTGTTTTCTTTTTTCCAATGTTTGCCATCACCTCTAGTTGAACTACCATTTCCTCCCATTCTCTTTTACTAAAATCTTTGAGGAATTTCAGAAGATAGTGGTGGTAAATGTTGGGTTTAATGTGCTCTGGTTAACCAGAAGTTTGTAGTTATTTCAAAAGATAAAAATGTGACCATCTTGTCCAGTGAAATACACATGAGTTCACCAGTACTTTCATTATTTATGAGTAGGCTATATATGATATTTTGCATTATATATGCGCACATACACATACAAACATAGTTTCTGAAACTTTCAGACTCTGTCAGTTTGCATTAAGGCAGAGAATGCATTGCCTTGGTTTGAACTGTGTAAAGTGTGTTTAAGGGAGACTCACCTGGGCTTATCTTGCTAATGAAAAAATTAGTCCAAATTCCATTTGGGACTGTGGGGCTGGTTAGCAATTCAGATTGACTTTTCAGAAACTGGTCATGACTCTTTGATGTGTCTGAAATTGAACAAGCTCAGCTCCTGGATGATGTCACCTATGTGTTGCCACAGTTCAGTATCTGAATAATGCAGTGACAAAATTTCCCAAAATAGTCCTAAAGGCAAATAAACCAGCCAGAGAATTTCAAGCAAACATAATCACTCAGATTCCTTCTCTCCATACCTTTGTCTAATTCCATTTTTTAGCTTGAAATATTAGGAATCTAATCTGCATATTATCACTATCAAATTTATAAATAATTATAGAATATTTGGCATCTGTTCAAAAGTATAGCTGTGTATTTTGGAAGAGGATTCTAATGAGCTAGAGTGCAATACTGAGGGGTCAGCCTATGGTATTTTGGTGGTAATGTAGAATCTCTTAACTTGAAAGTTAATTGACAAAATGCTGAGCCATAGAAAAAATTCACATTGACTTTATGATGAATGGTTAAGTCTCCCAAAGGTTCAGTAAGCCAAGATATTCCCTACTGAGAACTTGTTCCGACATTCTTACGCAGGCAAAATTCTTCCTGAAAATCAATGCCCTTCACCAGTAGAAGCCAACTCTTTTTCCTGTCAAGTTATCACTGACAATGTTTCTTTGCTGTAACGTGTGGTTCAGATAGCTTTTTGAATACAGTGTCCTTGGGGTTGATGCTTTGAAAATCCTTTTTCTTTTTTCTATCTGCACACTTGAAAAATCCTATCTCTGCCTCCATTCCCCACTCCAGCCCCCTTCACTTTCTGATTCCAACCATTTGGGAAATCTCCCCAAGGTGTCTTAAACATCAACATTTTTGTTCATAGAGAAATCAAATCATGGATGCTTTGGTCTTAAATTCAAGTCTGTGTGCTATGAAAGAACAAGAACTAGAGTGAGTGTGAATTTAAAAAATGGAAAACAACACAGGTGATAATTATAGGCAGGGGGATATGTCTGTGAATGAAGGCTCCTAGTTTGATTCTCCCTGATTTCCCACAGTGTGAAAACAAAGTTGAATCAGATGATATCTGTAGGCAAACTTTTGGAAAGGGTGTATGAATGATTTAAAGGGATCCTCTGCTATTAAAAAAGCAACAAGCAACTCCATAGTTCTTAAGTAGCCAGGAAAGTTGCAAAGTAAGATCCATAGAGAAATGTGAGACAGTAAAGAGGGGAATTAGTATCTCCATATATGTGAGATCTTGTGTTGTGCTCTATACTTTAGAAGGCTAAAATTGAAGGCATTAAGCAGGAAGATCCAATACATTATAAAGTAATATTTGAAATCTGAAATGAAATTTCTGGCATCAAAAAAAAATTTTTAGGGTTTATTTTTGAGAGAGAGAGAGAACAGGGAATGGGGGAGAGGCAGAGAGAGGGAGTCAGAGAACTGGAAGCAGGCTCCAAGCTCAATGCTGTCAGCACAGAGCCTGACATGGGGCTCAAACTCAAACTGTGAGAATATGACCTGAGCTGAAGTTGTACACTTAACAGACTGAGCCACCCAGACACCCCCTGGCATGAAATAACTAAACAAATACTGCAAGGATGATTAAAGGGCTTTTCAAAAGTGACTTTGGCAATATACAGTTTTTACCTGTGATGCCAAGTTTAGAACCAAACATCTTCCTAAAATATAATTTGATAAAAGGGGTAAAATCATGAATTGTATACAGACATTAAAAGAAATATGTATTAAAGACTTTTAACTTATAAAGAGGGTAGCATGCACGTGTTATTGAAAGGGAATCCAAAGAATAGACCCATATATAAACCAGGATTATTGAAAAACATGAAAAAATGGAGGTAAAACTAGTTTCTCCATTGGGAGAAGGGAGACTGTGGGGAGTGGGTTATCCCTCCACCCACAGAACTCAGTCGCATATCTAAAGACAAGAATTATTTTGCATTACCATCAGTTATTTATAACTTAAGGAATCAAAATCCAGATAAAGGTGCTGTAACCAAAGCATAGATTTCTATGAAGCACAGATTTCCTCCAATGCTATAGTGTCAAAATACCTCAGGGTTTTATAGCTTTAAACACTGTTAAAATAAAAGTCCTGTTGCTAGGTAGATGGAATAACTAATTATGCACCCTTTATGTGCAGACTAGATTTCGTAAAACAAGAGTATCTGCACATACTGCAAATGTGGATAAGCGGAGATGTGCAATGACTGGGGAGAAGGCATAGGGTGGAAGCATAGCTATCGTGGGAACATTTTGCCTGTTGTACAACTGGTGCTCCAGAAAGGTCTTTTCTAATCCAAACATAGTTAGGGTTCCCCATGGTTCTCTTAGCATTCCTACTTTCCTAGCTCTTGTCATAGTTACAGTTGAGGTGTGTTTGTTTGTTTAAACATTTTTCTTCGGCATTTGATAGTTCCACCAGGAAAGGATCACATCTGTCTCCTTCACTGCTGCATCCCAGCACCTAGTATAATGCCTGCAACGTAGTAGGTTCTTTGTACGTATAAGTATTGTTGAATGAGTAAATTCTTGATGAGTATTTTCCGAATAAATGTTTCATTATCACTACTATTATGTTTTATCTTCAAGTTGATTTTTAGTCCTGGGCAAATTCATTGTGCCATGCATTGTGGGACTCTATAAAGTAAAAGATTAAACAGCTGTCATTAGATAGCCTTTTTTTTTAATCCAAAAGGAATTGGCATCTCTTTTCTATTGTTAAAAAGGGAAAAGTGGAAAGACATGTCTTTTGGGGAGAGCAGATAGTGGTCCCTGTATTAATACAAAATAGTATACTCTTAAAGGTAAAAAGTAAGAGTATAAGAGTATTAACCTGGAAGAGAGAGAGAGAAAAGAACCCCCCCCCCCCCCAAGGAATGACTGTCATTATGAACAATTGTTAAGACTCACATCTTAGAGGTTATTATTTTGGATCTGAACTGAAATACTCAGGTATACCATACAAATTTTAATCCCAAAACATGCTAACTTAGAAATGGGTGGCTAAGCTTCAAATTGTGCTATATGTAAGAAAAATGGGTGCGGAAGTGAAACTTGATAGCCCTCAAGTCTCTAGCAAAGTGCCAAAGCGGCAAAGTCTTACTACTGTTCAACAGGATTGGGGGGTTTATGGCCTTTTCACACTGCCATTTATGATTCTACAGAAAATGTGACAAGAAAGGCTCGACCTTAGTCCAAGGGCCTGAGGAGGTTGTCTAATGCCCAAACAGTAAATAGGTGTAGATTTTTTATTGTTTAATGTGGTCTTCTAAGATCTCAAAACGGATGAAGGAAATCTAGTTCTGATCGCTGACTTTTGTGCTAACTCCGCGAGATTGGGCAGTACACTCAAGTTTTCCTATCTGGTTTACCTCCAAACCATGGGTGATGGCGTTAATTGATGACTAAGGTCACTTCTGCCTAGAATAGCCATGGATTGTCAGCACATGCGCATCTAATAGGGGCAAGTGTTAGCACGGAGATTCCTAGGCCCTTGCACAGATCTTAAAGCAAGTCAAAAGTGTGGGAGGAGAGTGGGGTTGCAATTAGGTCATTTGTATTAAAAAAAAAAATTCAGGTGACTTAAAAGAACGTTTATGGCCAAGACCCACTTCTCATGTTATCAGGATTTTCAAATGTTAGATAGGACATTTAATTTTTACGTAGACTTGAGAAATATTATATAGAGGAAACATCAACACTTTTTAACTACCATGGGAAGAGACTTGACTCATTTGTTCTGATCTTTCTTTAGATACTGAACTTGAAATCATTAGAGGCAAAACCTTGCTCCCATAATTTTTATCAAGTTCAGATGTTAGAGCATTTAAGGCCTTGGAACCATTGAATCAACACCAAAACCTTCACAGTAAATTGCCAATTAATGTAAGTGCTCCAACATCCACGTTATTTTTTTCTGTTCGTCTAAGTTGTCCTAGGAGATCTTAGGAGAAGCAGAACAGTGACTGAGGCAGATAGTGTTTGTATGTGTACAAACACACACACACACACACACACACACCACACACACTGACAAGGAGCAAGCATTCCTCTCCCCTCAAAGATCCTTCTAGCTGGACTAAAAATCAAATTGACAGGAGACATTAATGGGAGAAAATCAACTTTAATAGGTTTACATGCAGGGAATCCACATTGAGACGGAAATTCCAAAAACAGGCAAAATGATGTATATATGTCATTCTGAACTAAGGGCAAGGGGTAAGGGTCTGGGATTTCAGAGGAATGGGAGACACTTCACAGGGTGATAAAAAGAGCAGATGTTTAGTAATTAGATGTTTGCCCTACTATATAGATGGGTCACTCAGATAAAATGTATTTCTGCTAATAACCCTTATTCTGGAAGACCCTCAATTTAGAATTTTTTGTGTAGCTAAGGGAGGGACAAAAGTTCAGCTCAAAATATTCCACATGCTACAGTGGCACATGCTGGGGAGGGGGCTGTCCTGTACCCCTTCAGCACACACACACACACACACACACACACACACACTTACCCACGTAATTATCACATAAAGATGCTTGGATATCCCTTCATATTTCCAGTCATATTCCTGGACTGCTTCTAGTGTTAGTTTTTATCTGACCTTCTGAACATAAATTATGTGCTAAGAAAGTTGATGAGACCCTGAATTGTGCTTCCCCAGGAGAAGTCCCTGAAAAATACTTTGAGATATAAAGTATTTTGAGTTGATGTGTTCTGAACATTTCTGTGAGGCGGGCAGCGCAGCCATTACCCTTCTCGTTTGATCGGTGAAGAATTTCAGTAACTATAATAGAGTTGTCCAGGAGCTAAACCAGGAATCATTTTAAAATTTTTGTTAATGTTTTATTTGTTTCTGAGAGAGACAGAGGAGAGGCAGAGCACAAGTGGAGGAGGGGCAGAGAGGGAAGAAGACAGAGAATCCAAAGCAGGCTCCAGGCTCTGAGCTGTCAGCACAGAGCCAGACGCCGGGCTCAAACCCACAAGCCATGAGATCATGACCTAAGCCGAAGTCAGATACTTAAATGACAGAGCCACCCAGCGCCCCGGGAATCATATTTTAAGTTTTGGCTTTGAACCTTATGCTCTTTGTTCCACAACCTACTCCTAGCACGAGAAGTGTGTCTGTATTTTTCTTGCTTAAGTCTCTTTGTAATCTAAAACGTCCGTGTACTTGGAGTGAGGGAAGCAGAGAGCCAGCAGGCTTGACCGATAAAAATTTATTCAAACCTTCCCATTATGATAGCTACTATATATGCTGACCTCCTGGTGTAAAATTACTAGTAGAAAATAGATGACAGCAGAAAGCACGCTGCAGCAGATCCAGTAGATCTCAGGAAGATGAGAATGAGCTAATGAGATCTGTATTTACTTAGGAAGATGTCAGTTCCCCTTGCAAAATAACAAATGGTTTTTGTGTCTGTCCTCTATTCTTGTCAATGCTTCAGTTCAGACTGCTCAGTTTTTATCTCACACATAGCGGGTACGAGAAAAGAAAAATATATCGAAAGGAGGCATGACTGAAGGCTAGCAAATATCTCTTAATTGGTTTTAGCTTTCTTTCTGAAAAACTCGGAAGTAGCAGCATCAGGATTGGAACCAGTTAGAAGAGCTCAGCCACCACACTGTGCTGTTCCCAGGTTATTAGCCACTTTTCTAGTCTACGCAAAGGACTTGAGGGACATGGCTTTACAGCACTAGCAAGGTGCTCTTTAACACTTGAGATTTATTGCTTGTAAAATGCAACTTTCTACCAGCTCTGCACTCCATTTGGCTGTCATACTGAAATTTCCTAGGCAAGAAAATTACCATATTTGATGAGGCTTTGAGTCACATCCTGATACTTCCTGAATGTTGAGCTGCTGCTTTGTTTAAATCATGAGTTCACAGAGAGGAATCTTCAAGAATCCAAGATTTAATTCTGTGAGGACTTGGGCACAGCCCTAGATATGGCATGACTTCCTAACCTGCTCTGTGCCTGGGGCACTTTCAAAGACTCTTCAATCACTCCTTTGGGGAAAAGAAGTCTGTTTAACATTCCTTTATAATCGGCAACCCTCTCTGCAGGAGAGCAACCCTATGGAGATCAGTAAAAAGCAGAGCGTGTCAAGCTCATTGTTACTTCCTTTATTCAGCTAAGTCACTTGCTAGCTGGGACTGGGAGATGGGTGCTTGTTATTGGAGCAGGTTCCTGTAAACCTCAGTATTAATATTGATTAAAGACACTAATATTCCACTGGAAACTTCGCTGGCCACCAGTTATCCCCTTGCCACAACTTTGGTTTCAAAAAGGGCTCAAAGTCATTTGGATCTGGGAAGCAACATTTTTAGTTATGTGAAAAACATACATGTAAATCACCGTAATAAGACGATGTTGTGTGAGAATTTCCAGATGAATCCACCTCAATCAGGAAAAGAGAGGGATGTCTGAAAGTACTTGGTCCCTTGTGTCCATTCACTTTTTTTTTTTAAGCAACACAGACTTGAATGCGCCTTAGCAATGCCCATAGTGACCCAGCTAGAGACCCTTTGTGGATTGTTGTGGTCATTCAGTTAAATTGTGGCCAGTGAATTTTTTTTAATATGAAATTTATTGTCAAATTGGTTTCCCTACAGCACCCAGTGCTCATCCCTAAAGGTGCCCTCCTCAATACCCATCACCCTCCCTCCCACCCCCATCAACCTTCAGTTTGTTCTCAGTGTGTGAATTTTGAATGTAATTCATTCAGCCTGCTCATCACTTCTCCAAAAAGGAAGCAGGTAGCCCTACATTCCTTTTTCCCAAATCCTGTGGAGTAGTATCTGTGGTGCAGATCAGCCACAGCTGTAACTGAGAGGAAGGGGGCACCCCAAATTGTACTGGTGATGGGAGGAACCTTGAGTGTGTGCACACCAGCCGTAGCGGAGCTGCTTGCCTTTGGCTTCCCCATCTGCTTCGGGACTATTACTTGGAAAGAGAATCAACTTCTACTTGGTTAGAGATTCTGCAGTTTTGGGCTGTTCCATATAGAAGCTTACTGTTTACCCAGAGTCTTTTTCTATAGCTCTAAATCTATACTACCTTTTATTGATCCAAGTGTGCCTTGGTCTGGTCACGTAAAAAAAAAAAAAAAAAAAGTCACAGTTAATCAGAAGCTGGTGTATCTTGGGAAAACCAAAAAATTTTTGAAAGACAGTGTGGTCAAGTGGCGAAGTGCATGGTAGTGGCATGAGATGGACATACTCCCTACATATGACCTTTTTTTTTTTTTTTTACATTTAGTGTTTATTCATATTTGAGAGAGAAAGGGAGCGTGAGCAGAGGAGGGGCAGAGACAGAGGGAGACACAGAATCCGAAACAGGCTCCAGGCTCTGAGCTGTCAGCACAGAACCAAACGTGGGGCTTGAACCGCAAACCATGAGATCATGACCTGAGCCAAAGTGGGAGGCTCAACCGACTGAGCCACCCAGGTACCCCTCAAGAGACCTTTTAATAGAAGTCCTTTCTAGAAGGCTCAAAAGCAAATGAAAAAGGACAACAGACTCCAGAGCTCTGTCCGTAGCACGATCTATTCCTTTCCCCTTTATTGACAAGGTCTTTTCTGTTTAAGGATTTGCTCTGTTGACAGGGGTAGTCAGTATTGATCAGAGCTAATCTGGGAGTCTAGTTGAGATCTCAACTGCCTGCACTTCATGTTTTATTTGAAGAAAGCCTTTCTAATCTAGTCACTTCCTGTTTTCTCTTTGATCCCAGAATCCCTGGAGGGAGACCTTGCATCAGTATGAGGGAAAGTATTTCATCTAAGATGGGTCAGTGTCTAGATTAGGAAGAGAAAATAGGCAAACTCTCTTGCATCCAAACAATTGTGGATGACACACTGCAGTATGGTTCTTGTGTGTGAGGAAGAGCTTGGAACGTAGCTGGATAAGTGCACTCTGGGATGAAGCCAAACTTAATTTAAATCTTGCCTCTCCTTTACTGAAACTAGGTTTAAAAAAAAAAACAAAACCTCTGAACCTCAGTTTCCTCACCGCTAAAATAGGTGGTAGTATTTACCTCCACGTTAGAGATAATACTGCTTATCTTGAGGGATTGTTGTAGCACCAAATAACTCAGTTAATGCGAAGCATGTAGAATATAGGAGGCACTCAAAGGGTACCTGTTATCCTTTCACGCCATTTGTAATGGAGGCACTTCTTTCTTTTATTAGAAATGTTCTGTAGAAAGCGAACCCTGTATTCATCCTATGCAAGTGATATTCATCCTATGCAAATAGAAAATTCAAGACACTTTCCAAAACCAAATGTAAATGGTGGGTTTGTCTTGCCTGTAATTTTGAAGTATCCATATTCTGCCTCTCTTCATTTATGTAAAAGTACGTACCTACCTTCTCTTCTAAGGCATTAAATCCTACTATGTTTAAAATTCCTTACTTGCTACTTCCACGTAATACATGGTGCTTTAAATTCTGGTTAACGGGGCACTTGTGTGGCTCATTCAGTTGGGCATCCAACTTAGGCTCAGGTCATGATGTCACAGTTTGTGTTTCGAGTCCCACGTTGGGCTCGGTGCTGACAGCTCAGAGCCGGGAACCTGCTTTGGAGTCTGTCTCTCTCTCTCTCTGCCCCTCCCCTGATCACTATCTGTCTCTCTCTCTCTCTCTCTCTCTCTCTCTCAAAAAAAAAAAAAAAAACTAAACTAAAAAGGAGAAACTTAGGGCATAAACTGTATGCTAACATAAACTGAGTGGCTAACGAGATACATATTTCCAATCCCTTTTCTCCTCCTTTGCTTACTGGAAGTTTAAACTGGGCAGACAGCCCCCCCTGAAGTTAAGGGTAATGTGCAACATAGTTCTGATGAATAATATGTCAGGGGAAATCTGCCCAAAGCATGTGGGGACTGCTTAGAAGTGGCGTAGCCGTCCTACAGCTCGACATGCTAAAAATAACAGCTAAAATAGAAGACCGGAGTCTTGATGTCACTGACAATCATCTGAATCAGTGCTTCTGCTGTCTATTCTAGTTTTTAGCAAATGTTTATTGGGCATTTACATGGTATAGACATCGTTTTAGATTTTAGAGATGTAGCAGTGAAAACAGAGGACATCCCTGTTCTCATGAGTCTTATTTTCTAGTGTGAGAAGAGACAGGAAACAAATTTGTGTGTGTGTGTGTGTGTGTAGTGTGTCAAAATGACACAAAATGTCAGGAGAAGAATAAAGCAGGGAAAAGAGAAGGTTAGGAGTGCTAGGGTGACTTGGATTCTGGACTTGATGTCACACGATATAAAGTAAGAGCGTGAAAATTAGCCCTGATGGTTGCAGGGCAGATAGTGTGGGTCCATATTGGGATGAGGAGTCCTGCTAGGATAAGCAGAATTTTAGGTACTCTCTTCTTAACTGATGATAGTGATGTAGAGGCAGGGGGCATCCGTGGTTTTGTTCAGAGCCATAAGCATGAAGAGCTAGTAGGCTTTCTTCTGACTCAAGACAACGCATGTTAGGAGAAAGTCACCAACTTTTGCTTACTGCTGTACTGCTTGCTGTTTAAGAAAAATAGGCTAGCGTTTGCTTAAGGCACCGCGCATTGGATACTCTGTTCCTGGCACTGAAAATGGTACTAATTGAAACACATAGCAGGAAAAGGGAGTGGACCGACATTTATGGAACACGTACCCTGCATCACACGCTAGGCTGTTGCATCAACATGTCACTGCTTGTGATTGTCACAGTAACCCTAAAGGGTAGATCGTTGAATTACCCTGTTAGAGCTGAGGAAGTGAAGGACTGGCTCCAGAGTTCTAGTAAGTAGTAGCCTGGATTTAACTCTACATATCGCTCTCTAAAAAGCATCCCTGCTCATCTTCTTATTTATTCATTATGCTAGGCACTTGAGTTAGGAATAAATAGTGTGATGAAGAAAACAGAGTCCTAGTTCTTAAGGAAATCTCTAAGTAGTGAGGAGGACAGGCATAAGCACAACTTAAAAAATTACGTGTAGTTGGTTTCATCATTTATGGAGTACCTGTTATGTGCCAGGACCAGTGCCAAGCACTGAACTGGTTCCTACCGTCTGATCACATCCCTATTTATGGCTGTTCTATCCACTGGTAGATGTAAGCCCTGAACAAGAGCTGCCAGTAAGGCTTACGGTATCTTTTATTTTGTTTTTTAGTTTTTTAAATGTTTGTTTAGTTTGAGAGAGAGCATGAGTGGTAAACGGACAGAGAGGACGGGAGAGAGAGAGAATCCTAAGCAGGTTCGGCACTGTCGGTGCACAGAGCTCCATGTGGGGCCTGATCTCACAAACCTGTGAGATCATGACCTGAGCTGAAATCAAGAGTCAGAAGCTTAACCAACTGAGTCACCCAGCTGCCCCAAGGCTTGAGGTATCTTTTTTTTTTTTTTTTAACATTTTATTTATTTTTGAGACAGGGAGAGACAGAGCATGAACAGGGGAGGGGCAGAGAGAGAAGGAGACACAGAATCTGAAACAGGCTCCAGGCTCTGAGCTGTCAGCACAGAGCCCGACGCGGGGCTCGAACTCACGGACCGAGAGATCATGACCTGAGCCGAAGTCGGCCGCTTAACCGACCGAGCCACCCAGGCGCCCCTTGAGGTATCTTTTAAAGAGGTAGGTGCAAAGCGTGAAAGGAACATAGAGAAGGGACCAAACAGTGGAGAATGAAGAAATAGAGAAGGTACTGGTATTCTGGGCAGAGAGAAGACTGAGTCGGTATTATAGAATCAAAGGACATAGAACCTTGTGGCTGGATGTTCCCAGGAAAAGATGAAGGCTGACGCTGGAAAGATAGCTGGGGCCCAATAGCAAAGGTCATATAAGTCCATTTAAATGGCTTGGGTTTTCTCCTGTAGGCAAAAGTTTTGAACCAGGTAGATGAAATAATCAGATCCTGGTTTTAGAAAGGTAGCTCTGGGAGATGCAAAACGGAGGCACACAGGACCGTGTTTACCCCTCTGTACCCTGAAACCCCTCCTTTTTACACAATTGAGGACACACTCTTCACATTGTCAGTTTTATTATACTCAAGAGACTGAAGTTTCTCCTTCCTGGGATGAAATGAATTTTGTCCTAATATTAAACATTGGTAAAATGGCATTATGCACTGAAATTTCAAACTTCTGTCACCTCTGAGACCATCTAATATGTTATTCCTTCTTGCTGGGGGAAAAAATGATTGTTGGTTGTCTTTAGATCAATGACGGGCCAATCAGAATGCTTAGAGTGAAAAAGACCCTCATTCATTCCTTGTGTACAAATGCTTCACGCTCTGTCTGAACCGCTTCCTGTATTATAGTCTACTTACTTTTCTCCCAAAAGTAAGTGTGTAACGAGTGTATGATGTGTTTGGCTGCTGTGATAAAATACAGTATGTTAGGAATATTATTGCCTTCTGGTATAAAAAAAACTACACTAAGAACAAGAGCAAACTCACACATTTGAAAATACCAAGGCTTCCGATGTCAAATTTATCCTCTCCAGGTAAATTTTCCCAAGCCCTGGTTCAGCTGAGATTTGCCACCATCCGTTATCTCCTTTTATGAGCATCACGATTGCTTTATTGTGGCAGCGCTTGGCAAAATACTCCTCTTTTACAAGTAATCTAGATCCGTCAAGCTGTCTAGTTCTACTACATCAGTCACTACTTTGTAGTTTATTTGGTGACAGTGGCTGCCAATAAAATAATGCTGTAAAATATTCCTGTGTGAGGAGGCTAATTCAGTGTAGGTTAATAAAGCCGCCGTGATTCATCTTGCCATGTAGCATGCTTTTTATGCTGAACCTTTTAGGTGGATGTGCAAATCACATTGAAGTTAGCTGGAATTTATGCTGTGTGTAGGGGTGTACCTAATTTATATATTTACTTTCTCTCAGACCTACATTTGAAATGAAGTATATAGGTTTCTTCCGGGGCTGATGGAGTATATCCAGGGGTGAATTCTGAACAGGCTCATGAACTCAAGCAATAAAATAAAGGCAAAGAGGCAAAAATGACAGCCCTGGGGCCTGCTTTATTATGCCTTCTCTCTGAATCTATGCAAAGCAGAAGTGGTTCCCAAACCCTTGTGGAGAGTGTTTAAGCAGGCTTTTTGAGAACCCTGGTCATGAGTATTTTAATGACCTCAGTTCAAGCCAAGAGCAATAAACATCTCAGAAAGAGGCTGTTAATTGAAAAGACCAGCGATTTCAGAGGGATTAATATTACTGTCAGACATGGCTTGCTTTCTCTCCCTTTTAATTTAGCCTTCTGTTTTAATTTACAAACAGCTATGCAGCCTGGAGATTTAGAAGGCAGGAGCAGGAGTGGTAAATAGAATACATCTGGGGCCGTGGACAAGCGCTGTAATGCCAAGGCAGAGACCCAGTCCCAGCCCTGTCATTATTTTCCTCATCTATAAACTGGGTATGTTATAGTGTCTTTTGGAATACCTTCTGTGTTACTATGAAGATGTTTAATCATAATGCCAGAGTGTTCTGTAAAGTACATAGGAAGTAAGAATAAAGTGAATAAATAGAAGTAGAAAAAATTTTAAAGATTTAGTTAATAGTGTATATTCAGTTTTACCAGCTTAAGGCATAAATGTTTGGATCCCTTGTTGTCTGTTGAAAAACTTGAGCTCCTACAGATTCTATAAACACATAATCCAATGCTTGAGACCTTCCTACCACAATCCTCAAATGTTGTATAAACACTAGTTGCCAGTCCAGCCTAATGAGGCAGATGCCAGGCCTAGAGAATTGGCATCTACTCCTTCTGGTGGCTGCTGCTGGTTGTGGCAACGTGGGGGCACTGTTGAAAATGCGTTTTGCACGGTGAATGGCCAGCACTGCAGTAATGCTTCATTTGCGCAGATCCTTGCGTAGCTACAAGTGGTGCCCATAATTGCGTTACAGATCTTTGAGCTGTGTACTCAGGCAAAGCCTCTGTTTGCATGGGCACCATGAAAAGGAGAACTCTGTCCCAATGGACTTGCATCTACAGCCTGCACACTGTTCCCAGGTCCACCGTGCTATCCCTGAGGCCAGAGCATCTCTTTAATGCCCACATCCCCTTGGGCTATGTGCGTTCCCTTCATGGCGAGGAACATGAACAAAAAAAAATCTGGATGGATTTATCATCCCTTCCTCCCCCCATGCCCCCGAAGGGTCCTCAGCCCTTAGGCAAATATGCCATCTACTCTACAGCAGGCTCTTTGGCACTCAGACAGATTGGAAGGATCAGTCTCTGCCAGGTGCAAGGGTCCCGTTCCCCTTTCCCCTTCCTCCTTACATTTGCCTAACCAGACACGGCTACTCAAGTGTTCTTGGATGAGTCAAAGATGATGCACACCAAGGTTTCTCTGTGAAAAAAAAAACAGTTTGAACTTATTTCAGTAGAAGAAAATGGGGGTTATGCTTTACAAAACCCTCAGCTATGCAAATAAAAATTCTTTGCTGATTTTGTTCTATTACTCTTTTCAAGTCCTTCCTGAGTGTTCCGTTTCTGCTTTAATATCTAGTTCCAAGTCACTTTTCTCTTAAAAAAAAATCTGAAAGATTTCTTTCTTACCATACAGTGCCGTTCCAGTGCTGAGGCTTGGTGTGTTGAGTGAAACAAGTTATGTATTAATGTACATAGATGGAGCTAAATCTAGTGTATTGGTTATATTCCCTGAGTGAGAGGTATACAGTGTATACAAGAGGGCTTCTTCATGTTTTAGTCTCCTTCCCCATCATGGGGTCGGATTCCAGCCTCTGCCACCTCCTGGCTATGTTGTCTTTGATGAAAATATTTAACTTAATAGACCTTATTTCTTTATCTATTTTTAATCATTGACAACTGGCCCTTTTTTTTGTTAATTCCAAACATTTCTTAAATCTTTAATTTCCATCTTTTGTTGTGAAACTGTGAAAATTCAACTGTATACCCTCTCTCTTGCCTAAATCGTTCCAATGATGTAAATGAACTAACTAGGTTTCGTCTGTTCAGTCTTGGCTCCTCTGAGTCCTTGTCCATACTGCAGTGAGTGGCTCCTGTAAAGTCCTCATCTCACTGTGTCATATTTCTCTTTTCAGTGAGTCCTCATCATCCTCAAAGCTGCGTTTCTTTTTTTTAATTTATGTTTATTTTGAGAGAGTGTGAGGAGGGGGAGACAGAGAGAGACAGACAGACAGACAGACAGACACTCCCAAGCAGGCTCCATGGTGTTAGCACAGAGCCGGATGTAGGGATCTATCTCACAAGACCCAAGTTCATGACCTGAGCTGATAACAAAAGTCGGTTGTTCTTAACTGAGCCACCCAGGTGCCCCAAGCCACATTTCTTCCATGGCTCACCCCACTTATCCCAGCCCTTTCTCCAACTTTGTACTTCTTAAAATTTTCCCTTGATAAAACTTGTCCCACATACTATATCACTTCTTGTCTCCATTTCTTCTCCCTAGAATTCTCCTTCTACTTTGCTTGATTAACTCATACTTCTTAAGACTCAACTCCACTGCCCCTTAATTCCCATAGTGTTGCCCTATTTTCTATCACTGCATGCCCTTATTATTGCATCAATGTCTATGTTTCTCTTGAGGCAGAGGATAAGTGATCTGAGGGTATAAATTTTCTTTCAGAATTTTCTCTTTAGGGGTTAGCACATAATAGAAGCTCAATAACTCAGTTGAGGGAATGAATCTGCAATGTGGAAGTAACAACGTCTACCTCAGAGGTTTATAGTGAAACTTAAATGAGGTAATTAGTGTATGTTGTAGTGACTGTATTAGCCATCATCACATAGCAGATATTTGGTACATATTTTTGAAGTTTAGTTATTTTCAGAGAGAGTGCAAGCACATGCTTGTGGGAGGGGCAGAGAGAGAGAGAGAGGTAGAGAAAGAGAACCCCAAGCAGATTCCACACTGTCAGCACAGAGTGGGGCTCGAACTCCAGAACAATGAGACCATGATCTGAGCCAAAATCAAGAGTTAGACGCTTAACCAACGGAGCCACCAGACACCCCTCAGTACATGTTTTATTTCCTTCCACTTACAATGAGCTGCCCAGGGCAGATTGCTTAAAGTTCATGAAGGAAGGTTTATAAGTAAAACCATGCTTACTCTCCATATTTCTTCTAAACGCTACTGGATATTGTGACTACTGGTCCTTAACATTACCTATTAAAAGATGTAAACAAACACTGTCCGTAATCACATTGCGGGATGGCTAACAGCAAAAGACAGTAAACCAACCCTAAATTGATGGCTGTATGACTTCATTTCTCTCTTGCAACTGATCTTACTGTCACTACATTCCACACAATAGTCTGTTCTGACATGGAAGGTAGATGACTTCTCAGGTCTGCTGTGTGGCTGTAAGAGTTATTCTCTGGAGCCCAAGTGAAGATGAGTCCAAATTAGCTTACACTAGCTAGTAGGGAAAGACTGGGAACTTGGGAAACCAGAAGCACTAGCTTACCTGAGTTATGGTCACAGTATTTCCCTCTCTTTCAGTTTTCCTTTTTTTCAAGAAGCAAAAATGAACGGTACCCTTCTGTGTCAGGGTGTGAACTCTACCATTTACTAATTGTGTGACTTTGGCAAGCCCTTTAACCTCCATGAGCTTTTGCTTCTCGCTTATATAAATGGCATAATTATGCTCATCTTATCTCCTCTACAGAGTTACTGTGAAAGTGTGTATATGGAAGCCCCCTTTAAAACCACAAAGCACAATGAACAGATGACAGGCTACTATTAAGTTTTTCCTTGAAAGAAAATTCCTTCCTCCCACAGTATTTCAAAGACTTGTAGAATATGGATTTAAGCCATGACTGTCATGAATTCTGCAAGCTAGCATATATAACGTAATAAATATAAACAATCACAAAAACTTTGTCTCACTAGGTAAATGTGGCCCCCCAAAAGTGTCTTTTGTGCAGCCAAATGTTGCCTTTTATCCAGATGTCTGAGCATTTTGTGAGCAGATTATGTATGAAACATACCAAAAATCGTTCCATCCCATCTCTCTAATACTGCCACCTTTCTGAAGAAACTGTTGTTTTAAACCCCAGGCTACTGTCAATCAGAAGAGCAAATAAAGAATATCGTTTCCTCGAAAATGATTGCAGAAAGCAGCTAGTAACCACTTAACACTAGAGCCAATTCTTGTAGCAACAATTATGTCCCAGGTGGCAGTAAGGCCTACAGAAGCATATGACTTAGCTTCCTGGAGAATTTTAGAGCACTTTGATTTCAGGATCTTAAGAAGATTGGGGACGGTGTGGGAACAATAGCCAAGAGGAGGGCCTGGAGACCAGCTAGGACCCATAGCAGCAAGAAGACTTCAGTGTACCTGGAGTTAGGAGCCACTGAGCCTAATGCCAATGTGTGCCGACGGTCACAGCTCTTAGTAGTGTCACAGTGGCACTGATCGTGCACGAATGATCAGAATTGAAAGCCCCCACATATCTCAGACTTATTTCTGAAATCCTTTCCATTTAGATTCTTTTCTGACTCTGTTGTTTCTTTAAGATAAAAGTACCCCCAAGGAAAAACTTTTTCTTTTCTCTCCATGAGGAAAGGTAAGAAGTGAGGGATGGGAAAAGGTAAATCTCTCTGATGGGGAAATGTCTGGACAATCACTTATCTTTCAAGTCCTTATATCTTGTGTCTGTAACATCTCCTCAGTCAAGCTACTTACCATTGGTCCCTGAGAAAGACCTGATTTAGAGCAGTTAACGTGGGTGTATGTCAGAGTCACCTGGAGGACTTGCTCAACTAGACGGCTGTGCTGGTTGTGCCCACCCTGAGAATTTTCTGATGGGGCCTCAAAATACGCATTTCAAATGAGTTCCCAGGTGATCCTGATGCTTCTGGTCGTGTTCCCACTCTTTGAGAACCACTGGTTTAGAGTCTCCTGGACAAACCACAGGCTTTTTCTTTGGAGGAAAGATCAGTATCAATATAAGTGATCTGACAGTGGCTTTTCTCGGTAATAATTTCAATTACATAGGAAGAACTTTGGAAGAGTGAACAGTAACCCTTTAGATCATTGGAGTCTGATTATAGAAAAATCTTATGAAAATGGGAAGCAATTGATGGGTTGTAGCAGCTTCAATTCATGCTTCAAGAGGCTGTTGGCTCTGTCCTTACCTATTTTTGTCTCAGCTGGAATGTTCTTGGTTGAAGACTTCCACCAAGGACTCCAGAGAGATTTTCAATCTTGAATTTGCTAATACTGAGACCATGTCATAATGGATTTTATTCTTTCCTCTGGGTTAAGCAGTGCAATTACAAAGCTTACTTGTAGGAAAAAGAGAAACACTCTGCTCCTGTGCCCTTTCTCATGATTCTAGACTTTGGGAAGTGGAAAGAAACTGAAAGATCAGTTAGGTCAAAGGGTTTCCAAAATTTTAAGAGAAAGCCCTTGTTAGATAACATCTTTCTCAAAACTTCAATATCAAAAACAGGTAAAATGTGTCTGCTTTGATAAAGCTCCTAGGTAGAACCCCAAATCATCTCAGACATGTTTCTAAACTCAGGATGCTAGACAGTTTCTGCAGTTTTCAGATGCAACACCTAATCCTCACAGTGACTAAGGACTTGCCTTTGTTTGAGAGACAGTGAGAAGCCTAGGGAGACTTTGAAGCCAAGATCAAGGGCTCTTTGAACAATGCCCAGGTATTAGATTAGACCTGGAGGTCAGCATCTCTCATAGTTACTTCCTAAGCAAGTGTAACATCATCTTCCCACAGAGGTGCCTAAAAAGGAAGCCAGACCCTAGGGGAAAATACAGAAACAAGGCCCAGCAAAGTCCAGTTGTCAGTGATCACAAGAATATTCTTTTAGTAGCAATACATATACGGACAATTCATTCCTACATAACTTGAAGCTATGAGCAGGTTTCTCTAAGTTTACAACTAGGGGAAAATATGAAAGCAAATAAACTGTTTAAGAAGCCAAGATCCAACTGTTAATGAGAAAAAAACTAAAACCTACCACCCAAAGTAAAATTTTTAAAAAATGGAGGGGAGTGAGTATTGTTGTCTTGGGTTGAAATTGAAAACACCGATGTTGTGACTTGGCTAAGAGTTTTGGTAAATCCATAAAAAATACCAATAAAGGGGAAAGAATTAGGCTTCACTCAGGACAAAACTTGGAAAATATTAGAAACAGTACATAAATGTTAACATAAACATGCATGCAGGGGAAGAAAAAAAAATACTTGCTGTATGTGTTAGAATGTCCAGGGTAGATCTGATTTACTCAGATCAGTGTTGCCACTAGAGATCCTTGGAACTCACCACCATGACTCCTGTTTACTAAATAAAGTGGGAAGTTGAGAGGTTACAAATACCACTATGAAAGTTTACCAAATCCTTGGGGGTTTGTTATATGGAGTCTGACTTTGAATACATGCCTACTGTTTGAAAGACATTAACCTATTTTCATGATGAGGGATTTTTCATGTTTGTTTTTATTAACACCATTGACTATTAGTTTAATAGTCTTTCCATTTATGATCTTCAAAAGACTGTGCCATCTTTATAAGTGACTTCTCTCTTAACCCATTCCAGATAACACTTCTTTAGCAGCTAGTCATTTTCTAACAGCTCTGGGAGATAGGGGTAATTTGAGAATGTCTCTTAACAGTGACTTCCTTTAAATGTGTTTTGCCAAAATCATCTTTTTTACTCTGCAGGAAAACTCCTAATCCCTATGTATTAAAAAGGCTTTGTGAGTGACTTTTCTATAAAACCATTTGTAGAGCAACTCATGCCTTTCCGCATTTGTACGTTTTGTATTGTTTACCTAGGACGTGCAGACCCTCATTGTTGGCTGGCAAAGCTCTGCCCAGCTTTCAAAGCTCAACTAAAATAGTGCCTTTTCTGTGAAGTTTCTGGGGAGTTGATGCCCACTTTCAGAGATGGCTCTACCTACACCTTAAATGAGCACCTAACCTGATGCTAGAATGCTAGTTACCTGAAAACTTGGAATTGGGGCATAATCTCTGTTGGGGTGCCACACTTAGAGATAGCATAGCATCAGGACAGTGATGGCCAGGCTTCCTCAAGTGCAAACATGTCGGAAAAAGTAACCAGTGGAGAAAGGGATGAATGAGGCCGAGATACAGAAGCAGAAGGCTTGAAACTGTGGGTGACAGGTGAGTGACCAAGAGAGAAGTTCCTTCTTCAGTTCTTGGTGACCTTTCAGAGCACAGTCCAATGCCTTTGGAATTGCCTCACTTTTGCTCTGGATTTCATAAAACGTGCTCCTATACATCCAATAAAATCTATTTTGTTTAAGCTACCATGAGTGATTTTTGGCAAGAAAACAATCTCTCATCACCTATTATCTTTACAACCTAGTAGAGGAGGTGATTTTACTGTCTTAAGAATCTGTGCTTTTTCTATTAACTATATTACACTATAATTATTTACTAGCTTTTCTCCCATTAATCTGTGGTACCCTAAAAAAAAGCAGAGACCACAACTCATTCTTAAATTGTCGGCATCTAACATAGTGCCTGACCTTTAGTAGATGTTCAATCGATATGTGTTGAATGAATGAATAAATGCACTATTCATTGTATAAAAAATATATTTTTGAGGAATAACAATAATAGGTCTATAATTAATCATCATAAATCTAGCGACTCAGATAAGTGGCAGAAAGCATTTGAAAGTGCTTGTTTTTCCTCTGCTCAATTTTCTTAAGTTTTGAACGCCTATATAGTTGCTCAGTGTAGTTCCTGTTGTCCCCTTTGTTGGTTTTATAGTTGCATGAATGAACCTTAGATGTTCCTGTTATCTCCTAAACTTCCTGACAACAAGCCATTTATCTGTGCAATTTGCTTCTATGAACCGTAATGCAGAAGTATTTATGGTAAGGAAACTGGAATAACAAAGGAGATGATAGATTAACAGGGAAGTCTTCTACTCCCTTTAAAAAAAATAGTTCATGAGAAGAGACTGGAAATGTTTCTAAAGGATGCAATATTTGTGTGATCTTTCCTCTCTTAGTTGGGTGTGGATTGGAACATTTCCTGAGTCTGTGGCAGTGGGCAGACTATAGCCTGATAAAAAATCTCTGGTTTCTCTTTTTTATTCTCTTCCCCACCCCCCCCTTTACTAATGATTATAAGACACATACAAAAAGTTGTACATACTGTAAATGTAGAGCAGACCATATTCTGTACAACCAGCATCCAAGAAGCCCTCCTCACATCCCCTTCTCGTCACTGCTACTCCATCCACAACGGTAATGATCATCCTTGCTCCTAACATCATAGCTTGCTTTGACTTTGGTGCCTGGCTTTTTTTGCTCAGTATTCTGAGGCTTGCCCATGGTTTTGTGCGATTGTGCTTATTGCTATATATTACTCCTTGTGTTAATACAGCATAATTCATTTATCCATTTGACTGTTGATGAACATCATGGAGCAATTATGAATAATACTGAGATGAACAATTTCACTACATATGTTTGATGCCCGATTTTCTTTACATTCATCTGAAACCTCTCAAAAGGCTGAAACACTTTGAGTCACTGTAATAACCACTGTAAAGAAGACTTGCTGTTGATAGTTTTCTAGAATCTTATGAGTGAGATTCATTGCATGAGGAAACCTTACATCTAGTATCTGTCTTCAGGGAAAAAAAAAATGTGCTGTGATCTCTGATTCTAATAGGCCACTGGAGGAATCTGCTACTTGAGTATCACCCTTACAGATGATGTACAAACTGATAAGAGACAAAGGAAGTGCTTCTTGAAAAGCCAAATTATCTGTGGTTGAAAAAGCAGACAGATTATGACAGTTTAGGAAGAATGGGGCTTTAGATAAAGGGATGATCTGTGGCTCTGTTCTTTTTGCTACACGAGATGAGCTTGAACTCTGCTTCCCTCCCTGTCATCATCTCTATCCAACTCCGGTACATGCATCAAGTGGGCTTCTCACAGAGCGAAGAGGAACTTTTTGGTGATATCACACTTTGCTTACCGTGAATCTCTTACTCAGCCCCCGTAACTGGGTAGGATAAAAACAAACAAAACACCTCTTGATGGAATTAGCTTATGGGGAGAGAGTGAATTTAAAAAACAAAAACAAAAAAAGAACATTTGAAGGTAGACTCCTCTGATATTATACAACATGAGGTATTATAGAAGGTGGTGATGGAGTTGAGTCCTACTAGAATCTTCTGGGCAACGTACTTAAGACGCAGAGTCTGGGCTCCATCCCAAGTGATGGGAGCTATGTCCTCAGAGTCCCTGTGTTTTTAAAACTGCCCCCTTTCTGACCCTGGGTTCCCTATGTCTTGAGTTTGGGACACAGTTTGGGCACATTGTCAAGTAAGATGCTCTAGGCAGGCGTCTATAATTATACTACCCAGTAGAAATAAATGTGAGCTACAGATGAGTGATATATTTAACTTTAAATTTTCTACTAGCTACATTATATAAAGTGAAACAACAAATACAAATAATTTTAATGTAATTTATATAACCCAATATATCCAAAATATTACCACTTTGTTCTATAATCAATATAAAATTACTAATGAGATAATTTACATTGTATTTCTGAGTGTTTGAAATACAAAGTATATTTTATATTTACAGAATAGCTCAATTCAGACTGGTTACATTTTAAGTGCTCAGTAGCCACATGTATCTAGAGGCTACCATATTGCACAGCATAGATGATCGAATAGAGGGAAAACCAACTGGACATGGTCTTACTTGGGCAAAACAAATCTTGAAGAACCAGATTATGGTTATTACTGCCTTGTAAAGGCCATCAGGAAGCAAGGGTTTTCATTGGCATTTATGGTGAAGAAATGTTCCTCTTGGAGCAAAAGCATTAATTCCAAGATCTGACAGAAGAAATGGGAGACATCAAAAGGCATTATCTGTCATCTTTGGAATTTAATGAAAACATTTACCCGTGCATTGTTTCTGGCAGGCTCTGTTAGAGATCTTAAAGTCAGGGAAGCTCTCCACCTCAAAAGACCAATGAGATGCATGGACTTTTAAATGCCCACCAACCAACACTGTTCATGAATGTGCTTCATAACCCCCATACCAGGTGCCTCGCGCCACAAAACCGACTCTAACATGAGATCATAGATGTCCTGTACTGGAGGCAGCCAGTGTTGAGCTGTGGAGGTGCAGAGGACAAGAGGCTGCTCAGGAAGGCTTCTGCCAGTAGGGCCCACTGGAACAGTCTTGGAGGATGTGAAGGATGTCCTCATGCAGAGACTGGAAGAACATTCCGGAATAAGTGGAACAAGAACAAGTAGAGATTTGGCCATGGAAAAATGTAGGAATTCTGGGGAAAGTTGTCAAGGTGGCAGAGGAACATCGTGGGATTTAAGTGGTAATTCCCCATGGGGAGAGTCAATGTTTCCTGTCCTGAGTATTTCTGTTACATATATAAGGTGTTACGTATATGGAGAGACAGTTTGCCCCAGACCTGCTTTTTGCTCCTTGCCCTGGTGAAATTATTAATAGTGCTCCCTTCACTCACAGGAGAGTCCCCATTTAGATGTAAATCAAATGGTAATGTTAAAATGTAAGGATTTTCTCTCAGGGGGTGACTCAGGGAGGTGATGGGAGAAATTGTTGGCTTAGGCAAGGAGGCCTAAAATATGCTTAAGGCTCTTATAATTATGTGTACTGGCCCTGTATCACCTAGACAAAGGAGCAGATCTTTTTATAAACACTTTCTGAAGAACAAACAATTTAACCTTTGAGAGTCTATTTCCTTATCTTTAAAATGTAGATAATAATAACATTGCAGGCTTCCAGTCCCTTATCCAAAACCTCAGGGAAAGACAGATTTTGAAATTTAGCATTTTTCAGATTTTAGATAATTTTTTTCTAGAAAGTTAATTATATACCTCTCTCCCCAGGAGATACAGCACCCTGTAATCATCACAGTCTATTTCTGCAGCAAATGTATGAATATTCACACCAAGTAGAGTAATAAATAAGTTTTTTTATAGCCTCAGATCACTTCTGGTCATGTTTTGCCACAAATGGGTTTGCCAGAAGCTTGTGGGAAAAGTTACTTTGTTTTTAGAGCTCACTGGATATCAGAGTTACTGATAAGAGGTTGGCCATAGAATTGCATTTCACGCAGAGTGATAAATGTATTAAATTAGATTTTTTCATGTAGAGTGCTTAGCAGAATGTGCAAGGAATGGAAGACACGAAGAATGATTGGTAGAATTATTTTCTAGAGATCCCAGAGAAAAAGTTGCTTAAGTTGATCTGCAGCTGCTCTCCGGTGTTGAATATCTGTCTCTGCTCAGAATCACTGACTTTCCTTGGATGATCCCAGTCTCATGGCTCCATCATCCATCAACCAGAACAAACGCTGACCCTCAGTTGGCTTCATGAGTCTGTACTCCCTACTGTGATAAAGTGAAAATAAATAAGGCCCTATGCAAATTCGATTAAAATACAATCAAGGAAAATAAACTGCAGACATCTGCGCTTCTCTGTCAGTTCAGTGTCGTTGGAATATTTTCTCTTGGTCTTAAAACAAAAACAAGAACCAAACAAAATAACAATTAAAAAAGTCTGCTTATTTTTCTTGAGTGCCTGCCAGACTGGCATTCGAACATTTGATCCACTAAATAACTATTTGAACAAGAGCAGAGGAAAAGTAAACAGTAAGGTGAAGGGCACACAGGCTGTTTATCATCTGGCTCTTGTTTCTCATTCGGGAATGTATTGTTTGGTGAGCTCACTTTGCTTTCAGATAATAGTAAAAGAGTATTTTGAGTCTCTGGAAACGGTAGTCCATTTCTGTATCCAATTTTGTCAGCCATGATTGAAAAGAAAGTTACGCAATGTCAAGACAAAAAATTGAGAACGCATCGTGACTCGGTCTCCCTGGGTAAAGTAAATACTGAATAAGTTCATCTGTAGTGGCATCTCCATCTATGAAAGGCTTTGTTCTATTTCCCCAAAGTTGAGCTTGATAGGCTTTTTTTGTGTGATTTCTCCAGCCAGTGGACAAGCAGGCATCTGGTGATGTGTGAAAATCATAGCCACAGTGTTGGGATATCGGAGTGGAAACCGTGCTCCGTAGAACTTTGGAAGGCTCTGTAGAAGCCTTAGTTCAGGGTGCAATAACACACCACCATAGTCTGGGGGGCTTAAACAACAGACATTTATCTTTCACAGTTTTGGAGGCTGGAAGTCCAGTCACGGTGCCAGCATGGTTACATTCTTGATGAAGGTTCTCTTCCTGATTGGCAGATGACAGTCCTCTTGTTATGTCCCCACATGTGAGAGAACAGAGAAGAAGGGCTAGTTCCCTTATTAAGACACTAATCCCATCATGGAGGCTCCACCTTTATGACCTAATTACGTCCCAAGGCCTCCACCTGCAAATACTATCACATACAGGTTTTGGGGGATACAAACACGCAATCCATAAACACATCCCAGTTAGCTGCAACACAAAGAACTTATACAAAATGATGGTTCTGCCAGGCTAGAAACTCCAAGCACACAGTTCAATCTAGATTGGTCACCTCAGAGAGGCTTCAAGCTATATAGGCACACTATGACCCAGATATGCTACTGGTCCTCCACTCGGGACAAACTGACCACTTGGGTCATACTAAATGGACCAGAAACATAGACTGGTCTGAATCAGTCACAACTTGGCTTATCCTGATGTTTCAAACTAGTGAGTGACAGGCTAGACACAATCACCTATGCAAACTACAGTGGACAATGCTGACGGTCTGACTACTTCAGCCACATGAACAGTTGAGACACTCACTATCCCAGACCTTCCAATGATGCAGATGCAGGGATTATCTCATTCTTATCTCCCAAGATAAACTTATGGAAGGTATTCTTCACCCATATCCACAGATCACCTGCTTTCTCTTTTTCACTATCTCACCTCAGGATTCTAGGAAGGCCTCTGCCCGTCTAGCCTAAGGTGTTCCCCAAAGGGGAAGGGATTGAATTAAGATAATTAGGAGGGCTGTGTTCTTTGATTTACCAGTGCCAAGACTCAACTGGGGTAGCTGAACAAAATGCATCCATTTATTTCTAAGGCTTATATGAGCTTCTTGGTCTGTCTCAGGGACAGATGTGGACCATTTTGTATTTTATTTTAAGTAGTCGATCATTGAACACATTAAATGTTGAGTCTGGTAAGAATGGGATTATTAACTATGTTTATAATGAAATACAAATTAATAAAATGGTAATTTAATAACTTCTTGGAGGCCTTATGTTGTGCTGAGTAGAGCTAGTTGAATTTAATAACATAATATGGATAAATAAACAAATTAGAAATGCAAACATAAAACACAAGAATTTGTTTAATAGTTAGTTGGCTTCTGTTCTACCCAAATTATTAAATTACTTGCCCCAGTTCACCAACTAGCTTCTTCTGTGTAAATATATTCTTTGTCAAAGCAAATGGTCTGCCAAAACAGGAATAGTTATAAATCCATTTAGCAAAAATCCCCTGTGAGCTTTAATAACTACTTTCTCCAATTGTTTGTGGAAGTGAGTAGAATAACCCTCTTCTCTTTCATTCCTCCTCAAAGTTCTGATTTAATACTGAGGCTAGAAAGGAGTACATTTTGCACTCAGAGGACATCTCCTAGTGTTTGGAGACCTGTTTTTGTCTGTCACAACCAGGGGATGGGAGAAAGGTGCTCTTGGCACCTACAATTCAGAGGACACCCAATATAACAATTACCTGGCCCAAGTGTCAACAGTGCTAAGGTTGAGAAACTCTGTTGTAGATAATGAAACAAAACACTAAAATTTCCATGACAGGTCTGTAAACAAGCATTCTGACAATGCAGTGACCTCCATTTAATACATGGCCCTGTAGTAAGTCTTACTTTTTGGAGAGATGGAAAAGAGATACAAAGAAAATACAATGCCAAGAAGTATGCTAAGGAGTTAGTAAACCGTCTCTTAGTAATCCACATTACGCCCTCTGATTCAGGGGATGTTAATGCTCCCATTATCCAAATGAAGAAATGTAGGCTCAGGAAGATTAAGAAAGTTGTGTGTAATTGGTATATCCTGCTTTTGAAGATCATGTCTTTGCCTACAATACTGCATTGCTGTACAGTATCAGGGATGACAGATTCCTGGGCTCTAGGCAAGATGCATGATTGAAATGCTCCAGTTCCCAAAGCAGAGAAATACTTCTGATTATCTGTGGAATCATGAGTTCTTACTTTTGTTGGTGAGGAGAAGGCAGCAGTGACATATCACTCTTTGGAAAACTGAACCTAATGGCCAACATTGTTGAAAATCATCTTGATGCCATTCTTGCATTCAGGTAGTGTATGTGTCCAGGATATTACAGTATAGGATGTCATAAGACCAATTTCAGTTCTAACTCTACTACTTACTTGACCCTGGAATCGTGACATTTAACCTATTACAGTTTTTTTTTTTAAGTCTATAAATATTATTATAGTTTCTGATTCTGTAGGTATGTGGTGGGGGCTAATAATTTGCAATTCTAACACATACCCAGGTGGTAATAGTGCTGCTGTTTGGGGAACTCTGCTTTGAAAGCCATAGAACATGAGGACTTCATTCTATGACACAACCTCAGTTGAGCTCCATAAAGTCAAGCTATTTTTTTCTTTAGTAATTTTTCATTAATTTTACTTTATATGTATTTCCTGCCTGCTTGATGAAATTTGGTAAAATCCATTATCTCTTAAAGATATTTTGGTTTGTATGTATAAGATGGCTTTGAATCATTGGGCTAACACTGATTTGTCTGCAGGGTGCTGTGTATTTTAACTTCGGAGTATTTCTCTCTTGTGTTGTTCATTACCGATATAGAGTGTCTATGGCCTCTTTGCCAGGCCACCTGCATCTTTTTCACACTGATTGAGGCTGACTATGGAGTGTCCTTGTATCATTTGTCCAATTTGCCTTCAACACACTATGCCCGGGAGCCAAAAAGCAGGAAGTACAGAAGGCTCAGTCACACTTCAGTGCCATATATGTCTTTAGTATTACTTACCACCTGTTTTTCAGAGAGGAAACAAATTCCTCTTCTGTTTGCACCAATAATCCCTGAGTGGGGAGAGAAAGACCCACGCCAGAATGACTTCCCCTTAGTAGCTTCTTTGAAAGGGTCTAACTTGACGTATCTTTTCATTGTAAGAACTTCCTACTTACACAGCAGTCATGAGTGTAAGAGAGGGAGGGCAAGGCTGAGAGATGCTACTGTCTACTCAACCCCTAGTGTTTTTTTTTTCTTTTTCTTTTTTTTTTGTTTGTTTTTTTTTTGTTCTTTTGTTTTTTTGCCATTGGCCCATCCCTTCCAGGTCCAGCAGAAATCCCATCAATTAGAATTTAGCCAAAAAAATAAAAGCACCATCCCAAGTCACTCAATAGAAGGAATGCAGTCTGAGGAATTAGTAACAAGACGTTAGAAAAGCTGAAAAGGAACAGGGAAAGGAAAAGAAACCCAGAAAACAGCAATTCTTAGAAGCTGCCTTCAATTTCGGGGCTGAGGGCCCCGTGGTATAATTATGGGTTAGAGCCACTTGGTAGCGCCTGGAACTGTGGTGGACAAGCATGATGGGAGCTGAAACAATAGTGAAGTCACAGGGACTACTGCTCAAAGAACAAAAACACTGCTAAAGAATAGGAAGAGGAGAAATACCTTTCTCTCTTTGTTTTACCTTCCCTCCCATCATCCACTGTGAGTACTTGCCATTGGCCCAACCTAGGTAGAAGAGGGGTCTGGGAAGTGTAGTTTGCAGGGTCAGCCCTCTTTGATGCAAAGCAAGGGGAGGACCATGATGTAAATGCAAACAGTTAAGTGTCACAACATCCCACTCCATCAGCCTTGTAGGTACCCCATGTTAAAGTAGCGTTTGTTCACTCAATTTTTCATTCTGCCTTGTCTAAGTGTATTTGCTTTGAGCTGATAATTCTGTATTCAAAAGAGGTTGGAATGGGAAAAGTGCCAAGAGTATTAGAATGTTTCAGCACTTCAGAAACATTTTACATTCATCCACCCAAGACCAAATCTAGTGCTAAACTTGGAGTTTTTCATGGTGAGCTGGTCTTTGATGTGGAGCCTTATTGCAGTTCCTGTGAAAGGTGCCACTTGGATACCAATTATGTTGTCATTGCTGTTATTACTTTAGAAGAAGGAGTCAGTTTGCCTTTTGTTTGCCCTAAGAAGTGCCAGCCAGGTCGAGTGGGTCACCACTTTGTGTGAGTTTGTCTGAAAAATGCACAATGAGACTTTTCATGATGTAAAACAATGAGCACTTCTAATTCCAGCATCACATTGTCCTAAGGTGTCTGTGTCTGTCTAGGGTCATGTCATTTAGGCATTTAAGGCTGGCTTTCAGCTTTAGAAAGGGCTGGGCAATCTGCTTCATTTATATGAAGATACATTAAAAGCAAGAAGGATCAAGGGGACAACCATCCTTTGTTTGGGCAGAACCTAGAGTTGCCCACTTTGGAGCAAGTTAGGGAAAAGCCAACCCAGTTTTGTTGTTTTATGGGCAATCACTGGCAGCATAACGTAAATGGAAAAATGTCGTTGTAAAAACAAAAGAATAAGAGTTGAATCTTAGGTTGTTGAATTATAGTTTTAAGATGAAAGCTATAGCTAGAACTTTTATTCTTGTTTATAGTACCATGTTCATGTAGGTCAAAGGCCCACTTTTTATTCTCAACATAACATTTTTAAGAGACCATACTTGGCAGATTTAGAGGAAGGTTATTTTAAGTTGAGATAACCTGCAATTTGGAGAATGCACTGTTAGAAGAAGAAACACACACAAACACAAGTCTTAAAGTCAAGTACAAATTCTTAATGCCTTAAATTGAGAATCTAGCATTGCGTTTTACGTGCTATTTAGAGAGGACAAATTCTTGTATTTGAACCTTGATTCCGCAAAGATGCATCAGGCGTTATTCTGCCTTTTTTCATCTTTTGGTTTTCTTATCTTGAATGGGCTGTCAGGCTCTGCATGGTTTGGGTCCAAGGCTCCACACTGCTCAAAGTATGCTGACCTTAGCTGGGTCACTTAGGATGTAGGCTTGATGCCAAGAGTCCTGTTGTCTCTACTGGATCATGGGTAGTCACCTTGGATTTGGGTTTCTGGTCTTTTGGAGAATTCTGTATTTCATTTTATTTTTTTGCCACATGCATTTGAATCTGTGGAACTATCTTCACCAATGTCAGTCCATTTTTACTAGTGGTAATCCTTTAAGGCTTAAAATGTTCTGCTTTGGAAATGTTTGGAAAATAATTGACTGGTTCACAGGAGAGTGCAAATTAAAAGACTTCATTCTGCAGAAAAACTCAGCTCAATAGTTCTTGAATTTTTTTGCGGGCAGGGCAGGTCAGAGTGACCATTTTGGCTTAGACATCTTTGGTTGCCTAACACCTTGTTGGCTGTGACTTAGCTGTATCAGACCTAATGCAGAGTTTGTTATAAGAGCATTAAGACTCATACTTAAAGTCTATTTAGGCCTTTACTATCATTTGTTCATTAATTCAAGCTTCTTCTGATTACTTATGCACTAATTCATTTAACAAATATTCATTGAACCCCATCAACTGTCAACTTGTCAAAGAGACATTGGGGCTAGACTCTCAGTATACTTTGCTTTTCAAACAAAGTAAACAGAGTACCTGCCCTCATGAAGCTGACCGTACAGATGAATTTTTGAAATTGATTGCACATATAAATGTAAAACTATAGCTGTGATAAGTTCACAAAAGAGATCTTTGCAGTTCTATGAAAACCTATACTGGGAGACTGTGACCTACCCAAAAAAGTGAGAGATGTGTTTTACAAAAAAAATAAGTAGGAGTGAGAAGCATAATGTTTTAAGCCTAGTGCAAGAACTTGTAGTGGGAAGTGACATGTTTATGTCAACTCAAAGAGAACCAGTGGCTAGAGCATCAAGCATGAGAAAGATGGCAGCTGATTCCAGAAAGAAGGGCACAGGTGTGACTAAGAGGACAGTGTGGCTATGGTTGGGATTTTGGCTATTTATCCTAAGATGAACTGGAGATCATTGTGTGGTTTTAGCCGGGAGTGGGGAGCAGTACGGAGGGGTAAGCAGTTAGTTTAGTGTGGGGATAAGCAGTCAAGATGGTATCATGTTCAGATGTGTATTCCAAAGGGTTATTCTGACTGTAGTATAGACTTGGCTGCACCAATGTGAATGCTAGAGCAGTAGTGGTGGATGATAACCTGGGTAACTTGGAGTGGGTTAAATAAATCATGGATTAAATATGGTAGAGTGGGAAGGGTACGAAGCTAAGGATGGCTGTTGGGGTGTAGTTTGCATAACTGTGTCGCATGGTTGGCCATTCACTAGGACCAACACTGGAAAAGGACTGGTACTGTCTTGCTTGTCTACCTCCCTTTTTTGTTCATACAGCATATTCAGTACAGCAGCACATACATCGATTTTTTTTCCATTACAGAACTTTACAAATGTAAGTGCAATGACCATTAATGTACCATACAATTGAGACTAACTTGTTCCACTGATGTTGGTGCTGCTGCTAGAAAAGAGTTCAATTATTAAAACCAATCTGAGTAATGTAGTAGAAAGAGCATGAACTTTGTAATGAGATACACTTGGTTCAGAGTCTTGGTTTACCACCTCTTAATTTTGAAGGAATGGACAGCTTTGTTCGATCTCTCAGTTAGGCACTATTGACAATTTGAATAGGATAATTTTTGGATGTGGAGGGGTATCCTATGTTTTAGGATATTATACAGCATTCCTAGCTTCTAACCACAAGATACTGGTAGCCATGCCCTCTTGTGATAGCAACCAAAAATGTCTCCAGATGTTGTCAAATGGCCTCCAGGAGGCAAAATTTGCTCGAGTTGAGAATTCTTTTACCTTGAGTCATAACTAGATTGTTTGTAAAACAGCCATGATGTATATACCTTTTTTGGGTGATATTTACTTAGTACATTCAAAGTTAGAAATGTATAATTGGATATAAAAGTAAGTATTTAGAATAATCAACTAATCATAAATCATAAATTCTAAAAGCTGACAATATCATTAATAGCAAAATTATCAAAATATTTTCCTTTTGCTAGGCCTGTTTCCAGGGATGCACAGGTGAAGAGCCTTGAAACTCCACGACCAAATGGAAGGCAGGCCTCTACATAGAATGCATCAGGGTGCCTATCTGGCTCAGTCTGTAGAGCATGCAACTCCTGATCTCAGGGTTGTGAGTTAAGCCCCGTGTTGGGTGTAGAGCTTACGAGAAAGGAAGGAGGGAAGAAAGAATATCATTTGAAAGATAGAAATGGAATTAGAACAAAAGCTATTGACTCCAAGTCCTGCATGGGTTCTCCTTGCAAGTGCTACTCTTGAATTTACTTTGAGGTAAAAATGTTCTTCTGTTCTTGTTCCTCCATAGTGTGTGCTACAAACATCCACAACAGAAGTCTTTTCATTATTACCAGTAGTTATTATATAGAGAAGAGTGGAAACTTTTATTATCCAATCTGTCTTTGAAAAAGAACCTTTTGTTACGTTAACATTCTACTTAATTGCCAAGTGACAGTGTAGGCCCACCTTAAAAGCCTGTTGAGGAGAAGATTGACAGTTCATGGACTGAGTAAGCAAGGACCAGCCTGCAAGCAATATGGGCCTCAGTCTAAAATTTAACACTGATCTTATCACCATGGAAACAACTTCCTCTGTGACCTCTTTGGAGATTCATTAAAGACATAATTGCCTGTTCTGAAGTCTGTTGGAATGAGCACTGGTATCTAAAGATCTATTAAGTGATTATGGTTTCAAGATTAGGCAGCTACTGGCTACTGAGTGAATGAAGGGAAGCAGATTTTACCACCCCCAAATCTATCTCCTTGGCATAAGTATTATTTTGAGCTAAAACCAGTCAAAACACAGCAGATTCAGGAAGAGCTCTTTACTTGCCCCTCAACTGCTTAAATTTACATTGGAAAGGGGGACCTGTCTCAGGAATACAGCTATTACCAGAAGATAGCTTTTTACCTAAGAAACTTCATAACAGCGAGCCTTTATTTTCCAAGTGTGTCCATTCTCACCTCCCTGTAAATGCTCTTCCTTCTCTCTGTATCTCCAGACTTCTACCCCTTTCCTTAGGTCAGCATGGAACCTAGCTACCCTTTGGGTCTCAGATTTTTATAGGGCTCCCATTTACAAAATTTGTTTTTCTCCTTTTAATCTGCCTTATGTCAATTTAACTATTAGACCATCCAAAGAACCTAGAAGGGAAGAAAGATAAGTTTTTTCTGTCCTACAGCTGGTGAACACAAAGGGACACTCTTGCGCCTGGGGCTGTTGGCAGTTGAGAAATCCTAGAACTTCAGACAAAAACCCAGCAGAAAATAAAAACTCTTGTCACATCAGTCTCCAAACCTCTGCCTGCAGGGAAAGGAGGGTGGTGAAAGTCCCTTTTTGTTTTCTTTTCCAAATTTAGATTAACAGGAGGAAATATTTATGGAATTAGATCCTTGAGTATAACAACTCCATTAAAGATTTATTATGAGTACTCTTGGTTTTTATTTGATCCTTGTCCTTCAGAGATGGTCACTGTTTTCTTGGTCTCTGTTGTGTCATTTGTCATAAGGGGAAAATCATAGGGTAGAATGTGGGCATACAAGCCTGCTGTTCAGCTGAGCTGGTCTCACAGACTAATGAGTTTATGGTTCTTACCAGACTCCTGTCTGTTTAGACTATCCATGCTGTGAGTTAATGTGCATATGAGGTAAAGGCTGTTGCTGAGGAACATCTTGGAAGCCAAAGCTGAAAATTGGTGGGCATGGTTTGAGCGTTAAATGTTGTTAAGAGTGCTTGCCACCTAACTCAAAGACAGCTTCCATGTTAGAAGTTGGTCATGGGTTAGATTGACACTGGGTCATTTGTCAGCCTCAAGAAAACTGTGCAGGGGTGCCTGGGTGGCTCAGTTGGTTAAGTGTCCAACTTTGGCTCAGGTCATGATCTCATGGTTCGTGGGTTCGAGCCCCATGTTGGACTCTGTGCTGACAGCTCAGAGCCTGGGGCCTGCTGCAGATTCTTTGTTTCTCTCTCTGTGCTCCTCCCCTGCTCATGCTCTCTCTCAAAAATAAAATAAACATTAAAAAAATTTAAAAACAAAAAACGGTGCAATAAGGTATTCTATAAAACCACACAATACCCAACCCAGAAACACCTCCATCTTAGCAGTTTGGGCGTGAGAGACTCAAGGCCTAGTTAAAGCTGTTAATGTGGATGCGAGAAAAATAAGGATGAGATTTCCTGTTACCTTGTTCTGTCTTGAGAGCTTGGCTTTGTGACCTGTGAGAATATTCTCTCTGGTCTCCACCAGCAGGAAGGTAATCATACTGGTGTGCATCCTGGTGGCCACTCAAACAGACTGGGCTTCTGAGACATGAAGACAAAAACAGTACTGTTACCATCTAAATATTATAGCTCTCGGGAGTTTGTCATAAGGGGTCCAGTCTATAAAAGTCTTTTGTCATTTCATCTTTGATGTCTCTTTAGTGCTGGAGAGTCCCATTCCAGTAGTGCCTGCCTGAGGGTCACAAGTTAGTAGACTATGACTAGAGATGTCTCCCATTCTCGTGGTAAACTGGAGACTCCATTTTCACTGCACCATTCTTACTGCACGCAATAGCAAAGGCCTTTGCTTTCTTAGGCTATTTCAGGGAATGAGTTTTTTAGATCTTATAAGGGCTGCATCTTTTGTACTTTTGGGGGATGCTTCCTGCATCCATGGTGAAGCCATAAAAAGGCTTACTGGTTTGAGTCACTATTGAGATAAATACAAGATCCTATTCACCAATGGCCAGATGATGAATCCTTTGAATTGGACAGACTTCTATATTTGAAAAACCTCTTAGAGAACTCTCATCCTAAACAATTGCCTATGGAAAGATAAACTTAACAACATGAAGTTAGTATGGCAGCTAGTCTTATGGACTCCCGTAAAAAGATGAAATGACAAAGCTCTTGCCTCTACTTTGAGAAGATTCTACAAAATTTAGATAAGTGGGCCTTCATAATCTCACTCATGGGGACCTTGACTGGCTGCTAATGCGTGTTCTTCGCACCTATAATTAAACTGTCATTATCAGATAAGTCCGTCCCCAGAGGAAAATGCCCCTTCACAGAAGAAATGCTTGACCATAAGTTCTCCTAGGCTCTTCTACAAAGATCAGCTGAAGGCCAATGTTCAGTGGTTGATATAAGCAATAGTAGAGGTTTTTCTCTTTAAGGTAAGTTGGTGCAAGGTTGAACTGTATACTCAGACGGCCTTTTTTGGGTATATTTTATATAGATTTTTTTTCCAAGGACATACTGCATTAAACCATGAAGCTCTAGAAATCTTGTGATTCCTGTCTTAGTTGGAAATCTCCCACATAAAAAGAAGCAAGTTGGAAAAGGTAGGTGACTCCCTAGATATTCACGCTGCAATCCAGTTCTTTGAGGAGTTGGAAATAGCGTCTTTGTCTTGTAAATCTCTACAAAACCATAAATGTGGCTCTAGAAGCAATACAAATACCAGCTGTCTTTAACAATCTCTAAACCTCCCCTACTCATCTCAAAATGCTTGCAGATATTGTAAAAAGATCAGAACGCTAGAAGCAGAATTGTATTCCACTTAAGGAAAGGAAAAATTTAAACAGTAATTATTCTAGGAGCGCATGGATGGCTCAGTCAGTTAGGTGCTCGATCTCAGCTCAGGTCATGATCTCACAGTCTGTGAGTTCGAGCCCTGGGTTGAGCTCTGTGCAGACAGTGTGGAGCCTGGAGCCTGCTTTGGATTCTGAGTCTTCCTCCCTCTCTACCCCTCCCCTGCTCATGCTCGCTCATGTGTGTGCGCGCTCGCGCTCTCTCTCAAAAATAACCATTAAAAAAATTATAAAAATTATTATAGACCTTTGATAATAGGCAAATATACCTCCAAACTCCTTGGAGAAAGCTTGGATATTTTCTCTGTGTCTTTGTGGTGTACGTTTTCTAATCTCGACTTCTCTAGCAACTAAGAGCCATTCTTTGAAATGCAAACTTTACGGGGATCTTTCTCCCAGTAAAGTGGCGGGGGTGGGCGGGAACAGTGTTTGGAAATTGGGCTAATGAAAAGTCGTAGATGACTTTTCCACAAATACTAATAGAAAAAGCTTTAGCTATTTAAGCAGGTAAGCTTAATTGAGTTTATCTTTCAGAAACACCATTTGGAATCAATTGCTCTTTTATAACTTAGTGAGTTTTGCATAATCATACCTGTGTCATGGCTAAAATTTTAAGATGAAGTCTTTAATATTTGTATCTGTATGTTTATGTGTGTCCATATAAGCATTTTTTAGATATGCAATTTTTGTTTTGTTTTATCTCCAGATGGTATTGCTAAAATTAACTTGTAAAGCACCCTTTTAATTGACTTAAAACTGAGCACTTAAAAATGAAGTATTCCCAAAGATCTCAGAAACTAACCCAAGTGTATTTCAGGTTGACATGATCTGGAAAAATATTTGGTGTTGAAGCTACTTTAAGTTCATTGGCGTAATTAAAATAGTCATCTTTTTAGAGTTATCAATGTTGAATATGATGCAGATGTACTTTTATTCTGCCTGGTTTGTTAGTTAAATAAGTTCGTGTTAAATCTCTTACAAGTATTTCTCAGCAAGAAAAAGAATTTGGAATGATAGCTGACTTTGTCTAAGGCCTCATGAAGTGGTCAAGAATCATTGTTGGAAGCAAATGATTTAGATAGATGTAAGTGTGATAAAAGTTTTTAGGTAAACTTTTTAGCAATAATTATATTTTATGGTACATGTTCTTAAAAATAGCTTCCAAAATCTTTTTGGTAACTAGAAACTTGAGAGTTTTGCTAGGCTCTATGATGAAATTAACACAAGCCTGTTTACGAAATTCTATGTAGTGAGACACTTGGTTACCATAGAAACGACCTTTCATTATATATTAAAGAAATTGTGCTTGTAGAGTTTTCTCCTTTAGGAGAACTTTCTCCTTTTGGAACAACTAGATTTATGATAGCCTAGTGTATTAAAAATTTGTTTGGCTTAATAAGACTTACAGCGACTTTAACCTATACTGCTATTTTAATTTCAAGTAACAATAATAACAGCACCTGTATTTGTTTCCTAGGGTTGCCATACAAAACACTGCAGACTGTGTGGTTTAAGCAACAGAAACTTATTTTCTCACAATAGTGGTGGCTGGGAGTCCAAGATCAAGTTGCCAGCAAGGTTGGTTTCCTCTTTGGTCTCTCTCTTTGGCTTGCAGATAACCGCCCTCTTGCTGCCTATTCACACAGTGGTCTATGCATGGACAGCTCTGGTGTCTCTGTGTTCTAATCTCTTCCTTTTAGGAAGACTCCCATCAGATTGGATTGAGACCCACCTGTTGGTCTCATGTTAAGTTACTTGCCCCTTTAAAGGCTCTATCTTGAAATACAGTTGCATTTTGACTGAGGTGTTAGGGTTTAGGGCTTCAACATATAAATTTGAGGAGACACGATTCAGCCCATAACAGCAACCCTTTATATGTAGATGGAAACTTACTGTTGATAAAACATTTTAACATATAATGAGAGTAAATATCCTTAAACTTTCAGTAATCATGAAAAGAAGTAATTCCATTTTTCATGCATTGTTTGGGAAAACAAGTGATTCAAAATCTTGGTTTAATAGAATGTAGGCACAAAGCATATGTCACAGAGCTTATCTGTTCAGTGTAGTATAGTCACCGGTTAGTTCATTCCTATGAACCGCATATAGTTGCCTATTTTCTGGAACACAAGTTTTTCATGATGAAGAAGACTTCTTTTTTTTTTTTTTAATTGTGTTGCTTTGTGTGAGAGAGATTTTGGCAGTGACATATGAGCAACTATTCTAACATCGTATAATAACAATATTTAAAAAAAGGTCAGACTCTAAGAAGCTGTTGAGGGTAGGCTAAAAGCTCAATGTATACCTGACTTGAAGGACAGATATCCCTCGCAATCTGAACTCTCTCTGAATATTTGATATAATAACTTGCAAAAAATTTTTACCAGGAGTTCATTCACCACACGAAATAATCTCTTATAATAAATATGCATGTGTATACTAGTAACATCATTGAAGTTACACATGAGTTCCACATGAGAGAATATAATGCATTGAAGTCTTAATTTAGGTGTTTTTCCAAAAGGATTTAATATCTTACTCTTGTTGTTCAAATGTAGTACACATTGTAACCATTATTTTCCGATATTCATGTGACTATGTCTTCTGACCATGTAAATGCTCTTAAAGTAGGTAAGCCTAAAAGACCTAGAATATCCCACAGATTAAAAGGAAAGTTGAAAATACGAGCTATTGGGAGGAGTCTGAACCTAAAAGTGATTGAACCAAAATAAAAAATCTTTGGTTTTGCTAAGGAGTTGGGATTTAGTGAAGCAGACGGTGAAAATGCCAAAGAACCATTAACATCAAATAGTGAAGGAATTACTCTTTAGAAAATCAATTTAATCATTGCTCTGAGGAAGATGAAGACAACCCTGATGCAACCGTAAAGTTTAAAGTAAATTTTAGGAAGTTTGGACAAAATAGTTGTTATTGCAAGTGAGTGTGATTGTGTCCTGAGTAAAAACAACACGTCCGAAGGTTGCAATTACTGTGTATTATCAGTAGCAAATGGAGCCCAAACATGTCTAGACATTTTTGAAGGTTTGTTGGTGTCTTTATACCATTGCTTTGTAAGTGGCTTTAGTCCAACATTCAGGGCATTTACTTACAGAGTCCCAAGAACCAAGGAGAGAAGATTGCCTCTTGTTCCTTAGATTAAAAAGGTGGGCAATTGACTGTTTTACTGAGCCCGTTAGCAGCTCACTTTTACTCACCCCACCCCCACCAAACAGCAAATATGACCACAGCTTCCAAGCCCTTCTTCTTGCCGCCAGATTTTACCAGAGAGACTCTTCCATTTATAGCTAACCGTTAAAAAGTGCTTTACTAAGAGTGATGTTCAACTATCAGTTACCTGTAACATTATCTCCCCATTTGTATTATAGTACATTTTCACTGAAGTATAGATAGAAAATATACATGATGCTGTGTAGTATCCAGTTGTCTTAGTGCTAAGTAATTAGGAATTGATTTTATTTCTGCATCCTCAGTGTTTAAAAGCTCATATTTTGGATGGATGGGTGGGTGGGTGGATGACTGAATGATAAATAGCCCTCTCGAACATTGCCAACTTCTAGGCTGCATGGGAACTTGATCATTGTGTAACGTTTTCTTCCTATGAAGAAATGTATTTGGAGTTACAAATAATTTTCACATAAACTTTTGGAACACAAAAGTGGTGTACTGCCCTATTCCATATCAGAATCTTCCCAGTAGAGTTTTCTAGGATTCCCTTGTTGGGACCTGACTTAAGCTTTCTCTTCCTATCTGACTGGTAATTACTCATTTCAGTGCCTTATACTTCAGATACAGACATACTTGTGCTCTCTAGCTGAAACTACTTCTTCTGGGACTCTGCCTAATGTGCTACCCTACATGCCAAAAGAGCAAATAGGCATAGTCTAAGAGAAGACTCATAGGCAATTATGTGTTGCACAGATGGCTTTGGAGGATGACAGCAAAGCCTTTTTTCTACTCCGTGGACGGGGCAACTTGTGCTATGGCTCCAACCCTATCACTCCTTTCTACAATGCAGACACATAGTTCCTTCTCACTATAATGAGGAAAGCTTATAATGAGGCTTCTCCTTTGCCCCTGGTGCCAACATTATGGTGGGTATCACTTCATTTCCATGTACTCTGTCCTCTGGAGAATTTTTCTGGGGCAGCCTAACTAGGAAGATGTCTTCTCATTAATGTCATTGCTACATCTGGTAAATTCTTTTCTTCCTGTTAGGGTTGAAGGTAGAAAGTGTCACTCACATGTGCAGTACAGTAAAAAAAAGAAACAAAACATTTTCAAAGCTCTCTTGGAAAGGCTAATAGACTGAATTTCTCAGGAAAGTATGCAGGAATGTTGACTTCTACCTATTTATTTTTATTTGGTTTCCAGGAATGGGAAACTATCAGATGAGGGTGCTTACCAAGGCCATAACAAAATTAAGTACTTTGAGTATGTGCTACAGTTTTATTTTCCTATTTGCCTTTCTCTTTCCCCTTCATGGCCTTGGAAATTATTTTCATTTTAGATTACTAATGCAAAATTGTGTGTTTCTATCCATTTCATTTGTTTATAATTTCTATTGGCCAAGAATCTTGAGAAGTGAATAGAAACTTACAGTTTTTATTTAATAGAAGAGGAAGTAAGGATAAAATTGAACACAAATAGTTTTTTACAGCCTCACCATATATTTTGAATCTGTCCATCCAAAACAAACTTAGAGATCCCTATAGAAATTATGAACTCGGCAATGATTACCAAGTTACTAACATCACAAGAAGAAAAGCAGCCAGACATTATGGGCCTCCAGGTAGAAGAATGCAGTATTAACTAAAATATTTTTCCCCCAAAATTAGATCTGAATTTGATCAAACCTACATTTAACTAGCATTTTCTAGGAAATGCAGGGACAATGGGTCATGTTAATACCATAGGAATGCAATTGGAAAAATCCAGAACTTGTTTATTCAACAAATAAGCTGCGAGGACAAAAAAGAAGTTGGAGGAGGGGATTTACCTCATCTACAGGTTTAATTTTTTTTAAGTTTTAAAAAATGTTTATCCGTTGTTGACAGAGCAGGAGGGAGACACAGAATCCAAAGCAGTCTCCAGGCTCTGAGCTGTCAGCACAGAACCTGACACAGGGCTCAAACTCATGAACCATAAGATCTTAACCTGAGCCGAAGTTGGGCACTTAACCAATTGAGCCACCCAGGTGCCCCTGGAAAATCTACAGACTTTTAAAAAAAATTTTTTTAACGTTTATTTATTTTTTGAGACAGAGAGAGACAGAGCATGAACGGGGGAGGGTCAGAGAGAGAGGGAGACACAGAATCCAAAACAGGCTCCAGGCTCCGAGCTGTCGGCACAGAGCCTGATGCGGGGCTCGAACTCACCGTGAGATCATGACCCAAGCCAAAGTTGGGCGCTCAACCGACTGAGCCACCCAGGCACCCCGTAAATCTACAGATTTAAAGAGACTTAAGAAACTCATTCAATTCATCCTTGACTGGATCTTGAGAGAGAAAAGTTTGGAATTATTGCCCAAATTCTTTATTCAACTGAAGAAGGAATGCAGTGTTAGAAAGGCTACCTAACTCAGCCAAGGTCATACAGCTACAAGAACCCTGACTATCATAGCTCTTGTTTTCTGATGCCATATGGCTGAATAGCAGCGTGGAGTATCTTAAAATATACATGTAAGCCATATCAGATTTAACTAGAGCTCAAAAAGAAAGTAAGAAATAAAATTCTAGGTCACATAAGTAGGTAGTAGTATTTATTTCTCTTAACCAGTTGTGATTTTATTATTGGTCATATGTAAGAACTGTTAAATTCTATAACATTCCACATTTGAGAAAAAGAAAAGGAAAATGGAAACAAAACCTTTCAGAATTCTTTCCCTTAAAGATTACATTTACTCTTTGCAGGTGCATGACATTAACTAGGGAGGATATACATGTAATGCTGAATTTGCCTTTGAACCAAATATATAGCAAATCATAACCAAAACCAAAATAACTTTATTTGATTAGCATTCTAGTACATGAGCTAGAATTAATATAGACCAGAACTTTCCTAATCCCTTCTCACACATATTTGAAAGTTGATGTCATAGTTGACAGTGTAAGAAGACAATTTTTCTCTGCATTTAACTGAATTGGGATTGAAATGTCTCAGGCAAGATCTCATTCCTTAAATCTCTCATGAGCGCAACACAAGAAAGTCTATTCTGGCAAAGACAACAAACTTAAGGAAAGATATTGTGTGGAAATCTTTTTTCTCCTCCTCGCCCTCCAAATATATTTCTGCATTTACACTTATCCCCTGTGTGTAAACTGTGGGAATATTCAAGACATGAGAAGATTGAAAGTATGAATGGAGGAATGCTTTATCATATTGGCAGAAAAGAATGTATACTTCACAAATATGTAAAAGTTAGGAAACATTTTTTTCACCACTTCTCTCCCATTGACATTATTTCCTTCACTTTTGCACTTGATGAAATCTCCATGACTATATTCCAGTCATGTATTGAAAATAGAATGATGATGCCAGTGGAGTAGTTTAAACATAAGCCATATTTGTCGGCTATGTTGTAAAAAAAGGTAACTGCTGATAGGTAGCACATAGCCTCTGGAATATAAATATACAATTCATTTGTTGGACAATTTGAGTGGTGTATACCTTAATTTTTGGTATTATAATTAAGAAATAATACATATTGCTAAACAGAAAATCTGGTGCAATTTCTGAAGCAGATTTGGATTGAGCACTTACCATGTGTAAGACATAGGACTGTATGTTATCTGTACCCTTTCCAGATGGAGCAAAATGAGTAAGACAGTGTTGCTAATAAACATATTCTGAAACCATTTATAAAGGATTAAGTGGATTATAAGAAAACTTATTCTCCGTTTTTCTTGGAATGCTGAGCATTTTACCTGAAACAGAATATAGTGGAATTAGGACTCCTAGGACTTGGTATATTCTCATCCCACATTAGATGTGTGGCTACAATAGTTTCAGATTCATGATAAAACATGTGATCTGACAACAAAATACAATGTTTGGAAATCAGAACTTACAGAACTCATTTCTTTGAAGAAACCCTAGTTTAATTCAATCCATTTGCTTATTATAAATTTTCTACCTTTGTCACATGGGGGCAGTTTAGACAAAGAAGCATGTCAAGGATGAGACAGGAAGACTGAGATCTGAAGATTTCAATATTGTGTAGAGGAACCAGTCAGGAATATTTTTTCTTTCCTTTTCTTTTTTGAATGTGTGTTTATTTTTGAGTGAGAGAGAGGGAGAGGGAGACAGAAGATCTGAAGTGGGCTCTGCACTGACAGCAGAGAGCCCTGTGTGGGGTTCAAACTCACAAACCATGAGATCATGACCTGAGCCAAAGTCGGATGCTTAACCAACTGAGCCACTCACGCGCCCTGGGAATATTTTCTGATTGGGCTGTCATAGCTGTAGAAAGTCAATTAAAGTGAATGTATTATCCTTCAGAAAGTGATGATCAGAATTATCATTGGACCAAAGTGAATATACCTGTTGGCTTTACATCACAGTTGGATGGGATTCCAGGTCTTCTTCCCTTCTTCATTAAATAACCAGGTTCTCAAACACTAGCCTGCCGTGCTACTTACATTATAGTAAGAGCTCGTTTCATAGTTAAGTCATCCATGGCGAGTATTTTTGTTCCAGCGTGCTTTTTGTGCTGACATCTGACCTCTGTTTATACCTCAGGTCTCACCTCAGCAAAGTGACCGGAATCCTGAATTTCTGATGTTGTAGGTCAAATCTTAAGGAAACTACAGTTTCTCTGAACCATTCAAGCCTAAATACAGCATACAGTTGGGGAGACAAAGGTCAAAAAAAAATTAAAAAAGGAAATGAAGTATTCAGTTACAATACAAGAAAGCTCCAAAATGCCACTGGATTCACTCCCTTTGTTACAAAGGTCATTATAACTTCGATGGCATTTCCACTAACTGGGGGCTTTGAAGCATTTTCCACCCTGCAATAGAAAGCTTATACAATGGGAACTAGTGGGTTTGGTGCCCTATAATCACCCTATGAGAGTTTGTTGAGGTGGTGCCACGTGTTCCTAATTCCATGCAAGGGAAGTAAACATGATGTTTGCATAAATTTGAAAAACACATAATACGGGAGCCTATAAGAACAAATAGAGTGACAAAGCGAATCATTTAAGTGTAAAATTCTTTAAAGAATCTCAGGAATCCTGGGGCGCTTGGGTGGCGCAGTCAGTTAAGCGTCCGACTTCAGCCAGGTCACGATCTCGCGGTCCGGGAGTTCGAGCCCCGCGTCGGGCTCTGGGCTGATGGCTCAGAGCCTGGAGCCTGTTTCCGATTCTGTGTCTCCCTCTCTCTCTGCCCCTCCCCCGTTCATGCTCTGTTTCTCTCTGTCCCAAAAATAAATAAAAAACATTGAAAAAAAAAATTAAAAAAAAAAAAAAAAAAAGAATCTCAGGAATCCTAAGCCCCTGTTCTGTGATTTGTTAGTCATTTATTAGGATGAAAAGCCAGAGTCCTTACGCAGGGGGAATCACAGGAGCAGATCATGAAAAATGAACTATAATAACTTATTCATTCTGGGATGGAAGTGTGCCTAAGGTTCATTGAAACATATGTAGAGACAATTATTCTTCCTAGGAGGATGAAATCAGAGAAAGTGACATCTGGATTAGTCTAGTAAGATGTGTAAGATCGACAGGAATGCTAGCATAAAGTTGTGTGCCTTTAAAGAAACAGGTGTGAACACATCGTGGAGGGTCTTACATACATTTACTTCTTATATTCATGTTGGGTCCATACAGCACATTCACCTTTCAAAAGGCTTTCACATGGACCACCTCATTTGTTTCTGAGTGCAGCTCAGGGGGGCGGTGGCCATGTGGTAGTTTATCATCACAGATACCATCCATGGTATTTATAGATGAAAAAAACTGGTGTGCAGGGAGGGTTTGTGATTTCTCACAAAGTTTTAGTAAGTGAGCAAAGAAGTGGGACCAGAAACAGTGCCTTTTGCCATGTTGAGGTTGGCTGTTTTTTTCCACACTCCACCCACTGTATTCAATTTGTATTTCCCCCCAGGAACTGTGAGATACAGTTAATGACACTTACAACTGATCTCACTGACATACTACAAAGTGAAGCAGCAAAGCAACAAGTAGCAGAAAAGAAGTCAAGTAGAAGTATACTTTGTTGCTATTGAGAGTATTAGAAGGGAACATAACTTGGTGGCCATAAACATAAAACAATTGATTCTAGACATAATTAATACTAGACAACAGGTTGTTTCCCTGCCTTTTTTGTGTGTCTCTATTGAATTAAAACTTATGTAGAGAAACGTGCACAGATAGGTGTTGAATTACGTAAAGTTTCTCTAAGTGAGTACACCTGTGTGATAAGCAGTGCAGTCAAGAAACAGAACGTGTAAGTGTGTGACTTTGGCTCAGGTCACGATCTCATGGTTTGTGGGTTCGAGCCCCGAGGTGGGCTCTGTGCTGACCGCTCAGAGCTTGGAGCCTGCTTTGGATTCTATTTCTCCATCTCTCTCTGCCCCTCCCCCCTCGTGCTCTCCCTCTCTCTCTCTCTCTCTCTCTCTCTCTCTCTCTCTGTCTCTCTGTCTGTCTCTCTGTCTCTGTCTCTCAATAATAAATAAACGTTAAAAAATTTAGTAAAAAAAAGAAACGGAATATGACTGGCAACCTTAGACGTTCCCCCTTCTACTCACCAAGACACCACTTTACTAACTTCTCATAGTCAACCTGTTTCTGAATTTTATGTAAATAGGATCATTCGTAAGTCTTCGGGTATCTGGTCTCTTTTGCTCAACACTGTGTGTGAGATTAATTCACATTGTTGCTTGTAGTTGTGCTTCATGCATTCTCATTGATGGTTAATACACCGTTGCGTGAATATATTACAAGTTATTTCTCTTCCTACTGTGATGAGCCCTTGTGTTGGACTGTGAATAATGGCATTAGGCACACTGTAGTGCTATCTTCTGTTTTACCTAATTCAAAAATTTTATAGAAAGAGCTTTATGAGGTAAGTTAAAAAAAAAAAGTGAACTTTGTTACATTTTTTATAAGTACTTCAGAAGTAGGAATAGAAAGGGAGGTGATAAAAGAAGTATAAAGAGAAAGGAGAAAAAACTGGGGTACTATTGGCAAGGTTCTCCCTAACTTACAAATATTATGGTAATTGTGATAATGATCATTATGGTCATTATAGTAACAAGTATTGAGCACTTGGAGGGTACCAGGAAATTAAATGTTTCATTCTGTCATCTCATTTAGTCCTCAGAATAGTTGTGTGAGAATTTTATGATAATCGTGTTTTATGGAGGAAACAGAGGCCTACATACATCAAGCCTACTTGCTTAAATCACACAGCTAGGAAGGGATGGAATCAGAATTGGAGTTCTACGATCTGTCTCATAATTCAGTGAGCTTAACCACTATCTCTTCTTAAAATGCAGGAAACTTTATTCCTATTTCACAGCTGAAGAAACTGGGTCAGGAAGGCAACTTACTCAAGGTCACAGAGATAGGAAGCTAGGATCCGAAAAGATTGACTTAGAAGTCCAGATTTTTTTAAAGTGCTGAAACAGAAGAGGGGACAAGTGGAAAAGAGAATTAGGAATGACATCACTAAGCACATGTATAACTTAGTGTTCAACCTTGAAAAGAAACTGCACTCTTGAGTATTTAAAAATGGTAGAATTTAATACAGGGAGTAAGTTAAGCAGGTGATGGTAGGGCCAAGACAAAAAGTGAATAGTACCATAACCCTGAGATTAGCATTAATAGGGAGACCACCACCATTTTCCACCTGGCAGCACAAGAGAAGTAAATAGCATTGTACCTCAAGAGTCTGGGTTTCTTTTTTTTTTTTTTAATTTTTTTTTTCAACGTTTATTTATTTTTGGGACAGAGAGAGACAGAGCATCAACGGGGGAGGGGCAGAGAGAGAGGGAGACACAGAATCGGAAACAGGCTCCAGGCTCTGAGCCATCAGCCCAGAGCCTGACGCGGGGCTCGAACTCCCGGACCGCGAGATCGTGACCTGGCTGAAGTCGGACGCTTAACCGACTGCGCCACCCAGGCGCCCCAAGAGTCTGGGTTTCTGATACAAGCTGGAATCACAGGGGCTAGTTTGGTGCAACAGGATGGAAATGATCAAACATAAAACTGGACATCCTGGATGGAAAAGACTCAAGAGTTACCAGAGATGCCTCCAAGACTGAGGGAGGACTCTGGATGTATAAGAGCCATATACACCTCTGTTCTAAGAAGAATATTTCAATAACTTACCCTACTACTAGGTATAGTAGTAGGAAGAAATAGTGAATGCAGGCACAGAATCCTGGGCACCACCCCCAGAAAATCAGATGCACTGTCTTGGATGGGACCTCAGATTCTGCATTTTTTTTTTTTAATTTTTTTAACGTTTATTTATTTTTGAGACAGAGAGAGACAGAGCATGAACGGGGGAGGGTCAGAGAGAGAGGGAGACACAGGATCCGAAACAGGCTCCAGGCTCTGAGCTGTCAGCCCAGAGCCCGACGCGGGGCTCGAACCCACGGAGCGCGAGATCATGACCTGAGCCGAAGTCGGCCGCTTAACCGACTGAGCCACCCAGGCGCCCCTCAGATTCTGCATTTCTAATGAGTTCCAGGTGTTGCTTATAATAACTGGCCTGTAGAAGGTACTAGAGTAGTACTGTTTCACCATTTAAATACAGACATTTACTTATCAAATGAATCATCCAACTGTTCCATCAGAGGATCCTCTGATCACTAGAATATCGTGGATATTAATATATCCAATATTATATCACCGACTCTCACTATAGCATCCCACACCCCCCAGCATGCACACCTAAGTGTTGGCATATGGTAGATACACATTTATTTATTCAGTTACAGGTAAATATCGGTTAGCTAAAACCTCATTTCAGTAACATTTTTCACTGAAAAATGGAAACAAATCAACCATTATTTCAAAATCTTTTCATGAGTGTCTTAAGTAGTTAGAAACAGCATCTTTATTTTTCAGATTTTGATATTGTGGGCACTGTGACATGATTATTTTTACACTGACCTAAATTCTTTTTTCTTTTTCTTCTTAAACATTTTTTATTTAAATCCAAGTTATTTAACATATAATGTAATAACGATTTCAGGAACAGAGTTTAGTGATTCATCAGTTACATTTAACACCCAGTGCCCATCCCAAAAAGTGCCCTCCTTAATGCCCATCACCCATTTAGCCCATCCCCCCACCCAACACCCCACCAGCCACCCTCAGATGGTTCTTTGTATTTAAGAGTCTATTATGGTTTGCCTCCCTCTCTGTTTTCATCTTACTTTTCCTTCCTTTCCCCTGACCTCAATTCTTCATTTAGGATTTGGCAAATGGATAGGCAAGTGTTGATTTTCAGTGATAGAGTAATGCTTCCCTGAAATACACCAGTAGCAAATCTGCCAACTTTTATTTAGTACTAGAAATCCATATGATGAATTTATTTATTTTATTTTGGAGCATGAACAGGGGAAGGCGGTGGGGAGAGAGAGGGAGAGAGAGAGAGAGAAAAAAATATGAGTATCTCAAGCAGGCTCCCATCTCAGCCTGGAGTCTGACGCTGGGGTCATGACCTGAGCCAAAATCAAGAGTTGGATGTTCAACCGACTGAGCCACCTAGGCACCCCCATATGGTAATTTTAAATGCTGCAGTTGTCACATTATTCCCTTTTTTTATACATAGTCAAGACTTCATTCAGGAATAAACACGTGTTGCTTAATTCCAACAGCCACTCAGACGTACACCTTCCGGAAATCTTTATATACACACACACCTTCTCCTCTCCTTTGAGTTTTCATTTTCGTGGTTTCTTTCACAGTGAAGGACTCTAATCTCCTAGTCCTTCTGGAATGGCTCAGTATTTGTAAGCACTGATAGAACTTCTCTTGTCATTTGGTCAAACATCTTTAAAGTATATGAATTGACTTTGCATCTGGAGTTCCAGATGCAATTTCCTTTACAAATTAGGGTATTATTTCAGCTCTTTAATCATGTGTTCCTTTCCTAGGACTAACATCCATTTGTTTCCTGTTCTGTCTTCTCTGAGCCAAATTTCGAGTTTATTTTATGATTGTGCTTGAGAGCACAGGCATTGAAATATTTTTGCAACACATGTGTCATGCTGGAAATATTATGGCTTAATGTGGAATTATTTATTTTCAAGTTTAAGTTGTTATAGATGATGAACATTTAAAAAAATCGTATATCCCCAAATATAACCATTCTTTACTGAAATGTTAAATGCCAGTTCTTTTTTTGAGCCATGAAAAGTTCAGAAAAGTAAAAGAAAGCAGGGACTATGGTAAAATTCAGTTATCTCTTTCAAAAGTAATGTGAAAAATAGATGATTCAAGACTACAGGATGTAAGGAAGACACTCGTGTAGAATGACTTTGAACTACTCCAGGTCACTAAGAGTTTAAAAAGAACTATAATTCCCATGCAAAGCCATGTTTGAAATCTAAGGAGAACAGAAGTCTCAGGAATGACTCTTCCTGTCTTTAGGCAAAAGATTACCTGGGCTAATTCACAGACCAGGCCCTCTTCCTACATAATAAAAACCTGGAAGAAAAGACTCTGCAACTTTCTTTGCAGCCCTTAGTCTAATATTTGGGAGCCCCCACTGTTCTCCCTTTTTCACTGCACCTACATGAATTTTGTGTGTATATGCAAGGCTTGTGCTGACCATGCCTTATGTGCTTTGTATGGTTGATGCAGAGACTTCTACTTCCTCTTTACTTTTATAACATGGCCATATTTTTAAGGAAAAAAATATTAAGACTGGGATTTCAAAATGTATGTGGAATAAACAGGAGAGAATATAGAGAAGTTGCATGCAGTAACGAAAGCACACAGTTTTAAAGTAGGTGTATTTGAAGGCCAGATCCCTTCCTTCAAGGAACCAGAGACAATGACCAAGATACTTGGTGTGAATTTTGCTGCTGTTTCTGGTTTTTGCAACTGGAATAAGAGATGTAGATATTTTTTTAAAATAGGTATCTGCTGTGCCATGGTATATCTTTAGAATCTGGAAAAAAAATGGGGGGGTATAAATTTGGCAGCTCTGTCTTGTAGGCAGTCTGCATGCTGGTCACCTCAACAAAGTCATTCCTCACTATTGTGTAGAGGAAATAGTGGACACAATCTCCCAGAGTTGTAAACCAGTTGAGAAGTTTGAGAAGAAAACATGGGATAAACTTGAAAGCCTGCCTCAGCTGTTCAAGTCTTGCTGTGAGTCCTATCACTTCTTATTTTACATACACTTTTCCTCCCACTCTGGCATAGATCTGACTTCTTTTTAGAGTTGGGTTGTAAATTCCATGAGTGCGGGAACTCTACCTGGTTCTACACTCTGTATGCCCATCATAGAAGATACCATCTGGCATAAAACAGAAATGTGTTTAAGGAATCAGTTAAGCAAAAGATAGAATTCAGGAACTAAAGAGATAGAAAAAATTTTACTTATTGTGTCTACTTCCCTTAAATGCTAGAGTTTTCCTTTTTAGAACAATGATCACCACATTTTTTTAAAATGAGATATTCGTGGAACATAATCACTTTTTAAAACTACAATTTGGTGGCTTTTAGTGTATTCATGAGGTGGTACAACCATCCCCACTATCTTAATTCTAAAACATTTTTATCAGCCCAGAAAGAAACCCTATATATATTAATAGTCACTCAAATTTCCCTCTCCTCCCTTACCCCCTGACAATCACTAATCTATGTATTTGGATTTGGATTTCATATTAACGGAATAATGCAATATATGGCCCTTTAAATATGGCTTATTTCACTTGATTTTTAAGGCTCATCAAGATTGTAGCATGTACCACTTAGTGAAAAGGCTACTCTTTCCTCATTGAATTCTCTCAGCACCATTGTTGAAAATAAATTGGCCATAAATCTATGGGTTTAGTTCTGGAATCTCAATTTTATTTCATTTACCTATTTGTCTACACTTATGCCATTAATACAGTCTTTATTTCCATAGCTTTGTAGTTGTGAAATCAGGAAATGTGATCCCTCCAACTTGGGTCTTCCTTTTCAAGATTGTGTTGCCAATTAGGGGATTCTTGTATTTCCATGTGAATCTTGGGATCAGTTGGGTCAATTTCTGCAAAGAAGTGAGCTATGATTTTGAAGGAGAATGTTTTAAGTCTGTATATCAATTTATAGAGTATTCCCATTTTAACAATAGTAAGTCTTCCAACCTATAAACGTGGGATATCTTTACATTTACTTAGGTTATCTTCATTTTTTTTAATGAGAGTCTTCAGTCTTTAATGTACTAGCTTATACTTCCTTTTGTTATACTTATTACTAAATAACTTGTTTTTGATGCTATTATAAATGAAATCACTTTCATAATGTCATTTTCAGATTTATTGCTCACGTGTTGATATGCAATTGATTTTTGTATATTGATTTTGCATCCTACAGATTTGCGGAATTCATGTCTTAGCTGTTATGGGAGGTGAATTGTGTGTGTATTCTCTTCCTTGCCTAATTGCCCTGGCCAGAACCACCAGTACAATGTTTAATAGATGTGGTGCAAGCATACATCCTTGTCTTGTTTCTGTCTGAGCACAACTTCTTAGAAATCAACACCATCTACATTTACCCCACCCTTTTTTTTTAAGTTCATCACACCAAACTTTTCCCAACCAAACTTTTAATTATAACTTCTGATGCATAGCAACATTCATTTAATAGCATTGAGGGGGAACGTACTGTAAAATGCAATACATATAACTTGTCTTTCAAACGCAACTCTTACTAGAGAAGAGAATGCCTTCTCACAGAGGGCAAAACATGATAAATGTGAGAATTCAGCGTAAAATTGTATGAGCCTTCACATGACAGAAGACGTTCCGTAAAAAATCATAGAGGGCACTGAGGAGATGTTTGATTTGGGTCTAATAGAAAAGGCTATACTAGGAAATAAAATGATGGAGAACTTAGGTTTTTAAATGAGGTAAAAAAAAAATGTGTACAAAACATAGCAGTGGGAAACCATGAAGTATGTTTGAGGACATATAAATCAGGAAGCTTAAATTGTCCCTTGGAAGTAGTCATAAATGAGGGTCAGTAGTTTCCGGGATCATGAAGGGAATCATTAACAAGGATGTTATTTAAAATAATTTTTAGGGGCGCCTGGGTGGCGCAGTCGGTTAAGCGTCCGACTTCAGCCAGGTCACGATCTCGCGGTCCGTGAGTTCGAGCCCCGCGTCGGGCTCTGGGCTGATGGCTCAGAGCCTGGAGTCTATTTCCGATTCTGTGTCTCCCTCTCTCTCTGCCCCTCCCCCGTTCATGCTCTGTCTCTCTCTGTCCCAAAAATAAATAAACGTTGAAAAAAAAATTTTTTTTAAATAATTTTTAAATGGTGGGATTTATATAAATTTTTGAACTGGAGTGATAATATCTAAATTGCAATAGTATTTAATATGCACAAGGCACTATTCCATATATTTGATGTGTGTAGCAGAGGCTTTTAATAAGCATTCACCTCTTTCCGTCAAAGGCTGCTTTTGGAGAATACCTCTGGTTGTCTATACTTGAACTCTTGAGGGTGCAGGAACTCACTAATTACATGTACAGGACAAAACAGAAATTTTGGGTAGTAAATGACTCTGGAAGCATACTTCAACCAATGGCAGATAAAAAAAAATTTCGCAGATACTCCGTCATCCTTGCCCTTGGTCAGAAAAACTCTCAGTTGGGTTCCATACTGTCTCCTAGTGGAATGAAGTTGTAGTTGATCACATCAGTGGCTTGCCTGATATCATGCCCTTAATCTGCCTCCCTCTTTTATGTGGTTCACTCTCTCATTCTCCTGATATTTTTCTTAGAATCATTTCCCAAATAAACTCTTTGCACTTGAATGTATTTCTCAGGGTCAATTTATGGTAGAACACATCCTAGAAAACATGTGTCATTTCCTTTATTACTTACAGTAACCCTCCAAGTGTCTTCATTCTACAGAGGAGGAAGCCAAGGTATAGAGAAGTTTGGTCATTTGTTCAGGACACAGAAAATGGCATACAAAATTCAAACCTAGACTGTCGGTCTCTTAACTTCTATTAAATAAGAGGCCTTCTTCCCTCACACTGATAGAGTAATTCACCAGCTGCATTTTTTACACTGCAGTGGCTCCCATGTCCACAGATTGGGGATGGATAACCAAGTTGTGTGTGTGTGAATAATAGTGCATTAAACAGAACCAACTACAGAAGCTCACAGAGAAGCCATGTTTTAGCAGCCCCTCCCAGAATTTACTGCTGCCCAGCAGATCTGTGGGGGTGAGTAGGTATGTGGGGCAGGGTGTATCATAAGCCGTTTTTGTTCCTCATGCAAACACAAATGGCTGAATCCAAAGACGTTCCTGTTTCTCTGGATGGTAACTGAATTGTATTGAGATCGTTCCCACCACTACTTGACCTTGCCAGTTTCACATTTTGCACCCACTTTTGGTGAGTCCTTGCTATAGCTTGGCCTTCTGACTTAAGGAAATTACAGATACTTGGGAGCCTTCAGACCAAGGAGGTGTGAAAATAGAACGGGTGGTGAGAATCATAAACTCAGGGAGAACCAAGTTTTGGGAGCTAAGGCTCCTGAATGTGTCCACAATTAGTATTCTCTGTACACTTAGATCCTGTTATTGGCTTGTGTATTGAGGGCAAACAATCCAAGCCTCACAAATAGGCATGAAAACTTACTGTTCCTCATAAGTTAAAGAATACTGTCATTATCTTGGTCAAGTTAACTTGACATATTTGTGTTACGGATTACTCATAAGTAAAGAGGACAATTAAATGTCAGCTGCTGTTGTTGAAACATGTAAGCATTTGATGGACTTTTGTTCAAGCATTATAAGATAGGGAAGGAAGCACTTTTTTTTTTCTTGGAGCAGCATTTCTCAGAAAGGATTCCTCTCAATATCAGTCCCAGGAGATAGTAGGAGAGAAAAAGATTCTGGGGTCAAATAAATGAGGGAAGTGCTGCATATACTATAACCTTTTCTGGAGTGTTCATTTCATAATATACATGAACACAAAAGAGTTTGTAAAAAGTCCTGCAGAGAAGAAACCACTTAACTGAGTATTTCCCAAATGTGTTTGACTACAGAACATTTTATTCACCTAAAAGCCATTCACATTCCACAGGACTCATTTTCTGTGCATATATTTTCGGAAACTATTCCAGAGCAAAGAAAGGATTGGGAGTTTTCTTTGAAAACAAAACAGAAAACAAACGGAATGTATTTAAGGTTTGAGCTATGAAGCATGTAAGCATAATTTGGTGGCTGCAAATGATTAAGAAAATGGTTTAATGAAAAACAGAGAAGAACAAGTGAGAAACTATCTGAATAATTTTCTTGCAGCCGCATCTTGGTTTCCTGGAGTGCCATGTTGGTCCTGCTTATTTGACCAGTTGTCAGTGCTTCCCTCATTGGTGTCCTGCTTGTCCTGGTCCTGTTCTTGCTCCCCAAGGCCCCTATTTACATAGCAGAATAGTGTTAGAAAGCAATGGATTATTTACTGTTGAATTTGGAGAACAGATAGAAGGGTAGGTTTTTATCATGAATCCCAGCGAACAGTTTTATTATTCCAGAGCTTTTAGTTTGTGTCCTCACAGGGGGATTCTTTACCCTTCCCTTCCAGTCTTCCATTTCTTCCTTGCTAGATCCTCCTAGAAAGTTTGAGATGTCTTCCCTGTACCATGTTACGGATTCTGCGCTCTCCTGCTAGTACTACAGATGTGTATCCTCTGGTCCACCTATGAACTTAAATATTGGAAGCACCTCTGGTTACTATGATGCTCCATGATACAGGCAGAAGATTGTTTCTTTTGTTTAATTTAGCAAGCACTTTCGGTTCTCAACCCCATTCAGCTTATTCAAGTGTTTGTTGTTGTTGTTCTTCTCCAAAACACCCACAACAGTGTACTCATGTAGCATTCTAGTGAATGAAATGTCCTCATTAATTTCATCTTTAAATTAAGAGCTAACCATGTTCTACAAGTTTATTATTGCTCTCTCCAATTCCTTGATAACAAGGTTTTTACATTACTTATTTTTTTTTTAATTTTATTTTTTTTTTCAACGTTTATTTATTTTTGGGATAGAGAGAGACAGAGCATGAATGGGGGAGGGGCAGAGAGAGAGGGAGACACAGAATCGGAAACAGGCTCCAGGCTCTGAGCCATCAGCCCAGAGCCTGACGCGGGGCTCGAACTCACGGACCGCGAGATCGTGACCTGGCTGAAGTCGGACGCTTAACCGACTGCGCCACCCAGGCGCCCCTACATTACTTATTAATAAAATAAAATTAAAAGTGTGCTTCAAAACTTTGGTGTCTTAAAGTATTCTCTCATTAAAATTTGGTAATTAAAAGTATCCCTAGGGTACCTCTTTGGGATTTTACTGAGATAGGACTCCTAATAGAGTATCTTCAAAATAATTCTGGGCCAGGTATCTATAACAAACATTTGTATTTGTATTTTGTCTCTCATGGTAGAGAGTGGTCATGGGACATCTCAAAATGCAAAGACCAAGCAAATGCAAACATAATCCTTTGAAAAATCAGGAGCTTCGTCAAAATGTTCGTTAGAATAAAGTCCAATTGCTAATACCTAATTCCTTCTACCATTAACGTTGCCATTGTTAAAACCATAATAAGATGCTTATGTGAAGCAGAAATAATATCACATCCTCTTAGATACATGGCCTTCGTGAATGAGAGTTGTACAATTAAAACCTGTTTTCTATAGCACCTATTCATTTAAAACATCATCTACTCTGTTGGTATTCTGTTACTAAATAATCTTCCTCAGCCATACCTAACCAGCATTTCTGGCATGAAAATGGGGCCACTTGTGGACTTATATATTTATGAGACATTACATCAGAGTTTGTTTAATAGCCATTAGAATAATAACATTATCAAGTATTTTATTTATTTTTTGTTCTCCTGTGTAAACCTAGTTTATTTTATTCCTAAACAATGGGATCTGCTTTGCCATAAACCAGTTGGATTAACACCATTTGTGAAGCCATAGGAACCAAACTTCAGTGACAGCAAATTTAATAGGATTGCTTTTAAAAAGGGAAAGTGACTTTAAAAATGGCATAAAGAAGGCATGACACAAATGTGAATTGGGACACATCTTCACTAGAGGCTTGCATAAGTATTTAGATTTCTGATTTCCAGATGTCAAACTGGTAATATATTCCTTTCAAAATTGTATTATAATTACCAAATGTGTCAGTCACTGTTGGCAGCTGGTGGGTAGGTACACTGCATTTGGATCTAACTTCTGATAAATATATGGTGTGAATAATTATTCATTATATGGGGATTGAGTTTTTCTAAAACTTGCCTAGTTTTCTTTTCCAGAAAATTACTGGGGATGGATTTAAGAATGGGTTTTCTTTTGGATCATATTGATGAACTGGATAATATTTTAACTCTACAGTGCTATACAGAACTCATTTGTAATGGTTTATATTTTATACAATACATCAGAGCCAGGTATACAAATGCAAGATGAATATTAGATAGGATCTCTGTTTAAAAAAAATAAAAATCTCTCTTGATATTCTCAGTCACTTTCATGAGCATGTTAATCCCATGATTGTTCCTCCTGAGATTCGTTACCTGTCCATTCACACTTTTGCTTGTACCAGAAGGAAAATGCATCTTAGGATATTTGGGGAGAAGATATGATAATGTACTTCTCATTGTGAAAATGAAAAGAATAGGGATGCTTTCTCACTGTCCCTTCTATTTAATTGAGAATGCGAAAGTCCTAGGTACCTGCCCTTGTGTTAGGACTAGAGAATGTTCTTCATGGAGCTTTAGAGTGCTTTTGTTACTGCTGCACACCAGGCAGGTATGGGTGTGAGTAGCATCAAGTTTTTTCAGTGTCCCCACTTCCCAACTTATGAAATACTTAAGTATTTAGTTTGGTAGGTTTTTCTTCCGTAGAAATAATCTCTAATATATATTTCCTTAATCATACCTTACTTTTTTGCTTCTCCTGATGTCCTTAAACAGGTCAGCCCAATAGCCATGTGGCTTTTAAACCGTGAGTTCTGGGGTGCCTGGTTGGCTTGGTTGGTTAAGCGTCTGACTTCGGCTCAGGTCATGATCTCATGGTCCATGAGTTCGAGCCCCCCCTGCGTCGGGCTCTGTGCTGACAGCTCAGAGCCTGGAGCCTGTTTTGGATTCTGTGTCTCCCTCTCTCTCTGCTCCTCCCCTGTTCATGCTCTGTCTCTCTCTGTCTCAAAAAGAAATAAACGTTAAAAAAAAAAAAAAAAGTGAGTTCTTCCCTGGCATCAAACTTAGCTACGTCTTGAATGCTATCCTGCCATTCATTCTGTTTCCTGATTTGTTTCTGGAATCTTTGGATCCTGATCCCTGGGATTATTTCCTGACCACAGCTTTCTACTTACCCTCTTAAAGCTGGTAATCGATGTTATTCTTTTAATATTAGACCTCATCATCTCTATTCAGTTAGGCATAAAGGCCAATTCCCCATGCTGGGGTTATTTCCCAGGAAGAGTAGCCGCCAACAACAACAAAGCAAACATACTTCCTCACAAGGCTCCTCAGAAAGTCTGCACCAAAGTGGGTTCTATTGAATCAGGGGTCGTGTGTGTGTGTGTGTGACAATTTTGGACTTCTAAGTACCAAAGCTCATACCTCCTATTTTCTGCTCCTCTTAATTCAAAGTAGGCTTTAATTGTTCCATTGGTATACAAATTAGAGTTGTGTATGGCAGTGATGACTAGTTATAAATTGTATAATATTGTGGCAAGAGATCAGATTTGGGGTTAGAAATTATGAAATTTGGGTCTGGATTATTGCTTTATAGTCTCTGATCTTGGGCAAATCATTTGAACTCTTTCAATCTCGTCTATAAAAAGAAAATGTTAACAACAGTGACAGTAATACCTAACTTGCAAAATAGTTGTGAGGAATCAAAGAAAATTGTTTTTGTTTTTAGAAAATTTATTTTTAATCGTGAAAACAATTATTGACAATTCTAAACTGATGGGTTTTATTTTCCATTTACTTCACCTTCTAATTGGCGACAAGGGACCATCTTGTGGTTTCTTTGAGGTACATCCTTTAAGCGCCTGCTAACTCGTGATCAGACCAGAAAGATCTGAAAATGTTGCCCTTTCTGTTCTCAGTTGGGTGAGTTCTATAAATCCCAGCCTGTGCAGGTGAGGGTCCCTACATCCTGGATAGGTAGTGACATAGCAAGAATTCAAATGAAGGTACAAGGAGATACAAGTATGGGCGGTCACCTCTTGTTATGGAAAGACCACAAGCCTTAGAACCAGACAGACCCTAAAGTGAAGATTGTCTCTACAAGTTTACTGTATAATCTTAAGACTTGCTACTTAACCGACTTCAACCTGTTTCCTCAGTGATCAAAATGAGGAATAAGATCCATTTGTAAAGTAGCATATTGAACAATTAGCCCATGGTAGATAGAATTATTCCCATTCATGGACTGTTTCTATAAAAGTTTGTGAAAAGTTTTCTAGCGTAGCTTCATGAGAGGTGTTTAACTTTGAGGTATGATAAATGCAACAGGCAGCCCAGAGGGCTCTCATACCTAACGTGTTGCTTTCTCTAATACACTCAGGAATACTCCCTCAGGGGGAATGTGAAATGATTCAACCAAGTGCTTAGTGTGTGGAAGGGCTTTAATGTTCCTTTTTAGACGGATGTGAACCTGTACTTACCTCACCAAAGGAATACAGAGAGCATCATTCAGGTTTGGGGGGAGCCTACATAGGGCAGGAATTTGGCAGCAGAGATCTTCCAGAAACTTCTAAAATCCTTGGATGCAGAAGACCACATACTTTTAACTTACAGGGGACAGAAGAAATAAGGGAAATTTCCTAATGGCCTTAAAATCTTAACTAAATGAGGCTAGACTTGGAGGCAGAAAATCTAGATTTTGAAGCTTACTGCTTCCAGGTTGTATGATCTTGGGCAAGTCTCTTAAACTCTATGAATTTACAAAGGGAAAATGGCACTACCACTAATAACAATAATAAAATCACTAGTTAAAATAATACTAACTCATAAACTTTGTTGTGAGGATTAAAATATGTGAGGTATTTAAAATTTCTATTTATTTTTTTTTCAACGTTTTTTTTTTTTTTAATTTATTTTTGGGACAGAGAGAGACAGAGCATGAACAGGGGAGGGGCAGAGAGAGAGGGAGACACAGAATCGGAAACAGGCTCCAGGCTCTGAGCCATCAGCCCAGAGCCCGACGCGGGGCTCGAACTCACGGACCGCGAGATCGTGACCTGGCTGAAGTCGGACGCTTTAACCGACTGCGCCACCCAGGCGCCCCTAAAATTTCTATTTAATAGGGATAAAAAATTATTGAAAACAATAGTATACATTGAGAGGTCTTAATTTTTGTTCATTTCATTCCCTCTTGTGATAAAGAGAACAGCATTCCTGTGAACCAACTCCCTTTTTATTCTCTCCCATTGCTGGGTGTTTGCTATTGTATTGTTGCTATAAACATTCTTATGCATGCTTCCCAGAAGCCATGTGCTAATTTTTCTCTAGGTTACTGCTTTCATCAGGGTTCCATCAGGAAATCAGAAGCCTCTTAATGCAATATAAATATGAGGGTTTAATACAGGAGAGTAGGGTCTTACACAATTATTGTAAGGACAGGCACTGAAAACAAAGTACATTAGAGAATGAGCTATGATAAAAATTCTTGGGAGAGATTTTCTGGCTTCTTGGAATTTGAGATTATCAAGTCTTGAATAGATATTTGTATATCTGGCTATATATGGCTAAATTTCAAAAACCGTGTTGGAAGAAACTTAGTGCACTCATGGGCTGAGACTCTAAGAAAAAATGAATCACTATGCAAAAAAAAAATCAGTATGTAAAAATAAACTGTTGAATATATACATGATCTAAATGACAAAGCAAATGAGATGGTATCCATAGAAATCAATTTGTTTTTATAGTTAAATTTTCAATTAAACTTTACTCTTTTTTTTTAAGGACAATAAAAGGATGAAAGGAGGGACTATTTAACCAGAGGTGACTATAAGAGTTGTGGAGGCAGCTGAAGGGCTTGGGACGGCTCTGTAAGAGATAAGTCATGGATTTGAGTCCTGATTCATCAATACACAACCACTCTACTTATTTAGAAAATAGTATCACCTCTCAGTATCCAATTTTCAACCTTAAAAGATAGGTACAATATCAATTTATTTTTTATTATAACAAGAACATTATTGGTAAACTTAGAGTAAAAAGCACAAATTGTTATGTAAAATAAAAATATGACTAAAACAAAAGCTCCAATTTCTTACAATAATGGCAAGGACTAGTCAATAGGACCTCTTAATTATTTTAGCATCAAGAAGGACCAGGCTTTTAGCTTGAAGCAGGAAGTGAAAAAAAGATGAAATGGAGAATACGGGGCTACTTGATTCTTAGCATCTGTCTCTTCTGAAACGAGACTTAGCCTTAAGTTCAAACGGATAAAGCAGGATAGTTAAGATAGATTTGAAGCCTAATATTTGTGAAGACATAATGACTTTGCATTTTGCAAAGATTTACTTAATGCCTATGATTTGCTAGACTCTGTTAGATACTGGGGATGAACGGGTGAACAGCGCAAAACAAATCCTCGATCTTACAGTCACACGGTCCTATGGGAAGTTCATAGGATAGTTTGTTGCGGTTTTCAAAGGAATTATGTCTGGGGCGCCTGGGTGGCTCAGTCAGGTAAGTGCGGACTTCCGTTCAGGTCATGATCTGACCGTTGGTGAGTTTCGATGCCCACATTGAGCTCTCTGCTGACAGATCAGAGCCTGGAGCCTGCTTTGTATTCTGTGTCTCCCTCTTTGTCTATATCTCCCCCACTTGTGCGATCTCTCTCTCTCAAGTAAATAAACGTTAAAAAAATAATAAAAAGGGAATTATGTCCTAGTATATATTAGGTAAAATTGAACAGACCTGAATCAACATAGTAACTGAACACTAGTTTCATGTTGAATGAATTAAGAATTGGATCAGTGCTGAGTATGTAAGAAATTTTTAAGAATGGTCGGACCTCTGGACGGAAATGAACAAATACTAGCTCTTGATTTAGTTTCAGTTCTTTATTTATACAATAGGGATGAGTCTTCAAACTGCCCCAAATATTTAAATATCTCATTGTATCCTTGAAATGAGATGGGAAAACCGTGAGATACATAGAGGTGTAATCTACAAATTCTTGAATTATGATTTGGAAGTGATAATGATTAGATTAAAAAATTTCAAGGGAGAATTTTTATGAAAATAGATAGCCTTTGCCTTTGGTTACATTTCTTCCCCAATTTTTTAAAGAGTATATTTATTTATTTTGAGAGAGGGAAGCATGGAGGGAGAGTGTACACATGTGGGGGGGGGGGTCAAAGAGAGCAGGGGAGGGAGAGAAAGAGAGAGAGAGACCGACCGACCGACCAACTCAAGCAGGCTACATGCTGTCCGTGCAGAGTCTGATGGAGGGCTCAATCTCAAAAGCAGGAGATGAGATACGATGAAGACATGAGCAAAACCAAGATTTGGACTCTTAACCAACTAAGCCACCCTGGCACCCCCATTTAGTCCTAAATTTAACCAATAATTTAAATGAGTATATAGGCACATTTATTAGATTTTAGGTGACATTTACATAAACTGTAAATAATACAGTTCATTAAGAAAAATTTTGTGCAAGTATCTAAACAAAAAATGATAAACTGAATAAAACAAAATATCTAAAAATAGCTGCAAATTTCTAGGTTCAGGACAACCAACCTGCACAAGAACCCACAGAAGGAAATCTGACTCTATTGGTTACAGAAAATAATTTAACAAGTTACTGAATACTTAATATTTGCAGAACTGCTACATTTAGTAAATTCAAAAGTAAACACTATGGTGTAACTTTCAAGAAAATGAATATTTTATGCTGCATTAATAGATGTGAAGTTATTCAGGACAAATGTATAATTTAGTTTTCTGTTCTTAAGAGAAAATAGAATTCTGTCACTTGGAGGTGTTCTGTATTAAGAGGAACAAGATAAGTTGTTTACTTCATGTTAGAGGAGAAAAAATTGAAGTCAGACAGAGGTTAACTAAATAAGCTAGATTATGTTAATCTTGTGGCATAAAGACAACATTAACCTTTTTTTTTTTTAAAGCTTATTTATTTGGGGGGAGATACGGAGAGGGAGGAAGGAAGGGAAGGGCAGAGAGAGAAGCCCAAGCAGGCTCTACACTGTCAATGCAGAGCCTACTGCCGGGCTTGAACTACCAACTATGAGATCATGATCTGAATCAAAGTCAGATGCTTAACCGACTGAGGTGCCCAGGCACCCCAACTTTTTTAGCCTTTTAAGTCAGGTATCAAAAGTGGAAGCTTTTAGGATACCATGTCAGTGAGCCTGGACTTAAGGAAAGGTTTCAGCCCTTGTATGACATTGGAACTCTCCGTGAGTAATCAAGGACAAGACTAGTCTAGGTTCTGGAAAAGTGTGTTAGAGATTGTGGGAAACCAGGACTTCTGGCAAGACTGAGCTGCTGGGGCTCTTGCCAAGGACCACCATATGCTAAGATCATAGCAGTGCAACTAATCTCAGACCTCACCTCCTAATAGGTGTGGTGCTCTTAAGATGTTGTCTGTCTTGGTTAGGGTTGGATGGAGGACACTGAATTTGTGTATATTTAGCCTCAAGGACTCCATCTGAGTGGGAAAGGAGAAAAGGAGCTGTTCACATTCCTGATCAAGCATTAAGTGGCAAGATGCTCTTTTGGGATTTATTCAAGTAGGAGTTTTATGACTACAGAGCTTGAGTTTGGAGAAATGATTGTTGAATTTATGAGCATTTGGACTAGATGGATATTAAGACACCATTCAACTTCATTCCATGATTCCATACTCAACGTATAGGTAAGCCTAACTCTATTGATGCCTTTTATTTGCCTTTATAGTTTCTCTTTGTCCTGGGGACTTTGCCAATACTTTGAGACAAATCATTTCATAAGCACAAATGCAGGAGAAGAGTTTTTCCTTTTTTTTTTTTTTCCTTTAGAGAGATACAGATGACCTACAACATTTGGCAAGCACATGGTTTCTGGCACAAAGTAAATTCAAAGAGGTTTTGTGAACAGTAAAATTCAGTCAGTTGGGAATGAAGAACAATATACTTTAAAGAATACCTAAAAGCCAGATAGAAAGGAGGCAATGGGATAGTCTGTTGATCTCCTTGGTACACACGGCTGTGCTCAGAACAGATATCATGAGGGTAGTGGGTCTGAGAGGATAAGGCTGCTCTCCTTTTATTGAGCAGTTCTATTGAGCAGTTCTATGGGGAAGGTCAAAAATGCCAGTAAGACAGCAAACACCTGAGTCAAAGGGCTTGTTCTTGGATGCTAATGAATGTTATTACAGAAGATGGCTAAAATGAGACTATTACCCACTAATTAATAGGATATGCTGAAACATAGCACAAGGGAGGAATTGCCTGTGCTAAATAGTATGAAAGAGATGGCCACTGGCAAATGGTTCCTGGTAAAGAGTTACCTACATTATGTATAAACTCCAGGAGATATGGCTTCAAGCGTGCCATGAATCTTTAATTGAGAGAACATCATTTGCACAGGATAAAATGTGATGGCACACCCATATGTCTTTTTTTATTATTATTACCTACACAGAACGTTGATTGTGAACCATTTGAAGAGAATATGTTGCACTAACTTGTTATGATCAGATCAGCTCAGTGATGTATGTGTCTGAATTTGCTACAGAAGTCAGCAGGTTATCTCTGTTCTCCATTATCACCTTTGACTGTAGTCTAATTTCTAGCTGCAGTTACGTGGAGCTTAAACGAGGTTGATTCATTGCTGTAATTCCCAGAAAAGCCAAGAAAAATCTATTTCAATGATTTTGGAAGTGGGACCTAACTTTTCTTTATTGTAAATTCAATTTTTATTAGATTTACCTAAAAAGTTGAGAGAGGGGGAGAAGATGGTCTTGGTAGGATAGAGGAACTAAAAATGGAGAAAAAAAATTGCTGAATGAAAAGGATGTTGAGAGACTGATACAGCAGTTCATAGATTACGCCTCAGACCTAAAACTCTAAAGTGTATTGAAGTAAATATACTAAAATATTCTAATGGTGATAAACTATGGAACTAACTTATTAGTAATTGTAAAAAGAACATGTATCTTTCTCTTACTCTTTCAGATTCCAAATCCCTGTGGTGACATCTTCCTAATTTGATGCTATTGTTTGGTTTTTGTTTGTTTACCCTATACAATTGACTGGTCCACTAGCTTCTATCTGTTTTTTTATGGTTGTTATTAAATGTTCTCTGGTTATTCTTTCTGTTGTCCCCTTAACCTTGTGCTTTTTATCTTCATCAACATCATCAAACTCCTTTTTTGTCAGTATTGATCAGAAGCTGCCCTTGCTCATCTTGCTTAACTTCTCATACCACTTACTTCTGTTCATCATTCTTACCAGATCCTGTGGCTTCCATACCTATGTGCTCTTGAGTTGGGACTTCCTATATAGGAACATCTATTATTTGCTTACTTTTAAAATACTGGAAGTTTTTACGAATCTTAGTCTCTCTCTTCTCAGGCTACAAAGTTTCTCTGAGAAAGCTCCTAAAATCCCCATGTCTTCAGTTATCTGTAGGAGAATAATGGCTGGTAAAAATTCATCTCCAGATCACATCGATTACCTGACCTTCAGACTGGCATACGATCAGATTCATTTGGCCTGTGCTCAGACATCTGAAACTCGTTTTGTTCAAAATTGAACGTCATCTTTTCCCTGTTTTGTTTATTCTCTTGGTTCCATAGCTAAGTGACTGGCTCCATGGTCTACTCAATGCTCAAGACCCAAATTTCAATGTCATCTATGAGACCTTCCTCTCTCTACAATGAACATCTAGTTATTTTACATTCTGTTAATTCTGTACCTCCTAACTCTGTCTTGAATTCTTCCATTTCTCCTGTTTGCCCTAAAAATGTTGGAGATTTCTGCAATAGTCTCTTAAATATTTTGCCTCCAATCTTACCCAAACTTAAAATAGCTCAGATTGCTGGATGATCTAACTTATATGCAAATTTAGAATATATTATTGCCCTGCTGCAAACCCTTCAGTGGATCCCCACACTCTCAGACTTAAGTTTACTGACATTGTCTTCAGCCTTCATTTTCACTCTGTTTAATTTTCAGTCTGGTCTTTTGCTTATTCCTTCCCTGAAAATTCAGTCACTCTGAATTTCTTAAAAACTTCAAATCATTCTCATTTCTGGTGCATTGTGCATGCTCGTTCCTGTTCCTGAATCACTCTACGTTGCTTTTCTTCTCTGTTCTTTCCACTCTTTGCCTGATCAATTCCTAGTCCTGACTCAATTCTTACCTTATGTGACATGTCTCTGATCTTTTTAGCAGTTCTTCTACATAAATTCTGTGTTATTTGCTTTATGCTATATTATAATTTCCTACTTACTCATCTATCCCTCTACTAGGATTTGAACTCCTTGAGCTCAGGGAGTGCGCCTTTCTGCCCTTTCTTCAGTGTCCAGCTTAGTAGCCAATAAATATTTGTCGAAGGAGTAAATGTAAGCAGAGTCCTGACTGATCACAGCCTCCAAATTCAATGGATACTACTAGAGTTTTACCTACCATATCAAAATAATCTACATTTTAAACTGGAATTTAGAATGAATCTGTAATGACTCTACCTTCCAAATCTTACATCCTACTACTTCCCGACATATCATAAAAAATACTAAAGTAGTTGATTGGACATGATAACCATCAACATGAACTCTGGCCTTCAATTTCTATGTTACTTACTATTCTCTGGTGGTGATATGGCGATATATACCACATCTGTATCCATTCATCCATCGATGGACATTTGGGCTGTTTCCATACATTGGCTATTGTTGATAGTGCTGCTATAAACATGGGGTGCATGTGCCCCTTCAAAACAGCACACCTGTATCCCATGGATAAATACCTAGTAGTGCAATTGCTGGGTCATAGGGTAGTTCTATTTTTAACTTTTTGAGGAAACTGTGTGCTGTTTTCCAGAGTGGCTGCACCAGTTTGCATTCCCACCAGCAGTGCCAAAGAGATCCTCTTTCTCTGCATCCTTGCCAACATCAGTTGTTGCCTGAGTTGTTAATGTTATCCATTCTGATGGGTGTGAAGTGGTATGTCATTGTGATTTTGATTTGTTTTTCCCCATACAGGCACATCTTAAAACAGAATAATAAAGCAAAATCCCATGTATCAATCCTATCACTCAAATATTAGAATATTATCAACATCGTTCAGGACACTGAGCCCTCAGATTGTAATTTACTTCCTCCTACCTCGGATGTAATTATTTTTTTTTCAACGTTTATTTATTTATTTGGGACAGAGAGAGACAGAGCATGAACGGGGGAGGGGCAGAGAGAGAGGGAGACACAGAGTCGGAAACAGGCTCCAGGCTCCCAGCCATCAGCCCAGAGCCTGACGCGGGGCTCGAACTCACGGACCGCGAGATCGTGACCTGGCTGAAGTCGGACGCTTAACCGACGGCGCCACCCAGGCGCCCCGACGGATGTAATTATTAACCTGAGTTTTATGTTTATTATTCTAGTGCTTCACTTTAATTTTTAAATATATGAGCATGAATCTTTGAATAATGGATTATTTAGGTTTTTCATGTTTGGGGTATTTGTATAAATAAAAATATAACTGTGTTCTCTTATGAGTCTTTATTCTCAATGTTAGGTTTCTGGAATTCAGCAATGCTATTAGCTGTAGCTATAGCTAACTCATTGTCATTTTAAAATAATTCCATTAAGGGGCGCCTGGGTGGCGCAGTCGGTTAAGCGTCCGACTTCAGCCAGGTCACGATCTCGCGGTCCGGGGGTTCGAGCCCCGCGTCGGGCTCTGGGCTGATGGCTCAGAGCCTGGAGCCTGTTTCCAATTCTGTGTCTCCCTCTCTCTCTGCCCCTCCCCCGTTCATGCTCTGTCTCTCTCTGTCCCAAAAATAAATAAACGTTGAAAAAAAAAAATTAAAAAAAAAATAATTCCATTAAAATGTCAATTATATCAGTATTTATATAAATGTGTGTGTGTGATGTGTGTGTGTGTGTGTGTGTGTGTGTGTATGTATATTCCCCTCTTTCAGAATGTCTATATTCAGATCCATGAACAAAATTGTACTGTAATTTTTCTTTAAAATTTCCTTTTACTAGTGTTCTTGGGTGGCTCAGTCATTTGAGCATCTGACTTGATTTCAGCACAGGTCGTGATCTGAGGGTCATGAGATCAAGCCCCCATGTGTGGCTCCATGCTGAGTATGGATCCTGCTGGAGATCTCTCTCTCCCTCTACCCCACTTATGCTCTCTCTCTTTCAAAAAAATTTTTTTTCTTTCCATTAAAAACATATTTCATATACATATGAACATATATATTATAAATATAAATATGAATGCATATTATAAATATAATATGAATTTATATTATATAAATATACACATTTATATACATTTTTTCCATCCCTCTTTTGGGATGTTTGTATTCAGGCTCATGAATATAATTGTTCTATAATCTTCCTTACTACAAAGTGTTTTTATTTTGATATTATCTCCTGATTTGGTGTCTGTTGTGTTAACCTTACACAGTGAGTTGGAGAATTATTTTTTTCCTGCTAAAAATAAAGGGTAATTAAGTTTGCCTCTAAAATCATACAGGTCTGGTGTTTTCATTTAGGATAGTTTTGAACTACAGGTTGAATTAATGGTTACAAGACTAGGTTCTCTATTATATCTTGAGTCAGTTTTTATAATTTACATTTTTCTGGAAATTCATAAACATTTGAGATATTTATGCATAAGTGTTTCATAATATGCTTAATATTTAATCTCTACTGTATATTTTTATTACTACAGTTAAAGTTAGCCAAGAGGCTCATTTATTTTATTAGTCTTTTATTTTTTTTAAGTTTGTTTATTTTTGGCAGAGAGAGAGAGAATACCAAGTAGACTCCGTGCTGAGCCTGACAGAGGGCTCAACCTCACGAACCATGAGACCATGACCAGATCTGAAATCAAGAGTCAGATTCTTAACTGACTGAGCCATCCAGGCGTCCCTGTTAGTCATTTTCAACCAACCAATTTTTATCTTTGTTTTTCCTCTCTATTAATATAATGCAGTTCCCTTTTTTTTGGATTTATTTTCTTTTATTTTCTTCTGGATAAATAAACTATTTTTGCCTGTCTACTATCTTAAGTTGGATGCTTGGCTCATTAATTTTCACACTATTTTCTAATATATATTTATAAACCTGTATGTTTCCTTTTAAAGACTACTTTATATCTCATAACTTTAATGTATGGTATTTTTCTAATGGTTCAGTGCTAAATATTTTCTTATTTATAAATTCTTTAACATCAAACTATTATTTAGATGTTTTAAAAAAATTACTTTAGAATTAAAAAATAGATTTACAATCATGATTATTAATCATTAGTTATTAAGAATTTTAATAACTTTTCACAATATATACACTGTACTTAGAGAATATAGTCTTTCTTTTTAAATTTTTTTTTAATGTTTATTTATTTTAGAGACAGACTGAGCACAAGTAGGGGGGGGGCAGAGAGAGAGAGGGAGACACAGAATCTGAAGCAGGCCCCAGGCTCTGGGCTGTCAGCACAGAGCCTGACACAGGGCTTGAACCCATGAACGATGAGATCGTGAACTGAGCCGAAATTGGACACTTAACCTACTGAGCCACCCAGGCACCCCGAGAATATAGTCTTAATGATACCGATTTTAAAATTTTCTCACACTTTGTGGCAAGATAAATGTTTGAAAAATATTCTACTTTAGTCAGTGATGCATGAATGGTTAGACTCAATGTTATACGTGTTATTTAGTACAACCTTGTTCATTGTGTTGTTTTAATGTTCTAAATTTTTACTTGTTTAATGTCTCTTATTTTGACGTTGGATTTTTTTCTTGTGTTTGTGACTGTTTTTACGTAATTTATTTTGACCATGTTATGCTTATAGAAGTTTCAAATATCTCCCCTTCCTTTTAATCCTTCAATGGATTAAACCTTTTATTAATGTATGTCGTGTTTATTTAAAGTACTTTTTGCTTTAATATCTATTTTGTCTCATTGTAGTAGAGCAAATATAAGTCGTCTTTTCTTATTTTACCCAGCATATCTTTTCCATTATTTTACTTTCAGTACTTTTGTATTTTTAAAGGTTACATGTATTCTTGTAAAGAACATGTAAATTATTATTGTTTAAATTTTAAACTAAAAATATGTTAACAGGAGATATATTAGATCATTTTGTCTTTGATTATGGATTTAAAAAAGGTTTCTAAAATGTTTTTGTGCTTTCTGTTTCTTCTGCTTTTTCTAATTGTTTTGTCTTGAATTTTAAGATTGGTTGAGTTTGTTAAAATAGTGGTTGTGGTTATCATTTAATGTTTTCTTTATACATATATTTGTTTGGTAGTCACCCTGAAAGTTTTAACATGCATATTTGACTTAGAGAGATATTCTGGGGTCATTTTCCTTCTGCCTGAAGTATCTTTTACCATTTAGTAAGGATCTATTGGTGAACATTTCAATGACTTTTTGTTTATGTTTAAAATTTTCATCTTTCCCCCTTACTTTTGAAAGGAGATTTTTATTTTAGTTTAGAGAGAGAGAGAAAGCTAGTGCAAAAGGGGAGAGGGCAGAGGGAAAGAAGAGAGACAGAGAATCTCCCTTATTCCCATGACCCTGGGATCTTGACCTGAGCTGAAACCAAGAGTCAGAAACTCCACTGACTGAGCCACCCAGGTGCCCCTTAAAAGAAAATTTTGGAGAGTATATAGTTCTAGATTTCGTTTTGAACCTGTGATTACACTGTTTTCTAGTATCCCATATACAGTCAGTGGCTAAGTTGCCAGATATTTGTTGGTTTACTATTTTATCTCTTTGACTGCTTTTAAGTCTTTCTCAGTTTTATTATGGTGTAAATACATGTAGATGTTTTGTATTTATAATGCTAGACATTCCTTGGCCTTCCTTGATTTGAGTATTTGTGTCTTTCATTGGTTTAGAAAAATTCTCTTCATTCATTTCTTGAAACATTTCCCATCTCCTATTTTTTCTCTCCTTCTCTCTGTAATTTCAGTTAGTTTTGCAATAGACTAGCCCAAACTATCCTCTTTGATTTTCAGTTTTCCTATTTTCCACAATTTTGCCTTCTGGTACATTTTTGTCTTTGTTACATACATGTTTGTTTCTATATACCAGTTCACTAACCTCTTAATTTGCGTCTTATTTGCAGTTTATCCAATTCATTGAGTTTTTACACTCTTCTCATTTGAAGAAATTCCATTTGTTTCTTATTCAAATTACCTATTTGTTTTTTACTGCTTTTATGTCTTCAGGATCCTTTTTAGAACCTCATTTTTTAAATATAACATAAACATACTTACTGTTCTGTGTCTGATAATTTTATGTTTGTAGTCTGTGTGATCTGATTTGTTTCTTTGGGTACTTGATAATTTTTCATGGCAAAATTATTTTCTTCACGTGCTAGCAGTATGATAATTTTTAGGCCTGGTTAAAGTGTATTCCTTAATAATTTTTCATTGTGAAAGTATTTTTCACATGTTATCTGTATGATAATTTTGAAGCCACGTTAAAATATGTTCCTCTAGGGAGAGTTATCCTTTACTCCTGCCAGGTTCCTAGAGGCAATACTACTGAGAACCACTGCCAGTAAATGAGTATTCTTCTTTGGGTACTCTGAAGCATCCAAGTTGGATGAATGCTGGCCTCCTACCAGCATGTAGCCAGAATTTTCAGGGAAGATTTTTTTTCTTTTTGATTAAAAGCTAAAGTAGACAGGTAGTCCCATTTCCTTCTTCTTCAAACAGTCCACTGGACCCCCGCGATGCTGAAGGTATCACTTTTTGAGAGTCTTGGTTTTCTGTCTTTGTGTGAGTATACTTGATTCAAACTTCCATAGGTAGTTGATTGCTTCTGTATATTTTCTCTTAGACTTCTTATTAAACCCTGAAACGTTGGCCGTCAATTTCATTTCAAACTTCTAAGGGTCATGCTTTTTCACCTTTAGATGAAGCAGTTCGAGTGGGTGATCTTCTATAGCATGACTCTCAATAAGTGTAGGTATGGTTTTTTAATAATCTTCAAACTAGGTATTTTATGATGGATTAACTGATAGCCTTAATGGTAAAAAGAGGAAGTTGACATGCCAAACCTTGTGAAGACTGCCCTGGGGGACTTTAGCAGAGAGGGCTGCCTTCACTGGCTGGTGCTTATTGCGTGAGAACAGTTGATTCATCCTGAGATGGGGGAGTATACTCCATGGAAGGACTTGCAGTTCTGTCATTTCATAAACAAATGCCAGATGCTGGTGATAGCAAATGCGTTGGTTCTCCCAGGTAACGTCTTACATATTAAAAGAATTCACTTCGGGAAAATACCTTTACACAAAGTCGAGAGTAAAAATGTGAAAATGCCAGGCACTCCAGCAAAATTTTTACGCAGAAACCTTACTTGATGTTACTCAAATTATGCCTTGACAGTAAAGCCAATCCATAGCTATCAGTGCTGTTGCAGAGATGCCAATATGTCTTCATTTGGGGCCAATAGATGTTGACCTAGTCACTCTAGAAAAAGTGCAGCTTCGTTTTTCCAGCTATCTCAGAAATTAGTGACCATAGTTAACAGGAGGTCATAAAAAGAGCCTACCACAATATTGGTACATAAAAGAAAATTTAAATAAATTGAACTAAAGAATTACCATTGTAATCATTTTATTATTCTCCCTTTATAGACCTTGAGTAAATGAAACTGCTTTCTTTGCTCTGTAAAGATAAGCAATTTCACTCCCTGGTCTGAATAGCATGGCACTGATGAACAGCTGTGAATGAATCAAGTACAGGGCAAATATACACGACAGCAAATGATTTTTAAGCTCAACAGCCCATGAACAATAACTGTAATTAAACTCACGAAAGAACAAGAAAAGAGAAAAGATACAGAGTGGAAAAACAACAACAACAACAACAAAACACCACCACAATAGCAAAACAGCCTGTAAAGACTGAAGGAAACCAGCAGAACACCAGAGAATTGCTGAAGCCACTTTGCTTTTCATTCACCATAATTGATCATTTCATATATCAAATATTCCTTTTCCTCCCAAGGGATCTGAATAAAGGCTAACTTCATGGTCAATGTGTCCTTGAATATATTTACTGGATTTTGGAGTATATAACAAATGAGCTAGAAATAAAGCATACTTTATGTTTCTCTCATATTTTTTTTTCTTTACGTAGTCATTTTAGCAGGCAATTTTCTGCGTTTAATAGAAATACAGCATCTGAAAGTGTCTATAGTGGGATAGTTTGTCATTTCCCTTGTTTGCTCCTAGCTTCTGACGTTATTTATCTAGTGTTTTTCTCCCTCGTCTCATTTTCTTGTCTTCCTGTCACTCTTTGTGGGATGGGCCTGACAGTTCATTGATGTTCTTATAGAACCTGAGGATGGTATTTTCCATATGGAACATTTAGAGAATATTGAAAAGTCACAAAATGTATATGCACACGGCAGTGTGATTGGTTCCATAAGAGTGCATGTAAATCGAAGGTTAACATGCCAATTTAAGTAGCCATTTCTCTTTTTGTTTGGAAAAGCAAAGTTTTTGTTTTGTTTTTTTAATTTTTAATTTACATGTAAGTTAGCATATAGTGCAACAATGATTTCAGGAGTAGATTGCTTAATGCCCTTACCCATTTAGCCCATCCCACCTCCCACAACCCCTCCAGCAACCTTCTGCTGGTTCTCCATATTTAAGAGTCTCTTATGTTGTCTCCCTCCCTGTTTTTATATTATTTTTGCTTCCCTTCCCTTATGTTAATTTGTTTTGTATCTTAAAGTCCTCATATGAGTGAAGTCATATGATTTTTGTCTTCTTCTAATTTCACTCGGCTTAATACTATTTCCATCCACGTAGTTGGAAATGCCACTTCTGTCTTATTAATGTGAAGGAAAAAGATTTTTATTTTTCTGGTTTTTCCTACAAAAATCATCTTTCCCAGTGTAAACTTGATCAGTTTCAGGAAGCCATAATAATCCAGCTGCAACTAATGGAGTATGTGAGAAAGATGTGAACAAAAATCAAATCAATGCAATGCAAAGGGTGAGGATACTGTCTTGTTCATAAGCAGTGGGAAATGTGAATCTACTTCTCTCTTTTGTGAAATAAATCAAATAAATTGAATAAAGTGATTTTAAATTAGCCAGTGATAATCTCTTTCTGATGTGGCCATGACATTAACAGAAATAATAGGAAAAGGGATTCAATCTAAATTGAAAACAGTCTGAACCAACCAGTGCTTTATTGTCATTAAATTTTCTGTTTTGCAAGAGGCTGGCCCTCAACTCTGTGGTATATTGAGCAACTTCTGCAGATTTTTGTCAGTGTTTTATTGTCATTTTGGAGACATGGTACAACCAGTAGATGCTTGAGTTCTCAAGACCTGTGATCTTACATTTAAATTCTCATGGGACCTGGATGACTTTAGTCAAATTACAAAGATTCCCTGAGATTTCTGTTGCAAAAAATGAGGACAGTGGTAACTGTTGAGGAAAATTGTGCTGAGGATTTCATGTACATACAACATAGTAAATTTCTTGGCACTTGTCTGGAGCTCACTCTGTTTTAACCGCAGTGCTTTCTCTGCTTGCGTCCTAACAATAATAGCTAATGTCAGTCAAACACTTATGTGTCAAATAATTCTCATTATTTCATTTATTTCTTAGCACATTTATTATATCCATTTTAGATATTAGGCTACTTTGCTTTTCATTCTCTGCTTTAGATTCATTTTTACCATAGAGTGATTTGCCTAAGAATGTACTGCTGGGGAGTGTTAGAGGAATCAGAACTCAGGTTTATCCTGTGGATAACATACTGAGGAAGGACATTAGGTTTGCTTCAGTCAAAACTACTCTCTCTCTTCCTGAACAATGTGTTTGCCTGATTCCTGGCCTCTCTAGATGACCTACTGGCTCTCACAACATCTACCGCCCTGTATTTGCTACCTATTGGTGTCTAACAAATTCCTAAAAAACTGAGTGATTTAAAACAATGTATATTTATCATCTTGCAGTTTATGTTGGTCAAGAACCGTGCATGGCTTAGCTGTGTCCTCTGTTTCATAGTATCTCACAAGCCTGCAATCAAAGTTGGCAGTCTCAACTGGGGAAGGATCTGCTTCTAAATTCACTCATTAATTGTTGCCAGCTTTCAGTTTTTCATTAGCTGTTGGACTGAGGGCCACAGATCTTTACTGGCTTGTGTTCACAAGCCACTGTTACAGGCTGAATTGTCCTCCCTCACTCTCCAATTGATGTGAAGCCCTAACCCCCATGTGAATTTGGAGGTGAGGTCTTTAAGGGGATAATTAAGGTTAAATAGGTCACCCCTAATCCAATAAGACTGAGGTCCTTGTAAGAAGGGAAGACACACCAGAGTTCTCTTTCCCCATGTGTGCACAAAGGAAAAGCCACGTGAGGACAGTGAGATAGTAGCCATTTGCAACTCAAGGAGAGAGGTCTAACCACAGACCAACCCTGATGGTACCTTGATCTTAGACTTCTAGTCTCCAGAACTGTAAGAAAATAATACTCTGTTATTTAAGGCATTCAACCTGTAGTATTGTTATGGCAGCCTGGGCAGACTCATACAGCCACCCTTCAGTTCTTGCCATGTGAGCCTCATCAACATGGCAGTTTGTTTCTTTAAAACGTATCAGCTGAGAAGGCAATAGAGTTTTTCAGCAAGACAGAAGTCACATTATTGGAAAGCTAATCACGAATTGATACCCCCTCAGGTTACTCCATTCAATTAATTCAAAGCAAGTTACTCAAAAGGAGATTCCAAAGGCTATGAATACCAGGAGGCATCGTGTTCATTGGGCCCATTTTAGGAGCTATCTACCACACTCACCGAACCTTAGGAGGCATGCATAAATTTCCGGTTTGGAACTTTGGAACTAATGGCCAATAGCCACTCTTGAGTGCTACCCGATTCCCTCTGAACCTGAGCATGCTGTGACTCCCTATTTGTTTACTCTTTTGGAATTATCTTATGAAGTTCTAGGGTTACCCTTCCCAGAGGACTCTTCCTGGCATTCAAATGAGCAGTGAAATAGAGTCCTGTCCACTCTGAGAATTCCTTTTGACCCCTCTCATGTATTTTGCTTTTTTCTTTATGACCCTAGCCTGAACAGGCCAGGCTTGAGCTTGTTTCTTATTTCCTCTTTTCAAGTTGGCAGAACTGGATATACCTTCCCTTCTTTTTTTTTTTTTTTTCTTCCTGTTTGGGAAATTTTGTAAAATTCTACAACCAAATTGACAAGGATTACTGCTTGATATTTTAAATGGGAGAAAGATGTCAAGAAGATTAGTACAAACCTTTTTTTTTAAAGATAAATCCTAGTTTTCACTATTGTATTTCTGTAGACTTTAAAATTCAGTTGAGATGGCAGCAGTCAAACCTTAGCTGTAATTACTCCTGCTGTAACTGCTGTCACTCCCTCTTGGTGCTTTCCTAACCCTTGGCCTTGAAGTACATACATACTTTGGGATGACGAGGGAAAAACAAGTTATAAGGTAATATGATTAAAAAAGGCACGTTAATATTTTGAAAAAATGATTTATTGCAAGGGTTTCCTTACACAGAGAAGGTAGAGAAGATCTTTAACCTAAGGAGTTTGCCTAATTGCTTCCTTGTATGCAAAGCTTTTCTCTACAGAATTGGTATGTGTGTATAGCACAGCTTGGACCAAAGCCAAACCACTCTGATTCTGGCAATATGTAGCAGTACATCTGTTCTCAGGCTAATAGAGGGACTCATGAAATCATACTATCATATTTGAATCAATTGCAGTTTCTTAGTGATGAGGAAAAGGAGCATCAGGATTTTAGCAACACTATTTTTTAAAAATGTTGAAGCACATGGCCCTCCAGGCCATTTGGACATGAGCCAGAATCACCAAACTCCCATTACCTGGAACATTCACGATCACCTTGGAAGCACAGATGCTGGGGCACCTGACCAATTGAAATGACATTGCCTTTTGTGTCTGCTTTCTTACAGACGCAGCGGCAGGCTGTGCACGCACTGGCCTGTAGTCTCAAGGGAGCTGGGCTGACTTCTTTCCAGAAACAGGATTAAAATGGAAATTATATCTTAGGATTTATAATAGAAATCTGTTTTTTTTTTTTTTAACCTACTGAGCTTGTAACCTCCTTACACAGAGCATCCAAAGTTTTAACTTCTGGAGCACAATGGGGAAATGGTTCCTAGGGTTTGGGTTTTGGGTTTGGCATACAGCTCTATGCAATGAAGATCAGAAATTATGAATCTAGTTGCACTATGCTATGGAAATGTCACTCAAATTATTCTATTTTTATATCCACGCAGGGAGAATATATTTATCTTTTCCCGAGATTTGGGCACTGTATGTGCTATTTCAGACACTGTTAACAATACCATGAACACATGCATTCTCTCAGCCATTCAAGATTCAGTCAACATTTACTGAGTAGTAACTATTTCAGGCACTGGTAAAGGCAGCAGAAACTCAGACAGTTACCAGATAGGAATTCTGATCGAACAATAGAATTCCCTGCTTCTTTCAAAACGTGATTCCTATAAGGCAAGTTCAAGTAAAAGATGAGCTACTTACTTGCCAAGAAAGGAGATGGCCGCTCTGATCATGAAGTTTTTTCTTTTGGGAAAATTTATGTAGTTATGTAGTAATTGGCTATGTGGAGGCAGATATTCCTACAGAAAGTCATCTTACAGAATGTTAGAATTTGAAAATACTTCAAAGGCCATTTGCTTGAGCTTTTTACAGGGCAGAGTTCCGCAGTTTCTATGAAATTTAGTGAGAAGGATTAGGCTCATTTTATTTAATCTCATTATTGATTAGACACATAATTGACATTACTGGAAGAAAATCACTCTTGATGTATTATTCCTACCCCAAAACATGTCCCTTATTAAGATCTTAAGAAAATGTAAAAGAAAGAAACTCAAGACAATAAAACAGCCAGGTAAAATTTTACCAAATCTAACTACATACAAAGAAAAGACATTTTGATAGATCTTCTCCAAAGATGGCCACCGTCCATCCCTTTCCTCCTTGTGTGCACATGTTGCCCTTTACATTGAAAGGTGGAGTCTCATTGTCCATTTCTTGGATGTAGGGTGGATTCAGTGACTTGTTTGAACGACTGACTGATGGGAATGAAATGATGTTCTGGGACTTACCAGTTCAAGTCATATGATGCCTTGAAACTTCTGCCCTGTATCTCTTGGAGGGCTTGCTCATGAGTGCTCCCTCTGGAACTCAAGAACCATACTCTCAGAAGCCTATGCCACATGTACAAGCCAGGTGCACCTTCTCCAATGGAGAACTCAGCTGAACTCCTTCCAGCCAATAGCCAGCATCAGCTGTGGGTCAGTTGAGCTTTCAGATGACTCCAGGATAAACTGACATTTGACCGAAAGCACGTTTAAAATCCCAAATAACAACTGCCAAATGGGCCTATTCAGTCCAGAGAACCACGAAAGTTCTGTACATTGTTGTTTTAAGCCACTGTGCTTTGAGGTTGTTATGCAGTTCCAGCTGTGTCCATTCTGGGTCTAATCAATAGCTTCAGATTAAACCTAATCCTTCTTACTAAATCTTACAGAATCTATTATTGAACACTGCTCTCCAAAGAGCTAAATTAGATGGTCTTTTGAGTTACTTCCATTTCTAAGATTCTCTAAGAAAAGCTGATATTCTGTAGAAATATCAGAATAGATGGCCATTGGCCTTGAGGTCTAGATTTGCCACCAGAGTATCAGTTAGTTAAAAATGTAATGAATTGTAACTGAAATTGTTCTCTCAGGTTTTAGAAAAATTTTCTCACCACAACCCTGATTCTGTATGGACCCAGAATATCACAACCCATAGATCATTCATCTATAAGCAAAAAATATGAAATCACAGTTTTTATTTGAAGGCAAATTTGTGAATTGAGGAAAATTATTGTATGTGGCCAACATTTCTTTCTCCTATACTGTCAAACTCCATACTCTGAAGGCTAGGATAGTCTTTCACATCTTTGTAGCTTTTGAGTTACCTTCTTTATTCCAGGCATGTTTGCTTCTTACTCTTCTTCCATTTTTTATTCAGGTTAATTAACATACAATTTGTATTAGTTTCAGATGTACAACATAAATCATAAATTCTATGCTATATTGAGTTCTCACCTCAATTAATGTAGATACCGTCTATCACCATACACTAGTATTTCAATGTTATCGACTGCATTCTCTTGGCTGCACTTTTCGTCTCCATGACTTACGTATTTTATAATTTCAACTCTGCACCTCTTAATCCCCTTTATCTAATTTTACCTATTCATCCACTTCCCCTCTGGCAACCACAGTTCTCTATATTTGAGCATCTTTTTATTTTTTCTTTGTTTCTTTGTTCATTTGCTTTTTAGATTCCATACATATAAGTGAAATCATATGGAGTTTGTTATTCTCTTACTTAGCATAATACCCTCTAGATCCATCCATATTGTTGCAAATAACAAGATCTCATTCTTTTTTATGGCTGTGTAATGTTCTTGTGGGGGAGTGTGTGTGCGCATATGTGCACTTATCTGTCAGTTCACCTGTTGGTAGACATTTGGGTTGTGTCCATAGCTTTGCTACTGTAAATGCTGCAGTAAACATAGGGATGCATATTTCTTTTTGAATTGGTGTTTTTATTTCCTTTGGGTATTTGTAAATACCCACTAGTGGAATTACTGGATCATATGGTGTTTCTATTTTGATTTTTTGAGGAAGCTCCATGCTGTTTCCACAGTGGCTGCACTAGTTTACATTCCCACCAACAGTGTATGAAGGATCTTTTTCATCCACATCCTTACCAACACCTGTTATTTCTCATCTTTTTGATTCTAGCCATTCTGACAGGTATAATGAGGTGATTCTAATTGTAGTTCTCATTTGCATTTCCCTGATGATTTGTGATGTTGAACATCTTTTCCTGTATCTCTTGATCATCTACATGCCATCTTTGGTAAAGTGTTTATTCAGGTCCTCAGCTCATTTTTTACTTGAATTGTTTGGGTTTTTTTTTTTTTGGTGTTGAGGAAGTTTTTATATTTTGAATATTAACCCCTTATTGGATATGTCACTTGCAAATATCTTCTCCCTTTTTGTAGGTTGCTTTTTCATTTTGTTGGTAGTTTCCTTTGTAGTGTAGAAGCTTTTTATTTTGATAAAGTCCCAGTAGTTTATTTTTACTTTTGTCCCTTGCCTGAGGAGACATATCTAGAAAAATGTTGCTGTGGCCAATGTTAAAGATATCACTGTCTGTGTTTTCATCTAGGATTTTTATGGTTTAATTTTTTTTTTTCAACGTTTATTTATTTTTGGGACAGAGAGAGACAGAGCGTGAACGGGGGAGGGGCAGAGAGAGAGGGAGACACAGAATCGGAAACAGGCTCCAGGCTCTGAGCCATCAGCCCAGAGCCCGACGCGGGGCTCGAACTCACGGACCGCGAGATCGTGACCTGGCTGAAGTCGGACGCTTAACCGACTGCGCCACCCAGGCGCCCCGGATTTTTATGGTTTAAAAAGGTCTCACATTTAAGTCTTTGATCCATTTTGAGTTTATTTTTGTGTTTGGTGTAGGAAAGTAGTCCAATTTCATTCTTTTGCATGTAGCTGTCCAGTTTTCCCTATTATATACTCTAACCTCCTTTGTTGTAGATTACTTGACCATATAGGCATGGGTTTATTTCTGGGCTCTCTATTCTGTTTCATTGATCTGTGTGTCTGTGTTTTGTTTTTTTATTTGTTTGTTTTATTACAGCATCGTAGTATATCTTGAAATCTGGGATTGTGATACTCTAGTATTCTTCTCAAGATTGCTTTAACTATTTGGGGTCTTTTGTGGTTCCATACGAATTTTAGGATTATTCGTTCTAGTTCTGTGAAAAATGCTGTTGGTATCTTGATAGGAATTTCAATGAATATGTAGATTGCTTTGGGTACCATGAACATTTTAACAATATTCTTGCAATCCATGAGCATGACATAGCTTTCCATTTGTGTTGACTTCAGTTTCTTTCATCAGTGTTTTATAGTTTTCAGAATACAGTTCTTTCACATTCTTGGTTAAGTTTATTCCTAGTATTTTATTCTCTTTTTATGTAATTATAAATGGGTTTGTTTACTTAATTTCTCCTCCAGTTGCTTTGATTTCAGTGTTACTAGTGTGTAAAAATGTAACAGACTTCTGTGTATTAATTTTTTATCCTGTGACTTTACTAAATTCTGATCTTTTTTTTTCTTTTGTTTTGGCTAAAGTCTTTAGGGTTTTATTATAGTGTCATGTCATCTGCAAATAGTGATACGTTAACTTTTTCCTTACTAATCTAGATGCCTTTATTTCTTTTTCTTGTCTGATTGCTGCAGCTAAGACTTCTACTACTATGTTGAATAAAAGTGGCAAGAGTGGACATCCTTTTCTTGTTCCTGATCTTAGAGGAAAAGCTCTCAGTTTTTCACCATTGGGTATGATGTTAGTTGTGGGTTTTTCCTATTTGGCCTTTATCATGTTGAAGTATATTCCCTCTAAATCTGTTTTGTTGAGAGTTTTTATCATGAGTGGATATTGTACTTTGTCAAAATACAAGATGCTTTTTCTGCATCTGTTGAGATGTTCTTATGATTTTTCCTTTCTCTTGTTAATGGGATGTATCGTATTCATTGATTTTGAATATTGAGCTACCCATGCATCCCTGGAATAAATCCTACTTTATCAGATGTTCATCATTTTTGTATCATATGTTCATATGTTCATTTTGTATCATATGTTCATCTCTGTGTTCATCAGAGATATTAGCCTGTGGTTTCCATTTTTGTAATGTCTGTCTGGTTTTGGTTCCAGGCCTTTTAGAATGACTTTGGAAGCTTTCCTTCCTCTTCCAGGTTTTAGAATAGTTTGAATAGAATAGGTATTGACTCTTTAAATGTTTGGTGGAATTCAACTGTGAATCTACCTGGTCCTGGACTTATATTTGTTGGGAAGTTTTTGATTACTGATTCAATTTTACTGTTGGTAATCTATTTAAATTTTTTTTTCCTGATTCCATTTTGGCTGATTGTATGTTTCTAGGAATCAATCCATTTTTTTCTGGGTTGTCCAATTTGTTGCCATATAATTTTTGATAATATTCTTTATATTTCTGTGCTGTTATTTCTCCTCTTTTGTTTCTGACTTTATTCATTTGAGTCCTCTCTTTTTCTAGATGAATCTTGCTTAAAGTTTATCGATTGTATCTTTTCAACAAACTAGCTTCTAATTTCATTGATATTTTCTATTGTTTTTTTGAGTTTCTATTTCGTTTATTTCTGTTCTAATCTTATTATTTCATTCCTTCTGCAGCTTTGAGCTGTTTTTTTTTCTTTTTTTCTTTTTTTAGCTTCTTAGATGTAAGTTTAGGTTGTTAATTTGAGATTTGTTTCTTGAGGCAAGCCTATATTGCTATAAACTTCCCTCTTAGAATTGCTTTTGCTGCAGCCCAAAGCTTTTGGAAAATTTTTTTCCATTTTCATTTGTTCCCATGTATTTTTTTTTATTTCCCCTTTGATTTCAGGGTAAACCCATTCATTATTTAGTATTATGTCATTTAGCTTCCATGTATTTGTGTTGTTTCTAGAGTTTTCTTGTAATTTATTTCTAGTTTCATACTGCTGTGGTCAGAAAAGATGTTTGATATGATTCCAATCTTCTTGACTTTATTTAAGACTTGTTTTGTTAGCCTAACATGTGATTTATCCTAGATAATATTCCATGTGCCCTTAAAAAGAATGTGATGCTTCTTACTATCTTTAAAGAGGCAAGGTATACAGGGTACTTTGTACTCAGAGATGGGTTAAAATTCCAGTTTTGTAATATCCCTGGTTGTATGGTCTTTGCAAATCTCTTTTCTTCCTTTAACACCTTTAACATTTTTCATCTGAAGTAGGAATGGCAAATTCTGTCTCCAGTGAATTTTGTTAATTCCGATTTAGTTTGCTGTTAATAGAGATATTTATCAGGTCATCTTATAGAAAGGGGGCATTACTATAAGACTATTATGTGGATGGGACTGACATTCAACTGGAAATAACATTATCTCTTGTATCCTTCAAAGACTTAATTTCATGATATCATTGTTTATCATAGTTTCTTCTGAATAGTGTTCTGGCTGAATTATAGAGGAAGCTAAGACAATTGACCATATTGCCTTCTGGAATCTCTGATCATCACATTTTTTTTTCCCAGTTCTGTTTTTAGGATGTCACATGGTCCCTAGCCCAGAGTAGGTATTCGATAAACATTTGTTGAATGAATAAATGAATAAAGCAATGAGACGGTGGGAGTGGCAGAACCCGTGACCAAATTGTCTGATATTTGTTACTCTTAATGATTAAATGAGATAATTTAGAAGGAGTTATAATTCAAATTCTAGCACACAGTAAGAGCTCAAAAAATGTTTACTTTCCTATTTACCCTTTATTTTTAAATGAATGCTTGTTTTTCTTTTCCAACTTATTAAATCATATTAATAAAGAAAATGATGTTGGGGAAAAGGAGACTTTCTGATGCTTCTGAAATCTACCATTTGGGAAGTTACCTACTTTCTTATAGAATAAAAAAAATGTGGAAAACTGGTCATAAGACAATGCTATTAGCTTTGTGGGTAAAGAGGCTTCTGGGAATACAGAATTCTATGATTCCATATCCCTTTTGGCAGTTTCTTGGCATTTACTGATACTCTTCAGAGTAGTGAGTATTGTTCACATTCTATAATATTTTTCCTGGGGGGGGGATGGTGTGGCATTACCAAATGTTTAGAATAAAAAAATTGAAAAATAATTTAAAATTACATATTCTTAGGGTTGTGAATTCTCTTGAGAACTTCATAGTAAAGCCACACTGGTGTAGTGGATGGTAGTAAAAGCTTTGGCTCTTAGGGACAATGCTAGAAGATTTTACATCTCTATGTCTGTCTTTCTTTCTCTCTCTCTTTTGCAGCCATAACTCTGACAGAATCTTGGCCTTAAAAGAAATTGTGTTCTCCCATACCAGAGTTGTCTCTCAGGAAAACTGGATTCTATTTTGCTTCTGGAATCTTTGCTGAAATAAAGATTTCTTGTTACGCTAATGCTGTTTTCATTTGTATTTTCTCCTGTTGTTTACTGTTGTCCTTCCTGCAGAGCTTTGGAACTGACCTTATGTAGCTTGCAAGAAGTATCAATTATAATTGAATGATTCTATGTAAGTTTGCGGTTTTGTCTCCATTAAGATCGTTAGAAACACAGAGAAAATTCGGTGGGACTTGGAGAGAAAAATATGCTTGTGTCTCTTTTTCAGTGTTTGGTTTCTAATACTGGAAAATTTTATTAATATTAGCCTAGCTGATAGCAGCTTATATGCAGAATTCAGGTGGCTACATATGTTCTTGCTGTTTCATGAAAACTAACCTGAAAGCCTGCTCATGATACAGCAAGGAGAACACTCTCTTAGGATAATTTCCTCTTCCTATTAGGATATTTTTGCTGAATTGGGGGCAAGTGAATTTCAGGGACTCATTTCACCAACTTACATTAGGTCATCTAGGAAGAGATCCTGTGGAGAAATAGACCCTTAAGTATTTATTTTGCATCACAGAAAAAGTCTAAATATTAGTACTATATTCCATATTTCGTTAAAACCCATAATCTCTTGAGCCAGCTTATTCTCATAAACAGCTAAGGAGAAGTACAGAAGAGACCAGGGACAAAATGAATTTTAGATAAAGAATTACAGAGTCCCACAAATAAAGCAAATATTATTCACGTAGAATAGCACTGCTGTTCAATAAAGATGATTGAAGTAGAAAATAAGCAAGAACTGAAGGTTTTTTCAAACCAGTTGATATGTATACTATATACCCTCATTACCACAAAGAAAGAGAGAAAGTTTATTTCCACTTTTACAGAGTGCTGGCCTCTTGACATCTGGCACAGACCAGATCTGGAAAGTAGAAAGAACCATTTGTAAAGATAAATATGACTGTTTTTTTTTTTTTTTTCTTATTGGGCCAAGCCAGCAAGATGAGATGAGGAACATAATAAAGTAAGAACATTCTCTCCTATGAAGGTTGGGTTGGGGGGATGGAAATTTGTGGTGGTAGTTCTTGGATCAGTTTATTATATATATATATACAGAAGATAACTCCAGTAAATGCTGTAAAATCCAGTAAATGCTGTAAAATGAGAAATGGACTCTGAGATGGAGTTGTGTATGCCTGACGTTTAACAGGGCTACTCTCAGAAACAGGACTTGTGAGAGAGTCCGGGATGCGGAGAGAGAAATTGAACTGTAGCACATTAACAACAGGGGCCACAGCCTACCGCATGGAGTGCTCTGGAGCTGAAATGGCCTTTTAGAAAGGTCCAAGACTGAGGCAAGAGTGAAAGCCCTTGTGCCCCACCTTTGCCAGTCTTGGCTGCCCTCATCCATGGGGAGGGGTATGGCCTTGGTGAGGCAACTCTCTCCTGCAGAGAGGAACATATATGTGAGCGGCCATAGTTGAAATTCCTGACAAGTAATGAGAGTCTTGATCCTAAAGAGAACAATCTGGGTGACACATCCCAGCATCAACCACACACCATCATTAAATCTTAGCTCCATGGTCGACTAAGGGACAGGCTGCATGTTTTATCATTTAGAATACGTTTATGACTAGGTGTGAATGTGTGTTAGTGTCATTGTTTTGAATCTGTGTGCTTTCACATAGGATAGGAGATGGCTGGTTATAAGGGTCTGTCCTTAATATAATCTTCATCTTAAACATTTCAGTTCTTTACAGTCAGTTGATGAGTGAGTGAAATCAGTCCTGTTGTCTTTAAATTACTCAGAAAAAGGAACTTATGATAGAGATGCAGTCTATTTCTACATACATGGACAACGATTGAACTTTTTTTTTTACCCCCTCAACGATTTTTACCCTGCCCTTAATAATACATGGCTGTTTATCCCTCACCAATTTGACAAATCTGCCTTCTACTAGGTTCTAAATATGGACATAATTGCATTATTATGGAATTAGTTACACACATATATACATTGTCAACACTTAAATTATTCAGTTGAGTTTTCTACCTGATTCAAAATACATGTATGTCAGAAATGTATATGTGAACCTGATACATAATTATGTCTATAAAATCCATATTCGGTAATATGTATAAAGTATCAAGAATGTTGTCAGGAAACATAACCATTTTCTCTTACTAACCTACTCCATTTCTGCCTCTAGAACTCCACTAAAATGACAACATGCTCCAAAAAGTCAATATATAATATACATGGGAAAGTACTACATTCTTTGCAGATCAAATAAGAAAAAAACAAACAATAAAACCAATGAAAAGGTGCTTGGAAGATAACTGGATTTTGAGCTCCCTGCATTTTCTCCTCCACAAAAGAGTATTTGAAGATGCTTTGAATTGAGGCATAGTTTGTTTTGTTTTTTGTGTTTTTTTTTTGTCTGTGTTTTTGTTCTTTTCTGGTTAGATGCCGATTGGTATTTTTCCCTAAACCAAATTTTTCTCAGGCTCATTGAAAATTTGTTCTGGCAAGAATTGTCTCTTCCTTCAGTAATAGGAGCCAACATTTTTTATAGCGCCTTCCACTGACTTTGCATCACTAAAACTCTTCATAAAAGTATTGTTCTATATGTATAGAAAACATACAGAGGTAAGAAATAGACCTTTTGACAAGATAGAAGAGTAAAAAAGAACCACAGACTATTTCTGTACACTGTGTGAAGTAGGTCCTGCTTATGTACAAACAGCTAAATAATGAGATAGTTGTTCCTTCCATACTCCCATTAATCAGTGGGTTACTTACAGAAGGAAGGCCACGAGTAGTTAATATACTACATTATTCAGGAAACACTGAAATACCTATGTATGTGTGAGTGGATATATTAATCTATACAACTTTATCTCCTAAGGCTACAGAGTAACACTGGCTTTTAAGCCGCACCAGAAAAGAAAAATTAGGAAACACGTGAATTATAGTTCTACCTGTATGCCTTAGCCATACTAATAAGCAAATACCTGTTGAACATTCATGTGCCACACGGTGCGCTAAGTGTTGGCAATTTCAATAGTGAGCAGAAGAAATTTGGTTAGGAAGCTTATAAGCAATGGGTAATGTCTCACCCATTGGTTGTAATTCAACCATAAGGATTGCAACTTTATTAGAGCTCTAACAGACCAAAAGAAAACGGAAACATGTAATTTCAACATCCATTGTAGGGGAGGAAAAGTAATGTGCCTTCTATCCTTCCAGGTTCTTGACTGCAAACCCTGGTCGTAAGACAGATAAACAAGAGAAAACAAAACAGTTTAATGACATACATACTTATGTATATATGTGAGATACCCATGAAAAATAAGTAAACTCAGTGAGATGGTCCAATCCACCACCTTAAATACGACTTCAGCTAAAGACCAAAAAAGAAAAGTTGGAGTAGAAGGAGGGCCGGTTATGGGAGATGACCAGGAAAAGCACAGTAAAGTTTATGCAGATTTAAGTCAGTGCCTTCTCCATTGATAAGTTTCCTGTGAGAGTCATCCTTCTTTTCAGGATACAGAAAGGATACACAAAAGTGGAGATTTCCTTTATAAATGTAAATTTCCTTTATGAAAGAGGAGAACTTCAGCTTGGTTTCCAGATTTTCTTCTTGTTGTGTCTGCTCTTTCTCAAAATAATCAACTCAAACTAACCTTTATGCCAAAGAGGCATATTTTGGGGTGATATATTCTGCTATCTATATTCCTATCATCTTCTAACTTCACGTGTGACATAGGCCACCTCTCCCATTACTCAGCTGAATAGACTTGGTACCTCTCCAAACCTCCATTTTCTCATATATATAGGATGGCTAACAATGTCTACTGGGAGTGTTACTCTGAGGAAAACATATGATAATGTATTTAGAAACTTAGGGTTATTCCTTGTACACACATATATACATTGTGTGTAGTTTCTTCCCTTTCTGCTTTGCCAGTGGTAGCTTGTGAGCCATTTTTCTTTTTAAGCTTATCCAAAGGTAGGGACAGATACTCAATGAAACCTTTGCCCCAGGGGCTAAAAAAGAAAGATTTGAAATGCAGGTAAGGTTGCAGAGTAAGTTTTTCCACTCTCAAAGCTAGGTAACAGTAAGGCTGTGAAAAGGGTGGGGAAGGCAGTTGGGTTCTAAGAATGAAGCTCAGGCCTCTAAGTCCTTGATGAGGGAGAGATGAGAATGATCTCTTCTCAGGATGAGGGAGACAGTAGAAGAAAATCAGAGCCCCAAGCTGTCTTCAATGTGGGATCCCCTCCCCACCATTTCCTGTGAACTACTCTCATCCACCAGTCCTGGATACCTGAAAACCCCTCTAAACCTCCTTGAGAGTGGCAGACTAGAAATTTTCTTGAAAAATTGGAACATGAAAGGAAAATCCTTGTCTTATCAAGGTGGAATTTAGAATTTCTCTTTAAACTGAGGCAGTGAGGGACACATTACAAATGTTTAAACTACTAAATACGTGTTAAAACATAATGAGTATGTTAATATTGTTGCAGAACAGCATGCTTCTCTGCCCCTTCCCATCTCAGGAACCTTTCTGTGTACTTGTTTACTCCAACCCCTCACAAGGCAAGTATGACCAGAAGCATAGTTTGCAAATATGCTGCTTGTTCTTCCCTGTTGAGGACATCTGCCATGTTTGCTCTTCACCATGGCATCAGTGTTCTCACATGGCTGGGCCACAGCATGGGTGAGCCATTTGACGCTTCCCCTTTCAACGATCATGGAGGCTGTGTGGAACATTCAATTTAGCAGTAGCCATTCCTGCCTCTCATGGAGACTGCCAATGTGAACAGATGGGCCATTCGACAACCCAGGTGGCCTGCCCTACACAGATATAACTTAAAAGGTTTCCTTCTGGAAATGCTTGTGCACTGCTTTGCACAGAAGTCAGATTCAGATGGAGAACTGCTACAGCCTAGAAGGCAGAACTTCTGATAGTGCCGTCAAGTGATCACATTGATTTCTCTTCTCTCAGAGGAATGACCCATCACCTGTTTTATATAACAAATAGAGGACGGTAAACAGTACACAAAAAGAAGAAAATTGTAAGTATGTATGTGCGTATACACACACACACAATCATGCATATCTTTAGGTACCCAGAGGCTTCAATCTCCCCCAAAGTGCTATTCTCCAATCTCTTTAACTTTTGTTTTATGGTGCGCCTTTTGAAATTGGTACTCGTTTAAAATATTTTGTTCTTATGAGGTCTAAGTTTAAATATCTTGTGTCTTCTCCTTAAAAAAAAAAAGGGAGAGAGAGAGTGTACAAGTGCAAAGCTATAGAGCTCAGTGGGGAAATGTTTTTTAGATGAAAATATTTCAGCACTGAGAATCAGACTTTGGACTTCTCAGCATGGGCTGGTCTGGATAAAACACAAAGCTTTTGTTGACATCTATTTTCCAGCTCACATAAGGACTTTGTAATGACATTCTTTCAAACCCATCTGGTGATTTAGCCAAGACTGCTGAAAAGCTTCAGTCAAAATTCTGAAGAAGAGTTATAAAGCTGAGCTGTGTCAGAGGATTCTAGCAGCTAGTTCATGTTTTGCTGGACTCTTTTGGGCAGAATCATGTGATAGGACTTGCTGGATATTGGACTGATTTAAGAAGTGACTCTATAATTGCTTAAACTAGATAAGTGTACTTTTTGCTTCTGTTTCTAGCTCTTATCATAGCCCTAAGACTGACTTTTAGATTTTTGATTAGCTCTTTCAAGAATGAAAGTGAAAGAAAGGTGGGCTGGATTTATACATATATTAATATTATGGGGTTCATATATGCAGTATGTGAAGTTCATGGTATGAAGAAAGAATCTAACTCATAGAATAATTAGAAGAAAAAGTTTAGCCTGAAATCAAGATTTAAAGAAGAGTCTTGGAGCCTTGAAAATCATGGGTCCACTGTGTGGGTCCACTTATACATGGATTTTTTACAGTACTGTAAATGTACTTTCGTTAAAATTTTCTCAGTAATGTTTTCTTTTCTCTGGCTTACTTTATTGTAAGAATATGGTATGTAACACATAAAATGCACAAGATAGGTATTAATCAAGTTCGATTAAGTTTCTGGTCAACAAGTAGGCTATTGGTAGTTGAGTTTATGGGGAGTCAAAAGTTATACATGGGCTTTTGACTGGATGTTGTGGGGGTTGGGATCCTTAACCCCTGTGTTATTCAAGGGTCAGCTTAGTTTGACACTAATATGGAGAAGGATGTTTCATTTTAACAAATTAAAATGGGCATTAAGATTTCTGTTTTCACTTAGAAAATTCACCTTTCTCCCCAATCAGAACTTGCAGTCTTTCTTCAACACTTCTCCTTGTTTACAGGTGATTTTTGCTTCTATTTCCGAACTAAATATTGGATATCTATAATATATTTCTCTTTAAGCTGATAACTCTTTGAGGTCAGAAACTAAGGCACATTTATTTTTACATCCTCAGCAACTAGCACAGTATCTTGTAGGAACGAAGGACATCAATATTTATTGAATTCAATCCACAAATACTACTGGAACACAATTAGCTTACAAGGTACTGTGGGGATAAAGACAGTACAAGACAGGGACCATTACCTAAAATAACCTACAGAATAAAGCACCAAGATTTTATTAACATACTATGGAACAATTATTTGAACCCCTTTCTGGTTTTAGTATTTTTGTTATTCTCCTGACTCTGTGATGATTTAGATCATCTCTTCATGTTTGGTAATAATTTAAGTGCTGTTCCTGAAGTAGCATTTTGCTTTTGTTTTTGTTTTTGTTTTCCTGTCATTTACTTTATTTCTTCTACTCTTAAGTCATTTTCTCTACCACTTTTTTTTCCATCTTGAATTCTCCCTGACTTGTCCTTACCTTATTAGCTCTCTTTTTAATTCTTTTTTGTTTATTTACTTTTCTTAATCTCCTTGTTTCCATACCTCTCCTCATACCAAATACTATAATTTACAATTTATAATTTATTTAAAAATTATTCCTAAAATTCTCAGGGTACCTGGATGTCTTGGTTAAGTGTCTGACTTCGGCTCAGGTCATGATCTCACAGTTCGTGAGTTCAAGCTCTGCATTGGACTCTGCTGTCAGTGCAGAACCCTCTCAGATTCTCTGGTCCTCTCTCTCTCTCTCTCTCTCTCTCTGCCCCTCCCCCACTCACACTCTTCCTTTCAAAAATAAATAAACATTAAAAAAATTAAAAGTATTTCTAAAATTCTCTCCATGAAAATCTGCAATCTAACCAACCACTATATATTAAGGAAAATGTGTTAATCATAGTCACTCCTCTGTTAGAGTGAAGGCTTTAGGAATATCTGTTGTAAGTGATTTAATAAGGGAATTAGAAGTCTCTGAATTAAAAATTTTAATTTTGCCACTGCATTTTACATCTCATGTTACTCTCTGCTCATCTTTGTTAGTCTGGTGTTTCTTGCAACCCACTGCATAAATCCTTTGTCTTTTTCTATTCCCTTGAGGATCATATATATATATATATATATATATATATATATATATCTTCTAAAATACCTTTCTTTTTCTTATTTTTCTAATCAAAATGTTTTTGGAGCTATGTCCTTGCTATGGACTGAATTTTGTATCCCTCAAAATTTACTGAAGTTAACTCTCAATATGACTTAGTATTTGGGTATAGGGCTTTTAGGAGGTAAAGTTAAATGAGGTCATAATAGTGAGACACTAATTGCATAGGATTGGGGCCTTATAAGGGGTGCCTGGGTGGCTCAGTAGGTTAAGTGTCTGACTTTTGCTTTCTGCTTAGGTCATGATCTGATTGTTCCTGATTTCAAGCCCTGCATCAGGCTATGAGTTGACAGTACAGAGACTGCTTGGGATTCTCTCTCCCTCTCTCTCTCTCTCTCTCTGCCCCTTCCACACTGGTGCTATTTCTATCTCTCTCAAAATAAATAAACTTAAAAAAAAAATAGAAGAAGAGATACCTGAGTTTTGGCCAGGAAAAGAGAACGCCACGGATCAGCCATCACCTTGATATTGGATTTCCCAGCCTTTTGGAGCTAACTAGTATGGTATTTTTTCTGAATTTTCTGAAAAATGCTCCTTTTTAACCTTATAAATTTTGGTTTTATACTGTAGAAATAATGTTACAGCATTTCCCCTCTCATTTTTTAAATATATAGGAAACTAAGCCTTATATCAAGATTAATTGACCTTGAGTAAGTTCATTGCTCCTTTCTGATGCAGAAGTTGGAGGCTGTATTAATATGCAGAATTCTTAGCCCACTTACAGTGTGTGTCATCACTTGTGCTACTCCGTTTAATTTCATCCGAAATGAAATTGGTGAATATCCTTCCATACTCTTGGGATCCAATTTCAGTGGGAATGAATTACATTGAGAAACACACACATACCAGACTATTCAGGTAGGACATAGGAAGGACAAGAGTCTGGTCTTCCCACAGAGACACTAATTGATTTCCAAAGTAGGTTCATGTATCTCTCTTTTCCTAAGCTCTTCTGAGTGTTTTAATGGATAACTGGGTAAAAAATAGTAAGTTATTGTTCATTGATGAATATCATTTGACAAGCACTGTATTAAATATTTTATAAGCCATATATTATAAGATTAAATAATACTATGTGTGAATCACATTGATAGTATTATTTCTAGTCCCACTTCAAAGATGAGGAAGCTGAGGCATAAAAAGTTAATTTGTTCTAATTCACAATTAGCATATGAGAGAACTGGGACTTGAGCCTAACTGCAGAGCATGACATTTTAATCACTATATAAGACACCAACAGATGGCGCTTTTCTAATGGCAGTATGATAGGGAAAGGTATGACACAATAGGCAGAGAGGGAAAGGTTAGGACCTGAGGTCCCTGGATGGGGAAAAACACATGTTTTAAAACAAGGCTGGGCCCATCTGACCCAACTCCCTCAGGCTTAAGGTTCCTCTTAACGTAACAGACACCACCTACCCCCCATCAAGTTCCCCTCAGGAATTTGACAATCAAAATACCTGACTAAAATAAGTAAACCATAAAACTTACATTCTACAAGGAGCAGTGTAACCATAGTGTGAATACTCACACAGTGGAATTGAGCCAATCAGAAATGAACAACCCAGAACCTAGAGTGATGAAGCCAGTAAGGGCAAAACCTGAGAAGGAACAAGGGAGAAGAGAAGGAGGCTGACCAAAACCCAATAAAACAAAGTTCCTTGCCTATAGTCAGGGGTATTCACTTTCTAAAGCCCCCTCTCTGTAAAGAGAGCTTTCATACTATTCCTATTTTCTAATCTTATTCTCTACTAAACTTCTGCCTGCTGCTCATTTTATTCTTTGTCTGCCTCTTCATTTTTCGAAGCCCTGAGACAACAAATCCTGAGTATTGAGGTAAAGAATCCTGCGACACCAGCTCCAACAAAATACTTAGGCTATGTACAGTACTACAGACCTTTATCCCTGGAATTCAAATACTATTCAGAACAAAAACATTTAACGGGGAAAAATAACACAACCAGAGGCTATTTTAGACAGAAACAAAGAAATACATCTTTCAATAACATCATTAAGGTTAGAAATACGTGTAAGAAGCCAAAGCTGTGAAGTTACAAGTGGCTCAGCTGCCACAGGTTTCATTCAAAGGAACAGGCCAGTTTGTCCATAGTGCTAGTTTTGTGGGCATAGAGATTGACTGCTAAGATACTAGCATTTAAAAGAGACAGGGGCGAACGTCTTAGGTTTTTATTGATGCTGTCATTCTCCAATCAGTGGAGGAAGCCTCTTTTCTTTTGATAGATGATGGAAAGCTTCCACTCACTTTCATGTCTTACTTCTGTAGGGGAGGAAATATAATTTTCCTCCTACCCTTCCAGGTTCTTGGCTGAGGTGGACCCCCTGTAATAGAAGTTAGCAGGAGAAGCACCAACAGAAGTTTAATAACATATATACCTTCAGTATACAGAGGAAAAACCTCAGAAAACTGAGTAACTCTCCCAAATGGCTTAAACCATCACCTTAATATCTTCAGCTAATGACAAAAGAAGATGTTGTAGGTGTGGCCTTTATAGGAGCTTACCAGGAAAAGCACATTACACAAGGGTATGATTGTTATGCAGGTTTAAGTCATTGCTTTCTCCATTGATAAGTTTCTGGAGATTTAGAGTCATCTTTCTCTTCCTGAAACAGGAAGAAAACCCTTATAATGGAGACTTCCCTTGTAAATGTTTTACATTTATAATGTAAATACGCTTATAAGAGGGTAGCTTCTAGGTTTTCAGAGCTTCTCCTGTGTGTGCTGTTTCTTAAAACAACCTGCTCAAAATAATCTTAATACCAAAGATACGTGTTTTAGAGTGCCAAATTCTGCCCCCCTTCACTTCCAACTTTTGTGTCTCTGTTGATTGAAGAAATAAACATGTAATTTTTGAGGTTGAATCACTTTAATACGTGTTTTTCATTGCCAAGTGTGTTCTAATAAAAGCACGAAGAATATAATTTTTGCACATTTCAAGAGATTAACCTTTTTTACAACTTTTCTACAAAGATACATACTTTCTAGTCAGACAAGAGTGATATATTTTCAAAACAAATGAGTTTTCTATGGAAATGTAATTGGTGAATATTCATTCTCTTCGACTTACAAAAAGTATCAATTCACATTTACGTAGAATGTAAAAATACACACGTTAGCGCACAAATAGCGAAACCTCCTTTAAAAAGCTAAGCTAGAGCAATTTATTTATTTACTGACTTACTTACCATATGGAGATACCATTCAGTCAGAAGAGTTACATAAAGTAAGAACCAATTTTTGGTTGTATCTCCATAGCAATTTCTTTTCTTTTTCTCCTCTGCCTTAAAAAAAAAAAAAATCTAGTTTGTCCTGCTGCTGTGGTCTCACTGCAATGTTTTTATAGTCCATTTAGCTTTTACAGGATTTCATCATACTCTGGTTGACACCACCTGTTCTGAGGAGTCCCAGGGGTTCACTTTGAGTCCCAATACATAACCTGAGTTTGACGCGTTCAGTTTAACATCATCCAGATCAATCTTAAGAATTAAAAGGAGGCTGAGAGTGTTAAATCAACAATAGTTTTCACCCAGGCAGGGAGAAGGAGATGGAGTGAAAGCTAAAGGGCTGTGTGCTTTTTAAGGAGGTACAGTCAGTCCCACAACAGAGCATTTGTGTCACATAGAATCCTAATTGACCAAGTTATTTACCCTCAGGGGAGACAAGTTTCCATCAGAAGGATGCATTTGCCATTTGTTAGGTTGCTGGAATTCTAACCTCCTCAGTGTAATTCTAAACTCAAGTTTCAGTTGTTTAAATACGTGGCACAACGGAAAAAGATGGAAAAAAATAAGACTCACAGTGTCTAGTTCCTTTTTACCATTTCATTCACTCATCACCTTATTTTGACTTCTCTTCCTTATTTGTAAATTGGTCAAACTAAAACTGGTTCTTCCAACCATAGTTCTATGAGGATCAGAAACAATAATGAATGATATAATTAATGTGAATGTGTTGTAAGAATTTTAAGGGGTTCTATAAATATGGGTCACACTTCTCTTCTTACAGTAAAGTTTTACATTCAGGTAGGTGTGGAGAGTAGAAGAGAAATTCCCATGCCTGAGAAACAAATGTGCAACAAAAATAATAACATAAGGCATATGTTCTAAGTGTGATGAATAGAAGAGTATGTATCAATGTATACATGGAAGAGATGAAGTTAACCAGTAATGTCAAGATTGGACTGTGAGTTATCTGAATGCTAGGTAAAGAGACTGAATTCTGTGGGATGATGGGGTTGTCATGTGATGGTTTCAAGTTTGGGGAGGAAAAACATTTTCTTTTCGGCTCTTCATTCTTCAGCTGTGCTAATGACCAAATTAACATAGGACAGATTAACAGGAGGAAAACAGATTTAATCACCTACATACAGGAGTCCCATAGAAATATGAGACCCAAGGACAAGTTGGTCAGTTGAGGCTCATATGCCATCTTGCGCTAAGGAATAGGTTTGGGGTTCTGGGACTTAAAGGGGAGAAAGATATTTTTTAGGACAATAAGAAGAGTAAATGTTTGGTAATTAAATGTTTGCCCTATACAGATAGGTCTTTCAGATAGAGTTATCTCAAGTAATAGCTCTTTCAGCCCTTTATCTAAATTTTTATAGGTAGTTAAGGAAGAGGTAAAAAGTTTTCTTGAGTCTACTGGGTTTTGATTGCCTTCAGCTCAAAATAATCTACATATCAAAGTGAAATATTTTAGGGCCATGTAATTTGCTCCCCCTACAAGCAAAGGAGAAGAAAATAAAAACTTAAAGAGTATGGAAGTTTAGAAGGTAAATGGAAGGTCAGATAGTAGATAATAGTAATTGCCCACACATAAATAAATGATGGTCAGAATTTTATGATTGTGATAGTAACGATGGAAAGGGATAGATGTAAAAGATTCCGGAATAAAATCGTCCCATATTTTTGGTTAACTTTGACCTAGGTGTCTTTTTCACCACTGCATTCCCAGTGGGTAGATCAATACCCAACACATCTATACTCAATAATTATGTGTTTAATAATAAATGGAAAGGAGTTCATGAGGAGAGCAAAAGGAAGTCCTGGGTTATTTATCTTGAGAGATGTATAAAATGCTCATATAAATGATCTTTTGTACAAAGTCAATAATTCTGAGAGACTAGCTTTCAGGAAAGGGAAGTTGAAGCATGTTGCATTTTCATATCAATAGGATGTTGTGATAGAGCTGTCAAGGAAGTAGCTGAAAGTTCAAAATAGAAGTTTGGGAGAGAAATCTGTGGTTTGAGATATAAAGGACATTTGGTAAGATGATAGATGTAGGCTAGTGTTTTCCAAATGCGTGGTAGGCATACACATGAACACATGCATGCCCACATACACTTAAAAGGTTGACAGAAGCCTTTAACAAATAAAACTAGATTTTCTGCCTCCTGCCTTAGGCCTATCTCAACCCTGTGAAAATACCTTCAAAAGAAAAGCAGTGTTGATTTGAAATTTTCTTGAGGGGATGGTCAAGTAGGATTACATTTGTCTATACTTAATAGAACTTGCTCAAAAGCTTCTTTTCATCCACCTCCTCCCAAAGTCTCAGACAGCCCAACAATAGTTCTGGTTTCTTTTCTCTATTTTTTTAAAATGCTTTTCTTAGGCCAACCCTTCCAGTTCCGGAAGAGTTTCTTTTTTTTCTTTTTTTTTCCTCTCTCCTCACCACCTCCTCCACAACTCTGGGGCCCTTGCAAGCCGTTCTTCAGAATTGTAAAGAGTAGCACAAAAATCTCAGTGCCCCAAACAAAGAATCCTTTCTCTTTGTGGAAATGGAAAAGTGAAAGGGTTGTAATTATTTACAATTTAATGTATTTTTTCCTGCCATGTCTAAAAATCCTACCATGGATATTTTACCTTGCTCAATGCAGTGGCAAGACACAAAGAAGAAACAAGATCATTCAGAGTTCAAAGTTTTGTCAAATAAATGTGTTTGTTTTGACGCTGAAGAGTCATGTATAATACACTTTAGCAAAAGATAAGTGGTATGACTGCTGTATCTCCTAGAACTTCTTGACAATTGTAGGGGTCAAGGGCATGCTGCACCAAGATGGGCCCCTTTGACAGGAACTTTGAGTTAAAAGCAATTAAAACCAGCAGATGCAGGAAAAAGCTTCTAAACAGCTCCTCCTTTGCCACCAACGGCTTGTTTATCCCAGGAAGAGAGCTATTAACAGAGATTTCCCTTTACTTAAGAAACATCCACATAATGGAGCAAGTTTGTTTCCCCAACCTCTCCTTTCACCTTCCTGCTGATGGTTCCTTTCCCCATTGTATCTTCAGACCTACCCTCTCCTTAGCCCATATAAGTATCATGTTGCTTCACTGTCTTTGGAATTTCCATGTCTGTGTGGATTCCCCATAAGTATGCCATTAAATTGGTTTTTCTCCTGTCAATTTTTCTCATGTCAGTTTGACTCTTAGGTCATCTTAGATCTAAGGAAATTCTTCCTCTCCAACACAGTCTCAACTCTGGTATCTGAAATTCTGAAATGGCTCTTATGTTGGAAATGCTGAAGGGAATATTAGACTTTATTTGTGGCCTTAACTCAAGCCCATGGCTGGCAGCTCCACCTTTCATGATTGTTAGTAATTACAAGAACAGTTCTACTGCACACTTGGTAAATGAATAAATATCAAGTCAATAAAATATAATCGGTCAAATTATTAGTGACTTTTTTTGGAAGGCTAACTTTTCACTGAGTTACCAGGGTCAGGTGGTAAAGGTTGTTGTCACCTCATAGTGCTTTGGCCTTTGATTTAGTTATTCTTGGTGTGTGTGTGTCGGGGGGGTGGGAGAGGGTGGGTGGTTCTTATTTTCCAGTGGTCTCATTATCTTTGGCAGTCCTTTTTTTTTTAATATTTATTTTTGAGAGGGAGACAAAGTGTGCGCAGGGAAGGAGCAGAGAGAGAGGAAGACACAGAATCTGAAGCAGGCTCTAGTCTCCGAGTTGTCAGCACAGAGCCCGGCGTGGGGCTTGAACTCAGGAACCACAAGACCATGACCTGAGCCGAAATCTGACGCTTAACTGACCGAGTCACCCAGGTGCCCCACTTTGGCAGTCTTTTTAAGAATAATAAAGTTTCTTTTAGAAAATAATACTTTTAACTATTTTTTAAGAATAGTGCTTTCAAGTGCATACAATAAAATACACAGCGTTTAAAAAGAAGCCAATCACATTCAAATATAATTGTATAAATGTTTTTAAGTTTGTCATGTTCTAATTAATATATACACTTCTTTATTAGCACATTAAATAACAAGATTTAGCAGTGGATCTAATAACTAGTAGAAGTTTGAAGTAGTCAAAGTAGTATGTTGAGATATCTACAATGCTTGTAAAGTGATATTTGTGACTTTAACCAGTGATAAAGACACAGATCTACTTGACACCAATGTTTTATTATTTTGTCAACATAATTATAATTGAAAGGCATGCTCTATATTAAATACAGGTTAGCAAAAATTAAGTTGTATTTTTCCCCCCTTTCAAGTCTGTGAATTCTATGCAAGATTTCAGTAGACTTCAGGGTAAGAGCCCTACTAAGTTTTATTTCTTGGCTACTTTCTAGAGGCTGCAGGCTAGAGCATTGATGATTATAGCATTGGCAAGAATGGTGGGGTTCTTGTTGAGACCTTGACAAGAGATAGCACAAATTGGGACCTGTGTTTGCTCGCCATATAAATTCTTGCTAAGGCAACAAATGACAGGTGGTAAGATCAATGCTTTTACTTTGATTGGATTCATAAAAAGGAAAAATTGACCTGTGTAACCCGGAAGAGAGGTAACAGGGTGTTTCAGTCAAGTCTGGACCTTTTTTTTTTTTTTTTTTTGTCTTTTTTGGTCAGCTTTAGGTTGGCATATGTTTACTCCAACTTACCCAGAACCAGAAACCTTCAGTTTTGAAAGAAATTGAGACATAGGAATTATCACATGACTTTGGGAGAAACAAGGTAAAATGAGACCAGCATATATTTGTGCATTGCACATATATGGGTTTGAACCATGGCTTTGTGTATCCTTCGGAAAATTCCTTTACATCACTCTGTGGCCACAGTCTGTCTGTCTTTACTGAAGATAACATCTACTTCATAGAACTGAAGAACACCTAAGATGAGATACGCCATGTAGAGTATCTAGCATAGCGCTTGACACTTAAAAGGCACCAATGTGTTGTCCAAGTTTAGACAACTAATTAGCCCACTAACACTCACTGAGTCCTAACAGCGTGTCAGTTGCTGTGCCAAGGATCAAACAACTTCATTGCTTTAATAATCTCATGAAGTAAAATACACAATTATCACTAAATCACACATGAGGAACTTGAGACTTTTAGATACAAAGTAATTTGCTTAAATTTAACTTGCACCACTCGAAGTAATAGAGTTAGGATTTGAATCCTTGTTTTTTGATCCCACACTCCCAACGCTCCAACTATATCCTGCCACAAAATTTGTGTCAGGTCTGGTGACAGAACTGGAGAGTCTTCTAACTCTTATACCGCCATTGTTTGCTAATGTCTTGTGGACAGTTTAACTCTTGAAAAGTTGTAGCAGACTCCTCTAATAGCACTTATTTCAACCTAAGAATACTTTAGATCTGAACTTATTTCATACTTATGCTAATGACAGGCTTTTTTTTTTTTTAATTTAGTTTTGAAGATCATCCCACAAATGAATTCCATTTCCTCAAATGTAAGAACAGGCTGTTCTTTGGCTATTGACATTCCATTTTGGATTCCACAAAGGGCTTTAAACACAATCACTTTCACAAGCCTTTGATGCAAAGCAAGTGACTGCCTAATGTTATTAAGCAGCTGAAGGGCAGGTAAATTGGCTGTGTTTTCTAAAAACGACTTTCATTTCCATCTACAACATGATTGCACATTGTAATATAGCACAACAAAGAGTTGAACACTGAAAAGATAAGCTTTAAAACAGAATATAAATTCCTAAAGCACAAAAGCCATAGTTAAAAAAAAATGGAAATAAAAAATACATGTCAGAAAGACCTTTCTACCACAGCACTGAAAAGAACTTTGCATATCTTTCAAGGAGCTTTCAACATTTTAAAGCTAGTTTAATCGCAACATTATTTTTATTTAACAATTTCCATTGAGTAGATTTTTGAGCTTAAAAAATGTGACTGCTCTGGGAAATGAAAAACTATAACAAAGAAAGCTTGGCTAGAGCTAGAGGTCACAAATGTTGTTCAGTATGTTTCATATGTTGCACAACCTATAATTGATGAGTGATAAAATCAAGAAAGGTTCTTACAAGGGTAGAAAGTTCCCTATTTAAAAAAAAAATAACTGAAACTTATTGCTGTTAAAAAAAAAGAAAAATCCTGGTTATTTATATTCTGTGAGAAAACTATAATTCCAGTTTCAAACAGAAAGCCTATCTACTAATCACAAAGCCAAATATTTTAAAGGAATGTAGGGAAAATTCAGTTTTTAACAAAGACATTCTTTTTACTATGATTATTCTGTTATCTATTGAACCAAATTGGCAGTGCAATTTTATGGGTTCCCAAACTTAGTTTAAAACTAAAATGGAAATAGCAGTGAATCAAATGGTACTTGTGGCTCACCAAAAATAAAATTTTTTTTACTGATCATTTAATCAGTAAAATGAATATAATCAGTACATTTATTAATTACTATTCTGAGCAGGGGTCTGGAAAAAGCTAATGTTATCTTCTTGTTTTTATTTTTTAATTTTTTTAAGTTTATTTATTTTGAGAGAGTGAGCAAGCAGGGGAAGGGAAGAGGAGGAGACAGAGAGAAAATCCCAAGCAGGCTCTGCACTATCAGCACAGAGGCCAATGCAGGACTTGAACTCATGAACTGTGATATCATGACTTGAGCCAAAATCCAGAGTGAAGGCTTAACCAAACTGAGCCACCCAGGCGCCCTGTTTCTTTTTAAATAGAAGTATGTGTGTTGCTTCTTGATAGGGTACGAGAGAAACTTAGATTACCTCCAGTCTCCAAACTTAGATTACCTCCAAATCTGTGAGATACCCTTTGCTCACCCAACCTTGGTCTGCCATTGCTTTTAATGCTAGTCAAAGATAGTTTGGGGCAGCTGTGTCTCAGTTTTGGCAGAGCTAGGATGTTTTCTTTCCCCTAGCGGATAAAATAATTAATACATTTATTTACTCATTTGTTCACAAAAAGTAACTATGGAACAAATTCTGTGTGAGAAGCAGCGAGTATTGGCCTCCATGGGACTTATAATCTAATGGGGTGGGGGAGGCAAACAGATTTCAAGAAAAATCACGAAAATTTAAACAAGTGCTCTCAAGGAAAGATGCATGATCTTATGAGTTTATGGAGGATTGACTTGGAGGATGATATTGATTCTCTACCTCTGTCCTATATCCATACACTTTGCAGTGTGTCCTGATAGTTCTCATTCAGAAGTGAAATCTATTTCCCTACTCTTTGGACCTGTGCTGGCCTTGTGACTTCATTTGGCCAAGAGAAAGTGACAGAATTGACATTGTGATTGCTGCTCACCTAGGTCTCAAGAGGCTTTGTGAGACAACTCTTCTTGTTCCTCTGCCTTCATCGTGAGAACGTGCTTGACCCAGTCTGCTGGATGAACTACATAGACCAAAGTAGAGTCAACCCCGTAGTCCTATCCAAGGCCCTGGACACATTTGAAAGCCCAGAGAAATCAGCAAAACTGCCTAGTTAACTCACAGCTGACCACAGACACATGAATCCACTGAGCCGAGCTTATGTCTGATCAGCAGAATTGCCCTGCTGACCCAGAGGCTCACGAACAAAGAAAGAACGGTTCTTGCTTGTATGCCACTGTAGTGTCATGATGGCTTGTTATGCCACATTGCCATTCAGATAGATAATTGAGGCTCTGCCAGGTGAGTTCAGGCCAGGCTTGCCTAAGGAAGTTATTCTTCCTTCTTCTGTGAAGAATATAAAAAAGGAATAAGGATTAACAATGCAAATGGAAGGAGAAAAGAACATAGAAAGTAGATAAAATGGGCTAAAGCCTATAAGCAACAGTTGTAAGGGGTCTAAGGTGACCAGAACACAAATGTCAGTGGGAGCGTGATGGAAGAGTTGGAGGTAAAGGAGACACCTGTAGGGCCTTGTAGACCATTTCAAGTTGTTTTGTGTTTAATATGAGAATAATGAAAAGAACTTGAAGGGTTTTTAAGCAGAGAGAGAATATGAGAAAGATGTATTTGGCTACAGTGTATAGAACATTGGGAAAAGCATGACTTCCCAGGAAGATTTGAGAGGAGAGTGGTGATTTTTTGTTGTTTAGGGCAAGGCATTAAGTCATGAGCCCCAACCCTGGATCATCATTGCAACTTTCTGATGGGTGTTCACATCTTTCTAAATTACCTTTACCCTGCTTTGAAAGGCAACGTGGCAGAGTTTATAAAGCATGTGTTCTACCTCTGCCTCTCCCACCTATAAGCTTCATTTCTTTAAACTCTATCTAAAACCCCGGTATTCATTCAATTCCTCTCATCCAAAATATGTCTACATAGATACTCCAGTGTGCTCACTTATTTATTTGAAATGACGCCTCTTTCTCTCGTTTGTGCTCATTTTGCCTTGCGGATAATGTAATGCTTTGTTCTTTTGTAAATTAACAAGGGGCTGCAGGGGCATTGGTTCTGATTACCCTGGTGAAAGCAACACCAACTCTGTAAAGCCATTCTTGATCATTCCCAATGGCTTTTCTCTCGTATTCTACAGTTTGTCCCTCCTAAATAGTTACTTAATGGAATACATATGAGAAAATGCTTGTAGCTGCAAATAACAGAAAACCTTTTTAAAGTGAAACAATATGGTGTTTAGTCATATCATTTAAGTGGAATATGGAAGTAGCTGGATTCATGTTGGATCAATGTCATCAAGGCTCTGGGTCATATCTGTCATGCTCTTGGCCTTCTCTGGGTTGCAAAATGCCTGAAACCCTCTCTCATGATCTGTTGGCTAAAACTGGGTCATATGCGAAACCACAGATCAATATCTGGCAACAAGGAATGGAATTTCCCAGACTGGATTAGTCCCTCTAGTACTTATTCCCTCAGTCAGACACATTGGGAATCTGTCAGAGGTAAATGTTTGGTGGGTAGGTAGCCAACAGTGACTGCCACTCAAAGCTTAATGATTATTTCTGTTCTGATCCTCATCTAGCTGTGTATTTCTTCAGATTTTTAAACTTCAGCCATGGCAATTTCCTGTAACTGTCTGATGATACACTGTTTTATTTCTCTGTACCCTAGCACACGCTGTTTTCTCTATTTGGGATGTCAGCCCTTTGCCCATTTCTAACTACCTAGAGAAAGATTCAACTTTTGAAATTCCATAGGATCATTACATTTTCTATAAAATTTGCATTGCTTCCCACACCCAGGTACACATTTAGTCACTCTCTTATTGGTATTACTTCAGTTTCTTATATATATCTGCATTATTATAATCATATCGTGCTGCATTATGATTTACTTACATGTTGATCCATGCCTCCCCTCACCTCCTGCCCACCACCATGACTCATTGTTCTTGCTTAGAACATAGTATGGTTTAGGGGTGCCTGGGTGACTCGGTCAGTGGGTGACTGACTTCGGCTCAGTTCATGATCTCACAGTTCATGGGTTCGAGCCCCACATTGGGCCCTGTGCTGACAGCTCGGAGCCTGGAGCCTGCTTCGGATTCTGTGTCTCCCTCTCTCTCTGCCCCTCCCCCACTTGTGCTCTGTCTCTCTCTCTCTCTCTCTCTCTTTCTCTCTCTCTCTCAAAAATGAATGTAAAAAAAAAAAAAGAACATAGTATGGTTTAAATTAAAGTCTGCTAAATGGTATTGAATCTAAGGTACCACATAGTACTTCATATAGGTCTCCTTTCTACTTGATGTCAAAGACCAACTGCTATACTTATCCATAATTCAAAGCACTTGCTATAGTGCTAGACAATGCATATCTTACCAGGCCATATTTTTCCATTGATGGGTGTTTAAATACCAAACAGTGAAAGAAAGACAATTATGGAGAAAACCAAAGGGCTGGTGCTGTTCTCATCATGAGGGGAGAGGTAGTTAGGGTCTTGGTAAGTCTTGATGACCTATAATAGACATTTCGGTTTGGAAGATGTGAGGCCCTCTGGGCATAACTGGATGATTGAGAAAGAGCTTAACAAAGCTAATCAACAAAATAGGAATTTGGCGATTTGAAGTAGCATCAGGAATGTTGAGGAAAATGACCTGCAGGGAATACAAAAGTCCTTAAGAATAGCAATAAGATGGAGTCAAAGTAAAGGAACAACCATGAGCATTCCCTTTGGGAGGAATGACCAATGATACTTTAGGTCATGATGTTTAATGTCGGTTGTTTCTGTATCATGTAACAATAAAATCATTCAGCCTTAGCCTAAACTTCGGTAAAAAACTGCCTCACACAACAGCTAGTATCAGTGGTCCCAGGGGGGAATAAAGAAGATGATAATGTGAGGTATCCAATGTGTAATGAAGTGGAAAGGAAAGAATCCAGAAACAATAGGAACCATGATATAGTTCATAGATGGCAGTACGCACAGAGCAGTAGTATTTTTCACATAACTCCTGAATTCATCTAATAGCCTAATTAATGAAGTATATAGAAATTGATACGCTTCTGCTTTTTTTCTGAATTGTAACAGAGGGAGATTGTTGGGCAGGGGAAGAGTGGAGAAACGTGCCAAGAGTAAGGCAACAATAATGGCACTTAGTACTTCTGTAATGCAACAAATAGTGACTGTGTGACAGCTATGTACCAGGCACTGTGCTGGTTGCTGCCTTTATACATACGAATAACACAGAGTTGGAGGTTTTATTTCCCTCATTCTTTTTCACTGAATCATTACTATTCTTTCGTCTTTCAGCTTGTTTTTCTTTATAGTCATCCTTCCTCTTAGGGTAGTTCCTACCATTTGTCTTCCATTCGTTCAGTTGAACTAGCCAAAGGGGTCCTATGGGACTTAAGTTGTGCTTTATGTTTCATGGGTTTTTTTTAGTGAGTTTAGAATAGAAGAAATAGATTGGGACTGAGGAGCGAACTGGCTTTATTTTGCCCAAGGAAAATGGCGATGCATGTCTTCTAAAGCAGTGCTTCTCAAGCTGTCTGTGATGAAGAACTACTCCCTGCCTCCCTCCCTCCCTCTTTCCCTCCTTCCCTCCTTCCCTCTCCTTTTTGCAATTGATACCATTTGTGCAAACTCATCCTTTTATAAAATAATAAAAGTGATTTTCTAAAGAAAATAAGTCATAAAACTATAAACCTTATTATTTCATTCCGCAGACTTTAGCGAATTGCTCTGAAGTTTCTAAATGCTTACTGTCAAATTGTGCAGGTATCATATTGCAGTCCACATACTGCCCCTGCTCCCCAGATCAGTTCGAGTGGCACTGCCCTATAATGTTCCTGCACATTGTGCCTTGCGGACAGCGAAAGACTTGACCAGGGCCCTTTCACGAGATAGCGTAATACACATTTTAAAAATGATTAATTGCCCCATTCACAACCAGACTCAGAGTCCACTCATATCTTTTGCTTTGCTTTCCAAATCGGGAAACTTGACTCCAAAGACTGTAAAATGCCCACTACCCCGACACTCCTTGTTTTCTTATGTTGCAACATTCTCAGCCACAGAAAGATTTCAAAGGCTTAAAAATTGCTAATGTAGCCATCCTGTGGATTTTACATACCACATCCCTCTGGCTTCCACGTGAAATTCTCTCTGAATAAATCATCACTCACGGTGCTCTAAATCACTGGTAACAGAAGAGGAGTTCTTTAACAATGGATACTTCAATACTGTATAATCGTATTTCATAATTTGTGCATGTATATTTGCGTAAACCTGTGAAGTGTTGAGAATTTTTCAGGAAAAGACCAGCATCTTCAGCATAAGAAGAGAAATGAAGTTTTGTTGTTGGCGGTGGTGGTCGTTGTTTAGAGTAATCCTGAGGATAAATAACAGGAAGTGAGTCTGAAAATCTAAATTCCACTTTTGCCTTTCCAGCTGTATAACACAAGCCACGTATGAAATTTGTTTTTTTCTATCAGCCGTATTACAGAATAAAAAGAAACAAGTGAAATTAATTCTAATGCATTTTATTTAAACCAAGATGTCAAACATATAATTTCTCTATAAAATGATTGATAAGATATTTTACACTATTTTATTTGTGCTGAAATATTTAAAATGTGCTGTGCGTTGGCTCCCAGCTTAATTTAAGTGTGCGATAGCAGTAGGTGGCTGGGAGCTGCTCAGATCCTAGCATAAGAGCCAGGGAAGATTCGGTGCCTTGAATGGGGCCAAGGAAAAAAGTAGAGATGGAGACTTACAGTCAGGAGGTAGATATCAGGATGAGTAACGGAGAATTTCAGAGAAGAATCATGTTTTCTGTGTGGGTGTATACCTGCCCTGCAACACACACATTTGAGTGAATTTTTAGTAAAATGTCCATGTGTCAATAAACCCCTGGTGAATTAAGACTTCTGATTGGCAAGGTACAGAAATGCCAAGTCCTATTCCAAGGCTGCTTGGCCAAAACACGTTTGCAAGATGTAAACCTATTGTATATATGGCTCCTAAACTGATGTTGTTTTGGTTTCTTTTTTTTACAGATTCTTGTGGTTATTTTTTATAAAACTGTTTATGTGAGCTATCACTTAGGGAAATTCTTCATGGTGAGCATGAAGCATGTTTGTAATTTTTTATTATAATAACATTAAACATGCTTATGTATAAGTATAACCCACCTTTGGTTACTTTTTTTTTTTTTATTACGTTTCTTTATTTTTAAGAGGCAGAGAGACAGCATGACGTTTCTTTATTTTTGAGCAGCAGAGAGAGAGGGAGACACAGAATCTGAAGCAGGCTCCAGGCTCTGAGCTGTCAGTCCAGAGCCCGACGCGGGGCTCGAACCCATGCACCGTGAGATCATGACCTGAGCCGAAGTAGGACACTCAACTGACTGAGCCACCCAGGCGCCCCACCTTGGTTACTTTTTTAGGCTAGATTCTGGGAAGTAGCCCTATGGAACCGCCGATTACATGAACATCTAAGTCTCTTGTCCTCTTCGAATTTATTCTTACAGTATACGTAGTAAAAGTTGGGGATCAGTTGATAGGCTTTATTCTTTATTTATTTATTTATTTTTCAACATTTATTTATTTTTGGGACAGAGAGAGACAGAGCATGAACGGGGGAGGGGCAGAGAGAGAGGGAGACACAGAATCGGAAACAGGCTCCAGGCTCTGAGCCATCAGCCCAGAGCCTGACGCGGGGCTCGAACTCACGGACCGCGAGATCGTGACCTGGCCGAAGTCGGACGCTTAACCAACTGCACCACCCAGGCGCCCCTAGGCTTTATTCTTTAAATAATTACATTTTCTATGGGGAAAATGGCGCATCATCATTATTGTAAGTTCTGAATATTTATAAGAGAGAATATTTCTCTTCGGTTTATTGGTCATACTCAGTCCAATTTTTTTTCTCTGAATTGCTTGTTTATATATTGTGCCTGCAACCCTGCCATTACTTTTTCATCAGACTCCTGCAAGTCCCTGTTCAGCCTGGCTGAGTGGGTGTGCAGAGAGGTAAAGTGATGAGGAGGCCCTGCTGCTGGGCTGCAGAGACCTCACTATTGGACTGTGGTCACAATAAAATATACTGCAGTTCCAATCAGTTAAATCTTGGTAAGCAACTAAGCTAACCTTTAGAATAAATCCATATACCCCTGAGGTCTGTCTGCTATAATAGCGCTACTAAAAGGCAGACAAATACTTTGAGTTTTATAATTTAAGCTTTGCCATCCCCTCAGAAGAGGATTGCTTTTCTAAAAATATATCTGCCTGCAAAGAGCCTTGGGGCGTGTGTGCTTCTTTTGCATTGAACCAGCTATTAAAAAATCCCTTGGAAGCTGTGACCTGCACAGGTCCAATCTGCTTTGGCCAGTAAATCAGTTAAGACTGGAAGTTCCCCATGACTTTTTAAAGATATGTTAGAGATCCTAAAAATAATTCTTCCCTCTTGGTAGAGGAGGGGAAAACAGTTCAAGAGTGGTTCAAACGTAGCCAGAGTCTGTCCATCATGACTCTGACCGTTCTTCCCTGGCAGAATATACTTACTTCTATAGTAAAAATTTGTGCTCCTGCTCCAGTCCATGTACTGTACTAAGAAAGGGAGCCAACCGCCACTAAGACCTTTTTTGCTCTTGAAGGTTTCAACTTTTAGTGGAATAAAAATACATATAAATAAATGCAGTGTGAGGTGTTAAGTACTACGTTCCAGGCACGTTGAGGGAGCTATAAGAGCCTCAAGGAAAAGAATGACCACACAGACTGGGAATGGGAAGGGACTTTGCCAGGAAGTTGGTACTTGAGCTGAGCTTTAGAGGTGTAGAAGTTCCTTGAGCGGAGAAGAAAGGGGAAAGAAAAAGAGGTGACAGAAAGGAAATTAGGACTGCCCCATAGTTAAGAACACATTGGAGAATTTTAAATAGGAGAATGATGGTGATCAGAACGCACCAGATACTTATGTCTCTTCCGAGTTGCTATCACTCCCTGGCATGTTAGGCTTCAAACAGACTCATGAAACACTTGTATGTCAGCTTAAACAGAAAGCACATTGTCCAATTTAAATACTAATGCAAATTAAGAAGAAGAGATAAAAGAAATCCCTGAGCTCCCAAAGACATCAAGGACTGCTGTTCTATCATAGCATATATGCCTCCCATGAGGAATGTAAATGAGAAGGGCGAATTTGTGTAATTGGCATGCTGGACATTTCTCCGGCCTCAATTGCTTTCTATTATATTTGAAATTTTCAAGCCAAACCACCACAGTAACCACACCAGAAAAAAAAAAAAAAGGCAATTGAGAAAGAACACCCTGCAATGTTTATAATCCCACCCTTTCTCTGTATGTGCATTTTCAAATTGGGGTATTTTGATGACGAATCTAATAGGATTTGGATGATAATCCCCATGAAAATGATGCCGGGATGTTCTTTAGCTTTTGATAAAGTCCCAAGTACGCAAGCAGTATAATCTTGAATAAGAAAAGAGAACGGTTTTCTACACCAGGAGAAATAAAGCATAATGTAGCACTTTGACAACCTTGAAGGTGACTTTTCCAAGCCATTGATTAGCAGGTCCATGCCCTGAAATTCAAGTCAGGGAGATTCATTACAGTTCTTTCAGTCGCTAGAGTATTAAAAACCAAAATGCATCATTAACTCAGAAGTGGGCTATGCCATTTGGCAGTAAGGGATCGACTTGACTTCTGTGACAAAGCCATCTATGCAGATTCTTTGGACTTCAACACAAAAGGGAATAATTGCTTTTTGCATTATACATAAAAGCAATTATTTTCCTACTGTTTTTCACTTTTGTCTATTTAGTCAAAAAGTGTGGATTGCTGGGAAGAAGCTTGACGTAGATGGACTCTAATGAAGAGCAGCACTGGACTTTGTTCGTGGAGGAGTTTTTGTAGATTTCCATGGTGGTAGTCTACCAGGAAGAAGTTGACAGGAATTAAGGGAGTTGAGGAAGCAGGAGAGTGTAATGACCAGCAGGAGGCGCAGAGAATAACTGCTTTTTTCTTTCCCTGTTGTTTGCAAAAAAAAAAAAAAAACAAACAAAAAACAAAAACAAGAACAAAACAAAACAAAACCAAAAGCCTTAGTTAAATGCCCTTTCCTCTCTGGTTTTGGTCGTTGTGATCCTGTACTTCTTCCTGCCACACCACATGAAAAAAATCATTTAGATCAGTTGGGCACTCATGCAACGTTTTGAGTTGGATTCCTGTATCATCTGCCTAGTACTTAAGCCATGTTATCTCAGGGAAGCCTAGCTCCTGCTCCAACTTTTCTCAGCCTCAGTTTCTTCATTTGCAAAAATGAGACTTAATAGCATCTCTTTTTTTATGTATCCGATAGATGGTTTCAAGGACCAATTAGATAACAGAAGCATGTGTGTGCTATAACTTCCTATGCAGATTCAGCATATTTATAACCACCTTGTGTATCCCTGATAGGCATTTTAAGTACATTACCTTATTTAATTTTAATAATATTGTGAGGTCACTAGTAAAGCTCAGAGAAGTTGTAACTTGATAAAGAGGCGTCATATACTCCACCTTGGTATTTATAGTAGAGGGATGATTTCCACACAACCTCTGATGTCAAGAAATAGTCTAGTGTGAGGATATAGGTGTAAGTAATGCACTGCAGTGGTATAAAGAAAATAATGGAATAAAAAGAATAGATATAAACCCGACTTTGCACAATAGAGGAATGCTAACTCTTGTGCCAGGGGTAGAGAGTGATGGAAGAGAAAGGAGAGTGTGAACACTGTGTGTGTGTGTGTGTGTGTGTGTGTGTGTGTGTGTGTGTGTGTAAAATAGTTAGTATATCAGAGAATGCTTCCTATTGGGAGAGTTTAAAATACATCTTAGTATCTTTCGAGATACTAAGTTCACATGGCAGACTGGAAGTGGAGAGCAGTTCAGATTGAAAAAAAAATTAGGATGCCTAGTAGGAAGATAAATGAGTGTTATACAAATGCTAATTCATTTCACCTTTTATTAACATAAGTGCTTAACAATAAAAGAATGAAATGAATTATGTAGACAAGCAGAACAACTTAGAATCTATCCTCCATTTTCTACCAATGATTAGATAGTGCTTGAAGACAAAATAGCGACGATGTTCAAACATAGGCAGTCTTTTCTTTCCTTCCTCCTGCTTGAGGGGCATTTATTTCAGCATTATTTGGAGACCAAGACAACCTATATATTTTCTTTTTTTTTATGACCTATCCAGCCTCTGATCAGAATTCAGTCACCCTTTTACTTCCTCTAATTCTATGTAAGAAGTCAGGCAACTTAGACTCTTCAACACCAAGATAGCCAAGTTGGGGCCATAAAGTCTGAGATGACAAAACAGCAGAGTGGGGCAGGACTGTGTCCACTGGGCATGAAAATATGGAAGCAGTGACAAGTGGACATTATAACAGTGGTAGATTGGATCATCATTCCCAGTTATTCACCCCTTTGGCATGTGTCTTCGCATTGCCTCCCACTCTATGTTGGGTATATTCCTCACCCTGTCAATGCTGGCCTTGTCCAGGTGACTTGGTTTGGTGAAGACATGATCTGAACAGAGTATTTAAAAGTGCTTTCATGGTTTAGTTTGCCCTGTGTGCTCCTTGATCTATGAGAAGAAAATGCCCCAGATAGTGGTTACCTGCTCAGCCTGAGCCACAAGAATGAGACATCGTGGAACAGAGACAAATGTGATCGGAATCCTAGAGACATGTATCCAGCCAAACATATGGAAATCAGCCAAACCCCTGCCAACATTTATGTATTTCAACAAAATCTATATTTATTTATATGCAAGTCACTGAGGTTTGATGTTGGTTTTTATGCAGCAAAAATTAACCATTTCGGAAAACAGTTAACAGTTGCTTATAAAGTTGAACAGGTAGGGGTAAATAGGACTTTTGAGGAAGATGGTAGGATAAGAAGGTCCTAAATTCACCTTGTCCCATAGCTACGACTAGATAACACCCACATCATTGTAAACAACACAGAAAACAACTTGAAGACTGGCAGAACTGACTATCCAGAGATAAATGTATAGAAGACGACACATTGATGAGGATAGAAAGGGCAGAGACACCGTTGGGAGCTAAAGGAACCCACAGGTGTGTCCATAGGAAGGAGAGAGACTACAAGTACACAAAGAAAAAAATAATAGACCCTTATACCAGGCACACATGGGTAAGATGAATCCCCATTACATTTGGTTTTGAAAACTGGAGGGGATTAATTTCACAAGTTCTTACAATCAGCAGAGCTTAACACTTGGAACATGAAAAATTAGCCAGCTTGGCTCTGGGAGACCCAGGAGGGTGATAGGAAACTGAGTTCCTGCCCTTAAAGAGATACCACAACAAACAACCCTGCTGAGATACAGCATAGAAGCAGCAGTTTGAAAAATGCCTGAGATCTATGGGAAGGGGATTTGTTTACCAATCTCACAACATGTGCTCGAGGGGCAGGGAACTTTAGGAGACTTAACCAGGAACAAAGGAGCTGGCTGATGACATTTCCTTCTCCTGCCGCTCAGTCTAGACACACCTGTTGCACTGTACTCAGTGCTAAAATTCTCCACCTGACTTGCTAACGGTGCCCCCTGCTCCCCATTCCCACATTCTCTTGTTAACACACCCTCCAGTCAGACCTCAGCTCCAGGTCTCCTCCCAGAGTAGACCCACGCAAACCTTGCTTATGCTGTGTGCCCTGCTCCTGCACTCTTCTGCAGATCTGGCCCCTTCAACCAAGTGGGTGTTGGCAGGAGTTTGGGGTGGCTGCAGGTCTACTCCAGCAAGTGGGCCTTGCTGGCACTTTGTGTCCTTCCCTGGCACTGTCCTGCAGATTTTCCCCCTCCAATACACCTTTGGCCAGAGCCCATCCAAAGCAGTGCCCACAAATCTGGCAGTCTTCAAACAGCCCTGACAAGGGCCAGCACCACTTCAAAGTGACTCCTGACCTGGGGAGAAGGGAGGATAACCACATATAACAGCTGCTACAGCCCCAGCAGTGGGCCATAGGCAGACATCTGGTCTGAGTGCAGACCCTGCTCACCAACAAAAGCTTTTCAGGGGACAGTACAGGGAAAGCACCATGCAGTTTGGTGTTACTGCATCACTGAATGCTTAGTCTGACTCAACTCAAACCTAAGGCAGCCCCAGACTGGACCACTAGGAACATAGAGACCAAACAGGCAAAGAGAGCCCTTGCAGATGACTAGACTGAAAGCAAAAGCAACCCAGCCACAATAGTAGGAAGCACACAACATGTATAAGATACACCCCCGAAGCACCAGGTTATGTTGAAGACAGGATATTCTACTGCAGGGCACTATAGGACCTCTTCTTCATAAGGCCACTATTTTCAAGAGCAGGAGGCATGGCTGACTTTCCTAACACATAGAAACAGACGAAGTAAGAGAAATGGAAGAGACAGAAGTATATGTTCCAAATGAAAGAACAGGTCAAAATTAGAACAAGAGAGCTAAATGAAATGGAGATAAGCAATATGCTTGATAGAGAATTTAAAGTAATGGTCATAAAGATACTCAGTGGATTTGAGAAAAGAGTGGAGGACCTCAGTGAGCCCCTCAACAAAGAGATAGAAAACATAAAAGAATCAATCAGAGATGAGAACTCAATAACTGAAATTAAAAATACACTGGATGAAATAGTAGACTAGAGAAAGCAGAAGAACAGATGAACCTGGAGGACAGAGTAATGGGAAGCAATCAATCTGAACAGGAGAGAGAAAAAATAAAGAATACTTAGGTAATTCAGCAATACAGGCAAGTGTACTAATATTCACATTATAGGGATCCCAGAAGAAGAAAGAAAAAAGGGGGCAGAAAATTTATTGAAAGACATAATAGCTGAAAACTTCTATAATGTGAGGAAGGAAACAATATAGATCTAGGAGACACAGACATCCTCCCCTCCCCCAGCAAAATCAACCCAAGGAAGTCCACATCAAGACACACAGCAATTAAAATGGCAAGAAGTTGAAATAAAAAGATAATGTTAAAGCAAGAGAAAACAAAACACTTCAGAGAGGAGTGACATGATGTGTTCATAGCACTGAAAGGAAAAACCAAAAACCAAAAACCTGCCTCCAAGAATATTCTATAAAGGAAGGCTACCATTTAGAATAGAAGGAGAAATAAAGAGTTTCCCAGATGAGCAAAAGTTAAAGGAATTCATGACAACTAAATGAGCCATAAAAGGAACATTGAAGGGAACTTTTTGAGTAGAAAAGAAAGACTGTAAGTAGGAGTAAGAAAAGTAGGCAAAACAAGTAAAATTAAATGCATGTATAAAATTTAATCAGGGGATTTTCAAAAGCATGTAACATATGATACCCTGTACCTAAAACATGGTGGGCAGGGGTAAGTAGTAAAGAATGGGTTCAAACTTAAGTGACCATCAATTTAATATAGAGACTGCTAGATGTATAAAATGTTATGTACAAACCTAATGGTAACCACAAATCAAAAAACCAGTGATAGACCTGCAAAAAGTAAAGAGAAAGGAATCCAAGTGTATCACTAAAGAAAGCCAATAATCGTTGAGAAAAGAACTAAACAACCATAAAACAAGTAAAAAATGGCAGTAAGTACATACTTACCAATAATTACTTTGAATGTCAGTGGACAAAACGCTCCAATAAAAGATATAGGGTGACAAAATGAATGAGAAAGTGAGACCCATCTATATGCTGCCTAAAAAAGTCTCATTTCAGACTTAAAGACACATGCAGATTGAAAGTGATGGGATGCAAATGGAAATGAAATGTGGGAGAGCCATAATCGCATAACACAAATTAGACTTTAAAACTAAGACTGTAACAAGAAACAAAGGCACTATAGAATTATAAAGCGAACACTTGAACAAGAAGATATAATTGTAAACATTCATGCACCCAACATGAGAATACCCAAATACAGAAAGCAGCTAATAACCATAAAGGACGTAACCAGTAGTAATATAATAATAGTAAGGGACTTTAACACCCCACTTACATCAATAGATCATCCAAACAGAAAATCACCAGGGAAACAGTGACTTTGAATGGCACATTGGACCAAATGGACTTAATGGATACATTCAGAACATTCCATCCTGAAACAGAATATACATTCTTTCCAAGTGCACGTGGAACATTCTCTAAATAGATTACTTATTACGCTACAAAACAAGTCTCAAAGTATTTAGGAAGACTGAAGTCATACCATGCATCTTTTTTTAAAAAAAATTTTTTTACATTTATTCATTTTCGAGAGAGAGTATGAGCAAGCATGAGTGGGGGAGGGGCAGAGAGATAGGGAGACAAAGAATCTGAAGAAGGTTCCAGGCTCTGAGCTGTCAGCACAGAGCCTGACGTGGGGCTCGAACTCATGAACTGTGAGATCATGATCTAAGCTGAAGTTGGATGCTTAACCAACTGAGCCACCCAGGCGCCCCATACCATGCATCTTTTCTGACCAACATAGTATGAAACTATAAATCAACTGCAATAAAAAATCTGGAAAGAACACAAATACATAGAAGTTAAGTAAGTTAAATAACATGCTACTATGGGTCAACAAATCAAAGAGGAAATCAAAAAATACAGAGACAATTGAAAGTAAAAACAAAAATGGTCAAAATTTTTGGGGTACAGCAAAAGCTGTTCTAAGGGGGAAGTTTGTAGCAATTCAGGCCTACTCAAGAAGCAAGAAAAATCTCAAACAACCTAGCCTTACTGCTAAAAGCTAGAAAAAGAGGAACAAACAAAAACCAAAACCACTAGAAGGAACAAAATAATAGAGATTAGAGCAGAAATAAAGAAAATGGAAATTAAAAAGGTAATAGACTAGATAAATGAAACCAGGAGCTAGTTCTTTGAAAATATCAACAAAATTGGTAAACCTTTATCCAGCTAATAAGAAAAAAAAAGAAGACTCTAAACAAAATTGGAAATGAAAGAGATAACACCACAGAAATAAAAAGGATTATAAGAGATTGTTATGGAAACTTACATGCTAATAAACTAGACAACCTAGAAGAAATAAATTCCCAGAAATGAATAACCTCCCAAAACTGAATCAAGAAAAAAGAGAAAATTTGAACCAACTGATTGAATGAAATTTAATCACACATACACAAAAAATTCCAACAAAGAGAAATCCAGGACCACATGGCTTCACAGATGAAATATATTGCATATTTAAAAAAGAATGCATATCTATTCTTCTCAAAGTATTCCAAAAAAATAGAAGAGGAAAGGAAGCTTCCAATTTCATTCTACAAGGCCATCATTACCATGATAGAAAGAACAAAGACACTAGAAGAAGAAGAGAACTATGGACCATTATCTCTGATAAACATAGTGCGAAAATCCTCAACAAAGTATTAGCACACTAAATCCAGCAATGTATTAAAAAAAATCGTTCAACACACCACAGTCAGATGGGATTTATTCCTGGGATGCAAGGATGTTTTAATACTCATGAATCAATCAACATGATACATCACATTAATAAGAGAAAGGATAAAAACCATATGATCATTTCAATGTAGAAGAAGCATTTGACCTGTACAATATCCATTCATGATAAAAACCTTCAACAATGTAACTTGAGAGAAACATACTTTTATGTAATAAAAGCCATCTATGGAAAATCCCGCAGCTAACATCATCCTCAATGGTGAAAAACGGAGAGCTTTTCCCTTAAGATCAGGAGCAAAACAAGGTTGTCTGCTCTCACCACTTTTATTCAAGATACTACAGAAGTCCTAGCCACAGTAATCAGACAAGAAAAACAAATCAAAGGCATTCAAATTGGTAAGAAAGAAGTACAACTTGTTATTATTTGCATATAATGTGATACTGTATATAGAAGCCCTAAAGACTACACCAAAAACTACTAGAACTGATAAATGAATTCAGTAAGGTCACAGGGTACAAAGTCACTATGTAGAAAAATTGCATTTCTATACACTAATAATGAAATAACAGAGAAATTAAGGAAACAATCCCATTTACAACTGCACCAAAACCAAAATATCTAGGAGTAAACTTAATCAAAGAGGTAGAAAGAACTGTATTCTGAAAACTATAAAATATGGATGAAATAAATTGCAGATGACACAAAAAAATGGAAAGATATTTCATGCTCAAGGATTGAAAGAATACTGTTAAAATGTCTATACTACCCAAAGCAATACACAGATTTTAAGCAATCCCTATCAAAATACCAACAGCTTTTTCCACAGAACTATAAGAAATAATCCTAAAATATATATGGGGCTACCAAAGACCTTGATTAGCTAAAGCAATCTTGAAAGAGAAGCACGAAGCTGGAGGTATCACAATCCCAGTTTCCAAGATATACTCTAAATCTGTAGTAATCAAAACACTATGGTACTGGCACAAACATTGATGCTTAGATCAATAGAACAGAATAGAGATCCCAGAAATAAACTCATGATTATATGGCCAATCTTCAACAAAGGAAACACGAATATGCAATAGGAGAAAGTCTTTTCAACAAATGATGTTTGGAAAACTGGACAGCTACATGCAAAATCATGAAACTGGACTGCTTTCTTAGGCCATACACAAAAATAAGCTCAAAATGGATTAAGCACCTAAGTGTGAGATATGAAACCATAAACATCCTAAAGGAGAACTCAGGCAGTAATGTTTCTGACCTCGGCCATGGTAAAATTTTTTTCTATATGTATCTCCTGAGGTAGGGGACACAAAAGCAAAAATAAACTATTGTGACTCAAAGAGCTCCTGCACAGCAAAGGAAACAGTCAACAAAACTAAAAGAAAATAAAACAAACAAAAAACTAAACGAAAATCTGAATGGGAGAAGGTATTTGTAATGACACATCCAACAAAGGGTTACTGTACAATCTATGTAAAGAACTTAATCACAGCATATATAAAGAACTTAAAATTCAACACAAACTACAAATAATCCAATTAAAAAATGAGAAGATAGGAACAGACATTTCTGCAAAGAAGACCTCAAGATGGCCAAGACATACATGAAAAGATGTTCAACATCAGTAGTCATCAGGGAAATGCAATTCAAAATCACAATGAGATATCACCTTATACCTCTCAGAATAGCTAAAATAAAAAACACAAGAAAGAACAAAATTTGGTGAGGATGTGCAGAAAAAGGTATGCTTGTGTACCGTTGGTGGGAATGCAAACTGGTCTAGCCTCTTAGAAGACAGTATGCAGGTTCCTCAAAAAAATAAAAATAGAATTACCATATGACCCAGTAATTCCACCGATATCTACCCAAAGAATACAAAAACAGTAATTCAAAAAAGATATGTGTGCACTCATGTTTATTGTAGCATTATTTGCAATAGTGAAGACATGGAAACAACCCAAGTGTCCATCAGTTAATGAGTGGATAAAGAAAATGATGTTGCATATGTTTAAACACACACACACAGTGGACTATTAATCATAAAAAGAATGAAATCTTGCCCTTTGGAACAACACGGATGAATCTAGAGTACAATGTTAAGTGAAATATGTCAGAGAAGACAAATACCATATGATTTCACTTATATGTAGAATTTAAGAATTTAAACAAATGAAAAAAGTAAAAAGATAAATCAAGAAATACTCATAACTAAAAATAACAAATTGAGGGTTATCAGAGGGGAGATGGGTGAGGGATGAATGAAATAGTTGAAAAGAATTAAGAATAAACTTACCATAATGAGCACTGAGTAATGTATAAAATTGTTGAATGACTGCACTGTAATCCAGAAACTAATGTAACACTGTATGTTACCTCTATTGGAATTTAATCAATCAATGGAGATAAAAAAATAAGTTAAACTGATAACATTTTACTCAATCTAACTTCGAGAGATTTAAGAGAAATAAGGAATATATTCACACAAATATGTTCATCATAGCCAGAAACTGGAAATAGTCCAGTTGCCCACCAAGATGTGATTGAATAAATGGTGGTATATCTATATAATGGCATACAACAGTAAAGAGGGGGAAAAAACCCCTGCTGATACATAGAACAACCTAAATCAATTGCAAAAGCACTGTGCTAAATGTTAGAAATCAGAAATGAAAGACTGTATAGTATATTATTTATTGAAGTTTTAGAAATATCAAAAGTATACTGGTAGAAAGCCAAGCAGTGGTTGTTTGCCAGAGTCTAGGGAAGGGGTTAACTGCAAAGAGACACAAAATAACCTATGAGATGATGAAAATGTTACATATCTTTATTGTGATGGTGGTTCCACAATTACATACATTTGCCAAAGCTCATAGAATTTTACATTTGTAATTGGGGTATTTTTTGTAAAGCTAATTTTTAAAAAATGGGGACAACAGATAGGCAAATTTCATAAATTGTGAAAATTATTGTAAGACGACAGATGTGACCAATTATTAAATGCAGTTAATACAAAAGTCCCTTTTTGGCACATGGTATGCTATTGACTCAGTAACTTTTCTTTTTCTCATGACACTGATAGGTCTAAAGAAATACTGTTACTTCGTTCCATTTACTCAGTAGGTTAAAACAACTTTAATAAATATAATCTGATAATTTCATAGCATGTAAAAGTCCTTAAAAATATTTTTATTCTTAACCCCAATTACTAATGCACCTGTTAAGTGCCATGTGATTTCTGGAACTTTGGGATCAGATTGGTTCCTGTCACCCTCATTTTCTCTTGCACACTGAGTTTCATGCAGCATTGGCTTTTCATCACAGCAGCTGTGGAAAATTCAGCTTCACAAAGTTATGGCATCATCAGAAGTAATGTAGCATGATCTAATGTTGAAACTGTGAACTACTTCAAGCTAGTAATTCAGTGTCTAACATATGTCATTGTGTTTCCTGAAAAGTTTAAAATATTCTTCAATGCCACTATAACTTTGGTGTACTACCATGCAGAGCTTAGTTTAAAAACCATGAAACTAATACAGGAAACCATTTTATGACACATTTTGGAAAAGGGGATCTTTGATACACATCTATTAATGTGTATTTAAAAATACGTTTTTGATGGCCATCTCTGTATCTTCTTCACAAAGAATGTCTCTTCAGGTCCTCTGTCCATTTTTTATCAGATTTTTTGGTGTTGAGTAGTATAAGTTCTTTGTATATTTTGACTGCTAACCCGTTATTGGATATTTCATTTGCAAATATCTCGTCCCATTTTCTGGGTTGTCTTTTTGGTTTTTGTTGTTGTTATTGGTGGTGGTGGTTTCCTTTGTTATGATAAAGCTTTTTATTTGGTGTAGCAGCAGTCATTTATTTTGCTTTTGTTTCCCTTGCCTGAGAAGACCTATCTACAGATATGTTGCTAAGGCTGATGTCCAGGAAATTATTGTCTATGTTTTCTTCTAGGAGTTTTGTGGTTCAGTTCTTACAATTAGATCTTTAACTAGTTTATGTCAGTGTATCAGAAAGTGGTACACTTTCATTCTTTTGCTGGTAGCTGTCCAGTTTTCCTAGCACCATGTATTGAAAAGACTGTCTTTTCCCCATTTTATACTCTAGCTGCCTCTGTTATAGATTAATTGACCATATAGTTGTGGGTTTATTTCTGGGCCCTCTCTTCCATTCTCTTGATCTATGTGTCTGTTTTGGGGCCGGTAACATACTATTTTGATTATTATAGCTTTGTAGTATATCTCAAAATTTGGTATTGTGATACTTCCAGCTTTATTCTTCTTTCTCCAGAGTGCTTTGGCTATTTGAGGTGTTTTGTGGTTTTTTTTGTTATGTTTATTTTTTTTGAGCGGGGGCAGAGGGAGAGTGTACGCGTGTGTTCATGCATGTGTGCGTACACGAGTAGGGGAGGGGCAGAGAGAGAGAGAGAGAGAGAGAGAGAGAGAGAGAGAGAGAGAACCCTAAGCAGGCTTTGCACCATCAACGCAAAGCCCAACATGGGGTTCATACTCACGAACCATAAGATCATAACCTGAGCCAAAACCAAGAGTCAGATGCTCAACCGACTGAGCCACCCAAGCACCTCTGAGGTAATTTGTGATTTATACAAATTTTAAGATTATTCGTTCTAGCTCTGTTAAAAATGCCATTAGTATTTTGATAGGGGTTTGACTGAATCTGTAGATTGCTTTGGGTTATATGGGCATTTTAATAATATTAATTTCCCAAGAAGACATACACATGGAGAGCAGACACATGGAAAGATGCTCAACATCACTAATAATCAGGGAAAAGCAAATTGAAACTGCAGTGAGGTGTCACTTCATACCAATGAGAATGGCTAGTTTCAAAAGATAAATTAATGTTTTAGGATATGGACAAAATGGAACTCTTGTGCCCTTTTGGTAGAAATGTAAATTGGTGAAACCACTGTGGAAAAGACTATGGAAGTTTCTTCAAAAAATTAAAAAGGGAAATTTCATATGACCCAGTAATTGCACTACTGACTATTTAATCAAAGAAATTGAAAACGCTAATTTGAAAAGATGTCTATTGCACTATTATTTATAATAGCCAAATTATAGAAGCAGTCTTAGTGTCCATCAATAAATGAGTGAAGTTGTTATACACACACACACAATGAAATATGACTCATTCATAAAAAATGAGATCTTGACTTCTGCAACAATATGGATGAACCTAGAGAGTACTGTGCAAAGTGAAATAAGTCAGAGGAAGACGAATACCATATTATTTCACTTATATGTGGATCTAAAAAAACAGAAGAAATTAACAAACTCTGAAATACAGAGAACAAATTGGTGGTTGCCAGAGGGGAGGTTGCTGGGGGATGGGTAAAATGGATAAAGGGATTAATTGGTGCAAACTTTCAATTACAAAATAAATAAGTCACAGATATGAAAAGTATAGTGTACGGAATATAGTCAACAATATTGTAGTAATGTCGCTTATTAACTATACTTACTGTGGTGAGCTTTGAGTATAGAGGTGTCAAATCAATATGTTATACACCTGAGACTAACATAGCATATGTTAATTATATTTCAACAAAAAATACTCTTCTGAAATAAACTTGAGGCATCACATTGATTTTTTCCTTGGTGTCCTGTAATTTTAAAAGGGTAGTGCAATCTCTCAAATGACTCCTATTCTAGGACCTTAATAAAGGTTCAAGGATTTTTCTTAGGGTACCAACATGGACATACAGAAAAGAGTAATCTTCACAGCCCAAGGACATTGCATGAACTTGATTTATTTTGTGCATGTGCAGTTCCAAATGATTGGGATAAGAGAAACAGGTGATAATATGGTGTGAAAATGATGTCAAATCCAGATGCAGAGTTAGCAAGATCCAGCATCCAGCTTTCAAATAGAACATGAATTCAATCCTTTTCTTATGGATATGTCAGAATTTGAAAGAAAGAATTTTATTCAAGTAAGAATAGACCTGCTTGTACTCTGGCCAATATTTATATCTTAAAAAAACAAAATGCCAGAGAAAAACACAAAGCAAGAGAGAATGCTTATATTCAGATATCACATAAAGAATGTGCTTCAGGGGCAGTGTAATCAAAACCAGATGAGTGATCGGAAATAGATTCACTCAGTTCATTTGTGGATATAAAATTCCAGCGATCTCATACCAGCTCCTTTTTTTGGTATCTTCTAATGGGTTATTTAACCTCTTTGGACATCAGTTCTACATCTGTACTACAATGATGGCTTTAATTATGAGTGTCTTCATGGCTCCTTCCAGCTTTAACTTTCCATAATTTTCTAAAGTGCTATGTATGAGATCCATTATAATTTCCACAAATACTCATGAGGACAATTCCATAATCCCAACTTACGTGAGAAAAAGTGATTATTTTCTAAGAATGTATGATATATTTTTATATTGGACAGTTCAGCATTTACAAAAGGACAGAATGTAGGCTTACGAAATTTTCTTGGAAGAAATGTTTGTCTACCTAGTGATGATGTTTTGGTTTGGGAAGTAGAGGATTTAATTGTTCAATTAGCCAATCTGCAAGGATGGAAGAAGCATCTTTGTGAAAAAGTTGATGTGTAGAAGCTACTTTTATTATTACTATTATTCTCTGAAAGAAAGAAATCATTTTTTCATGAAACATATCAAAGGCAGAAAGATAACAAATTCCCAGATTCAGTTATTTGTGTAAACCATTGATGTCTTTCTGTAATAAAAATGAATAATATACTCTGCCAGCATCAACTAAATGGAGGCAAAAGATAGTTTGCTGGTTTTGAGACTAAGGCACTAATTTCTCCCTCACTCGTTTACCACAGTTGTCTATCATGCTTGTCTCTTCTGTAATAAAGCTTCTTTATCAAGTTTAAGAAATAAAATATAGTCAAAACAGATGATTTTATAATGTAGCGGGAGGACTTTTCTGAGAACTGTTGACTTCTATTTAACTTTCTGCAAGTTTTAAATGTGTCTATCCCCAAAGCAGTATCTGTACCTGTATTTGAATGTGTGTCTTTGTAATTGTCCTAGAATCTTTTAAGCATTCTTTTTTTATTATTAAGATGTTGGCAGAATCTGGCACGAATTTTTCTCTTCATTATTTCATTTTATTTTGGGATTTGCCTAAATATTTATTGAGATCCTATTATGCTATGGGTATGAACATCCCAAGGTATAAAATACACAGCCCAGTTGGTGACACTGGCATGTGAAATGTTCCAACAAAACTGAGATGACTCTTCTAGGACTAGAGGATGCACATAAAGGATAAGAGTAGATGGATGTCTATGGCATGTGAGAGGTTGTAGGAGACGGAATCAACAACCCCTCTACTCAGAGTGTAGTCAATGAAACAGTGTATCATCTGGGAGCTTAGAAATGCAGAATCTCTGACTCTACCCTTGAACTACTGAATCTGAATTGTCATTTTAACAAGATCCCAGTTCATTATTATTATTATGCATTAACTTTTATAAAGCACTGTTCTACATAAAGGTTGTTATTTTATCTGTTAAGAGAAAATCTGTAGAGAAAATTAGAAATTCGAGTAGACCTTTAGCACAAGTGTGGAGAGGAAGATCCCATGTCTAGTAGGAACCTGAAGAGAATGTAAGACTTGTAGTAGACACCTTGGGAATGGGAGTGTGCTAAATGATGATTTCAAACCTGGGTGTTACCAGGAACCATGCTACTAGATACGCTAATGCACGTCATCTCTACACCTCATTTCTAGCTAGTTACAGAGTAGGGAAATCTGGTCTAGAGATGATCCTGAACTAGGAACTCGCAAATATTGAAGTTGCTGTTTCAACTGATTGGTTGATTAATCAATTAGTTGAAAGTCAACAAGCTCCCGTGTTGTTTTGTTTTGTTTTTTTTTTTTTTTCCCCATGTGCAGTCTAGAATTTGTTGAAATTGTTTCGTTTTTCACTACAGTGGAACCATATTCTGAGCATAGGTTCAGAATCAGTGTATAATATGAAAATTTTGCATGGTCACTATAACCCTTGGAGGTCCCTTGAATGTGTATTCCAAAAGCAACGGTACAGATTTCATTTAGTCCAATAAATCTAATTCCTCTTCCGGCATTAAAACAGCTTATTTTCTTTTTGATGAGTACCATATGCACTAATTCCCCTGCGTTTAGGGACACTTTTGTTTAAAAAAATAAAATAAAAATAGAAGTCTTTTAACTTTTGAATCACACTCAATCTTGAACACTTAACCAAATCTCAAACTCTTTCTGGTACAATTTTTATAAGCAGATGGCTATATAATTTGACTCTGTCAGCCTCATTCATCCACCTGAATTGTCTCCCCTCTTTCCTCAGTGGTTCCCATGGAAGAACCGAAAGATACAATGTCTCTTTTTTTAAGAATCTTGAAAGAAAGTAATGTATGTTTTAATCAAAATTAAATTACCAGTATGCAATTACTATACTACCAGAGGCACAGAACAAAATGCACAGACATGCAATTGTTTGAGATTGCACAATTCAACATATTCATGTTACCACCACCTACTCAAAATATAAATAAAACGTTGCTGTCTCACTAAATTAAATGGGCCTCTTACCAGTCGTCCTCTTCAACCTCTTTTTGCTCTCTGTCCCCACAGATTAGTTTTGTCTATTCGTGATTTCATACAGTGGAACCAATAGCATGTAATTTGTGTGTGTGTCATTTCTTTTGCTTAGTGTGATATTCCTGAGTTTTATGCAAGCCATTTTTTATTCATGCAGAGTAGTACTCCCTTGTATGAATACATTACAATTTCTTTATTCTACTGATGGATATTAGGGTTGTTTTTCATTGGAGCTATTACCCAAAAAATCCTTCTATGAATATTGTCGTGTACTTCTGTGTAAAGAAAGAGATTTGTGTTCCTTGGATAAATATTTTACATGACACTTCCAAACAGATCATAAAAGGTGCAACCCCAGAAAGGTGTGAGAATTTAATTTGCTCACCAACATTAGGTATTTTTTTTTTAATTTTAGCCCCATCAGTATATATGTAATGTTTATTCAATTGTGGTTTTAATTTTTATTTCCATAATGATTAGAGATTTTGATGATCTCTTTGTATATTTATTATATATCTTTTTTCATGAAGTGTCCAAGTCCTTTACCAATTATCTGCTGGGTTGTTTTATTACTGATGAGGGAATTTGTTATATATCCTGATTCCATTCTTTTTTCTTCTTTTTTAAAATTCTCATGTGCTTTTTTACTTTATTAAAATTTTTTTTTCTGATGTTTGTTTATTTTTGAGAGAGAGAGAGAGAGAGAGAGAGAGAGTGCAAGCAGGAGAGGGGCAGGGAGAGAGGGAGACACAGAGTCTGAAGCAAGCTCCAGGTTCTGAGTGAGGCGGGGCTCAAATTCACAAACCACAAGATCATGACCTGAGCTGAAGTCGGACACTTACCCAACTGAGCCACCCAGGCTGCCCTCTCATATGCTTTTTTTTTTTAAATTATTTAAATTCCAGATAGTTAACATACAATGTAGTATTAGTTTCAAGCATATGATACAGTGATTCAACACTTCCGTATGCTACCCGGTTCTTCTCACATTAAGTGCCCTCCTGGACCCTCATCACCTATGTAACCCATCCTCTACTTCCCTCCCATCTGGTAACCATTAGTTTGTTTTCTGTAATTAAGAGTTTGTTTCTTGGCTTTTGTTGATACATTTTGCTAATTTTTTTATTTCAATTTGCGGCTTATTTAATAATAGTATTTTTTGACAGTGTAAATATTTCATTTTGACCAAGGCCAGCTAATCCATTTTTGTTTTCTATAGTTAGTTCATTTTATGCCCTGTCAGAAATTCTGCCCCCATTTTGCAGAGATATGTTTTGTTCATCATAATTTTGGTTTTTATACTTAGATCTATGATCCATCTCAAATTAACTTGTGTATGAAATGAGCTAGAGATCCGTGCTCTCTCTTTTTTTTTTTAATATATTTTAAATATTCGGTTGATATAGCAATATTTGAAAAAAGACTTAGGTTTCTTCATGGAATTAACTTCACACCTTGGTTGAAAACCATTTGTGTATGTATAGGTCTGTTTCTGGAGTCCTTTTTTTTGTTCCTTGATGTGTTAGTCTATGCCAATAATGCATTGTTTTCATTACTGTAGTCTTAAAATCGGGCAGTGTAAGTCCTCTCAATTATTCTTTTGTAAAATGGTTAATGCTGGGGCACCTGGGTAGCTCAGTAGGTTAAGTGTCTGACTTTTGTTCAGGTCATGATCTCATGGTTTGAGTGCTGCATTGGGCTCTGAGCTGACAACTGGGAGCCTGGAGCCTGCTTCAGATTCTGTGTCTCCCTGTTCCTCTGTGCCTCCCCTGCTCATGCTCTCTCTCTCTCTCTCTCTCGCTCTGTCTCTCAAAAAGAAATAAACATAAAAAAAAAAAGACTTTAAAAAGATTGTTGAAGCTATTCTAGGGCCTTTGCATTTCCATAAAAAAATTAGAATTGGCTTTTTAAGAAAGCGGATGGAATCTATTAAGCAATTTAGACAGAATATTGAGTAGATATTTAGCTCTCCTATGTATAAATATAGGTCTAATTATATAATTAAAGTAAGGAAATAGAAAAAATGAAATAGCTAAAGATAAATTTTAGTATTTTTATATAAGAAAAAAATATATTCTTTTTTTTCCCTTCCAGTGAGAAATTTTTTTCTTCTTTTTTTTTAATAGTGTCCTAGCCATTGGAATACTGTTTATTTTTACAAATACATAATTTACAAAAATAGTTTTCATTAGTTCATTTGGAATCTTTAATAATAATATTGGTATTGGGAATTACTAATTTTCACATTTTTCTACATTTTACATCGTATGAGCAAGGAAGATACAAAAGACTTTTGGAGCTTTGTTATTCTTTATTCTTTGTCAGTGTAAGTTTAGATCAGTAGCATTACATCCCTTCCCCCCACCACCCCGCCTTAAGAAATAACTGGTTTTTAGTTTTTCCCAGCCTGAACTCTCACACTAACTCTCTACAAGGCCATGTTCTGTCCTCTTCCGGGGCTATTGAACATCCCTTTATCCTTTAATGTTCTTCTCCTTTATTTTTCCATGGCAAACCCCTCATTGTTCAGAGTGCAGCTGAAATCTGACCTCTTCAGGGATTCTCCCTAATAAGTGTGTCTAAAATACTTATTTCCATAGTTCTCTATACCAACATCCTTTTATTTTCATTACTTAGTTTTTCACTATCTGAAATCACTTGCTTATTCATTGCATATTGACTCTCTCTTTGCTTCCACTAAAGTGTAAGCTCTCAGAGGCAGGAACCATGTTATCCTCAGCATGCCTACCACATCAGCAAGGCAATAAATACCTGCTAAGTGAATTAATGGATTTTGAAGTTGGTCATACCATTTGAACTTACCAGTAAATGTTATTTGAATCCATTCATTCTACCTTTTCAGAGTTGAACATTGGAAAAAAAGTTAATGTTTGTACGTTCTATTTTTATTTCTGGTATTATTGACAATGCAGAACATTTTTACACACTGTAATAATAGTTATATTTACTCTTGTGTGATAATGTGGAAGTGGATCTGACTTTATAGTCAAAGCAATGATTTCAAATTTTGGCTTTATCATTTACTAATTGTTCCAACTTGCACAGCCACTTAATATTCCTGAGCCTCAGTTTCCTCACATGCAGATTTCAGATAATAACACTTGCTCTGCTCATTCCATAAAATTTTTGTGAAGGTGAAATTAGATAATGTATTTATGAATGCACTTTGCAAATGGAATATGTAAGTTCTTATTATTAAATTTAATGTGCTAATGCATTGCCTAATGGACCGAAAGAGTTAATTGTTCTACAAAAATTATCTAATTTATTTTCAGGGTTGGGGAGAATTTTATGCAAGGTGCTACTAATAGATAATAATAACTCATTTGTTCCTCTATCGCACCTTTCTTTAGAGGACTCAGAGAGCTTTATTCTATCTCATTAATCCTTAACAATGCCTCTGAATCATTAGACAGCCTGACGATAAGCATGGTTCTTTTGATTTTTACAGCTGGAGCAAATGGGGCACTGAGAAGTTATGTGACTTTTTCAAAGTCACACAGAAATCAGCGAGGTTGCTGCAGAAAGGGGCTTGGGACTCCTGGAAGCATCCTGCCTATAACTAACTTCAGTAGACAATGCCCAGTGCAGATCACTGCTAAGATCTAGCGGGAGAAACAAAGAGCATGACAGGTGTACTATTCTCAATGAGCTTCATTCTTAGAGTGAGAATAGGAACATAAATTGGCTGAGATGGGACAGAATTGGAATGTCATGATTTAGTTTTTTTAAACTGCCGTGAAATTTCAATGTGGGTAGATCTCATTAGTTAAAACAGAATAGGTTTCAGAGAAAAGGTGACGTTTGAAATAGATCATAAAATGTTGATAACTTTTGTAAGTAATAAAAGTAGAAAAACACATACTAAGCAAATAAAACAAAATATAAGAGAAATATGGGACTTATCTGAAGAAAAGTAACTGTCCTTTGAATGATGTGATATATACAAATAACACAATGTATTTAGATACATGCTAAAATTACCTTAAAATGATAATATTTATTTTTATTTTTATAAGGAATTACCATAATTATTGATTCACAGTCATCATCATAGTTAAAATCATGTTCATTACCAGCAGTCATCAAACATGAAAGGGAGTAGTAAATATATAAGGCTGTTGTGATACATTGAAGTTAAGTTTACCTTCTCTTCTATCTTGTGCCAGAGCATATTTCTCTGACCAGATCTTGTTTGGGCTTGGGATTCAGCTATGGAATTTTCTTTGCCAAATGGAACATGATCAGGTGTGATTCAAGTTTAGATGTGCTTACATACTTTGGCTTGCCTTCTGCCATAAAACTAACATAAGAGATAAAGCCCCAAGGATGGTTTGTTTTTTAAAAGAGTATGAGTGATACGTAGAGCAGATCTGGACCCAATGTTCAGTGTTGATCCAAAGCCAACAAAACTTCAACCTGAAGCAAAGCTATCCCACCTGACTCACAGATATGTAAGTGAGAAAAAGAATTGCTTAATTCTAAGTCATTGCACTTTAGAGTAATTTATTAGGCAGTCATAGTTGATCAACCTAGCTGGTAGTGTCTAGTGGGGGTGTGCTGTAATGGGTCTTTATAACAAGTCCTTACCAGTAGTTCACTGACAGTTAAACCAATAAATGGGCTCCAGATCTCAGAAATGGAATAAAATGTTAATTTAAATGATATACACATTTTTTTGAGCTACTTCTTAAATGATAAGGACCATTATCCTGAAGCATTATGAACAAGAGAGTAGATAGCCACAGTTTTACTTTAGTAAGAAAGATTTGGCTGAGTATATAGGATACAGATGTAGTGTTGGGAGTCCAGGCAGGAGACTATTGCCAATGTCTAAATGATAGGCAGTGGTTAACTTGGGTGGAAGTAAGGGAAGAAAATGACAGAAAGAAAATGAATGTAAGACCTTTGCTGGAGTTGCTTTCATTGGATGTGACAGTTGATGAGTTGATGAGGAGAAGCAAAATCAAAAGTGACTTGAGTCTTTGAAGCAGTTGTTGGTTATAAGATTAGTGATGTCATTCTCAGAAATGAAAAAGTCAGAGGAGCATGAGTAGGTGATTTGAATTATGGAGAGATGATGAGTTTCATATTTACCATGTCGAGTTTGAAGTACAGACAGATTTGAGCAAGTGGCCAGACCCCACTTACCTGATTGTCAAATGCCTTTAAATAAAGAGTGCTCTTATGCCTAGATGGAAAAGATTGCTCACGTACTAAATTCCAAACTCCAGAGAAGTTTTAAGAAGGAAAATCAATGGATTCCTGCTTAGAGCCAAGAATATTAGGTAGAGTGTTTGGTATTCATTGAGATTCTATTGCCAGGAATATAAGCAATCTCTTAAGAAGAGAAAGTCTGGTTTGGCCGTGTGTTGCCACTTTTGGGGGACATTCTAACTACGGGACTGATAGAAGAGGCACAGAGCTTGTATACTGCATTGCAGAAAACTTTACAATTGGCTTTATATTGAAATAGGGAAATGCTGTATTCTATACCAGTTAGTAGTCAGTCGATGATACAGAATTTTATAGAGGTTTACTGGCCAGTAACTTGAGACATTTTAACAAGTGATAATTCATGAAATAGCATTTGAGAACATTGGCTTTGGAAACAGCTCCCTCTGGTTTGAATCTATGTTCTACCGGTGTCAGCCTATTGATTCATTCTTTTAACAAATATTTGTTGAATTCCTGCCATTTTCTATGTCTGAGAAAAAAAAAGTTATGAAAACCACTACTTTTGAGAATTTACATCTTAGTGGGGGGAGGTATTCAACAAATAATAAACATAATAAATATGGCAAAGACTATAAAAAAGTTATGAACGATATGTAGAAAGAAGGAGAAGCATGTAAGGATTGGGAGTTTGGTGGGAGTAGGGGACAAATTGCGTTATTAGATAGGGTATTCAAGATCTCACTGAGATGTTAATATGTGAGCAAAATCTCAAAGGAGTTGAAAGAGATAGGAAGATATAAACAGATAAAAATATCTAGAGCACAAGTCCTAAGGTGGAATCGTGCCTGATAATGTTTGATGAACAGCAGAGAGGCTGGAGTATAAAGAGCAATTCAAGGAACAGGAGGAAATGAAGTCAGTGAGAAAAATGGGTGGGGGGTGGGCAATCAGGAAGGGATTTTAGCTTTTACCATGAGTGAAAAGGAGATTCATTAGAGAATTATTTTTCTTTCCTCTTTATTATAGAAAATTCCAAGCATATGTAAAAGTAGAGAGATAGTACGATTGAGGCTCATCATCCAGTTAAAATAATTGTTGATATAAGACCATTCTTATTTCTTCTGTATCCCTGCTCAGTCCCTCAATTCCTGATTATTTTAAAGCAGAATCAAGACATCATATCATTTGGCTTATAACTATTTGGTAATATCTTTGAAAGAAGAGACCTTCATTGTCTTAAACATAATCATAAAGCCATTATTATACCTAAAAATAAAAATCTTGGTGTTACCAGATATCCAGTAAGCATTCACATTTCCCCCAATTATTTTAGAAACGTGTTTTTTATGGTTATTATTTGTGTAAATTAGGATTATAAAGTGTTTGGAACAAAGGGGTAACAGAAACACTCTGGCTGATGTGGTAAGACTAGTATATGGAGTGTCAAAGAAAGAAGCAGGCAGGACAGTTGGAAGCCATTGTAGTTATTTGGAAGAGGAGTAATGGTGGCTCAACCTTAGAATGGTAGCTGAGGAGGTGGTGATAAATTGAGTGCTGAATCTATTAGAGCCAATAGATTTTCTAAAGGTATTGGGTATGGAGTGAGAGAGAAATCATAAGGTGAGTATAAGGTTGTTGGGTTAAGCTGGCCAACAGTGTTGATAGGTTTGTGGGATTAACAGAGTTAAGTTTGGGCAGTTCAAGACTGTACCTAGAAATGAGAGTCCCCACCATATTGTTGATATATAGAGAGAGCTATGAGACTGGATGGAATCACCAATGTCTTTAGTGTAAATTGAAGAGCGAGGATAACCGAGGACACAGCCCTGGGGTGTTGCAAGGTTTTAAGTAAGGGAGAAAAACCAGCAAAGGATACTGACGAGCTGCCAGGGAAGCAAGTGTTCTGGGAGTTAAGTGGAGGCAGTGCTTTATGGTGTGGGTAGCCATTAACAGTGTCAAAAGCTATTGTTATGTCAACCAACATGAGAACTGTAATAAAAGATAATAGGACTTATTCTCTCATGTGATTTTGTTTATTGAAAAAATATTTTTTGCCTACCTACTATATTTCAGCCCCTGATTAGACACTGAAGGTAAAAATGAGAAGAGGATATAAGTTCTACCTTTAGGAATCATATACTAGTGGGGATGTATTAGAAGACGTTTTAAAACACTATTATAACTTATCCATTTTATTCTCCATTTGGTTCACCTGTAAAATAGAGCTAATTGTACCTTCATTATATGTTGTGAGAATTAAACAATATTATACTTATATAAGGATGTGAAAAAAGTGTTACCCTCTAGAATTATTTGGTTAATTACTCTTCTTATTTAGAAGAAATATCAATACATCTGTGGTACAGGATAAAACCCAGAGGTCAGGTTTAATTGACAAAAGATTATCTTTAAGTCATAGGCTTAAGAAGAGGAAATAAACGTGAGTATCTCTAAAAATAACTTTGGAAGGAGAGTGTGGAGACCTAAAATAAAAATAAGTGGGTAGAGGATAAGATCATGGGCTGGAGAAAGGCCAGAAGGAGAAAGGCTGGGTGGTCTCTGGTTGAAGCAAGGCAGGACAAACAAAAATATCTAAGAGGGAATTATAATGGATCAATTTAAAACTGTGGAATTGGATTGACATAAGATGAAAACCGGGACAATTTGCAAAGGCACAGGACCAATTTCTCTAAAATTCATAAAAATGAATAAGGTGTAGAATTGTCCTAGGCTCTAGAGCGGGAGTTCAGCTCAATCCAACAAAGACGTTAAGAGCCAAAATGGGCTGAGCTGACATCTGGGCTAAATATGTAGATAGCTTGGCATGGAGTAGGTGTTTAGTAAATGGCAGCATTTACTGCAGCAGGATATACACATTCCCCAGAAAAGTCTTGTCTACCAAGGTGTTGGTAGCAGCTGTCTCAGTCATTAGGAATACACTTCCTTGCTTTTTACATTCTTTGTGATTGTGTTTTTAAATTTTTTCTCCAAAAAAGTCCATATTCATTCATAATAAGAAAAATAATATTAGAAACTTTTTTCTAGGAGAAATCAAAGTTAGCCATACAGTTTTTATCTAGTCCTTATGGAGCCAATCTTAAAGTGGGAATAAATCCCCTCCTGAAATATGGCTGATGAAATCATTTTGAATGAAATTTTCTAACATGAATGAGGTCCCAAGGCCTTGCAGGTATGATGATACCACCACCACCAATCGTGTCACTGAATCAGGTATTCTGATATTTAATGCTAAGAAAGTGTGTACATTTGTGAACATAATCACAACGTCCTCCCTCAATGTATTCCAACAACTTTAATTTTGATTTTGTTCTTTTAAATCACTATCTACATGGAAAGCAGGGTGATTAGGGTAAGGGTATATGGAAGAATAAAATTTTAAAATTCCTTTCAAGAAACTGCTAAAGTGTTGTATGTATAAAGGCAATACTGAAGAGATTATTCAATTCAATTAAAAAATTTCATTGAGCTTTGCTGCGTGCTGGGATTCTCAGAGTGAATCACACACAGGGGCTATCTCCTACCAGGGGAAAAAGACATGTAAACAAATAAGTGACAATGTGACAAATGAGGCAATAGAAACACAGAGAAGCTACCTGAAAGTACAAGGCTAAGAGTGATTAATTTTATCTGTAAGCTTAGGAAAACATTTCTGAAGTGAGGAATCTAGTTGCTGAGGACTGAAAAGAAAATACTCTGGCATCCAAAATGGAAACACTCATTCTAAATAAGGAATTGCACTTGGTGTTTGTTGAGAAGTGTGAGTGAGCAGGGTATCAGCATATGAGACAAGTAAGTTTAACAGGGGGCAAACTCAAGACCCTTGTGTTTATATGAAGGGCCCCGATGTACAGTGGGCAGTATGGAGGGCAATGGTTAGGGAGATCATTTGGGACCAGTATGCTGTATGAACTGAAAAACATAAGTTTTGTATAACAAGATGATTGTCACCCATCAAAAATGTCTAAACCAAGCAATATGATATGTGCATATACTGTGCAGTGGGGATGAAGAATGGGTGCAGAATCTGAGCAACTTCCAAGAGATGACAGTGTTGCACATAAGGAAAAAAAAGTGAAGATATAGGGAAATAATGAGTTTTGGGGTTGTAACTGGAAGCACTGGGGGATTCTGGATAGATGTTCCTGACAGCCAATAATGCAAGATTGAGAAAATCTTCAAAGTTTGAACATAGGAACTATGTAAGGAAGTAACAAAAAACTTGCAGCAACAGATTTAGTGGGATTTAAAAGTTTGAAAAGACTCTTGAAACATCAATTCTTAACGTTTCTAGGTTCTTTGTAAATCAGAGGGGCCAAAAAGAGTATCAGAGGGAAAAAAACAAAAATAGGATTCACTGGCTTTAAATGGATGACTGCCATAAGAGTTTGTTTGTTTGTTTTAAGTTCAGTTCCACAGACATTTTTTGAGTACCTATTCTGTGTCACACACTGTATACTGTAGTGCTGGGGACATCAATTTGTGTAAGGTATTATACTTATGAAACTTAACATTCTGTTTTGGTTATCAGACCTATAAACGGTTACACTGATAAAGTATTCTCAGGGATAAGATATATATAGAGGAAGAACAAAATATATCCAGAAGACTGTACAATCGAATAATCCAATTAGTGCAGTATACTAATCAGGTTGTAACCATAGCTTTCACCATTTTTGTGTAAATTAGCTTAACTATGACACATGATGTGATTATACTCCTATAATCCAAACTAATATTGCCTGCCTTTCTTGATTTCTTTTTTCTTTTTTTTCTTTTTCTTTTCTTTTCTTTTTTCTGTTCTTTTGTCTTTCTTTCTTTCTTTCTTTCTTTCTTTCTTTCTTTCTTTCTTTCTTTCTTTCTTTCTTTCTTTCCATTTAAGACAGGGAATACTTCATTCAAACTCATCAGAGAAATGGACAGCTTGGGTCTATAATAAAGCATTGTGTTTTAAAATATAGGCCAGTAATTGTATGTGAGAGTATACACTGCTACATGCAAATTAACTGATCAGAGCACACTTTTCAATGTTTAAAACGGACTAAGCTTCCCTGTAAAAGCAGCATCTATGTGACTTTTTAAACTTCTTCTTCAACCTCTCCTTCAACACAATCCATACCAACCACCTCATAATCCTTCTCAAGGGCAGCCATGTCCTCACAGGCCTTAGGAAACTCTCCTTCCTTCATACCCTCATCCACATACCAGTGAACAAAGGCACACTTGTCATACAGCAGGTCATACGTGTGGTTCAGGCAGACCCAGGCCTCAGCAATGCTGCTCAGCATGCACACATCCTGCTGTACTTTGGCCAGGTCTCTACCAGGTACCACAGTGGGAAACTGGTAATTAATGCCAACATTGGGGCCAATGGGGCATCAGTCCACAACCTGGGTGATATACTTGGTCTTGATGGTGGCAATGGCAGCATTAGCATCTTTGGGGAACCATGTTGCCATGGTACAACAGGCAATAAGCCATGTGTTTACCATGGCGAAGGTCACATTTCACCATCTGGTTGGCTGGCTCAAAGGATTCATTGGTGATCTCTGCTATAGAAAGCTGTTTGTGGTGGGCTTTCTCAGCAGAGATGACAGGAGCATATGTGGCCAGAGAGAAGTAGATGTGGGGATAGGGCACCAGATGCGTCTGGAATTCTGTCAGACCGACATTCAGGGTTCCATCAAATCTGAGGGAAGCAGTGATGGAGGACACAATTTAATCTATCAACCTATATAGGCTACTGTAGGTTGGGTGTTCAATATCAAGGCTCCTACAACAGATGTCATAGATGGCCTCACTGTCTACCCTGAAGGTACAATCAGAGTGCTCCAGGTTGTTGTGGATAGTGAGGATGGAATTGTAGGGCTCAGCTACAACTGTGGAAACCTGTGGGGCCGGAAAGTTGGAGAACTCTAGCTTGGACTTCTTGCCATAATCCACAGAGATGATTCATCAGCAGAGGAACTAGTTCCCCCTCCAAAGCTGGGAAAAACCAAGAAGCCCTTGTAGATCTGTGTACTGGTTGGCCAGTTTCTGAAATCGGTCCAAGACAAGGTCAGTAATTTCCTCGTCAGTGTTGTGGTGCCCTTGGGCATAGTTATTGGTGGCATCTCCTTGCCTGTGATGAGCTGCTCAGGGTGGAAGAGCTGGCTATTGGTGCCAGTGCGAACTTCATCAATGACTGTGGATTCCAGGTCTACTAACACTGCCCTGGGCACGTGCTTGCCAGCACCTGTCTCACTGAAGAGCTCTTGATGTTGAAGGAGTCATCTCCTCTTCCATTGGTCTTGTTACTTGGCATCTGATCACTGGGCTGGATGCCGTGTTCCAGGCAATAGACCTCCCAGCAGTCCCTATCAATCTGGACGTCAGCCTGGCCAACATGGATGGAGATGCATTCATGCATGGTTGCTGCTTTGCAGCTGCCAAGCAGATGGCAGAGAGGAAGAGAAGTTGTTGCTTGTTAGAGCATGACACTTAGGCAGTTGATGTTAGAGAAACTCCAAACTAACATTCTTTTACCTGCAGAGAAGATAAAATACACAATAGGAGTGTGGCTAAAATCACATATACCTGTCTCAATTACTAGAAAAGCAATTTAAAGCATTTTCCACATGGCTGGTATCTACTGGATATTAGTGCCTTAATAGCCATCATTTATAGAGCATAGTTCTATGCTTGTACGTCTACTTTCTCATTTAATTCTTACATAAAGTGAACAGTTTCACAATTGATAGGTGATGGAGGCCGGGTTTGAACCCAGGCAGTTTGGCTCTGGAGTGTATATTCTTAACCAATCTATACTATTGCCTCTCAAAAGTCTTGTTTGTTCATTTTGTTTGTTTTTCAAAAGTCTTAAAAGACAACAGCTTTTTCAAGATTATTTAGGATGAAGAAACATAGGTGAAGAATAAAAAAATAGCCCATAAATTTTTTATGTGGCTTTTTGAATGGGATAATTATTGTCATGTGGCAGTTTCAAATAATTATTTGATATTATTATTTTATGTGTTTTTTTCAAATTGCTAATGTGGTTCTTCTAGCTTGGGTAGAGAAGAGTATTTGTGGAAGAAATATTTATGAAACATTTTCATAAATAGTACTTGGAAGATTCTTTTTCCCATTTAAGACCGTTCTGGGGACATCTCTGTAAGGAGCAGAAGAGGGCCCTAGGAGGCCATATTCACTTTAATTATAGCCATTGTCTATGCCACAGTTCTCAAACTTTCGGTTACCTGAAGCAACTATTTAAAACACCTTTTTCTGGGCTTCACCCCAAAGTTTCTGACCTACTCAGGTCTGAATCAGAGTTTTCATTTGCATTTCCTACCAGTGTCTCCTTGATGCTGTTGGTGCTGGTTCAGGGACCACATTTTAAAAACTAAAGGTCTCTGCCTTTCTTGTGTCTTTTTTATGCTTACAAAGGTTGTGAGTTGCCCTCTCAGTCTCCCCTCACACCCTGGTCCTAGCAGTAGTTTGATCCACTGAACTTAGCAACACAGTGGGCCAACTCAGCCCTCTCACTTCACAGCTAGGGCACCAGCAGGCAGACTTACTGCCCATCGGGGCAGCATCCCAGAGACCTGTATTTACCTGCCCTCCACCCAGTGGAATAAGGCAATTCAGCCCCAACAAATTGGGCTCTCCCACCCCCAACAAAAGGTATCCACGAAACCGGGCAGCCAAGGGAGGTACTCTGTCTCCACAGATGACACCAGCAAGGATTGATCCGGAGCTCCAACAGCAACAGAAGAATGAAGGAGACCAGAACAGCATTGCAAGGGCTCTGAAAACCTGTCAGTGAAACTAAGCCCCACCAAAGTGAACCAGAGTTCACCTACTAAATCTAAAAGGGCAAATATCAGCTAAAAAAGAAGATTTAAGTACAATTAAGAGTCTCCTAATAATCAAAATACCCAGCATAAAACAGAAAATGATGTATTCTACCAAAGACCAGGAAAACCATGAGAAAAACAATAATAAGAAAAACATGAATGAGAAATGTAATACATAGACGCTAATATTAATTTGAATCAAATGGTGACCCTATCTAACAAGACCTAAGGCAGTTGTCATAAAACACAGGACACAAGAGCAACACATAAAGTCACTATATGTATGCATATATATACTACTGATAAACAAGTGAAAACCAAAGTTTAAAAATACCACCCAAGAATTTCTCCACAGAGAATGAAGTATATAGGTATAAATGTAACAAATCATATACAGAATTTATATAATGAAATTTATAAGGTGATGAAATCAATCAAAAAGAACCTTAAGTATTTGAGAGATACAGCATATTTTGGATTAGAAGACTGAATATAGTAAAAATATCATTTCTTCCAAAATTTATCTATAGGCTTGATACGATTTCTATCAAAGTTTCAGAAAGTGTTTTTTGTTTTTTATTTTTTATTTTTGGTAGACAGATAAATTTTCTAAAACTTATATGGAAAGGTAGAGTCCATTAAATAGCCAAAATAACTTTGAAAAAGTAGAAGGAATAATCACTTCTCCTAATGTTAAAGCTTCTAATATAGCTTTAGTAATCACGCCAGTGATATACTGGAGGAGGGGTAGGAAGAAGGGTAGACCTATAGATCAGTGAAACAGAAGAGAGAATACAGAAATATACCCAAACAAAGATGGCCACTTAATTTTGACAAAGGAGGTTAAGTCAATACATAGTGTTGGAGCCACTGGACATCCATTGTCAAAAAAAAATAAAATAAAATAAATGGATCTCCACCTAGATCTTCTCTCTTACATAAAAATTAACTCAAAATGGATCATGGAATTGTAAGTGAAACTTAGGTACATTGAGAAAATGTGGGGGACCTAGGGCTAGGCAGGAAAAATGTTCTTAGATTTAACACCCAAAACACTATTCATAAGAGGAAAAAGTGCTAAATTGGACCTCATCTAAATTTTAAAAATTTGCTCTTTGAAAAACTCTGTTGAGGGTATTTTTAAAAACCCACAGACTGAGAGAAAATATTTGCAAATCATGTGTTTGACACAGATCTTGTATCTAAAATGTGTAAAGAACTCTCAAAACTCAACATTAGAAAAAACAACAATTGATCCAATTAAAAAATGGGCAAAAAATCAAGCACAGACATTTCACTGATAGGCAGAAGGCAAATGAACCCATGGAAAGATGTTCAACATCATTAGCTAGTAGGGAAATGAAAATTAAAACCACAGGGAGGTTTCACTGCACATCTATCAGAATAGCTAAAATAAAAAACAGTGGCAACAAGTATAGGCAAGAATGTGCAGAAACTGGGGGCACCTGTGTGGCTCAGTCAGTTAAGCATCTGACTGTTGATTTGGCTCAGGTCATGATCTCAGTTCGTGGGTTCCAGCCCTGCCCTGGGCTCTGTGCTGACAGAGTGGAGGCTGTTTGGGATCTGTGTCTCCCTTTCTCTCTGCCCCTCCCCTGCTTGTGCACGTGCTCTCTCTCTGTCTCTCAAAAATAAACATTAAAAAAAAAAAGAATGCGGAGTACTGGATCACTCATACATTGCCGGTTTGAATGTAAAATGGTATAGCCACTCTGGAACATGGGCAGTTGTTTTTGAAACTAAAAATAAACTTACCATATGACTCAGCAGTGGCACTGTTGTGCATTATCCCTGGAGAAATGAAGATATTTACACATAAGAATTTGTATGAATGTTCCTAGCAGCTTTATTCATAATAACGCCAAACTGCACAGTATCCAGATGTCGTTTATAGTGTGAATGGTTAAACACACTGTGGTACATTCATTCCACGGAATACTATGCAGCAATAATTTTAAAAACGAATCATTTATACACTCAAAAACTTGGATGGATCTCAAGGAAATGATGCTGAGTGGAAATATCAAAATGATACATAACTGCACAATTACATGAATATAACATTTGTGAAATAACAGTTATAAATATGGAGAACAAATTAGTGGATGATTAGTGGATGGGGAAAGGGAATGTGTGCCTATAAAGAATAAACTTGTGTTGGTGACAGAGTGGGGTGTCTTGATTGTGGTGGTGATTATACAAAACTACACATGTGATAAAATTGTGGAGGATTTTATACGCAAAAACACAAATGGGTGCATGTATAATTGGTGACATCTGAACCTGCTTTTTGGACTGTGTCAATGTCGGTTTCTTGGTTTTGATGTTGTACCATGGTTCGGTGGGATTTTGGCACTGGGGAAGAAGCTAAAGGAAAAGTGTCCTTGTGTATTGCTTTGCAAATTCCTGTGCAGCTGTAATTACTTCAAAATACATAGATAGTTTTTAATATTTGTTTATTTGAGAGAGAACATGCACAGGAGTGGGGGACGGGCACAGAGAGTGGGAGAGAGAGAATCCAAGCAGGCTCCATGCTGTCAGCCTGGAGCTCGATGCAGGGCTCAATCTCAGGAACCCTGAAATCATGACCTGAGCCAAAATCAAGAATTGGTTGCTTAACTAACTGAGCCACACAGGCACCCCCACAATACATACTTTTTAATGGTTATGAATAGAACTAATACATTATTATGAGTTTTATTCTGTCATATTTTCAAAACAAGTTTCTGATGTTGATTTACTTTTGAGAGGCAGAGCACAAGCAGGGGAGGGGCGGAAAGAGAGGTAGAGAATCCGAAACAGGTTGCACGCTGGCAGTACAGAGCCACATGTGGGCTTGAACCCATGAACCATGAGATCATGACCTGAGCCGAAGTCAGGCACCCAGCTGACTGAGCCACCCACGCATCCCTATTCTGTCATCTTTGAACACAGTCATTGTATTCACAGCTCTGGGTCCTTAAATCTTTTTATACCAAAAATTTAAGACTTATCTCAGGCTGAGGATATGGTCGGACACGTAAATTCTTTGCAGAATACCCACATAATTGGTAACGCTCATTCCCTTCCATTTATCGTCAAGAGTAATTAACTAGCAAGGGGAAGGGAATGGAGATTGGTGTAGAAAGAAGGGAAAAGAAAATTCAGAAGCCAAGTAAAAATTAGTGCTAGAGTGATTTTTTTTAACAATGGACAAAAAACCCTTTGAATTGTGGCACTATTTCCTTTGCATCTTTGTGAAGCCAAAATTCACACGACCATGTGGCAGTTTTATTTTTAAGTATATTTTAATTGTTTGTTATGCCCAAATCCTTGGATTCTGTATAAATATATTTTAAAAAAGCCAAGGCCCTTGGTGCAGTAAGTGAAAAATCTAAACCAAAATCTTAAGAATCCAGGTGAACTTGATTTTAAAGACACAGGAGGTAGTAGTGTTCCTCTATTAAACTTGTAAACTTTTCTCTATTTCTTCTTCTAACATCTGCCTCTTGATTCTTAATATCCATTATTTCCTCCCTTTCCAATTGGGAAGGACTTAGACCAGAGGTCAAAGGTTGGAGCATATAGCTCCAGCTGTCATACACGTTAGCTGTGTGATCACTCGTTCATTAGCCTGTTTCTTCATCAGTTTCATTTTGAGACAAAGATGGCACAAGAATCATTTTGCAATGCTATAAAAATTCAGGGCACTGTTAGTAATAGCTTTTCAGCTTCTAGGAAATTGGCCAGTTTGAAAGGACAAAGAGAGAAAAACTAAAATGTTCAGATTAAGCCAAAGAACACTGTTAAGGACTTCAAGAAGAGATCTCTGGAAGCCCAAGATAAATCTGTCCTTGGAGTAAAATTCTATTTGTTTCCCATGTAAGGAATATGTGACAAAAAAAAAAAATCTCATAGCCTGTAATATTGCCTTTTCGTTAAAGTTTTGTGAGTATTGATAAAATAAAAAATATGTAGAGAACTTACAACTGAAAAGATTTAAGCACAATAAAATTTAAAATATAGTCTTAAAACCATGGTTAAGGAACAAGAAGATGGTCAAGAATAGGAGAATATGACATAAACGCATTATGTGATATGTTTTGAAACTATATATAATTTGATCCTTAGGTATAGATTTTCTGTAAGTTGGATATAAGTAACCTTTATTATCTTAGCTCATTTCTTTTCTTGATGTTGAACTCTTTGTGCTCTAATTCTCTTTGAATAGTTTCTAACTGCTCTGGGTGAGAAGCTGCCATGCTTATAAGCACTTTCATCTTCTTGTATTACCAGAAGATAACAATCACCTGAATTTTTCTTTCAAACCCAAAAGTGGCAAATACTAAACCATGCCTTAGTGAAAGGTAAATGATGAACTTGAAAATATTCTGCAGCAGGGAGCATTTTCAGAGCAAGGAAGGAGAAGGTTTTGGGAGTCACAGATTTCCAAAGTAGCTACTGTGTGTTGCCACTCCAGAGATAAACAAAAGAATCCCCAGTTTCACAGATCGGCCAGCACTAGGCTATAGGTGGCATATGGCTGAAAGAGCCAAAACCTAGAACTGGGCCAATGGTGCAAGACTGCTGACACAGTCATCATCTCAGAGAACCCAGACGGCAATTTACTGAAATAGGCCATTTAGAGAAATGCAGCCAATATAGGCCATTTCCCAGAAATGGATATCACAGCCTTTCTCTGTGTGGCTTTGCACATGAATAGCCTAAAAAGTTAGAGGATGATGAAGGGAGAGCCTGAAAAAGCCAAAAGGTCATGGAAATGGAAAGACATGATGGGGAAAAGATTTGAGAATCTTAGGTTGAATAGCGGCAGGGGGGGGGCATTGGCACAATTCTAAAGCTTGCAGCATGTAACCTTTGACAACCTTATTGACAAAAGATTCTGAAAAAATATTTAATAAAATGAAATTCGTTATCTGACATCATTATGCTCTATAAGAATTTTTTTTTAAGTTTATTTGAGAGACAGAGAGAAAATCCCAATCTCTCAAACCGTGAGATCACAACCTGAGCTGAAATCAAGAGTCAGATGCGTACTTGATTGAGCCACGCAGGTGCCCCAAGAAGTTATTTATCTTTGAGATGGTCAAATTATTCTAGAAGTACCAGGATCCTGGATATAATGTATAACCCCACCCTTGTGTCCTGAGCTCTGGTGTGTGTTTGCTGACTTCTTCCTTTATGCCAGGCCTTCCCCATAACCTTCTGATTAGCCTGAGGAAAAGAAAATGAAAGATGTTTCATCTACATAAAATTTTCTTTCTTTCCTGGCTAGTATGAGAGATTGTCATTGGAAAGCCCTATCCAGAGATCCAAAGTTGGAGATTTCTCTGGAGAATGAGAAAACCTACTGCTGCCTTATCATATATTCACATGGCTGTTTCTAATCTTGTTCAATCTCTCTGCCTGGAGTGACATTGCCTTCCTCCCCTTGTTCAGATTCTCCTTATCTTACAATGCCTACGTTAATCATCTCTTTTCCCCGAGAAAGCCAACCTCGATCTTTCCTCCTTTCTCCCCTCAAGCAATTAATTGTACTTTCTGGTAGTCCTTAATTATTTGCTTGAATACTATTGCCTTTATATTGTATTTTATGATACATGGTTCTGGTCCCCACTAGACTGAAAAATAATTTCTGGCATTAAGATTAGAGTTAAAATCCTGATTTGGCCACTTGGCTGGATAATACAAGACAAATCACTTACAAAACTTTTTGTGCCTTAGTATCTTCAAGTATAATGTGGGAATAAGAAAAATTAAAAAAAAATAGTAAGAAAGTCATACCATGTGCCTCCCAAAATGCCTTAAATGTAGTAAATAATGTCAGCTGTTGCTATTTTTATTACTTTTTCTGAAGACTTCCAAATATTTACATTTCCTTGCATATGATAGGTTCTCAATATTGTTTGCTTATGAATGAGCACCACTGATTTCTTCCTAATATGCACAGGCGCTTGATTGATACATATTTGGTGAGACGTGAGTACAGCGTACCTCTGACTGAGAGAGGCTGCCATGAGTCTGACAATGGACCTAGGCTCAGAGTTAGAGAACAATGTCAAATACTAGGGTTTGATTGGAGTTTAAAATGAGCCACTGCGCTGGCATATGAATCCTGAAGGTCAAGATGGATGTGGACCAGGTATGGGGTGGAGTAGGACATCCAAAGGTTACATGAAAGTAAAGTTGAAGCATCATTAGAATGTCTAGGCTAAAGAGGTCAGGGTGAACACTGAGATAAAGAATAAGGGGTTGAAATTTGGGCTGAAAATCTAGGAATAGGACCGCAGCAGGCTGAAACACAGAATGTGGCTTGAATCTTCAAGCTTGGCAGTGCTCACTGGCCTTCCACTCTGGCTTTAAGCAGCCTCCCTGGTGTGTGCAGATAAGGAATGGCAGGTGTAAGCTGCTTCCTGGGGTGAGAAAGGTTTTTCAGATGCCAGTGCCTGCAGGGAAGATTCTTCTCACCAGGGAACTAACAACTGATATTAAGTGCCCAAAGCTAATGAAAGATCCCTAAGAGCAAAGGCACACTGTGCTAAAATGCTTAGTCAAGGATTAAGTTCAATCATTCTGGCTAAATCCATCTTTAAAGACAGGGTGCTTACCTGAATTTGTTCAATCATGCCTCCATTTTCATGATTTTTTTCTTAGCAGTTTCTTCAAAGGTCAATCTATAGTCAGTTTATTTACTCAAGTTCTTATTCTTCATGCCTCTCATATTTTCTACACTATTTCTTTCACGCAATTGAGGTTACCTCAGTAAAAACTTATACTAGTCATTACCTAATGTAAATAGCTGACATTTCCCCCCTTACCTCCACAACCCATAGTATAGAAACTTCCCACACTCTCTTCTGAATATCTTCTTCCACAACCCATGCTGCTTGAGTAGTAGGCCATATGAACCACCTACCTGCCCATAGTCACTTGATCCAATAAATCAGATCTCTCTCCTAGGGTTTTGTAGTTGGCATTCAGAGGCTCTAATTGCTTTCCTGTGGATCCCTTGGATTGGGATGCTATTTAGGCTGCTGTAAACATTTTCTGCCATGTGCAGAGAGAAGTAAATAAAACTGTTACATTAGGACTTTTGGTTGCAAAATAGAAATCCCATGCAGTTTAATCAAAGGAGGACACATAATGTTTCACTGAACAATCCAGAATTATCTAGTCTCACAGATGGTTAGAGCAAGGTGTTTATACATAGTTATGAAGAACTTTTCACCTTTCAGTTCTCCTTATTTTTCTGTATGTTTGTCTTATTCTCTGCCAGGAATGATGGCCCCAATACATATTGTATACATGATTCTTAAACCTTTTGATCTCAGAAAGACTGAGAGCCCCCATACCTAAAATATATAAAGAATGCTTACAAGTTAACAAAAACCCAATTAAAAAAAAAGTTTGAACGTGTTACCAAAGAAGATCTATGCATTGAAAATGAACATGAATAAAGATGTTCAATATCATTAGTTATCATTAACTAGTATGGCTAAAATGCAAAAGACTGACTATGCCAAATATTGGAGAATATGTGAAATAATGGAAAAATATGACACTTGGAAAAGTTTAACAAAATTGAACAACCTATTAATAAGACTCAGCAGAAAAATAAAAAAACTATATTGGAAATGTAAGAGAGAATAGATATTAACATAGATCCCTCAAACATTGAAGGGATAAAATGAGAAATATTATGGACACATTTTGGAAATAAATTCAATAATATGAATGAAATAGGCCGTTCCTAGAAAAAACATGGCTTACCAAAATTGAAGAAATAGAATATCTGAATAGCTGTATATTAAAAAAAATTAACTCATAATAAAAATTCTCACAAAATACCAGACCAGATGTTTACAAATTACAGTTGACCCTTGAACAACACAGGTTTGAACTGTACAAGTTCAAATGTATTTTCAACTTTGCAAGGTTCGAGGGACAGAGGGGTCAATGCCCCTAACCTCCCCCCCCCGCCCCCGCATTGTTCAAGGGTCAACTTTACATCAAAGCTATAAGGAAGAAATGCTATACATTGCATAAAAGTCTTTTTGGAAAATACAAGCAACACACCCAAACTTCTTTTATAAATCCAGAATAACTCTGATAAGAAAATCTGACAAGAACATTATAAGAAAAAATTATAGAACAGTATCTCTTTTAAATATAGACACAAATGACCTTTATAAAAGTATTGGCATGCAATATGTAGAAATATAAAGTAGGATTTGTTGTAGGAAGTTGTTTGGCTTAACAATAAAAAGATTGAGTAATATAGTTTATGTTCTTATGTAACAAGGAAAGCACATACATAAGAATTTCAAAGTGAAGAAAAAGGAGTTAACTTTATTCATCACTCATTTATGATGAATAAAAATTATCAGAAAACTGAAGATAAAGGAATTTTCTCAATTTTTAAAAGGGTATCTACTAAAAACTGCAGTAAATATTCCTTAATGGTGAAATAATGAACACATTCCCCTTAAATTGGGGAACAAGTCAAGAAAGTTGATTCTCACCACTTTATTCAACATTTTACTGGAAGTCCCAGCTAGTTCAACAAGACAAGAAAAGGAAATAAAGGTCATAAGAATTGGGCAGAATAAAGTAAAACTTCTTTATAGGTGATAATTTTTCATTTTGAACATTCTTAGGCATCTGTAACACAAATACTGGAACGAGTAAGTGAAATTAACATGGTGGCATGAAACAAGGTCAATATACAATAATTAACTGTATTTTTTATGAGCAGGAAACAATTGGAAAATAAAATTAAGAAACCAATTCTATGTATAATTACATCAAAAAACATAAAATAATTTAATGAAATGCATACAAACATATAAACTGAAAACTAAACACATTCCTAAATAGAATTAAAAGTCCTGTATAAATAGAAATGAATTGTACATGGCTTGAAAAACTCAATATTGTTAAAATGTCAGCTTCTTCCAGATTGATGAATACATTCCATATGAACACAATCCCAATTCTAAGACTTTTCTATTGCCAAACTGGTTCTAAAATTATTTGGAAAAGCAAAGGATCTAGAAAAAAATATAGTTGCAGAAGAAAAAAAATGGAAGAACTGACATTACCTGACGTATAAAACAGTATGACATTAGCATAAAGACTGACAAATATATTAATGCAACAGCATATGGAGCCCCAAAATAGACCAACATGTATATGGTAAATAGTTATTTGACAGAAGTCCAAGCCAATTTAATGGAGAAAGAAAAGTGTTTAAAAAAAAAAGTCATGCTAGACCAACTGTATGTACATTTGGGAAAAAATAAAACTTCACTCTGGTACCACCCCTAACTCTTAATTATATACATTGATTATATACATTGCTTGTGGGAAAGTGGTGCAGGCAGTTTGGAAAATATTTGCCATTTTCACATAAAGTTATAACTAAAACTATAAATCCTATGAAAGAAAATATTAGAGAATATATTTTCAGTCTAGGGGTACGCAAAAATTTGTCAGAGAAGACCCAGAAAACAAAAAAGAAATAATAAATTTGACTTCATCAAATTTAAAAACACCCATTCGCATTAAGCCCGTATGACAAAAACAAAAAGGCAAGCCACAACCTAGGAGAGAATTTTCAAAATAAATACTTCTAGTAAAGGAGTTTTATTTGGAATATTTAAAAGTCTTCTACCTACAAATTAAAAAGAAAAAAAAAAACCCAAACAAAACAAAACCAAAAACCCAGCTCCATATGAAAATGGGCAAAAGGCTTCTAGAGACATTTAACAAAAGATATATGAGTGGCCAATGAGCATGTAATACCATTGGTCACTCTTGAAGTGAGAACATAAGCCCACAGTGAGACATCACTGCACGCACACTGGAATGGCTAGAATTGAAATGATTGACAACATCAATATTCACAAGACTGTGGTGAGACTGAAACTTTAATACATTGCTCCTGTGAGACTAAATTTGTATGTCTGTTTTGGAAAACTCTTAGCGACTTTTCATATAATTAAAGATTCTTCAATTTTATAATACAACAATTTCCTTTCTAGATACTTACAAAAATACCGAAGACATACATCCACAAAAAGACTTGTATAAGAATGTTTATAACAGCTTTATTCATAAAGATAAAAAATTGGAAATACCCCGATGTCCCTTAATAGTTGAGTGGATAAATAAATTGTGGAATAGTCAAATCGATACTACTTAGCGATAAAAAAAAATCTACGGATATATGCAACAATATGGATGAATTTCAATGTTTGTTTATTTTTAAGAGAGAGTGAGAGAGACAGAGACAGAGACAGAGTATGAGTGAGGGAGGGCCTGAGAGACGCACACACACACAATCCAAAACAGGCTCCGGCTGTGAGCTGTCACTACAGAGAGCCTGATGCAGGTCTCGAACTCATGAATTGCGAGATCATGACCTGAGCCAAAGTCAGACACTTAATGGACTGAGCCACCCAGGCATCCCAATGTGGATGAATTTTTTTTTTTTTTAAAGTTAAGCAGGAAAAGCCAGACACAAAAAAGCACATACCACTGTTCTATTTATAGAAGTTCAATAGCAGGCAAAATTAACTTTTAATCACAGAAATTAGAAAGTGGTTGCCTGGAGGATGGGACTGACTTGAAAGAGGCAAAGGAAATTTCCTGGAGTGATAAAAATGTTCCATGTCTGGTTTTAAATGTGGTTATATAGGTATGTGCAATTGTTACAACACATATGTGTTTCATTGCTTGTAAAGTATCTTTAAATTAAAAGCAAACATAAAAGAAACGAGATATGTTTTAAAAGTAGAATTAGGAAGAGAAAACAATCAACAGAGCCTCAGCTAAAGACAATTGTCATTCAGTTCGATTGTAGGCCAAACTTTCAGGCAGCTTGCAATAATAAGCCTGAATTGCAGGTTGATATACCTGAATTTCAATTTCTCTCTCTCTGCTTTTTGGTTGTGTGACCTTGGGCAAATATCTTAATCTTTCTTGGTTTTAACAGGTAAAGTGAATAAATTGGATTTTAATTTTTGTTTCCTTCAAATGCAGTGAGAGACATGTTAGGCATATGCGGAAAGTTCAGTCTCTTCCAGTAATATGGTATTCGGCCATGTTTCCAAGTATTTTATTACTGGCACATCACTTATCATCCAGACAGTTGTTGTTTTATCCCAGCACTGTATCTGTCCCAGTTAAGAAACAGAAATAACAATGTGTCCCACATGCAGAGATTCTTTCTTGGGTGGTGGATGGGGGTGGGATTTAGTCCTACAAAAAAGAACAGGACTATGTGGCTTTTTAGATTTTTCAACAGATTGGAGGGAGCCGTTTAGAGTTCCAATCCTGGTTCTGTGACTTTGGACAGGTCATTTAAAAATAACCCGTTGGTCCTTATTTTCATTACCTTCAAAATAAAGAATTTTTCCTAAAGGATATTCAAAATTCATTACAGCAATAACAAATCCCCGCTCAATTAGAGTCTATGCACGTTAGTCTCTTTATGAGATTACCTTTTCTAAATGTCAAACTAATTTTTACTACACAGGTTAAATCTTTGACTTCTCATCCACACCAATGTACCATGCAGAGCCTTTCACCTGCACATATTACCTGTGCTATCTCCAATTGCATATCCACCTGCAGTCTTTTGAACCAATGAACATTAGGTGTTTCTCAAATGCACTACAAAGTCAAATGTCTTCCTAATTTTGCTCATCTGTTCTTTCTGCCTGAGAATCCATTGACAGCTTATTGAATTAGCTAATTTCTGTGTCCATACTTCAGCTAAAAGTTTTCCCATCTTTGAAGAATGATTTGATCACTTGCCTCTTTTCTGCCTAGCTAACCTCTCTCTAACTTCTATGTGGAGTTGGAAGTCACTTTTTAGTGCTCTGATTTCCACAATATTCTCATAGCTTTTCATATCCTTACTGAGAAGTACCATCATCCCCACCACACACACAACATTAATCTGGAACAAAGGAAAGCAATTTACTATTTCCTAAGCCAGGGAGAACTGCCCACCAGGACACAGACTTTATGAACAAAGCAAGAAGTCACCATAGATAGGTAGGGTTAGAAGAAGTGTGCTGCTTAGGAATTGGCAGACTTTCAGAAGTAATAGTTGAGAGAATGATGCACCTTCCTGTGCATGGGTTTTGAAAGGAGGCTGCCACTGATGGGTGAGATTAACACTGCTTCTGTGGTTACTTATTTACGGTTTGGGACTAGGGCCAAAAAATAGATACTTTTAATTCCTACCTTAATCACAGTACTTAACATTTTTGCATATTAACCATTGATTTTATTTTTTTGGTCTCTCTTCTCACTGGACTTAAATTCTTTGATCATAGGAGGGCTGTCAAGTTCATCTTTATATCTAAAAGATGCTCAAAAATGAATGAATGTTTGAAAATATAAAAATGAAAGTAAAAAAAGACATAGACTATATCCATGTTTACCAATGGAAACACACAAATCTAGCCCTTATATGATGGTCTTAATTCAATGTATGAAAAGGTATGAAGAGAATCTAAAAAAATTGACACCAGTTTAAAAATTCTTACATTGGAAATTTGGCAGATTTTTTTCCCTAGTGCCTCTTTAAAAAAAAAAACCAAAAACCATATCTGAGTTAAACCAACCAATGTCCTTTGTTATCTATTATAAATCTGTTAATTTCTGTTTATTCCCATGTAGAACATGGCTGCTGGAGAAACAGGGAGGGGACCCTTAACTAGATGACAGACAGCCTAAGGATCAAGGAATTGTTAAATGTCTTGCCTTTATGTTTAGAATTTTAAAATCCAGGAAGTAAAATAAACCACAAGCAAAGGAGTGTAAGTTAGTTTGTCATCAGATAGTTTTCACATGTGGAAAGGTGGGAGCATGAAGGCATTCTATTCTTATCAGTGTCAGGGTTGCTGCTATTTGATGTGTCTTATAAGCACAATCTCACATTTGCTAAAAACACATTGATAGGTATTGTCAGGACTGTTTGTAGAAGGTGATTTACCATCTCTCCTCCACCTGTACAGCTCTAAAAGTTGAGATTTATCTGGAAAAAAAATGTTGCTTAGAAATACATCAACCCATCATCATAGAATGACTTAGACACAGAATAAGTTCTATGGCATTTCGGAAAGGAGCGGGTCCATCTTTTATATAGAATGAGGCAGAAGGCATGGGGAACCAGACAGCTCATGCACACATACAGCTTTACACTGGACTTTTTTTTCTGATGATCTTTCCAAAAGGGATCATTGATCTCTGTCGTCTGTTTTCTGCTTACCTAAATGGTATATTTAGAAAAGAATTTTGTGCTTCTATGAAAATGCTAACAGGTGATCTGCCATTTTACTATGGCCAAATAGTTTTCTCAGTCATGTTGGAAGACATGTTCTATGCAAAGATAAGAAAACATTCCTTCAGACATCAGTGCCTTTATTTGACAGAACTTTTAAGTACTTTGAACATTTTGTGAGCCCACAAAATGGTGTCAGTAGGCATTAGCTAGTGTTCAGAGAGACTTTGATTTTAGGCATTGTTCACACAGGAAGCACCAGCAGACTCAACACTTGCTTTAGAGTGCAATATGGAATTGAACCTAAGTCCTACTTGGCTATAAGAACTATTTATGTGGTTGATATTCAAGCTCCAAAATGGGACCAAATTTTCATGTCCTTGGGGATTTGGGGAGAATAATTGTGAGCTACCAAGTATCTTCTTTGCCAAGAGAACTCCACTGGGTTTGCTCGGTTGAAAGTTTAGGGTAGGTTCTGAGTCAGAATTATCATATTAGGACTCAAGAATATCCTCAAGAAGGTAACCAATAACTGAAATGCTAGTTTTGATAAGGGAACCTTGCCAACAAAGTTGGCAACAGGGCCAGCTTCGTGAACACACAACCTCTGCAGTCAAGAGAGACCCACACTTAATGTAATGGCTTGCTGTCTGCTATCTTGAATTTCTTATTTTTTAACATGAGATTCCATATTTTTATCTGGCTTTGGGTTCCACAGATTATATACTTGGTCTGCGCACTCAAGTCAAGAAAAATCCAATGGCAGTTTGTCTTATTCCAGGAACACAAAGGGGTGTGGGAGAGAAGCATTTCAGTGTTAGGCTAAATAGATTTACTAATATGACACTATGAGCAGTAGTGTAATTCCTACAGCACAAGAAACTGTACAGAGTCTTGCAAGGGAAAGGTAGCTTCCCAGAGTTGACAGCAACATTGGCAGTGATAGGCAAGGTCAGTTTGGGCTGGCACCGAGAGACCACAAGCTTGAAAGCAGTCCTGGAGATGAGGTCTGCAGTGTCTCTGGGCCAAAGATCCTCTTGTTTTGAATACTCACATGGAATCAACTTGAGCCACTCAGGATGCATGTGGGAGAGAGACAACTGTCATGATTGTCCTCCCAGATGTACACATTCTAATACAAATGGAGGGAACTATAAGGGTAGGAGGAAGGGGAGACCTGTTGAAAGAAGAAATTAGAAATTCGAAGTAAAGTTGGAATCTGGAAGAATGGGAAATAAAATCCAGATGGAGACTTCCTTCTGCCAGGTATAATCTTGGAAACCAGTATCTCGTTTGAAATTTCTGTGATTTTAAAACTTCTATAAAAATAGAGCTGCTCGGGGTTTGAAAGAAGTCAAGGAGAGGCCCTTCGAGAAATATCTGCCGCTCAACTTTGCATTTCTATTACGTTTTGTGAAAACTGGGAGGAAACTCTTCTGATCTTTTTCCTTCGTGAAAATATGAGTATTGTGAGTAGGGATCACATTAAAATGTCTTCATGAGAAAAGGCCGTAAAATTGGAAATTTGTGAAGCCTAGTAGAGATGAAAATATAGAATAGGTCTTTCACACAAGAATAAGCAGATTTTTAAATATGTCTCTAAAGCTGGCTTGGACTCTGTTGTAGAAACAGATGGTCTTGTAGACAGTTTAGATTGGGGTGAAAAAGAAATATTGCTTGCCATGAGATGGCCTGGAATTCAGATGAGAGTTGTACCTCAGTAGTGCAAGGTTGAAATTTGACTGTGAAAAGGCAGATGGGGGCCCAACAGTTGTCTTACTGCTACACTTAGACTGAGAACTACCTGAGGACAGGACCAGCATCTATCATGATGCTGTGGATAATAACATACATGGTTCATGGTGATAAGCAGAGCTGTGTTCATGAGCCACAGCAACAAAGAACAAATAGAGGAATATTAAATCTGGTCATGGAAGTTATGTTGCTTATATGGAAAAACAAGACTCCAATTTAATTTTTAGAGCATTTTTTATTGAAGTATAATTAGTATAAAATGTTGTATTAGTTTCATGAGTACAACGTGTTAGACAATTCTGTACATTGCTCAGTGCTCACCAAAAAGTATAGCCACCATCTGTCACCATAAGTTATTAGGATATTACTGACTATATTCCCTATGAGATACATTTCCATGAATTTAAAAAATTTTAATTCCAGTGTAGTTAATATACAGTGTTATTTTGGGTTCAGGAGTATATTATAGTAATTCAGCAGTTCTATTTATTACTCAGTGCTCCAGAGATATATGTACTCTTAATCTTCTTCATCTGTTTCACCCATCCCCCTCCCACCTCCCCTCTGGTAACCATGAGTTTGTTCTCTGTAATTCAGTCTGTTTTTTGGTTTCTCTCTCTTTTTTTCCCTTTGTTCATTTGTTTCTTAAATTCCATATATGAATGAAATCATAAGGCATTTATGTTTCTGTGATGGGTCTATTTCAGTTGGCATTGTACTCTCTAGATCCATCCATGTTCTTGCAAAGGACAAGATTTCATTCTTTTATTTTATGGCTGAATGATATTCCACTGTGTATATGTACCACATCTTCTTTACCCATCCATAATTGGTGAATGTTTGTGTTGCTTCTATAGTTTGGCTATTGTAAATAATTATGCAATAAACATATCGGTGCATGTATCCTTTTGAATTAGTGTTTTCATATTCTTTGGGTAAATACCTAGTAGTGTGATTGCTGGATCATAGTGTAGTTCTATTTTTAACTTTTTGAGGAATCTCTATACTGTTTTCCAGAGTGGCTGTACCAGTTTGCATTCCCACCAACAGTGCAAGAGGCTTCTGCTTTCTCCGTTTCCTCACCAACACCTGTTGTTTCTTGTGTTGTTGATTTTAGCCATTCTGACAGGTGTGAGGTGATATCGTGGTTTTGATTTTCATTTCCCTGATAAGTGATGTTGAGCATCTTTTCATGTGTCTGTTGGCCAGAAATGTCTGTTCATGTCTTCTCATTTTTTTATTGGATTATGATTTTTTGTTGTGTTTTGTTTTTGGTGTTGAGTTCTATAAATTATGTATTTTGGATACTAACCCTTTATCAAGTAAGTCATTTGCAAATACCTTCTCCCATTCAGTAGGTTGTATTTTAGTTTTGTTGGTTGTTTCCAATGTTGTGCAGAAGTAGTTTATTTTTACTTCTGTTTCCTTTGTCTCATGAGATAGATCTAGAAAGATGTTGCTACAACTAATGTCAGAGAAAAACTTCCTATGCTTTGAACAAGGATTTTTGTGGTTTCAGGTTATCACATTTAGGTCCTTAATCCATTTTGAGTTTATTGGTTTTTTGTGTACTATAAAAAAGTGGTCCAGTTTCCTTCTTTTGCTTATTGCTGTCCAGTTTTCCCAGCAGCATTTACTGAAGAGACTGTCTTTTTCCCTCTGCATATACTGGCCTCCTTTGTTGAAGATTAACCATATAATCATGGGTTTATTTCTGAGCTTTCTGTTCTGTTCCATTGATCCATGTCTATTTCTGTGGCAGTACCATAATGTTTTGATTACTACAGCTTTGTAATATAATTGGAAGTCCAGAATTGTGTTCCTTCCAGTTTTGTTTTTCTTTTTCAAGATTGTTCTGGTGATTCGGATTCTTTGGTTGTTGCATACAAATTTTAGGGTTGTGTGTTCTACTTCTGTGAAAAACGCTATTGGTATTTCTGAAGGATTGCATTAAATCTGTAGATTGCTTTGGGTAGTGTAGACATTGTAACAATATTTCTTTTTCCAACCCATGAGCATGGAATATCTTTCCATTTTTTCATCAATTTCTTTATGAATCTTCAATTTCTTTCATCAATGTTTTATAGTTTTCAGAGTACAGGTCTTTGACCTCTTTGGTTAAGTTTCTTCCTAGGTATTTTATTATTTTGGGTGCGATTTTAAATGTGTTTGGTTTCTTAATTTCTCTTTCTGCTGCTTCATTATTGATGTATAGAAAGGCAATGGAATTTTGTATTTGATTTTGTATCCTGGGATTTACTGAATTTATTTATCAGTTCTAATTGTTTTTTGATGGAATCTTTAGTATTTTCTGTATATAGTATCATGTCATCTGCAAATATTGACAGGTTTATTTCTTCCTTGCTGATTCAGATATCTTTTCTTTCTTTTTGTTGTCTGAATGCTGTGACTAGCACTTCTAGTAATATGGTGAACAAAAGTGGTCATAGTTGACATCTTTGTCTTGTTCCTCAGCTTGGGGAAAAAGTCTTGATTTTTCTCCATTGACTATGATGTTTGCTGTGGGTTTTTAATTTAAGGTCCTTATTATGTTGAGGTGTGTTCCCTCTGAGCCCACTTTGTTGAGGATTTTTATCTTGTATAAATGTTTTATTTTGTCAAATGCTTTTTCTGCATCTATTGAAAGGGTCATAGGGTTTTTATCCTTTCTTTTATTGATGTGATGTATCACATTGATCCATTTGTGAATATTGAACCACACTTGGATCCCAGGAATTGGTCATGGTGAATGATTTTATTTTTTTAAAGTAAGTTCTATACCCAATGTGGGGCTTGAACTCATGACCCTGAGATCAAGAGTCATGTGCTTTACCCACTGAGCCAGCCAGGCACTCCATGATGAATGATTTCCTTAATATATTGTTGGATTTGGTTTGATAATATTTTGTTGAGGATTTTTGCATTCATGTTCATCAGACATACTGATTTGTAGCTTTTTTTCTGGTTATGTCTGATTTTGGAATGAGGGTAACGCCAGCCTAGTAGAATGACTTTGGAGGTTTCCTTCCGCTTCTATTTTCTGGAACAGTTTGAGAAAAATAGGTGTTAACTCTTCTTATAATATTTGGTGTAATTCACCTGTGAAGCCTAGGCTTTTGTCAGTTGGGAGTTTTTTGATTACCAATTCAGTTTTGTTACCAGTAAGGGGTCTGTTCAAATTTTCTATTTATTCTTGATTCTATTTTGAATGGCTATATGTTTCTAGGAATTTATCCATTTCTTCTGGGTTTTCCAATTTGTTGGCATATAATTTATCATAATATTCTCTTATAATCTTTGTATTTCTGTGGTGTCAGTTGTTGTCTCTTTTCCTTCATTGCTGATTTTGAGTCCTCTCTCTTTTTCTTAATGAGACTGGCTAAAGATTTATCAATTTTATTTTTTTAAGAAACTCTTGGTTTCATTGATTTTTTTTTGTTTCAATTTGATTTATTTCCACTCTAATCTTCATCATTTCTTTCCTTCTAGTAGCTTTGGGCTTTGTTTTTCCTTTCTAGTTTCTTTAGGAATGAAGTTAGGTTATTTGAGGTTTTTCTTGTTTCTTGTGGTAGGCCTGTATAATATAAACTTCTCTCTTAGAAATGCTTCTGCTGCATCCCAAAGATTTTGTGCAGTTTTTTCATTTTAATTTGTCTGAATGTATTATTTCCTCTTTGATTTCTTCATTGACCTATTGAATTAATTATTTTATCATTATGTAGTGCTCTTCTTTGTTTCTTGCTACAGTTTTTGTTTTAAAGTCTATTTTGATATAAATATTTTCCTACCCTTTGCTACCCTGGCTTTTTTTTTCCTCTCCATTTGTATGATATACATTTTTTCATCCCTTCTCTTTCAGTCTGTGAAATGTGTATGTATCCTGAGGTCTGAAGTGAGTGTTTTAGGCAGCATATAGATAGGTCTTGTTTTGTTTGTTTGTTTTTTAATTCATCCACTTACCCTGTATCTTTTGATTGAAGCATGTAGTCCATTTACATTTAACGTAATTATTGATAGGTATGTACCTATTGCCAATTCGTTGTTTTCTGGTTTTGGTTTTTGGTTTTGAATTTTGTTTTTTTTTTAATTTTTATTTGTTCCTTTCTTCTTCTCTTGGTCTCTTGTGGTTTGATGGCTTACTTTAGTTCTACGCTTGGATTCCTTTTTCTTCATTTTTTTGTGTATCTGTTATATGTTTTTATTTGTGGTTACTATTAGGTTTATAGACAACAATTTATATATAGCAGTCTCTATTAAATTAATAGTCACTTTGAACACATTCTAAAAGCACTAATTTTTTCCTTCCCCTCCAGTTTATGTATATGATGTAATATTTTACATCTTTTTATTTTGTGTATCCCTTGACTAATTTTGGCAGATATAATTGATTTTACTACTTTTGTGTTTTAACTTTTATACTGGATTTAAAAGTGGTTAATCTACTACCTTTGCTATATGTTTGGTTTTTTTCCTGTGAAATTTTTACTTTTCACAATTTCTTACTCCTGATTATGTCTTTTCTTTCCACTAAAAAATTATTTTTATCATTTCTTGTAAAGCCGGTTTAGTAGTTATGAAGTTCTTTAATTTTTGCTTGGGAAAATTTTTATATCTCCTATTCTGAATCATAACCTTGTCTTGGTTAGAAGTTTTTTTCTTTCAACATTTTGAATATTTCATCCTATTCTCTTCTGGCCTGCAGTTTATGCTGAAAAATTAGCTCACAGCCTTATGGTGTTTCCCTTGTATGCAACTGTTTTCTCTTGCTGCTCTTAAAATTTTCTCTTTATCATTTACATTTTTCCATTTTATTTTATTGTATTTTTGAAATGCTTCTGTATTTATTTTGAGACAGAGACAGAGATAACATGAGAAAGGAAGGGGCAGAGAGAGAGAGAGAGAATGAATATCTCAAGCAGACTCCATGCTGTCAGCACAGAGCATGACATGGGGCTCAGTCTCACAAATTGTGAGATATGACCTGAGCTGAAATCAAGTGCTGGACATTTAACCAACTGAGCCACCCAGGTGCCTGAATTTTTTCTATTTTAATGATGATATGTCTTGGTGTGGACCTCCTTTGGTTTATCTTGTTGAGGACTTTCTGTGATTCTTGAATCTGAATGTCTGTTTTCCTCCCAGATTGAAGAAGTTTTCAGCTATTATTTCCTCAAGTAAGTTTTCTGCCCCCTCTCTCTCTCTCCTCCTTCTGGATTCCCTATACTGAGAATGTTCTTATGCTTGATGAGGTTGTACAGTTTCCTTAACTATTCCCATTTTTTATTCTTTTTTCTTTACGCTGTTCGGCTTAGTTGCTTTCCATTACTCTGCCTTCCAGATCACTGATCCATTCTTCTGCATCCTCTAATCTGCTGTTAATCCCTTTTAGGGTATTTTTATTTTGTTATTAGATTCTTCAACTCTGACTAGTTCTTTTTAATATATTCTGGAGCTTTTTTGAAATTCTCACTGAGATGGTCCACTCTTTTTTGCAAGTCCAATGAGTATCTTTATGACCAGTACATTGAATTCTTTTGTTTATTTATTCATTTTGAGAGAGAGAGGGAGAGAACAGGGGAGAGGCAGAAAAAGAGAGGGGGTAAGAGAATCACAAGCAGGCTCCATGCCATCAGCATAGAGCCCGACATGGGGCTTGAATCCATGAACCATGAGACCGTGACTTGAACCAAAACCAAGAGTGGGATGCTTAACTGACTGAGCCAACCAGGGACCCCATAATTAAATTCTTTATTGGACATATTGTTTATCTCTGTTTCATTTAGCTTGTTGATTGTGATTTTTGTCTTGTTCCTTAATTTAGGACTTATTTCTCTGTCTCTTCATGTTTTTTCTTTCTTTTTTTTTTTTTTTATAACTGCTTGGGTGTGTTTCATATGTATTAGGTCAGTCAGCTACATCTCTTGGTTTTGAAAGCAGTGGCCTTGTATAGAAGAGGTTCTGCGGTGTCCTATAGTGCAGTCCCCTTGGTCATGAGAACCAGGTGCTCCAGGGATGTTCTCTGTGTGGGCTGTAGATATCTGCTGTTGTGGCTGAGCTCTGATTGCCTTTACTCCAGTTGGCTGTAATGACTCTTGTGGCACATGGGCAAGGTTTGCTCTCCATGCTGTTGAGAGACCTGTCTGTGCCACCACAGGCACATAGGTGGATGAGGACAGCATTTAGTGTAGCTGTCTCAGTTAGCCTCTCTGCCACATGAGTAGGCACACCAAAAGGCAGAGCATCCTCCCTGCACAGCCAGCTAAGGGGCTGGGCAGCTGAACTGTGAGTGCATTCATGTGTGGTTTTATCTTCCCTGCCTCCCCAATGTAGCAGTCACTTTGGGGTGGTGCTAGTCCTTGCCAGGGCTTCCTGCTAGTTGTGGCAGGGCAGAAGCTGCTTTGGAGGGACATGTGCAGAGCCAAGCAGGTTGGGTGAGTTCATAGGGGTCAACGGGGTGAGCCATGGTGCTAGTGAGGTAGTTGGAAAGGGCTAGAAGTTGCTTCCACGAACATCCAACTATCTACACTGGAGGAGGGGAAGAGGAATGATGTCCACCAGCACTTTTGCTCCCAGAGAAATCGGTACATCCCTTCCTTTCTGGCACACATTCTAAGATTATTCAATAAATCTTCATGTATACCTCATGAGTTTTTCAAACTGTTGTTTCTAGGCTATGTTTCAAGCCAAGTTATTTAGTACTCTGGCTCCTTAAGGGCAGAGACTCAATTTCCTGTTGCCTTCATGCTATCCTAGAGTAAAGCCCACTGATTTATAAAGCTCTCAGAGTTAAGTTCCTCTGGTTTTCAAAGCCATATATTATGGGGACTCATCCATAGTGTGTATCCCCAGTTGTAGAGGTGCCTGGCATGGGGTCTGACCCTCATTTCCCCATGCTTGTGATGTCCTTCCCATTTGTAGTTAGTCATGCAGAGTGTTTGGTTCCTAATCACATCTCTGCCCCTCTTGCCCTTTTCAATGTGGCCTCTCTAACTATAGGTCTGTTCTACCAGCCTTCAGGTTGTTTTCACAGTCACACAACGGAGCTGTTATCTGGGTGTGTTCTTGTCACAAGGTCAGTTCAGGATCCTCCTACTTCATCTTCTTCCCCTGGAAGGTGGGGACTCTAATTTTTAAGTTTAATTAGTGATCTGAAACCTCTCCTGAATTAGTATGATGCTTGTGTTAAGTTACTGAAACACTTTTCTCTGGCTAGTTATCATGATATCTGATGAAGAATCTCTACCAGAGAAATTCAACTCTGTCATTATAATTCAGTGGAGACCTAAATGACAGCAATTAACATGCTATCAATTTAACTGCTTTAAACGGGGCGCCTGGGTGGCGCAGTCGGTTAAGCGTCCGACTTCAGCCAGGTCACGATCTCGCGGTCCGTGAGTTCTAGTCCCGCGTCAGGCTCTGTGCTGACAGCTCAGAGCCTGGAGCCTGTTTCCGATTCTGTGTCTCCTCTCTCTCTGCCCCTCCCCCGTTCATGCTCTGTCTGTCTCTGTCCCAAAAATAAATAAACGTTGAAAAAAAAATTAAAAAAAAAATAAAAATATAATATCCTGTAGTATAACTGCTCACCTGAAAGAAATGTCTCCAGAATTCTGAGTGTCGATGCTATGTCTCTTCTAGCTCTAAATGTATGTGTGGTCTTCAGACATTGAGGAGGTGGAAAACTCTTCAGCTTGCAACATAACATGGTAAAGCAAAAATGACATGGGGCCTTGATCAAATAAACTTGGGTTTGAATTATAGTCCCATCAGTCACTAACCGTGTTATATAGGCAATACCTATTTCTTTCTGTCATGTGAAGGGACATTATGTTCTTCTTAATAGGCCAGATTATGTTGCTGTACAGACATTTCCAAAACCTCAATTGCTTTACACAAAATGTTTGTTTACTGTTTATAATATCTTTCAACCTGGATTGATGGGGGTCCGTCTGCATGTTGTAGTCACTTGAAGATCCATGCTTTTGGAGCTTCTAGTATGAGAGGTGCTTCTATGGTACCATGGAAAAAGGAAAATTTCATGCATATCATGTATTAGATCTTAGTAACCATGTGTCATTTCTGGGTAGAAACTATCAGTCATATTTCACTGGCCAAACAAGTCACCTTGCCATGACAAAATTCAAAGGAAGTGGAAGGGTGAAGTCCCACTGTGGGCTTATTTTTGAAAACTACCACAGAAAAATAATGCCTACTCCATAAGGTTGTTGTTTAATCATATATAAAAAGCATCTTAACAGTAACAGAGGCCCGGGGCACCTGGGTGGCACAGTTCATTGAGCATCTGACTCTTGATTTCAACTCAGGTCCTGATCCCAGAATCATGTGATGGAACCCTGCATTCTCTCTCTCTCTCTCCGTCTACCTCTCTCCCCCACTCATGTGCACTGTCTGTCTCTCAAATAAAAACAGACAAACAGTAGTAGAGGCTCAATGAGCTGTAGTCATGGTTAGAGGTAGGTTTTATTAAATGAAGTATTTAAAACCATGATTTCTAGGTAAGTGTAGCAGACTCAACAATAATTCATAAGTGTAAACTTCCCCCAAATTTAACTAAATTTATAATTGTAGTTTAATTATAATTGAAATTAAGTATAATAACTACAGTTTTTTAAAAAGTTATAAACCCAGAATAATAAGGAAAATGGGAGAGTTTACGAAAAATGCCAAGAATTTTTAGACTCCTCAAGGCATATGAGAAAAAGCAGTGAATCAAAGCCAGGAAGGAGGTATGGATGCCAGGTCTCCCCTAGGTTTGAGGAACCTAATGTTTTCAAAATTCTTAAACATGAGGGAACTGGAAGAGTAGGCTTGGGGAATGTAATGAGCTAGCAACTGGACTCAGAGCTATACATCTAGCTAGAACTTTTGAAGGTTTAAGAGCTTCTGTGAAATATGGGTTGGAAAAAGTTGTGTGCCAGCTAAGTCCTCAAGGAAATCTGTCAATCTTTGCCACAGTTCTGAATGGAAAAATGTCTAATAATAAAAATATTCTTCTATAGAATATTGAAGTATGATGTATTCCCAAGTTGGTCTTGGCTCTGAATTTATATTCTCTGAATAGTTTGGGAACTTTAGAGCCCACTAAATTAAAGTGCTTCTGGGTTAGTGGCCCTCCCCTTGTGCCCAGGGGAAGCAAATGTTATCTGGAGAAAAATTGGTTGCTGTGATTCCCATGGGTTAAATTCAACCAAAACAATGAATCTACTATACAAAATTAACACACACACACACACACACACACACACACACACACACACACACACACGCAGAGAGAAAAGTCACCATAAACAACAGTAAAAGTATAGTAGTGCTCAGTACTATGTTTGCTCTAGAACTCATGGTTGCAACTCGACCCTTGGGTCTTTTATTCTTTAATTGATTAATTTATAGCAAACTAATGAGCTCTAATACTATGTAGTTCTATGGTAGCTGATGGAAGATAGATGATAATAGCAGAGTCTAAGCCTCATACAGTTTATAATCAAAAGAGGAAAACAGACTAAATGACAACTAAAACATAATAGAAAATTTATAATAGAGTTATCCAGGAGGTATTATGAAGGCCCAGTAATAAAAATGACTAATTTGTTTACAAGGATGCAAAATTTTATTAGTTTATGTATAATAAAACACAATAAATTATACCACATTAGAATTGCTTCATGGCATAGTTACTTGTGAAGTATATCAGAGTTGAATTTTGGATTATGACTTGACAATCAAGGGTGAATATGGTGGGTCCTGTGTAGCGAGTGGTGTCTTTGCTAAATCAGAGGAGAAAAGGAACATAACATTGGAACACTGTTAAGTGACAAATTGAATGGCTTACTTATATGTATAATACTTAATAACTTATATAAAATATATGATATTGTATATTGATATTTTATATATTAAATACATTATATGTTTTATATTTTGATGTCTTGATATATTATATCGCAATTAAATGTATTTATATTACATATTATAAAATAATAATACATATTATATGTAATAATCGCATTTTTATAAACCATAAAAGGAGTGCATGAGCTTATTTATATACATCTGTATCTTTACAAGGAAGAGATCTTAGAAGAAGGGGTTGGTGGCCTTGAGGTAGATACTTTTACTTCTTACTCATTATAATTTTTAAAATGTGATTGTTCTAATGGAGATTTTCCTTTTTTTGTTTGTTTGTTTGTATATTAAGTCAAAATCTGATAACAGGCACTTGATTTCTGCATAGAATATAACTGGGAGCCCAGGTCAGAGTCAGCCTTGAGTTTAAGGACTAGGTTCTAGAATTACTCTTGTGAAAAATGGCAACCTGTTGAATCTCTGAATGATTTCAAATGGGAATTGTTTGTTTTATGGTTTTATTTATTTCTAGAAAAGAAAATTTCACACCCAACAAGTACATCTGACACCAAAGATGATTATTCTCTTTATGTTCCAGCGAGCTTAGATGTTAGCTTAGCTTAGGTTCTCATATATATGTACGTACATACATACATGCATACATACGTATGTATCTACAGGACCACCTGGGTAGCTCAGTTGGTTAAGCATCTGCCTCTTGATTTCAGCTCATGTCATGATCTCACAGTTAGTGAGTTTGAGCCCTGCATCAGGCTCTGTGTTGGCAGCCTGGAGCCTGCTTGGGATTCTCTCTCTCCCTCTTTCTCTGCCCCTCCCCCACTCACAAGTGCGTGTTCTCTCTCTCTCAAAAATAAATAAACATTAGTAAATATTAGTGAAATGTCATTAAAATATGTATCTATATGTATATATATAATATATATATATATTTGAATGAAGTCAGAAACTTAAATATTGTTTTTTCATATATGTGTATAACTAAAACAGGCCTCAAATCACTTTTTATAGTCCATCGAGTCTTTTTAGCACTTTCCATCTTTAAATATTGCAAATACTTTGAGCAAGGCCAGTGCAACAAAGATAAAATAAAATACTCTAAAGGACAGTGCCTGGTTTGATTTGTTTCTGTGGTGTGTTTTTTTTGTTGTTGTTACTTTTGTTTTGTTTTGTTTGAATTGACATATCCTATTCCAGTATTTACTTTTGTTCCTTCTTCCATTTTTAATGGCAGCAATATACTGGACTCATAGCTTTAAGGATTTTTCTACAACTCCCTTAAATCTCGTTTTAGTCATTATCTTATATGACTCAATATATTCCGTGTTCTCATTTCTGTTCCCTGTTTCTAGACTTATTGCTATTCTGAAATTTATGTTCTGCTCAGGCATATTTTGTCAACTGTAGATGTATAGTTGAATTTCTAGGACTGCTGATTTTGTATTTTATATTTCCTGTTCTTTTAAGTTATTCACTTTTACAATGAGGAAGAGATGTTTTAAAAGTGACCCTTGGAAACATAGTCATTTCCCTAGCCAACACTCTGTTTCATAAACCCTCTCCCTCTTCTCGTATTACCCTACTCTTCTCTTCTGTGCATTGCTCCTTTGTGTATCTTAATGCTGTGATCTTTTATGGACACTCATCTGATCATTGCTCTAATGTGACAACATTTACTCCAGGTTCTCCCTTGGTTTTGGAGCGAGATTTCTCTGTGACTGTGGAATTTGCCGTGTGCTAAGTGAAATGAGGATTTCTAAGCTTTGCTTCTCACAGAAAATGTTCATTTTTTTTCATCTTTACTTTTGGAATTAAGTATGTGTAAAAACTAATTATGTTATATAAAGCAATTTGAAGGAAAATTAGGGTTTTATTTTAAGAGAGAAGACAAAAGTAGAGAAAGTGAGAAATACGGAACAAGAGAAACACTTGTTAAATACAGTGTTATCTTTAATTTTTCTTCACCGTGACAAATAACGAATTCAGATGACTTTTATTTTTGACCCTCTCTTCAAGACACTCCTGAATTTAAAGTTAAGCTGGATTGTGTAAAGAAAAGTTGTAATCATGGTCTCAGAGCAAATTCGCTGTTAACCTTGAAAAAGTGATTTTGACTTTCTGGGTGTTAGTTCCCTCATGTCTAAACTGAGGATTTCTAAACTATTTTACTAAGAATCTTGACAGCTCCACGGAGGTGCTCGGTGGCCCATCCCCAGTGAGATCTACCAAAGCGGCCATGTGTTTAGCTGTTTTTATCTATCCAGCTTCTACTTAGGAATTATTTTCGAGGAAGCCTTCTACTACTAACAAAGGTAAAAACTAAACCTCTCCGTGATCTCTAAGGTGTCTTTTTTTTTTTTTTCTTTTTCTCTCCTTCTCTAACATCCTATGGATCGATGAGAGCTACAGTCTTTTTGATTCTTATAAAAGGGACTTTGGGGGGTCAAATCACTGATTTTCAAGTCGCTTTAGATATCACAATCATTTTTCGAAGGTGTTTGTGTTAAACAGAGTTGCCTGCCTTTCCTTTCCAATTACTAAATCAGAATGGTAGGAAATGAAAAATAATTTTCTTCTGTTGAAATAAAATTCTAGGCCCAAGATGGATCGGTTCCTGCCTGGGTGCCACATTAGCAAATCAAAACTTAGATAACTTTTGGGTCCCTGTAAATGCTCTGCTTGACCAGAAAGAAACAGTGTATCTGGTCAGTCAGTCCCCAAATACCAACCTAACACTGGCCTTTATACTTACTTCTTTGCTCCTTCTCGCCCTAAACAAGATGGACTTTGTGGACCCAGCCAAGCAGGTTTTCTCTATTTGTGTCTTCCTTGTTCTTTGCTCTCTATCCTATAAAATCTTCCCACCTTCTGCCCCATTTTGCAGTTCTCTGAAAGGAGACTGCTTCATGAGATGTTAAATAGTTTATTTGTGTCACTTCAGTTGTCTTCATAATCATTTTTTAACACTTCTATCCTTCATTGCTTTTGGCTGAGACCCCTCTGTAAATTTTAATTCCTACTATATGTACAGGAGTCCCACAAAGATAGAAGTCTCAAAAGGCAGTCTATGCTAGGGACAGGAATAGGGCTCTGGGATTTCAGAGGAAGGGAAGGTAATTCAAGGTAAGGTGAGAAGAGCAAATGTGTGGTCATTACAAGTTTTCCTGACACACAAAATAAGTTCCCCACAGGAAAAATTTATCTCTGGTAATAGCTCTCTTCCTGGTACAGGGCCCCTTTCTAATGTAAATTTCTCTTCCAAAAGTAACTTCTACTTTGTTTTCAGAGCTCCTTCTGTTCCTGCAGTTTAAATAATTGGTTCAAAATAATCTTTATGCCAAAGGGGCACATTTGGGGATGGCATATTCTGCCCTCAGATCTCTGTGGCAAGGGCTGGAGAGCTGCATTTTTCAAATCCCTGCCCAGGTCATTTGCATGTGCAGGTGACATTGGAACCACTAAGCTCCAAAGTGTAGGGTTGAACTTAGGAAGTCAAATGAGCCATACCTGTAACTTGATGTAATAGCTAATAGTTTCTAAGTGCTCCTCATATATTCGCTATTAAACCTAAAGATTGGTATAGTAGGTCTGACATAGGCCCCAGGGAAATTTGAGGAAAGAGGTATTAGTATATAGTTTTTTAAGCTCTCTTCTCTAAAATGGACTATACATGTAAATATTTTTGATTTTTTGTTTTTTTTGTTTTATTGTTTTTTGTTTTTTGTTTTTGCCTTCCACACATATTGAGTGTAGATGGTAAGCTAGGTAACTAGTAAATGTGATGCTTGGGTGACCTAAAATTGTAACTGACATAAGACAGGTTAACAGGAGAAAAGCGTGTACATTTATGTAAGTTTTTATGTGACATTTGGACTTCTTGTAAGGAAGACAAACCCATAGAAATGATGTAATCAGTACGCTCTTATAGTGGGTTGAACAAACAGGCAGTTGTAGAAAAGTAAACTATGTGGGGAGCTTGAAAAAAGGATAAGAATTATTGAATAAGGTCTGTTTGTATAGAATTCTTTAGGTCTCAACTTCTTGTCCTTGATGTTAAGAGTGTCACTTTCTGGGGCACCCTGGTGGCTTAGTCAGTTAAGTGGCCAACTTCAGCTCAGGTCATGATCTCACATCTTGTGGGTTCGAGGCCCGCATCGGGCTCTGTTGACAGCTCAGAGCCTGGAGCCAGCATTGGATTTGTGTCTCCCTCTCTGTCTGCCTCCCCCACTTGTACTGTGTCTTTCTCTCTCTCAAAAATAAACAAACACTTTTTAAAAAAATGTCACTTTATTTCTGGCCCAGGGAGAATATCTTTCAAAGGGGAATTTCATGTCCTGCTTTTCAGAAAAAGAAAGACTACAGTTTTTTCTTGCATGTCTTGTTTTTTCAAGTATTTTTTAACTCAAATGAAGCCAAGTGGCATATTTTGGGGTAGCATATTGTGCCCCCTTTACTACATACCAGTGTTATAAATTAAAACAATTTTTTTTAAAGTTTACTTATTTACTTTTGAGAGAGCGAGCCGGGTAAGGGCAGAGAGAGAGGGAGTGAAAAAGAATCCCAAGCAGGCTCTCCACCAACAGTGTGGAGCCTGATGTGGAGCTCCAACTCATGAACTGTGAGATCATGACCTGAGCCAAAACCAAAAGTCAGACCCTTAACTGACTGTGCCACCCAGATGCCCCTATAATTCTTGTTTAATGTATTACTTTACCATCATAGCAATCCTGAGAATGAGATAATCATCATACCTATTTTATAGATGAGGAAAGGAAAGCACAGAGTATAGAGGACATTAACAGAAAGTTGAAAAGCTGGTAAATGTCAGAACAGGATTCAGCATAATCTCTGACTTACAGTATGCTGCTGTAATGTATTTTGCCTTACTTCAAAGTTATTTGGAAAGCGCTAACTGTGATTCTAATTGGCATAATTGTGTCTATCAAGTCTCAAATTCAGGGAAGTAACTGACCTTCAGTCTGATGCCTAGGAAGGCCCACCCATCCAATTTTGGTGACTTTATTCATTTCTAGCTCTGGATTTGAGAAAAAGAGTTTGAAAGTGTATCTCCCTTTTCTTTGGAGAAAGAAAGATTTTCTCACTTCAATAGACATGATCAGATAGGTGTCGATAACCTTGGTCCTCTGAAAGTTTGTCTGATTGGCTTTTTCTGTAAATTAATTGTACAGAATGTACCTATAGTGTATATGTAGGCATTCTACTCTCCACTTCCTCCTACCCTTTTCATCATGCTCTTTCCTTGGATAATCTCTTGCAGTGATCTTTGAGTTAGTGAGAATGTACAGTTTCCACCAAACAAATGCTAAGTGTCAGCAGTCTATCTAATCTTGAACAAAAATACACTCTGGCATCGCAGCCCCTACTCTGTGTAAGGGAATGGACTTTTGGGCTCTTTTCAGAGTCAATCTGGGCAGGATTTATGATTCAGCTATTTTGACTCAAATCAGGCTGAAAATTCCTGGAACTTACACAATTTTAACTCGATTAAAATTTGGCCTAAATATGTCAGGCTGTTCTTTTGGCACAATATATTACCAAAGCAGGAAAGAAAATAAAAGTACCTGGGATTTTTCTTGAACTCATTGAGGGTGGGGTGTGTGGTATATATCTGTGTTTCCATGTGTATATGTTTCTTTCCCAGTTAGTTTATACAAATTTGATTGATTTGCTCTTAAAGTGCCATGAAATGCTTCTTTACAACTGTTTATCTTGAATTATTTAATTCAGTGAATATAAACTGATGTATAAAGTGATTTACTTGTATGAAAGATAATTATGTGACTAAGGATCCTGATTAATTGCATTATTCAATTTATGTCAATACTGAATCTAAAATGTGGAACCATTTTATTCCACTTAAATGGGGGGGGGGCTAGCATCGTTTTTTAAAAATGAGAGTTGAAGACAGGGCCTTTGTTGCTGTGATTATGTTTGTGATTTTAATTGCTGAGATACTCAAGTTTCAAAAGGATCGGCTGTCAAAGCAGAGAAGCAGTAAATGTTCATATCGCTCTTTGTACAATGGCAATTATATTGACAATCCATTTTGAGAATAACCATAATGGTTCCATTTAGTGTGTATTCTGTAAAGGATCATCAGGGTCAATATAGTGACTATGAAAACGTCTGATACAACAGATACTTCTATTATGTCATTTCCATTGATGTTATGGAAGGGAGAATGGAGACCTGATCCCTGAAATAATGGAGAAGAAAAGCAGCCTTTTATTATGCTACTATTAACACATCTGAGAGGCACTTCTTTGGGAAGCCAGGTAGCAGAAACTTCTATCTGCAAAATTTTAAGGCTGTTTTTCTTTAGAAAATTGAAAAGAAGAAAAAGAAATATTGATTTTAAAACATGCATGCAAAATCTCTGGGAGATGTTGAGTTATTAAAGCAGATTAGTGATCTACCTCTCTTAGCGTTTCTTAAATGAAGCCCTGCCTGGATCCTTTAGGAGGGATAAAATGACTTTGTGACCCATTTTGATTCTTTTTTTTTTCTTTAAGTTTATTTATTTATTTTGAAAGAGAGAGAGAGCTCAATCAGGGGAGGGGCAGAGAGAGGGAGAGAGAAAATCCCAAGCACGCTCCGTGCTATCAGTACAGAGCCTGATGTGGGGCTCAAATGCAAGAACTGTGAGATCATGACCTGAGCTGAAACCAAGAGTCAGACACTTAACCAACTGACCACCCTGGTGCCCCTGACCCATTTTGATTCTTAAATAATATACAGAGAAGTTTTTTGAAAACTTAGAAAAGTAACATCAGCCTTGAAATAAAACTAAAACCAAACACATAAAAAACTAATCAATCCTAATTAGCTTACTTAATTCCAAAGTTATTTTACTACATTTTACTATTATCTGTGCTCTTGAGATAATTTATGTGCTACTGTACATTTCTTCTAACACTGTGTTCATGACTTCTTGGTAGTTTGACATTGACAATGGTAGGAGTATTTACAAGTGGTTGTGGTGATAGTCTCTACACCACAGATATCTCTAAATACTAGAAGTCAAGGCTTGATTTATTATTTTGTTGATGGTCCAGACATGAAAAGGTGATGGAAAATGTGAAAAATTCAGGTTAAACTTAAAAGTATGCAGTATTGGGACACTGGGTTGCTCAGTTGGTTAAGCATCCAACTTTGGCTCAGGTCATGATTTCACGGTTCACGAGTTCAAGCCCTGCATCTGGCTGTCAGCCCACTTCAGATCCTCTGTCCCCTTCTCTCTCTGCTCCTCCTCCACTTATTCTCTGTCTTTCAAAAATAACATTAAAAAAAGGAAAATATGTAGTGTTGATTAAAAATGGGCCAATGACAAAGAAGTCAAATTTTCACTATTTTCAGATGACATGATCCTCTACATGGAAAACGTGAAAGACTCCAAAAAAGCTGCTAGAACTGATACATGAATTCTGCAAAGTCACAGGATACAAAATCATTGTACAGAAATCGGTTGCATTTCTATACACCAATAATGAAGCAACAGAAAGAGAAATCGAGAAACCGATCCCATTTACTATTATACCAAGAACCATAAAATACCTAGGAATAAACCTAGCCAAAGATGTAAAGGATATGTATGCTGAAAACTATAGAAAACTTATGAAGGAAATAGAAGACACAAAGAAGTGGAAAAACATTCCATACTCATGGATTAAAAGAACAAATATTGTTACAATGTCAATACTACCCAAAGCAATCTGCACATTCAATAAAATCCCATAAAAATTGCACTAGCATTCTTCTCAGAGCTAGAACAAACAATCCTAAAGTTCGTATGGAACCATAAAAGACCCCACATAGCCAAAGTAGTATTGAAGAAGAAAACCAAAGTGGGAGGCATCACAATCCCAGACTTTAGCCTCTACTACAAAGCTATAATCATCAAGACAGTATGGTATTGGCACAAAAAAACAGGCACTTATACCAATGGAATAGAATAGACAACCCAGAATTGGACCCACAAATATATGGCCAACTAGTCTTTGACAAAGCAAGAAAGAGTACTCAGTGGAAAAAAGATAGTTTGTTTAGCAAGTGGTGCTGGGAGAACTGGACAGCAATATGCAGAAGAATGAAACTGGACCACTTTCTTACACCATACACAAAAATAAACTCAAAATAGATGAAAGATCTAAATGTGAGACAGGAAACCATCAAAACCCTAGAGGAGAACATAGGCAACAACCTCTTTGACCTGGGCTGCAGAAACTTCTTACTTGACACATCTCCAAAGGCAAAAGAAATAAAAGCAGGAATGAACTATTGGAACCTCATCAAGATAAAAAGCTTCTGCACTATAAACTGAACAATCAACAAAGCTAAAAGGCAACTGATGGAATGGGAGAAGACATTTGCAAATGACATATCAGATAAAGGGTTAGTATCAAAATCTATAAAGAACTTACCAAACTCAACACCTGAAAAACATATAATCCAGTGAAGAAGTGGGCAGAAGACACAAACAGACACTTTTCCAAAGAAGACCAGCTAGGTGGCCAACACACAACATGAAATGCTCAACATCACTCATCATGAGGGAAACACAAATCAAAACCACACTGAGCTACCACCTTACACCAGTCCGAGTGGCTAAAATTTATTTACTTAAAAATATTTTTTTAATCTTTATTTCTGAGACAAAGAGAGACAGAGCATGAGTAGGGGAGGGGCAGAGAGAGAGAGGGAGACACAGAGTCAGAAGCAGGCTCCAGGCTCTGAGCTGTCAGTACAGAGCCCGACCCAGGGCTCAAACTCACAAACCTTGAGATTATGACCTAAGCCGAAGTCGGTCACTCAACCAACTGAGTCATTCAGGTGCCCCCCCGAGTGGCTAAAATTAACAACTCAGGAAACAACAGATGCTGGTGAGGATGTGGAGAAAATGGAACCCTCTTGCACTGTTGGTGGGAATGCATACTGGTATAGCCACTCTGGAAAACAGTATGGAGGTTTCTCAAAAAATTAAAAATAGAATGACCCTAGGATCCAGAAATAGCACTACTAGGAGTTTATCCAAAGGATACAAGGGTGCTGATTCATAGGGGTACGTGTACCCCAATGTTTATAGCAGCACTGTCAACAATAGCCAAATTATGGAAAGAGCCTAAATGTCCATTAACTGGTGAATGGATAAAAGATAATGTGGTTTGTGTATACAATGGAATACTACTTGGCAATGAGAAAGAATGAAGTCTTGCCATTTGCAGCAATGTGGATGGAACTGGAGGGTACTATGCTGAGTGAAGTCAGTCAGAGAACGGCACATTTCATATGTTTTCACTAATATGTTGAATTTGAGAAACTTAACAGAAGGCCATGGGGGAAGGGAGGAGGAAAGATAGTTTCAAAGAGAGTGGGAGGCAAACCGTAAGAGACTCTTAAATACAGAGAACAAACTGAGGGTAGATGGGATTGTGGCAGAGGAGAGGGGAAAATGGGTGATGGACATTGAGGAGGGCACTCTTTGGGATGAGACTGGGTGTTGTATGTAAGCGATGAATCATGGGAATCTACTCCCGAAGCCAAGAGTACACTGTATACCCTGTATGTTAGCTAAGTTGACAATAAATTATATTAAATAAATACATAAATAAATAAAAATGGGCCAAAGACCTTACTGGACAACTCATCAAAGAAGATACACAGATGGCAAATAAGCATATGGAAAGATGTTCCACATGATTAAAACAACAATAAGATACTACTAACCACCTATTAAAATGGCCAGAATCCAAAACATGGACAACATCAAATGTTTGCAAAGCTGTGGAGAAACGGGAAGTCTCATATGCTGCTGGTGAAATGCATAATAATACAGCCAGAAAGACAAGTTGGTGGTTTCTTACAAAACTAAACATGGCCTTCCTATATGATCTAGAAGTCATCCTGCTTGGTATTTACTCAAAAGAGCTGAAAACTTATGTCCACACAAAACTTTATACATGGATATGTATAGCAGCTTTATTCATTCAAGCCAACACTTGAAGAAATAAGATGCCCTTCAGTAGGTGAGTGGATAAACAGGTACATCCAGACAATGGAATATTAATTAATTTTAGAAAGAAATGAACTATCAAGCCATGAAAAGGCATGGAGAAAACTTGAATGCATATTACTAAGTGAAAGAAGTCAATCTGAAAAGGCTATGTACTCTACGATTATACCTATACAACATTCTGGAAAAGATAAAACTATGGAGACTAAAAATTTCAGTGGTTGCCAGGGGTTGGGGGGGAAAACAAGGGGGGGGGGGAACAAGTAAATGCGCACAGCACAAAGGATTTCGAGACAGTGAAAATGCTCCGTATGATATTTTTATGATGAATAGATGCCATTATACAGTCCAAATCCATAGAATGTACAACACAAAGGGTGAACTCTAATGTAAACTATGGATTTGAGGAGATTATGATGTGTCAGTGTATCAGTTGTAATAAATGTACCATTCTAGTGGGGGTTGTTAACATTGGAGGAGTCAGTGCATGTGAAGGGGCAAGGAGTGTAAAAGACATCTCTGTGGCATCCTCTAAATGTGTCTGTGAACCTTAAATGGCTCTCAAAAATAGTCTTAAATTAAAAAAGATGTGCAGTCTCTATAGCAATTACATTGATACAAATTATAATTTGTAAATTATTACAAATTGGGGAATATGCTTATAGTATCAACAACTAGTATACAGTTCAGCAAAGAAATCACTTAGTCATTGAAAGACAATGAAAAACAACTTCATTGCTTCAGTTTTATCCTACCAATAAACATAAAAATATCAACTGATACTCATGTAGAAGCTACACTTGTTCATCAGTTGCAACCGTTGACTGTTTATGGATACAAAAATTGGACCCAAATCAATGAAAGGATTCTGTGAGAATCAATTGGATGTATGAATTTACAATAAAGAATGTTATGTGTTTTCTTTTTTGCAAATAGAGTGCCATATGTCCTCATTATCAGCAAGCTTATAATCATCTAGGTGTGCATGTGTGTGTACATACATGAACTTAATTTTTTTGGAGAAACTGTTAAGTATTACCAGCACATCACTGTGTATCAAAATGCTATAATTTCAAATAATTTATCCTAAGAACATCTCTCTCCCACCTTTCTATTCTGGAGCCTAAAATTTTTCCGTTAAAAATAATCTCATCAGCTTAAAGTGTTGACCCCTTTCAGAAGGCAACTGTAAAGGGTACTGAAGGAAGCTCAATCATGTATACCTTAAGTTGGAATTTACTAATCAGATACGGGTTCATTTTAGTGCATGAAAAGTTCATGACAAGTTTTTTTTTTTTTTATATTTTATGATTTTTTGACTCGTAAGAGATAAAGCCCAGAGGCAAAACCTAAGGTTCAGAAAGATTGATAACCAAAATATCACATAACTATTTAAATAACAACATCATGAGTTCATTTATTGAGTCTTCATTATGTGCTATGGTCTGAATGTTTGTGTACCCTTGTGTACCCACAAAATTTGTATGTTGAAATTCTAACATAAAGGTAATAGTGTTGGTAGGTAGGGTCTTTGGGAGGTGATTGGGTAGTGAAGGTGGAGCCCTTATAAATGAGATCATTGCTCATATAAAGGAGACCCCATGTGACTTCCTATCCCGTTCTGCTATGTGAAGCCATGATGGGGAGTTTGTGATCTGGAAGAGGGCCCTCACCCAACCATGCTAGCAGCCTGATATCAGACTTCCAGTTTCGAGGACTTTGAGCAGTAAATTTTTGCTGTTTATAAGCCACCCAGTCTATGGTATTTTGTTATGGTGGCCTGAACAGAATAAGACATGATATTCATTCAATATACTATGAATTTAATGTGAATTGTTTTAATTCGCACGTTGATCCTCAACTAGTACTTCATTTTGTCCATTTTACAGATAAGAATACAGAGATACAAAGACTTTTTAAGATAGTCGTTTCCAAGGTCCCATAGCTGGGATCATAGAACTAGGATGTGGGCCCTAGCTATGTAATTAAAGAGACTGTTTTCCCCCCAGCTTTACTGAGATAAAAATGACATATGGCATTGTATAAGTTTAAGGTGTACAATATGTTGCTTTGATACACCTATGAATTGCATAATGATTACCATCATAGCAGTGGCTAACAGCTTCATCATGTCACTTAATTACCATTTCTTTTTCTGGGGTAAGAACATCTGAGATTTACTCTTTTAGCAACTTTCAAGTAATAATACAGTATTACTAACTATAATCACCATGTTTTACCTTAGATCCCTAGAACTTATTCATCTTATAACTGAAAGCTTATACTCTCTCCCCAGCATCTCCCCATCTGCCCCAACTCCCAGCCCTGGTAACCACCATTCTACTCGCTATAAATTCAGCCTTTTTAGTTTCCACATAAAAGTGGTTTCATATAGTAGTACTTGTCTTTCTCTGACTTATTTAGCATAATGCCCTTGAGATCTACCCATGTTGACCCAAATGGAAGGATTTCCTTCTTTCTTATGGCTGAATAATCTGTGTGTGTGTGTGTGTTTCATATATTTCTTAACCATTTATCCATTGATGGACACTTGGGTTTTTTCATAGCTTGGCTCTTGTAACTAATACTACAATGATACTATATCTATATATACAACTACTATAGATAGATATATGGATAGAGTATATATAGATACAGTGTATATAGATATATATAGTTATATATAACTATATAGATAACTATATAACTATATGTATACTACAATGATACAATATCTATATATTTAACTATCATAGGATAGTTACATTTTTAACTTTTTGAGGAATTTTCATGCTCTTTTCCATAGTGGCTGGACAAATTTGCATTCCCACCAAGGATTCCCTTTTCACCATACCTCAGGCAACACTTGTTATCTATTGTCGTCTTGATGAAAGCCATCTCAACAAATATGAAGTGATATCTCATTGTGGTTTTGATTTGCATTTCCCTGATAATTAGCGATGTTGGGTACCTTTTCATGTAACTGTTTGCCGTTTGCATCTCTTTGGAAAAATGTTTGTTTAGTTCTTCTACCCATTTTAAATTGGATTGTTTGTTTGTTTTTTAGTATTGATTACATGAGTTCTTTCTATATTTTGGGTATTAACAGATACATGATTTGCAAATATTTTCTCCCACTCCATAGTTTACCTTTTCATTTTGTTGATTGTTTCTTTTGCTATGCAGAAGTTTTTAAGTGTGATAGAGTCTCACTTATTTTTTTGTCCTTTGGTTGCATGTGTTTTTAGTGTCATATCAAAAAAATATCATTGCCATGATCAATGTCAGGAAGATTGTCCCATTTTCTTTGAGAAGTTATATATTCGAAGAACTTATGTTTAAGTTTTAATCCATTTTGAGTTAATTTTGTGTGTGGTAAAAGATAGGCATTCAATTTCATTCTTTTGCATGTGGTTGTCCTGTTTTCCCAACATCATTTATTGAAGAGACTATCCTATCCCCATTGAATATTGTTGACTGATAGAGACTACTCTTTATCCGTTATTTTATACCACTCGTAGAATCCAGACCTTTAATTCCTGAATTAGGATTTATCACACCATTTTGTGTCACTCCCTTTAGCAGAAATATTACCTAATATAAATAAAGGGAGAAAAAATATTATACTAAAATATTAACTGACAGGAAGAGGTTCAAAGATTGAGGCATAGGCTATTCCAATGATAAGGAACAAGAGAACAAGAGAAGCAAGGAGAGGAGACTGCATCTCTTAACCAGGGTTGCATCATGCAAACCACAAAATCTCATTGGTGTATAATAATAAGTATTTGTTTAACTTAGAAGTCTTAGAATGAGCGGTCCTAGGCTGGGCTTAGCTGATCTCGGCTGCATTCCCCCATATATCTGCTGACTGGTTGGAAGCTTTGTTTTAGGCAGAGCTGGACCAGGGCACCTTATCTGCAGCAGCTCTGTTCACATGCCAGGCCTCCTTCTGGGACTATTGGGTAAGTCCTGGGAGGTCCTTTTCATGGCAATGGTTTTTTGCAGATATTTGCTAATGAACCATTGGCCAAAGCAAGTCACACAGTTTAACCTGAACTCAAAGAGAAGTAAGCCATGTACACAATGAGAAGGAATTGTAAAGTTTTTTCACAAGGATGTATGCAAAGGTGAGATGAATGATTTATTCTTTTAATGCAGTCTATCTCAGAATCAAGACTGAGTGACCAATGACTTTGGAAAAAATAGACTATTTCACTAGAAGCCAAGTGAAGAACACGCATCAAGGAGAATATGATCTTCAATGTGAAATGTTGCTGATAGGGAAAGTAATATGAAGACTGAGATTTGACACTGGAGGATACTAGCGACTTTTTTAAAGGTTTTTATTTTTATTTTTTTTTTGAAAGAGAGAGCAGGGGAGAGGCAGAAAGAGAAGGAGAGAGAAAATCCCAAGCAGGCTCTGTGCTCGAACCCACAAACCATGAGATCATGACCTGAGCCTGTATCAAGAGCTTGACGCTCAACCCACTGAGCCACCCTGGCATCCTGGAGGTTGTTCGTGACTTTGAAAAGAGCAGTTTCAATACATTGTTGAGGACAAAGTTCTGATTGTGAAGATTTAGGAGAGAACAGGGCCGAGATTGGAGAGAATAATTATAAAAAAATCCTTTTATGATTTTTTGTTCTGTAGAAGTGGATAGAGAGATGGACTGGTACCTGACCGAGAAATGGGGTTGAAAGAGATTTTTTTAAGTATTTATTTTAATATGGGATAAATATTAGCAGGTTTATATGCTGATGGGAGTCACTCAGTAAATGAGGGGAAATTGATGATGTAGTCCAAAGAACAGAGAATTGTTGGTATGAATGTCTACGAATGTCTACTCATAGCTCATAGGATGAGAGAGAATCTAGTTCATAGTTGGAAGCGTTGTCTTTATATAGGAGCCTGGGGAATTTATGTATAGTAACAGAAGAGAAGGTAGAGCATATGGTAGTATTGGGTAGCTGTGGTCATGAGTGTCTGCAGAAGCTCCTTAGGAGACCACAGACTTCCAAACTCTGGAATTCTGTAGTATGAAAGTGAGGAAACCCACAGCATAATCATCTAAGCTGAACATTTTTCCTCTCTGTGACAAGTCTCAATTATACCTTTTTTGACTTTCAACTAGCATATGTATATACTGGAAATCAGCATATAAACATTCCTTCCTTCACTTCAAAGACAAGAAGTCACATTAAAGCACATTCATTTCTCAGTGCTACTTTAGACCTGAGAGTTTGTCTTTTTTATCCAAACTGAACCAACTGCTTGGTTGAAATTACTCTTGAAGTGCCTCTTATAGGGTTAAATATCTGAAACACTTAGCAACAAGAATCAACTGCTCCCTTTGTAGTGATTGGGTGGGTATTATGGCTTTTTTTTCTCCTGAAACTGGAGGTTGATTGACTCAATGGATAAGAATTCCCAAGTACACTTGTAGCGGCCAAAGAAGAGAAAAAACAAACAAACAAACAAACAAAAAAAAACAACACAAAAAAAACAAAAAAAAAAAACAAAACAAAACTAAATTAGAAGACGAATAGAAGTTAAGGATGAACAAAATATCCTATATCTTAGTACTCAAATGGAATCTTCCAAAGGATGCTATTTGTTCTCTTTATTATGAATTTTGTTTTCAGAAAGCAGCAAATAATGTGTCCTGCCTAAAGTACCTATAGACTTTAACTAGAGACTTTTCATATTTAGTCACAGAATCTCTGCTTTCCCTGCTCCCTGCCCCCCCACTTCTGCCATCAATGAAAACAGCCACTTGCAATAGTCTGGGGTGACCTTGCTTTCACACCAGATTGCTTAGCTCAATGTTGGAATGAAAACAGATAATGCTACAATATAAATCTGTCCTTATAATAAAAAATTGGAAATGATGAAGGGTGGCAGATGGATTCCAAACTAAAAGAATCCATCCTCTGTGAGTTTATCATTTAGAAAGCAAATTCTATGCCAGGGACACGATGGACATTTGGGACACCTTTGGCCAAGGATCTTGTCCTCATTTCTATCATCAGGACCATCTTTGTGACTGCAGGCATCCACACATATGCTGCATAGTATGGCCTCAGATTTATCCTTTGCCAGGTTAGGCAGACTTGCTGTGAAGGCTCTCAGTCATTATCACCATCATCACCATCACCATCATCACCATCATCATCATCACCATCACCATCATCATTTGGGTATTTGTTTAGAGGGAAAAACTGCAAGGTTTTCTAACTTCCTATTACAGCCTGGCATGAGAAAATCATTTTCAAAGACTGCCTTAAAGCTGAGCTGTCTTTGATGAAATTTAGAAATTTGTTTTCTTTACAAAAAAGATAAACCCATTTAAAGTTCAAACCAGACTTACAAATAAGTGAAAACTATTTTTTCCTATTTTGACTAAAAAAGTCAAGTATCTTTTTACCAAATCATATGTAAAGAAAATAAAATACAATTTTCTCAGAAAGGAACTGGGACTGCTCATGGCAATGTCTGGAGACATTTTTGCTTGTCACAGCGAGGGGTGTGGGGATGCTCTTGGCCTGTGGTAGGTAGAAGTAGGAATACTGCTAAACATCCTGCAATGCCTGACAGTCTCCTCCCCCACCCCCACCACAAGAATGTTCTCAGAATAGTGCTGAGGTTGAAAAGGCCCCGTAAGGTGAAAATCATGTCAGATCCTCACACCATTTCCTAGTGAGTCCAGAAACATTACTTTCCCCCCTCCAACACTAAAATAGATTTTCAGCGGATGTCCACTTCCGGTATAGAATCTGAAAAGACATGCAAGAAAGACCTTCATTTATGGTAACACCAAGTAAAATATGGATGATGTTTTGAAGTGACTTATGTGAGTGATTTGTATGACTATTGAAGGATTCTACGTTCAAGAAAGCCTTGATGATCCTGACATCCAGAGGATGAAGCCCTGCACGCTAGAGCCGCGAGATGAAGGTTCTGGGGCAAAAATTGGTTCTGGATGTAAGTGATGGAGAAAGCCTGCCAGAAACCTTAAACTCTGAGGTTGAGAGGAAGGCAACAGAGCCAGTGGGAATAATAGGAGCAGGTGGGATGGTTTGGAGCTTGAAAAATACGCTAACAGGGTCATTGTTTGGCATAACAAAGCTCCCTGCTTCTCCTTTTGCGTATTTTTTATATGAAAAAGGAAGTGAAAGTAGGACTGACAAGCAGAAAGAACCTAGGTAGTCTCGCATTCTCTCCCTGTGGCTGGAGCCACTGAACCAAATTATTCAACCTCAAATTCCACCTTCTGGTCTTTGGGCTTAAACACTCGTTTTAAAAAAAAACTGTCGAACCCCTAGATGACAGTAGGGATGGTTATGGTGATAAAAGCAGCAATAGCACAAGTGGTTGGGTTTAATTTTCTTGACATTGTGGTTCAGTTACAGACTCATGGTGAAGTCTCTACTTTGGCAAGCCAGTGTTAGAGTTTCCACTGTTCAGGGAGAGGAGGAGAAACAAATTGATAGTATCCCTCAACCTCTACTATTCTTCCATAGATAATTCCCCTATAAAATAAAACATTGCAAGACATGCAAGGAAGCAATACATAGAAGTTGTAAAATAGTGTTTGCTTAGACTAACCCACAAGTGATGCAGATACTACAAGTAGCTGACGAGCACTTTAATTATTGCAAATATGTTGAAAAATTTATAGCAAGAGGTGGGAAGGATGCAAGAACAGAGAATTTCATCAAAGAAATGAAAACTGCAAAAGTAATAGCCTACAAAAGAATATATGGGAAATTTAAAAACACATTAAATTAACAGAGTTACTTTAAGTGAAATGATCAATCAGCGTAAACAGAGATCAATAGAAATTGTCTGAAATGAAGAAGAGAGAGAAAAAAGATTGAAAAAGAGCACAGCATACATGAACTATGATAGTAAATTATCAACTGTGTACTAGGATTACCAGAAGGAGAAGAGAAATTTGGCCTGAAAAATAATTACGAAGATAGAAGAGTGTGTACCTTATTTTCCCATTTATCTGAATTTTAACATTCTTTAAAAGTAACGACATATTAAAATAATTTACAAAATGCATAATATGAATATATAATTTATAATAATATATATTATAATAAACTCATAATAATAAGTTTAACTTATTATAAACTTATTATAAACTTATATATACTTATATATATAAATATATACTTACAGTGATAGCAATCAGAGCACTGGTCCTGGAGGAAAATAAATGGGAAGTGAGCATAAGGTACTTTCTAGGATAATTTCATGGCTTTATATCTTGAATGGGGTATTGACTACAGGATGAATACTTATGTCAAAACTCACTCTGTGCACTTAATATCTTTATATCCTTCTTTCATCTGTGATTTAAAGATAAAATAGTGTTAGAAGCCAATAGTATATACAACTTACGATGACAGAGCAAAGAGGTCAGATACCTTCAAAAACATTTTCTGATAGCTTTGTTCCTAAGATTTTTCTCTCTACTACTTGAATAGCCACAAATACAGGCTTTTGGCTTATAATTAACATCTCAATACACTCCCCCTCTCCTTTCCACTGGCTACCTGTGCACACAACTGAATAGAATCCCTTTCAGGATGCAACTCTGGGGAAAATCAGAATACAGTCCTATACCTTCACTCTCGGACTTACTCTAGTATAAGAAAATAACAGAATTGGAAACTTGGCAGAAATCTTTGAAAATTTGGTATTCTCTGATGAAATTAGAAATGATAAACTTTTATGCCTTCTGATTTGAATAGAGTTTTTTCTTAGAAGTTTTATTTTTATCATTTTTGAAGAATAACATGCATGTGGAAAAGTGTACAAAGTACACAGCTTGATGTATTTTCTTGAAGTGAATACACGCACGTAACCATCATCCAGATGAAGAAAAAGAACAATTTAGAAGGCCCAGTTTGCTCAAATCTACCTCTAATGGTAATGAGTAGCCTGACTTGTAAAAACCTAGTTTATTTTTGCCCAGTTTATTGCTTTTGTATTTATGGGTCTATACACTATGTGTTGTTTTGTGTCTATTTTCCTTTGTTAAAGCACAAATGTGAGAGTCGTGTATTGTGTGTAGTTTTAGATTACTCAGTCTCATTGCTGTATAATATTTCATTGTAGGAATATACCACAGTTTATTTTTTTATTTTTATTTTTTTAACGTTTATTTATTTTTGAGAGAGAGAGAGAGACAGAGCATGAACGGGGGAGGGTTAGAGACAGAGGGAGACACAGAATCTGAAACAAGCTCCAGGCTCTGAGCTGTCAGCACAGAGCCCGACGGGGGGCTCGAACTCACGGACCGCGAGATCATGACCTGAGCTGAAGTCAGACCTTAACCGACTGAGCCACCCAGGCGCCCCATATACCACAGTTTATGTCCAGTTAGGGGAAATTATAAATAGTGCTGCCATAGACTCCCTAGAGCATAAAAAGTTCTTTTGGTAGACATCTATGTGACTTTCTATTCCCATATACCTGAGTATAATTGTTGAATTGTAAAATATGCATATGTTAAACAACCAGTTTTCCAAAGTAATTGTATCAAATTATCCTCCCATCAGTAGAAAATGAGAGTTCTGGTTGTTCCACAGTCAAGGCAACAATAGGTATGATCTGACTTTTCCATTATAACTATTTTATATGTGTATGTGTGTGTATAACAATTTTATTAAGGTATAACCGACATTCAATAATCTACACGTAAAACATACCATTTGCCAAATTTTGACAAGTATATACACCCGTGAAACCATAAGCATGATCAAGATTGTGGACATATCCATTGTGCTACAAAAGTTTTATAATCTTTATATATCTCTTCTTTCCATCTTTCTTCTATATTCAGTCTTTTGGTTGTTTCAGGGAGTAGGGTAAATCTGATGCTTGTTACTCTATCTTGGCTGAAAGTGACCATTGTGTTGTGGTTGTAATGTGCATTTCCTTGACAGTGAATAAAATTGAATAGTTTTTTTTTAATTCTAAGTATTATTTTTCCAGTTTTCTTTTGAATATAAAGAAAAGCATAATTGGTGGAATCTCTAATATAACCACATAGACAGAAAGTTTATCATTTTTTTTTCTATGAGACAATGGCTCAGCTGCCATCATTCACCTGGCATCAACTTACTCATATTTTATGCATAGTACTTACCATATCCTGGGCATACACATATGCCCATGGTCTCATAAGCAATCCTCCATAGATCTCAGTAAGGGAAAAATTTGATTAAACACCAAGGCAAGGAATTCCATAGGTTATAACTTTTAGGAATCTTTGAGGTGGTCTCTTATTAACTAGAACGCTTCCATCCTAGTTATAAAAAAAATTGAGAAATAGAAAAAAGAGTAAGGCATAAAAAAGTAAAAATATATTGGAGAATATAATTTAAATATGTAAGGAAGCAATCCTTCTAATTCCAAACCCAGACTTCTGGTTTTCCCCTCAGTCCAGTCATCGTGGACTGGAGAAGGTTTTCCTTCACATGTACCCACATGTGGCAAGAAAGAACAGGGGAACATGTGTAGAAGCTTGCTTCCAACAAACATGGAAAACAGAGTCTGGGCCACACATGCTCAGATTTTCCTTCTATAAGCAAGAATTTTTTTTTTAATTTTTTTTTTCAACGTTTTTTTTTTTACTTATTTTTGGGACAGAGAGAGACAGAGCATGAACGGGGGAGGGGTAGAGAGAGAGGGAGACACAGAATCGGAAACAGGCTCCAGGCTCCGAGCCATCAGCCCAGAGCCTGATGCGGGGCTCGAACTCACGGACCGCGAGATCGTGACCTGGCTGAAGTCGGACGCTTAACCGACTGCGCCACCCAGGTGCCCCATCTATAAGCAAGAATTTTATGTCACTCCTCCCTACCCCCAGGAGAGCCGTGAATGATGGAGTGAGAGAGAATTGTCATTGCAGTGAATTTCAAGGGATGGATGGAAACTTTGCGGGTAGAGAATAAGCTGCTGCTTCTTACTTTTTTTTTTTTTTTTTTTTTAAATCTGGTGCTTAACCATTAAATGTGTGGTCAGCTAAGAATGAGGCAATCTGTCTCAGGGCAGGAGAATTCAACTATCTGAAAAATCCAGGTTCCATGTTCATGAGACTAAGCCTCCAAGAAAAAGCACCGTTCTGTCAGATATCCTGCTAAATGACAGAATTTTGCCTTTGAGGGCTTTACAGTGGGTCCAAAGTATCTGTTCACTAAAACAACTGAGGCTCCAACTGAGGCTAAAAACCCAAAGCTTATTGTTGTATTTAACATCCTAAATTATATCTAACATTGTCTAACTGGCCCATCACAGTTTGCACAACAAGATCAATTTGTAAAAATATCTAATGTCAACAGAGAAATGCAGCAAATCCTACTACTATAGATTTTATGAGGGGAAATTCAAATCCTTAATGTTTTTATAAACTGAAGCCAAAATAATTTAAATTGAAAACCAAATTATCTGTTACGAGTTAAAATTCAAAGAATTTAAATCCAAAATTCACACTCAGGAACTTTTTATTTGTAGTTGCATCTGTTCTCTGGGTATTGCATATGTTTCCTTTAGAATTCAAAGTTTTGTTTAATACCAAATTTCTGATTTGTGTCACTTTTTAAATAATGCAGTATTTTAAAAAGGTGCACAGTATTATCACTGGCCTCACTGTCGCAAAATTTAGAAAATGCTAATTCTCAGCTCAAGATCAATTATCTCTGGACAATGAGGTGTCCAGAGTCTAGGACTTAGTGCTAACAAGGATTACAGCAAAAAATACATGGTATCTCAGTGAAGAAAGTTACATGAGGAAAATCTTGGTGTCAGCTTTAGATGCTAGCTTATGGCAATTGTGTGGAATGGTTGCATGAGTGAATTTAACCTCAACTGGGTGAACTCTCCTAGTGAGAGCTTAATTCTGGCAAAGGAAGTATGCATACTACCTTCTTTCCCTCTGGGAAGGGTATTTGAGATGCCACCACCTTCTTACAAAGCTTAGAGATTTGTTCCAGTCCCTTGGTTTTAGTTTTTCACATATTTATTTCTTTTTGAGAGAGCACAAGCTGGGGAGGGGCAGAGAGAGAGGGAGACAGAGAATCCGGAGCAGACTCCACAATGTCAGCGTAAAGCCTCAAGAACCGTGAGAGCATGACCTAAGCTGAAATCAAGAGTTGGAGGTTTAATCGACTGAGCCATCCAGGTGCCCCTCCAGTCCCTTGGTTTTAAAAGAAGTTCCTTTTGGGGCGCCGGGGTGGCTCAATCGGTTAAGCGTCCGACTTCAGCTCAGGTCAGGATCTCATGGTCTGTGAGTTCAAGCCCCGCGTCGGGCTCTGGGCTGATGGCTCAGAGCCTGGAGCCTGCTTCAGATTCTGTGTCTCCCTCTCTCTCTGCCCCTCCCCCGTTCATTCTCTCTCTCTCTCTCTCTCTCTCTGTCTCTCTCTCTCTCACTCTCTCTCAAAAATAAATAAACGTCTAAAAAAATAAAATAAAAGAAGTTCCTTTCTTACCCATCTTAAAACCCCTTAATCACTAGTTGACCTTGGCACACTTTTTCTGGCATCTCAGTGCTACATTGAAGCTGACCTTAATCTGGTCACTAATGGCACAGCCTCTACCAGAGTAGTTCTCAATTTTGGCAGTGAGTTTTAATTACCTGGGGAGCTTTAAAGTACTGATGAGCATACTCCCCCAGAGTGTCTGCAGCCCACCTTGGGCAATGGGAGTTTTAATAGCACCTCAGGTGATTCTAACATGCAGCAAAGCTTACCAGCTCTACTCTGGTAAGCAAGTACAGTATATTTACTTCAGGCCCCACTAGCAACTTCCTTCACTTTTTGCTTTGGAATTAGTAAGGGTGAAACCTGTCTCCAATGAATGTTTTCTCGCTGAACCCCACATTTGTTGTAACTGGAGAATCACTTCCTGCAGATTGCCTGAATTGTAGCTGCTACTGATGTTAATGAAACTTGTGGCTCTAGAAATATACAATGTCCAATGTTTGAACAGCAATTTTTTATAACACATTTTTGCCATCAGTAGTAGGATATGGCTCCAATATTTCATTTCTCTTTGCTGTTCTGTTCTTTCGACAAGGCTCAGTACAGTTTCTAATGGTTTAATGTTTTAAAAATTGGGCTATTTTCTGTCGCACATAGAATTGTTTGATGGATTTTAGTGTACTATTTTTTTTCTTTTTCTTTGATTTTTGGTCCAGAAATTCATCTTCGACACTCTCTCCGAGATTTTGCCATCAAAGCTTACTCTGGGTCCTCATATGGCCGGGTAGAAAGTTTTGAGTCTGCAGACCTGTTGTCCACCTAAATCTTGTCCAATTTCACCTCCCAGAAGGAGATACTCTTATGTCAAATCAACACCCAATTCAGGCTTGGACCAGTGCTACCAAACTCCGTTTGACTTGTAGGCAAAGATGCACCATCTTTGTTGGGATTTCTCTTTGTTATAAGCCTATAAATTTCTTAAGATCCAGGAAACACTGTAGCTCCATAGGTAATGGAGAAAACCTTCCGATAGAATTCTGATTATTCTGTAATAATCTTTCATGATTCTGAGTCCATCCAGAATTTCTGTAACCCTTGATCTTACTGTCCAAATCTTTGAGAGATAATTCTCTAATTTTTCTTATTATAGACTGCTTATGGTATTAAGCCATTTACTTCTCTGTGAATTTCTGGGCCTGGATGCTTTTGGTGGTCATACCAGGGTGCTCTCTGAGAATATACCTATTCTCCTTTGTTTTATTAACTTTGGACCCTGATCTAATAATACTTTAATTCTCCTTTTTTCATCCCTTTTCAAATGGACTCAGATTTTCATTTCATTTATATCTGGTCAGCTGTTAAGATTATAGTCATTTTTCTAAGGAAATACCTCTTTTCCTCTGACTAAATCAGTCCTGTGTTTTTTATTTTCCTTTAGTAATTACTCCTCTTGTAATGGCGAGACAGGAGCAATTTTTGTTGTTGTTGTTGTGGTTGTTGTTCATTTGTTTTTTTAAACCGGTCTTGTTCCTGCTCGATTTCCTGAGCAAACATGCTCGGAGACCCAATCTCAGGACTTACGTTACTCCTTTGCCTTTGGAATTGTAATAATTTCACTGCATTGTTTCTTTACCTTAACCCAAGAGTGTAGCATATTCTCATTATAGTAAGTTTCCTTGCTCATTGTCATTTGTTTGTGAAGACATTCTTTCATCTCCTACAGGTGAAATTACATTGTTGACTTTGGAAATCCAGAACTTGGGTCAAAATTTATATAATTAACACATCCAAAGCAAAGTTGAGAGTGTAGAATTTTAGATGGATTAGCCCCATGTATTTCAAGATTTTCCTTCCGGGTTCTTCCTTTGGGCCTGAAGATAGTTCAAAGCACACAAAATAAGGACTCAATCTGATATAGTCTATGTGTATTATATACTTAAACTTGCTACTAAGAATTTCTCCAAGCCCAACATCTTTTTACTTTGCCTCCAGTGTGCCTGCTTAGGAAAAGATGCATTTGTATAATTCAAAGACAGATTGTAGCAACTACATCATAATCAAATAAAAATGCTTCATTTACTAAGCACCTCCTTTGTCCTATATCACTTAGGTAAATGTTATCAACAACTTATATAACAGGCATCATTATCCTTATTTGCTAGACATTGAAACAGACTCAGAGGTTAACAAGTTTGTAAAAGTACATACAACTGGGAGTTGGTGAAGCTAGGATTCAAATCCAGGAATGTAAGAGATCATGCTAATCAGGACATATAAGATGTTCAGAATAATGTACACTGAGACTCTGGAGTATCACATGCCTATGGGAAAAGGTAAAATCAAAAACATTTTCAGATGTAATGGGATTAGATGTCTGAATTGAGCACATTCTGAGCTTGGGCAGTAACACCAACAGAGGCCTTTGGAAATGAAAAGTGCATTGGTCTTGTAAAAACAAATACATAAAAACAACTCCCCCCCAAAAAAAAAATTCCCCCCAAAACAAAAGTGCCTACTTAGGAATGTTTCCAAAATTTTTACACAAATTCTGTTACTTACTTGGAACCTCCAATGGATGTTTGGAGTCTTATTATGAAGAACATGTTCTAGCCTTAATGGCCTTTCTTACCATCTTTTTTCCCCTTTGGTTCACATCTTAGAAGAAATCTGAGTCTCATAGGGGTACTTGGTTTACATCCACTTTTAAAGAGATATGAGTCATAAAGTCATAAATGGAGGTTGTTAGAAGTATGATCCTTCTTCTCTAGAGAAGAATAGATAGATGAAAAACTCATATAAGTACATATCCTCACAGGCCTTGGGAATTCTAAGGGTGACTTGATTCTCCTGCAGGAGCCTATGAAAACAAGATTTGTAGTGAAGTTCACTGAAAGTACTGTTGCACAGATTTTTATAGTTATCCTCCTGTAAGAGGAGATCTAAAGGACAATCTCCAAAACTTAATCTCCTAAAATTTCAGTTAATCTTTTCTCTCTAAAGGAAATATCAAACACAGTAAAAGCACTTTTAGAAACTTTCCTATCAATAAATTATGTAGAGTGTAAAATGATCATGTAATGACCTATCCTTAATATTAAACATTTCCTAGGTCTGCTTATTGGTTATTTTAATTATTTTGGAATAAGGGATGGTAGTTATTCTATTGGAAATGGAAGGGAATGGAAATAAAGATCAATTGTGGCATGCCCAAGATTACAAGAAAGAAAGAAAGAAAGAAAGAAAGAAAGAAAGAAAGAAAGAAAGAAAAGATTTGTGAAAGGGTGAGTTTGGTTTTCTGTAATCTAAATTGTACATCTTACAAAGAGCCTCACTGGTACTTACACATAGAGATTCTGTTTTTGTGTCCAGAGGCATATGGTCCATAGTTTCATTTTTTAATAAATCCTACAGGTTAACAACTACAAGCATTCTGGAGGTAGTTGAGGGAGAATTAAGGTAAAGGAACTCAGGCACAGAGAGGAAAGTCATGTGTTTTTTGTTTTAAATTTTACCAGGTTCTCATTCTTACCAAAACTGGTAGAATTTTTTTTAACATTGTTAAATGTATTTATTTATAACTTTTTTTTACTGGCTGCTTGGAATTTATTTTCCATTTGGGGCAAGGCATATGGTTATAGGGTGTCATGAAAGCTTGTGTGTGGCTTGGATAGTAAAGGGCGGGGTTCTCTCAACTTCCTTTTTGGTGTTTCGCTATTTTCATATAAAAGAACCAACTGCTTCTGCTTGCTGCATCCTGCTTAGACTATGGGGAGGGGAGAGGATGGGCTTTAATGAGCTTAGCGTCTTTTCTGCCAGCCTGGCCACCAGGCTGCTTCCTCACAGCATCCAGAGTCAAGTCATGGGTGATTGTGCTGCTGGAGGCCTGGGAAGATTCTGAGAATTCTGGGGACTCCAACCCTGTAGCCATGAACAGGAGAGTGACTTCCCAAAAAAGAAGCTTGCCCACTGGTGACCTGGGTTGGCTTTAGGGAGACCTGAGAGAAGCAAAGTGGGGGCATGCTATCTTGCAACAGACAAGTTGCAAAGATAGTATAGGGAATTCTAGAAGAGTTTTCATTCAATTGTCCCCATTGTTAACATTTTATACTATCATGATATATTTGTTAAAACTAAGAAACTGTAATTGGTACTATTAAGTAAACTCCAGATTGCGGTTTCGCTAGTTGTTCATCAGTGGTCTTTTTCTGTTCTAGGATTCAGTTCAGGTACGTTTCATTGTCATGTCTTCTTCATCTCCTCCGGTGCATGGTAGTTTCTCAGACTTTCTCTGAAAATATGGTAGGATTTTGTTATGGTAGAATACATGATATGGGATACAGAAAAAAAGGGGGGGGATAGGTATATTGCTTTGAAAAGTTAAAGGAAAAGAAAATACAGAAAAATTGAGTATCTTATTTTGGGGAAAAAGAGGGAATGAAGATCTTTTCTCTAAAATATATCCCAGGAGACAAAGGGACAAATTCTTGCAAAGTACTTTGAGGGTTTCATACCTCTAGGAGAAGGAGATTTTGTCATAGACTCTAGACCTGGAGTTCTGTCTTAGCCAGCAAGAGAGCGGATGCAGGATTGAAATGTGAGAGGCTAATGTCCAGGAGGAGACAAGAGCCCCGAGTAAGGGTCCCTCCTCTGTTTTTATTAGGATCAGAAGGCCTACAAACGTGATGGACGTGCACAAACAGACAAGGAGACCATGAGCTTAGGAATTACCTGAGCTTGCACCGATGGGTTAACAAGGCATAAGGAAACAGAAAGTCACAGGATGAATGCATCCAAGATTAGGTAAACAAGATTAGGTAAATGGGGCAAAGGCCCCAGCATAGGACAAAGGTATAGGAATAGGAAATCTCAGGATGAAAGCATCCAAAAATTAGGTAAACATGGTTAGGTATTCAGGTCTGAAATGCTCCCCCCCCAACTTACTACAATAGCAGAAAGCTGCTTTCACAGGAAGGAAGGACCAAAATGGGTATGAGGGAAAGGGGGTTTTGAAGATATGCAGCATTAGGGTTTGGGGTCAATAAAAAACAAAATTCTGGTGCCGGGCAGCTGGTTGTTTACTGCAGGCATGAGGTGCCATGTCTGTTTATCTTAGCTAGCCTAGGGGACAAGACAGAGCATGCTACCTCAGGGTCAACAAGGCACCTTTTGCTAATTAGCTATGCTCTTGGCAACTTTGCCTTGCTGCAGTCTATAGCCCTGTTTACCTATTTGGGTCCTTCCTTCCTGTGAAAGCAGCTTTCTGCTACTGTAGTAAGTTGGGGGGGGGGCATTTCTGACCTGAATACCTAATCATGTTTACCTAATTTTTGGATGCTTTCATCCTGAGGTTTCCTATTCCTATACCTTTGTCCTATACTGGGGGCCTTTGCCCATTTACCTAATCTTGTTTACCTAATCTCGGATGCCTTCATCCTGTGACTTTCTGCTTCTTTATGCCTTGTTAACCCATCGGTGCAAACTCAGGTAATTTCTAAGCTTATTTCCCACAGGGTTTGACCTTGTGGAAGCTAATATGCTGGCATTTTTATCATTTACATAGTTCTTCTCATGTGCTAGTATTCTTCAAAGTCTCAAAAAATTCCATAAGATCTGAACTATTATTAGACCTATCTTATACAGTGATTCTTAATCAGAGGCGGTTTTGCCCCCAGAGGATGTTTGGTAATATCTAGAAGCATTTTTGATTATCACAACTTGGAAGGGGGGTGCTAGAGACAACTACTGGGCAGGGAGCCTTCCAAAATAAAATCTGATAATAACTGAGAAAACAAGGCAAAAATAAGTAACTTTTCCAGGATTACACATCAGGTAAGTGACGGATTACACCAGAGTCTGTGCTGTGCCATCACATTGTATGTCATCTTTAAGGGCATCACAAGAAAGGGGTTTAGCAAGAACAAAATACTCCGGTAATAATGAGAATAGGGCATGTGTGTGTGTGTGTGTGTGTTGGTGGTCGTAGTGGTACTAAATATAAAGTATTGGGTATTCAACTAAATATGTATTTCTCTAAAGAGAGACAGAAGTGTCCTTTCTTATTAACAAGATGAATATTTGGGACAGTAATTTTAAAACTATTTCATAATGAGATTAGGTTTGCTGTTCAGTTATTACTGGACCTAGACTGGGGTGCTGAGAATAAAGAGAGCATGTTAATACAAGAGGTATGGTGAAGAGTAAACAAACAATGAAAAGGGCCTGAAGGATGAGTAGCTATTCCAAGCAAAGGACAGAAAAGAAGTAAAAAAAAAAAAAAAAAAAGATTTTGCTGTCCTAAAATATAGGGCCTAGAAGAATTATGGTACAATATAACTAGATGGGAAAATTAGGGAAATAAACTGGTTTGGGGAAAGAAACATTGCTTGCTCTCTGAATGGTGCTGCCTTGTAGCCATGGTGGGGGTGGGATACAGATTGCAGGCTTAATATAGTTTAGGTCTAGATTTATCCTGGTTTGCCTCAGAAAATCCCAGTTTAATGGTGGGAATTATCTTTTTTTTAAGTTTATTTATTTATTTTGAGAGAGAGAGAGAACAAGAGAACAAGAGAGAACAAGCAGGATCGGGGGCAGAGAGAGGGAGAGAGAATCCCAAACAGGCTCTCCACTGTTAGCATGGAGAATCTGGGCATTATTATTTAAAAAAAAAATTCTTTTTTTAACATTTATTTATTTTTTGAGAGACAGTATGAGCGGGGAGGGGACAGAGAGAGAGGGAGTCACAGGTTCCAAAGTAGGCTCCAGGCTCTGAACTGTCAGCACAGAGCCCTATGCTGGGCTCAAACTCACAAACCGCGAGATCATGACCTGAGCCGAAGTCAGACGCTTAACCGACTGAGCCACCCAGGCGCCCCTGGACATTATTTTTAATATTGTTTCTTTCATTTCCAAAAGTGTTGTATTTGGAAAATAAATTATGCAGTTACCCTAACAGGAATACAGTAAGGTGGGGAATCCTATAAACCTTTGGTATTTCCAAATTATCCCAAATTTAAGAAATAATGCTAGAGAGTGTTGACAACAGCAGAACACAGTCTTATCAACAGGGAAGCTATGTCTCAGACTGGGGAACGTCTCTTCAAGATCACAGTGAGACAATATCTAGAAGCTAAATTCTTAGTTTTTGTTTTCCAGAGACACAAAAACATCATACTTTAAATGTAATTAAGTAGAGATGGAAAGAAGAAAATAATACTGGAAATATATCCTCAATGATAGGTACCTATTGGGGGGAGTTTATTCAATGAGACAGAGGCAGGAACTGAAAACAATGGAGCTGAAAATGGCTTTAATTTATATTATTCTTAACGTTGTAATATAACATCTGTAGTACACATGAGTGATATGCTAGTGTCTACCTGAGTTTGGGAATACTTGACTATCTTGACACAACTTTAAACTTTATTTGAACCTAAGTTGTATTTCAAACACAGGAATAGGTATTTCCCACCTGGTTGCTGTCTGACTTAACCAATGGGCTTGAAACATTTGGGTCAGGCAGAATATTGGAAACAGAAGGAAACTAATTTTAGCTTGATTGATTATAATACGATCTCTTCAAATCTTTCTTATTCTCACGAACCTTACATATTGCATCTGTTTAGGGACCTTTCTCAATGGAGCAGTATATAAAACAGATGCAGACTTTGGAGGATGTTAGAAGCACAAAGAAAATCATATGGACTTCATTCAGCTGAGCACAAAATTCAACATCTGGAGGAGTCAGATTTTGATCCCCGTTCTGCTATTGCCTTGCCATATCATTCATGGAAAAAATCTCTCATTCCCTTTGGGCTCCAATACACTCTTAAGAATGGGAAGCATCCTGACATCAATAGCATGGGCTGAATGTAGAACTAACTAGTTAATTTCAATATGAGTTGGGAAAACTTACAAAAACATGCAAACTAGTATGAAATTTAGGTCAAGACCCATAGTTTGTCTTTAGAAATGCCATTGCTGGCATGCTTTGCTTGATACTATAAACCTTCAAATTCTGCTCTATGAATTTTTAACAAAATCTTTGGATGATAAATTGGGAAGATGCTCTTTTCATGCAACTTCTTCACCTGATTATTCCTACCTCTGGGCTTAGCCAGATTATTGTCTCTAATAAATTAGTACTCTCCTGTGACTCTTAAAAAAAAAAAACAAAAACCCTGAGTCAGTCCTTAAAAATCTGATAGTAAAAATTGTTTTAGTAAATATCATTGTAGAAAAAAGAGAAACTTAAATTTTTTTTTAAATAAATTATCTGCTATTTCATCATTCAAGGGATAACCTCTTTTAGCACTTTTAGTGCCAGTGCTAGTACAATTTTTAGATTGAGGATGTTTCATTTCATTTCTAGTTTGTCTTTTAGCGCCTATTTTAGTATTGTATATATCTGGTCTCATTTTTGTAAGTGGATTTTTACCTATAAGTATAGTGTGTGTGTGTGTGTGCATGCACGTGTACATGAGAAGGAGAGATTTTGTATGTATTCTTTCATTTTTCTGGTTGATGTACAAAATTTCTTAAAAAGTTTGATTTAAATATTTTCCAAGCCATTTTTAATGCTATTTCTGCCTCTTTGTCCTCACCAAATGACCTCACCTCTAACACCTCTCAGTTGGGAATTCTCTCAACTTTCTCGCTGTGAGACCTACAAATTGGACATTTCAACTTCTTGTTTGCCATGTAGTTAGGGTGGTAAATGTGTTGCTTTTTCTTTCCATTGACAATGGTTCCAACTGAATATATTCTCAGGAATATCATTGTAACAGTTGTTCTTTCATCTCCTTCCTCTTTAATTTTTTCACTCACATTGACTGACATTTAATTTTTTTTTTTTTTTCAGATGTAGAGAATGTTGTTTGTTTCTATGGCTCTCTGGTGCATATCTGAACTACTCATAGCTCCTAGGTTTATGACTGGCAATCAGCAATTTCAGTTTCTTCCTTTAACCTCAAGCCAGTTCCCTCCAACCAGAGGGACCTACCCAGTCTGTTTATCCACACACACATTGTTATCCTCGGACATCTATAAAATATACGGTGTATTTGTGTTGGAATTTTGGCCTCGGATCAGAGCCAAAAAATATATTATCAAACAGATATGGAAATGTGATTTTTTATGACTAGGGACAAAGAACTAGATGGAGATTTTGGCCCTGCTGACACTACCTACTACATTTTGTTTCCTTTTCTTTTATTGCTATATTGCACTGGTTAACAGGCTAATAAAATTTTAAATCAAAATGATTAGACATCCTTGCTTGGTTCTCAATCTTAGGGAAAGAACATTTCTTTCACCATTATTTAGAATATTATCTGTAGGCCTTGTGTGTGCCTTTTTTTTTTTTTTTTTTTTTTTTAGTTTTTAAGTTGAGGATGTTTCATTTCATTCCTAGTTTATTGAGTGTTTTTATCAGGAATTCTATTAACTTTACTGCTTTTTCTGCACCTATTAAGGTGGTTGTATGTTTCTTTATTCTCTAACGTGTTAATACTGTGAATTTTATAGGTTAATTTTTATGTTAAATCTGTGTCATATTTAAGGGATAAACTATGATCTATTTACCTTTTTATGTATTGCTAGATTCAACGTCTAACATTTTGTCAAAGAATTTCTTGCCTATATTCATAAGAAATATTGGTGTGTAATTTCCTTGTTATATCTTTTAAAGTTTTTGTACAGAGGCTATCTAGGATCATAAAGTGAATTGGGTTGTGTTTTCTTATCCTCTGTTTTCTGTGAGAGTTGGTATGGAGTTGGCATTACTTATTTTTAAATGTGTGTTACAAGTCCTGTGCCTAGAATTTTCCTTGTGTCTTTTATAATCCTTTAATACTGTAGGATCTGGATTGATAACTTTTCTTTCATTCTTCTTTTTCTAGATTCTAAAGTTACAAATTTAAATTATTTGAGATCTTTCTTCTCTTCAACATAGTTGTTTAATGATACAATTTTCTTTCTAAAAATTGCTTTAGCTGAATCTCACATTTTGATTTATTTTCATTTAAATTTTCTTTGTGATTTTGTCTTTGATCCATAGTTTTCTTAAAAGTTTTTAGGTTAATTTCATAATACTTGGCAATTTTCCAGTTATCTTTTGAATGTTTTTTTTCCTAGTTAATTCTATTTTAGTCATAGAATACATTTTTTAATTTGTTTCAGTCATCTTGAACTGATTAAGACCTTTTTTATAGCCTGAACATGTATGGTCTATCTGGGTGACAGTCCCATGTACATTTTTTTTTTTTAAGTTTTTTTTTTTTTCAACGTTTATTTATTTTTGGGACAGAGAGAGACAGAGCATGAACGGGCGAGGGGCAGAGAGAGAGGGAGACACAGAATCGGAAACAGGCTCCAGGCTCTGAGCCATCAGCCCAGAGCCCGACGCGGGGCTCGAACTCACGGACCGCGAGATCGTGACCTGGCTGAAGTCCGACGCCTAACCGACTGCGCCACCCAGGCGCCCCCGCCATGTACATTTTTGAAAAGAAAGTGCAGTCTGCTGTTGCTGGGGATGTTGTTCCATACAGGAAAGAGAGAGAAAAGGGGGCAGAACATTTATTTGAGAAAATAATAGCTGAAAACTTGTCTAATCTGGAGAAGGAAACAAACATGCAGATCCAGAAGGAACAGAGAGTCTAATAACATTCATTTTGTAGGAGACCCAGAAGAAGAGAGAGAAAGGGGGGTATAAGGTTTATTTGGGGGAAATAGTGGCCAAAAACTTTTCTAATCTGGTGAAAGAAAAAGACATCTACATCTAGGAGGCACAGAGAACTCCTATTAAAATCAACAAAAGCAGGCCAACACTAAGACATATTATAATGAAAATTGCAAATTATAGTGATAAAGAAAAAAACCTTAAAAGTAGCAAAACAAAAGAAGTCAATAACTTATAAGGGAAAGCCCATAAGATTAGTAGGAGATTTTTCAACAGAAACTTTGCAAGCCAAAAGGAAGTGGCATTACATATTCAAAGTGCTGAATGGGAAAAATCTGCAACCAAGGATACTCTATCTGGGAAGTCTATCACTCAGGACAGAAGGAGAGATATAGAGTTTTATGGACCAACAAAAACTGATGGAGTTCATGACCACCAGCCCTGAAAGAAATATTAAACGGGACTATTTGAGTGGAAAGGAGAGACCAAAAGTAACAGTATAAAGGTAGGAAACACAAAGAAATAAAAATGATTATTTTTATTTTAAATGATTAAATGATTAAATAATCATTTATTTTAAATGATTATTTATTTATTATTACCAGTCACGTAACTCAAAAAAAAAAAAAAAGGATATAAGATATAACATATACCTTAACGTGGGGAAGAAAAGAGAAAAGAATGAGTTGAAACTTAAACAATCATCAACAATATAGACTGCTATACTCAGAAGGGGTTATATACAAACTTAATGGTAACCATATATCAGAAAACATTGATAAACATGCAAAGAATAAAGAGAAAGAAATTCAAATATATCACTAAAGAAAGCAAAACACGAAAGAGGGAAAGACAAGAAAGAGTCAAAGAAAAATCTCTAAAAACAACCACAAAACAAATAATAAAATGGCAATAACTAGATATTTATCAATAACTACTTTGAATGTAATACCTTATTTTTATACCTTACTCTTCTTTCTTCATTATGGCCATATTTTCTTTTGTTTTCTTGAACGTATGGAACATGTTTCATCATCTTTGTCAGCTAATTCCATTATGCCTCATTCCTAGTTCTGATTTTATTGTTGATTTTTGTCCTTATTAATTATGATGTTTCTAGCCTTTTTTTCATGCCTGACAGTTTCTTGTTGAATGCCTGATGTTGTGACTTTTTCATTATTGATTCTTGGATTTTGATATATTCCTTTCAATAGTATTGGATTTTGTTTTGGTGTGGGGTAAAGTTACTTGGAATTAGCTGGGTATTTTTTAAAAATTTTTTAAATGTTTATTTATTTTTAATATGAAATTTATTGTCAAATTGGTTTCCATACAACACCCAGTGCTCATCTCAACAGGTGCCCTCCTCAATGCCCATTAGCTGGATATTTTTAAGGCTCGTTTTTAAACTTTGGTTAGTCTAATAAGCCTTAGTCTAAGGCTAAAGTACTAAGGTGATATTCTTCTACAGGTACTAAGGTGATACTCTTCTACAATTTCTATGCTATGCCTCCATGTATAGGTCTTTCTACTGTGGCTGGTTGGAAGACAGATTATTCCCAACCTACTGTGAGCTCTAGGAATTGTTAGTTTTATTCACATGTCTTTATACTCCTCTTTTTCCAGTGTTGGATAGTTTCCCCACTCCAATGCATAGATCTACATACAGCTAAATACTACAAGAGTCCTTCTTCAGAGTCTCAGCCCTCTCCCCACCAATATAGATATTGACTGATAGGGAGAAATACAGAGAGATCATCTTTTTATCTGTCTTTCAGTCTCCCTGTGTGCAACTCCTCTTTGTCCAGTCCTTTGCTCTACAAGTTCTAGCTAACTTAGCCTCCCAAACTCTAGTGTCCATCTTCTCAGTTTTGGTTTTTCTTCACTCTGATATGGCCTGGAAACTGCCTTCAGGCAGTAAGCTGGTATATCATGGGCTCATCTTGTTTGTTTCTCTTCTTTCACGGATCACAGTCTTACAGCGCTTGCTGTCTTATGTCTGAAAATCATTATTTCCTATATTTTTTCTTTTTTTTTCTTTTTTTTATGGTTAAGTGACAAGAGTAATTATGGTCCCATTTATTCCATGTTGGCCAGAATCTGAAGTCTCAGTATAGTATTTTATCAGAATTCATTTTTGCCATACTATTTTATAATATCCACTGATTTGTCCCCCTCCTTTCCGCTCATTAGTTGGAACAATATTTTTAAATTCTTTTCAAAGTTGGATTCTATTTCTTCTATTTTTTTTACAGTTTTCGTAAGTAATTGCGACTCATATTTTCTTTCATTTTTACTGTCAATTTGTTAAATTTTCCAATATTTATATTTTCACCTAAAAGTAGAGAATTTCTGTAGCAAGTTACCTTTTCTTTCTGGTCTTTCCACCTACTTACCTTGTATGTCATGGCTAACATTATATTAATATCATCTAGAATTGCAGATCTTCATTATTGTTAGTATACAATTTTGGTCTTATTTAGACAATAGTAAGCATGATTAATATATTTTCTCATACTTGCTCATATTTCAGGGTACGCTCCTATACTATAGAAATCCTATACTTGTTTCTCCCTTCTTGACTACTTCCAACAGTATGTTCAAAAGAACACAATTGTGTGTTGAAATTTCTGAAATTTTGCATAACTGAATGCAACGTTATTTGGCTTTCATGATTAAATGACTACTTTTCTGTATCTAAAAATTGTCTTTCAGTTTGTTTTATTGTATCACCTTGAACATGTTACTTCCTGGTTTTCTTTATCCTGCATTATTGCCAATTTGCTTTTTGTCCTATGGTAGATATTACACTATTTACCAACACTTATGGAATTCTGTCTTTGTGTTTGATTTTTTTTAACTTTATAGTATGGCCAAGAATGGCTTTTAAAAATCTGTTTATTGTGGCATTCCACTAACCCTTTGATTCTATAGTTGTACATTTTTCTATAAAAACATTTGTATCAATGATTATTTCCTTTGAATAGACATAAAGATAGAAATACTGAGTCAAAAGATACCTTCTGAAGTACTGAAGGGAAAACAGATACTAATGGAATAGATTAAGAGTGACAAGTGAGAATAATACCTCCTTGGTCTCATTAAAAGCAGATCGAAAATTGGAAAATTGGGAAAATATGGAAAATTATGGAAAAAATGGAAAATTTCTCATGAGCATGCTTTTGGTGTTCGTTGGTAGGAATTTTGTGTAGTGTTATCCTGTGTATTGTTCTTCTGTCCTGCTGAAGGGCCTTATTCTAACTTTGCCTAATGAAAAGCAATTCCATCTATGATCTCGAAGGTTATTAAGTAATATCTCTAATGTCTGGTCCTGTTTAAATTTTTAATTTATTTTGGGATTTTTACGAGTAATTTGGTAGGAATATGGAAAAGGGTAAATCAGGCAATGCTAGCATTTTACCACAAAAATCTGGAACTCTTTAAGTACCTTTACCTCATACTTGTGATTCACTTCCTTCTAGATTATTTGTTGAGCATTGTTTGGACAGCTGCCTAGAATGTAATTAATAGATGTGTCTCCCTTGACTCCAGCCCACCCTGCTTCACTTAGGGTTTGAGCACTATCTCAGACCAAATCTAGAATAATGAGTTTCTCTCCTGAGAATTTGAGTCTTGAACAAACTAGTGAAGGAATGGAAAGAAGTTGAAGGATTTTGGGGAGGGCCTTGTTTCTATCCTTCCAAGCCTTGTTTGTACAAATTATCTTTAATATATGAGTTACCAACTATCCTTCCAAGAAATTTCCTTTTTTTCCCCTTTGCTTATATAAGCCAAAATTTATTGTGGTTTCTTGGAGAGAAAAAAAATTCTAATTGATAATAAGAATTGTATATGAGTTGGCTGCAGGAGACAGATCCTCAGAGACATATGCAATATATATTGGATAAAGACAAATTGAAAGTCAGTCTTAGGGAAGTAAATTAGCATTCCCAGGTACACACTTCACCATCAGCTAATTATGTTATGGTCTGTCATCATATGAGATCTTGCCTGTAGTTCTATGACACGAGGTACATTCTCCCATAAGACAATATAATGGAAATAATTTTGGGAAAAAATCATAGTGGAGGATAGTTGTTTTTGATAGGTTTGGATAATACCAAAGCAAGATAATGACAAGAAACAATACCAAAATTCTTATCTCATTGAAAGAAAAATATCACATATTCTCTATACATTCAGATCTATAGATTTGCAAGTACTGGAAACAAATTCAATGATTAACAAAGTCGCTGAGTTATAAAAGTAAAATTTATAGCCTCATAGTCTTTTTTATTTCGAAAAAAAAATTTTTTTAACGTTTGTTTATTTTTTGAGAGAACATGAGCTGGGCAGAGGACAGAGAGAGAGGAGGAGTCACAGATTCCAAAGCAGGCTCCAGACTCCGAGCTGTCAGCACAGAGCCCGATGCGGGCTCAAACTCATGAACCACGATATCATGACCTGAGCTGAAGTCAGATGCTTAACCGACCAAGCCACCCAGGCACCCCGCCTCATACTCTTCTTATGTGACACTTACAACATTGATCAGAAAGATATAGAGTCCTTGTAGTTGGAATGAAAAGATTTGTGAGTACCTCAGTAAATTCTTGGAATAGTCTGAACAAGTTCAACTTTATTTTTCAATTCTGAGAATTAAGTATTTCCTTTTAGAAGAAAGCTAAAATTGCCTTTCCTCTGTACTCTCCATTGCTGTCTGTCCTTTAAACTACAACATGAATTCACCATGCCTTGTTATAATAAAAAAAATTTAGTCATTTCTTAAATACATCATCAAAAATCTAGTTATGGTTATAAGAATTGGATTAGAGTTATTAAGATATTAGCATTAGGTGAACCTGGAGTGGAGGGTATATAGGAAGTCTCTGCAAAACTGTGTTAGTCTATTCAGGCTGCCATTACAAAATAACACAGATGGAGTGGCTTAAACAACAGAAATATATTTCTCACAATTCTGGAGGCTGCAAGTCCAAGGTTAAATTTGTTGGCAGGTTGAGTTTCTCTTGAGGCCTCTTTCCTTGGCGTACAGATGGCCATCTTCTATGTATCCTCATATGGTGTTTCCTTTGTGTTTGTTCTTGGTGTCTTTTTGTGTCTAAATTTCCTCCTCTGGTTTTTATGTAAATTTCAGTTAGTTAACATACAGTATAACATTGGTTTCAGGTGTACAGTATAGTAATTCACCTCTTCCATACATCACCCAGTATTCATCATAACAAATGCACTCCTTAGTCCCCATCACTTTTTTAACTCAACCCCCCACCCACCTCCCTTCTGGTAACCATCTGATTGTTATCTACAGTTAAGAGTCTTTTTCTTGGTTTGCCTCTCTGTCTTTTTCTTTCTTTGCTCCTTCATTCTGTTTGATAAATTTCACATGAGTGAAATCATATGTTTTTCTTTGATTTATTTTGCTTAGCATAATGCTCCCTAGCCTCATCCACATACTTGAGAATGGCAAGATTTCATTATTTTTTATGGCTGAGTAATATTCCATTGTAGATGTATACCACCATCTCTTATCCATTCATCAATCAGAGGACACTTAGGCTGTTTCCATAATTTGACTGTTACAGATAATGCTGCTATAAACATTGGGTGTATGTATTCCTTTGAATTGGCATTTTTGTATTCTCTGTATAAATACCTAGTATAAATGCTGGATCATAGAGTAGTTCTATTTTTCACCTTTTGTTAGGCCTTTATGTTTGTTATTAATTATGTTTGTTTTTAATTTCTTCCTCTTGATATCAGGCAGATTAAACAAGGCCCACTCAAATGCTTTCATTTTAACTTAATCATTTCTTTAAAGGCCCCATCTCCAGATACAGGCACATTCTGAAGTACTACAAGTTAGGGTTTCAACATATGAATTGGGTGGCATGATTTAAAAAAACATTTTTTTTAATGTTATTTATTTTTGAGACAGAGACAGAGCACGAGCAGGGGAGGGGCAGAGAGAGAGGGAGACACAGAATCTGAAGCGGGCTCCAGGCTCTGATCTGTCAGCACAGAGCCTGATGCGGGGCTCGAACTCATCAACTGATGAGATCGTGACCTAAGCCAAAGTCAGATGCTCAACCGACTGAGCCACCCAGGCGCCCTTAGGTGGCATGATTTTTTACCCATAAAATGTATAGTTAGTTCAGAAGAAAGACTTTAAAAATCTAGATGTTATTTACGGGATTAGAGATTGAGATCATTATAGCAAAAAAAAAAAAAACCCACAAAAAACAAAGCCATATTTCCCACAAGTGGATTTATTGATAGGAAAAATTGACCAAAGTTTTCATTCAAGGATCCACTAGGAACTAAATTGGTTTGCTGAATTGGGTAATGAAACCTTCAAACCTGGATCCAGCATAGGCCTATCCCAGATGATTTTTAAGAGTCAGAAATGGGTCTTGGCATAATCTATAGGAAAACATTTTGTTTTAATTCCAGAGAAAGGAATGCTCATTTGATCTCTGTCCATCCACTATTAACTGCAACCGGGTCCAGAAAACTTTACCTACAGTTTTATCTAAAGAGTAGATTGGGGATGTAAAGTAGCAGAATATTCTCAACATGCTCGTAGGGGCTGCTCTTTTCTACTTTAAATGCTACTATTGAGCGTTTCCACTGTTGGGCAGCATGGGAGAAGTACACAATGGAACAGTCTACGTCAAAACAATTGCAGATACCAAGAAGACCTAGTTTTTATAATATGTAGTTAGGAGGTGAAGTGCCCTGATCTTAGGCTTGTCTCTCATTGGCTTTGTTCACATTCACTTTGTACTCTAGTTCAGCAAAGTGCTGGCACGTAGAAGTTGTTCAGTAAATGTTTGTGGAATAAATATATGGATGATAATAATAGCCAGCAATATCTAAGATTTAACGAGGGCTTAGCATTTCCCCCAAATTTCTCAGGTCTCTCATCTAAGTATTAATTTATGTAATCCCCAAAACATCTCTCATAACATCGGCACTGTTATTTTTCCCACAGTGCACATAAGGAACAGTAATTTTCCCAGTATCATCTCCCTGATGACTGGCACAACTAGGACTTGCACCCAGTTTAAGATAGATTCCCAAACCCATGTTCTTTAATACTATGAAAATTCCTTTTGGAATTTCCAAAAAGGAACTCTGGACTTTTATCTAGATGATTACATTCTAACCATTTGCTCTAAAAGGTGAGATGGCCGATGTCAGGGTTTATAAACATTTCTATTAAACTGGTTGGAAGGTCAGAGATCTGGAAAGAAATATTAGTGAACTGGTGACAAGGACTATTTTTGTGACAAGTTATGCCAAAGGACCTTCAGAATGAACTAAAAGCCTGAAAAGTATCTGCAAATACTTAACCAAGTATTTCCAGTGTGTAGTTGAGACTAATAAGTCAGTGGACAAGAAGGCTCCTATTTTGATAAGAGTCAGTTTCTGCAGTCCTCCGCTACTTGCTTAGTGCCCTCGTGAATATTTTGTTCTCTGTGTCAGTAATAAAAAAGAGGGCAATGATCCAAAAACAAATTTCCACTTATCAAGGCTGGCCTGTGATTACAACTATTAAGTTCCTAAATTGCCAGCAGCAGCGGTCAACCCTGAAGATGTAGAATGGCACAAATACTTGAAAGAGACCAGCCAACTCCCCAGTGGCAGGTTGATTAAAAAGAACATCTTTTGTCATAGGAAAAGCGGTATAGATTTTTTTTCTTGTTGGAATAATAGTTTTTCTGCTTTTATGTTTAGGATTCTTTTTTTTTTCTTTTTGTCTCCCATTTTTCTGGACTTACCACTTAATATATCATAATGATGAAATCAATGTCTTCTAGAAAATACTTACCACATTGAAGGATGTGTAGTAGAGAGAAGATCTCCACGAGTTTCAGAACTTGTGTACATCATCACCCACACATAGCTGGCCTTGTGAAATGGCTCAATGAAAACTTAATTCTAGTGCCAGCTGGAAAATTTTATTCTGTCAAGTAAGGAAGGTCATGTATGTCCGAAACAGAAAAAAAAAAAAGTTGCTGTATTTCGCCCAGCCAAAATATATAGATCTAGTAATCGAGGATCAGAGATGGGGTAGTGCCTTTTATATTTATACAAAATGACCCACATTTTAAATATCCAGTCCTGTCCTTATGCATTTCATATCTGCGGGATCAAAGGTCTTAGTGGTGAAGGTTGAATGGCTCTACCAGGAGGTATACACTCTTGTGACCACTGGATTAGAAGCTGAGGCTGCCATTTGGTCATTGTGTTCTCCTTACAAAAGGGGGTTAAGGCATTGAGAGTGGTAATTGACCTTTACTGTCAAGGGAAAACACAACTGCTTCCAGATACAGAGGGTAAGAGGATATGGTTGGAACCCAGATATTCTTTATGCTCCTCTTTGTACTTTCAATCCCGGTGGATATAACTATTGGAAGACTATTACAACCTCACATCGGTAGTATCACAAGCACTGTTCCTGGAGCATGATGAATATTTGGGTCACACCTATGTGCAAAAACATCTGGCCAACTAAGGGACTGGCTAAAGGATAGGTAAATATAAAATACGTTGCAATGAAACAAAGAAAAAAATATTCATTACAGCCTTGTGAGCAGTTGATGAGATAAAGGTCATAGTGTTTACTAGTATTTCCCTGCTTGCTGTATCATTTCTTTTTTTTTCCCCCTTTTGACTACTATCCCTTCCCAGATTGGTAGTTACATTTATCATGTCACCTGTAGATTGCAGAATAATAAGATGGAATAGTGTTGAAACTAGAAGAGAGATGGACATCAGCTGCACAATCAGTTGTTGAAGCCAGGTACAGGAACTGCACAGTCTTGTGGACGTTTCTTTGGGAATAACGATGTGTGTGTGTTTGTTTGCCCAGCATTATCTTTCTTTCTTTCTTTCAGTAGTGACGTGTTTCATTTGGGGAGCGGTGGGGGGGGGGGGGGAAATCGCACTTTCTCTATTTCATGAAATCCTTACGGGGTTTGTAATCCTCTGGCACATGAACCAGGTGAGGACAGCCAGGCGGAATAAAGACACCTGAAAATGTAACTCTTGAGAGGCCTAACACAAGGATGCAAACAGTTGGTGCTCTGTCCTTGCTTCACGCTGAGGAAACTCCCCCTTATATTTTCCCAATTAGTCTTTGTGGCTTCTTTGAATTCTGTTCTTGATGCAGTCTTATAGTTAAACTCTTCCTGGACATTGGGGAGCTTCCCATCCAACAGCCTTTCAATAAATTGTCTCTGCTTAAATTAGCCCATTTGTTTTCAATACTTGGGACCAACTCTCTGATACATCTTCTGAATTTGTTTCCCAGGCCCTTATACCCTGAAAACAGGATTGCCTCCTGTTCTTTCATACCTTCTCTTTGTTCTTTTATGAAAACTCAAAATTAGAGATACCACTAAGTAGCTGTTTACCCTGGGCAAGTCATTAATCTCTCTAGGCCTCAGAGTCCTCATACATAAAAAAAAAAAAGTGATTTTACCCTACCTAGATCACAGAATAGTTGTGGAACTTAAATTATGAGCACTATGAGATGATTATTGGGGGAACATAAGATACGACATACGGTACTCATAGGCACAAGCCTATTGGGACAGACTTTTATTGGAAGGCTGTTTCTCTGGATTTAATCTCTCCTGGCACTAAAACATTTCCCATGGTTAGGTATAGTCTGTACAGTCCAGGTATGAGTTCATTACAAGACTTTGTCTTCTATGAAAGCATTCCCCAATGATCATTCATTTCTTCCTTCCCAAAGGGTAAATTTTTTTCTGTATCTTGCCTTGTATTCTCGTTGTACCGTCTCCACCATAACCCTTGCCACACTATAATGAAATACTTGGATGTCTTTCTTTCACCTCTTACTGGTTAAGTGTTCCTTGAAGACAGTTACCACAGCTTAGTTATTAGTATGTACTCTTTTTGTATATGTTGAATTTTCAATTAATTAATAGAAAAATTAAAAATAAAGATGAAGAGGGGTGCCTGGGGGGTTCGGCCAGTTAAATGACCAACTCTTAATTTCAGCTCAGGTCATGATCTCACGGTTTGTGAGATTGAACCCCGAGTTGGGCTCTGCACTGACAGTGCTGAGTCTGCATGGGATATTCTCTCTTTCTCTCTCTCTCTCTCTCTCTCTCTCAGAATAAATAAATGAGCATTAAAAAATTTAAAAAAAACTAAGAGAACAAAGAAAAACCAGTAATGGCAATATTAACATTCCATTTTCATGCTTTGATAATTTTGCAGTAGCAGGCATGATGTTAGTAGATGCTACACAAGTGAACTGCTTTTACCAGGAGATAAATGCATGGTAATCTCTAGAAAATAATACTGTGAGTCATAATGGGGACATCCTAGAAGAGCGCTTTTAAAAATAAGAGGCTCTGGTTTAGCAATTTCGCTTTAAAAGAGATTTGTGAGAAGAAGAGTTTGATAGGAACACTGTTAATGACATCAGCAAACATTCTCAATGCTATTGTGAGTACTACCCAGTGTCAATACATAACTGGTCACCCAAGGTAATCCTAAGATGACCATCAGAATGCAGATTTATTACTGGAATAAATAATTCTTCTAACATTGGTTGGAAGCTCTCCAAGCAAACTCAAACCATTTATGGACTGTAACAGCTAGGTAGAAAAACAAGTAGCTTATCTTAGACATAGACTTCTAAGACACGATGGGTAATGTGGTGAGATAATATGGAACTTTATTTTACACTAATTTGCGTAACATGTAAGAGGGTTTTATTGATTTTGTGTGTATGATTTTGGTTCGTTGAGACTAAGGTTCTATTAAGGGGGGGACCCATGTTATTGAACAGAGAGAATCAATAGAAAGAAGTGTCCCTTAGTATAGAGGTTAAGAATCATATTAAAAAAGGGTGCTAGGTTCGCTTCTTCAATAATGTTTCTGTGAGTTTTAAGTTCAGAAATGGAATGTCAACTTGAATTAGCTTCTCTGTTCCATTAAAGAGCATGAGAAATAGTTTAATTATGATATCATGGGACAACCAACTTTTTATTTAGTTTCATTCTAAAATATACTGAAACAGTCTTTATCTATAAGTACTTTTTCTAAGAATTTGAGGGAAGCAATGTTTGAACAAGAGGCTGGGAATGTTTTTTTAATCTTAAAATTTTTACTTCATCCTGTTTTTCATTCCAAGTAATTCAGAGTGTGTGTGTCTCATTGTTCTATGTTTGCAAAGCACTCTTGATAATCAATAGTTATTTTACTCACTGCCTTTGTAGAAAAAGAAATGTTCCTCTATGAAAATTAAAATCAGTGTAATTTTATATAACAAAAAAGAGCTTTAGAATCAGCTCTAGAATCAGAACAAATATAACTTCAAATTTAGGCTCCATCCACTTAATAACTATCCAACTTGAGTGTGTTACTTTACTTGACTAAGTCTCAGTTTTGGCATCAACAGAGTGAGGATTTAAAAAAAAAAAAAAAAACTATGAGAATTTTGAAAGGATTAAATGAGAAAAACAGAGGCAAAGCTCCAGCTCAGGGCAATAGCGAATTAAAATAAATTTAGTTTTACTTTTCATGTTGTTTTCTAAGAAAGGGATGGAAGGAAAAAAAAAAATCAGAGAGCTCAAAGACAGCAAATAGATGAGAAAGTAGCCCCAGTCCCTGGAAGGGAGAATAATAATGTAGAACCACATTTTAGGTTTTCCTATGAAATGAGTGAACAGGAGTAAGAATAAGAGCCCTTCTTGTCACATGCAAAGTAGAAATAACTGCCAGTCAGCTGTAGTTTGCTTGATTTCCAGAAATTTCCACACTGTGCAAGAGCTTTGCTGTTCCCTTCAATGACTGTATGTTTATTTCTTGACATTTGTTTTAGGAAATGTGATTTCTATTTGACGGCAGAAAATGTCATTAATGTATTTCCTTTTAGCTTCATGCTTTGAGAAAGAACCTCTTTATGTAACACTAAGAAAAACAAATACCTGAATTTTTAACTGAGGGAGTTTTCTCTATTCTAATCTCTTAAATAATTCATTAGGTTAGTTGTAATGTAATCCTTTAAAAAGCAAATTTACTAAACATTTTATTTATGCAAGATTCATCTTTCGTTTAATTTAGTGGGTTTTTCCTCCCTTTCAGTCTATATGGTCAGCATCTTTGACGTGCATGTTAGTTTTCTATGGTTGCTGTAACAGCACCACAAACTTGGTGTCTTAGAACAGCACAAATTTATTACCTTACATTTTTTGTAGGTTGGAAGTCAGATATAGGTGCCACTGAGCTAAAATAAAGGTGTTTTCAGAGCTGTAGTTGATCCTGGAGGATCTTGGAGCAAGAAAGGGTTTTGTTTCCTTGCCTGTTCAGGTTCTAGAGGCTGTCTGCATCCCCTGGCTCATGACGCTCTTCATCTTCAAGGCCAGCAATGGTGAATGGAGTCCTCATATAGCAACACTGTGACTTCTGCTTCTGCTTTCTCCTTCCACTTTTAAGGACCGGTAAGATGATATTTTGCCTACTCAGAGAATTCAGGCTAATATCCCAATGTCAAGGTTCTTAATCTTCTTCGCAAAGTTTCTTTTGCTAAGTAACATAATATATTTAAAGATTTCAGGGATTATTATTTGGATATACTTAAGTTTTTATTTATTTATTTTCAGAGAGAGAGAGAGAGAGAGAGAGAGAGAGAGAGAGAGCGCGAATGCACGCAGGCGAACATGAGTGGGAGACACAGATAGAGTGGGATACAGAGAACCCCAGGCAGGCCCTGCATTGTTAAGGAGGAGCCCAATGTGGGGCTTGACCCAGGACTCAAACTCACAAACTGTGAGATCATGACCTGAGCCCAAATCAAGAGTCAGACACTTAACTTACTGAGCCGTCCAAGATATGCTCCATGGATATTTTTGAGGGACAGTTCTATGAAATAGCTGTCCTTTGCTTTCTTTCTCTTTCTTTCACTTAACATAATTTTAGACCTCTATGTTTCATTGGGTGTTAATTTAGTTACTTACTTCCAATTACTGTCTGCTATTCCTTCTTGTATATCTACCATACTTTACTTATCCGTTTGTCTGTTTACAGACTAGTAGATTGACAACACTTCCTACTGCAAACAAAGCTGTTATGAACAATCTCCGCAAATCCCTTTGTAACCAGCATGGAAGTTTTTTGGAGTATATATTCAGAGAAAAAAAAAATATATATATATATAGAATAGTAGAATAGTATAAGCATCATTCATTTTTATTAAATACTGCCAGAGACAGGTAGCACAGGTTTACACCCTCTCCTCCCACAGTATTTTTTTTAAATTTTTTTTAACGTTTATTTATTTTTGGGACAGAGAGAGACAGAGCATGAACTGGGGAGGGGCAGAGAGAGAGGGAGACACAGAATCGGAAGCAGGCTCCAGGCTCTGAGCCATCAGCCCAGAGCCTGACGCGGGGCTCGAACTCACGGACCACGAGATCGTGACCTGAGCTGAAGTTGGACGCTTAACCAACTGAGCTACCCAGGCGCCCCTCCTCCTACAGTATTATGAAGGTTCTCACAAACCCTTATCCTTGCAAACACTTACTGTTCTTTCATTTTATAATTTTTGCCAACCTCATAGTTCCCATCTGGTTTTTAATATGTGTTTTGTTTAATACTCGTTATTGCAATGTAACAGACACAGAGCAGGGTACAGATCGTGTGCAGCTCACTTATCACAAATTGAACATGCTTGTGCAGCCAATACCCCCAAAACAGAAGCCTCCACAACCCCACCCCTCTCCATTTTAGTTATTATTTCCTCCAAGTGTAGCAATTATTCAGATTTATATCTGTATGAAATAGTTTTCTAAGTTCCCTAAATGAAATTGCGTCTAGTTTTTTGTTTCTTGTTTATTTGGCTTCTTTCCCCCAGGGGGATATTTGCATGGGTTTGTGGGTAGCAACAGTTATTCATTCCAGTAGGGTTTAGGTGTCTAAAATGTGATGAACACCCAAAAAGTGGCAGCTCTTGTTTCTGTGAGCGTCTATGTTTCCCAATCCCTTTCTCTCCTAGCCCCTAGATATGCAATCCCTGAAAATGGGGCTCTCAGACAAACTGCTTTCATTTTCAAGTTCAAAATCATGGGCAAGGTTAGTTCGGACTCCGCCAGCTTGTGTATTCATTCTTTGTAAGTCAGCTTCCACATTGTTTACTGTTAACTGACATGAACTTTTGTTCCCGTTGCCTGAAATAATTTGCGGCATTAAACTCCTACAAATTTATTGCATCGTTTATTTATTCTATTATAGATGTACATTTGTGTTGCTTTAGCATGTTATGAATTGTGCTATGATAGAAATACTGGTGGAAGACCTTTGGCAAACACGTGTATCCATTTTTAAGGAGTCCAAATCTGGTGTCAGATTTGATGGGTCATATTGAGTGAGTTTGTTCATCTTTTACAGCTATTACCAAAGTGGTTATATCGGTTTCTACTCTCACTATTAGTATGTGAGAGTCTCAATTGCTCCGTATGCTTGTCAGGAGCATTGTCTGACTTTTCCATTTTTCCATTCTGGTGAATGTGTAGAGGTATCTTATTCTTTTAATTGTCATTCACATAATGACTAATAAAGGTGAACACTCTCTGTATGTTACTGGATATCTGGATATTTTGTGAAGTGGCTGTTCAAATATTCTGCCCTTTTTTATTGGATTATTTGTCCATCCTTACTGATTTGTTGTAGTTATTTGTATATTAGAAGTATGTATCTTTTTTTTGGAACAAATGCATAACAAATATTACCTCTAACACTGTGGCTTGATTTTTCCACACTCTGTCATGGCAAGCTGATGGATAAAATTACTACTTCAATGTAGTCAGATTTCTTTTAAAGAAAGGCTTCAAGGTCTAGTTTAAAAACTGTTTGCTTCTGAATGTATTACTGGCTTACCTGTCACATTGATATCTATTATCAATCTGGAATTGATTATTTTGCTTACTGTAAGGTTGGGGATCAAGTGCTCCCGTTGATGTAACACTGATAATTGAAAAGACCCTATTTAACCCAATGTATTATAGTATCACTTTGGTCATGAATCAGGTAGTTCTGCACCTGTACCTGTGATGTCTACTGGTCAATATTGTTACTTGCATTTGGTATCAAAAAGATATGCCATCATCATAAAATGAGTTGGAAATTATTCACTGCTTTTCTGTTCTCTGGAAGATATTACATAAAATTAGTGTTATTTATTTATTACACATTTAGAAGAAATCAGCCTAAAAAAAAATCCTCTAAACCTCTAGAGATTTTTTGAATATGGTAGTACTCATTATCATTTTATTATTTCTAGGAACTTTACTTTTATTCCCCTTTCCCATATAAATATTAATATTTTGCCTTATTTCTTTTTTGACCTTACTATAGATGTATATATTTTCTTAGTCTTTTCAAAAACCATTTGTTTTTTAAAAATTTTCTTTATTGCAGGGTGCCTGGGTGGCACACTCAGTTAAGCATCTGACTCTTGATCTCGGCTCAGGTCATGATCTTACAGTTGGTGAGTTTGAGCCCCGCATTGGGCTTTGCGCTGACAGCGTGGAGCCTGCTTGGGATTCTGTCTCTCCTTCTCTCTGCCCCTCCCCAGCTTGCACGCTCGCTCGCTCTCTCTCAAAATAAATAAATAAACTTAAAAAACTTAAATACTTTTTTCTTTATTACAAATCTGTGTACACTTTGATTAACTTCTACTCTAGTTTTTATTATTTTCTCCCATCAGTATTGGGGGAAGGGGAAGTTACTTTGCTGTTCTTTCCTAACTTCTAAAGATAATATATTTAGATTTCTGATTTTCATCTTTTCTTCTTTTATAATACGAGTTCCCTTTTAAACAGAGCTTTACCTGCCTCCAATATGTTTTGGCATATCTTTTTTTTTATATCAATTTAAAATTCATTCTAATTTTCTTTGTGAGTTTTCTTTGACACATAGTGTATTTTAAAGCATATTGCTTAATTTCCAATTATTTAGGGACTTTTTAAATTACTTTTTTTGTTAGTGATTTTTAGCTTAACATTAATGTGGCAGAAAATAGTCTGAATGATTTCCAACATTTTAAGTTTACTGAATCTGGCTTTTTGACTCTGCATATGTCCATTGTCCTTTAATGTCTGATATGTACTTGAAAAATAATAGGTGTGTTCTGTAATTCTTCCTTGCTTTATATTCATCAGTTAGGTTACATTTCCTAATCAAATTATTCAAAGCTTCTACATTCACAGAGAGGTTTTGTTTATAACATAGTTTTGTCTCTTAATTATTGAAAGAGGTGTGATAGATTTCCAACTGTGATTTTGAATTTGACCATTTCTCTTTTTAGTTCTGCCAGTTTTTGGTTAAATATTTGTTTACCAGAGCACATACATATACAAAGAAGTAAACATATCATAAATATCCATCTTAGTAAATGTTCATAAATTTACCTACTCACATAATTGGCTCTCAGATCAAGAACAAAATTTCATCACCAGTATTAACATCCTGAGTTGACATTGTTCTCACTTCTAGTCATGATCTCCTAAAGGGTAATAACCATTATGCTTTCTAAAAGCATATAAACATTTTACATGTTTTAATTATTTTTTTTTGTCAAACCTGCTATACATTCCTTTGCATCTGGCTTTGTTGGTTGAACATTATGCTTTGAGATCAAACCATGGCATTACAACTTGTTATAGATATTCATTATCATTGTTGTATAGTTTTCTACCTTGTGAATATACTAATATTTATATATCCATTCTGCTGTTGATGGGCAGTTGGATTATTTCTAGTTGGAAGCTATTTCCAGTAGTACTGCAATGAATATTTTAATGCTAGCCCTTTGGTAAACATGTGTAGAAATTGGGGGTGGATAGGTAGCTAGAGGTAGAATTGATGGGTCTGGGGTGTGCCTGTCTTCGGCTTCCACGTAATTTCCTTCGTAAATACACACGAAACGGTGTTGCAGAGTGGCTGTGACAGTTTACATTCTCCTCAGCAAAGCATGAGAATTTTGGTTACTCTCCTGTGCTCAAAATTGTGGTTATTTTCTGACTTTACTTCAGCCATTTTGGCAAGTGTACGGTGGTTCTCACTGAGGCTTTAATTTGCATTTCTAGGAAAGTTTAACACCAATTCATATGTTCAGGTTGTCTTTTGTGATGTGTCTTCTCACTCCTTGGCCCACCACCTACTGTGTTGTCAGACTTTTCTTTTTGATTTTGTAAGAGATTTTGTTTTGTGTTTGTTTTGTTTCATTTTGTTTTTTCAATTTTATTCTGGTATGGATCTTCTGTTAAATACAAGAATGATGAATGTCTTCTCCCATTTCATGTGTTGGCTTTTCATTCTACTAAACCATGTTGTAACCGAACCAACATGAGTTCTCTCCTTGGTGGGCCAGAAAATGCACCAGGTTGAGTTGTTGCACAAAGAAAACTTGTATTTGAAACAAATAAGGAGGTCATGAAGAATGGCTTCCAAAGCCATGACTTCCCATCCCCCTCAGAGGATGAATGGGTTCCTTTTGTTCAAGGTAGGATGAATATTTAGATAAGGAAGCCCAGTCATGATAAGTAGAGGTGAGCGTAAGGTCACACATGTGCCTTAAGGAAACATGCCTGGACACACAGTGTATGTTATGTAAAGGAGGCTGGGGCTCATTCTTAGGAGGAGATTTTAATATTATAATGAGGTAAAAGTGATTGTAGGTCATTCCAGAGGTCCCTGCATGGTCCATCTGTGCACAGGCATAAATCAGATTTAGCTCCAAGGGCCTGGGTGGTCTGGGCTGGTGGGAGGTCTTGTCAGGGCATTGGCCATCACCTGGGGCATAGCTTTGGGTTTCATTTGCCCGAGTTAAGAGGAAAGCTGGAAAGAAGAGCTTAGGGCAAAATGGAAACAAATGTTAGAACAAGAAGGTGGGTAGTAAAGGCCATGTCTTGGCAGCTACTTGGTAAGTGTCTTGATAACTGTAAATATATACGTAGCACTTTGGAGACCTTGTTAAGAAATCTTTGCCCACAATCAGAGAATAAAGATTTTCTTCTGTTTTTCTCTAGTTTATTGTTTTACATGTCACAATTAATACTTGATCCATCCAGAACTGATTTTTTTGTTGATCGTGTGAGATAAGAGTCAAAGTACATATTTTCACATGACTATTCACAGAATTACAGTGCCACTGTTGTCAAAAATCAGTGACCCCATATGTATGGGAATATTTCTGTGCTCTCTATTCTGTCTTACTGGTTAGTTTGTGTATCCTTGAACCCGTATCCTAGCCTCTGAATTATTATATCTTTATATTATGTCTTGATATTTTGTAGTATATACCCTTTTTACTGCATCTTTAAAATTGCCTTGCATGCTTCATCATCTGATTGTTGAGAAGTGATAATACATTATTTTCATTTTAATTTTTCTGATGATGTTGAGGTTGAGTTTTTTTCTTCCATTAACAGCAAGCTCATTAATACAATTTTTTCTTTACTTCTTTTATGCACTGACACAAAGTAGCTCTTTGTGTGTTCTAGATAATAATCCTTTAGCATTTTTAAATGTTTTATGTACATTTTCCAGGGTGTGCCTTGTCTGTTCACTCTTCAATCTATAAAAGATTATATATTTTGATAATAGTCAAATTTATCAGTTTTTACTTTGATAGTCTATGTTTTGTGATTGTCATTTTTAAGATTTTTTTTTGCTTTTAAGTTTTATTAAAACTTGTTTTACCCATAGAAGCCTTGAGTCTACCTGAAATTGGCTTTTCTTTATAATATCGGGTAAGGCTCCAATTTTATTCATTTATTTTTCATATAGTTAACCAATTGTCACAGTTATTGATTAATCCGTTCTTCATTGTCTTCTCTGCAAATGCATCTCAATTATATTTCAGTCTTTGTGCCTACTTGGTTCTGTTTCTGGGCCCTCTATTACATTTCAGTAGACTATTTTTTAAAAGTTTTATCAATATTTCTCACCCTTTACACTCCCTTAATTCCTAAAATTTTATAAACTACAATTTTGATTTCTGCTAGGGCAAATATGTCCATTCAGTAATTTTAGTTACAAGGTATTTATGGAACAAAGGATTTTCCATTCTTGTTTTGTGATAACTTGAATCATAAATTGGTATTGAAATCTGACAAATACTTATACTGTAATTTCTATGTTTTAAAAATAAAGACCCTGATGCCTAAAAAGATTAAACGTTCTGCAAAGCAATGACCTCTGATTCTCCATATACCTCTTTTAATATGTTAAAAAAAAAGAACAAAACAGTAGTTATGTGAAAAATTATATCAGTTTCCTGTGATCCCCTTGGAAGCAACAAAATAATTGTACATTTTTTGTTTTGTTTTTTCTCTTGACGATAAAACATTGTCTAGGGAACTGTTTCATTTCATAACTTAATTAAAATCATAAAATCCAGGAAAGGAACACTGATTTGAAGTTAGTGAAAAGAGATTTTAACAGCAGGTGTGCCAATCACCACCATGTAGCTAAAGATAAGTTACATTTGTCTCTTCACTCTATGGGTGGATTTATCTGGTCATGTTTAGGTCCCAGTTAATTTTTAACTCTGCAAATTTATCCTTAAGAACTGAAAAATACTGGATATTGCTCATATTAGTAGGAAGAGAAAACAGCTTTTGTCATGAATAGTTTGTGAAAAATTACAAAAAATTATGAAACTGAAATTAAGATAATGTTTTTTTTTAATGTTTATTATTTTTGAGAGAGACAGAGCACAAGTGGGGGAGGGCTGGAGAGAGAAGGAGACACAGCATCTGAAGCAGGTTCGAGGCTCTGAGCTGTCAGCAAAGAGCCCGATGCGGGCTCAAACCCATGAAACATGGGATCATGACCTGAGCCGAAGTCGGACGCTTAACCGACAGCCACCCAGGTGCCCCAGATAATGAATGAATATTAAATAAGAACAACCAAATAAAAAAAAATAGAACCTATATGAAAAGCATCAGATGGGACCCTTGTTTTTCATGGTTGCTCATAACTTAGAATAAAGACAATGTAGTTTCGTGATTTTAATTTCATGAAATGTTACTCTTTCTAACATGGCCTATTTGGATACTGATCTGAAAAAATTTAAGGCAAAATATTTTCTATCTGAATTACCTCATGAAGTAAATGGTAAACTTCTTTAGACAATGAGATGTGGCTATATTATAAATATCAATTATTACAGGTGTTCATTCTTTCTTGTCTATTTATCAAGCAATGGTACATTTTCTCAGTATTAGAAACCATGAAATATTGTGATGGGATATGAAGTTAATATATAGGAATATCCAATTTTATAGAAATAATGTACTAATGAGAAAATCCAGTCTCACATTAAATAAATAGTTTGTGTTTCAGTTATATAGTACTACCAATGATACGTAGTTTCCTATGTGGAAGCATAGATCTAATGAAGAAAACCATGTTTTAGAACAAAAGGATTCTTTTTAAGCATTGATATATATAAAATACTTTTTGATGACTTGTCAGTTATAATCTTAAAATCCTAATATGAGATCAGTGTGAAGTATTTAAAAAAAATTTTTTTCAGGTTTATTCACTAGGTTATTTTGAAAATGTACTCATTGGGACTATTGGATTGATGACAGTGATGTACTTAAAATCCCTAGAAAAATGGTTGGGGAAACATGTAGAAAAAATTTAGGGAAAAGACATCTTTTTTGTTTGTTTATTTTGAGAGAGAGAGAGAGAGAGAGAGAGGGAGAGGGAGGCAGAGAGAGGGAGAAAGAGAGAATTCCAAGCAGGCTCCAAACTGTCAGTGTGGAGCCCTATGCAAGGCTCTATCTCACGAATCATGAGATCATGACTTGAGCTAAAGTCAAGAGTCAATCGCTTAACTGACTGAGCCACGCAGGTGCCCTTGGGGAACACACATCTTAACCTCCAAATATGAATGGTTGGAGACAAACTAGTAACAGCTAAACAATTACTATCAGTATCTGTACAGTGTGAAATCGAAAATGAATAGAACACCTGGAAGACCTAAGAATAATAGAACCCAAACAGGTAACAGATACTGCAAAGATCTGGGGCAATTTGAATATAGTATGGGGAAATTTGAATATGGTAGTTGAAAGTAAAATACTATTACACACCAGAAGAGGCTCATAGTAAGATCTCTAGGAGCAGAAGCAGTCTGTATCCTCCCCATGAAATCTAAAAACCAAAAAGCCAAGATTACCTTCTCTAACAAAGCCAAACATTAAGGAAAGATATTGAGATTTGGATCTATATTGAACAGGACAGGACGAAGGATGGAGAAGGAGCAGTTAAAAATGGGGAAGAGAATCAGTACCTGGAGATCCTTGCAACTATGACACCGTATTGTTGATAAATTTTACAAAGGCAAGAGAAGCTGGTGCTGTACGGCATGAAGCTAGAAAGCTCTCCTTACCCAACCTTCCTCCTTAAAGTTTAAAAAAAATAAAAATTACATAAAAATTAGGAATAGGAAAATACCATGTATGAATCCTGTACAAAGGTATTACAAGGAAAAAGGTGTGTGTGTTGGGGGGGGTGGGGGAAGAACCACATAATACACCTAGAGACAAAAAAATAGCATGCCAAAAAAAATAGCATGACAAACAGGTAAATCTACAACTCATTATTTCAAAAGAAGCTAAAATAGACTAAGGAAAATAATAGAGAATATGAAAGAATGGCACAAATTGCAATTATGAAAAAAATTAGAAGTGAAATTATAGAAATCCAGGTAGAATTAAAATGAAAGAAAAAATATTTCAGAAATGAATATTAAATTAAGCAAAGCATAAGTGATAATTAAAACAATGAATAATTTCTGAAGGTAAATAAAAGTTGAAGAGAGAGAAATGGTAAATGTAGAAGATATGCAAAGAAAATCCCATATATGTATAATAGGAATTCCCAAAGAAGAGAAATCGAAGGACCCATATACTAATAATAGAAATTAAAGAAATTATAAAGTCACCAGAATGATCAACACTGAGACTTAGTCTAATAAAATACAATAAACCTTAAAAATACTCTGGACATCCAAACAAAAAGAACAAATCACATATAAGGGGATGATCGTGCCATGAGAACTTTTTAATTGCAACGTTTTATTGAAGATGACAGTGTTTACTCAAGGAAATATATTCAAGGAAATAATATATGAATAAAGTATATTATATCTTGACAAACTGATTTTCAAATAAAAGTAGAACTAAAGTTATTAAAATCCCAGGGAATTTTATTCCCATGAGACTTTCCTAAGGCATCTGCTGTAGAATGCACTTTAGATTACCAAAATAATTGGGAAGGTAGAGATAAAAAAGACTGAGTATATAAAAACATTGTATTTGGAACTAAGAATAAATTATGGTTATAATGCAGAAATTATTGTATCTCATAAATATATACTTTGGCAAGAGATATAGTTCAATTATTAAAAAAAAATTAGAACAGGGGTGCCTGGTTGTCTCTGTCAGGGAGGCATGCAACTCTTGACCTTGGTGTTGTGAGTTCAAGCCCCACTTTGGGTGTAGATATTATTTAAAAATAAAATCTTTAGGGGCGCCTGGGTGGCTCAGTTGGTTAAGCGTCCGACTTTGGCTCAGGTCATGATCTCACGGTCCGTGAGTTCGAGCCCCACGTCGGGCTCTGTGCTGACAGCTCAGAGCCTGGAGCCCATTTCGGATTCTGTGTCTCCCTCTCTCTCTGCCCCTCCCCTGTTCATGCTCTCTCTCTGTCTCAAAAATAAATAAACATTAAAAAAAATAAAATAAAAATAAAACCTCTAAAAATATATTAAAACTTAAAAAATAAGAGGACAATAAGAAGAGCACATCAAAATATATAATACCATTATTACCTGGAGATAAAATGGTATTCAAATTAGATGCTATGGGAGATGTTGAAGGAAGGGAAGAAAAGTTTATTAGCCACATTCAATTTTCTTCTTAGTAAAGTACCAATAGAAAATAATTTTTGAAAGTCTATCTTCTTAGGTAAGTGCCAACATAAAATAATTCTTGAAAGTATATCATAAAATGGTATTAATATTAAAATAAATGTAGGAACAAAAATTCAAATTTTTCTTAAAAATATGTTAAAATATGATATTCTATCCTCTATGTAAAGGTTGATAATGTATAGATATTTGCTCTTCCTAAAGAATGATGGAAAGATAAGCTATCAAATAATTAATTAACTTGTAAAAAAGGGAGGGAATGTATAGAACAGGGATAGAGTTTATGGCTTTTTTAAATGTGACTGACTTCATAGATTTAACTTGGAACTGTGTAAATTATGTAATATAAAAATGAAACATTAAATATTTTCCTTAAATTTCTAAAATTCGAAATGATTCATGAGATGAACTAAATGAAGGCATGTCCTTGGAGGCATAGAAAAAGATCAGTTTAAGTCATTTGGAACACATTAATTTGATAAAAAATCTCATTGATATATTACATTGAATTGCCAGAAGAACTACAAAATAAAAATTTATACAATTTGTAGTAATCATATTTTTAATGGTAGTTGTCAGTATTCTAATTTTGTTTCACTGTGTGTGATGTGGGATGAAATTAATGGGTAATCGCATGATGTTTTAATACTGGCATCTCCACTGTTTTTTGACAACTGCAATTTTTCGACATCAAATGGAATAGATGAAAATGTAAGATAGAAGAAGTTAGGTAAAAATCTTATAATCTTGACTTTGACTCTAAAGTATCTTCATGATTTCATTACTGATTATATCACAAAAATACTTCTTGATTTACCCAATGAGGAGGACTAGAAACCTTAATTTCAGGTTTGGTCACATTGTGAGGAGTCAGGGCATTTGGAGAAATTGCTGATTTCAGATCTGGGGCAATGAGTGTATATAGGTGAGTCTGTTCCTACTTTACAGGTCTGATAGCAAGTAAATTGTCAGTGGGCACTAGAGTTGGCTCAAAAGAATTCAAAAGACAAACTTGAAAAGCCTCTCATGGCCAAAATTAGGATAATTTGTAAACCAATCAAATGAACGACTTCAAGATTCCTAACTTCAAGTATATTTAATCCGTGATTTGCAAATCATTCAAAAAAGATTGATCAGCAGAGAATGACACTTAACTCACTATTTAAAGATTTAAAGGAAATGAATCATGGATTTATTCTTCTCTTTTAATATGAACTGTATCATGGGGCAAACACATAGTTGGAAGCTAAGTGTCTCCTTAAAGAAGTGGTCCAGCTAATAGATGCAAAAGAAGTAATAGAAATAGAATATTGTAATTTTGCAGTGATATGCCATTGTGCATATATATGCATATATATATATATATATATATATATGCATCAATGTATATGCACTTTATATGTCATTTTGTAATCTTTACGGACTAAATAGATCTATGCCCTGAGGATCAACAGCTGCCAGTATCACAAACGAGAGGCAACTAGACATGTATGCTACTAATGAAAGAACTCAGTATTATCTCTGCAGTAACGATACCAAAACCAAAACAATACTAAATTTGATTAAGACTCTAAATCCAGCTATCAGATTATAGGACATGCAGAGCATAGAGGGCCTTGTTAAAAAAAAAAAGTGAGGCTACAGTCCATAAAGTCTAAACCTTGGCTATTCTATAGGACCACATTTCCTGAGTAAATTCCAAGGAAAGAGAGAGAGAGGACCTAGAGAGAGAGAATCTAAGAAAAATAAGAGACTTAAAAGTATCAAACAGTTTTACTATGTGGACATCATTTAAATCCTGGTTCACAGAAAATGTGAACATAAAATAAAAAATCTTGGACATTTATGATGAAACTGGAAATTTGAATTATCTGCATATTTGATGATACTAAGAAACTATTGCCACATTTTTAGATGTCATGGTAATATGGCTATGTTAGAAAAAAAAAGCTCTCAGGCACCTGGATGGCTTATTCGGTTAAGTGGGTGACTGTTGATTTTGGCTGAGGTCATGATCTCACAGTCCGAGAGATCAAGCCCCGTGTTGAGCTCTGCCCTGACAGTGCAGAGCCTGCTTGGGATTCTCTCTCACCCTCCCTCTCTCTGCCCCTCCCCTACTCATGTTCTCTGTTTCTCCCTCTCTCAAAATAAACATTAAAAAATAAAAGAAAAAAGGGCTCTCATATTTTACAAACACAATTTTTATAGGTGAAATTATATGACGTTTGATACTTGATTTAAAAAATAAAGGATGTGGAAAGTGGGAGGGAATCAGAATTAAACAAGTTTGACCAAGAATTAGTGACAGCTCATTGGTGGTACAGGAGAGTTCATTTTACTGTTTTGTCTAGTTTTGTATATGCTTGAAGTATCCCATAATTAAAAGTGAAAATAGTAATATATGCAGATGCTTATGTTGGGGACAGCAGAGTGCACAAATGGCATATGTGGAAACCGCCTGTCTTCTCTTTCTCCCTGGGTCTGCTCTGGGGGTATTTATATTCCTCATTCTCCAGGAAATTTCTTTCCTTTTGATATGCCTTATTGCACAGAGCTGCTCAGCCTCTTTCCAAGAAGCGTCAGTGTTAGCATCTCATTTATTGCTTGTTATTTTTATCTGTCATTCATAGAGCTTGTCAGCCTTTCATTGTGTTTATAATAACAGAACAAACTCTGTCCCTGGGACCATCTGGAGTTCTGTTCCTTAATAACATTTCTTTCAATACCTACCAGCCCTGAGGTGGCTGTGAGCATGCTCCTGGGCTAAAATAGACATCTATTTCATGGCCAAGTTCTGTCAAATTTATTTATTTGAACATTGTGAGATCAATTTGTTATGGGCTTTTGGTTAGATCAGTGTATTTTAATTGACACTGGCCATGCACTGGTTTTTAACTATACCCTTGGCATCCCCTAATTGCAATACCACTTATTGCCCTGTTCTGGTAAACACCTGCTTTAGAGCAGTCATCCCATCCAGACTTCAGATAGCCTGCCAGGTGTTTCTAATCGACAACACCAGTCACTAGACTATAAAATACAGTCCTTTTAAGACCTCTGTAGTCCTAGAACCTCCAAGAATTTAAAAAGGAAAGTTAACTTATTTGGCAATAAACTGAAATGATGAAGTAGGGTATATTGAATACGAACTCAGTTTTACTAGGACAAGTGGAGGAGTGAGCAAGAAAATTATTAAATTCTAGAAAATGGAGAGGCTAATACCGTAATATATTAAGTTTATAAACAAAGCTAGTGGTATGTTTTTCCTTAGGTTTCAGAAGTGCTTTGATTCTTTAACAGCAAGAATTTTACTCAGTTTTGTACTGTTAAAAATACTTTATTGCCAAGTTGACTCAACTTCGGGATCCAGAAAAATAGAAAATTGGATTTCCACTTATATACCACTTATAAACCGCGAACTTAATCATTGTCTTCTAACTTGGAGATGCACACTTCCTTGCAGTTAATCCCTTTAATAATTTTATCACATGTTCCTCTTATCTGATGACCTTGGCAATTTTGATCATAGCCGATGTCATCAAAGTTGTTACATGGAGTTGCTAAGTCCAAGAGGCAACATTATATTGTATCCCCTAGAGTGCATAAGATCCAGTGAGAATAAGAGCCTCTTGGATTGTGCAAAGTGGTGGCACTGATATTTAGTATGCATAGAAGCAAATAGCTCCTGCCGTAGCCTGGGTCTTTGTGTCCTTCCCAAGTTCATACATTGAAGCCCTAACCCTCGGTGTAGTGGGGGGAGCCCTCAAGAATGGGATTAGTGCCCAAAGGTCTCCCTTTCACTCTGTGAGGACACAGTGAGAGGACAGCCATCTGTGAACCAGGAGCAGATCCTCATCAGATACCAAATCTGCCAGCAACTTGATGAGACTTCCAGAACCGTGAAACATAAATGTCTGTTGTTTATAAGTCAGCTAGTCTATGGTATTGTGTTAGAGAAGCTGAACAGAGTAAGACAGCTCCCCTAACATAGAACAAGTTATTATTCCAAGTTCCACAAAATCTGTAGAAAACATTCTAAAACACATCACCTTTTCCAATGGTGAATCATTTTTGAACTTCCCAGCACATTTTCTCTTTGATTGAAAACATGGATTTTTGAAACAAACTTAATTAAAGATAAAATGTTTTTATAACCAAATAAGAGCCTGTGATATTTAAACTATAAAGATTCCTGTTTAAAAGTAATTGTTGATTTGTTTCCAAGGCTGTGAGGGGAATAAAGTCGAAATTTAAATGGCAGGCTTGAGGAGAGAGGTCAGATGTTGCCACAGGCAAATGGAACATGAAGTTTAAATGCTTCCGTGCTGCACTGAACTCCAAAGCTGTTATTTTTAAGAGGGTTCTAAAGTTGGCAATCACAATTCTCCCATTCTTAAATGAAAAACAGTGAATTCAATGTAATGCTCTTAAAAATAAATATACTCAAGTGGATGTTTTGGCTACTTTAGAGCTGGATAATCTGATCACAAACCCCAGGAAGAAAAAAGGAAAATGCATCTGGGAAATGTTTTTCAAAGTGAGAACTTGGCTTTCCCCACGCGTATTTCCTTTAGCTTCATCACAAAAAGCTACAGCTATTTCAGATACTTTGAAAAATTTCCCCTACTGGCCAATAAATTTTCCCATTTCCCACACATGTTCATATGTTTGTGTATCTTCTGTTGGTTGAATCTCAACTTCATGTTTTTCTGCAGTTGGCTAAATGTCTCTAAAACAAAACTCTTCAAAGCATGATGGCTAATATGATGAATTTGACAAGGCTGCCGCATAAGCTTCTGAAAAGGGGGAGAAACACACATTTTGTGTTTGTGTTTTCATTATCTTAATGGTGTCAGAACTTCTACTTGCTTGATAGACTTTTGTTTCTCATAATCATATTTACTTCAAAAATTGTTTAAAGATCAAATAAGATACTATTCATAAATGGGTAATCGTATAATTTATCTTCCAAGTAGAGTTACTTTTGAGATTGAAGAGGGGATCGTTAATAATTATGTCAAGACAACAGGTGCTTGACCCTAGACATTTTACCAAAAAAATTGAAATTACCTGGCACAAATGATGAAGAAGTGTTAGCTCGTATTTCTGTTGTGATATTACTATTGCTGTTTTAGTTGTTGTCAGGAAAGAGATGATCCTTAAGGTTTCTTTCCAACTCTGAGATTCTAAGTCTTGCTAATAAATAGCTGTCATTTGCTAGCTCTGGTGAATCCATTACTAAACACTCCATCTCAGGAAGGAGCTGAGAGAGGGAGAGGTGGATGGTAAGTGTGAAGAAATACATTTATTTCTGGAAGCAATGTGCTTTGTCTTCAGTGCACCAGCTAAGCATAAAATGGAGAATACCTCTGTCAAATCGGTGGTGGAGACCACTTTATCACATTGGCAACTTTCTTTCTTCCCATCAACTTTGGATTGTAAAAGACAAGTAAATTGTGTTGATGTTCTCTGTTATGACTTGCACTGACATGATTGATGTGAAGCAACCTTCATGTTGCGTGGGAGAAAAGAAAATGATGGCACCTTGCAGCCAGTGGAGGGTGTCAGACACAGAGAATCTCTCTAAGTCTCTGCAGGGGCCCCAAAACATTTGTGTTCTCATTTTTCCTCAAGCTAAGAAAAAGAAGAAGAAAAAAGATGAAGTCGTTTTAAAGATGGACACATTTTTTACAAGATCGGACGTGGTAGAGGGAGTATGTTAACACATTTTACTATACTGTTGTTAAAGGATCACTTTCAAAAAAAGAAGTATAATGACTCTCAGGTATAAATTGAACATGTGTTAAAGATTTTATTTAATTCATGAATAAAATAAGGGGACCGGCATGTGCCAAACCGGTTCAAAGGAGAATCAAAAGAGCAGGCATATGTGTAAATGAGGCTTAGTGAAATGAGTGTAAAAATGGGAGGCAGAACTGGCTTCTTCCACAGTGGGAAAGTGAACGGAACCTCTGACAAACAAAATTTACATCTCTCAGCATGAATTATTTTGCATTGCTATCAGTTATCTGTAAGTAACGGTGCTAGTTGCGATACAGCTCCCATACAGTCAGAATCCCTAACTCAAAGGTAAGCTCTAGACTAAGAGTTGACAAGTTAGCTGAGGACCAGCCACCTTTTTTGTATTGGAACACAACTATGCCCATTTATTTATGTATTGCTCATCATGCTAAGTTGCATAGTTGAATAGATGCAACCTCATGGTCTATAAGCTAACTAAATGTTTACCATTAGTCTCTTTAAGAAAAAAATATGCTGGCCCTTGCTAATAGTGCATAGGATTCCACTGAGGAACAAGTTTTCCTCTATGTTATGTAGTGGTAAATAAAAAAGAATTTGGGAACTCTATAAATCTGGATTCAAATCTTTATTACTTAATGGATGTATTGCTTTAAGCAAGTTATATAAACTTCCAGAAATGCAGTTATTAAATAAGTATAAAAACATTATTCTTTATTAAATAAGTATGATAATACCTTCATATGGTTATCATGAGGGTGAACCAAAAATAGTAGATACAAAGAGTCTGGTAGAATTTTTCAATAGAAAACCGTAAAGAGTTCAAAAAATGTTAATTTTTATTTATCATCTTCCATTAGAATTCATCCTTAGGGCCAAAACTAATTATAAGCTAATAGCCTTAAGTTATTGGGCTTCTCATCAAAAGAGAGCTGGCCATTCACGCTGCCTGCGACAGTATCTAGTTGCCATGCTCTTCTTTGGAACAATAAAGAGCAGCCTAGTGTATCAATGAGCACAGTGAATTGGGGATCAAGAGATTAGAGACCCAGCCTAGTGAGTCTGGAAAATTCTCAAATCTCTCTGGCTGTCACTTACTTTACCTCTAAAGTGAAAGTGTTGAGATGGAGGCAGAGAACTGGTGGGGTCCTTCGAGGCTCTGAAATTCTGTGAAATGATGACACGATAGCATCCTATCATTTTACAGCTGAGAGAGTGAAGTTTGGGGTAAAGCGAAAACATGACAGGAAATGATGGCCACAAAGAGAGCAGTTATTGTTTTCAGCATAATACGACTGCTTTCTTCTTATATTTTCTAACAGGTATTTCTTTAGGCAGAAAATGATGTCTAATATATTATTTTTTGTTACACATCCACTCTGCTTCTTAAATAGTTAATAGAGTTCTACACAGTGGAATTTAATTAATAGCCAATGAAGATGGAAATAATTCTTTAATGATTATTATCATTAACTGTTCCTTATAACATCCCTGGGAAGCAATGTCAGTAAAATTGCCTTAGTTTTACAGGTGAGAAATCTGAAACCCAGAGAAGGTGGAGCCACATGGCTAAAGTCACACAGTTAGTAATTAGCAGAGCTGGGAATAGAATTCAGCATCCCAAGTCCTGGGATTTTGTTCAGACAAAATTATAACCACAGCCTGCCAATGGACTAGGACCCTTGGGGGAAAGACATTCTCCTGAAAAGACCAGAGGATTTAATATTGCTAGCCAAAAGCACTGAGCAGGGTGGGCTCCTGAGAAGCCATTTATTTCTCATACATTAATATATTTTCTCAATCCTGGTCTTTATATCAAAAATGTCCTTGGGGCGCTTGGGTGGCTCAGTCGGTTGAGCGTCCGACTGGCTCAGGTCATGATCTTGCAGTTCGTGAGTTTGAGCCCTGGGTCGGGCTCTGTGCTGACAGCTCAGAGCCTGGAGCCTGCTTCAGATTGTGTGTCTCCCTCTCTCTCTGCCTCTCCCCCACCCACACTTGGTCTCTCTCAAAAATAAACATTAGAAAAATTTACAAAGTCCTTATGATTCTATACACCTTGTTAACATGGCTTTCTAATTCTTGGGTAAAATGTCTAAGCTTCAAGGCATGCCCTAGCAATGCGGTTAGTGGTTTTTAAGTACTGCTGATTAAGAAAGTAGGTGGCACATGAAGCATGATTTATTTCATTCACTTATCCAACAAATATTTATTGAATGCCAACTACCTGCCAGGCACTGGTCTAGACATTAGGAATATAGCCACCAACCAAAATTCCTCTTCTAATGAACATCACAGTCTGGTGAGATACAGAAAAGAAGTAAATGTATAATATAAAATTAGCATTAATAAATGTAATGGGGAGTCATAAAATCAACTCGGGAATTAAGAATAGGCAGTGTTTAGGGAGTTTGCTTTTTTTACTTTTTAAGTTTTTAGGGGAGGATAGTTTGCTGTTTATATATACAATTGTCAGGGAAGTCCTTTCTGGAGAGGTAACATTTGAGAAGAAGCCTAAATAAAATTAAGAGGTCATGCTGGCTAAAAAGTAGCTGGAAGATTTACTGTGCCCCAACACCTTGAGATACCACATGGTTGGTGTGTTTATGGAATAGCAAGTAGGCTAGTGTGAATGGAACGTGCTAAGTAAGGGGTAGTGTCGGAAGATGAGATTGCACAGAAAGCTGATGAGGCTCAGAGGCCAGGGTAAGAACTTTGAATTTTATTCTAAGTGAAAAGAGAATGCACTGGAGGGTTTGAGGCAGAGCACTGCCATGTTGTAATTTATATTTTATTTTATTTTTTTAAGTTTATTTTTGAGAGAAACTGCATGAGTGGGGGAGGGGCAGAGAGAGAAGGAAACAGATTCCCAAGCAGGCTCTGCCCTGTCAGCATGGAACCCGATGCGGGGCTTGAACCCACAAAACCGTGAGATGAGGACCTGAGCTGAAACAGAGTCCGATGCTTAACCCACTGAGCCACCCAGGCACCCTTGTAATTTATATTCTATATTGCCATTCCAATGACTTATGGAGAATGGATCATAATGAGTATGATTGTGAGGAGAGAGAATTCAGAGAGCATTGCTGTAGCTCAGGTGAGAAATCATGGGGTGGTTATTGTGGATGTGGTGGATGAAGTTTGGAGACTGGATGTATTTGGAAGGTGAAGACAACTTTTTTCCTAGTGAACTATAGGTAGAGTGTGAAAAAAAAGAAGGGTCAATGAGTTGGATGATTCCAATTTTTTGGCCGAGGTACCTCATTTACAGTAAGAGCTAGAGAACACAGATGAGGAAAAATTGGGGAAGGATGCAAGGTTTTCAGTTTTGAACAAATGATTACTTGAGATGTTTATTTGCCTGAGGGAAGCTATTCAGTAGGCATTGGGATTTGTGAGTGCGTATTTCAAAGGAGAAGTTGAGACTACACCCATTTTTGAAGAAATTAGTGTGTAGATGGTATTTACAATCCTAGAGATTGAGCTCTAGAGCACTGTAATACTTAGATGTTCAGAGGTAAAGGAAGATCCATATAGTAAACTGAGAAGGAGGAAAAGCCAGGTGAGTATGTGATCTCAAGGGACAGGTGCGCCATTTAAAAGTGGGCCTGATTTCCTTTGTCAACTGCTGTTAAGAAACTGGATTCAAAAAGGACTGACAATTCACTGTTGAATTTGATAATATAGACTTTGGTAATGAGGTCCTTGTCCTTGGTGACTTGAACAAAATGGCAGCTTTAAATTTTTTTTTCTTTTACGTTTATTTATTTTTGAGACAGAGAGAGACAGAGCATGAGCGGGGGACGGGCAGAGAGAGAGGGAGACACAGAATCAGAAGCAGGCTCCGGGCTCTGAGCCATCGGCCCAGAGCCTGACGCGGGGCTCGAACTCACAGACCGCGAGATCGTGACCTGGCTGAAGTCGGACGCTTAACCGACTGCGCCACCCAGGCGCCCCCAAAACGGCAGCTTTAGTAGAGAAGTAGGAATGAAAACTTTCTCAGAGAATATTCAAGAGAGAATTTGAGGACAGATATTAGAAAAAGACACAAATTTTCTTTTGAGGTATCCTAAAGAAAGGATTAGAGAAATGGAGCAGTAATTTGATGGTGATGAATAAATAACTTATTTTTTAATGTAGGAGATAATACATCATGTTTGAATGCTGTTGGGAATAATGTACTAAAGAGGGGTTGTGCTGATTTGAAGGGCATGTGAACCCCAATGTTTATAGCAGCACTATCAACAATAGCTAAATTATGGAAAGAGTCCAAATGTCTATCAACTGGGAATGGATTAAGAAAATCTGGGATATATATATAATATGCACACACACACATATATACACATACACACACATGCATGATTTCATGCATATGAGGAATTTGAGAAACTTAACAGATGATCATAGGGGAAGGATGGGAAAAGATAAAAACAGAGAAGGGAGCAAACCATAAAACTCTTAAATACAGAGAACAAACTGGGGGTTGATGGGAGTGCGGGAAATGGGTAATGGTCATTAAGACGGGCACTTGTTGGGATGAGCACTGGGCGTTTTATATAAGTGATGAATCACTGGATTCTATTCCTGAAGCCAAGACTACTGTATGTTAACTAACCTGAGAATAAATGAATGAATGAATAAATAAATAAGGGCTGTCAGACAAGGGGACAAGGGATTGACAGGGGTAATAGGCAATACAGACTTAATAGGGCACATGTATTAAAGATTCTGGTGAGTTTAAAATTCATTGGATTTATGTTACTGGAAAAAGTGAGTTGGAAATGTAAGAGATAAGACAGTGGAATGCTTGACGTAGAGGTCTTGTTAATAGACAAGATGCAAGGATGAGAAGAATGAAGGTGTTGCTTCCTTATATGTTTACACTTGTTAATTCATTGCTCCTAAGAGGACAAGTGTTGGTTCTGTTTTCTGTTGTCACCGTGAACACTCAGAATAAAATGATGTAGAATAAAATCTAAATATAACTAAAAATTTGCCTATTTAGAGGTTGTTCATTCTCTTTGTATTCACGCAATGGAGACAGAAGAAAATGTACAAGTGCTGGAATAAAGACTAATGTGTAGGCTTTAGGACACAGGTGAATGGACTGACTTTAGGATTATAGACAATCTGTTCTAACATAAAAGGAAGGTAAAATACATGTCAATAGAGGCAAATTGGTAAACTTGGAAAAAGCATGAAAATATGGCAGCTATTTCCTGATTGCATTTTTTTTTTCTGTGAAATAAGTAGCAAGAGCTCAAAAGAAAGGAGAGAAAATTGGGTGGGGAAATGGAGGAGGATTGCCAGGCAGCCCTGAGGGCCTATTTGAGGTTTGTGGTCATAAATTTAAAGTGAGACCAGCCAGCACATTTATGTGTACTACAATATTAGGGTTTTCTGTTGAAATAAAATTTTTTTTTATTGAATTCCCACTTCATCTTTTCTTGTTTACTGCCACCCAACATAATATCTTCAGGCAATGAGGAAAGGATTTTATTTACATGAAAATTGGATGATAAAATTAGGCAGCCCACATCCACTCTTCTTTCTGGAAGCAAATAGACTGTACTTAAACTAATTTCTTTGCTTCAATTGAAGAGTTTTTCAGATACATTGCTTCTTGTAAAGATACGCATGTTAACAGACTTCCATTTTATGTTCTGAGAAGAAATAACTTTTTATATTATATAAGTCACAGTATTCATTATGTAAAATGTAAGAGTCGGTTAAAAATACAAGGAAGTAAAAATCAGAGTTCCTATCAACCAGTGATAGTCACTAGTAATGTTTTAGTGTATTTCTTTTCTGGATTGTCTAGATCCATAAATTTATTTCTCTCCCAATGGGACCATGCTTTAAAAAGTTTTGTTATCTACTTTTTAAAATGTAATAATATATATTCTAAATGCCTTTCGATGTCATTCTTCTGGAATATCATTTTTAATAAATTCTTTTGTGTGCACAGTTTCATAATAGAACTGACAAATTGATTCTAAAGTTCAATGGAAGAGGAAAAGTGTAAGAATATCTAAGAATATTTTGAAAAAAGAATTAAACAGCAACAGAAAGTACATAGCCTGTAGCCTAGCAATGCTATTTCTAAGACATATATTTTATAGAAATGTTAATACTTTAGCAAACTGACATTTGTGTAGAAGAACTTACTAAAGCATTGTTTCTTTTTTTTTTTTTTTTTATTTTTGGGACAGAGAGAGACAGAGCATGAATGGGGGAGGGGCAGAGAGAGAGGGAGACACAGAATTGGAAACAGGCTCCAGGCTCTGAGCCATCAGCCCAGAGCCCGATGCGGGGCTCGAACTCACGGACCGCGAGATCGTGACCTGGCTGAAGTCGGACGCTTAACCGACTGCGCCACCCAGGCGCCCCTAAAGCATTGTTTCTAATCATTCAAATGTTTTTCAATAGGTGAACATGTAAATAAATGATGATACATTTAATTTAAAAATGGGGTTTCCAAGACATATTATCCAGTGAGAAAAATCATTAAATAGTAGGTACAATATGTTTTTTATGAAAATGAAATAAAAAACAAAATTTTCTATGTTTAAATAAATATAAATGAAGGTCCATAAAGCTATACACCCAACCAATAACAATGATTATCTCTGGGACAAGAAATGAGATTTGGGGAAAGACATACAGAGCAATTATGTGAAAAAAGTTTTTCATTTTTACTCTGTGTACTTGTTATTGGTTTACTTTTTAATATTTAAAATGTGACAATGCATTATTTGTTATTTGTATATATATTTTATAAATATATAAAATATATACATTTTAGTATATTTTTATAAATAAAATAATATATATATAATTTATACATTTTATACAGCACCAAAATAAAAGTATTAAAAGCAGAACTCATTGGCAAATTTTTGGAGCTTATTATTTATAGCTAACTTTATCTGAAATATGGGTTTTGATGGATGGGAGCAGTTGAGGTTTCATTAAATAAATTTTAAATTAGGGTGCAAAGGATTAACATATGTTAGATAAAACTATCAGAGATGCAGGAAAGAGCATGTGTGAAATCTCACAGGTGAGAAGAAGCATGGCGTATTTGAACAGAACTAAAGTATGGCTGAAGCATAGAGACCCGTGGAAAGAGTAATATAGGATAAGGATGCTGAGATTAGCATAGTTAAGTTCATGAAGGGCCTTGTAATCCATGCTGGGATTTGGAGATTATGTTAGAGAGCAATAATTAAAGAGTTCTTAAATTCGAGAGAGACATGATCAGATTTACATTTGAAAAATCTCAGATGGGCTTGAAAATGCAGATTGGATTGAAGGAGAGCATATTTGGATAAGAAAGATCTATTCATACCTAGTAGTACAAGTGACACAAGACAGTAAAGTGGGCAAGTATTGTAGCACCGAATATGGAGACAGTGGGATGGACTCAAGGAATATTCATGAAGGGGGATTTACAGGAATTGCTGGTAGATTGTATATTAAGGTAAGACAAAAAATTCAAGTTTTATGCTTTAAAAAGGGGACATAAATGAAGTAAACACACACAATGGTTAAAAGTAAAATAATGAGAAAGTATAGATCAGGCAAGTACATAACAGCTACAGATTTAAGAACTTGTATAAATCAATAAGAAAAAAACCCCTGTATTTATATATTTATTTTTTGAGCTTTCTTGAGATACTGTTGACATATGACATGTAAGTTTAAGGTATATAATGTGGTAATTTGATACATGTACATGTTACAAAATGATTACCACAATAAAGTTAGTTAACACCTTCATCCCTTCACATAATTACAATTGTTTTGTGGTAACAGCATGTAAGATCTCTCTTAACAACTTTCAAGTATATAATTACTTAATTACAGTCACTATGTTGTACATTAGATGTTCAGAACTTATTCATCTCGTACCGGGAAGTCTATACCCTTTGACCAACATCTCCCTATTTGCCCCATCCTCTACCCTTAACAATCAACTATTTTACTATTTGTCTATGAGTTCAGCCTTTTTAGAGTTTGCATATATGTAGAAATATATATATTTATGACCTATTTCACTTAGCATAATGCCCTTAAGGTCCATCCATGTTGCTGCAAAAGGCAGAATTTCCTTCTTTGTTAATAGCTGAATAATATTCTTCTGTGTCTTTTATGCCACATTTTCTTTATCCATTCATCCTTCAATGGACATGTAGATGGTTTCCATGTCTTGGCTATTGTGAATAATGCAGCAATGAATATGGGAGAGCAGATGCCTTTTCTGCTTCTGAAGATAGTGACTTCATTTACTTTGGATATATTTCATGTGCTGGTTGAGCATTTAGGTGTCTTGGGAAAATGTTATTCAAGTCGTCTGAGCATTTTTAAATCAGGTTGTTTTTTTTTTGCTATTGAGTTGTATGAATTCCTTACATATTTTTGATATTAAATATTTGTCAGATACATGCTTTGCCAGTATTTCCTACATCCCATGGGTTGTCTTTTCATTTTGCTGATTGTTTCTTTTGCTTTGCTGAAGCTTTGTAATTTGATGTAGTCCTTCCTGTTTGGTTTTACCGTCATTGCTTATGCTTTTGGTCATACCCAAATAATAGTTGCCAAGACCAATGTCAGGGAGGTTTTTTTAACCTATGTTTTCATCCAGTATTGTTAAAATCTGGGGTACTTATTTAAATATTTCATTCATTTTGAGTTGTCTGAGTAGTAAGGTAGAGATCTAATTTCATTTTTTTTTTGCATGTGAGTATCTAGTTGTCTCACCACCATCTATTTGAAGAGACTTATCTTCAAATTGACCCTTGTCAAGTATTTGTTGACCATATAGTATGAGTTTATATTGATTTTTATATCCTATAATTTTGTTGAAATCATTTATTACTTCCAACATTTTTGTGTGTGGGGGGGGATATTCTACATAAAAGATAGCATCTACTGAAAACAGACAATTTTACTTCTTTCTTTACAATTTGGATGCCTTTTCTTTCTTTAGCTTGCCTCACTATTCCAGCTAGGACTTCCAGCACTACACTGAATAAAAGTGGTAAAAGTGGCATCCTTGTCTTGTTCCTGATATTACAGGAAAAGCTTGCAACCTTTCACCATTGGTTGTGATGCTAGCTGTGGATCTCTTACGCATGGGCGTTCTATGTTTAAATGTGCTTCTTCTACATCCAAATTGTTCAGAGGTTTTACAATGAAAGGATGTTGAATTTTGTCAAACGACTTTTTCTGCATCTATTGAGATGAACATATAATTTTTATCTTCCAATCTATTAATGTGGTGTTAAATTTAATCACATTTCATGGTTTGCGTAAGTGGAACCATTCTTGGAACCCAGGGAAAATCCCACTTGATCATGGTGTGATTCTTTTAATGTTCTATTGAGTTTGGCTTGCTAGTATTTTGTTGAGAAAATTTACATCTATAATCATCAGAGATATTGGCCTTTAGTTTTCTTGTAGTGTCCTTCTCTGGATTTGACATCAGGATAATGTTGGTCTCATAAAATGTGTTTGGGAGTATTTCTTCCTCTTCAATTTTTTCAATTCCCCTTCCTGAAGCTTTAGTTTCAGCAGGATTGCTGTTAATTCTTCTTTAAATATTTGGCAGAATTCACTAGTAAAGCCATCTGCTTCTGGGATTTTTTTTTTTTTCTGCAAAGTTTTTGATTACTAATTCAATCTCCTTACTAGTGACTAGTTTGATCGGATTTTCTATTTGTTTCATGATTCAGTCTTGGTAGGTGGTATGCTTTTAGGAATTTATCCATTTTCTTCTATGTTATCCAATTTGTTGGCTTATAATTATTTATAGTAGTCTCATCGTATGTTTTTGCATAGTGTCAATTTTAATATCTCCTCTTTCTGATTTTGAGTCTTCTCTCTTTTTATCTTAGTCTAGCTAAAGTTTTGTCATTTATCTTTTCATAAAACCAGCCCTTAGTTTCACTGATCTTTTCTATTGCTTTCCTGGTCTCTGTTTCATTTATTTCTGCTTTGTTATTTCCTTCCTTCTGCTAACTTTGGGCTTAGTTACTTCAGGTTTAAAGTTAGGTTGTTTAATTGGGATCTTCATTTTTTTCTTAATGTAGGAATTTATCATTATAAAATTCCCTCTTAGAATTGCTTTTGCTGCATCCTATAAGTTTTGGTGTGTTTTGTTTTCATGTTTGTTTGTCTCTGGATTTTTTTTTGTAATTTTCATTTTGATCTCTTTTTTAACGTATTATTTATTCAGTAGCATATTTTTTAACCATCTATTTGTGAATTTTCTGTTTTTTTTCTCCTGTTATTATTTTCTACTTCATACCACTGTGGTTAGAAAACCAAATAATACTTGGTATGATTAATCTGTGTTCAGATTAATTTATGACCTAACATATGATCCATCCTGGAGAACGTTTCATGTCCACTTGAGAAAAATTGTATTTAGATGCTTTGGGGATGAAATGTTCTATATTTGTCTACTAGGTCCATTTTGCATAAAGTATACTTCAAGTCCAATGTTTGTTTATTGTTCTTTTGGCTGGGTAATGTATGCATTTTTGGAAGTGGGATATTGAAAGCTCCCCTACTATTGCTCTTATCTATTTTTACCTTCAGATCTTTGGGTATTAGCTTAATATTTTTAGGTGTTCCAATAATCAGTGTATATTTATTTATAATTAATATAGGTTCTTGACAAATTGACCCAATTATCATTATATAATGACCTTATTTGTTTCTTGTTACAGGTTTTTTCTTCTATTTTGTCTGAGCATAGCTACCCCTGTGTTATTTTAGTTTCCATTTGCACAGAATATTTTTTTGCCATCCCTATACTTTCATTTTGTGTGTGTCCTTACAGTTGAAGTGAGTCTTTTGTAGAGAGCATATGATTGAACTTTGTTGTTTAATCCATCCAGCCACTCTGTGCTTTTGATAGCAGATTATTCCATTGAAATTTTAAGTAATTATTGATAAGTAAGAATTTAGTAATGCCATCTTCTTAATTATTTTCTGGTTATTTTGTGGTTTCCATTGTTACTTTCTTCCTCTTTTGCTGTCTTTCTTTGTGCGTTGATCATTTTTTAAAATACTTATTTATTCTTGGAAGAGTGAAAGCAAGGGAGGGACAGAGAGAGGGGGCAGAGGATCCAAAGCAGCCTCTGTCCTGCAGGCAGACAGCAGCAAGTCTGATGTGAGGCTCAGACTCGTGAACCACAAGATCATGACCTGAGCCGAAGTGGGATGCTCAACCAACCGAGCCACCCAGGTGCCCCTGATCATTTTCTGTAGTGGTATTATTTGATTCCTTTCTCTTTATATTTTGTGTATCTATTTTAGATTTTTATTTTGTAGTTACCATGACTCTTACTTAAAATATCCCATAGGTATAACAGTTTATTTTAAGCGGATAACAATTTGCTGGAGTTGGTCAAAGGCCTATGTCCACGGTAGTTGGCCTGGTTGGGAGCCTAGGTTCAGAGGGTCTGATTTTGAGCTTGTTGCCCATTGCCCCAGGAACCACCCACGAATGGTCCCAACGTAGGCCAAGGGCCTGAGTTCATGGGGACCTACTAGGAACCTGGTATCATAGAAGTCATGTAGGACCATGGAAGCCACTTGGGACCAATGGAGCCAGCAGATGGCTGGGTAAGCCAGAGGTCTAAGTCCACTGGGAGCTACTAGAACTGCCGAAGTTGACCTGATGCTAGAGAATCCATGAGAGGAGTGGGGGGAGGGTTTCATGATAAACTTAGGTGTTCACTTCACTCTCTTTCTCCCACAGGGAGAGTATTGCTACATGTTGAGCTGCTCAGAGTTGGTGGAGGTGTGTTGGGGGTAATGTAAATCCATTTTTCCTACCCTCCTCTGTGTGTCTTTTCTTATTTCTGTGCTTCATTAGGTGCTCTAATTTCTTATCTTGAATGCTTAGCCCTTTTAGTGGTATTTTCAGGCACAGATAATTGTCCAAATTGATGAATTTGAGAGGGAATGGCCATGAAAAATTCTTATACCACCATTTGCAGACATCAGTCTCCCCAAAAAGCCCAATTTAAAAATGGGCAGAAGGCTTAAATACACGTTGCAGAATGTCGACAATGGATAGAATGTTCTGAGTAGGATCCAAGAGCTCAACTTGTTTTGTGGCAATCAGCTGCTTGAGAGAATATATAACCCCCTTCTTCCAGCTGGAAGAACTGCACATACACAGTTCTCTGTAGGTTCAGTAACTTCCTACACCTGAAAGTAAGTCTTTCTCTTTCCAAAATCATCACCCCTGAGATGACAAACAACTACCTAATATTCTTATTGATGTAGACTTGGCTCAGGTGTGGACAGTAATGAAAGCAAAAAGTATCTCATTATCAACCCTCCTTTATAAAACAATAATTGTAACAAGAGATGAAGCCCTGATTTGACATGAAGCAACCCTGCTAATACTCCAGTGATTAATTAAGGTTAAATTAATGGTAATGCAGCCAAGATTCTGACATTAGGTTATGTAGTATTTTTTTATTTTTCAGTGTACCAAGAGTTTCTATTTTTACTTATGTTTTTGTCAGAATTAAATTGGAGGTTGGAAGCATCATGGCCTTCTAGCAAGATTCTATTTTTCACTTTCATTCTAACATGAAGTATAGAAAATAAAGATCTCTTAGGGAAGACAAGATTCACTTCTCTGTTTCTGGAGATGACAAAAAGAGGAACTTGGCCTCAGCACTGTAGGGATGATTTTGACTAACCGTTATAAAGACTGTCTTAGTGGTCTTACATGTAACACTGAAACAGGCTACTAAAAGAGGTTGAAATAGCCCATCTTAAAAGTCTTTGAGAGGGGAGAAGGAGCTAACATGATATCATACCACTTAAAAGGCAAGGAAAATAATTCCATGAAACACCAGCCAAGAAAAGGAGGAGAAAGGATACTTTTCCTTAGGTCTTTGAGTTAAATTGACCCGTTTTAGGTCTTTCTAGAAGAGAGTTACCTCCTAGCTGGAAATAATACCAAGCCTGTTTTCCTGTTCAAATGACTGGAGGGAAGAGTGGATAAAGAGGACACTCTGTGTTGGCTTCAGACTATAATCCCTTCCATCATCAATGGGAAAGCTCCAAACCTTAGCAACATGGTTTAATGTTAATTGCTTTTTTGACTTGACTAACCCATCAATAACCTTCTTTGGGCTGGGGCGCCTGGGTGGCGCAGTCGGTTGAGCGTCCGACTTCAGCCAGGTCACGATCTCGCGGTGCGTGGTTTCGAGCCCCGCGTCAGGCTCTGGGCTGATGGCTCGGAGCCTGGAGCCTGTTTCCGATTCTGTGCCTCCCTCTCTCTCTGCCCCTCCCCCATTCATGCTCTGTCTCTCTCTGTCCCAAAAATAAATAAAAAAAACGTTGAAAAAAAAAATAACCTTCTTTGGGTCTAGAGTGAATAAGGAAGAGAATAAAGTTTCCATCCCGCTCTAGCTCACAAATTTTTAGAAGTAGCTTCTGTTTTGTCATTCATAAAATGGCTTAAGATATTGTTGCGAGTTTGTTTGCTTGTTTAGCTTTTGTTTTTGTTTTTTAACTTAAAGTTCTGTAGGTTTGACTCAGGAGTCTTATTGAAGAAGGGTGTGGTAGGGTGGGGCTCTCTGCTTCTACTTCTGCTCTTTTAAAAAAAAAATAGCTTTCTCCCACTCTAACGTCCTTTTTTTTTCCTTTTTTTTCTTTTTTCCTTTTTTTTTTCTTTTTTTTTCTTTTTTTTCTTTTTTTTTTTTTTCCTTCCCCTCCCCCATGGGTTCCTGTTAAGTTTCTCAGGATCCACATAAGAGTGAGTGGGAGAGAGCCAAAGCATAAGAGACTGTTAAAAACTGAGAACAAACTGAGGGTTGATGGGGGGTGGGAGGGAGGGGCGGGTGGGTGATGGGTATTGAGGAGGGCACCTTTTGGGATGAGCACTGGGTGTTGTATGGAAACCAATTTGTCAATAAACTTCACATAAAAAAAAAAATAAAAAAAAAAATAAAAAATAAAAAAAAAATAGCTTTATTGAGATACAGTCTAGATACAAGTCACCCAATTATTTAAAGCATACAATTCCATAGATTTTAGAATATTCACAGATATGTGCAACTATTACCACAGTCAAATTTAGAGTATTTTTTTTCATCTCAAAAGAAACCCTGTGTACCTTATACCCTAACATAACATTTGTCACCTCAGTTTTAGGCAACCACTAATCTACTTGGTATCTCTACAGAGTTTCCTTTTTTTTTTTTTTTAATTTTTTTTTCAACGTTTATTTATTTTTGGGACAGAGAGAGACAGAGCATGAACGGGGGAGGGGCAGAGAGAGAGCGAGACACAGAATCGGAAGCAGGCTCCAGGCTCCGAGCCATCAGCCCAGAGCCCGACGCGGGGCTCGAACTCACGGACCGCGAGATCGTGACCTGGCTGAAGTCGGACGCTTAACCGACTGCGCCACCCAGGCGCCCCACTACAGAGTTTCCTTTTATGGAAATTTCATATGAATGGAATCACATAGTACTTGGTCTTTTGTGACTTTTCTTTCACTTAGTTTTATGTTTCCACATGTTGTAACATATATTTGTACTTCATTCCTTTTTATAGTTAAAAATTATTTCATTGTAATTTTTTTGTCTAATATGTGGTTACAGTCAAATTTTTATTTTAAATACATTTTTATGCTATATTAAATTTAAATAAATATATTTGTTCTATACTAAAAATAATACTTTGAATACTAGTGACATGAAGATCTCTAAGTTGGCTCCAAATCAGACATTTTTGAACCTATAACATCTTTTCTATAACCAGCTATCCAACTGAATATTCTTGGTGAGCAAATGATCCCTACTTCCTATATTTGTAATAAAACTAAAAAGAAATTGAGTTAGTATATGATCACCTTTACTAGTATGTTTAGGTTAAAGATGACTGCCCAGTCAAGTCCTCCTCTTTAACAAAATACAGTATTCAGAATCTTCCCTGGTAGTTCAGTCCTCTTGAAAACTTCTAGATGAGATCATAAAGTGATCAGTCCTGTTTTCTAGAGTCTATCCACTGGGATTTGAATCCTGGTTCCTTTGTTTTCCACCTTTGAGACCTTAGCAAGATGCTTACCCATTCTAAGCTATAATTATTATATCTGCATCTCATGACTTTTTTCAGAGACAATTTAATGAGAAAGTGTATGTGAATTTCAGACACAGTTCCTGGTATACCAAATGCTGGTAAGCATTTAATAAATGTGAGTTGTCATTATTCATGTTATCATTATCACTTGAATCCCAATATGTAGCACAGTGCTAATCACATATTAATTGCCCCCACCAATATTTGTGTAATAAAGGAATAGATAAAATAAACATTATATGTTTCATTTTATTAACCACGGACTTCACAACAGAGTTGTCCATTTTCTGTGAGTCATTTAAAGAAGCCACGGATGGAAGTACTCATGACAAAAGTTACTACTAGTGGGGAGATGTGTCAGTTTCTGTTTGAACCTCTCATTGTCATCTCTAGGAGAGGAGCAGATATTAGGATGTTTCATTTCTGTTGATAAACAGTGATGATATTACATCCCTTGTATTCCCTCCCAAGGTAAAATGACAACATCAGAATCCTTGAAAGAATTTTTTCCAGAACACCTGGCATTGTTGTGTTGCGTTGTTTTGTTTTGTTTTGTTTTGTTTTGTTTCAGCTGCCCTTCCTGAGGACTCAGCAAATACACAAAGTGAAGGAACCTATAATTCTCTGGCCAAGAAAACTTCTGAAGTAAAGCCACATATTCTTTCTATATCTGTTGGTATAAGACAGAGCCACCCTGACAAAAAATGCTGACCCCACCTTGTGCTTAAAACTGCTCATTTTTGAGGAGTGGGGAACCTGGGGCTCAGTATCTGTATTTTTGTTGCTCTTAGGTTCCTGTGGGTATGTGTGTTCCATTTGATTTTCAAAGTTATAGACTGCCTTGATTTAAGACAGGGTAAGTCTTGAATTGTCTTTTAGGAATAAATTACAATTTATTGAAACCGCTTCTTTCTCTGCACATTTTTTGGATACATAATAAAACATAAAGTGAGGCCCTTTCAAAACAGAGTAGGGGAAAGATGACATAGTTCTGCCCTGTCCTCTGGACTCCTGAATCTAAGCAATTTTGGAGTTAGCTGGATATTTCTAGAGTGTGTGCATGAGGGAAACTGGAATTTTGTAAGGAGAATGAATGAAGGAGAGAGAATGAAACTGTAGAAGGGAAGGCTTCAGCTAATCACAACTGTCTCTCATTCTATCTTTCCAGTGTCTGTGTGCCTCTGGGCCACCAGCTCTCCTTCTGGGGATGATGCTGTCTCCACTCTGCCTGTTTGGGTTCATTATACCCCCTGGGTAGAATGAGGACAAATCCCAGCAACACATTATTGTTGTTGTTGTTGTTGTTAAAGGAATGTATTAGAGAAAAGAAAAGATGAAAAATAGGACAAAACTGAAGAAAATTAATCTCTCACCTGAAAGAATATAGAAAATATAAAAGCATGGAGGAAATAGAGACTATGGAGAGAGATTCTTGGTTCTCAAGGCAGCCATAGATTGGCTTGGTGGGCATGGCTCGGCGGGAACACAACCCTTACTTTATCTCTTTTTACCTTAAATATCTGTATTTATCTCAAACCTGTGTTTGCCTTGGGCTGTCTATATGCCGTTTGCATGGTATGATTTTTTAAAAAAAATTTTTTTTAACGTTTATTTTATTTTTGGGACAGAGAGAGACAGAGCATGAATGGGGGAGGGGCAGAGAGAGAGGGAGACACAGAATCGGAAACAGGCTCCAGGCTCCGAGCTGTCAGCTCAGAGCCCAACGCGGGGCTTGAACTCACGGACCGCGAGATCGTGACCTGAGCCGAAGTCGGACACCCAACCGACTGAGCCACCCAGGCGCCTCTGGTTTTTTTTTTTTTTTTTTTAACACATATGGCTTAAATAGTAAGTTTTACCATCCTTGGAGCCTCTGTGCTATATGTGGTACTTCTTACTTGGCCTTGCTTAAATCCTGGATTCACTGCATGCTAATTGTGTGATCTTTCTAAATCATAATTCCATCAAGTATCATAGGCTGGAATGCTAAAACCTAACATGGAGGGCGCTTGTACGTATTGTTAATACCATCTTCAGAGTTATTCGTAGAGGGTCTGGCACAATGTAGGAGCTCAGGAAAATGGCAGATATTTTTGTTATTACCACCGCTGATTGGAAACCTCTACCTCTTACTCCGGCTAAGCTTTAAGAATGTTTTAAGTTTTTAGCTTCTAGTTTTCAAAGCATAGGTGACAAATTATTATGGATCACTTCCATATCATTTCTGGTTTTCGCATACAATTTCTAATGACGTTACTTCCTGTTGCTGTTGGCGCCCCATGATAACCTCTGTAAAGATTCTCCCATAGGGATGGCATTTAAATTCTGTCCTTCTCAGGGGGCAGTACTCAGCGTTCCTCATGTCAGAGATGGTAGATTAGCTTTCACTTTTGTGAGAACTTAGCTGTTGATTAGAACTGCAAATGAAAACAAACATGTGGAGTCAAAGTGTGTATAAATTTTGCGCTCCTATTCCAGTCTAAGTGTGTGCTGTGTAATCCACATTCAAATTCGCTTTTCAGCATTCCACTGGCCTTGACTTAAACACTTGAGTAATATAATGATCTATGTGTCGCACTGTATGGCTTCAGTGGGGCGTCAGCTAGGCTAGGCCTGAGCAGTAGTGAATAGGGCCAGAGGATAAAACCCAGAAGATCTGTGATTTCAAGAACGAAGCAGGTTAAGCCAAACAGTAAGTCTAGCACCATGTAAGAGGTTGAAGCCACTAACTTGAGCAGAGCAGGGTATCAGTGGGACAGGGGTGAAGAGAGCAGAAGCAGTTACTGGGGAAAAGAAGACTTTAATAGAGAAACAGTGTATTTAATATAGAAGACTCTGATCAGCATTTGGTCTTTCCACTTCCCAGGTATATGATTACAGCAAGCCCCTTCGCTCCCGTAAATTGTGTTTACCTCATCCATAAGATAGGAATGGCATTTATCTTACCTTCCAAGACGCTAGTGATATAAACAACAATAAAGCACTTGATAAGCAGTCGAGCACTACGTATAAGGTAAAGGTAGCCTGTGGGTTGAATGCCACATGCAGATGCGTTCTGTTTGGCTCACATGAGGAGTCCAACCCGTGGATTACAGACAGTATGGATTTCCTTGAAACACTGAAAGATCTGGAGCCTCTGGGCCAGTGTTAGCTGTACAACAACAATAGGCTGGGCTTTTGGTTTGTAACCTGTAGTAAGAGATTCATGTCTCCCCTCTGCTCAGGACCAGACCTGACAGCCTGGGATATGATTAATCAGGGCTCAGGGCTCAGGAAGCGGCTCTCCACACCTGGCAGGGCCTGACCAAATCTTTGCAATCAGATTAACAAAGCAGTGATATGATGTCCTGTCAGTGGGGGCATGGCCACGGAACATCATTATGCAGAACAACTTATTATCATAGCCGACCTTGGCCTGGGCTTTTGACTGCACGTTGAGGCGGCACAGCTCACTGAAGATGCATGGATAAATGTTGTGGCTAAATTGTGAGAGCAACTGGTAGCAGCTAGAAGGCAAGCTCTTTCCACCCCAAGCTCAGCTTGAAGAGGAACTCAGTTCTGGGGACACCGCTCACTTCGCTATTTCTGAGACCTTTCACCTCTGCGTCAGCAAGATACAGGAGCCCCTTTTCTTAATTCTCGAATACGTTTTGCTGTTTCTCCAATTCTTTTTCTGCTCTGGTGCCTGGGAGATCAGTGGGGTGGGATAGTGGTAGAGGTGGAACTTCTTAATTTTTTCAAGATCTCAATTATCCTTTTTTTTTTTTTTTTGAATAGTCCAGGATATACCTGTATCCTCCAGAATCTCCTTTTTTTCAAAGCCAATTCTCCTCACTCAGTAGGTGAGTCTATGATGTCACTTGTACATTGTGCCCTGAGGGATCACTTTCTTGCATCTACCTCAGGCCACTGCCCCCAAAGGCAAGGGTCTTCTCATGACTGTTTACTGCAATACCCGCCAGTAATTTTAGAGCCTTGGTCATGTTCTACCTCTGCTATTTAATAAAAAGGGGAGGCCCTTGTATTATTTGATTAACTCAAAATTTTAAGTTTAGTTTCTTCTTTCGTAAAATGGCCCTTACAGGTAGAGGGGGCAAGAAGCCATGCTTCATCTGGTTACCTTCACAGCGTTAAAGTGCAATGGATTTGGGGGTGCCCTAGAAACCTGTGACCAGCCTGGTAATCCAGACGTCAGTGTGCTTCACAGACCTGGTGACCTTAGACTTGGGTGGGAGAGGGACACAGGAAGTCCCACTGACCTTCTGGAGTGAGCCACGTTCTCCAGGCTACATTTATCAGAGGGTGCTTGCCTACTTACCTGTTCAGTCACCTTACTTGAGTGCATAGCTCCTTTAGAGAAACCAACTGTAGTGGCGGGGGAGGAAAATTAGTTTCATTCGCCCAACAAAAATGCACCTCGACCAATGCAATGTGTATAAAACATATTCATTGCCTTTGGAAAAAGATGTTGGTGTCACATGTCAGGTTCCCCGGGAAGTGCACTTTGAATGGAAGTTTGTGTATGGCAAATTTATTAGGAAATGCTCTTGAGAATAGTCCTCCTGGAGCAGAAGGGGAGGAAGAAGGATGGGGCAGAAAGAAAGCTTAGGCTGTGATCGGGTGTCAATTAAATTTTTAATCCCATGGATGAAAATGGCTGGGATAGCTATTCACTTTCCTACACATTGGGGGTGAGGGTAAGGCCTTTATACCCTACAGTGACCAGTCGTTGGTTGTGGGAAGCCTCCTAAGAAGGGGTTTTAACCTTCACAGAGGCAACTGTGTCTAGGCCAGAGTAGTTTGGGGTGGGGCCTGGGACAGAGAAACTGGATAAATGATAGGTTTTGTGCTTTTTCTTTGTCTTCTTTTTTTAATGTTTATTTTTTACAGAGAGAGACAGAGCATGGGCAGAGAAGGGGCAGAGAGAGAGAGAGAGAGAGGGAGACACAGAATCCGAAGCAGGCTCCAGGCTCTGAGCTGTCAGCACAGAGCCCGACGCGGGGCTCGAACCCATGAAACATGAGATCATGACCTGATCCATGCCTGAGCCACTCAGAAAAAGCCCCTATGCTTTTTCTTAGTGCAGACATTTCCCTTTTCAAAACCACTCAGATTTCTGCATATAGCACCTACTTATTTTTGCATAATGGTTTATATTTCACAGATACTATCATAATGTCCCTTTTCCGTGACATTTTTTGAAGGCAGACTTACTCCCAATTTAAAGAAAAAGAGGAGCGTCTGGGTGGCTTAGTCGTTTAAGCCTCCAACTTTGGCTCAGGTCATGATCTCATGGTTCATGGATTCAAGCCCCGTGTCAGGCTCTGTGCTGACAGCTCAGAGCCTGAAGCCTGCTTCGGATTCTGTGTCTCCCTCTCTCTCTGCCCCTCCCCTGCTCACACCCTGTCTCTCTCAGTCTCTCTCCCTCTCTGAAAAATAAATAAACATTAAAAAAAGATTTTTTTTTTTTAAAGGAAAACAAATTCGGAGATTATTTTCTTTCCAATCACTCCTTCCTCGTGTAGCTCTCAACAAATTATAATCTCTCTGGGACTAAGCTTCCTTTTCAACAAAATGGAGGTGAAAATAACTTACGTGACTCATGTTTCATCCGTATTTAGGATCTATGAGTACGTACCTTGCATAGATCTAAGTGTTTGCTAAGTGGAACATCTAAGTCCTGTGGACTCCTGCTCCAGGGCTGTCTCTCTTGCCTCACACTGCCCTGACAGGACAGATCAATGAAGGGACTCCCCAAGATTGCAGAGACAACAGCATGCAAGAGAATTAAACTGCAATCTGAAAAATGTCCCCAGTGTACAGGTGTCCTTTTAGTGTTTGGAATTGCATGAACACCAGTGAGTAATGTTTCCATTTTACGTGTGTCCCGAGATTTTTGTTCCTCCTTCCAGATAAAATGATTCGTGCTCCTAAAGTGGAATCCCATGGAGGAGGCTTGGCAGCATGCTATGCAACACTCATACATGGTTTTATTTTTATTTTTTTTTAAAGCCATTTGTTGACACAAGCCTTTTCTGCGGTACACATGCTAAGCTCTAAATTTAGCTTGTTCCGTAAGTGAAAGACAAAAGCAGTCACATCTAACTCAAGTGTTTGTGGTTCTCGCATTACATTTCTAACCTGTGGATATTCCAGGTACTCTCCTTCCAACTAAGAGGGTTTGCAGAACCACTCTATAGCCATGGGTGGCATCTTTCCCCCCACCCGTGGGGGGACATTTAGCCTCCACATTTTCTTGCAATTTCAGCAGGCATTTAGTGCCCGAGCAAATTACCTCTAAATGAGGGACTGGAGCAGACCCAAGACAGACCTCATCAGCATTCAGTAATACAGGTACAAGGTAGTAAGTGAGAGAAGAGGCAAGACATGTGGGGAACAGGGTCTGAGTAAAGAAGCACAGTGAAGCTCCAAATGAGGGGACATTGCCAGGCAGCTTGGCCCCAATTTCATGTACCTTACAAGCTGTTACAATAAGGCGAGGTCTCCTGATCTACCTAAGTGTGACTTTTCTAACACCATAGTTCTTAGATTTGGGGAAACCTGGCTTTGTTGTGTATAAGCTCTAGTTTTAGAGAAAGAACGTGAAATTCTGCACTAAGACCATAACTTTGAAGGAAAGAATGCTCTCAGCTCCCTGATGTGAAAGAAATGGAGTAAAGCGGGAAGCAAGAGGAAGTTCTTTTGCTTTGCACTCTGCCTTTTTCCTTGACAACTGCTCTTGAAAGCTTGGCTGATGAACTGCCCTCCTAGATTTGTATGAACTTTTTCTGATGCACCTTGGTGTATTTTTATTTCTTGTCCCAGGTACATCTTTTCTTAAGATCTTTACTTTCTGACTCTTACATCTGTTTGGGGAAATTCCTCAAAACTTTATATTGATTTAAGTTGCATTCTTTAACACATTAATTCATTTCATGTACTTGCAATCACAAATATTACCGAATGATGCATTCCCCATCACTGGAAGGAGCCAAAATGTTCTAGTCACGATTCAGGTTGACAGTAAATACTCAGTTTCACTCATGTCCCTTCCTAATGTGCTGTAGCAAAATGGGCTGAAGTGATGTCATCAGAGATGTGACGTCCCCCATCTTCAAGTTCTGTCACAGAACTTGTGGAGCCACAGGAGCTTGTCAGTCGGTATATAGCATTTAGATGTGGAATTAAAGATTTGAGGTGAATTTCTGTGTACAGCCTGGTACACAGAAGTACCATCAGAGTCATAGTAGATGGGAGCTGGTAGTAATAACTTCAGCTATAAAGCCAATGTCCATTTTTTTAGAATAGGAAAGTCACACTAGAGCTTCCCTAGAATATTCTTGACAGTGTAGTGTGCATTAAATCAAATAACTTAACAGTTTTGTCTAAAAGCATCAATAATGTCCGTTATAAACTAAGAAGTCACATCTCAAAGCTATTCTCCTTCTCTTTCTGTCTTCAGAATTACTCTAGTCACACATCAGGTCTGTCCCATCTTAAACCAACAGACAGATAAAACCAGTGTAAGGAACCAATGATTGATTCCAACAGCAAAACCCTTTAACCTCAGTTTCCCCTGGAGCTTAGTTGCCCATTGTCTCTTTGTTTAGAGTGAAATATCTGGTAACAGTACTCTCTAAAGTAAAATGTTAACAATCAGAGAAAGTCGGTGTGGAGTGCATGGGAACTGTGTGCTATCTTGCAACTTTGCTGTAAATCTAAAACCACTCTAAAATAAAAAGTTTATTTAAAAAATGTTCTCTCTTCACTGTCTCCATTGTCATCAACTTGCACTCACTCCTTAAGCTACTAAACTCTGACTCAGCACTGAACCCAAAGGACTTTGCAAAGTTAACCAATCATCTTCATTCTGATAAATCCAGTGATCTCTGTTAGTCCCTATCTCTTTTAACTTTTCAGTCCTGTTGAACACTTCTGATCACTGTCTCCTTTTTGAAACACTTTCAAAGGAAGAGACCATTGCTCTTTATCTGAAACAGAGGGCTGAATGCCAATGTGTTGTGAGCTAAGTAAGGGAAAACTGTACTTGGAAAGCAGTCTTTAACCATCAGTAGAGTCTGGGGAGCTATGGAGTACAAACACAGACATACTTTCAGAAGTGGGAGTATTTGGGGATAGCTTAAACTTCGGCTTTGAAAAATTGGTTATTGGAAGGAGCTGTTGCTGACTGGCTGACTTAAATGTATGGTTACCAAAGACAGTTGTTGCCATGCAAGTCATTACTGACCAGTTGAGATGGATTTAAAACCAGCTCTAGAGATTATTTTACATATCTTGGACTGTGGCCAAAGAACAATCAGCCCTTTCCTTGAATTATTAGAAGTAAATCAACTTTATAATTTCTCCCTTGGCTTCTGTTCCTCTCCTAACTTTCCTCCCATGTCGTTAATTTCCCCATTTCAAGCTTTACTTGCCACACCATTTCCCTTTTTTAAATGCTAGACACTTAAGTATTAGAATTCCTACCATCCATAGACTTTATGTGCACTCAATTTCATGTGTCCTAAGACCTCTTCTCTCTTCATCAATCTCTTGATGATTTCAGCTAATCTTCTGTCTTTAAACACATTGCTTTTACCTCCCCAGAGCAGATTTCTACATGAGACCTTACCCTTCTACCTCATATTTATATACCTAGTTGCCTAATTAATATCTTCACTTTGTCTACTGCACATTTCAAGCTCGACACGACCCAAACGAAACTTCCCCTAAAATTTTCTTCCATTGATAGCCTGCTCATCTCCACTAATGGCAATCAGTAATTTATTTTTATTGTGATGTGATTCACATATTAACTAATATTATACAATTTTTGTCTTACTCTGACTTATCTCAGTAGAATGCCCTTACAGTCCACCATGTTGTCTTAACTGGCAGGGTTTCCTTCTTGTCATGGCTGAATAATATTCCATTGTGGTGTGTGGGTGTACATGTACATGTACATGTGGGTGTATGTACATGTGTATATATATATATGTGTGTGTGTATATATGACATTTATTTATGGACACTTAAGTTCCATATTTTGGTTATTGTGAAAAATAGTATAGTAAGCATGGAAATGCAGATACCTTTTCAATATCTTATTTTCATTTCCTTTTGATAGATACCCAGAAGTGGGATTATTGGAAATACGGTAGTTACATTTTTCAATTTTTGAGGAACCTCCATACAGTTTTCCATAGTGGCTGAACCAATTTACGTTCCCACCAACATTGTACAAGTGTTCCCTTATCACCACACCTCAAGGACACTTTTCTCTTGTTTTCTTGGTAATAGCCATTTTAACAGGTGTCAGAGGATACCTCATTGCAGTTTTGATTTGCTTTTCCTTGATTATTAGCCATGCTGATCATCTTTTCATATACCTGTTGACCATTTGGATGTCTTCTTTGGAAAAATGCATCTTAGTTACTCTATTTCTTAAAAATGTTTATTTATTTATTTTTAGAGAGTGAGTGTGGGTGGGAGAGGGGCAGAGAGAGAGGGAGAGAGAGTCTCAAGCAGGCTCTACACTGTCAGCATGGAGCCCATGCTGATCTCAGTCTCAGGTACCATGAGATCATGACCTGAGATGAAATCAAGAGTTGGACGCTTAACCAACTGAGCCACCCAGGCACCCCTCCTCTGTCCATTTTTAAATCAGATTTTGTTGTTGTTGTTGAATTGTGTGAGTTCTTTAACATATTTTGATACTCAATGATGGAAGGACACTTTCTTCAACAAATGGTGTTGGGGAAATTGGATAACCACCTGTAGAAAAATGAAATCAGGCCCCTATCTTATACCACTCATAAAAATTAACACAAAATGGATTAAGGAATTCAAGGCCTGATAACATAAAACTCCTATATAAAAAGATGGAAGAAGCTCTTTGACATTTGTTTGGGCAATGATTTCTTATTGGGTATGACATCAAAAGCCCAAGAAGTAAAAACAAAAACCATTAAGTAGAACTGTATCAAACTAAAAAGCTTTTGCACAGAAAAAGATACAATTTAAAAAAGGCAATCTATGCAATGGGAAATACTTGCATATCATATATTATATAAGAGGTTAATATCTAAAATTTCTAAATAATTCATACAATGCAATAAACAACAACAAAAAAGCAACCTAATTTTAAAGTAGGTAGAGGAACTAAATATTTTTCCAAAGAAGACATCCAGATGGCCAACAGGTGCATAAAAAAATGATGAGTCATAGAACAATTCAATCCTATGCTATGTTGTCTTGGGGAGGGAGGGCACTGGGAAAATTCCTGTGACCAAATTTGTATTCTGGGGTTTTGTTTATTTGCTTGCTTATTTGTGTGCTTTTCTGCTCTATGGTGTGCTGAAATCTTTTGGGAAGAGAACTGGATTGCTCTAAATTTCCTTTTGTCCATGGTAATCTGTCCAGGTGGCACTCTCCAGGTTTTTTCCAGACTACTGTGAGAGGGGTTGTGGCATGTTTGCTGGCTCTGCTGATTCCGCAAACTTTATGGAGGTCTATCTGCTTATTACCGGATGCACAGATGGGTGAAACTCTTTCCAGGTCCCTTGGCATCTGGAGCTAGAGCCCACAACACCCACAAAGGTGCTTTCACTTATGGGTGGATATCTAGTTCACTGTTAAAAAATAGGGGCAAAAAGGAGGAACCTCTTACACCGCCATGCTCATGCCCATGTTATTGCTCTCAGCATCAGTCTTTTCAGCTGGAGTAATTCTTGACTTCTTTCCTGTCACACCACACTCTTCAACCTGTCAACAAATCCAGTTGACTGTAGCTTCAGAATAAATCTGTAAAATGATCCTATCTTGCCATCTCCATAGCTACCATCTTGGTCCTAAGCACTATGGTTGTTTGAGAAGGTTATCGCAACAGCCTCTAAACTCATTGTCCTGCTTCTATTCTAGATTTTTTCACCTACTATTAAGTTGAGCAACTATCCTGATTTTCCTGGGACTTACCTGGGTTGAGCACTGAAAGTCATGTGTCTCAGAACACCCCTCAGTTCCAGGAAGCTGGAAAAGATGGTCACCCTCTCATTTACTCTCAAGACAGTGTCCATAGTTGTCTTTTAAAAATACAAATCATGGGGCCCACTTGGTTAAGTGTCCAACTCTTGATTGCACCTCAGGTCATGATCTCACAGATCATGAGATCGAGCCCTGCATCGGGCTCTGCACTGATATGAAGCCTACCTGAGATTCTCTCTCTCCTCTCTCTACCTTTCCCCTGCACAGGCATCCTTCCCCTGCCTGCCCTCAAATAAATAAACTTGAAAAAATTCCAATACAAATCAGATCATATCAATCTTCTATTCAAATCCTTTGGTGTTGCCCTCCTTCACTCGGAGTATATGCTAATACACTTAGAATGACCTACAAGTCCCAATGCACAGAATTCCACTGCTTTCTCTCTTCTGACTTTGCTATAACTCTGCTTCTCATTATTTTGCAACAGCTACTGTGCCTTCTTTTATGTTCCTTGAGCTGTCCTCCCTTAGGATCTTTGCATTGGTTGCTCCTTCTGGAATACTTACCCTCTAGATACGTATGTGGCTCATACTCTCATTTATTTTAAGTCTTGCCCAAATGTTACCTTCTCAATTATCTCCACCCTGACCATTTAATATAATATTTGCAGTACCCACTCTCAGAACTCTGAAGCTTAGTTTCTATGCCTTTTTTTCCTCCATTGTATTTACCACCTTTAATATATAATTTATTCACCAATTATGTACACGTCTGTTAACAATAGAACGTAAGCTAACAAGGATAAGAATTTTTGTCAGTTTTGTTTACCAATGTATTTTCAGTGTTTAGAATAGTTCCTGGCACATAATAGATTCTCAATACATATTTGTGAAATGAATAAATTAATGGCTTTATTTACCATTTACACATGGAATGTTCTTTGTCTCTTTCTCTCCTTCTACCAAACCTCTCTAAATAGCTCAGGTCTCTACATATTTCTGCCTTCTTAACTTGCAATATCAGAGTGTCCTACTGGAATTTCAGACTCATTTTATTCAAACTGTAATTCATTGTCTTCCTACTCAGGCCACACATCTTCCAATGAGTTCTTTTCCAGTGAATGACCATATTTTATGTCTGATTATGCAAACTAGGAACTTGAGAGTAATCTATGACACTCATTTCTCCATGATCGACAATATCTAAAATTTTGTGACTTCTGAATAAGTGGAATCTCTTCATTTTATTCCACCTACACTATCAACATCCATGCCCACGCTTCTTATCATTTCTTAGCTGGCTGATGTCCTTAACTGATCTTCTCTCCTCTGTTTTATCTATTCTTCCTAGAACTGCAGCCAAGCTGAAACACAACTTGTCAACTTGTGAATACACACATACCATCATCACTGTGCTCAAACATTTAAGTAGTTTTATTGTCTTTAGAATAAATACTAAATTGTCAATATGGCCTCCAAAGCCAGGTATGGTCTGGGCTTTGCCTATGTCACCATATCTAGTGCTAATGTCCCCCTAGCTCTCCTAATTCTAGCTGTAAAAGTCAGTCTGACTTCCTTAAATGCTTTATGCCCTTTCGTCTTGAGACATTAATACACACTTTCCTTCTGCCTGAAATGTTCTCCCTTTCCACCTTTTCCTGATTTATTGCCTATTTCAGAGCTCCACTCAAACATTGATCTTTCTGGATAATGTTTTGGGACTCTCCAAATCTTGTCAGTGTCATGGATAGGCTCTCATAAAATCATGCATTTCTTTTCATAGTCCTTTAAAAACGTAACTTAAATAATTATGTGATTGCTTTTTAAATGTCTGTCTCCCTGATAAAATATCAACTTTATGCGGGAAGAGACTATTTTTTTCGCTGCTGTCTCTCAAGCGTTTAAACAGTTTGTCTTAGTCAATTTGGGCTGCTATAACAAAACAGCACATGCTGGGTGCTTATAAACAAGAGAAATTTATTTCTCACAGTTTCTGAGGCCAGAAGTGATCATTTTCCAGCACCATTGTTTTCTGGGGGAGTCCATTTCCAGGTTGCAGACTACTGACCTCTAGCTGTAACCTCACATAGTAGAAGGTATTAGTGAGATTTCTGGATTCTCTTTTAGAAGAGCATTAATCCCATTTATTAGGGCTCCATGCTCATTACCTAACAACCTCCCAGATATCTCATCTCCTAACACTATAGCATTGGGAATTAGAATTTCACCATATGAATTTTGGAGAAAGAAAAAAATATGGAGTCTCTAGCACAATTATTTGTACATTTTAGGCATTCACTAATTTTTATGAATGGATGGATGGATGAGCAAACGAGTGAAGATTAAATTCTAGTTGACACCTCTCTGATTTTGTTCTTCCTCTCTCTTCTTTCTCCTTAGGGTATGTTGATGAAAGTCTCCCAAGCTACATGATAGTTACATTTTTGAACATCAGATCTATGGAAGCCTTTTTTCAATAGTGATAAAGAATTATTTTTCTTCCCTTAGTAAGTATAGCTGCAGGTTAATCAGTAATTAATTTTGTAATGTTCATATGTTACATAAAATAATAAGCCTGTACATGCTTTCTTCTCAGTGTAGTGTGCTGATATGAAGCCAAGATATCAGGAAACTAAAAGCCTTGGGAGAGCCTCTTACCTGAGCAGCTTTAGGTGAGGGAAAGTGCATAGGGTGAAATTAGGGTGATTATAGAGTGTTTTCATGGAAGACACCAAGTGCTGATTGGGGTAGTTATCGGAATTACAAGTGTAGATAAAAGCAAATATTAGTTAGGTGAATTACATAACAGAAAATATCTACTTAGGGAGGAAACACTAGGCAAATTGATTAAATTCTCCTGGATAGAACCTTGCAGACTATCTTGTAAAAGCATCAGTCACCTGTGTACTTACTTTGCCAGTCATATTAAGATAAGTGCCTTATCTCTGATTATTCCCACCACCCAATTTGTATTCTTAACAGAAAGGTACAAATTTGATTCTATGAAATTTCTGAAGGATTGTGGAAATATGCATTAGAAAATAGTTACACTTGTTTCTGAAATGTAGGATGGCAGGATTAAGATGAGCTCTTCTAACAGAGAATCAGAATAATAATGGCTTAATCAATAAAACAGTTTTTCAAAAATGTAACAATATGTGCATAAGTGGTTCAGGGCTAGACTAGATCTTTCACAGTGTTGGGACCCAGGTGTAGTTGCTGCCCTTCAATCTCCAGGGTCCTGCTTTAATCCAGTACTACTAGCCATCCAAATTATAGCCTGTGGGAAGGGTACAAGGGGAAGTGAAGAGCATGCCCTAGAAAGGGCACACTCCACATCTGTTCTGATGTCATTGGTCAGAACTTAGTGGTAACCATAGTTAACTCTAAGGGAGGTTGAGAAATATACTCAATATCATGAATGGCCATGTGTCTGCTTAAAATTGCGGCTAGTATTACTATGAGAGACAAAGAAAAGCGTATCTTGTGGGAAAAATAACAATCTCTATTGTAGTAAATAAATCTGATCTTATTCATGTTTTACAAACATCTCATTCAATGTGTTTTCTGGAGTTGTTTTCCAGTGAAAATAGTTTGGAATATTTTTCTGCCTTTTGTTAAACAAGCCAATGATAAGCAAAAATAATGGTAACTTAAGGTCCACATGAGAATGGGTGGAAATTCTTGTAAGCTAGAATTGAGTAACAGAAGTCAACTGAGTTGTTGTGTTTTCCTTGATGCAAACTAAATTTTGTGAATATAGACTACATGTGATGGTGATTCCATATCCTTTTTGTTTTCTCTATGCATCTTTAGTAGCTTGTATTTTTCCTAGTTAATATTTGCTCTGGACTGTTGTATCCACTGAATTAAGGAGAGAACCATCTTCTTTCCGACTTTTGGCACCTCATATACACAATGCTGGATGCAGAACCGTCAATATTTGATTTCTCCCAAGGATACCACTCACACAAAGGTTTAATGTATATAGCAGAATTTATTGAAGATTTTTTGGTAATGTTTTGTGTGTGTTCATGTTTTACATCCATATTGAAGACAACAAAATATTATTAGTTTGGTTGTTTTTTTAAAATTTTTTTTTTTTTTTATTCTCGAGAGAGAGAGACAGTGCATAAGCAGGGGAGGGGCAGAGAGAGAAGGAGACAGAGAATCCAAAGCAGGCTCCAGGATCTGAGCTGTCAGCACAGAGCCCAACGCGGGGCTTGAACTCACGAACCATGAGACCATGACCTGAGCCGAAGTCGGACGCTTAACTGACTGAGCCACCCAGAAGCCCCTAGTTGTTTCTTAAAGTGTCTCTTTTAAGTTTCTGCCTACTTATTCTTGAACCTTCCTTCTGCCTTCTCTTTTCTGCTCTCTATCCCTCTTCCAAATTCCTGTTTATTTCCTATTTAAAACAGTTTGACTTTTTCTTATTTTTTAAAAGTTTCTCTTGGTTCTGCTCGTGTAAAAATATTTTTTAAGTATATATGGTTCTTAACTAATTTTTGGTACCAGATATTAAATACTGATGTGATTATTGTCTTACTATTTGTGTTCTAATTATATGCATTTCCTGAATCTCAACTGCCCAATAGAAATATGTGAGCTATTTATTTACTTTAACATTTTCTAATATCACATTAACAAAGTAAAAATAACCATGTACAATTAATAGTGTATTTCATTTAACCAAGTAAATCTAAAATGCTATAATTCCAAGATGTAATCAATATAAAAATTATTAAGAAATTTACTCTTTTTCTTTCTGTACTGTCTTTACCATCTGGTGTATATTTTAAACCTCTAGGAGCACATCTCAGTTCACATGCTAAATTTTCATTGGATCTACATAATTTCTATTTAGATTTTATAACATTTGTAGTGGAAAGATCAGATTTACATACTCAAGTCTTTGCCAATATAAAGAAAAGTTTTCCAATAATTGAATTGAATAACAAAAATAGTTTTCCTTTAATATTCACATCTACATTGGTAAAGGTTGTTTATCTTTTGCAGGAAACTTGATTTCACTTTGAAGCAAACACTTACCAGTTTTAAAATTATATCTATCCAAGTTAAATAAATTCACAACTTTTTGCATCAATTTATGGTTATTAACTTTGAATTCAAAGAAGTGCTCCATAAAGGGCAATTCTAAATCCAACAATATGAACATGTCCTTTTAAAAGTTTTCCTTGGAATTTTGCAACTAATTTCCCTAACCCAGTCCATTCGGCATATTGATTGATGTTAGAAATATGTGTAAAATCAACATTATTGATTTATATTTTAAAAATTCTTCATTTCAAAATAAATTCTAATACTTCTCTAGTCAGTTCACAAATAAATTCTTCCTTTCTTTGAAGCTTTAATTTAGTTTGTTCATGTGTAGTGAAAAAAAAATCCTACTTCATATTGCCATATTTGTTTGTCTTTGATTCTTGAATATTTAACAAGGACTTCTCTTTGTTTCCAGAAAATTCTTAATTTGATTTACAGTACAGTAAATCTTTTTAAAAGTCTTCGATGCCTTAACCAATGAATACTGGCAACAAACTAAAGATTATTAAATATATTGTCTTGTGTTTCTTTCCAAAGTTCCAAAAGTTGGCTATGATTTATGTATTTATGAAACTTTTCAGAGTCTACTTCAAAAGCCAAAGCATAAATATTTGTAACATGTGTCATACAGTGGGATGAAACAATTAAAGAATTATTCTTTTTTTTAAAATCTTAATAAATTCATATTTTTGACCTAATATAGAACATTGTCCATAGTGATAAAAAAGTTTTCCCATACCTAGCTGAAATCCTTCTTTGAAAGATGTATTCAAAAATATATATGCTATGCAGTTGATAGTTTAGATTATAATTGACAACACTGCCTCATAAATTTGAAAGTTTATTGAGACAAAACATACCCAAAGATTTAATTATATAATGTGTTTTGTTTTGGATGACTCATCTCATGCAAAAAAAAAAAAAGTATTGCCAATTTATCAAATTTTGAATCTTTGATATTCTTGGAAAGGTATACTATGGGCATTTGTTCAGTCCTCATGACTCACTAACTAAATTTTCATGACTGAAATAATAATTTACTTTACCATCTCTTAATCTAAAAATGGCATTTTTTGTGTGACTGCAAGAATCCACGTTGTTTTATAGCTTACCAATGTTATAATCTTAGATCCTGTTAAAAATAATTTATAATTTTTGGCATTTAACTTTATTTTAAAGCAACCAATTTCTTCAGTTCTTTTTAGCTACGGAGATAAAATTTCTTAGTAAATTTATTATGCCCACTTAACATTGTTCTCTTTAGTGTCCCTAAGATTGTTTTTGCAAATCAAGCAACTTTTTCATTTTGCTCTGCTGCAGCTAATTTTAATTGCTATATGTATTATTTTAATTAAAAGTAATTTAATTGTTATAAATAAAATAATAATAAATATATCAATTTATTATTATAGATACCACTGCAACCCTTGCTGTCTGCATAAAATATTCAAATTTAAATAAACGTATTTTGGTATAATTGGTGCATTAAAATATTCAAATTGAATCAATTCATAGACACCAATTGAATTGATGATAAGCTTATGTGTATTACTAGAACTGATGAATGTTTCCAACATACACATTATAACATGGAAATAATATCCTACATGATCCAGGAGTCAAGGTGAAATGTAGCTCTACCAAAATAATAAACTTGTGTAACACAAAAATATTTACCCTACTTTTTTAAATATAAATAAATTAAAATTGAAAGTTACATTCCTTAGACTCACTACCTACATTCAAATGTTCAATGGTCACATGTGGCTAGTAGCTATTGTACTAATTAGGACAGTTATAGGTGCTACGGTGACATCTCTTAATGTTTAACTCAGTAATTTCTTACATTTCTTAATTGCAATAACCTTTAAAAGAACACATTTCTCTAGTTGTATGCTTTGTCATAAATTGTGTCTTTTATGTATTCTTCCTACCTAGCACATTTCCTACTCCTTGGTAAATATTGTATGACTAAATAAGCAAAACTGTACTTTCTTTTTACTGTTTTCTATTCCTTCCTGTGATAGACTTTTCCAGTATATTTAGAACCACCTGTAAATCTGGTCAAATCTAGACTAGGTCAACCATTTGGCCTTTCTGCAACCATCAGTTTTGATTTCTGTTCTCTTCAGTCATCTAAGTCATTGTTACTCATTTGAATGCTTTCCAGCCACCAAAATATTGTTGCTATCATTCTTCTATATTTTACCAGTTAATGCTTTTGTAATGTCATTTCAGGAGGGTATAGAAATAAATGCTTGCATCCAATTACGACATTTCCCTTTTCTTTATTAACTCAATGTAGTCTACACTTTGTTTTTTTCTTTATTATAGATATTCTCTCGGAAGTTGCCAATGACCTAAACATTAGCAAATCTCACTGACTATTTTCATTTCTACAATATTTCATGAATTCTATCTCTTCATATTCGGGAGACAACTTTCTTCTGGTTCTTTTATTTTCATATTTCTCAATTCTTCTTCACACTCTCCCCTTCAGTTTATCCTTAAGAGGCCTCTATTTTCTTATGTAGTCTTTTTCTACTTTTCTATAGACCTTAATTTTTCACTCAACTTAAGACCATCCAAACCTAAACTCATTATTCTCTCATAGACAGAAACATCTTTCTTCTTTATGTAAACTCTATACAAGCAGGAAATATGTTTTCCTTGTGCATAATTTTATTTCCAATCCTAGCAGGTGCGAGGCATGTAGTAAGCATATAATAAATGTTGTAGAATAACTTAATGAATGAAAACTCATTTTAAATTTTGTTTTCTTACATCAGTAACTAGATATCTTCAATTTCCTCCTTTTGGATTTCCTTTTTCTGCCACCAATTAGATGTTCTCCAGGTTTATCCTGGGCCTTTTATGCATTTCGCTCCAAACTTTCTTTCTATATTTTCTCTTAGCCATGACTGTAGCTACTATGTTTATACTGGTGACTACTTATGTTTTGATTTTTAATTCCAAATTTTACATAAAGCTCCAGACTCCCATTTTCAGTTGCCTGCTTTGTACCATCAGAGTCTCAATCTGGCCCCTAAAACTGAACACTTACCATATCCAACAATTTCTTCTCCACCGTCCATCACAATCTGCTCTCCATCTTTTGCCGCCTATGCTGGATTATGGAATCACTATCCACCAAGTTGCCCATGACACACTGTCCCTCAATCTCCCCATATCAGTGAATCAGTTGCCAAATCCTGCATTGTTGAATTCATGTAATTTCAAATCCAATTCTTCTGTAGGTCAAATGCTATCATCCGATCAATAATTCCTTTTTTTTTTCCCTCTTTCCTCGTTGCATCACTGGCCTACCTGATCTTCCTGTCACCATTCTTTCCCATTTTAGTCCATCTTCAGTATTCCCTTATTGTCCAGATGATTATCTTTCTAAAAGTCAAACTCAGTTATATATCTCTCTTGAACAAAACTTGATTTATCTTTGTCTCCTATTATCTACACATAGAAAGACCTCACAAGCTATTTTTCTAGACTTAGCTCACAACTCCTTCCTCTCCTCCACCCTTAACTTCTATGGTGAGCAGTGGCAGGCTCCCTATTAATAAACCCAATGGAATTATTTTATCTATTTCTGAAACTGCTACCTCTTTAATGCCTTTTGTATGTTTTTAGAGAAATATATATATTTCCCTCTGCCTGAAATGACTTACTGCCTCATCTTTGCCTGAGGAATCATTCAGTACTCCTTGCAAATGGATATTCACAGCATATCTGTAGGTTCTAATACAGAAATCTATCATTATTTGAAAAACAATCCTTCGTTATTTGAGAAAGTTATTCTCTTGGAAAGCTTCTGCCTTCCAGAGGGGAGATGTATGAAAGGAAGGGGACAGTGCTAAACCATACATAATCAGACAAATCAATCCTGCTAATTAGTAGCATGGCAGGTGTAGAGTCTGGCCTGGCTCACACCTAGCTTAGAAGCAATTCACATTCTATTTCTGCTGTGATGCTTTCTTGCAGGCTGTCAGCCACATTCTGTGTTTCCTTCGTATTTGGTGCACAGTTCCATTAAAGCATATATTAGATAGTTTTCTAGTCATTTGTTGACATGTCTACTGACATGTGAATTTCTTGTGGACAGGTCCAATTCATCTTTATATCCCTGGATATATAATTTGCTCTAAACTCACTTATTTTGAATAAATTTGGAAGAATAAGAGTGAGAATGTTGAAGACCTATGAATCAAAAACCTGTTCTTGATAGCTCTCCAGTTTCTTGGATTATGTATTTCTAGAGGGTAGACTGTACCTGCCAAGGCGAGGATTTATAATAGTTTCTTTCAAAGAAAGTCTGCAATATCCGAGTTTCTTATGTTTGAAGGTTGAGATGTCAGTTTATCTGGATCAGAACTTCATGTTTAGGCTCCTTTAAATAACTTCATGTATGGAGATAAAGTTTTGATGGACCCTTTTGTGGCATGAGCAAGGCCACAACTCTGTGATCCTGGTATGTAAAATTGCTAAATGGGAAAGAGAAGCGGGACTTTGCCCAAGAATCTTAGGGTCTACTTGGAAGCAAATGAACAATACCTTCCCCTTCTCTCATTGACTATAAAAGAGTCTTTTTATTTAAAATTCTTGCCTTGGCAGGTATGTGAAAATGATATTTTAATCATCAGGTCACTTATTAAAAGGTATGATATTGGCCCAAGTGCCAATCTCTACTCTTTAAAAACATGAAATCTGAGAACTTGAGAGCTATTAAGAATACATTTTTTAATTTCAGTGTTGGGAGATTTACTTCAGTGAAGTATAGAGCTCCAACCAAAATTGGTGGCAGAAACGTTTAATAAGATTCCTGGAATAACATCTTAAGGAAGCAAGAAATCTAAACTTGAGTAGCCTGAGTTACTGAGAACAAATGTAGCTTTTTTAACTGTTGCTGCTTCTGGTACTTGCTTTAAATCCAAATATTTGGCAAGAAATTTGCTTTGAGGAATATTAACTGTATATGTGAGTACAAACTATAACAGCTAGAATTGGGGGTCCATAAGTGGCACCACGTTAGAAGCTGTGGCAGGCATATGGACCTGGAATTATCCTGTGGACAAATTTCCAAAGGATGGTGTAGGATTCTGCTCCAAGTATAATAGCAATAGTACTTAAGCCAGTCTCCAGATCTTCTCTTGCTGTCAGGAGAAAATTGACTTACGTTTGGACTAGGTAAGCTTACCCTGGGATTCCTGGATAATTAAGGGGCAGGGAAAATAAGCCTTGATGGGAACTGGTGAGCTTCCTGCTAATAAGTCACGGGGAATTTGAATGATTAATTAAAGAATAAAGATGGCATATTTGCTCTCTGCAGTTGTGGTGAGGCTCATACTAGTTAAATAGAGTGCTTTGTAGAACTACTTTTGATACTTTGTAGAGGCCCAATGGCATGACATCTTTTAGTAAAATCATGCAGTTACAAGTGTTCAATAAATGAAAAATATTATACACATGAAAGAAGTTTTATAATAGATTATTAGTATGAATTCAGAATTTATATAAGAATATTTGTGGGGCGCCTGGGTGGCTCCGTTGGTTAAGTGTCCGACTTTGGCTCAAGTCATGATCTCGTGGTTTGTGAGTTGGAGCCCTGCTTCAGGCTCTGTGCTGACAGCTCAGTGCCTGGAGCCTGCTTCTGATTCTGGGTCTCCCCATCTCTAGGCCCCTTCCCTGCTCATGTTCTGTCTCTCTCTGTCTCTCAATAATAAATAAATGTTAAAAGAAATTTTTTTAAAAAGTATTTGTGAAAATATTATGGTAGCAATTACTCTGAGTGAAATTATCTTAAATAATATGAATGAAGTAACCTTACCAACAGTATTTCTCTGATCTTGTACAAGGGAACTGTCCTAGGTATACTTCCATTGTAAACCATTCATCCAAGGCTTTGAGGCAGATATGCTTAAGTCTGAAATGCAAATGATACATATTTAGAGGCAAAGCATATTCTAACTAGGCGGAAAAAGGCAAGACTTTTGTTGTCTTTCATGACCCATTTAATCCTGTTGCTCTACATTCATTATGAATGTCTCCGAATGGTGCCAAAATAGACAGGTGAAATGTAGAAGATTAAATCATGTTCAATAAACCACTTGTTTGCCCACACTGTGCCAACAATAAACATTCCATTTACATTTTTTTCTTCACCTAGTTGGCTTTTTTCCACTCTCATCCTTATTATTTTCTTCCTTCTTTTCTTTGAATTTAGTTTGCTCTTCTTTTTCTAGTTTCTTAAGGTAGCTAGGTTCTTTTTTTTTTTTTTAATTTTTTTTAACGTTTATTTATTTTTGAGACAGAGAGAGACAGAGCATGAACGGGCGAGGGGCAGAGAGAGAGCGAGACACAGAATCGGAAGCAGGCTCCAGGCTCTGAGCCATCAGCCCAGAGCCCGACGCGGGGCTCGAACTCACGGACCGCGAGATCGTGACCTGAGCCGAACTCGGATGCTCCAACCGACTGAGCCACCCAGGCACCCCTAGGTAGCTAGGTTCTTTATTTAAAATCTTGTTTCTTAGGGTGCCTGGGTGGCTCAGTTGATTGTGTCTGACTTTGGTTCAGGTCATGATATCACAGTTTATGAGTTTGACTTCTGTGTTGGGCTCTTTGCTGACAACTCAGAGCCTGGAACCTGCTTCAGAATCTGTCTCTCTCTCTCTCTCTTTCTCTCCCCCTCTTGTTCTCTCTCTCTCAAGAATAAGGAAATAAACATTTAAAATGTAAAAATAAATAAAATAAATAAGATCTCATTTCTTTTCTAATATAGGTGTTTAAAGTTAGAGATTTCCCTCTAAGCACTGCTTTCACTGCATTCCATAATTTCAATAACATACAAAAACCTGCTCCTGTATTGTTTCATTTTCCTCCCTCAGTTATACTATTGTCACAAATTATATTTTTATAAATTATGTATACATCAACTTAGATTGATAAATATTGCATTATGCAGTTGGCTTTTAAATCAGATAGTAAAAAAAAAGGAGTTACAAACCAAAAGAAAAAAGATATATATTGTCTTTTATATTTACCTATATAGTTATCTTTACTAATACTGTATCTCTTTGAGTAGATTCAGGGTTAGCCAGAATGATTTTATTATACTTTCTTGTAAGGCAAGGCTGCTGTCAACAAAGGATATTAGTTTTTTATTAGTCTGCAAATTAAAAAATTTCCTTTATTTTTGAAAAAGAGTTTTGCCAGAAATAAGATTATCAGTTGACAGTTCCTTTCAGAACTTTGAATATGTCACCCTAGAGTGTTAGTGCCTTCATGATTTTTTTATAAAGGTGTTTTTATGTTTATTTATATTTGAGAGAGAAAGTGCCAGCAGGGGAAGAGGAGGGGAAGGGGAGCCACCCATGTGCCCCTTGCCTTCATGATTTCTTATGTAAAATCAGCTGTTATTTTACTGAGGAGCCCTTGTATGTGATGAGTCACTTCTTTCTTGTTGCTTTCAAGATTCTCTCTTTGACTTTAATAATTTGACTATAATGTGTTTCAGAGTGGATTTCTGAGTTTATCGTACTTAGAGTTCCTAAACTCCTTAGATGTGTAAATTCATATCTTTAATCAAATTTGGGAAATATGTAGCCATTATTATTTCTTCTAATTTTTGACCTTATGCATATGTTTCTTTGCTTTATGGTGTTGATTATGGTGTTGAACAGGTTTCTAAGGCTAGGTTGATTCTTGTTCTCTCCTCCCCCTCTCCCTCCTTCTCTGTCGTCGTCACCATCTCCTCCTCCTCCTCCTCCTCCTCCTCATTCTCCTCCTCCTCCTTCTCCTTCCCCTCCTCCTTCTCCTTCTCCTCTTAATTGACCTGTCTTCAGGTTCACCAGTTCTTTATTCTACCTGCTCAAATTGATGTTGATGTTGAGATGCTCAAGTGAATTTTCATTTCCACTCCTTATTTCTGAATAATACTTTTCAGCCCCATAATCTCTAGTTGGCTGTTTTTGTGCTCTATATATCCTTATTAATATTCTCACATTGTCTTCGTTTTTGGTGTGATTTCCATTAGCTCTTTGGACATATTTAAAATAGCTAATCTAAAGACTTTGTCTAGGTCCAATGTCTGTTTTCTCAGGGATTATTTACATTGATTTCCCCCTCTCTGGGAAAGGGTCATACATTTTTTATTTCTCTGTATATTTCTTAATTTTTTGTTGAAAATTGGACATTTCAAATAACATACTATGGCAACTCTGGGAAACAGATCCTCCCTCTTTCTCAGGGGTGCCACTGTTGTTGTTTGTTGTAGTTGTTCTTGTTGTTTAGTGACTTTTCTAAACAAATTCTGTAAAATCTGTATCTTCATCATATATGGCTACTAAAGTCTTCACTTAGTCTGCTTAGTAGTCCCCACCAGGGAGACATGTTTATCACTGAGTTTGGGTGAGGGTAAATAAAGACAAACATTTTGAGTGGGTTCTTCCAAGTATCCATCAAACAAAGAAAATAGGGAAACTCATTGGGAATGAGATTCAATCTTTTTTCCTATAGAGCTGATAACCCAAGCTATTATTTTGAAATCTACCCCTGATCTGGGGAATGAATGAGGGTCTAGAGCAAGTTACAATATCACAAAGCTTGCTGTTCTTACTGATAGCAATTTTTCCTGATTGAATGCTCCCAGGTTGCTGTCAGCATTTGGTTAATTTCTGTATTTTTCAAAAGTTGGTTCTGACCAATTTTCCCCAGGTTTATTTTTGTTTATTTTCTAAAGACAGACTTTTAAAAGTTTCTAATCCATCATTTTCACTAAAGTCACCATTAATGATTTTTTTTAAAAATTACAGTGATGTAGAACACAATGTCCAATGTAATTATATTTTTAATGAACATTTATGTGATTGGCAAGGTGATAGGGGATTCAGTATTTTCTTGGATGTAATCTTTTTAATACCTGAAACTGATTGGTACTCATTCCTATTTTGCAGCTAATGAGAGTGAACGAGTAAGTGAGAAAATAGTAATTTGCCTAGGAGCCAAAGCTAGCAGACCTACTTCAGGTCTATTGCTTATGCTAGGCGTAATGTTAGGTTACATTTCAAAAATTCAACTTTGGGATGACTGACGTTCTCACAATAGTTTCAGTAGCTGCCTATTAGGGTTGTTGAGAACATTTTTGCTCCGTGTGAATAGTAGGTTCATATGATCTTGAGTAGTTACTATGGGAAACATTTTATTATAATATCATATTAGATCTCACAACTTTCACATACTTGTATTCTTTTTTTTCCACATTGGAAAGGTGATATTTCAAAATTTTAAATAACTTGCCTAAAATCAGTGCTATAGATAAAATTTAACCCAGAACTTTTTGGCTAAAAAATAGTGTTCTCTCTTTCTCAAATCATTGAACTTCGTGATCTATTTGGGAGCTAAAAAAAAAAAAAATCAGATTTTTCTGTCACACCCATTACTTTTCCAAAAATAACTGAGGAAAATGAATGTATGGAAATTTTAATCATACATTAATATTAACTAACATTCATTGAGCAATAGCATGCTACATTCTTTCCATGCATGATCTCTAATGCTCATATCAATCAATCCAGTAATGTGGGTATCCTGATTCCTTTTTTACATGAAAATGGAAGGTCCGACAATGCAAGATATGCCTAAAGTCACACAGGAAGTAAATGATTATGCTGAAAATCAATTGCAGACTCATCTGATCCCAGAGCTCAAGTTTTTTTTCATTGTGCACAGCTGTTTAGTACTTTGTAGACAAAATACTTGGGAGATATTGTGGGAGATAAATGGGAATCAGTGGCACACAATGGCAAGGTACTGTACTCACACTAAGACTTAATTGAATGGTCATCCAATTTTTTGAGAATAATTGCTCTCTCTTTTGGAAGCTCAACATAGAGAATTTCAAACTTAACGCAAATGGAAATTTATATCCCACTAAGAATACCTCTCAGACACCAGAAAGTACTTGGATATGATCCAAAATGTACAATCATTTCATCTCTTTTAGAACCTAAAGAAAAGCAGAATGGAACAAAACAAATCGCAGTTTCACCAATGCAATGCCAGGCCTCAGAAATGCCTATGGGTCTCAATAATGTGTTCTGTGTCTTCTTCCTAATATTCTGCTAGGTTCTTGGGATACAAAGGGCAAACCCAATTCCCAATTTCAAAGAGTTTATTTATCTATATACATATTTATCTGTTTATAAAATATCACATCATTTCTATAAAATAGAGTCACATTTCTGGACGTGGAGAAAAGGACAGGTTTGTAGTCTTCCTTTGCTTTTCTAAAATGATTCTCAGCCCATGACTTTATTTTTTTTTTTAATTTTTTTTCAACGTTTATTTATTTTTGGGACAGAGAGAGACAGAGCATGAACGGGCGAGGGGCAGAGAGAGAGGGAGACACAGAATCGGAAGCAGGCTCCAGGCTCTGAGCCATCAGCCCAGAGCCCGACGTGGGGCTCGAACTCACGGACCGCAAGATCGTGACCTGGCTGAAGTCGGACGCTTAACCGACTGCGCCACCCAGGCGCCCCTCAGCCCATGACTTTAAATCTCACTTAGATCTAGGCAACAGAATGGAGGGATGAGAAACTGTTCCATGAGTTCATAAGAATTCAATGTGTTATCATAATGGTAGCTATAATTTGATAAGTAATCAGTGTTTATAAGACATTATTCTAGTTTTGCCTGTATTATCACCTATTATGAAGATACCAGCATTACTCTTGTTTCTAAAACTAGAAAATCAGAGCTAGAATGAATTAAACAGTGTATATAAGACTATACAGCAGATGGACATTGGGGATGGGACTTAAACTCACAAATTTGTTGTCATGTCAGTTTATATAATGCAGCGTTACAAATAAGACTGCAACATGGCATTATATAAACTGACATAACAAAACCAAAGGGGAGAAATATGTATGATTCAATTAAATGATGGAGTGTTAAATATCAGCAACATGTTAACCCTAATAAAATTAAAGACATACTTAAAGTAAATACAAAATAGGACATATTTGGAAAAGTATTTTAAATGTATACTATGGAAAATAATTGAGATCTTTTACCTAAAAGTTGTTTAAAATCTATAATAAAATGATAGACACCTTACAAATTAAGTTGACTAAAATGAGAAACAAGTTTTAAGAGGCCAGTTAGCTCAAGACCATAGGTTTAGATCCTCTGATGGCTAAAAAAAAAACACCACTCAAAATATCATGAAATGCCAGTTTAGCTTACACAATTAGCAAAGGTTAATTTTTTAAATGATTTGCAGTTTTGAAGAGTACATGGAGAAAATGACACGTTCACACATATGCAATAGTTTCATTCAGGTTTTGCAAAGAATGACACAGGAAACAAAAATATAAGGCAACATAAATGCAACTGTCTACGTTAGATGAATGTATAAAAGATGCCAACATGACTAAGGACAAAATTAAAACATTATAAAAGTAGACCTATGTTTGAAACAAAAAATCTGAAGTAAGCCTTAAAGGTGTATAGATTTAAAAAAATAGAAGACAACAAAAGATAAAACCCACTGTTCTTTCCCCAAAGAGCTGTGGAAAATATTCTCTAAGACCTTAGATATGTTTTTAATGACTGCATGTTTTCCCTTCAAAATTTCATGTATAAAATTTTTTTCATGGAATATGGCAATGTGTTTTATAAATTTTGAAATACCAGGCCTAACTTACATGTGAGTGACTTGGCTCCTAAGACTTGCTCTATATTAGAGTGAGTGTGAATGGACATAGGATACATTTGAGGCTAAAACATATATGTTGGTACGTTTTAAAAATTTTTTAAGTGTATTTATTTTGAGAGAAAGAGCACATGTGCAGGTGGGGAAAGGCAGTGAGAGCAGGAGAGAGAGAATCCCAAGCAGGCTCCACACTGACAGCACAGAGCTCAATGTGTAGCTCAACCCCAGGAACCGTAAGATCATGACCTGTGCCAAAATCTAGAGTAGCACACTTAACCAACTGCCCCACCAAGGCATCCCAAATGTTGTTTTATAATAGAAGTAGTAATTGCATTATTAATATAAGATTAAAGTCTAATGGAATCCTGAGTATGATTTAGAATGAAAAAAACTTCTTAAATGTCCATTAAGTGATTTATATATAATACCTATAGGCTCAAAGATTATTTAGAAAGAGCTATAATATTTTCTCTGTTTAGTTATTAAATCCCCTGATTTGCAGGTATTTTCTTTCTTATAAGTAGAGCCTCCTAAAGTGTTTTAAAGCATGTTTTCACATTTGACTGTCATAATTATATAAGAGAAGCCAATATAATTCCTTCTGTTTTAAACACTAGGAAACTGAGGCATAGTGACTTCAACTGCTATATATAAGGGTCACAGAATGTTGGTGACAGAGTATCAAACTGGTGTGTGTGTGTGTGTGTGTGTGTGTGTGTGTGTGGTTTGATAATGTTTAGTTTGCTTTTCTTCAAGGGTCATTGAAGCATATGTTAGGGAAGGTATTCTTTATTCATTTGTAAATTCATTTACAGATAACATGCTTAACAATGTACTGAACCAACTCAACCCCTTATTTTCTTTCACAATTTCTTGACGCAGTTGCTTCTTTGCGTAAATGTTTGTCATTACGTATCTTCCCCCAACACTAAATTTGCAGGAGCAAATGCAGCACACTGTATATCCCTTAGCACAGCATTGTTCAATAGGAATGTAATGTGAGCCTCCTACATCATTTAAATTTTCTATAGCCACATTTTAAAAAGTGAAAAAAGGTTAAATTAATTTTATTATATTTTATTTAACCCAACATATCCAAAATACAACTTGAAATTATAATTAATATAAAAATTATTATTGAGATATTTTTCATTCTTTTGTATACTAAGTCTTTAATATTTCATGTGTATTTTAGACTTCTAGCACATCTCAATTTGAACTATTCACATTTCAGGTGCTCATAGCTAAATGATTAGACAGCACAGCCTGAGAGCAATTAGAACCTCTGATTGTCTATTTTGACTTTTAGTTAAATAAAATTTGAAATATTTCCAGACTTTAAATGGACTCTGGGGAATATATCTGCTTTCAAAGTTACCACCGAACTTCTGCTAGTTAAACTTTGTTCTCATAATCTGTGCATAATTAATTAATTGAAATGTGAGCATCTTTTAATTGACTGTGTCCTTTCTTAGTTCCTCACTTTATTATGACATTTTTCTTACTCTTTTCAGTAAGATCTTTCCCATCTCCTCATGGACCAGCCTTAGGATAGGAGCAGTAAATCACTTATGTTGAGACCAAGGAAAGTTCCTTCTTCCTAGAGAATCCCATTTCCCTTACTGATGCCTGATTTCCACAGAAGTCAGTCAGTTCTTTTTATATACTATTTTATTAGTCAACCTGCCTTTATAGTAGACATACCCCAAAATTTCAGTTGCTAAACCCAAAATGTGTTTAGCTAAATACAGGCTCCTTTCCAGCAATGGCCCTGGGGGAGCAGTGGAGGTATTTCTATTCCACAAAGTCATTGAGATGCCAAGCAGTCGGAGGCTCTACCTTTTTGAACATAATTTCTAAGATAGTTCTTTCAAGCATCAACATTCAACTGATAAAGAGCAAGGATAGAGAAGGTACATGCGTTCCCTAAACTCTCTCAATCTGTAAGCAACATACATCATTGTTAATTATGTTCCACTGGCAATAGTCACACACTCACACTTAAATGCAAAAGAGGATGGGAAATGTATTGCGTCGGCCGCCCTAGATGGAAATAGGGCATAAATCTCTGGTCGACACCAAGCCTTGTATGCCACAAAGGCTAATTTCTTTTAACCATAAATTCTCTTAGGGAGGATCCAAAACTGAGATATCAGCAGTGATATACTAGAGATGTAAGGACCTGGATTCAAATTCTGGTTCTGGCCCTTGAAGCAATTAGTCAACTTCCTTGAATCAGTTTTTCCTATTTCTGTCAATATGGCTGGGAATTGTGGCAGAGATGAAAACTGTATTTCCAATATCATTATATCCTTTTATTTATAAAATGAACTCCAGTTTTATGGGAGTGGGAGATTCATCCAGCTAAAAGCTACATTTACCAGTTAGCATTGAACATAGGATTTATTTTTGGCTGATGTCAAAATTGGTGATTCATTTTTTGTTTTAGATATCAGTTGTTATTCATGCTTCCACATGAAAGTATAAAAAAATGCAGAGATTCAGGTCCTTCCTTAAGAGCAGTATATCATAGGTAGCAGATAAATGTATACAAAATTTCTGAGGAATTAATTAAGTTGTGTACAAGACAGGATAGTACTATAGTATCAAACAATCCCAGATTTCAATGGCTTAACTCAACAAAACATTCTGTATGATTCACACAAATTCTGCTGCAAATCTAGTTGATTCTCTATGGCAACAGTTCTCCATTTGATGAATCAGTAGCAGGGGCTGAAGATGTACTTTTTTCTCCTAAAATTCAGGGCTTCTCAGGCAAGCAGCACAGACACATGCAGTAAGGTGTCCTGTGTCTAAAAGTATATAGACCTTAAAATCTTAACTGACAAGACAGTGAAAGAATGTTTACATGTGTGAATGTGTCTCTGGTTTCCTCCAGGTTAATTTACTGTTTTCTAATTTCTTAATATGGGATGAGGTCTAAAAAATTTCCTTTGAAAAACTTCACATGATTATAAATAACTTTCATTTGAAAATATATAGAGTGCCACTTTTCATCCATTTTGCCATCAACTCTCCTTTAGTTAACTAGATACGGTTCTCTTGTAAAGGCCTCTCTTCACAAGCTGTCTCCAAATCACTATTTTCTAAAAGCCAACAATGAAAGGGTGACATTTTACCAAGGTAGACTAATGGAAGTCAAATCCCATTGTAAAAGCAGAACTGAAGTTATGCTTCATGCACATCTGGCAACATGTTCATTTGTACATAAGAAAGGCATGAATAAGATTAAGTCTCAAATAAATTATCCCCTGATTATGACAATTAACTAGCTGTCGTAGGTATTCAATTATCTAATTATGGGCCAAAATTGTGTGCCAGGTGTTCCCTAAGTCCAAATTTCCAGTATGTTACATTTTTTAAAACAAATCTGCTTCATTTGGAGGAACGTTCTAACTTAAAATACTTGGACTCAATCAAACTATTTTCTTTTCTTTGATATATAAAGACCCTAATTTACAAATGAAGCCATCTGAATAATGCATGAAGAATGTGTGTGGATTCAAACTCATTTGTCCACATCACAGCAACTGTTTGTACTGGCCCAACTGCTTACTATGCATGCAGATGTTAAATTGTGCACCCTCTATCATCTGTTTATAATGCAAAATGACAGGTTGACTTGATTTTATCTAGCAGAAATAATTCAGGCATCCACACTGGCAAATTTGACCCAGAAGGTTTTATGAAATGTTCTGCAGTGAAACCTGTGGGTGAATTAAAATGCGTCTCCTCATTTCTGTGTATGAGTGTGTGTGTGTGTGTGTGTGTGTGTGTGTGTGTGTGTGTTCATTGCACAGGGTTTTTTAAGAACCAGAGATTTTCCTTCTCAAGCTTCAAAAAGAAACAATTTTCTCCATGAATCAAAAAAGTGTAAATAACACTGTTTTCCCTTTTGGTTTTACCTCCCACCATAAAATAGCTGTGAGCGATATGCTCAAGACTACAGGTACCTGCTTTAACAAATTCAAAGAAATAAGTTCTTGGAAACTGCATTTTTATTTATACAGAAATTCATGTAGGATTTTTACAAGGACTTGTTGATCTCTGCCCTTTTTGTGGTAGTGAATGTAACTCCCGCTGAAACCAAGAATAAATCTTGTTCTATAAAACAACTGATTTTAAAGGCCTTTGATTGCATTGTCCAGTGTATCAAAAACATCCATACACTGACACCCATTAATGTAACCAAAAGTATCTAAATATAAATGCAAAGAGCATAGGGAAAGAAAGCATTAGAAAGAAACTGTTTTATAAATAAACGGTTCTGATGTTTGTAGAGTTATAGTTAACCTCAATTCTTTTTCCCACTGTCCCTTTCTGCTGCAAATTCTAACAAAATTACTTGGACATTTCCAAAACCTAGCTGGTCTTCCTTTCACCAGTGCTATGTTCTCAACCTTCAACCCTTTAGTTCTTTTTTGTAAAATCTGAATACAGCTTCAAGAGAGCATCTTTAAAGTCCTGATCTTACCATCTTATTATGCTGTTTCCCTGTGGAGCTTGTGTGGGTTTGGGGTTAGAAGTAATCTCTGTAAGGCTCGGGCAGAGCACCAAATCCACATCATTTGCTTAGCAGTTGGGGATTCTCTCTTACAGAGCTATGAACTGTTTTCATAGCCTTACCTTTGCCATATTCCATTCTTTTTCCTCTCCATCTCCAACATCACACTACCACTCATTTGAACACAATTCTCCCAAATAACATATATTGCTCTACTTGAGGGCCCTTGTTCAAAAAAAAAGAAGATATATGTTATTCTACAATGTCTGCAATATCCGCTTACTGAAACACTGAGATATATTTATACATCTACCAATTCCACAAACAGCCATTCTTGCCTCCCTAAGCTGGGGTATTTTTTTTACCAGAGCCACATCAAGAGCACTTATTTAGTTTGTATTGCCTCATTTATATATCTGTGTTCCATCTGACTATCAGAGGTATGTAGACCTAACTGCACTATTACATTATAATCCTTTACATCCCATAACGGAAACGATATATTTTCCTGTGTGCTGCCTTCATAACTCTCAGGATGTTGAACCCATGACAGGTAGATCTTTATCAGAACTGAATTTAGATCACTTCTTCAACAAGCATATATTAGCTACTTAGTATATGCCTGGTGTGAGGCAAAGAGTTTAGAATGAAAATAGGAATGAAGCACAGAAATACAAAATAAGTAATTCAGGGAGTTATATATAAAAGGTGATGAGATAGGAAATAGCAGTCCTCATCCTTCCACAGAAACACTTATTTAATAATCACATGCAGATTATAATCCTAGAGAACTCCAGAACTCTAGTCAAGAGGTTTCAGCACCCCCAGAAAGTCACAGGGCCAAGAACAGTTGCATTGAAATGGGTTAGAACGGTTTTACTTTATCCACATACCTCCTTCCCCCAAACCAGCACTCTGAAAGATCTGCTCGATGATTTCTTCCATGAAGGGAAGAGAGAGCAAAAGCATCATCCCATGTCCTCAGCCCTTCAGGGTACTGCCTGGGAGAACTACTCCTACTTCACCTCATCCAGAGTGCTGAAGGATCCAGCAGCTAAAGCAATAGGAGTGGCTGGTGACACTCAACATATAGGAAGGATCTCAGCCGCCAGCTTGGATGCAGGATTGAGAGATGGCATATAATCCTGAGATTATATACCTAATATCCCTTACACCTAATATCCCAGAATCCCTAGGGAAAACGGGAGAGCATCTCTTCGTACCTAACACAGCTCACGGGGGTGGGAAAAGGTGACAATACTGAGTTTTCTTCTTCAGGAGGGAAGGAGCTTGCACCCAGTGTCCCAGCATTTTGGTGCACTTTTCTAGGGGAAGGGTCAGGTGAATCAGCACCTGCTGTGGCTCTGTGGGATTGAGAAAATCCTGGGACTCCACCCCAGGAGGAGAATGTGCACATGCACACAAAAGGTCTGAAACACTCTCAGAATCTTAAGCGGGACTGATTGGTGAAGGTCTTGCCTTGCCAATTACACTCCATAAAGACTGGAAGAGGTGGCCACTTCTTCAAATGGACAGACACTAATGCAAAGCTATAAGGGACACAACAAATTAGGGAAGTGTGACACTATCAAAGGAACAAAAAGTAACCAACCCTAAAGAAATCTATGAATTGCCTGACATCGAATTCAAAATAATTGTTTTAAAGAAGCTCAGTGAGCTACAGCAGAATGCAATAGAATATTAAATGAAATTAGGAAAATGATACATGTACAAAATGAGAATATGAGCATGGAGAACCCATAAAAAGATTCCAAGAGAAATTCTGGTGCTGAAGAATATAATAACTGAACTAATTGAATAGAGAGCTCTGATCAGGAGAAAGAAACACAGAAGCCAGAGAAAAGTCATTTGAAATTATCTAGTCAGAGGAACAAAAAGGAAAATGAATAAAAAAAGAGTGTAGAAAGCTGAAGGGATTTATGAAGTATCGTCAAGATAGTCAATACATACATGGTAGGAATCCCAGAAGGAGGAGGAAAAGGTGCAGACAGCTTATTGAGAGAGAGATAATGGCTCAAAACTTCATGACTCTGTGCAGGAAAAACACATCTAGGCTTATGAAATACAAAGGACTCCAAACAGGCAGGTTCAAGAATTTGCACTAAGACACATTATAATAAAAAAAGTTCTAAGTCAAAGACAAACTTTTAAAAGCAGCAAGAGAAGTGACTCATCATGTCCAAAGGAGCCCCCATAAGACCCTCAGTGGGTTCCTCAGTAGAGATCTTGCAGGGCAGAAGGGAGTAAGATGATTCATTCAACAAACTATCAGAGTTGCCAATCAAAAAGTTAATAATTGGAAAAAAAAGTTAATAATTGGAAAAACTGTCTTTTGAAATGAAGAAGTGGTAAAGATGTTTCCAGACAAGCAAAACTGGAGGAGGTTTGTTAGCATCGGAACTGTTTTGCAACCAGTATTCAAGCTCTTCAAGTTAAATGAAAGAATCCTAAGCAACATAAAATATGTGAAAGTAGAAAACTCATTTTATGAAGGTGAATATAAGACAAGTAGAGAATACTGTATCACTGTAATGGTAGTGTGTAAAGCATTCTTAATTTTAGTATAAATGCTAAAAGAAAAGAGTATTAACTGCAAATTTGTTACAGATACCTAACCTAAAATCTGTAAATTTTGACATCAATAGTCTAAGGTATGTGGGAGAAGAAGTAAAAGTGTAGATGTGATTGAATTAAGATATCATCAGCTTGAAGTCAGCTGTTACAAGGTGTTTTATGTTAGTCTTCTGGTAACCACACACCCACACAGAGACACAAAAGAAAAAGACAAAGGAATAAAAATATACACTAAAAAACAGTGAAACACAAAGGAGGACAAGAGAGTAACAGAGGAACAAAAGAGTTACAAGAGAGACAGAATGCGTTTAATAAAATGGAAATAGTGAGTCCTTCCCTATCAACAATCACTTGAAACTAAATGGAACAAAAGAAAAAAAAGACTGAACTAATCATGGTCTAAGAACAACTCAGTTTAGATTTAAGGGCACACATAGGCTGAAAGTGAAGAGATGGAAGAAAATGTTTCATGCAAATAGCAAGTAGAAGAGAGTAGAAATGGCTGTATTTACACCAGACAAAATAGACTTTAGGTCGAAAACAGTCACAGGAGAGAAAGAAGGATGATATACAATGATAAAAGAATAAACTTTATATCATTATAAATATATAACAATTATAAATACCTGTGCATCCAGAATCAGAGCACCTAAATATATGTCAGATATTAACAGAATTGAAGAAAGAATGGACAGTAATACAATAATAAGGCACTTGACTACCGTACTTTTCAACAATGCATAGAATATCCGGACAGAACATTAATAAAGGAAAAGTGAACTTCAATAACTTTATAAACCACATGAACCTAACAGAATATTCCACCCAAGAGCAGCAGAACACACATTCTTCTCAAGGTACACATGGAACCTTCTGCATGATAGATCATTGTTAGGCCATGAAACAACTCTTAACAAATTTAAGAGACATGAAATCCTATTAAGTATCTTTAATGACCACAGTGATATGAAACTAGATATTAATAATAGGAAAAACTGGAAAATTTGTGGAAATTAAAACCACATTCCTGAACAACAAATGGGGCAAAAAAATCATGAAATATTTTGACACAAATGAAAACACAGCCTACAAGAATTTATGGGATACAGTAAAAGCAGAGCCAAGAGGAAAGTTTGTAGCAATAAAGGCCTACATTAAAAAGGATCTCAAACAACTTAACTTCACATTTCAAAGAAGTAGGAAAAGAACAAACTAAGCTCAAAGTTAGCAAAAAGAAGGAAATAAACAACATTAGAGTAGAAGAAAATGAATTGGAGACTCTAAAAACAAAAGACCAAAGAAACAAAGAGTTGGGGTTTTTGAAAAAATTTTAAATGGAAAAACTGTTTGCTGACCTAAGAAAATGAGGGAAAACTCAAATGTAATTAGAAATGAAAGAGGAGAGGGGCGCATGGGTGGCTTAGTCAGTTGATTAGGCATCGGACTTTGACTTTGGCTCAGGTCATTATCTTACTGTTCCTGTACTCGAGCCCTGCGTCAGGCTCTGTGCTGACAGCTCAGAGCCTGGAATCTGCTTCAGGTTCTGTGTCTCGCTCGCTCCCTGCCCCTCCCCTACTCACACTTTTGTCTCTCTCAAAAATTAATAAACAATTTTCTAAGAAATGAAAGAGGAGATAATCCAACTGATGCCACAGAAATAAAAAGGATCATGCAAGACTACCATAAACATGTATATGCCAACAAATAAGATAATCTAGAAAAAGAGAAATTATACTCTAACAAAACTGGGTTAAGAACAAATAGAAAACCTGAAACAAATAGATTGAATCAATAATCAGAAATCTTCCAACAAAGAAAGGCCCAAGACCAGATGGCTTCCCTGGGAAATTCTACCAAACATTTAAAACGAATTAATGCCAATCTTTTTCAAATTCACCAAAAAAAAAAAAAAAAAATTAGAAGGGAGCACTTCCAAACTCATTCTATAATGCCCGCATCACTATGACATCAAAGCCACACAAAGACAGTAAAAGAAGATTATAGGCCAATATATCCGATGCAAAAATTCTCAACAAAATACTGGCAAGCTAAATTCAACAGTACATTAAAAGGATTATAGACCATGATCAAGTGGGATTTATCCCTGGGATGCAAGGATGGTTGAACGTTTGCGAATCAGTTAATGTGATATTCTAGATAAACAAAATGAGTGATAAAGATTACAGTCATCTCAAAAGACACAGTCAAAGTATTTTACAAAATTCAACACTCTGCTATGATAAAAATGCTCAACAAAATATATATAGAAAAAATGTACCTCAACATAATAAAGGCAAAGTGATAGCTAACATTGTATTCAGTGGTAAAAAACTAAAAAAAAAAAAATTCTGTAAGATTAGGAACAATACAAGGATGTCAACTTCCACCACTTGTATTCAATATTGTACCGGAAGTTCTAGCCTGTGCATTTAGGCACTAAAGATAAATAAAAGACATCCCAGTCAGAAGGAAAAAGTAAAATTTTCTCTGTTTGCAGATGAAATGATCTTAAATACAGAAAATCTTAAAAACCACCAAAAAAAAAAAACTGTTAGAGCTAATACATTCTTTTAGTAAAGTTGCAGGATACAAAATCAACATACAAACATCAGTTGTGTCTCTATATACTAAAAGTGAACAATATGAAAAATAAGAAAATCCCATTTATTATAGGATCATTTTTTGAACATTTGGAAATGAAGTTATTCAAGAGGTGAAAACCTTGAACAGAGGAAACTATAATACACTGATGAAAGAAATTAAAGACATAAATAAATAGAAAGTCCTTCCATTCATATTCATGGATTGGTAGACTTAATATTTGTTAAAATGTCTATACTACTCAAAGTAATCTACAGATTCAATGCTATTCCCATAAGAAAAACCAATGGCATTTTTTACATAAATAGGAAAACAACAATCGTAATATATACGTGGTATAACAAAAGACCCAAAATAGCCAAAGTAATCTTGAGAATGAGGAATAGAGCTAGAACCATCACACTTCTTGATTTTAAAATATATTGCAAAATTACAGTAAAACAGCATGGTACTGGCATAAAGATAGACATATAGACCACTAGAACAGAATAAAGTGCTAAGAAATAAATGCACACATATCTGATCAACTGATCTTTAACAAGGGCACCAGGAATACACAATAGTTAAAGGATAGTCGCTTCAACAAATGGTACTGGGAAAATTGGATATCCACATGCAAAAGAATAAAATTGGACCCCTATCTTACACCATGCAAAAAACTCAAAATGGAGTAAAGACTTAAACATAAGACCTAAAATTTTAAAACTAAATGTAAACATGGGAAATCTTCATTGACCCTGGCAATAATTTCATGGATATGACACCAAAAGCATTAGCAACAAAAGCAAAAATAGACAAGTCAGACTATATCAAACTAAAATGCCTCTGTATAGTAAAAGAAGCAATCAACAGAGTGAAAGGGTAACCTATGGAACTGAAGAAAGTATTTGTGAAGAATTTATCTGGAAAGGGGTTAAATTCTAAAATATATAAGGAACTCCTACAACTCCGTAGCAATCAGTCAATCAGTTAATAATCCAATTACAAGTGAGCAAAGGACGTAAACAGACATTTTTCCAAAGAGGACAGAAGAATGACTGAATGGTACATGTTACGTGATGAATCACTAAATTATACTCCTGAAACCATTATTACCCTATATGTCTGTTAACTTGGATTTAAATAAAATTTTTAAAAATGACTGAATGTTCAGTGTCACTTATGCCAGTGGATAGAAGCAGGGAGAAATGGGAAGTTGTTTTTCAGTGGGTATAAAGTTACAGTTATACAAGATGAGTAAGTTTTAGAGATCTGCTTTAAAACATAGTGCTTATAGGGGTGCCTGGGTGGCTCAGTCGGTTGAGCGTCAGACTTCGGCTCGGGTCTGTGGGTTTGAGCTCTGCATTGGGCTCGGCGCCTGGAGCCTGCTTCCAATTCTGTGCCTGCCTCTCTCTCTGCCCCTCCCCCGCTCATGCTCTCTCTCTCTCTCTCTCTCTCTCTTTCTCTCTGTCAAAAATAAATATTGGGGCGCCTGGGTGGCGCAGTCGGTTAAGCGTCCGACTTCAGCCAGGTCACGATCTCGCGGTCCGGGAGTTCGAGCCCCGCGTCGGGCTCTGGGCTGATGGCTCAGAGCCTGGAGCCTGTTTCCAATTCTGTGTCTCCCTCTCTCTCTGCCCCTCCCCCGTTCATGCTCTGTCTCTCTCTGTCCCAAAAAATAAATAAACGTTGAAAAAAAAATTTATTAAAAAAAAAAATATTAAAAAAAATTTTACACATAGTGCTTATAATTAATAATACTGTATTGTGTGCCTAAAATTTCTTAAAAGGGTAGATCTCACGTTAAGTGTTTGTTCTTACCACACACCGACACAAAAGCAGAGGGACACAAGGAAATTTTTAGATGTGATGAATATGTTTTTTATCTTGATTGTGGTGATGGTATCAAGGTGTCTGTATATGTCCAAACACATCAAAAATTGTATACATTAAATATGTGGAATTTTAACATACCCGTTACACTTCAATAAAGCCATAAAAAGTAAATACCACACACCTGAGTCAAATTCTTTCCCCCAGTAATGTAATTCACAAGGAAGTAATTAATTCTCTTGGTGGTTGAGGTGTCCAAGGTTATTCTGTTTAATCTAAACCTTTATCTATTTATTTTTTAATGTTTATTTATTTTGAGAGCGAGAGCATGAGGAGGGGAGGCGCAGATAGGGAGACACAGAATCTGAAGCAGGCTCCAGGATCTGAGCTGTCAGCACAGAGCCAACCAACTCAGCCACCCAGGTGCCCCTGTTTAATCTAAATCTTAAAACCTAGGACCACCTGGGTGGCCTAGTCAGGTAAGCTCATGACTTTGGCTCAGATCATGATCTCAACAGTACGTGTGTTCAAGCCCTGTATTGGGGTCTCAGCTGTCAGCACAGAGCCCGCTTTGGATCCTCGGTCCCCCTCTCTCTGCCCCTTCCTCACTTGCATTCTCTCTCTTTCCTAAAAATAAATAAACATTAAAAAAAATCTAAAAGCCTGGATATAAAGAAGTTGTGAAGAGGGAATTTAATAAAAGGAATATTGTGAAAAATGATGTAGATACTGGAAGATGTGGTGTAATGTCAGAAAAGGCCAGTAATAATACTAGAAAGAAAGGCCAGCTTTTGAGTGGTCTCAAATGCCGGGGATAACTCTGTTGCCCAACCAACAGCAGTACCCCGTGATTTTTTTTTTTTTTTTTGCCATGCTTGCAAGCCCACTTTCAACTACTGAAGCTGAAAGTATCAAGATTCCCCTTTCCCAACCTTCCTTGGATCTACAACAGGGCATGTGATTCTAAGCTGGACAATGGGTCCTGAGAAGAAATATTCTATACGGCTTATGGGAAAGTTGTTTCCCCTAACACAAAAGGAAAAATCGGAAGAAACCCTTATTTCTAACTTTGGTTATTATTGTGTGATATTATACCAGGAGCAATGTATCCTACACCTATGACTTTTCCTTTTCATAGCCTTAAAACTGAGTAAAGGAGAGTGTTGCAAACATGTGGATCTTTGATAATATTCTTGTTTTCCTAATTCAACCAGCCTTAAATTCTCCACCCTGGACCTTGTTATGTGATAAGATACTATGTTGCTTGAACTACTACTAATTAGGATTCTGTTATTTGGAAGTAAGTTTTCCTAATCAATACAATCCTGTATATATTATTAGGCCATAGAATGGGGAAAAGCAGAAAAGTAACAGAATGATATTTATATTTACAAATACCACTTTCACTATGGTGAAAAAGATACATAGCAAAGGAGAAGAATGCAGATAAGATTAGTTAGAAGGTTGGTTTTATATTACTTTTTATATTAAGATGGGTAAATAGTGATGGGAAAATAAAGCAAGCAGCAGAAGATATTTAGAGCACCCTTTCCTTAAGTGTATTCCATGGAATGTTAGCTTTAAATGGTTTTATTAGATAGTAAATAGAAAAGTTTGAGGCATCAAATAACCTGGGAAAACTCTAGGTTAAGTCAAACTCTTAATCGCTAAAATGCAGTGTAAACTCTTAACTGGGGATTGAATAATAGATTTTTCTCTATATAAAAGAATTTTCGCTGAACTAGTGTTTCATAGAACACATTGTAGGAAATTCTAGACTTGGGTTACATTTATTTGATAGAATGCCCTTTGATAGAGGGTTAAACATGAGATAAAATGTTTATTTTTTTAAAATATTTTTTAATGTTTATTTATTTTTGAGAGAGAGTGACAGAGCACAAGTGGGGGAGGGGCAGAGAGAGAGGGAGACACAGAATCGGAAGCAGGCTCCAGGCTCTGAGCTGTCAGTACAGAGTCCGATCTGGGGCTCAAACTCACAAACCGCGAAATCATGACCTGAGCCAAAGTCAGATGCTTAACCGACTGAGCCACCCAGGTGCCCCAAAATGTCTCAGTTTCTATCTTGAGTGGTATGATAGATAGTGGTACCATTAATTGTGACAGAAACTTTTATGGGGAAGTAATTCATTCTTGGACGTTCTGAATTTCGAGTTGCCTGTGGGATATCCAAATAGGAAAATTTTGATAGTTATTCGAATATGCATCTGAAGTTCAACCATATTTTTTTTCTAGGTACATAGGTAGTGATTAAAGTCTTATGAGTAGAAGAAATTGTCTATATTAAATTCTTTAGTATAGACTTTGATCGAACTTCCTTTCTGTCTAATTGAGGACATTTGAGGCTTGGAGAATATCCTTTGCAAATCTAATTGGACGGTAGCTTCTAGTGAAATGTCTAAGAGGGAAATGTAGGGCTGATGCAGGCTGCAGATTTATAACAGCTATTCATCTTATATCCTCTTTGTCCATTGAAAAGGCAGTTTTGAAAAGTAAAGGTTCACTCCTTAGAGTTAGAGGTAGATAATGAGTGTTTGCTTCCAGCAATACCTGTGATGTGTGAACTTTGGGCAATGTCAAAGAATCTCTCATGTTTCTCTCAGTCTTGAGTGCAAGGGTTTCTGTTATTAACTGCAGCTCAGTGTGAAGCAGGAATCTGGAGACAAAAACTTGAGTGGTCATTGTGAGCTCTCTAAGCTACAGAACCCTATAAACCCAATTAAGTTTATATTTTTAAAGAGGCCAAAAGTTAAACTGTTGACACTTTCAGATGGGGCAGCATGAGCACAATTTTGTGGACTCTGGAGTGGAGTGACTCACAAAGACCACTCATCAAACACTCTCTCCTTCCTGAAGGCCGTTTGAGTGTTTATCCCTCGAGCATTCCATGTCAAAACGCGTATCTGAACTCTCATCGTTTTTCACCAGCCACTACGCTCTAGATGTGACAACATATGGAGAAACTGAAGGCAAAATTGCCAAGTCTGCCATTATGTCAGTGCGCCTTGTTGATCCCAGCCATAGGTAACGTGATCACTGATGTTCTCACCTTTTCTTGCTATGTATTCAGAGAATGACCACTGCAGACATGTGAACCCTTGACACGGAAGCAAGACAAGTTGATTGGTGATGAAACAGGGAAAACAGCAAAGTATATGTAGAAGATTGCAGAGCATACTTGCCCAGAGGAAATGTTATATAATTTGCCTTCGCAAGATTTATTTGAGTTTATTTGCATTTGGGGCGGCTATAGTTAATACTGTCTGACATTATGTTACACATGGCAAGATTTAAAAAAAAGAGCAGGGGCGCCTGGGTGGCTCAGTCGGTTGAGTGACCAACTTCAGCTCAGGTCATGATCTCAAGGTTTGTGAGTTCAAGCCCCGTGTCGGGCTCTGTGCTGACAGCTCAGAGCCTGGAGCCTGCTTCAGATTCTGTCTCCCTCTCTCTCTGCCCCGCCCCTACTCATGCTCTTTCTCTCTTTGTCTCAGAAAAAATAAACATGAAAAAAATGAAAACAACTCAGTACAAAGAGATTCTTACAGTACACCTCAGAATTTTGAAGTCAAACAAAGTTAAGGGGATTTAACATTTTACCATGACACCCCCAATAACTGGTGACTGGGCATGCAGTGCAGTAAAGATGACTATGCATTCTTTGTCACAGCCCCCACAGGGCATGTGAAATTGCCCTTCCCTTGTGTTTGTTTGTTTATGCTGTGTGACTACTTAAAACAATAGAATGTAGTAGAAATCTTACTGTGTCAGTTGCAAAGTTAGGCTTTAAAATATCTGGTAGCTTCTATTTGCTCACTTTTGGAACAGTCACTGTTGGGATGCCCCTTCTCAAATCCAACTGCTGCTCAGAAGCCAAAGCCACATGGGGACGCCATGAGTGTGAGTTCTGTTCAACAGCCTCAGTTGAGCTCCCAGCCAGAGGACAGCATCATCTACCAGTCATGTGAGGAAGCCATTTTGGCTGTTCCTGCCTAAATAAAGTCCCCTGATTATGTAGTCCCAGCTGACATCACACAGAAGAGAACTACCCAGCTGACCTTGGTCAACATCTAGAATCATGAGAAATAGTAAAATTGTTGTTAGCTACTAAGTTTGATTTGATTTGCTATGCGGTCAGTAATTGATGGTTGAAATAGATAACATGGGCTATTGTTGTGAACAAGTACATTCTTAACTTTTAGATACCATTCAGTAACAAGAAATTCCTGTCAGCTGACGCATGAGAAAATAGGGAATGGTTCAGTGTTCTACTTATGAAATAATAGAAGTTGATGAAATTCATGATTAGCTGCATTAGGGGATCGCAAGCATATGTAGGTCTGCTATTTGTAAAAAAAAAAAAAAACAGGGAACAACTGTGTTCAGCCACAACAGTGTGGAGAAACCACTCATCAGAATGTAACATAACCATAGAATTATGCGATAAACAGCTTATAGTATTATGGCTAACTGAAGAAATATTGAGATATGTCACTGCATATGAAATATAAATATAACCACGTAAAATAAAAAGGGCAAATTATGTCTAAGAAGAAAAGGCTGAGAACAGTGCTTCAAAGTACGCATTAACTTCCCTGGATGTAGCATTTGCATACTTAACTCTTGGGGTAAAAACAAGAGCAAGCAAAAGCCTACGAAGCAACAAAGGAGGGAATAGTTGAATCTCTCCTGGTCAGAGAGGTGGCTTCATTGAGGAGTGTTCAGTTGAGATGAGATGAGTTTTTCAAAATGAGGAGGAATTTGTAAGCTGGTGCATGAGAGGAAAAGTCTAAGCGAGGAAGTAACCTATGCAAAGTCACAGAAAGAGATAAAATATCAAAGAGTAATAACTCCTGGAAACTGTAATTGTTCTGGTGCATAATTTGGGGGGGGTAGAGAGAAAAAAGGTTATAATATTATAGACCAATCTACTAAACTCAGTATTTCCATTTAAATTGATTTCTCCTTTTTCTTTGAATGCCCATGATGCTGTGTTTAGTTATGCTTTATATTATAGTTGTTTGGTCACATATCTTGCATTCTATTTTATATCATAAAACCCTTGCACCAGAGACTTTGTTCAACAAATGTCATTGTGCTAACCTAGCTTTCCCAGGCCCCTTTTAGCTGTTTAAGATTTTTACAAAGACCTTTGGACTCTAACCTACCAAGAACAGAAAGTGAGCTGAGAATTCTGTAATCCCAAAATGGTCATACTCCACGAAACCCAATGGAGATTATAGCTGAGAAAGAAAATGGATGAGGAAAAAGGAAGAGCCAAGGGAAAATGGACAAATTAGAACTTTTCAGAGAGAAGAATCTGGGCCAATCAAGGGATTACCTTCCCAATGCCCAGAGGAGGGATTCCTTACAGTGTTTACTTAGCAGGGCTTGTTATGTTCCAGCAGCTACTGTGTCTACCATTCTTCCCCCTCCAAAAAAGAAGAGTGTGTATTGTGGTTATCTTATGTCAGCACGGGTGTGGAGGCTAAGATACCTGGCCTCATTACCCAGCAATTTCAAGAAGGTGATGTGCTACACCCATTCTGATGGAGACCCTACTGCCTCACACACAGAGACTCTAGACTCTCAGGATGCGACGTCTGTGTGGGTTTTTTGCGTTTACTACTTATGGGAGAGTTTCAACGCATTCACTGTATTTGAAGAAGGAACAAAAGGATATACTAGTTGTAGAAATATGACCTATGCTCGACCGAATATTTGTATGCTCTCTGCTCATTTCCCTGACACATTTGCAAAATAGGTTGGGGCTGTGTGGTTAGATATGGCCAGTAGACTGTGAGCAGAACCAACGTGTGTTACTTCTATGATCACACAGTTAAGACCTAGGATAATGCTTCTATCCCTCTCTTCCACTGCCATGGCAGTTTGAAGTGCATTTAGTTTATATGATGTAGACAAAAAACAGAGAAAGATAGCCTGCATTAGACTGTATTAAATCACTGAAACCTGAAAGTTTGTTTATTGCAACAATGAGTGTTAATCTCCTTAACAAATGAATTCCTGGGAGGAAGTGCTTAGCAAAACCTTTCACGTTTCTTCTCCAATATTCCACACACCCTTGTGAGGGATATTTATATTTTTTATATCTTCCAGTCCTTTATTCAATCTCTGCGTCATCTCTACAATATGTATAACAAAAAAGTTTGCTAATTTGGCCTTATCCTCTGTATGCTTTCTGAAGTGAAGTAACGTATCTCTGGCTATGGCCTGTTTTCCAAACATGAGTGGATTTATTGTTCTACCATCCAGCCAGAAATTAGTTTTCCTTCTCTGTGTTGCAATTCCCGTCTGCTGGGTTGTCAGCTACAATCTCGTAACTTGAAATGTTCTCTCCAATTTGTTGGAGCTACATCTCTAACTTAAATTTCCAGGGCTAATGTTTCCCATTGTTCATCTTTGTTTCTGCTAATTTAATATCAGAATACTTCCTTTCTTACTGTATGTTTCTTCACAAAGAAGGCAGCATTCCATTTTTAATGCAGAACTTAAGAGTTTAAGGGCTCATTCACATATGGTAATGTAGTTGATTCTCAAAATAACTCTGTAGAATCAGGCATGAATGGTATTATTCATACCTTATCCCCATATTCCAGATGAGGAAAAGGAGACTCAGGAGACTTCCCCAAATCCCCTGGCTATGACTGCCCACCCAAGAATTCTTATTCCAAGTCTCATTTTTCCACTCCACCTTTATTACCTTTTACCAATTTTATCATTTGTTCCTGATTGTATATTTTATGTATACATCAGTCACTAATATGAAATCTGACATGTTTTGAAATCTGTATTACCGTGCCTAAAACAATAGTAATACAACATGCTAGAATGCCGCAAGTTTTAAGGAAGAGAAAGTTGGAAATCCAAACAGGAAATAGCAAAGCTAAAAATTAGGAAAGAGAAAAACAGACATTTGAGTTGTTTCCAGTGTTTTTTTGCTTGCTTTGTTTGTTTTTTGTTTTGAGTTTTTGTGCACACACATGTGTTTTGTTTTGGGTTTTTGTTTTGTTTTGTTTTTTGCGTGTGTGTGTGTGCTATTAAAGACAGTTCTCGGGGCGCCTGGGTGGCGCAGTCGGTTAAGCGGCCGACTTCAGCCAGGTCACGATCTCACGGTCTGTGAGTTCAAGCCCCGCGTCGGGCTCTGGGCAGATGGCTCAGAGCCTGGAGCCTGTTTCCGATTCTGTGTCTCCCTCTCTCTCTGCCCCTCCCCCGTTCATGCTCTGTCTCTCTCTGCCCCAAGAATAAATAAATGTTGAAAAAAAAAATTAAAGACAGTTCTCCCCTGAACATTCTTATTCAACTCTTGACGCTCATGAACAAGATTTTCTCCCAATCTAAGTTATAGAACTAGGATTAGAATTAGAAATGTTGGGAAAGTTTGAATGAAAAAGCCAGTTCACAAAAATCAGGTATACATTTGTATACCTGGTGGAAGAGACCCTGGCCCAGCAATTCCAAGCAGACCTGAATGGGGAGATAGTAAAACTGGCAACAGGTGGATACCACTGGTCGGAGCACCTCCACCACCTGGAACCGGGGCTGTCCCCCGACCCTGGGACCATTGCCTTTGTTATCTATACTGATCAGACTGTGGGTGGTGGGTACCGTGTGTGCCCCAGGAGCCCCAGTCATTCCAGAGGAGGCTGCCACTGCTAGAGCCATGGTAGTCCTTGGGATGCGTCTTTGTACCATGTCAGTGGGATTCCTGGCTGCATCTTCGTCCACACCGGCAGCTTCCTTGGTGGGCACTGCACCCAAGAGGTGCCACCTTGGCCCAGTGCCTGTGCCTCCCACAAATCCTGTGGGCCAATAAAGTTTCTTCCATCTCATAAATAAACATTTATTTATTTATTTATTTATTTATTTATTATTTTGAGAAAGGGAGAGCAGGGGAGGGGCAGAGAGAGAGAGGAGAATCCTAAGCATGTTCCACACTCAGTGCAGAGCTTAATGTGGGGCTCAATCTCAGGACCACAAGATTATGACCTGAACCACTATCAAGAGTTGGTTGCTTAACTGAGCCACCCAGGCGCCCCCCTAGCCCCTGCCACTGAAAAACTTCTGTATATAATCACCATACATACGTATACGTGTGTGTGTGTGTTTATATATACTGTAGATATATGCTATATATAGCATATAGTGTCATATATATGATATATAGAGAGTATGATACAATTTTCTTAAAGCTCCAAAACAACTTGCAATTTATTACTCAATAATAACCACTAAAATACTTTTTTTAAAGATTCATTTATTTTTGGGAGAGAGCAAGTGGGGGAAAGGCAGAGAGATGGGGACGGAGGATCCAAAGTGGGCTCTGTGCTGACAGGCTAATAGCAGTGAGCCCAATGTGGGGCTTGAACCCATGAACCATGAGATCATGACCTGAGCCATAGTTGGACACTCAACTGACTGAGCCACCCAGCCACCCCTAAAATACTTTTTTATTATAAAAATAGAACTATGCAATTTATTTCAATATGTAGACACAATTTTGCTTTTAGAGGTCATTGTGATATTGTTTCTGATATCACACTTACGATTTTTATAAAGTTAATCATTTTCTTTTTGGCCATAGTTATTAACAGCTCACTTCTTGAGATACAAAAACTTGTAATCATTATTTCTGCTGCCCTTTCAAATAGACATTATTTTAGTATCATGTGGGATTAAATACTAAATTTAAATATAGTTCTGGCATAGTACGTTTTTTAATTTTATTTTTTATTTTTTAAAATTTACATCCAAATTAGTTAGCCTATAGTGCAACAATGATTTCAGGAGTAGATTTCTTAGTGTCCCTTACCCATTTAGGCACAGTACTTTTTAGTTTAGTTTGTCATTTCAAGTCTTTTTCGCTTGCACTTTGGCTTTGTACTAAATGAACATTAAAAATTGAATTTTTTCCATAGTCTGACTATTCATTGATATAAAACTACAGGTAATCATGAAAACATTGGAGATGTAACTACTCAATAATATGATAGTATCAAATAGGTAAAAAAAAAAAGGATAATTATTGTAGTAAGCCAATATAACTTGCTGAATACTATTTACAAAACTGTCCTGTCACCAAGTATAGAGGAAATTTTATAATTTGGGGGATGTCTGTTCCGCATCCAACCCTCCCTCTTATCTTAGGCATTAGGGATTGAATCCTGTCCAGCCTTATGAAGTGACTGGCAAAACCTCAAAGCACCATGGGTAATTAAAGATCTAAAAGAAGGATGGGGAAAAAGTAAACAATGTTGCCATGTTCTGGTGATATTGTTCAAGCATCTGGTTCCATTTTAGGTACTAAGTTACATGACCAGAGCTTAGCTCTAGAAAATTGCCAAATATCATAAGAAAAAAGGTTAAAAATCAATACCAGTTCACAATTGCAGCCTTAAAGGTGGGCCACTCACATCTTTTGAAAGAGAATCTGCTGCAAGGAGAACAGTTAGCTGAGTCCCAGCCCTTCAAGATCTGTCTCAGCTATCAATTCAAGACCATACACTTTCTGGGCAATCTCTAGCCAATGACCAAACAAGATGGGGATCCAAGGGCTTACCACTTGTGGTCATTTTGACTCTCTTCTTATGGGCAATCTGTACACTGAAGTTTCCCGGTGGTGGGCTGGCTGAGACTTGTGCAGAACTGTCTGAAGGTCATCCAGCTCAATCCTCCTTCCTTCCCTTGCTTTTGCAAGGCGAGACCAGCATCATTCTGAGAAGTCTTTTCCTGACTATTTTTACCTTTTCTGTCTTTTTTCCCCTCACAGGAATTACCTCCAATAACTCTCTTGCATTTTTATTTTCCTTTTGGCACCTGTTTCCCAGAGACCCAGAATTGTCACTTGGGAGTCATTATTGACCTTTGTGGGATATCAGACTTGTAATTTCTACCTTTTTTGGTGGAGAGGGCGAGAGAGCATGCACGTATATGAGCTTCTTCATAACTAGTCTCAGAAGACCATCAGAAAGCTCAATAACCTTGGAATTGGTACAAAACACAATTAGTAAAACATAGGTTTCTTACTTACAAAAATCTACTTGCAGAAAGTTAGCTGGTGATCAAAAACTTTAATTTGATTAGGCAGAAGGAAAAGATCCTGTGGCAATTTAGCTAAGGAAAAGAGGTGGGGAGGGGGGATTTGTAAAATTCCAATATATTGTGTGCTTTAACGAAACCTGAGCTGCGTCCTCATTATTACTGTTATTAATTTAGATTGTTTTCTAAATTAATCTAATTTAGATTTTCTGGCTCAGGTAAAAAAATTCTCTGCTTTATGCTTTGGAAGTTAACCAAATTCTTATGGGTTGTTGACTTATTTAATAGAACCTCAGAAATTCACAGAGGCTAATTATTGATGAGAATATGTCTTGCCATGGGTTTCTTCAAATGTTAAGATCTGTGATACTATGAATCCATGATAAAATAGTACATGCAGTATTGAAGAAACGGATTACAACCTGCCTCTAGACTATGGGATACTTGAAGGCATGTCTTTATGTCCAACTTTTGAGAGCACTTAAGACAAGTAGGCATTTGTGAAATGTTTCCTAAATTGGACTGAGATCCAATTTTCAGTTATTTGTTCCAGTGAATCCAGACACAACATAACTTTATTGCACCAAGTTTTACTGACGTTGATGGCCAGTATTCGCCACGAGAATTGGATGGAAGTATTTAGAGTTGGATTTCAGTGTATATAATTTGAAGGACCCTCCATTCTTTTTACTTTGTCAGGACCTTAAATGAGACTTTTGAGTTATATGTAACGAGCATGGGAGAAAGCAGTTATTGGTCTGGCTTGGCCTGCAGATGTTTGGGATTACACCTAATTGCTTTGCTGCTTCTATTTTCATCAGCCTGCTGACAGGATTTTTGTAAATGTTGGAAGAAAGCCTAACTTAAAGGGGTTAAGCTTCTAAACTGCTGTGATCTACAGTCAGTTAGAAGTGACAAATCTTAAGCAAAAGATAATCTCTTCCACTTACAGAAATGCCAGCCCAAATATCATCTGTAGAAAGACTTCAGCAACTTTAATATATTCATGTTAGAGAACAGAATTTAAAAATAGGCATTTGTGGATCTTTTAGGTCCCTGCTGCTTTATAGATTTTAACTATGCTGGTTAGCAAGTCTTTTCAGCTGTGCTCTGATGGTTTGCATAGAGACTCTGTCTTTTATGGAGATTTATGGAAAGCCTGTACCACAAAGGCAAAGCTAATACCCAGTCTCCCAACTTCATGTATCTTCCACATAATGGAAAGCTTATGAGGCAAGGGAACGTGAACCTATTAGAAAAGTTTTAAGCTGCAGGTAACAGAACACTCTATGAAAAGTGGCTTCAAAAAAGGAAACAAAATTATATAGATCTTTTTTTGTTTGTTTTTTGTTGTTGTGTTTCTGTTTTTGTTTTTGTTTTGGAACAGCGTCTCAACTATTTCAGGGATGTGAACATTTCTGTTCATCTGTAGTCCTTCTCTCATTGACACGAAATGGTAGTTGCAGCTCTAAGCAAGCAGAGCGTCACCAAATCACATTCCAAACATGAAGGAGGAAAGCAGGTAGAAAAGGGGCTTTCCTTTTGTTAAGGAGTAAAATCCTTTTTAGATTCCCCTGCTGGTCTGTCTTTATGTCCAATTCGCTAAAATCAGATAATATGGCTATCTCTGAGTCCAAGGGCGGCCGGGAAAGTGAGGAGATGGCTGGATAAAACTGTTAAGTTCCATGAGATTGGTTGCAGTTTCCCTTTTGAAGACTTTCGGGAATTTGTTAGCAAGGAAAATAAAAAGTTATAGGATAGCCTTGCAGTAATTTTTGCAAACTCCAAGTCAATCCTAGGCATGTCCTAATTTGAAGGACCAACGAATGAATTTCTCTACTTGTTTCCACATATCCCAGTGTTGCTACTTGTATGATATGAAAGGACCAACAAAAGTAAAATGAAAACTAGTAAAAGTTACAAATAGTAAGGACATTTAAAATGTATCCATAAGATTATCACCAGAAAAAAATCGGCGTTCAAACTTTCATGTTGCTCTTAACATGTTCATGTTATTTTTACACAATTACTCTTAAGAAAGTTTGTGTTCTTTTACATTCTGCTGTTTTCATTTGTCATAAATATTTTCCTTTTTCTATATTACTTTAATAATTTTCATTTATAGCATCATAGTTTTTCATCTATTATTGGCTCCAGATATATGTAACAATTTTCGTATGATTGATATTCAGTGTAGCACAAAGGGAAGCTACCTAGCAGATCAGGAATTATAGCATAATCCTACTTGGCCTGAAATTTCAGTTATATCACTTACAATATGAATGACCTTTCAAATTATTTAACTGCCCTGCACTACAGTTCTTATATCTGTAGAATAAAGTTAATAGTAATACTCTAAAGGTAATAATTATTAATTATTAAGTACATTTTATTAATTTAATTAGGTAAAGTTAATAAGTAAGATACTTCCTGTAAATTGCTTAATATGGATCTCACTGTGCAATCCAATATGGTAGTCACTAGCCACATAAGACTACCATATATAGATATACCATCTCTCTCTCTCTCTCTCTCTCTCTCTCTATATATATATATATATATATATATATATTAAAGTTTATTTATTTTGAGAGAGAGCAGGGGAGTAAGCAGGTTCTGCGCTGTCAGTGCAGAGCCCAATGTGGGGCTTGATCTCATGAACTGTGAGGTCATGACCTGAGCTGAAATCAAGATTCAGATGCTTAACCAACTGAGACACCCAGGTGCCCCCATGTATGATTACTTCAGTTTGGGCTTAAATAAATTAAAATAAAATTTCAGTTCCTCTATTGCACACTACATTTCAAGTGCTCAATAGCCACAAGTGATGAGTAGTTACCATATTTAACGGTGCAGGAAAAGGTATTTACATCATTATAGAAGATTTTATTGGACAGCACTGTCTAGAATATAGTAAGAGCTCAATAGGTAGTTGTGCATTTATCTTTTCCTTCTTCTGAATATCCTTGGAGAAGTATTCCCCACTTCCTTATGGCTAAGCTCATAACAATTAAAATTATGACATTTCATTTATATTTAAGTAGAACTGAACACCTGTCAAAATGCTTTCACAAATATTTACACCCTCTGCAAACCAAGTCTTTTTATACATTTAATTACTGAACCACTAGTTTAGAATAATCATGTCACATAATAAGAGCCAATAAATATAGTCACTGAGTGAAAGAAAGACTGACTGAATGATAGTATAACCCAATAAGGTATCTGAGCAAAGATCTGGTCCCTTTTATCGATGAAAATGTTGAGTCACTTAGTGAGTTACCAATATATTACAAACCAGCACCCAGTTGTCCAGGCCTAGGTTTTATCTCATAATGTCACTAGCAAATATTTCAAATTTGAATTATAGATAAGTCAGTATTATTTCTAAAGATCAATGTAGAAATTTCCATCTCTATGATAAGTGTATCTGAAATTAGTGCTTGAAGCAGTATGTGTATATATACCCCCATATATATATAAATACATATATACATATATTTTATATATACATGTACTAAATATATAATATATATAAGCACTACATTTATATTTAATCCGAAGTCTCCAGTAATACTCAGTGTATTAATGATATTAATACTCTATTATGGTTAGGAGACTCAGGATGCCAAATTGTGCCCCAAACATATCCATGCCTGCTCTTGAAAATTCCAAGGGAAATTTGTAAACAAACAAAAAAACAATCACAAATAGGAATTAAAGGCAGATTTTATTTTGACTGGTCTTGTGCTCATAACTGCAATGCCCAGCATTCTGGAAAAGTGAGCTAGAATTAGTGATCTTCCCAAAGCCTGTAAGAGTATCTCCCGCCTCCTGTCTAAATGTTGCCATAAGCCAGCTTTCTGAGGCTGATTGATTACCAAGCCACGGTACACTGAGACACAGAAATGTTTCAAGATAGATAGGCTAGGCTGTCTTAACTGATCTTGCAGCATAAACAGAAGAGGCAAAATGGGTACTCCAGAGCGATCCCTTACACCCCTGAGAGCAGGCCCTCGAATAGCTTCCTACTTTGGCATCTAGGGTATGAGACAAAAGTGAGAGAATACAGAAGAAAGGAGAACATTCAGGTCCTCATGCATGAGGTTTTCATGTACAGTTGTCTTTCCTACAGGTAAACGATCTGTTTAGAGTTCCAAGATGTAACTCCATAAAATGAGCTGCTTCTTGATTTGTGAAAAACTGAAGGTGGGAGGGGCAATAGAAGAGAGGATCTTCCCTGCTGCATTTGGGACCCTCAAGGAACCACCAGTCCCTTGATCTCCTACCTAGATTTTTATATTTAATTTTATTACAGGGTGTGTCTAATTTTGCTTAAAGAGTTTATATAGAAACATCTTTTTGAAGTGTTTTTTACTGATCAGAGGCAAAAACTTTTTAAATGTCAATTTGATATGAACTCTGTTACTGATGGAGTGTTTGTGTCTTGCCGAAAGTCCTATGTTGCAATGGAATCTCCAATGTGATGGTATTTGGAGTTGAAGTGTTTGGGAGGTGATTAGTTCATGAAGGCACAGAACCCTTGTGAATGATGAGTGCCCTTATACAAGAAACCCAGAGAGTTCCCTCGCTCCTTCCACCACGTAAAGACACAGTCAGAAGAGGGCAGTTTACAGCCTGGAATGGGGCTCCCACTTGCACTTGACCATCTGGCACCCTGATTTCAGATTTAAGCCCCAAGAACTGGGAAAAATAAATTTCTGTTTTTTTTTCTAAGCCATCCAGTCTATGGCACTTTGTTCTAGCAGCCTGAACAAAGTAGAAATTAACAGAAACTACTGAGGCAGATACTTAAGTGCCATAAGTACTGATTGGCTGAAGCCTTGTGACATACAGAAGGCTCAGAAAAAGAAGAATCATGACACATCATTCAGTAAAATTGTGTGGGTTATGAGTGATCTATGTATTTGTGTCAGATGTCATCCCAAGGGAAATCATTTTTTTTTTTTTTTGGTTCCTAAGCTATTTCTGGATGCAACAAAACAAAGCAAACTTTTTCCTGAAGGAATCTTACAGAGTAAATATATTCATTTTATTCTATAGTTGGAAAATCTTATTTTCAATCTTATTTTTAATCTTATTTTCAACCCTTGCTCATTGCTGTATAGGCAAATGTAAACATAACCTGTGATCTAACTTTACTGCTGTATGTTAACATCTATCTTTTTATATAAATAAAACGCAAATCAGGCAAAACAGGATCAATTTGCGATTTGGGTCACTTTCCTTTCAAAGTTGAAAAAATGGTGAGACTAGAGTTGATAAAAAATGATGAGAATTTACCAAAATTTTCTAGAAAACAAAGAATCTGTTGGGAACCATAATCACAAATAACCAGTGCAATAAATCCCAAATTCTCTATTGATATAATTTTGTACACCAGCCTGGATTAGGAAATATACCCAGACTTTTGATAAAAAATACAAAGTTTGACTCTCATTTTCTATATAGCTTATCATGGTGTAACTCTACACTTTTTACAATAGTGATATTGATGTATCATTATTTTAGTTTGTTAATTGATGATATCTCTCAAATGATGAGACCTATCACTTCTGTTTGTAAGTTACTATATTTAGTAATTCTGTTTGTAAGTTCTGTGAGTTATAGCCAAAGGTTATGAAAGCCACAAAAGGCAAGAAAATGTGGGTGTATACCTTTGTATTTGTGTAACAGTATGATCCACGGTGGGAGTAGAACACTACTGTCGATTGGATATCTACTGTGTTCTAGGCACTGTTCATTCTTTTATTCTCTGGATGCTTTTCATTAATTACATTTGAAAGGTTAATCCATCCAAATACATCAATATTATGTCACACACACACACACACAAAACCACTCTGTTTTGGTCCACTTAATGGTTTTAAAGGCAATTCACATTTCATCTTTTGACAATGCCTTTAGTTTTTGAAGTCAGTATAAATAAGTATAAATGCTGCTTAACTAGAAACAAATCTTTTAAGTCCCAGAGGGAGACTGAAATTAGCATATCCAGTAAACAGCCTTAGTAAAAACAACAAGCAAACAATTCTTTGTTTTAGGTCTAAATTAAAATGTGACTGTGTATACATGTATTATCACAGAATGTTAAAATTGATACCTAGTAGGATTTCGAATGTAGTGTGCAGAGGTGTACTAGTCTGCTGCCATAACAAAATATTACAGCCTGGGAGATTAAACAACAGAAATTTATTTTCTTAAGGTTCTGGAAGTCTAGATAAAGGTACCAGCTGACTCCGTTTCTAGTGAGGGCTCTCTGTCTGGTTTGCAAAAGCTGCTTCTTGGCTCTGTCCTCATATGGCTTTGCCACTTTGTGCATGTGGAGAAAAAGATCTCTTGGGAATCTCTTCCTCTTCTTACAAGGACCAACACTACTAGATTAGGCCCCCACCCTTATGACCTCGTTTTACTTTGTTGAGCTCCTGAAGACCCTGTCTTTAAGTACAATCACATGTTAGTGCTTTAAGAGCTGTAGAACTCTCAGCACATAACATCTCTTCCCACACCTCTGCACTAGGACACTTGACCAAACTCTAGCATGGCTGCTAGTGACATAAGCCATGTCCCTAGGATAATCCCAGGGCCTCTCTTAAAAAAAGTCTGCCTGATGGGGCGCCTGGGTGGCGCAGTCGGTTAAGCGTCCGACTTCAGCCAGGTCACGATCTCGCGGTCCGTGAGTTCGAGCCCCGCGTCGGGCTCTGGGCTGATGGCTCAGAGCCTGGAGCCTGTTTCCGATTCTGTGTCTCCCTCTCCCTCTGCCCCTCCCCTGTTCATGCTCTGTCTCTCTCTGTCCCAAAAAAAAATAAACGTTGAAAAAAAATTAAAAAAAAAAAAAAGTCTGCCTGAGAAAACTCGGTGCTGCCTGGAGAATTCACTGTTTGTTGCAGCCAACACTGGAGGATAGGCCCCAAACTTCTTAGAGCATTTACTAAACAGGGCTTTTAGTGAATGTGAATAGGTATCTCTTACCACATGTGATTTCCTCAAAGACCTGAGAGCTACTCCTTTGAAATGAGCCATCTGGAAGGATAGGACCAATGTCTTCCAGTGTTTGTAAGGAGGATAGAATCCTGTCAGCTTGCAAACACAGCTGACGGAATCACATTCACACTGGCCAATGGTTTGTGATTTTTCACTTCTCTGACTCTACCAAGCCGCTGCTTTCCTTCCTGTTTCCTTCCTTTGAAGAACCCAATCACATCTGCACAAATCAGAATGGAACTCTCATGGAACTCTCAGTTCTTTCTTTCACTGTCAGTACCTACTGGGTAAAATCTGTTTTCACTGCTTTAGCGATTGTTAATCATGTTTATCTTTGATGGCTTCAACATATGAATTTGGTGGGGAGGGGACACAGTTCAGTCCATTACAAGGGGGTAACATTAAAGTTACCAATAAGTGAGACCAGGTCTATCAAACGTGAATACAAGACACTTTGTGCGATAAGGAAAGAAAATTGTCAATTATTTCCTGCCCCCATATCCTTGCTTAGAGTGAATTTCTGCCAGTGTTTGCAACCCTTCAGCTCAACATTCTACTTACCTTCTTGAGGGATAACTTCCCTTCATTTAGTGTAGGCCAAATAGTCTAGGTAACTAGGTGTTACAGAAGCATCTAATTGCTTAGAAACCAAAAGAGCAAAACCCTTTTCTCACTATCCCAGGTCACCTGATCATGGCCATGCCGCTTGGGTGCTGGAGGAAGCTGACTGTGAAGAGTATGATTGACATGCAGGAGGTTGAGTAGGGAATATTCTTGGAAGGAAAGGAAAGCAAGCAGGTTTGGACAGAGGGAGAAATTGGGCTACAACATAGTCTCAGTGCAGAGGTCAGCTAATACCACAGCAAGTTCTGAGCAACAATGACCCTTTGGGGTTGTGCTGAGTTAGGACCAGGGGAAAGCCCCATGCCCATTGTTGTATCCAGACCACCCCAGTTAGGGAGAGTGCAGTTTTCTTTAATCAGCACCCTCCATGGGGGTGTTGGCTAGGGCTTTCAATCACAGTATTCTAAGCAACTGGGACGAGAAGTCCTTTATTCCTGAAGGGTCATGTCCGTGGCACATTACGCATCCACCACCTTGCCAAGTAAAAGGTTTCTCTGTGGGAAATTAAATATTGAGCTAATAACACAAGAGAAGACAGAATGGTTAAAATTCATTCATCCTAGTGACAAATGGCTAGACCTAGCTCACAAACATAATTTTCAGCAAAAGAAGTCAGACACAACAGAGTACACATTTTATAATTCCATCTTCCTGATATTCAAATGCAACTGGCAAAATTAACATATGGGTGTTAGAAGTCAAAATGATGTTTACGTTGGATGTGTTTTTATTTTTCAATTTGGTAGAGATTTTATCATTAAGTTGTCAATTCTTGTTATTTATAATTACAAATAGCTTTAAGCACAACAACTATATGCATAATTTTATGTGGGTGCCTTTAATGAACAAAATAAATGTAAAATTATATTTCATAGTTATATATAATCTTTAATATTTATATATTTATAAAGTTAGCCAAAATTAAGGCTCTATAAGAATTTTTATTTAAGGAGAGTCCATCAGTTTTTCCAACTTTTAAAATGCTCTTTCATAGAATTCAGTTGGGTGGGAGCCAATGTTTGGGCAGACAGGTATAAACAGCCAGGAAAATAGAAGCTAGATTACTTTGATTGAAGGCAAAATGTGGAATCAGACCCAAGACAAACACTGGCAAAGACAAAATTAAATACTAGAAACTGGAACTTAAAGACACAGAGGTGTCACGTGAGGTTTGGGGATGATTTTTCACAGATTAATAAAAAAAATAACTACCATATACTGAGCACTTCCATGGTTCAGACATCCTGGCCCATGCATTTGAAAATGCATGTTAAAGTATTATATAAAATGTTCAGAATAAAGAATCTGATATTTTCATCTGAAGTTTTATTGAAGCAGGCATCGAGGCTCAAAGTGGTTAAAGTCACAGAAAAAAGTGTTCCAGCCAGGATTCAACCCAAGTCTGTTCCAAAGAAAGTTTTTCCTCTTTATATTATCTAATAATAAACGGAAACTATTTGAGATTCACACACACACACATGCATTATATGTATATGCGACAATAACAAAGGTTTTTAGCCACAACAGCTGTGACACAAGCCATAAGGAATAGACAGCCTCAAATCAGAGATAGTCTAAGAGAAGCCATTCAATTCTGAGGCATTCTGCTCAGGCATTGTACGTACTTTGGCTTCGTTTTTCCTCATTTCAATCAGCAGAGGAATTTACTTGGAAGCAAAAACCTTGGTTTCTTAACTCTTATTACCCACCTGAAGTCATCGTTTCTGTTTATTACATCATAATCATCTCTACTTGCCACCAATTGTACATTCCCAAAGAGGAAATTAGGATTTCAAGAGAAGACAATGGAGTAGGAACAGATGTGCTACTAAAAGAGAGACATCCTATTATCCTGAAAATGTACTTCATAATGAAAAACAAGGGAAAAGAGATCAGAAGGTATTGTCATATTTCAAAATAGAGTCTGTTTTAGCAGCAGGATTACATTTAAATAGAAAGATCTGCTGAAGTTTCTATGTACCATTCATAGCTCTTTATGTTTGACACTTCATATACTAGAGAAAGTGCAAAAATTTTTGAAAAAAAAATATCCCTCTGCTGCATTGTTGGTAAATCTTTTACTGTACGCTTTGCAACATTTTCCTCGATTCTGATTTTCTCTAGTCACAGCAAGTTGACCCTACGTTCAAGTGTGCCACTTTCATGTAGCTCCCCTTCCACGATTCCCAAAACTTCTCTTAGATTACACCATCTGCTTTAGAGTGCTTCATGAAATATATGTCTTCTTGACCCTAGGGAAGCAGCTACGGACAGAATGGGAAACCATGTAATGATTCACAGTTTTTAAAAATGTATGTTTGGTCATACCAATTCATTCATAAAGCAGATCTTGTTCACTTAATACGTGTCAGACATTTGATAGGCTAAGGGTACAGAGGTTAAATATTTGTTACATAAGCTTAAAGCAGCCATAGCAGAGTGAAAGAGATCAGCTAATGGATAATCACAAAATTGTGATCAATGCTATGACAGAGGTATTCACTATATCCAATGAAAGTTCCTTGTAAATGCAGAGCCGCCAATGGAAGGAGACCAAAACTGAGCAAAAACAGTGTTTGCAAAGGTACAGCAGTTAAACCAAGCGTGGTACATTAGGGACAGGGACAGCGACAGGTACTAATACCTATGTGTTGAGAGGAGTGTTGGCTATGGAGGAGACAGGTGATGATGGCAAGGTGGGCCAGGCAGAACCAAATGAGCTCTTTAATTAGTATTTGTGTGTGCAGAATTTTGTCTTATCTGAGAATCATTCTGACAAAATTCCTAAACTAAACCTGCTGCTGCTGATTCCAAAGCTCAGTGGGAGCCCAGTGAAGACCAATCTGTTTTCTTCTCCAAGAGCTGCCCTTTTATCGTCCTGGGTTTGGAATACTTTGCGCTTGCTGTTTCTGTGGCAGTAGAAACATTTTTTTTCCCTGTCATTTCCTTTCCGTTTCTCTTTGTTCCTCCACTCCTTTCCCACAGGCCTAGTGAGTTTGTTTGGGTTTTTTTGTGTTTTTTTTAAATTTTTTTTTCAACGTTTATTTTTTATTTTTGGGACAGAGAGAGACAGAGCATGAACGGGGGAGGGGCAGAGAGAGAGGGAGACACAGAATCGGAAGCAGGCTCCAGCCTCTGAGCCATCAGCCCAGAGCCGGACGCGGGGCTCGAACTCACGGACCGCGAGATCGTGACCTGGCTGAAGTCGGACGCTTAACCGACTGCGCCACCCAGGCGCCCCTGTTTTTTTTTAATTAACTTTGATTAACTGGATGTCAACTGATTAGTAACATCATCATACCTACAAAAACCCCTGAACAGATACACCATCATATCAACATATTCTGCCCACATTCGGGAAGAAGAATTACATGAGACATGTACACAGGAAGTAGGAATTTCCAGGACCATCTTAGAATTCTGCCCACCCCATGGGCCATCCAACAGAACCCTATCACAGTTTTTTACATTGTAGATACTCAATATATAGGTGTTCATTGACTGAAGATTAAAAAATACCTTTGTAACAAAACCGTATAAATAATATCTAAAGATTTAATGATGGTGTCTCTCCTACCCTGACAAAAGCTTATTCGGTCCTTTAGTTCTCTGTGGGTCTGTCTCCCTTTAACCTTTATAAATTATAATGGCTAGTACTATTTAGCTTTTTCAACATTGTCTCCGGCTTCTGTCAAATGTGGAATTTTTAATAGTTTGAACAGTCTTGGGTCTTGGAGGTGATGCAGCACAAGCTTGCTTAGGTGTGTGATTTCTTTCATTCTTCCTTCAGAACCTGCAGCTGACCTGTTAGGAATTTAGAAGGTGACTGTTCTAACAAAATATTCTGAAAGATTCCAATTTCTTTAAATAACCCTCATGGGGAAGAAATTAATTAAGGACTTTAATGATTTCTGGTTGCAAACATTTCTTGTTTGAGTCTGGACACTAATAGACAAGTGTTTTCCTTTTTATTTTTCTTCTTCTTCTTCTTCTTCTTCTTCTTCTTCTTCCTCTTCCTCTTCCTCTTCCTCTTCCTCTTCCTCCTCCCCTTCCTCCTCCCCTTCCTCCTCCTCTTCCTCTCCTTCTCATTCTCCTTCTTTTTGTAGAAACAGACATGTGGAAAAAGCAAGCTTATGTGAATTCTAAACAAAGTGTGCGCTGACTCTTCATGTTCAGTTTTCTTATTGGAAACATGCAACATACAAACCTGCAAAGCTTGTCTTTTTTACTTGCAACCGTGAAATAAACGGCATAAGCTGTTTATTATCCACACTGCTTTATATAAGAAAAATATATTGATACTTCATAGTCTTGGGGAGTTTCAGATACTATGTGGGGATTTTTCCCTAATGGTCTCTCATAATAAACGTATATAATTAAAACAGAAACAGATTTAAAAAGCTTACATTTTATTAAAATCCATGCAAAGGGACATAGGAAAAGACTACAAAGTTTACTGTGCATCTGTTATGTATATCTGTAGAAATGTGAATATAAATGGAAAACTCTAGTTATTTTAACACTGGTTTCCCCTGATTTGGAATCCAGAGCAGTTCCATATGTCCACCTGGTTCAGAGAGGGATGCTCCTGTAAAAGGACAGAACAGGGTGTAAATGCACAGTTCTAGCTAACTATTTGAATATCTCAAAATGAAATAAATGATGTTGACTGTTCCATGTCCATTAATGTATATTTCTTGAAATTGATAAATCTAAGTTGCTTGGAATAAAAAATTCAAGGTTTGCTAACTTATTTTTAACTATTAATTAAACATTAGAAAAAATTCTAACACTGAAAATACTAAAGAAATCCTCCATATATCTACCTCATAGAGAGTCATGAATGAAGAGATGCTAAAATTATTAAGAATAAAGAAACCAAACCTATTTAATTGCTTCTGTTGATGGAATTAGCACATAATGGGGGGAAGGAATATGTTAAAAATTTTGAATTTGGTTCCTACAAAATTTATTAATACGGGATTGAAGACATTTTCACTTAAAAGAATTGACGCAAAATGGGCTAAAACTTTTTCTCATGGTTTCACTTGGGCAAACAGCTCAACACTAAGATTCCTTCATGAGACAAATGGGATTGTATTTAACAAGGGTGGCATTCTATTGGCAATGATTGGCAATGATCTGGAAGGGAGAGTAAAGGAGATACCCACAGAATGATAATATATTGAAAACTGCTATATAGTAGAGATAAAAACAAACCAGAAGCACAACCAAGGACAAGGATATTGTATTCAGGTCAGAGAGGACATGTTGTTAATGACAGTGGGAAATTAGTTAGAATCAAGTATTCAAGTCTTTGAGAAGCGGTGCTGAAAAAATGATCACAAATACCACTCTTTCTCCTTTTGGTTGCCTAGTTTGACCTTGTCTCCCACAATTCCCTCTTTGCCTACAAGACTCTCACTTTGTTTTCCATTGATTTCTGCAAAGAACTATTAAACACTAAGTACACCCCAAATTAGGTTGTTCTTTTTAAATAAAAATACTGATACTTAAACATAGTATAACACTTCTTGCTAATATTATTTTCTTCCGATTAACTAGAGTCCTGGGATACTATATGATTCATCTACATTCTAAGCATGCACATACACACAATACACACACACACACACACACACACACACACACACACAAACACAGAAACATACACATAATCCAAAACATGCTTTTACCCTGAAAATTGAAAAAGTCATGTACTTTCCTTTTCTTTTTTTTCATGGCAGTATTTTTTTTCCATTCCTGTTAAAATTGTTGTAATTTTTCTGTCATGTAGGTAGACATCAGACACTATTTCTTGTACCAAACTCCAATAAGTTAGAAGAAACAGAGAAGGCAATATTTTGGTGATGTTCTTGGGCTTTTCCTGCTTACCTAATACATCATGGGAGGGAGTCACAGAAGTCTGATATATAAAGAAATGCTTGTATTGCTGGATTTGCATAATATAATATGATTTAACTATGAAGCTATAGTATGATGAACTATTAAGCTACGTGTGGAAAGCATACAAAAAGAGGCAATAAACAAATCTTGAGAGGAAGGAATCTCTTTCTTAGCAACAAAGCAAGGAATTATACACTGGTGTTAAAAAATTTACTCTGAAAATAACAGAAATTGATCTGACCACAATGATAACTTGTCAAGGGAAGAAACTGCAAATTATTTCAATAGTTTCATCCCTAGTGGATTTTTAAACCAGAGTAGATAAGAGACAGCAAAGTATATTAATATGGGCAACAATAAGCTGGCAGAAAGATAGAGTGAGAGACCTCTTAGGTCATTTTCATTATTATTCATCAGTTTTTAAAAATGCATTTGATATCTTAAAAGGTCTTGGAGTTTATGAACACATTTTTCCCCAGTGTTATAAGCCAAAAAAAAAATAATAAAATAAAAAAGATTTAAAAAAAACATGCTGTATCTTGAAAGCAATTTCAGCCATTTGCCCAGCAAGCTGAACATTTAGAAATGTCTTATGGTGCAAATTAATAGAGTATCCTAAGATTTATGTAGTAGTGAGAAATTACAGATTCCAAAAACATAGGTCTTAGACTTAACGCTTAAGGCCCTTAAAGACCTAATTTCCAAATTACATTCTGTGAGAGCATTTTAACCCCCACCGCTTCCTGTAGTCTACACATTTACCAAATAGCAGCATCACCCCTAGGCTCCCCCCTTGCTTATATACCACATGTTCGCTGGGCTCCATGCCTTTCTTGGCTCATGTAATTTTCAGCCTGTACGCATCTAGCCACACCCCACTCATATGCCAAACATTCTCCAGCACCCTATTGATTACTTTCCTAGGTAAATTCCCAAGACCTCTGTTCAAATCTCTTTTCTAGTGTGTTCAGTTTTGCGTTTTAATTATTTGCACACTTAATTTACCTCCATCATAACGGTGGTTCCCCAGACCTAAACCTTCAGCCCCTTGGAAGGAATGGAATTCTTAAAGGGGACCCACACATTTATACATGTTTGTATATTTTTTCAATCAATAGACTAGTGCAACTATAGCCGTTATTACATGAAGAAATGTAAAATATTGAGTCTAACAGGAGACAGCAAATTACAGCTTGTGGGCCAAATTCGGCCAAGTTCCTGTATTTATAATACAATTTTCTTAGAATAGAGCCACACCCGTTCGCTTACATGTTGTTTACATGTGTTTTCATGCAATAACATTGGAAATGAGTGGTTGCAATAGACAACAAATGGCTTTCAAAGCCTCACATATTTACTGTCTGATCGTTTACAGGATAATTTTGCCTACCTCTGGTCCAGAATATAATCATTTTGAGGACAGTGGTAGTATCATAGATATATTTGCATCATTCCCTGTAGACATCTTAGAGAAAGTGTTCAAATGCTGGAGATTTAAACCAGAAATTATTTCATTTTCTCAAAAACATATTCTTCTTCCTTTTTTATTACCACTCCCGCTTACAGTTATCAACAAATACTTACTTGAGTTTACAAAATACTGGTCTTACTGACTCCTCTCTCTTCACTGTTCATATCTATTAATCATGTCGTATTCATTTTTGTGTTAATTTGACCAAATCATCTGGGTAGCCTCTCCTCAATCTCAGTCCCCCTCTTCCAGGTGTAATGCTTGATTGAATGTGCATCCTTTCTGTACATGATTTCATATTATAACGTATATTTTTGCATATATATGTATCCTTAATATAGAGTACTGTTTTAAGAATTTACATATATGGTATCATATTGCACCTACATTTCAGAGAGTGAATCTTTTTTTCTCTTCACCAAACTGAAATCTTTTTCTGCTTCTGACCCTTCACTTCTGTCTCCCTCTTAAAAGGACCGTTATGATTATGTTGGGCCCCCCCCCAGATAATCCAGGATTAGCCCCCCACCTCAAGATCTTTAACTTAATCTCATTGCAAAGTCCCTTTATTACGCAAAATGACACGTTTCAGAGATTAGGATGTGGGTATCTTTGAGAGGACATTATTCAGCCTACCACAAGGATACAAATCATCGGTTATTAGATGCTATCAATTTCCTTTCCAAAGCCATTGTAGCAATTCAAATACCGCCTCCACCAGCTCATGGTGTTTCCATGTCTTTGTGAACTACTGGCACTGTCAGTGTCTCTGGAAACGGTAAAATCTAAACCTACTGGTATTGCTTGTACCTTTAAATTTTGTTGTAATTTCAAATATGCAGAAAAGTCACATGAACACTTAAAGGGACTTGTATACCATTTACTTGCATTCACCTATTCCCTGCATTTGCTCCATTTGAGACTAAGCTAGACATGTATATCCCTTGATCTCTAAACATTTCAGTGTGAATTTCCTAAGAATAAGGATATTCTCTTATTTAGCCACAGTACAGTTATGGAAAGCAGAAAATTTAAAATTGATTTCGTACTTTCACATAATTCTCAATCACTATTTAAATTCCATCAGTTGCCCCAACAATACCCTTTATGCTATTTTCCCTTGTTTCAGGATCCAATTTAAGGTCATAAATTACATTTATTTGTCACTTTTTATTAGATTATTCTATCTGGAAAATTTCTTCAGTGTGATATTTTGACATAGCACAGGTCAGTTATTGTACAGAATGTGCTTTAGTTTAGGTTTGTCTAACATTTCTTCACAGTTTTATTCAAGTTATACACATTTGTGGCAGGAATATCCCAGAAATGTTATATTCTTCCTAGCATATCCTGGCAACATGGTGTTGATTTACCTCAAAACTAGTGATAACCTTGGCTATCTGTTCAAATGGTTTCTTTCGTATTTCTCCACTGTGATGCTATTATTTTTTTCCCTTTGTAGTTAATAGTAATCTGTGGGGTAATACTTTGATACTATACATATCTTGTTCCTCCTCAGACTTTCATTCACTAATATTAGTATCCATGGATGACTGACTCTATCATCTATTCTGTATTTATTAGTTGATGTTTTTGTTTTTAAGAAAGAGATTTCCTTTCTCCTTCCACTTATTTATTTATATCTTTTTGAATTCATGTATTTTTATTTTCTTCAATGGATTATATAAACCATTAATATAATTTATTTTTATGTTCCAGTTGTCTCAGATTTGACTACTTGGAGCCCTTTGAAATGGCTCAAGAGAATTTTTAACATATTTCCATCATTCACTGATTGATCTCTTATTTTATGGCACAAAAATCTGTTTCAGGCTTACCTTGTGCCTATGTTTGTTTATTTTCTGTCTCCTTATGTTATAGCTATGATGAAATAAGATTAGTGAGGTGCTTGATGTTTGGTCTAGGGGAAAGGAATATCAATACTAAAATGTGATTATGTAATGAGTTCTCTTTACAAGGGAGCTAGAAGAGAATGACAGTAATGGCGAGAAGGAAACACTGCTAAGAAAATACTAGTATCAAGAGGGTGTTGTGCCTTATCAGTGTTATTGTACTTAGAAAAGACTGTACTTCCTTTACTTCTGTTCTCAGTGATGTCACCTAGGCTCTCATGTAATACTAAAAACCAGAAGGGTTTTACATAGCAGTAATTGACAAAAACTTGTGATAATAGTTGATCAGAAGGTCTTTCAGCACCTTTTCCTTAAACATATGTTACGTAAAATTTTGTGTTCCTAAACCAAAGCAAACTAAGATATGTTCTGTGGAATAGTACATATCATTCTATATGTGTGTAAAATAATGAATATAATTTTAATGAAATAATTTTACATTAAATCTCTTTGACACATATTTGGCCTTTATATGCTCATATCTATGTGTGTTTTACTTGTAGATTTCTGTGCCCTTAAATTGTGGTGTCATTGGGGCATCTGGGTGGCTCAGTTGGTTAAGCATCTGACTGTTGATCTCAGCTCAGGTCATGATCTCATTAATTGTGAGACTGAGGCCCACATTGGGCTCTGTGCTGATAGCGCAGAGCCTGCTTGGGGTGTTCTCTGTCCCTCTCTCTCTCTGCCCTTCCCTTGCTCATGGTCTTTCTGTCTCTCTCTCTCAAAATAAATAAACTTTAACTAACTAACTAACTAAATAAATAAATAAATAGTGGTGTCATTATATTCCAGTTGATTGTGTATCACTTCACTAATTTATAAAATACACATGCACACACATACACACATATTTATTTGTTGCTGTGCTACAGTCACTATGCTAGACAGTAAGTGACAGAGTAGTAGGAAAAAAAAAGTCCTGAGCAGCAATATTAGTTTCTTATGGCTGGTATAACAAATTGTCATAAACTTAGTGGCTTAGAGTAACAAAAAAATATTATACATCTCTGGAAGTCAGAAGTCCAAGATAGGTCCTGCTGGGCTAAAATCAAGTGTCAGCTGTCTGTGTTACTGCTTGGGGCTCTAGGGGAGGACCTTCTTTCTTACTATTTCCGGCTTCTAAAAGCCACCTACATTCCTTGGTTTGTGGACTCATACTTTGATTTTCAAAACCAGCAATGCTGAGTGGTCCTTATACTGCCATTCACTCTGTTGTTCTATCTGAAATCCTGGATAATCAATAATTTCCCTATCTTAATGTCAGCCGATGAGCAAGCTTAATTCAATCAGCTACCTTAATTCCCCTTCACCATGTCATATAATATGAACTTGGACATCACTGAGGGAACATTATTCTGTCTACCACAGTAGCCAAGACTGGTTAAGATCTCTGCCCTGGTGGACATTGTATTTTAATGAGGGGAGAGATTAACAAATATAGAAACATGTCATACATTTTTAAGAATAGATAAATACTTGAATAGAGCAGGGTTAGTGGAAAGAGATTAATGGGGATTGAGAGTTATAAAAAGTAAACTATCTTATCTCCATTTTATAAACGATAAGCTAAGACCAAGAAGTGAGGCACTTTTCCCGGTGTTCGTGTGGCATTCACATCCCAGTCCCCAAATCTCATTGCTCTTTCCATGATTTGGCTGTCTCTCCACATTTACCCACCTATCAGATTAGGATGGAGGTGAATCTACCCGTGTTACTCCCAATTCTGCCTGCAGTACCTGACATCGTGTCTGGGATATAACAAAACCTCACTACTTACATGTTATTGGTATTGATACTCTTCTTAGGCATTCTCATCGCCTGTTTTTCATTGCTTCACTGAACCAATAAGACAATTATTCTGCAGGGAATACTGAGAAGTTTCCTTGGAAAAAAATTTCTGTGAGAGATAAAGCACTACAAAGATCCATAACCTATAATATTCCCCTCATTTATCTATGGATTTTTTAATGCTTTCTACAGGTGGGTCAGAATCATGGATGAAATATCAGCAAGCAAAGGATGCGCCCTCAAAGAAAACAAACAAGGCAAGTTACTCAAAAGTTGTGACCAAAAAGGGGAGCCTGTGTGGCTCAGTTGGTTATGCATCCAACTTCAACTTGGGTCATGTTCTTGGGGTGAGTGTGAGCCCCACGTCAGGCAATCAGCACAGAGCTTGCTTGGGATCTTCTGCCTCTCCCCTGCTTTCTCTCTCTCTCCCTCAAAAATAAATAAACATTAAATTTTTTAAAAAATTTAAAAAGTTGTGACCAAATGGCCCATAGAATCATTAGGCCATTTTTATTTTTTTTTTTTATATGAAGTTTATTGACAAATTGGTTTCCATACAACACCCAGTGCTCATCCCAAAAGGTGCCCTCCTCAATACCCATCACCCACCCGCCCCTCCCTCCCACCCCCCATCAACCCTCAGTTTGTTCTCAGTTTTTAACAGTCTCTTATGCTTTGGCTCTCTCCCACTCTAACGTCCTTTTTTTTTTTTTTACCTTCCCCTCCCCCATGGGTTCCTGTTAAGTTTCTCAGGATCCACATAAGAGTGAAACCATATGGTATCTGTCTTTCTCTGTATGGCTTATTTCACTTAGCATCACACTCTCCAGTTCCATCCACGTTGCTACAAAAGGCCATATTTCATTTTTTCTCATTGCCACGTAGTATTCCATTGTGTATATAAACCACAATTTCTTTATCCATTCATCAGTTGATGGACATTTAGGCTCTTTCCATAATTTGGCTATTGTTGAGAGTGCTGCTATAAACATTGGGGTACAAGTGCCCCTATGCATCAGTACTCCTGTATCCCTTGGGTAGATTCCTAGCAGTGCTATTGCTGGGTCATAGGGTAGGTCTATTTTTAATTTTCTGAGGAACCTCCACACTGCTTTCCAGAGCGGCTGCACCAATTTGCATTCCCACCAACAGTGCAAGAGGGTTCCCGTTTCTCCACATCCTCTCCAGCATCTATAGTCTCCTGATTTGTTCATTTTGTCATTAGGCCATTTTTAATAGCAGGGCATTTCTTTGAAGGAGACGATAGTGCTCAAGAACCGGATTGCCTAATTGAGGGAGTAATAATTTTCTTCACTTTCTTGATACTGTTTCTAAGTCATACCACTGCTTTGAAGAAAAATCCACTGATTCCTTGTTAGCGAAAACAATCCAAAACCCCTGTCATCACATTAAAATCCCTTCACAATCTGGATCCAATCTGTCATTCCAGTTTCATTTTCTGCCACCCTGTATTCTATTGTAGACTACCATTTTGCATCACAAGTGTTTTCAATTTTTAGGGAGTTCCTTGCATTCCATACTTCCCTAGAGTGTATGTTTCATAAAGCAAGGACAATGACATGTATTTTTATAGTGTTGGTGCTTACACAGATGTAGGCATACAATAGGAATCAATAAATGAACTATAACTAATAAGCTAAATAAATAAATATTTATTTATAGTAAAATAGTAAATAAATGAATTGATATAATTTTGACTATTCAGTAATTCTGTTCTTCTTAGATCTATAATTGCATTTATGTCTAGTAAAAATACGGAGCACTTCCTTTATTTTTAGTGCTGAATTAGCTCAGGCATTTCCTAGTTTTTAGATTCCAGGCATTAGCTTGACTGAGTCTCATGGTGGATGACTCTAAGGAAACTTTGGGGCTGTATGTGCCCATCTCCTGATCAGCCATTTGCTTTGGTACATTAGGACTTTAATAGAAACTGCCTAATGTGCAGGTAAAGTCAGCAAGAAATGAAATATAGGTCATTACTCAGTGGTATCAATTGAGCAGAGCAGCAAAATGTAAATCACCGAGAAATGGGGATGGTTCGTGCCATTTTGCACTTTGGAGTATGTCTGAGGACTTCCTGTGGCTGAGAGGTCCCAGGGTCCACTTTAGAAAGCTAAGGAGCAAATCTCTTCCCTGTAAGGGTCAACCTAATACCAGCAACTCCATACTCTAAAAAAGGGAAGTGAAGACATTGTATTTTTTTCCCCTATTTGCTGCAATTGTCTAGCCCTATCCTTTATGTACATACATTACAGTATGTGACCTTAAGCTTGCCACTCATGTCTCCACACCTCAGCTATTTAATTTATACAATGAAAATGACATCTATCCTCCCTACTTGGGCATGATTCTTTTAGAGCCTTAAATAAAATACACAAAAGGACTTGGGTAGCAGACCTTATCATTGCCTCACCCATAACTCTAGCATCTTTCAGTGTCTCTAGCCAATAACAAACTTCCCGTATCTGAAACTCTGAAAACACTGGCTTCTTTTTTTTTCCCCCTGAAACCACGGAAAACCTCACTATTTATGTGCTCATGTGTGTGCATACACAGAACAGGGAGAATACTGGGAACTAACAGCTCCACGAGCAACTCTCAACCGTTGGCTCTCTAGAATTAGTATATAAATACTCTAGTTGCCTTATACTTCAGATTGCCTAATTATGACGTCTGTGTTTTGTATCAGTTTCCAGAGTCCAAGTAGGATTTAGCTCAACTTGTATGCTATGTCAGCTGGCTTAATAGCACACCTTCCACTGGCTGCTTTCCATGCCTTTTATCATGTCTCCACCGTGTTATCTGAACTGCTCAAGCATACTACTGACAAATGAATCCTGGTCTCAGGATCCCTAATAAGGAGAACCCAAATGACAGCCTACACATTGCAAAGAGCCACCTGAGTGGGGAATGATGATGTTATTATTTTGATAAATTAGAAACATAAAGCTGAAGAACTTTTAGTGTTTGGGGCTTTCCGGGGCGCAGAAGGAATGGATAAGTGAAGGGATCTGGGTGATAGCCTGAGGCAGGGTTAGAAATAGAGCAAGGCAGTGTCTGGCTGAGCCCAAGGATTAGCCTACGGGCAGACCATCAGACTTCAATGCAGAAAAAACACTTTTGAAACCCAGTAATGGTCTCTAGGTTCATAAATGTATTTCCAGCAAAGGAAGGCGTGGTAGCAAATTGCACCTCAGACACATTCCAATATGTGGGAACATCCAGAGCATAGAACTTTAGCCCTAAAAGGGATCTTACCAGCTCATACCAATTCACCTTTATAACCTGTTTTTCTGACACTTCCAACAGATTGATTTATAAAATGTCCCCGGAAAAAAATCAATAAATAATGATAGTACTAGATTATTACCATACATTAAAATAAGAAGCCACGAGTTCATACTGATTAAAAAATTGAAAGAATGAATAAATGGTAGGTAATGTATGGTTCTGCTGAAAGCAGAATTCCAACTAATAAATTTAGAATATACAAAATACAATAGTCGCTTCAGTAAGGAATCATTTATGGATGCTAGGCAAAAGCGTGATGAGAAATAAAATATTTACATAATTCCAAAGCATCTCCCCACATGATACTAAATACAAAAAGAAAGATAATAATTTACAGTGTAGAAATCTGGCAGATATCACCTTAGCTTCACCAGTAATAAGACCTATGGGCATCATGAGTGTGAGATAAGCATGATGTCACAAGAAGGCACAGCAGAATTTTTGTGGCATTCTTAGCACAAATACATAGTCCTGAGAAAACATCAGACTAAAGCAAGAAGTACTTTACAAATTAACACTCCAGTACTCTGGAGAAATATCAAGGTTATGAAAGACAAAGGTCAATGAAAGAACCTTTCCAGATTAAAGGAAAATAGGAATCCAGGACAACAAAATGAATCCTCATCTTACATTAGATCCTGGGGCAGTACAAGAACATTGGTGGGTCAGTTGGCAAAACCAGTCTGTAGATCTAAATATTAATATTGTTATCAAGATTAATTTCCTGACTTTAATTATTAATTCTAGTTATATTTTGAAGAATCTAGGTAAAGGGTATAAGGGATTCTTTGTACTAGTTTTACAATTTTTTTTTTAATGTGTGTTTATTTTGAGAGAGAGAGAGCATGTGTGTATGCATGTGCAAGCTGGGGGAGGGGCAGAGAGAGAGAGAGAGAGAGAGAGAGAGAAGAGAGTGAATCCCAACCAGTCTCTGTCAGCACAGAGCCGGATTCAGGGCTTGAACTCACGAACTGTGAGATCATGACCTGAGCTGAAATCAGGAGTTGAATGCTTAACTGACTGAGCCACCCAGGTGCCCTCAATTCTCTTAAAGTCTAAAATTATTTCAAAATTACAAAACAAAAAACCCCAAAAACTTCTAAAATACCACAGGCATATTCACTCAAGGTGATCCATACATTCATTAATCAGAAACATGTCAGCTCCAAATCTCAAAACTAAGGACCAAAGTTTAGAAATCATGTATTATATAAATTAAACTTTGATATTAAATCAGAAACTGTTTCATAAAAATATTGTTGTCATTTGCTTTTTAAAAAATGCTTGGTGATGAGGACTCACAAAACCAATGTTTCTGTCTCTACCACTTGGGTATATATCATTGGATGTCTCTGTGTCCATTTCTTTCTCTGAAAAAAATAGAGATAATAATCATCTGCCCTCTGAGATCTTGCAAGCAATTGTAACAAAGAAAATCAAAGCAATTATAATGAAAACACTTTAAAGCAGCCCTTGCTATCCTCTGTATACTCAGGTTCAATATTCCATTCTGAATTGAATATGTAAAAAAAAAAGTATTTTCCTCTAAAAGTGAATTATTTTGAAATATGATTACATTTTTCAACAGGTTTCTTTTTATTGAAATTGGATTTTTTTAAACCCCAAACCTTTTCCGTTCTCAAGAGGCTGCCTTTTAATTATATCATCCCCTGATCTGGAGTCTTTCTTATTATTTGTTTAAATGTTATTGTTTGGACTTGAATTGATCGCTTCTGTTCAATTTCAGGGTGAGCATTTGCTGCAACACAGGGTGAATTTTTACTTCTATTGCCTTGAGGACATTCATTGGAAACATCATGTTGCACTTGATGGAGACTCTCCTGATGAAAAGGTTCACAAAAAAGAACAAATTAATTTTTGGTAACAATCAGTGGTACCATCCAATGCATTTTCCCATTTCCTTTACTTTTCATTCTCTTTCTTATTGTGCTCTAGCTTCCTGATTCTCTTCATGGAGAAAATACACTGTAATTTATTTCAAAAGAACTCCTATGGCTGCCTCCTGGTCTTAATTAAAACAGGGACCGTAGTTTATCTGGACTCCTAATCTAGCTATGAATGCTCAACAAAGAGCCTCAGAACCAGAGCTCAAGCCACAGAAAAAAAATCAATCAAGAGGACTCTATCTGTCCTGTTCCTAAAGAGAAATGGGACCCTCTGGCTCTGAGGAGACAATCCGCTATTCCAGTCAACTTCCTTTTCCTTTTTCTTTTCCTTCTCCAATTTTCTTTTCTTGGCTTTTAAATTATATATTTACATGTAATATATAATTTTAATTTTATATGCACACACACTAATTTGAGATTTGTTTTCTTTGTTGTGTTGTGTCATTTCGACACAAAAGGTGTATTATAAATCCACTTGGAATGGCTAAATTATTTGTGAGTTTATTGTACAACAACTTTTCACTGCTCTTACTCTTATTTAGCACCTAGGGGACTTCCTTTATAGTGCATGGAGATTGTAGAAATAAAATGCAGTGTTGTTATGACATTGTTCAGCATTGAATACATCAAGAACAGCCAAGCTGACCTGAAATGGCCAATTTGCCCGGCTCAGTTTGTCAGAGTGTTTTTGCAGGTTGCAAATTATCCGTTCAACTCAGAAAGAGTGTTTTCTCTCACAAATACGTGTTTGGTATCCCTATGCATTATTAACTATATGCCAAGTATTATTCTCCCTAAATATTAGCTGCAAGACAATCAAATGACCTATGTTTTTGAAGAGTTTTCGATAAAAGGAAGCGACTATGAATTAAGAATATAAAGTCTAGCCTCTTTTTTTAATGAGTATAATTTATTGTCAGATTGGCTTACATACAACATCCAGTGCTTATCCCAACAAGTGCCCTCCTCAATGCCCATTACCCATTTTCCCTCTCCCCCAGGCCCCATCCACCCTCAGTTTGTCCTCTGTATTTCATGGTCTCTTGTGGTTTTCCTCCCTCCATCTCTGTTTGTATCTATTTTTCCCCTTCCCTTCCCGCATGGTGTTCTGTTCAGTTTCTCAGGATCCACATATGAGTGGAAACATAGAATGTCTGTCCTTCTCTGACTGACTTCTTTCATTCAGCATAATACCTTCCAGTTCTCTACATGTTGCTGCAAATGGCAGGATTTCATTCTTCCTCTCTGCCAAATAGTATTCCATTGAATATATAAACCACATCTTTATCCATTCATCAGTTGATGGACATTTAGACCCTTTCCATAATTTGGCTATTGTTGAAAGCACTGCTATAAACATTGGGGTACATGTGCCCCTGTGCATCAGCACTCCTGTATCTCTTGGGTAAATTCCTAGTATTGCTATTGCTGGGTCACAGGGTAGGTCTATTTTTAATTTTTTGAGGAACGTCCACACTGTTTTCCAGAATGGCTGCAACAGTCTGCATTCCCACCAGCAGTGCAAGAGGGTTTCCATTTCTCCACATCCTTGCCAGCATCTGTAGCTTCCTAATTTGTTCCTTTTAGCCACTCTGACCGGTGTGATAGCCTCTTACTATAACAAAGGGAGCACGTTATCATCTCCAGTGCACCCAAGCAGCTCTTAAATTATAATACTCAAGAGAAACGATCACTATTCCACATACACTACCCAGTGTCTACATAAAAGAATGTCTATGGCTAAATGACACAGTAGAAATAGCGCTTGTTGCCTGGAAATTCAGCTTATAATTAAAGACTTGTCTTTATTTTGTTTTCCCTGAAGAGCTAAAACCATCTTCAAAATACAGTAAGGGCCACTCTAAAATGCATATTGCTGGAGAACGTTTATGTATCTGAATGAACACTGTCACGAAAACACCCCAGGTGAGGTAGGAGAAATGGTGAAGAAGAATCACAAGAAAAGGAGGAGATGAACATAGAGATTCCAAAAATATGTCCAAGTAAAGCTATCAGTGGCTTCTCAAGTTTCCCTCAGGCCAAAGTTCCTTCATTTCTCAAATGGAGAAATGGAATAGTTTTTCTTTGACTTATAAATATTCTGAGGATGCAGGTTATCTGTGTAATGGCCCCCATTAAGATTCTTTCAATATTTCTTTCTGCTTGATTTTCATATAAGTGTGCCAACAGTACTACAGAAAGCTTCACAAAATTAAAATATTGTTACAGCTAAATGTTACAGGTATTACATTATAATTCATGATAAAAGGTTATTCATTAGCTCAAGGTTCTGTTAGCATAATCTTTCTGCCTTCATGACTAAGAAGTAACAATGTTTTTTGGTTTTCTAATAGTGAGTTAATTGTTCGTTTTCCTAATAGTAGCCCTTAAAAAAATGTAAAGAGTAGAGTGACAAAATTGCTGCCTCCCTAAATAGAATAAGGACAGGGGCGCCTGGGTGGCTCAGTCGGTTGAGCGTCCGACTTTGGCTCAGGTCATGATCTCGCCATTTGTGGGTTTGAGCCCTGCATCAGGCTCTGTGCTGACAGCTCGGAGCCTGGAGCCTGCTCTGAATTCTGTGTCTCCCTCTCTCTCTGCACCTGCCCCCCTCACACTCTGTCTCTGTCTCCTTCCAAAATAAGTAAACGTTAAAAAATTTTTCAGTAGAATAAGGACAGAATGGCTACAAAGTTAGAGAAACTGGGTTCCAGATCCATCTTCTGTGTGCATATATGTTATTAATAAAGCAATTTCTTCTTACTGAACTTGTTTCTTAGCTGTAAGGTGGAGAAAATAATAATTAAACCTATCTCTAAGGATGTTGTGAGACTCAAATAGGATAGTATATGTGACCATACGTGTATACATTATTTAAGTGCAGGTTTTATCACCATAATCATCTTCAAATTTTTAAGACTTTGCCTATGAGGATATATGACCGGTACCCACCCATCCACTCCAAAAATACCAAAGGCTCTGAGGTTTTCTATTATTCTTCAGATATTTGCTTGCAATCCATGATACCAGTATAGATCTTTAAATATCCACGTATTATATTAACATTAAAAGCCATTAAAAAGAAGGAATATACTATAACATAGAGATGTCATTGGATATTGAAAGTTTAGGAAACCAAAGGTAACACTTTAATGGAACCTGATGATTTCTGTCTCCTCCTTCTCCTCAGGCATCTTTATGGTAAGATAATCTGGCATATAAGTGAATCCCACCGGCTCACAACTTTGTAAGGTGCTGAAGAGGATGAAGCTCCTTATCCCTGGAAGACCAGTGTGTTTTTTTACGGAATGTCTAAAGGTGTGGACCTGGGGAAAATTTAAAAGGGCTGTGGGGAGAAAATGGGACTGAGTGGGCCCTGGGGTCTGGAGAGAGAAAGTTATATAGGACACTCGTTTCAACAGCTAAGTCTGGAAGAGCTTCTGCATAATCTAAGGGAGCAAGTAATTTAGATTGAACTTCCACATAATCTCCACACTCTACTTTTCTGAGATTTCCCTAACCATCCAATGGAGGTTCTTCTGTAACTGGTCTGAGGAGGACAGAGGTCCAGGGAGGCCCGGAGAAGAGACAGACCTTACCTGTCTCTAATTTTCTCCAGAAAAGCAGTGACCACAAATGTGTCCACCCACACTCCTTGTGAGTTTCACTAGGCAGAAACACCACCAACCACGTGTGATCTGCCCCCCTCATATTTTAAACTTGATCTTGAACCGTTCTGCTCTTAACCTACTGCGTTCTAGACATACCAACCTCCTGTTCCTTCTTAAAAAAACGAGATCCTTCCCATCTCGGAACTTCTACGTTTTCTGTTTTCTCAGCCCCAAACACTCTCTTTCACTATTCTTTACATAGTCTGTTTCTCCTCATTCATGAATTCTAAACAGATACATAGGCAGACTAGAGTGAGATCAGTAGTAGCCCCATGATTAACACCACGTGGTATAAAATAAAGTTGGCATTAACACTGACAAGAAAGGATGGACCGGTAAATAAGTGGTAGTAGGATATTTAGCCATAGAATTTGGAGAAAAATATTAGTTTCTAAAAATAAGTTCAGATGAATTAATACCAATATCCAAAATACACACATTGGAGAACGGAAAAATATATTTTTAAACTTAGAATCTTCCGAAACCAATAAAATCCTAAAATCCTTAATTACTCTATAAAAATTAAAATCCTTTTACAAAAAAAGCATATAAGTTAAAATGTCAGTGGCAGACCTGGAGAAAATATTTGTAACATAGAATTCAACAACCTTTCTTAATGTTCCCCTCAGCTTCTTCCTGATTCTAGGCCCTGACTTACTTGTTTTAGAGCATTTTCTTTAGAAAGCTTGTAAGTGCTTTCTGTGCCCCTTTGAGATATATGTAAATCTTTTTTTTCCGGTATTTTTTTATGGTGGTAAAATACACATAACATCAAATTTGCCATCTTTACTATTTTAAGTGTACGATGAAGTGCTGTTAAATATATTCATGATGTTGTGCAACCATCATCATCATATCCAACCCTTTTAATCTTGTGAAGATGAAACTCTGCACCCCAGACACTGACAACCACCATTCTACTTTTTTCTCTAGGATTTTGACTACGCTGAGTACCTCACATAAGTGGGAACGTACAGAATTTGTCTTTTTGTGACTCACTTGTACTTAGCATAATGTCGTCAGGTTTTATCCATGTTACAACATATGTCAGAGTGTCCTTACTTTTTAAAGCTGAATAAAATTCCATTGTATGTGTATACACATTTTGCTCATCCTTTCAACTCTTGATGGGCACTTGGGCTGCTTCCACATTTTCGCCATTGTGAATAATGCTGCTGTGAACATGAGTGTGCAAATATCTCTTCGAGAACCTGATTTCAATTCTTTTGGGTATATACCCAGAAGTGGGATTTTGAACCAGATGTAATTCTATTTTTAACTTTTTGAGGCACCACCATACTGCCTCTCCCTGAGAATACATGGTCACTTTCTATCTTTCCCCATATATGCAACTGGTTTTGAATGTTCCAGTCTTTAATGTCTGGCTCCCCAAATGGGGGACAGGTAAAGATGATGAGGAAGAAGGGCACTGGCCCTTTAAATCTCCTAGAAGTTCAGTCGGGGTGGGGCGGGGGTGGGGGAGCAGGTCATAATAATGGCTGAAATGCAACAATGGCCGCAGCTTTTTTTTGTCTGTACCTTTGTAACTGGAAGCCGCAGCCCGCAATTAAAGGATGGATCCAACTATTTGGAGAATCGGGTGCATTTTGTACATTCTGGTCCCCACAAGCTGTGTGTATGGAGTGGGTGCATAACTGTGTGCCATGAGTAGGGCTAGGGCTAGGTAGCTGCTGCAGTGATAAGAGATGGGATTAAGCAAAATAAACCTTGATTTACCAATCATATCTTCCCCTAGAAGTGTCAAGCAATCAGTAGGCTCTAAATTTCCAAAGCAGTTACACAGATAGATTGTGCCAGTGCAGTTATTGTCTAGCTGGTGAGATAGATGCCTGGTGCTTCCTACTCTGCCACCTTCCTATAATCTTCTCTGTAAAAATTTTAAAACATCTCTTGACAGCTTTATGACCCAAGAATACCTTTCTCAAGGACCCAGGAGCTACTTCTTGGAAATGCAATCTTCAAGCGAGACAGAACCCCACGTGTATCTCCAGTTTCTTTGGGAAGGTATGAGTCTCCCTCCTGTCAGAGCTCTATGAGAAAGTTTACTTTCTCCTGCGTAAAGCTAGTTAGTAAACACAGATGACCTGCGTTCTCTGTCTCACCCCCATACTTAGAACTTCCCTGCCCTTCAATTCCACAGAGTTGAGTTCAATCGGAGTTCTGGCCTCTACCCTATTGAAATGGCCTTGAATAAAGTCTTCCTTGTGTGTTTATTTTTGTCTGGTGCGATTTTTGCTTTGACACCAGAAAATGTAAAGAGGTAGCACAGGTCAGGGGAAAAAGAAAAAAAGATAGCCAAGTTTTCAGTGGTGAAATAAATAATATATTCACGTAAGAAAAATCTAAAATGGTCAATAAACATATGAAATAATTCTTTAACCAATTTTTATATAAAAAAGCAAATATAACAATAATAAAATGTCAAACTTTAGCCAGTATCCAGGCTTGGCAAGGGCATAAACAGATGGAAATTCTCATAAATTACTTGTAGGAGTAGATTTTTAGTGTATATGTGTGTGTTTTAGCATCCAACAGCATGATAAATGGTTCTCCACCCCTTCACTTTCAATCTGCAGGTATCCTCAGGTCTAAAATGAGTCTCTTGTAGATAGCATGTAGATGGATCTTGTTTTTTGTTTTTGTTTTTAATCTATTCTGATACCCTGTCTTTTGATTGGGCCATTTAGTTCATTTACATTCAGAGTGATTATTGAAAGATACGAACTTAGTTTCACTGTGTTATCTGTAGGTTTTGTGTTTGTGGCAATGTCTCTGGTCCTTTGTAGTCTTTGCTGCTTTCCACTCACAGAGCAGAAGGAAGCAGAGGATCTCCTGCAGGGCTGGTTTAGTGGTCATGAACTCCTTTAGCTTCAGTTTGTCTGGGAAAGACTTTATCTCTCCTTCTATTCTGAACGACACCCTTGTGGGATAAAGGACTCTTGGCTGCATATTTTTCCTATTCAGCACATTGAATATTTCCTGCCAGTCTCTTCTGGCCTGTAAAGTTTCAGTGGACAGGTCTGCTACTACCCTTATGTGTCTACCCTTGTAAGTCAAGACCTGTTTGTCCCTAGCTGCTCTCAGAATTCTCTCTTGATCTTTGTATTTTGCCAGTTTCACTATGATATGTCATGGTGTTTACCTGTTTTTGTTGATTTTGAAAGGAGTTCTGTATGCCTCTTGGACTTGGATGTCTCTTTCCTTCCCCAGATTAGGAAAGCTCTCAGCTATAATTTGTTCAAATAAACCTTCTGGCTCATTCTGTCTTCTTTTTCTGGAATGCCTATGATATGGATATTATTTCATTTCATTGAATCACTTAGGTCTCTAATTCTCCCCTTGAGGTCTAGTAATTTCCTTTCCTTCTTTTTTTCTTTTTCAGCTTCATCATTTTCCATAATTTTATCTTCTATTTCACCTATTCTTTCCTCTGCTTCTTCCATCCTTGCTGTCGCTGCACCTAGTTTATTTTACACCTATTTACAACATTTCTTAATTCATCGTGACTATTTCTTAGGCCTTTGATCTCCACAGCAATAGAGTCTCTGCTGTCTTCTATGCTTTTTTCAAATCCAGCATTAGTCTTAAGATTGTTAATCTAAATTGTTCAGATATATTGTTTATATCTGTTTTGACCAATTCTCTGGCTGTCATTTCTTCCTGGAATTTCTTTTGAAGAGAATTCTTCCATTTTGTCATTTTGGCCCGGTTTGTGTCTTTTATGTGTTTTAATAGCTTGCTATGTATCCTACACCTGTGAGAACTACTATATTAAAAAGGGGTCATACACTGTCCGGGACCTGGCACTTCAGGAAGTGTTTTTGGAGTGTGTTGCATGCACTCTGTTTTTGCATATTTGGCTGCCCTCTCCCACTGGTCAGTCCTCTGCAAAGCTCCTCCTTACTCGTAGTGGTGGATTGTTTGTACCTTCCACCAGGTGTGATTTGATTTGTTCATTGAAATAACCACGGAAAAAAAGAAAGGGGGGAGGGAACATTATCCCATACAAAGAGAAAGATGAAAGGGGTGAAAAAAAAGACCAGACAGAGAATCAAAGAAACTATAAGGCTTAAGCCAGAGAGAGAGAGGGAGAGAGAGAGAAAAATAAAGAAGAAAGATACAGAAAAGGTGTTAAAAGAATAAAAATCCCTGATTAAACAAACAACCAGAACAGAGAAAGAAAAAAATATATATATATATGACATATATATATATATATATATAAACATATATAGATAAATAGATATAGCCTTATATGTAGATATCTATATAAACTTATATATTGATACATATATATATATATATATACACACACACACAGTGTGTGTGTATATAGATATAGATATATAGATACAGATATAGAAATACAATAAGAATTGATCAAAAATCAAATCAGAAACTATGAGCCTGATTCCAAAGGTTGGGGGGGAAGAGGAGGGTAGAAAGAAACAGAAGGGAAAAGAGAACAGAAGGGAAGAAAATAAAAAGCAAAAACAAATAATATAAACATACAAAACCTCAGACAGTTGTCTGTTGGTGCCTGGGACCGGTGGCTGTGCTGGTCTGGAGGAGGCAAGGCCATCTGGCTTGCTCAGTGTAAATTACCAGGAACAGACGGGCAGGGTTTGGTGTAAGTGGGTCCCACCTCCACTGGGGGCCGCTGTTCTGTTCTCTGAAACCCCACTGTGTTGGTGTTGGGGAGAAAAATGGTGACACTCCAATTTCTCTTCCCCAGACTTGGTGTTTCAAACCAGCTGTTCAGGCAGTCCTCACAGAGTAGTGCAGGTGGTCAGCTTGCCCTGCTCCACTGTCTCCCTCACCACCTAGGCCCTTGGCTGGGATGCAAAATGCACCGTCTTAAAGGATCCCGCACCACACAAACCCAGTTCTGGGGTAGCACCCCTCCACCCAGTTGACAAGGGGCCTTTGGCTGGCACCTGCAGGGTCTTTTGTCCTTGGGGGGCAATATACCCTCTTCACACAGTACTCAAGGGAGGGGGTCTATTCTCTCCCTGTGCACCTCCAAGATAACTACCCAGCCTTGGAGCTGGTGCACACACTTGGCCAGCTTTGGTCTGGACAAAGTCTCGCAACCCTGAAAACAATCCTTAGCTGTTGAGGCTGTTTGCAAAGTAGCGACTGGCTCCCTCTGTATTTCTCATCCCCAGTCTGTGGTCCGGAGAGGTTTTTCTCTTGTCCAAATACATCTGAAGGTATCCTCATGTCTAAGATGAGTCTCTTGTACACCGCAAATAGATGGAAAACCCAATAGACTCCACCAAAAGTCTGCTAGAACTGATACATCAATTCAGCAAAGTCACAGGATACAAAATTAGTGTACATAAATCAGTTGCATTCTTATATACTAATAATGAAGCAACAGAAAGACAAACAAACTGATCCCATTCATAATTGCACCAAGAATCATAAAATACCTAGGAATAAACCTAACCAAAGATGTAAAAGATCTGTATGCTGAAAACTATAGAAAGCTTATGAAGGAAATTGAAGAAGATACAAAGAATTGGAAAAACATTCCGTGCCCATGGATTGGAAGAATAAATATTGTTGAAATGTCAATACTACCCAAAGCAATCTACACATTCCATGCCATCCCAATCAAAATTGCACCAGCATTATTCTCAAAGCTAGAACAAGCAATCCTAAAATTTGTATGGAACCACGAAAGGCCCCGAATGGCCAAAGTAACTTTGAAGAAGAAGACCAAAGCAGGAGGCATCACAGTCCCAGACTTTAGCCTCTACTACAAAGCTGTAATTATCAAGACAGCATGGTTTTGGCACAAAAACAGACACATAGACCAATGGAATAGAATAGAGACTCCAGAATTGGACCCACAAATGTATGGCCAACTAATCTTTGACAAAGCAGGAAAGAATATCCAATGGAAAAAAAAAGGACGGTTTCTTTAACAAATGGTGCTGGGAGAACTGGACAGCAACATGCAGAAGAATGAAACTAGACCACTTTCTTACACCATTCACAAAGATAAACTCAAAATGGATAAAGGACCTGAATGTGAGACAGGAAACCATCAAAACCCTAGAGGAGAAAGTAGGAAAAAACCCCTCTGACCTCAGCGGCAGCAATTTCTTACTGGACACATCTCCAAAGGCAAGGGAATTAAAAGCAAAAAATGAACTATTGGGACCTCATGAAGATAAAAAGCTTCTGCACTGCAAAGGAAACAATCAACAAAACTAAAAGGCAACCGATGGAATGGGAAAAGATATTTCCAAATGGCATATTGGACAAAGGGCTAGTATAAAATCTATAAATCTATAAAGAACTCACCAAACTCCACACTCGAAAAACAAATAATCCAGTGAAGAAATGGGCAGAAGACATGAATAGACACTTCTCTAAAGAAGACATCCAGATGGCCAACAGGCACATGAGAAGATGCTCAACGTCACTCCTCATCAGGGAAATACAAATCGAAACCACACTGAGATATCACCTCACGCCAGTCAGAGTGGCTAAAATGAACAACTCAGGGGACTATAGATGCTGGAGAGGATGTGGAGAAACTGGAAGCGTCTTGCACTGTTGGTGAGAATACAAACTGGTGCAGCCCCTCTGGAAAACAGTGTGGAGGTTCCTCAAAAAATTAAAAATAGATCTACCTTATGACCAGCAATAGCACTGCTAGGAATTTACCCAAGGGATACAGGAGTGCTGATTCATAGGGGCACTTGTACCCCAATGTTTGTAGCAGCACTTTCAACAATAGCCAAATTATGGAAAGAGCCTAAATGTCCATCAACTGATGAATGGATAAAGAAGATGTGGATTATATATATAATGGAATACTACTTGGCAATGAGAAAGAATGAAATCTGGCCATTTGTAGCAACATGGATGGAACTGCAGAGTGTTATGCTAGGTGAAATAAGTCAGACAGAGAAAGACAGATACCGTATATTTTCACTTATATGTGGGTCCTGAGAAACTCAACAGAAGACCAGAGGGGAGGATAAGGGGGGGAAAAAGTTACAGAGAGGGAAGCAGGCAAACCATAGAGACTCTTAAATCCTGAGAATAAACTGAGGGTTGAAGGGGGTGGGAAGGAGGGGAGGGTGGGTGATGGGTATTGAGGAAGGCACCTGTTGGGATGAGCACTGGGTGTTGTATGGAAACTAATTTGACAATAAATTACATTAAAAAAAAACAACAAATACAGTACCACACTTCCACAGCTTCTCTTTCTCCTCCTTTTGTCTCTCCACCACAGGGGTTCCTCCCCGTTGCCACCCCTCCCCATGTCTATACCGCCCATTTTCTCTCCCAGTTCGCATATATGCACCCAGCTGTCCCACCGAGCTGTCTCCTTCCACCTGCGGAGATTTTTCTGTCACTCTGCAGCCTGTATTCTTGGTATTCCAAGTGTTCTGACCTCAATATAGCTGTGTTTGAGGGACAGGGGAAATTCTAGTCCCCCTAATTCTCTTCCGTCTTTACTTCTTTTGCTATATGCGTGTTTTTAAAGACTGGTTAGTAGCCATTGAAATTTAAAATGGGCATGACTTTTTGTCCCAGGAAATAGAATTTCTAGTTATTTGTCATAAAGCATTTCTTGCTAATTAACTATTTAAAAGAATAATAAAAAAATAAAAGAATAATAAAAAATAATTAAATTTTTAATGAGAAATTACTTAGACTTTAATGATGAAAATTAAGTTTCAGAAGGAAAGTCTTTCCTAAATGGAGAAATGCCTAAACAGAAATGCAGTACACAAAATGTTAACCATGGTAGATTTAAGGAATTAATTTTTATTATATTCTTTGTATATATTTTTATTTTTTCCTTAATTTCTCCTACAGTCAAAAACATTAATAAATCGAGCAAAAGTATACCATTAAAAATTGCTGATAGTATTGTCTTATATCAAAATGTAAACCCTCACTTTGGTACAGACCGTTGACCATTACTCTACAGTAACCTCCCAGAAATGAATGGTTTCTCTGAGTGATTTAACATCTTAAATGTGACACTTAAAAAACAAGATGTCCCATCCACTTTCTTTACCTCACGTCTGGGGCAACAGAGACAAAGAGGAAGAACGTACCTTCAAAATAGTGTTCAACCTTATTTTTGCATCAGGATCATTGCTTAAAAAGATTCCCCAATCTCACCTTTGCTTCTTCTCCTTTTGAAGGCCTGTTATTGCTGGCTGGGAAGCTGCCCACCAGCACGTACAAGCTCAGCATTCAGAAATAAGTAGCATCTTTCTAAATATTGCAGGTCCATCTGACGAAGGGTGGGTGTTTGTTTCATCTTTGGCATGTGCTGACTTTCATCTGCTTTTCTCTCCTGAGGCGTAGGGATGCCTGCAGCCTGGAAAGCACAAGGCACATGGTGGACACCCTGATAAATATTAAATGATGATGATGGTAATGACAGAGCAGCGCCCCGTCTTTGCAGCTGTGTAATTCCTCCCTTACATTGTGTGCCTCCTCAGACAGCTGTCACATCCTTGCTTTCAGAGGCAGAGATTCCTTGCCAAATTAAAGCTTGAGAGGAACACATTACATCCTCATGTCATTGTGGAAGTGTGAGATGTGAATGCCTATAGCCATCCACGTCACTCAGAGACACATCTATTTGATAAATACTGTCTCAAGAGCCAATTCAGATCGACTAGCTGGCCAATTCAATCAATCGTACAGATATCTGATCCAGAGAGTTTATATGATGCCCAAACTGCTGGCCAATTCCAGGGGGGGAAAAAGCTCAGCCCATCTGAGACTTTTCAGGACATTTTAGTTACTAGTATTAATTTAATAATCATGCATTGTTAGCTAAACTTTTTTAGACATGCTATTTAATGAATTTATTTAGCAAGGGCCTGAGTATATATTGTTGTCAATACCAGCATTGATTTTTAAGGAATTAAGGAATACTGCTGAGACCTACAATTTGCTTGATATCATATTAAGTACTTTTCGTGTATTTTCTTGTTTAATACTCAAGCAAAACACCCCAGAGGTAGATACCAATATTGTACTTTTGTACACTTGGAAAAACTGGGGCCAAGAAAATGTTAAGTGGTTTGCCTTGGGTCACATGTAAGTAGGAGCAGTCTAGTTCAGTTCCCCATGATTCCGTAGTCTTCATAAGTTTTGGGGGAATACTTTTAGATGGAAAGAACACCTTCACGATACTATCCATTCACTTGTATGTTTTTAAATTGTGTACGAAGTATCTTTTGTTCAAAGTCTAATAAGAAATAAGCATAGCCAAAGAAAAATTTCAAGTTCATGTGCTTCAAGCTAGCAATTCTACCTCTTCCAACCATTTTTAAAGTGGCAATTCTATTCAAATTACAGTAAAACTACAGATAAGAAAATGCCCATGTGCAATAATAAAGGGATGGTTTAAAATTACAGAATGGGATATTCTTCAACTATTAAAATTGAGTATTATAAAGACTAATAGACTCAAAATGCTGACTATACAACAGAAAATAAGAAAAAGAACATTGCTGTATAAGCTGGCTGACAGCATAATAAAAAAAATGAATAGGAAGTAAAACTAAAAATCTACAACGAAATGTGTATTAAGATTATGGGTGTGTTAAGATTATGGGTATATTTCCTTTTTGTTTCAGTAGTTTCTAAAAATGTGTTATGTTAATTTTATAATGGAAAACATTTAAAAAAGAGATCCACTATCAAATCAGATTCTTTATTCTAAATGGTGGTCATATTAAATTATGATAATGAATGTTTTAGTTAATCATGTATATATTTTTTCTTTCTCAAATAGTTAATTCAGCAAAAAGAACAGTTCTGATGTATCAAAAGATAAAACATACTTTGCTAAATCACTGACCAGATTTGTTTGTATAACATATTTTATTTGATCACACATTTCCAAATATGCTTACTACAAAATTATTTTTTTAAAGGAATAAAATTTTAGGAATTTTTATTATGATTTATGCAATTTCTGATTTACGTGGTTTACCGGTGCTTTATGTTTTAATTAACTCACCATCACTAGCACATTGAAATTATATTTTAGACCACTAATTGAAAAAAGTTGTCAATTTCTGCACTTAGTCATGCAGCTATAAATTTCATTGTCTCCTTCATGAGATTAAGGAGTGTCCAATTATGGCAATGATTTTAATCCATGAATTCATGAGGCATTTCCTAAGCTTTCCTTAGTTTCTACTAAATTGCATAATAAACTAGATTGTAAAGGCAAGCCACATCATGAAGAAAAATAATTATCGCCTTGTCTTGAGAATGGAAACATTTTCATGTAAAAGCTCCTTATGATGGGAAGTGGGGAGGGCCTGCTGTGAATCCTTGGCCTGCAAAGTCGGGCCCCCAGATAAGTGCCCTGAAAGTTAATAGGGCAGGCAACAGAGAACAGACAGGTCTTTGTGAAGAAAAGGGGCTGTCAAAATTCCATCTTTGTCGTAAATAATTTTTCTAAGAATGTTTAATTCTATCTTTAAATGCTTGCAACTTCTGATATTAGTTCCTGTCTAAAACAACACCTACACGAAAGCCTTTAAGCTAGAGTTACTTATTTATATTAAGCACTTAGACTATGCAAGAAACTATTTTATTATTCAAACTGGAAAAATAAATTCTATTCTTGACTTCCCAGGATTAGATGAGCTCTTTCTATTTGTCTATCTATCTATCTATCTATCTATCCATCTCTCTAGTTGCTATTTTACTTCTGAGTGTTCTCTTACTTTCCCTGTTTATATATTGGGGGAAAAAAGCATATTCCTTCTTTAAATACCAAAAAGTCATAATATTTTGTGTAATGGGAATTATTTATCGTCAACCTTCAAGCTACTAATTTCTTTAAAAAAAGAACTTAAAAAAATGTTTACATTAAGTCATTTGCTCAGCTGCAAATGCCAAAACAAGGCTTCAAATGTATTTCAATCGTTTCATCTCATAGTCCTTACAATACTCTTAGAAAGAGGTACTGTCTTTTGAGAATGGTTTTGTGGGAAAAACAATCTTGCTTTGCCATTCTGAGGTTTGGCTATTAGCATAAATATTGCTATGAAAAAAATTAATAGAAGCTGAATGCTTTATAAACATAGTGGATGGATTTATCATTCTATTCAGCGATGATCGTTTATACTACTCCAGTGCTGATTTAAAATGCAATCGTTGAGATGTAGGCAAAGACAAAATTGAGTTATATCAAGGTGCTGTGTGTCACTGTGCTGGCCAGGGTATCTAATGTAATTTGTCTGTTATAGTGTTTGTGAAATGTTCCATCTGGCACAATATGCCTCTAAGACAGAAGGTGTTGGCATATTAAAGATGCAAGCATCTCACATATGACTATTTACCCATTTATTATTTCAGCAGAAAGGAAGACAACCTTTAGAAAACAGTGAAGAGATTAGCAAACACAGACATTTGATTCAGATATAAATTTGGGGACTACTACATTCACAATACATCAAGATATTTCAAAGGAGATTTTGTTTGGAAGCTAAAAACAAATAAATCCCAGAGATTTTTGTTCTTTTTGTGCATGGAAATTATACTTTTTACTTTGCTTGGCTGGTTTTCATTTTAAGAGAAAGGGATTTTTAATTTTTTTTTAAATCTTTATTTTTGAGAGAGAGAGAGAGAGACAGAGTGTGAGCAGGGGAGGAACAGAGAGAGGGAGGCACAGATCAGGCTCCAGGCTCTGGGTTGTCAGCACTAGAGCCCGACACGGAACTCCAACTCATGAACCGCAAGTTCATGACCTGAGCCAAAGTCAGAAGCTTAACCGACGGAGCCACCCAGGTGCCCCAGAGAGAAAGGGATTTTTTCAAAGAAAACTTGTAATGTCACAAAAAGGCATGATATGTTAACAGGGCAAATTTTCAGGCAAAGGCCAAGAAAGAAAAACACTCCATTACACATCTAGCTCTTTCATTAAAAACGAAAGAATCACTTGATGGCCGTTGATTACATTTCACGGATCTTTTAACAAATTGCAGTGAATGCTATCTTACCATGCATCACTGCTGCCAATTAACTTGGCACTTTTTAAAAATAATAAGGTTCAGAATGGGAATATATACAACTGAAAGGAGGGGACGCCGACATTCGATTGAAGGAGAGAAGAATGGGGTGTGCTATTTTACATACTGGGAATAACAGACGTGTTGAAACTAAAAGGACATTCACATCCTCTATCATACTGACTTGTAACGATCAATATTTGAGAGAAAATTATGTAGGAGATACCCAACCTGGCACCTCACACCCATCATCACCTCATTTAATCTTCAACACAAGTCTTATGAGGATGCTGTTATTATCCCATTTTGTCTATGAGGAAATCGAAGTTAAAAGAAGTTAAGCAATTACTCAAGCTTGGCTTTACCCCAAGGACGATCTGACTCCAAATCCTGTGTCCTTTCGATGGAGATTCCCTGACCTGGAATATTCCAGAGAGAAGTCCCCCTATGGGAGTATTGTGATAATGCACAATTAAAATTACGCTGAATCCCATTAGAAGCTCTATGGTTGCCTTTCACGGTTTATTCCATTTTCCTTCCCTTAGGTGAGATTTGGAGAATTCATCAAACACAAATCTGGCTGAAATGCAGCCCAGCAGACCTACACTTCCTGCACTTCTTTTCTGTCTGAACCTCAGTGCCTCTGCACCTGGAGGTTGCACTTCTGTGTCTTTTTATAACATAAAACAAAACATTTTCCATATTGACTTCCTTTTCCTCTCTGCCAAAGTGCTGTTCCTTTTAAACATTTCCATTGTTGACAAAACCCCCTTCTGACAAGAAAGTTGGCCTTCTCTCTCCTTTTGGGTGTTTCATGTCTTTTTTACTACCAACTCCTGCCATTTCTGACCCAGTACATTTCACAGAAAAGTAGCTGCTTTTTCAGACCTACACTAAAAGGGAAGCACTTTTAATTTCAGATATTTTTGTTAAGTGCCTTCTTTTCCTTGTAGGTCCTTCCTTGACATCAATCATCCTCCTGTCTGTAACACACCAGGTCTCACTCTGTAAGAACAATAAGAAAAATACCTTACACAATCAGAACCATACTCCTTAGACACTATTGCCTTAATCTACTTCTCTGAAATAATAGTTTCAACTGCCTCTCAAATCAAACGAAAATTCCATGACAAGGCCTTTCAATTTCTTCACAAATTGGTAAATTAACCCCACCATTCTATATTGGCTATATTAATAGCTCCACGTATAAATTGTTTGATCTTCTGCAAGATAAACCCTACCTGCCTTTTCCTGAACAATATGTATATATTGATGTATACATACACATATACCTATGTACCATGGTATATAGATGCGTGTATATGTTTTACATTATTATGTAATAATCTTTCTAATGTAGGTATTCATGCTGTGGAAATCCTTATTACTGTCAACCTCAGTGTTAATATTAGCTAATAATTATTAGTTTTACCTTCTACTGAATTTTATGTAGGTTGAGTCAGAATGTACATTGTTTTATATATGACTTCTTTCTCTTAATGCTTTTGAGATACACTCATGTTTTACATACATCATTTGTTCATTTTATTTATGGCTGAGGAGTGGTCCATTGTGTGAATATAGCACAATTTCTTTATTCATTCATCTGTTGATGGATATTTGGATTTTTCCAGTTATTTTAGATTATTAAAAACCTTTGTGAACATAGGTTTTTCTCACTGAATTAAAAAAATGACCGGAAAAGTTACTTTGCTCTTTGACTTTCTTCCCACCAGGAACTCAGGTTTAACCTCTCCTTATTAAGCTATCTTCTTCTGCTAGATTTCAATTACCATGAGGAAAAGGATTATATCCTTTTATCCAGCACATGACACATGTAATATCTTCCAGTAAGTATTAGATGAATTAAACATTGTCAGACTGCTGTTTAAGATAGTTTCTCCAAGAATCCTGTTTTGATACACAAAACCAACCTCTTAGCACTCATGAACATCCTTCTATATTCTGTCCTTTCGGTGACTTTTGTCTGAGGTTCTCTGGGTTTGTATGTTTCTCTTGACCTTCTTAGATATCCTGGTTTGTATTTACTTTGTAACTCTCAGGGACAGCCACACGGCCATTGCCCTCTAAATATGGGTGGCTGGTTCATCAGCCTAATCCCGAAATGTAACACACACACACACATGCACACGCACACGCACACCAGAAACTCTAGGCTGAAGACTCACCTCAGGGAAGAAATCTGGAATAACTGTTCATCCAGATTCATCTCTTCGTGAAATTATCTCCCTAAAGGAAAAGGGTAAAATATGAGGGAGCAGGGAAAAGTTCAAGCAGGATCTGCATTGCCAGGGCAAAGCCTACATAGGGCCCGAACCCACAAACCATGAGGTCGTGACCTGAGACAAAATCAAGAATTGGACACTTAACTGACTGAGCCACCAGGCACCCCAGAACACACAAATAGTTCTTAAATTTTAGTGTGCAAAAGTGCCAGGAGATGTGTGGAAAATTCATATTCCCAAGGCTTACGTTCAAGTATTCTAAGTAAGTAACTATGGGACAGTAACTATGGGACAGTACATTTTAAATAAATGTACCAGGTGACTCAGAGACAGATTTGTAAACTTTTGCTGCCCAAAGTGCGGTCCTTGGACCAGCAACATCAGCATCATCTGCAAGCCTTATTAGAAATGTAGTATCTTGGGGTCCTCTCTAAACCTTCATTATCAGAATGTACATTGTAAGAAAATTCCCAGATGATTCCAGTGCTTCAGGTACACAGCAGACTGTGAGAAATGCTGGCTATACAAACCAAGTAGGGATGGTAATCCCTCTGACTGTTGGTTATTTTTCCCTAGAAGATTCTAATTACATGGTAGCAAAATATAAAAACAGAAACAGACAACATTTAGCGTTTGTTAAGCACTCACCGTGTGCCAACCCCACTCTGTATGGTTCCCGTGATGCTTTTATTTCACAGTTCTGATAACTGGGAAGTATTGCAGGCTGTAAGAGAGAGCACATCCTTGGGGGACTAGACAGTCCTGGGTTTGAATCTCGATGTTTTTTTTACCTGCTAAGAACATAACCTTGGCATGCTTTGTAATGTTTCTAATTATTAGCATGGCTCCTTTAGAAATAATGCTCCACTGCAGCTTTTGGTGAGAAGTAAAAGACCCCCGAGTGACGTAGAGCATGTTAAGTAGTTGGTTCTCTCATTTCTGGACCTAAATAAAATGTACGTACACTCCCCATTTCCCTGACCTCCATGCAGTGCCGATCTGTTATAATTCTATTTGTTCTTTTAATAATTCACTTCAAATTTAAATATGTTTATTTTCATCACAGTGCATTTTTTCACATGTTCGGGGTGCATTTTTTCTCTCATTCAGTCAAAGAACATTCGATCAGTCTGTCCTGCCTTTAGAGTGTTAAAAAGAATGAGAGATAACTTGACAAAATAATTCTGAGACCACAATTCCACAGTGACTGACCTGTAATAATATTATATAGCACTAACTCAGCCATTGTTCCAAATATATATTGTGTACCTTCCAAACTAGACGGAGGCAGATACGGAGTCTCTTTTCATTAGTCATCTTGCTGCAACAAGTCATAAGTGTGAAAGGTAGCAACAGGACTGTACTCACATCTTTAGGATATGAAAGTTATTAAGAACTTGAATCTGAATGCGTAAAGAACCATGTACATAATTAAATTATTTGCTAATATGACTCTGAAATTTCCATGACCACCTGCCCTCCTTCTTGCAGGAAACCAAGTTATATTTCTTACAATCTGGGGCTCTGTTCGTACATCTGTTGTTGAAACTATTTATCTCACTTAAGACAGAGACCGTAACTTATGTGTTTTTCTGCAGCAAGTAACATTCTACCTGGTACAGAAAAAGTCCTCAAGAGGTATTTGTTGGACTGAACTAACCACAGGAAGACAAGATATAGGAATTGAGATTTCCTGACTCAAAAAAGAAAAATGCAGTATTGAAATATATGATTCCTCTCTATCACAGCTTTATGACCTATAGAAATAGTTTAACTATTAATATTGAAGGATTATTCTTCATTTCTACTAAGGATAAAATGGTTTTACCGTTACCCATAGAAGAATTTTCATGAATTGAATAAGCACCTTCTGACCAAAACATGCGAGACAATAGAACACATCCACTAGAGAGATCAGAGAACCTTGTTTCAGAGTTAAAACAAAAATAAAAACACATATATACATATGCGTGTATACACACACATATAAAGGTAGTTTAGGCAGAGTGTAATATTTTCTGGAGAACAATGAAATGAGTGATTTCTCTTAAAATGATACTAAAATACATACTGAAATAATTTGGAAAATTAAATATATAAAATTATTTGTGCCCCCCTACACCCCAATCATAGACCACCAGAGACAGCCACTGGACCAAGTTGTGTCTTCATAGTGTTTAATTACACACTGTGAAATCTCAAATTCTATTCATGGCCCAATTCCTTCTTCTCTTCATTACTATCTTGTCTTACTCATGATATGATCCCTGCCATTATCTGTGACATATGGTATTGGTTTGTTGTAAATTTGAAACTCAAAAATGTCATTTACAATGGCATAAGAAAAATGAAAGCTTGTAAGAATGAACGTAACAAAATATATGTGAGACCATTAGCTAAAATTTGCATAATTTTCCTGAGATATTTAAAAGTAATGTTTTACAGTAGACAAACCCAATATAGTAAAATTGTCAATTTTTTTTCAAATTGATCTATAGATTTGATAAAATTGCAAAGCAAACTCTCACTAGCATATTTCAAAGAATTTGACAAACTTATTCTAGATTTATGGGATAGAAAAGAGCTAAGAAAAGTCAAGACACTGATGAAGAAGAATCATCAGGTAAGATTTTTAATAGTAATTAAAACAGTGTGGTATTGGCACAGAATTGATCAAAGGGACAGAGAGGAACCAGAAACAGACTCAAACATGGAAACCTATTTTATGATGTGGCTAGTAATGAAAATCAGTGAGAAAATGTTAAAATATTCAAAGCATAGTGCTGGAAAATTTTTTTTTTTTTTAGTTGAAGTGTAGTTGACATAGAATATTGTATTAGTTTCAGGCATACAACAAAGTGATTCAATGTTTATACACACAACAAAGTGGTCACCACAATAAATCTAGCTACAATAGAACACCATACAAAACGGTTTGACTATTATTAACCGTATTCTCTATGCTGTACATTGCATCCGTGTCTTATTTATTTTATAACTGGAATTTTACACCTTTTAACCCCCTTACCCTATTTCGCCTCCCTCTCCTGGCAACTACCAGATCGCTGTCTATTATTTATGCATCTGTTTCTGTTTTGTTTTATTTCTTTTGCCTTTTAAATTCTACATATAAGTGAAATTGTATGGTATTATTAATAACAAATTTGTTACAAAATTGTTATAAATTAAAAGCACTGTATTATTTGTATGGCAGAAAAATTAAAATATATTCCTAATATTATATGCAAAAAATAATTTCAGCTTAATCAAAGACAAACTTAAAAAGGCAAATTTTTTAAACCTTTAGAATAAAATATAGGATAATTGTTGTTCAACTCTGAATGTTATAGGACTTAGTAAACAATATATGAAAAGGCATAAAGGACAAAAAGAGAAATATCGAGAAAATTGATGATAATAAAATTATGAATGTCTGCTCCTTAGAGTACAGTATTTAAAGAATATAAAGAAAACCCATTTAATGGGAGAAGACATTTGCAACATATTAACTGACAAAATTTACAATCACTACAAATCAGTAGGAACATGTAGAAATAATTTCTTTCAATGTGCATAAGACTTAAACAAGCTCTTTAGAAAAGAACAAATACAAGTTACCATTAAATATCTGGAAAGATGTGTGACCTCATTGGTAATCAGAACAATACAGGAAAATCCACAATAAATGACCATGTCACAGACGCAAAATTAGCAAAAGCTAAAAATTCTGGAATAATTAGTGTTGGCGAGCATGTAGAGCAATGGGAAGTCCTATATCTTATCGATTGAAAATTTGCTCAATTTCTAGTCCAGCATCTGTCAAAAAGAAGCTATTCCACAGAGACACCAGGAGATATGTATAAGAATCTGTAACATTGCTGTTCATAACAAGAGGAAGAAAAAACACCTAGAAATCGTTCCACAGTAAAATGGATATAGAAAGCATGGGATAGTCACAAAGAGAATACCATAATGAAACTCAATCATAGGCAGCTACTTTATCAGCAAACAAATAAAAAACAGTTGTTATAGAGGATGATGCCATTATTCTATTTATGTAAAGTTTAAAAAAATGCAACTAGGGAATTTATTCAAAGATGCATATATGTGCAGAAAACTATTAAGAGTGAATCATTAGCACAGCACTCAGAAAACGGAACCCTGTTGATGGGAGAGGTAGAGGGCAAGACTGGGAAATGACTCAGATTTTCACTGGTGTTGGTAATGGTCTAATGCATGGAGGATACTTTGATGTCTATTCTTGGTAGTATATCCATTGTATACACTCTTGTGAGACATATTGCACATTTTTAAAATTCCTTTTTAAAAATGCACGGAAGTCAGATGCTATTTGGATGCAAAAATCCCCTGACAACTATTGGAGTTGTTTAGGGAAGAGATGGTGATGTCCTGTCTGGGTAGAGACAGAAAAGAATCATTGACTAGAGAGATTTGTAAAGTGCATTCCTTTTGATTAACAGTGTTTGTTGGGTCCACAATTTAACATTGTGATCAAATGAAATGAGTTTTCAAACTTGATTCCTAGTTTGGGGCGCCTGGGTGGCTCAGTTGTTTGAGTGACCCACTTCAGCTCAGGCCATGATCTCACGGTTCATGGGTTCGAGCTCCATGATTCGGATCCTCTGACCCCTTCTCTCTCTGCCCCTATCCCGCTCATGCGTGCTGTCTCTGAAAAATAAATAGACATTAAAAAAAAAAAAAGAATTATTGCTAGTTTATTCCTTGTCCAACTTAGTGGATGTCGGAACCATTTGTAGAAAAAGGAAACACTAAAGTTGGTTTAGGAAAGGATTTTTTACTCTTATAGCTCAGATAACTTGGACTAAATATATATTTCGCTCAGTGAAAGTTTGCTAAAGAAATGAGATTAAAGTTTTGGAGCCAATGTGATCTCATCTAGCTGGAATTTCCAATCTTAATAATTTTATTATCTTGAGATACTTTTGTATGCAGTCCACAGGGTGTGCTTGTTTGCCTGTGCGCCCAGACATATGCTTGATGGTTGTGCCACTTACCGCTGTATTTCCTCTCAGTAACAAATCCACTCTTTGTTGCCCTGCTTTGTGATACTATAGCTGGACCCTGGAAACATTTCTTCTTTGCAGCTGGAACAAGATTAAGCTTTGTAAGTTGATGGCACTGGAGGAACACTACAGGAGGAAGTGACTTCTTTTCTTCTAGTGTACTTTCCCCTGCTCTTGCAGCCCTTGGCGGACATGCAGAACACTCATTTACACTCCCCTGCAAATGAATTTCAGTGGTTGCCCAGAGGGTAGTTTCCCAGAGTATTGTAGTGGTGCCCCTAGAAGCAGCTTTTAGTGGTTCTCACCAGCACGGTACTTGGTACTTTCCTGCCTTCCAGCCCTATCTGGCAGCATCCTAGCAAATTTCTCTGCCATTAGGGCCGCTAAAGCTACCTTTTTACAACGAAGTCTGAATCTCAACCTTTGTAGGGGATAGGGAACATCTTCTAATGTGTTCCTTCTTTAGGTACTCTGTCTTATCCCTAGAGGTAGTGGCTGCTTCTAAAATGCCCTATTCTGGAATTCTTTAGCATCCTCTTTATTCCTTTGCCGTTAATCTGTTGTTATTTAATAATTCTTTCTATTAAATTAACCCTATTCAATTTATTGTATGATCTCTATTTCCTGGCTGAAGCCTGACTGATAGAAAGATCAAGCCTCTTCTGCTGATGAGTGCCCTACAAAATTTTTCAAGAACTACCTGACCTATCTCCACTTCTGTATTCTAATCTCCCCTAGTCAAAGGCTACCCTAGAATTCTATTTGAATAGTATCTGTTTTCTTTTACCTTTACGTGAACAGGTTTTGCACCTGTTACACAAAGACTGTAACTCTTTGTTCTGACCTTTGGTGGCAGGGAAATTACCTTTGAAGAGTCACTCAGAAGGCAGAATAATCCACAGTTTTCACTGAATATGCTTTTAGATCAGAAAGCTACATGTTCTCTTTGAACAGTGAAAATAAATAGAAAAACATAAATTTTAAAAAGCCAATATGTTTCGACAAATGATATATTCGTGTGCCATGGAGAATAAATGACTTCAATAATCATAAAAGAATGCTGCTGGAATCACAATATTTTTTTTCCAAATCAGACTTTATTCTATGAGATAAGTAAACTACGCGTCACCCGTTGACTTTTGCCTTCATTAGCCTCTGAGTTTCTGCTCACTGAAAATGAAAGCCCCCCCCCACCCCCACTCTCTTTTACCTACATGATTAATGACACTTGCTAATCACTTGTCTCTTTCTGCATAGTTCACTGCAAGTGTGAGAAATATTGTCAGAAACTAAATGAACCTTTTGGAGTTGACTGATTTCTCCCAATTTTTATGATTTTACCCAGCATCTGAATGGCAATTTATTTTAAAGTAAAAGAAGAAAACTCTCTCCACGATTCTGATTTCTGATCCCTACTAAAGCAGAAAATGCACAACCTAAATAAAGTTGTTTCCAGAATTTACCTGATAAAACTTTTGCCTTTGTAAGGCCTTGTCAAAATACACTTAAAAGGCAATTTAATTGTTTTCTTTTATTCTTATTGTTCCATGTGCTGATTGAGCCAAATGTGAATAAGCTGTATTTTATCCAACTGACTCCCCTTCCAAACTTATTGTACCGTTCAAACCACAGATGGAATTTGTGGACGGATATACAATTTTATTTATTTTTTTAAATGTTTGTTTATTTTGGAGGGGGGGGGGAGGGAAAGGGAGAGACAAAGAGCACACAAGTAGGGGAGGAGCAGAGAGAGACGGAGAATCCAAAGCAGGCTCTAGGCTCTGAGTTGTCAGCACAGAGCCCGACGTAGGGCTCAAACTCGCAAACCATGAGATCATGACCTGATCCGAAGTTGGACACTTAACTGACTTAGCCACCCAGGCGCCTCAACAAAATTAAATTTTAAATCTAACACATGTTATTTGTAAACAGAATGGGATTCAGGGTATCATTCAACTTTGTGAGTATGTCTAATCTGGAAGGTTAAACATAGTTTAAAAAAATGAAAAGAACATGATCCTCCTTTCCACTTGCTGGATGGGATGCTGTCTGATTCATGAACACTTTAATAAAGCCAATTAGATATGTAAAAAATTTAGCAGAACGCATGCTTATTAACTGATAATTATGGATATTTCATTTATATTTTACACTTATGTGCAGAAATAGTACTTGTAAAAAGAGAAGCACATACGAAGTATATTTTTATTAAGGATTCTTAACACAGTAAAAAAAAAAAAAGGCAAATCATTGGAATTCACATATGTCGAACATTGGAGTTGAAAGTAAATTGAAATCTCAGATCCATGGTGGTTTTGGAGTCTAATTTCTGATGAATTGTGGGTTTTTTCTTTGTTTTGATTTGTTTTCTTTTGTTCTGTTTTATCCAAGACAGAGAGTTCCTTTTCATTAGAGGAGAACTGGTTTCATGGCAGCATGGTATTTAGAAAAGTCTGGTTCTTCAAGACTAGAGAATCTGAGTTCAAATCTTGTGCTTGCCCTACAACTTTGGACCAGTTAGGTTAGCCCGTTGGGCCTCAGCATCTCTCTCCATCTGTAAAAGAGAGAGAATAATATTCAACGTAGAATTATTGGAAGGACTGAATTAGGTGATGCAAGTAAACTACAGAGTACAACTCCAAACACAAAATATGTAACTTGCCTTCTCTACTATAGCCCCAGCATTCACAGAACTACAATCTGAAAACTCCCAAACATCATAGAAAGGTCCGGAGGCCTAGGCCAAATCCATCTAGGGAAGGTTCACCACTGTGAGATTTTAACCATACCCAACTGTCTGCCAGTAGTTAGTAGTGAATTCTTGATCTCCATGTATCTATGAGCTCTGACATACTCAGAAGGTATTGATGAAATGGATGAAAACATAGATCACTTTTAAATCTCACATATTTCCCTAGTACTATTGAAATACAGTAAACACGGGAAGAAGCACAGGTTGATGAATTTTCAAACACTGAGCACACTCGTATAACCATCACAAGGATCAGGAACAAATATTGTGAAAATTCCAGAAGGCCCCATTTGTGTCCCTTCCAGTCACCACCTCTTACCCTCATTCCACGGACAACCCTTACCCTGGATTTTAATGTCAGACATTAGTGTGGAGAATATGTTGAGTTTTAAGTCACTTTTCTACTGTTTAATCATTGATAATCTTTTTTTTATTATTTTTTAATGTGTATTTATTTTTAAGAGACAGAGCACAAGTGGGGGGGGAGGGGCAGAAAGAGAGGGAGACACAAAATCTGAAGCAGGCTCCAGGCTCTGAGCTGTCAGCACAGAGCCCAATGTGGGACTCGAACTCCCAAACCATGAGATCATGACCTGAGCCAAAGTCGGATGCTTAACCGACTGGGAACCCCAGGTGCCCCTCATTGATAATCTTTATTCAACAAATGTCTGTTCAGTAGCTCTTAATGGCCCACGAATTATACTGCCAATATATGATAGTGAATGAAATAAAACTTACTCCCTGCCCTCATGGAGCTTATTATCTAGTAAGAACTAGGAAAAAAAAAACTCTAATAATACGCACTTGGTGAGCCAAAATCCAAATATATTCCCTAGGAGAAATATACCTGCAAATTACTCGTGATTTACAATTCCAGCAGTTAATCAGGTTTCGCACAAATGACTTGGCATTAAGGAATCATCTCTCTAAATTCTATTCAGGATTCTATACTGAACTTAAAGGCTTCATGAACAATCAATAAGGGATTTTATTTCTTATTTATTTATTTTTAATTTTAAAAATGTTTACTTATTTTGAGAGAGAGAGAGAGAGAGTGCACCCATGTGCTTGAGTGGGGGAAGGGCAGAGAAAGAGCAAGAGAGAATCCCAAGCAAGCTCCATGCTGTCAGAGCAGAGTCTGATGTAGGGCTGGGTCTTATGAGCTGTGAAATCATGACCTGAGCTGAAATCAGGAGTCACATGCTTAACCAACTGAGCCACCCAAGTGCCCCAAGAAGGGATTTTAGTAAAATTATAAATGTGTCAAGAGAAGGGAGGGAAATGTAGGATTAACTCATGTTTCTCTAGCTCATGATATCCAGTTACGGTCTGTAGAGTATTAGCTCCATCAGAAATTGATCAGCTTTGAAAATGGCAGGTTACACAAAGGTGTTTTATTTTAGATAAATATGATATTTCTTTAGCCTTTAATATGTTAATGTTATTTTTGATCATCCAAGATTTTATAATACGTAACATTTTCCAAACATACTGAATCACAGAACAACTTTTCTTTTTTTTATTTTTTTATTTTTATTTTTTATTTATTTTTAATTTTTTTTAAATGTTTTGTTTATTTTTGAGACAGAGAGAGACAGAGCATGAATGGGGGAGGGGCAGAGAGAGAGGGAGACACAGAATCGGAAGCAGGCTCCAGGCTCTGAGCCATCAGCCCAGAGCCCGACGCGGGGCTCGAACTCACGGACCGTGAGATCGTGACCTGAGCTGAAGTCGGCTGCTTAACCGACTGAGCCACCCAGGCGCCCCACAACTTTTCTTAATAAACCATCTTCTTGAACAAGTTGCTAGGAGGAAGATGTTGTAGCATAATGGTTAGTAAAGGGTATTCGTGTCTGACAGTTCTTCATTCAAAATCTCGTATGGGGCCAAGGACTTGACATATCTGAGCTATTGTGATCTCATCTGTAAGATATAATTAATGGTATATACTACATAGAATGGTTAACAAAATCAAATTAGGCATCATATATAATGTATTTTGTATGTTCCTCATTACAAAGGACACACATTTGTGTGTGTGCGTGTGTGTGCATGTGTGTGTGTGTGCATGTGTGTGTATAAAAATAAATAGTCAACACATAGCTATGAAGATAGAACCTCCATTATATATAAAGGAACTGTATTAACCCAGAAATCAGCAAAACTGCTTGAATGGCATAATTTGAGAAACACAGGAGCAGGCTGTACATTTCCCTAGTCTATTTTATTTATTTTATTTCACACCTCTTTTCTCCCTTGTTTTTCATATCCTTGCCCCAAGATGTGTCGTCTGTGACTCTATTCCTCTCTCTAGACAGCTACCAAAAAGGCCCTGGTCTTTCATTCTTAACTAGAAATTAAGGTGCTCATTTATCAATAAAATATTTACTGAGACTTTCTTAAAGAATGACTCTAACTCAAGGATATATTTAATTGAAAAGACAATACTTGAAGATAAAAAGAATCTTAAAGATCCAACATAATGAATCTCTAATGAGGAGAAGATAGGAAGTCATTTGGGGGACTGAGCGGTCTTTTTATCTTCCGCATAGACCTATTGGCTAGGATTATAAACATAGGCTTCTGCAAATGTGCACTTCTTATATACCTTTTTAAGCGAAATCCCTGGCACAGTTCAAGAATGTGGTTTTGAGCAAAATCCCACTTTGTCCCCAACACGTATTTTCACTAGTAGGCACATCAATTTTTACCATCCTTGCTCTTACCCCCTCATACACGATTCAAATCCCAGTACTCTCAAGAGAGTGACTATATCCACTTTTAGCACAGCATCTCTGACAGGTGGGTACCACCTAATCTAAACATTAACTTTCTATTCTCTTTTGAGCAGGGTATTTATTTAAAATGTCACACCCTCATAAAAATGTCTAATTTTTATGAGAAACAATGTTTATTCCAAAATGACAGCATATACTTGAATAGGCTCAAATTATACCAGTCTTGTAGACTTTATGAATTTTAAATTACATGATATGATACAATACAATGTATAGACATTTCCATGTGTTTGGTTTTCTTTTTTTTCTAGTTTAATATTCTTTTATTATGATTGCATGATAACATCAAATGTTGAAGTGTTACTTATTGGAAATGGCAGATAATCATAAGGGAAGCTGTGGGAGTTGTTAAAATTCCTGAATATGAATAATAATGCTTCCTATTTATAAAGGACCTTTCTTCTCAGAAACCTAAATTGCTTTAATGGTGTTATTCTACGATATATATGTCTCTCTCTGCAGTAAGTAGGGGGCAATGCTACCTATTCATTTGTTGAATTAGGCTATAGAAGGGAGACCGATTCAGTGCCCTGAAATTCAAGAGCGAGTAACACACATGATATTAGAATTCAGGTGTCTGAATTGACTCTCACCCTTTTGCTAAGTTGAGTGTACCTTATTTCATTCATTGATGGTTAAACTTTAACTCTATTATTGCATCTAGAGATGGTATGTTCACCAAAAAAGATGTTCTTATTTTTAATGCCACATATAATATTGTAATAACAGAATACAATTTTGCTTTTCTTTTTTTAATGCTGATTTATTGATTTTGAGAGAGAGAGAGAGAGAGAGAGAGAGAGAGACTGAGCATGAGGAGGGGAGAGGCAGAGAGAGAGAGAGGGAGAGAGAGAGAATCCTAAGCAGACTCCATGCTCAGCACAGAACTGGATGTGGGCTCAGTCTCACAACTATGAGATCATGACCTGACCTGAAATTGAGAGTAAGAGCTTAACTCACTGAGCTACCCGGGCCCCAATTTTGCTTTTCAATGTAATTTTTTTCTTGAGTCTTCAGACTAGAGAGACAATAAAACACTGGTATAAAAATACCATGTGTTTCTTTTTTGAAAGAGCACTTGTATGACATTCTTGTGTGACAGAAAAAGGAACGAAGTCTCTTTGGGTCGTAAAAATAAGTGAGTGACATTATTTCAGAGGAAACAATATGCAATCATTCTAAAGAAGTGCAATCTCAGTAAGGTTGAAAATGGAAGAATATTCAGAGGGTTTTATTCTATTACATTGTGACACATTTAGTAGAGATGTTTTTCGTGGGACACTGGTACATGTTTAACAACAGTCTCTGGAGTGGAGAAAAAGTCGTGATTTGCAGCATTTGTCAGTGTCTGTGTTGCAAAGATTCCCATCATGGCCAATTTCATGTTGCCAAGGAGTCACTGAACAAGAATTGAAGGAGATACACAGGCCAGCATGGCCTGACGCTTGCACATTATTGGATGTTGTATGCCATGCCATATATCTATTTCTATTTGCGGTGGCCACCACCATGCACTTAGAAGACCTTTGACTACAAGGATGGCAGTTAATCAGCAGCCATGCTCCAGAACCATCATATTTGAGCAGAGGACATACCTCTTAGGATGACACCCAGCCAGTGGCAAGATGCAGGGATGCTAAGGCAAGCCTATTCCTGGAAGACTTGAAATGCCTCTAAGGACAGACTTTGACTCACATACTTCACCATGGCTTTGCCAAACCTTTTCTTAAGCCCCTTGGCCATATGAGTCACTTCTGCCTTATCTCTAAGTCCTGTCTCCCTCATTTAGGGACAGACCTGCATTGAGTTCTCATGGTTTTCCCAGTCTTTCCCATTTTCTTTCATAGGTATTTCCCCTAATAAAATTCCTGCATGCTTATTTCCATCTTCTTGTCTGCCTCTTGAGGGACCTGGACTAACATTCCATTTCGGGAGTATCACTATGTAACAAGAACTATTGTTACCTCATCCATATTACTTGGACCAATTTGAGGCTGTCTGCAACTGTAGTGGAAACTTCTCATGAGCACTTACAACTCCCGAATACAAGCACTCCTCCTATGCTCAAGCAACCTGGTAGAAGCTGGACATATAGGAGAGTTAATACCTCCCAAGTATGACTGTCAACCAATGAAAGCATTAATGTAGTGGATGAATGCTCCAGTTTTCTTGCCTCCCTGAGACACTCTAAATTATGTTTCAGAAGGTCACATATATTTCATGCAGAAAGTTGCCAATTTACCCTCTCTTTCTTGGCAATCTTCCCTTCCCTGCTCCCTCTCCAATATAGCTTCTTGGGCTCACCTTCCAAATAAACTACCTGTATCCAAATCCATGTCTTTGGTTTTGTATTTGTGAAAACTGAAGATAGGGCACATCATTAAAATCAAGTGAGATACATTTTAAATTGCTTTATTTATGTATGGATTCATAAATTCTAAGTCTACTGCATTGAAAAAACAAATTGAGTGAATCTGGCCAGGTATAAGGAAACAGAGTAGAATGGAGACATGGTAAACTGAAGAGCGCAGGCTTTATCTACAGGAGATGGTAGTTCCTCACTGTCTGTTCACTTGTTATGCAGAAATTTGGGTCTAGACAGCCAGGTATTGTGATTTTTACAGAGAAGCAATTAATTCAACTAATACATATAAGTAAATTTCAAGATTTTTATTTTTTATTTTTATTTTTTTCAATATATGAAGTTTATTGTCAAACTGGTTTCCATACAACACCCAGTGCTCATCCCAAAAGGTGCCCTCCTCAATACCCATCACCCACCCTCCCCTCCCTCCCACCCCCCATCAACCCTCAGTTTGTTCTCAGTTTTTAAGAGTCTTTTATGCGTTGCCTCTCTTCCACTCTAACCTCTTTTTTTTTTCCTTCCCCTCCCCCATGGGTTTCTGTTAAGTTTCTCAGGAGCCACATAAGAGTAAAACCATATGGTATCTGTCTTTCTCTGTATGGCTTATTTCACTTAGCATCACACTCTCCAGTTCCATCCATGTTGCTACAAAGAGCCATATTTCATGCTTTCTCATTGCTACATAGTACTCCATTGTGTATATAAACCACAATTTCTTTATCCATTCATCAGTTGATGGACATTTAGGCTCTTTCCATAATTTGGCTATTGTTGAGAGTGCTGCTATAAACATTGGGGTACAGGTGCCCCTATGCATCAGCACTCCTGTATCCCTTGGGTAAATTCCTAGCAGTGCTATTGCTGGGTCATAGGGTAGGTCTATTTTTAATTTTCTGAGGAACCTCCACACTGTTTTCCAGAGGGGCTGCCCCAGTTTGCATTCCCACCAACAGTGCAAGAGGGTTCCGGTTTCTCCACATCCTCCCCAGCATCTATAGTCTCCTGATTTGTTCATTTTGGCCACTCTGAATGGCGTGAGGTGATATCTGAGTATGGTTTTGATTTGTATTTCCCTGATGAGGAGCGACGTTGAGCATCTTTTCATGTGCCTGTTGGCCATCCGGATATCTTCTTTAGAGAAGTGTCTATTCATGAATTTCAAGATTTTTAAAAAGCTATGTGGACAAAATAAATACACCTTGTGTATACAGAAGTGGCCCTTGAATTTGTGATTAGAGATTTTGGACAAAGATCCTAGTGGATTTAAACATGTAAAATGCAAAAATAAATGCCACTTCTTCGATGCCATCTACTTTCAACAATAGCTTCTTGATCTTTCCATGTCCTCTTTTTTTATACCCTTAAGAGAATTCCAGAGCTTGTGGCCTATCAAATTCAATAAGAGAATAGGTGAGTGAGTCACCAGGGCATCAAGTGCCTCATATGGCCTATATATGTGAAGGAATTAAGAGAAAAAGAGGGTTTTATTCTCCTTTCTCAGACACAAAGCTTCTGATGTTTTAAGAACAGAGGCAAGTTGGGGGAATTCTTGTTCCAAAATAAGATGTTGCTAACTTAAAAAGAAACTGCTGAAGACTAAATTTTCTTATGCTAACCTGAAATGCATTCAACTTTACCTTGCTTTCAAATTGCATTTGCTGTATCTGTTTTTTTGTTTTTTGGTTTTTTGGTTTTTTTGGTACTTTATTATTTTTTAAACAATTTCCTTGCTGGTAAATTGTATCCCTTCTATTGTCACTTCAAATTGTTGCTGCAGCAAACTTTTCTCCAGTGTTCACTTATCCCTCTTTTCTTAGCTCCTTATCCTTTATAAGACTTAGCTCGAATATGATCATCTCAGTGAAAATTTGCTTCCCTGAACATATATGCAGAGTTAAGAATGCTAGGTATTTAAAGGTATTTAAAGACAGTTGCATAAATCATTGTCCTTGACAATATTGACATTGTATGATTATTATTGGTTTCATTGTCTATCCCTCTATATGGGAATCCAGTGGAGGACTGGGTCACATGTACTTTTAATTCCACTGTCTGGCTTAGTGCCTGGGGTATACTGAGGGACTAACACATATTTCATGAGTAGATGCAAGTTCCTCTTTCTTCTTTCCATTACATCTTCCCATCTTCTTCTGCTCCTCATGCCAGCAAGGCTTATGGTGAAAAAATACAATTGGCATCACAAGACCTATTTCATTATACCTCATGGATCCTGGAATTTCCTTCTCCACTTCCTTCTTAAATCTTGAATGGAACTGTAAGAAGAATATAAGAAAGCAAAAAAACCACAGAGGAGGCATTGACTATGCAAATTTGCCAATAATTAGGGATTTGTACTCACTTATCATTGGAGGAGTGATATTATACCTCATTTTAGCCTCGCAGAAACCCTTAGAGGTAAGGAGGGTAAACACTATGATTGCAAATTAGAGAATGCTAATGAATGAGGATACTGAAGTGTAGAATGAGTGTGACCTAGTATGTTCTATTCATTCCTTTCCCACCTTTAGGAAAATAAATAGGGGACTATTTTTTCCCCTCAAGTCCCCTTTGAATGACAGACTCTATGCCGCCTTCTTGTTTGTTTTTTGGGGGTTTTGTTGTTGTTGCTTGGGTTTTGGTTTTTACTTTTTTTACTATTGTCTCTATTAGCTGGCTTCACTGAAAGTCAAATCCAGTGACAACTCAGCCAGAATAAATGAGTAATCTGCTAAGTAATGTTACGCAGATTCTTCTGTGAAAGGAATTCAAGACAGCCTTGACATCCATCTATCAAGCATGGTTAGTACTAATAAAATCAGGCCTCCCACAGTGCAGGTGGATGGGCTGGCTGACCTTGTATCTCAAATGATTTATGGTAATTTGTGGTTCCTCATGATAATTAGAAGTCCTGCAGGAGAAAAAACTAAATAACTCCCTCCAACTGATGCACGTTGTCAAGAAACAGACCTTATATACCTGTATTTCTCTGTGCCCCTCTAATCAAGTGTCTTGAGCATCTCATTTTAGAAGGTGGCAAAGTGCATAAGATAGAAGCTAGGAAGAAACTGGAGATGCCTTAAATTTCACATCTGCCCTTGAGTCTTCATGTGGAAGTACCCACACTTGACCATCAGCAGAGTCGAGGCCAAGACATATAGCCTCAAGGTACTTCTCTCCTTGCTGGGATGCATGGGGAAGAGAAACAAAATTTGAAAAGATGCAATAAATATACTTTTCTCTATTCCTCCCACTAGGTACAACTAAAGATCTTGGATATTATATATATGAGAAACTAAGGTAGAAGAAAGTGGATTGGTTAGGGGTCTTGAGGCACAAAGATGGGTAAGATATTGTGTTTTCTGAGTTTTCTTTTTGCTTAATATATTCCAGACTTGGAACTAAAGAAGATGACAACCCAGAAAAGCCAATGAATAAAATATCCCCAATAAAAGTTGGATTTCACTATCCAAAGAACCAGAAAAAGGACAATGTGGGAAGACAGAAACTTTAGACAATACCTCTCTACCTAATCCAAATACCACAGAAAAAGATTGTGACCCTCACCCCCAACCACTTAAGATAAGACTGAGTGGGTAGTCTACACTTCCACCTTTGCCAGAATGATTTCAGAGAGGCAAAACTAAAAAGCCAAGAATGTCATCACCACTAGGTGATAACCTCCCCTTGTGGAGTTAAAGACCATGTAGAAAAACTTGGATTTCCAAATATATCTGGCGATAGTAAAGCACAACTTAACAGCCCCAGCTTGGGTGGTGTCTGTAGAGGTCTAATGGAGAATCAGGATATTTACCACCAGTGATAACCAATTTTTTTCCATGATGTCAGTAGAGGCCTCATAGGGAAGAATAACAAGACGCTCCTACTTTTCCCAACCAGAAAGGTGTTAATGGAGACTTAGTAGGAGACATGAACACCCATTCAGTAATGACTAAACCTCTTGTCTACCTCAGTGTGAATGGAAGTTGAGTTGGGAAACTTAACATGAATTCTCATCTGGCAGTGTCAAGGTGGCACATTCCTTCCAACCCCTTCTATACTGTGTCAGAGGAAATAGGCTAAAATTGAAGCCTAACATTCAAAATGTCCAGCTTTTAATAAACAAACAAAAAACACCTCATCATACCAAGAACTAAGAATATCTCAAACTGATTGAGAAAATGACAGGTAATAGATGCCAGTTTCAAGATAACAGAAATGTTAAAATTAGTGCCAAAATTTTAATGTAGTCATCGTAAAAATTCTTAGTTGATAATTTTCAAACACTTGCAACAAATAAATAGAAAGCTTCAGCAAAGAAAGGGAAAATATAAAGAAGAACCAAATGGAAATTTTAAAACTGAAAAATACAAGAACCAAGATAAAAATATCAATGGATGACTAAATGGAGGAACAGAAAGAAAGAAGAATTATAACAACAGAAAAAAACCAACCTGAACAACAAAGACAAAATAAGGTAAAAACCAAAAATGAACAATCAGGGCACTGTGAGGCTATAACAAAAGTCTAACATTCATGTCATTAAAGTTTAGCAAGTAGAAGAGAAAGAGGAAAAAGTACTTGGAGAAATAAATGATGACTTCCTAAGTTTGGTAAAAGGTATGGAACTACAGATTCAGGAATCTTAGTAAACTCCAAACAGTATCAACCCAAAGAATTCCACACACAAATAAATCATAGTCAAACTTAGGAGAACTAAAAACAAAAAATTCTTGAAAGCAGCAAGATAAAAAACACCTTACCTAGATGCAAAAAATTATTTGAATAAGAGTAGCTTTTTGTCAGAAATCATGAAGGCCAGAAGGAAGCAGCACGAGATTTTTCAAGTACTTGAATAAGGAAACTATTAATACAATCCCATATCCAGAGAAATTACTCTTCAATAATGAAAAGGAAATCATAACATTTGAGACAAAGGAAAACGAAGAGAATTTATTGTTGGCAGGTCTATCTTAAAAGAATGGCTAGAAGATTGCTTCTTGGCCTTTTGGCCAAGAACAAGTGAAGAATGGCTAGAAGAATTTCCTAAACAGAGTTAAAAAAAAAATAAGGAAACTTGCTTGGAACATAAAAAAAAGATAAAGTATACACTAAGCAAAAATGTTGGTAATGCAACAGTTTTTCTTTCTCCTATTTTCTAATGATGTTCTCCTTTAAAGTAAAAAATAATAAAAGTATCCTTGCACGTAGTGATTCTAAATGTATATGGAAGAAATATTTAAGGAAAGTATATTGTAAATAGGGAAGGTAAGAGAACATAAAGGGAGGTAAAGTTTCTATTCTTCATACAGATGGTGGAATGACAACACCCATAGACTGTAATAAATTATGTATCTATAATGTGATGCCCAGAACAACCACTAAAAAACTTTACTTGAAAGAGATACTTTCAAAAAGTATATAGACACTTCTCGGAAGATGGCGGCGTAGGAAGACGCTGGGCTCACCTCATCCTGCTGATCACTTAGATTCCACCCACACCTGCCTAAATAACCCAGAATACTTCCAGAAGACTAGCAGAACAGACTCTCCAGAGCCAAGCGTAGACGAGAGGTCCATGGAAGAGGGTAGGAAGAGCGGAGAGGCGGTGTGCGCTACACGGACTGGCGGGAGGGAGCCAGGGCGGTGGAGGGGCAGCCAGCCCACCCAGCAAGGCAGAGCCCCCGAGTCTGGCTTGCAAAAGCAGAGGGGCTGGACACGGTGAGTTCTGACAGCCAACGGGACTTAACACCTGGAGTGTTAAAAGCGAACAGCTCTGCTCTCAGAGAGCTGGGAGGGCAAGAGGACACCGGGAGGGAGAGTTGTTCAGCCCTGGAAGAGAGAGGTCAGGTCGTCGGGGAACAAAGGCGCTCACCAGCGCCATCTCCCTCACCATCCCCCAGCTGAAATCCCAAAGGGAACCAGTTCCCATCAGGGAACTTGCTTGCACTGGGCAAATGCCCAACGCTGTGCTCCTGTAGATCCATCCCTCCAACTGGTCGGCCTCCCTCCCGGTGCTGCAGGGCACCTCCCGCAGGAGACCACTGATGGCAAAACGAGCTGAGCCTGCCCCTCCCGCCCCTGTGCACCTTGCGGATCCACCCAGGCTAATACACCAGATCCCATCCAAGCAGCACCACAAGCATGGCAGTGTGCAAATAGTCCAGACAGGGGCCATACCACTACAGTGAGTCCTGCCCCTGGGAGAGGGGAAGATAAGGTACAAACCAGTCTGACTGTGGCCCCAGCAGTGGGCTGGGGGCAGACATCGGGTCTGGCTGTGGCCCCGCCCACCAACACAAGTTACTGGGACAGTACAGGGGAAGTGCCCTGCAGTTGGGAGCCACCCCAGGGACTATCCAAAATGACGAAATGGAAGAATTCTCCTCAAAAGAAACTCCAGGAAGTAGCGACAGGTAACGAATTGATCAAAAATGATTTAAGCAATATAATGGAACAAGAATATAGAATAATAGTCATAAAATTAATTACTGGGCTTGAAAAAAAGTATAGAGGACAGGAGAGAATCTATTGCTACAGAGATCAAGGGACTAAGAAACAGGGGGAGCTAAAAAATGCTGTAAATGAGGTGCAAAATAGAATGGAGGCGACCACAGCTTGGATTGAAGAGACAGAGGAGAGAATAGGTGAATTAGAAGATAAAATTATGGAAAAAGAGGAAGCTGAGGAAAAGAGAGATAAAAATATACAGGAGTATGAGGGAAGAAATAGAGAACTAAGTGATGCAATCAAATAGAACAATATCCATATCATAGGAATTTCAGAAGAAGAGAAAGGGACTGAAGGTGTACTTGAACAAATCATAGCTGAGAACTTCCCTGATCTGGGGAAGGAAAAAGGCATTGAAATCCAAGAGGCACAGAGAACTCCCTTCAGACATAACTTGAATTGATCTTCTGCACGACATATCATAGTGAAACTGGCAAAATACAAGGATAAAGAGAAAATTCTGAAAGCATCTAGGGATAAATAGGAGACCCATAAGACTAGTGGCAGACCTAGCTACTGAAACTTGGCAGGCCAGAAAGCAATGGCAGGAAATCTTCAATGTGATCAACAGAAAAAATATGCAGTCGAGAATCCTTTACCCAGCAGTCAGAATAGAAGGAGAGATAAAGGTCTTCCCAAACAAACAAAAACTGAAGGAATTCATCACCACTAAACCAGCCCTACAGGAGATCCTAAGGGGGATTCTGTGAATGAAATGTTGCAAGGACCACAAAGTACCAGAGACATCACTACATGCATGAAACCTACAGACATCACAATGACTCTAAACACGTATCTTTCAATAATAACACTGAATGTAAATGGACTAAATGCTCCAACCAAAGGACATAGGGTATCAGAATGGATAAAAAAAACAAGACCCATCTATTTGCTGTCTACAAGAGACTCATACTAGACCTGAGGACACCTTCAGATTTAAAGTGACAGGATGGAGAACTATCTATCATGCTAATGGAAGTCGAAAGAAAGCTGGAGTAGCCATACTTATGTCAGACAAACTAGACTTTAAATTAAAGGCTGTAACAAGAGATGAAGAAAGGCATTATATAATAATTACAGGGACTATTCATCAGGAAGAGCTAACCATTATAAATGTCAATGTGCAGAATACAGGAGCCCCAAATTTATGAAATAATTACTCACAAACATAAGCAACCTTATTGATAAGAATGTGGTAATTGCAGGGGACTTTAATACTCCACTTACAACAATGGATAGATCATCTAGACACAGGATCAATAAAGAAACAAGGTCCCTGAATGATACATTGGATCAGATGGACTTGACATATATATTTAGAACTCTGCATCCCAGAGCAACAGAATATACTTTCTTCTCAAGTGCACATGGAACATTCTCCAAGATAGATCATGTACTGGGTCACAAAACAGGCCTTCATAAGTATTAAAGAATTGAGATCATACCATGCATACTTTTGGACCACAATGCTATGAAGCTTGAAATCAACCACAGGAAAAAGTCTGGAAAACCTCCAAAAGCATGGAGGTTAAAGAACACCCTACTAAAGAATGAATGGGTCAACCAGGCAATTAGAGAAGAAATTAAACAATATATGGAAACAAATGAAAATGAAAATACAACAATCCAAACGCTTTGGGATGCAGCGAAGGCAGTCCTGAGAGGAAAATACATTGCAATCCAGGCCTATCTCAAGAAACAAGAAAAATCCCAAATACAAAATCTAACAGCCAACCTAAAGGAAATAGAAGCAGAACAGCAAAGACACCCCAAACCCAGCAGAAGAAGAGAAATAATAAAGATCAGAGCAGAAATAAACAATATAATCTTACAAAACTGAGGAGCAGATCAATGAAACCAAGAGTTGGTTTTTTGAAAAAAATAAACAAAATTGATAAACCTCTAGTCAGGCTTCTCAAAAAGAAAAGGGAGAGGACCCAGATAGATAACATTATGAATGAAAATGGAGTTATTACAACCAATGCCTCAGAAATACAAGCAATTATCAGGGAATACTATGAAAAATTATATGTCAACAAACTGGACAACCTGGAAGAAATGGACAAATTCCTAAGCACCCACACACTTCCAAAACTCAAACAGGAAGAAATAGAAAAGTTGAACAGACCCATAACCAGCAAAGAAATTCAACCAGTTATCAAAAATCTCCCAACAAATAAGAGTCCAGGACCAGATAGCTTCCCTGGGGAATTCTACCAGACTCCCCAGAATTTAAAGCAGAGATAATACCTATTCTTCTCAAGCTGTTCCAGAAAATAGAAAGGGAAGGAAAGCTTCCAGACTCATTCTATGTAACCAGCATTACTTTGGCTCCCAAACCAGACAGAGACCCAGCAAAAAAAGAAAAGAACTACAGGCCAATATCCCTGATGAATATGGATGCAAAAATTCTCAACAAGATACTAGCAAATCGAATTCAACAGCATAAAAAAAGAATTATACACCATGATCAAGTGGGATTCATTCCTGGGCTGCAGGGCTGGTTCAATATTCACAAATCAATCAATGTGATACATAACATTAGTAAAAGAAAAGGAAAGAACCATATGATCCTGTCAGTCAATGCAGAAAAAGCATTTGACAAAATTCAACATCTTTTCTTCATAAAAACCCTCAAGAAAGTTGGGATAGAAGGAACATACTTAAACATCATAAAAGCCATTTATGTAAAGCCCACAGCTAATATCATCCTCAAAAATGCTTGACCATCAAGCTCAAAAACTGAGCTTTCCCCCTGAGATCATAATCAAAACAGGGATGTCCACTCTCACCGCTGTTGTTTAACATAGTGTTGGAAGTGCTAGCATCAGCAATCAGACAACAAAAGGAAATCAAAGGCATCAAAATTGGCAAAGATGAAGTCCAGCTTTCACTTTTTGCAGATGACATGATACTATACATGGAAAACTCGACAGACTCCACCAAAAGTCTGCTAGAACTGATACATGAATTCAGCAAAGTCGCAGGATACAAAATTAATGTACAGAAATCAGTTGCATTCTTATACACTGATAATGAAGCAACAGAAAGACAAATAAACAAACTGATCCCATTCATAATTGCACCAAGATTCATAAAATACCTAGGAATAAACCTAACCAAAGATGTACAAGATCTGTATGCTGAAAACTATAGAAAGCTTATGAAGGAAATTGAAGAAGATATAAAGAAATGGAAAAACATTCCATGCCTATGGATTGGAAGAATATTGTTAAAATGTCAATACTGCCCAAAGCAATCTACACATTCAATGCAATCCGAATCAAAATTGCACCAGCATTCTTCTCGAGGCTAGAACAAGCAATCCTAAAATTTGTGTGGAAACACAAAAGACCCCAAATAGCCAAAGTAATATTGAAGAAGAAGACCAAAGCAGGAGGCATCACAATCCCAGACTTTAGCCTCTACTACAAAACTGTAATCATCAAGACAGCATGGTATTGGCACAAAAACAGACATATAGACCAATGGAATAGAATAGAGACTCCAGAATTGGACCCACAAATGTATGGCCAACTAATTATTGACAAAGCTGGGAAGAATATCCAATGGAAAAAAGACAGTCTCTTTAACAAAACTTTAACAGAAACTTTAACAGAAGAATGAAATTAGACCACTTTCTTACAGCATTCACAAAGACAAACTCAAAATGGATAAAGGACCTGAATGTGAGACAGGAAACCATCAAAACCCTAGAGGAGAAAGCAGGAAAAAACCCCTCTGACCTCAGCGGCAGCAATTTCTTACTTGACACATCTCCAAAGGCAAGGGAATTAAAAGCAAAAAATGAACTATTGGGACCTCATGAAGATAAAAAGCTTCTGCACTGCAAAGGAAACAATCAACAAAACTAAAAGGCAACCAACGGAATGGGAAAAGATATTTGCAAATGACATATCGGACAAAGGGCTCATATCCAAAATCTATAAAGAACTCACCAAACTCTACACCTGAAAAATAAATAATCCAGAGAAGAAATGGGAAGAAAACATGAATAGACACTTCTCTAAAGAAGACATCTGGATGGCCAACAGGCACATGAAAAGATGCTCAACGTCGTTCCTCATCAGGGAAATACAAATCAAAACCATACTCAGATACCACCTCATGCCAGTCGGAGTGGCTAAAATGAACAACTCAGGGGACTATAGATGCTGGAGAGGATGTGGAGAAACCAGAATCCTCTTGCACTGTTGGTGGGAATGCAAACTGGTGCAGCCCCTCTGGAAAACAGTGTGGAGGTTCCTCAAAAAATTAAAAAGAGACCTACCCTATGACCCAGCAATAGCACTGCTAGGAATTTCCCCAAGGGATACAGGAGTGCTGATGCATAGGGGCACCTGTACCCCAATGTTTATAGCAGCACTCTCAACAATAGCCAAATTATGGAAAGAGCCTAAATGTCCATCAACTGATGAATGGATAAAGAAATTGTGGTTTATATACACAATGGAGTACTACGTGACAATGAGAAAGAATGAAATCTGGCCATTTGTAGCAATATGGGTGGAACTGGAGAGTGTTATGCTAGGTGAAATAAGTCAGACAGAGAAAGACAGATACCATATGTTTTCACTTATATGTGGATCCTGAGAAACTCAACAGAAGACCAAGGGAGAGGACAAGGCGGGGGGTAGTTACAGAGAGGGAAGGAGGCCAACCATAAGAGACTCTTGAATCCTGATAATAACTGAGGGTTGATGGGGGGTGGGAAGGAGGGGAGGGTGGGTGATGGGTATTGAGGAGGGCACCTGTTGGGATGAGCACTGGGTGTTGTATGGAAACTAATTTGACAATAAATTATGTTTAAAAAACAACAACAACAACAACAACCACAACAAAAAGTATATAGACAAATCAAAATGTTATTCAAGGGCCTCCTGGGTAGTTCGGTTAAGCATCCAACTTCAGCTCTCAGGTCATGATCTCACAATTAATGGGTTTGAGCCCCACGACAGCCTCTGTGTTGGCAGCTTGGAACCTGAAGCCTGCTCCAGATTCTGTGTCTCCCTCTCTCTCTGCCCCTCCCCTGCTTGCAATCTGTCTTTGTCTCTGTCTCTCTCTCTCTCAAAAATAAATAAACATTTTAAAAAATTAAGAAAATTTTATTCTAAACATGATTACAAATAATCTGTAGAAAACAGGAAAATGGAAAAACAAAAGAACAAACAGAAAACAAAAACACATTGATAGAATGAAGACCTAACATGTGAATACTTACATTAAATATAAAAGGTCTAAATATACAAATTATAACAGTGGTAGAGTGGGTTAAAAATGTGGTACAAGAAACTTACATTGATGTAGGCAGGTAAAATGTAAAAGGATAAAGAAAGGTATGTAATGCAAAAATTAATAGAAAGCAGCAGTAACTATAGTAATATTAGATAAGGTGGATTTCAGAGCAAAGAACAGTACCAGAGACAGAGAATGAATTATCCATGGCAAAGGGTTAATCCACCAAGACTGTACATATACAAGAGAGCTACCAAGTATGTGAAACAAGAACTGAGAGTTAAAAGGAGAATAATTCACAATTATAGAGACTTCAATGCCCTATCTAAACAATCGATAGAACAACAAGAGAAAAAAATCAGAAAGTATATATGATTCAACAATATCATCGATCAACAGAATCGAATGGACAGTTAAAGAAAACTCTACCTAAAAAGAGCAGAATATGCATTCTTTTAAAGTTCCCATGGAAAATGTATACTAAGACCATATCCTTGTCCATAAAACAATCCTTAAAATTTTTAAATTGAAATAATTTACAATATGTTTTTAGAGAAAAATAGAATTAAGATAGAAACAATAACAGAAATATAACAGAATTTCTAAACACTAGGAAACTAAGAAACACACTTCTTTTAAGAAAAAAAAATATTTATTGAGAGAGAGGTAGAGAGAGAATCCCAAGCAGGGATGTGGGGCTCGATCCCACAGACCTTGAGATCATGACTTGAGTCAGAATCAAGAGTTGGATGCTTAACCCACTTAGCCACCCAGATGCCCCAAGAAACTTCCAAATGACACATGGCCAAAGAGCGAGACCCAAGAAAAAAAATGTTAAGTTACATTGAACTTGATACAAATGAAAACAAAACCTATCAAAATCTGTGGGATGTAGCAAAGCAGTGCTAAGAGGAAAATTTATAGTACTAAATATATACATTATATAAGGGGAAAGTCTCAAACCCAAAGTCTAAGCTCCCACTTCAAAAACGTAGCAAAAAAAAAAGCAAAATAAACTCAAAACAAGCAGAAATAAGGAAATAATAAAGTAGAAATAAGTGGATTTTTTTCTAGCAGAACACTAGAGAAAATGATACAACTAGTTGGTTCTTTTAAAACATAAATAAAATTGCAAACTTCTAGTAATAATGACCAAAAAAAAAAAAAAGACATGCATTATCAATACTAAAAATAAGATATAACTGGAGACACTATGGACATCAAATGATGATGGTGATGATGATGTTGATGATGGTGATGATGATGGAATACTACAGACAACTCTACATTGGCAGAGTTAATAACTGAGACAAAATGGATCACTTCCTTGAAAAATACCACTAGCAAACACACCCAGTATGAAATAGATAATCTGAATAGGCCTATAACTATTAACGAAATTGAATTTAAAATTTAAAATATTTAAAAATTTAAAAAAATTAAAAACTCCAAAAGAAAAATCTTCAAGCCCAGATGGTTTCACTGGAGAATTCTACCAACCTTTTAAAGAATTAGCATCAATTCTAGGGGCGCCTGGGTGGCTCAGTCAGTTAAGTGTACAACTCTTGATCTTGGCTCAGGTCATGACTCATAATTTGTGGGATCAAGTCCCAAGCAGGCTCCGTGAGTCCCATGTCAGGCTCCATACTGACAGCATGGAGCCTGCTTGGGATTTTCTTTCTCTCTCTTTCTTTCTCTCCCCTTTCCCCACTTGTTCTCTCTCTCTCTTAAAATAAATAAATAAACTATATATTTAAAAAAGAATTAGCATCAACTCTAAACAGAATTTTTTCGAAAATAGAAATGAAGGGAACATGTCTCTATGCATAGTATTAAATTAGTATTACCATTATTCCAAAACCAGACAAAGACAACACAAAATGGAAAACTAAAACAACTCAAAAACAAAGAGTCAGGGGTGCCTGGGTGGCTCAGTCAATTAAGCTCTGAGTCTTGATCTTAGGGACATGGGTTCAAACCCCTTGTTAGTCTCCACACTGGACTTGGAGCCTACTAAAAAACAAACAAGCAAAAACAAAGATGCAAAATCCTTTTAAAAAGTTAGGATATAGAATTCAGAAATATATTAAAACAATTATACACTATGACCAAGTGGGGCTTAATCCACTGATGCAAGATCTAAATCTCACACTTCGTACATAGATAAATTAACCAAGATGAATCGTGCACATAAAGTGTAAAGTAGAAATCTACCTGTAGAACAATGGAAAGTATAATAAATATTTTTAATTGCATTTTTAGTCTTAGATTATAGGGGTATAATAAATATTTTTAATTGCATCTTTAGTCTTAGATTATAGGGGTTTGCAATGCTTATCCAAAGGTAAGAACTACATAAAGAATGTTTAAGGGGTGCCTGGGTGGCTCAGTGGGTTAAGCGTCCGACTTTGGCTCAGGTCACAATCTCTTATTTCGTGAGTTTGAGCCCTGTGCCTGGCTCTGCATTGACAGCTCAGAGGCTGGAGCCTGCTTCAGATTCTATGTCTCTCTCTCTCTCTCTCTCTCTCTCTCTCTCTCTCCTGTCTCTCAAAAATAAATAAATAAACAATGTTTTCTAAATAGAATATTTAATTCAGGTAGTAAATATCGTACAACAAATAAAAAATTACAATAATATAGGTAAGCTACACAATGTTATACAATACTGATTTAAGGTTTATTTAGAATTTGGGAATTAATGATTTGGACAATTGAGAATTTTCTTTTGGATTCTGCATGACAATCAATATTTTGACAGTGTGGTCTCTGCCCAGGTACAGAAACTAGGAGTGAACAATATTTTGGAGGGAACTTTTTTTTTTAATGTCAGTGACCAATGAGTTAAACTACAACAAAATTAATTTTTTTTCTAAGTCTGAAGCTGAAGGCTATAGTTAGAATTTAAGTGTTCATATGAACACATTATCTCTGACATGTGGAAATTTGTTTCATTATTGTTAGGAATTACCTGCTTTAAAAAGGGGAGTTAGGAATATACATCCTTAAAAATATATCCTATATTTTCTCATTGCATTCGACTCTCAACCAACTGAGCCACCCAGGCGCCCCTTAAGCAAGCCTTTAAAAGGGACATAGGATAAAAGAAAATATTTAAAATATTATCCTTATTTTATTACCTTAGAGAAGAAATGTCCAGTAGAAATATAATGTGACCTATAAATATAAGCAATGTATGTAATTTTAAATTTTCCAGTAGCTATATTAAAAAAACTAAAATAGATTAAATATTAATAATACATTTTATTTAGCCTAATACATTTAATGATTTATTGTTTTAACATAGAATATTAGATATTTTACATTTTTTTCCTGTACTAAGTCTTTGAAATCTGGTATATATTTTACATTTGCAATGCATTCACTTCAGACTAACCACATTTCAACTGCTCACTAGCCATTGCCTAGTGGCTCTCCTATTGGACTGTGCAGCTTACAGAATAAAGAGCAAACGTTTTCTTTATTCAAAAAGATTTCATGTAGTGATTACAGCCACCCTATTTCCTTGGCATGCCTAAAATCTTCATATATTTATGCTGCTGGATTAATCTGTAGATGAGAATGGACTTTTTTAATAGTAATACACAATTGCATATTCAAGGTTGGTTTATTTCTTCATCAGGTCTTTATTCCTTTTTGTGAACTAAAATTTGTCTGTAATTGTGTGGAAAATCAAGAACAAACTGCAACATTTTGCAATAGTTCTGTAGTAGTGATATAATAATAGATCACATTAATCAAGAAGAAAAGGATATGGTCTTGAATATTATTTGCACTTGCTTTTTTTCTTCAATTGAAATATAGTTGACACAATGTTATATTAGTTTCAGGTGTATAATATAGTGATTTGACAAGTTTATATGTTATGCTATGCTTAACCACAATGTAGCAACCATCTGTTACCATACAACACTATTACAATATCATTGACTGTATTCCTTATGGAGTACTTTCCATTCCCATGACTTATTCATTCCATAACTGGAAGATTGTACCTCCCACTCCCCTAACCCATTTTGCCCATCATTCTAACACTTTCCTCTCTAGTAACCACCAGTTTGTTTTCTGTATGATGGGTCTGTTTCTGCTCTTTGTTTATTCATTTGTTTTATTTTTTAGATTCCATATATAAATGAAATAACATGGTATCTGCCTTTCTCTGTTTGACTTACTTCACTTAGTATAATACCCTCTAGGTCCATCCATGTTGTTGCAGATGGCAAGATCTCATTCTTTTACATGGATGAGCAGTATTCCGTTTTATATATATGTACATACATACACACCAATTCTTTATCCATTCTCTGTTTATGAACACCTTGGTTGCTTCCATATCTTGGCTATTGCGAATAATGCCTTAATAAATATGAGGTTGCATATATCTTTTCAAATTAGTGTTTTTGTTTTTTGGGGTACGTACCCAGTCGTGGAATTACTGGATCATATGGTATTTCTATTTATAATTTTTTGAGAAACCTCTATACTGTGTTCCACACTGGCAACATCAGTTTATATTACCTTTCCACCAACAGTGTATATGGGTTCTTTTTTTCTCCTTATCCTTGCCAGCACTTGTTATTTCTTGTCTTTTTGATACTAGTCATTCTGATAGATGTAAAGTGATATGTCATTGCTGTTTTTTTTTTTTTTAATTTTTTTTTCAACGTTTTTATTTATTTTTGGGACAGAGAGAGACAGAGCATGAACGGGGGAGGGGCAGAGAGAGAGGGAGACACAGAATCGGAAACAGGCTCCAGGCTCCGAGCCATCCGCCCAGAGCCTGACGCGGGGCTCGAACTCACGGACCGCGAGATCGTGACCTGGCTGAAGTCGGACGCTTAACCGACTGCGCCACCCAGGCGCCCCTGTCATTGCTGTTTTGATTGGCATTTCCCTGATGATTAGTGATGTTAAGCATCCTTGAATGTGTCTGCGGCTGTCTGTAGGTCTTCTTTGGAAAAATATATTCAGGCCATTTTCCCAATTTTAAATCAGATTTAGTTGGTGTTAAATTGAATACGATCTTTGTATATTCTGAATGTTGACCACTTGTCAGATATATCATTTGCAAATATCTTCTCCCATTCAACAGATTGCCTTTTAATTTTGTTTATAGTTTCCTTTGTTATGCAAGAGATTTTTGGTTTGATGTAGTCCCAGTAGCTTTTTTTTTTTTTTTTTTTTTTTTTTTTTTTTTTTTTTTTTTTGTAGTGTCTTTGTCTGCTCTTTGTATCAGGGTAATGCTGGCCTTGTAAAATACAATTGGAAACTTTTCTTCCATCTCTCTTTTTTGGAATACTTTGAGAATAGGTATTAACTCTTGTTTAAATATTGGGTAGAATTCATTTGTGAATCCATCTGGTCCTAAAATGTTATTTGTTTATAGCTTATTTGATTACCAATTCAATTTCATTACTAGTAATAAGTTTGTTCATATTTTTTAATTCTTCCTAATTCAATTTTGGAAGATTATGTATTACTAGGGATTTATCCTTTTCTTCTAGGTTGACAAATTTGTTGGCACATAATTTTTTGTAGTATTGTTATAATCCTTTGTATTTCTGTGTTGTCATATATTACTTCTCTTTCATTTCTCATTTTGTTTGGATTCTTCCTCTTTTTTACTGGTGAGTCTGGCTAAAGGTTTATCACATTTGCTTATATTTTTGAAGAACTAGCTTTTGGGTTATTTGATCTATTGTTTTTTATTTATATTTTTCTTTTTCTTTTTTTTTTAAATTTAATGTTTATTGAGAGAGAGACAGAGACAGAGACAGAGCACAAGTGGGGAAGAGGCAGAGAGGGAGACACAGAATCTGAAGCAGGATCCAGGCTCTGAGCTGTCAGCACAGAGACCAAGGTGGGACTCAAACTCAGAAACCATGAGATCATGACATGAGCCAAAGTTGGATGCTAAACCAACTGAGCCACCCAGGCATCCCAATCTATTGTTTTTTAAAGTCTCTATTTAAAAAAATAAAAATAAAAATAAATTTAAAAAATTAAGTCTCTATTTTACTTATTTCTACTTTGGCTTATTAATTCTTACCTTCTACTAACCTTGGGCTTTGTTTTTTCTCTTTCTATTTCTTTTAGGTAAGGTTAAGATTGTTTATGTGAGATTTTTCTTGTTTCTTGAAGTAGGCCTATATTGCTATAAATTTCCATCTTTGAACTGCTTTTGCCGCATCCCCCAAATTTTGGACTGTTGTTTTTTTCATTTTTACTTTTCTCCATGCATTTTTTAAAAAATTTCATCTTTGTTTCCTTCATTGACTCTTTGGTTTTTTTTTATTTTTTTAATTTTTTTTTTTTTTAACGTTTATTTATTTTTGGGACAGAGAGAGACAGAGCATGAACGGGGGAGGGGCAGAGAGAGAGGGAGACACAGAATCGGAAACAGGCTCCAGGCTCTGAGCCATCAGCCCAGAGCCTGACGCGGGGCTCGAACCCACAGACCGCGAGATCGTGACCTGGCTGAAGTCGGACGCTTAACCGACTGCGCCACCCAGGCGCCCCAACTCTTTGGTTTTTTAGTAGCATATTGTTTAGCCTCCATATGTATCTGGAGTTTTCTCCTGTCTTTTTCTTGTAATTAATTCTAGCTGAATACCAGTACAGTTGGAAAAGATGCATGATATTTGTTTCAATCTTCTTTTTTAATTATTTTTTTTTTGTTTTTGAGAGACAGAGAGAGAGAGAGAGAGAGAGAGAGAGAGTGTGTGTGTGTGTGTGTGTGTGTGTGTGTCAGAGCCAGGGCATGAGCAGGGGAGGGACTGAGAGAGGGGGAGACACAGAATCCAAAGCAGGCTCCAGGCTCTGATCTGTCAGCACAGGGCCCTATGTGGGGCTCTAACTCACAAATCGCCAGATCATCACCTGAGTCAAAGTCAGACACTCAACTGACTGAACCACCCAGGGGACCCAGTTTCAATCTTCTTAAATTTATTGAAACTTGTTCTGTGGCCTAACATCTCATCTATCCTAGGGAATGTTTTATATGCACTTGAAAAAGTATGCATTCTTTTGTTTTGGATGGAACATTCTATGTATGTGTTATGTGCATCAGGTCTAATGTGTCATTTAGAGACATTGTTTCCTTATTGATTTTCTGTTTGAAGGATCTATTCATTAATGTAAATGGGGTGTTAAAATTCCCTAGTATTATTATATTACTATCAGTTTCTATCTTTACGTCTGTTAATATTTCCCTTATGTATTTAGGCACTCCTCTGTTGAGTGCAGAGATTACAATGTTGAGATTGTCTTTGGATTGATGCCTTTATCAAGATGTAATACTCTTCTTTGTCTCTTGTTACAGTCTTTGTTTTAAAGTCTATTTTGTCTGATATAAGTATTGCTACCTGGCTTTTTCTTCTTCTTCCATTTGCCTGGAGTATCTTTTTCCATCCCTTCACTTTCAATCTGTACGTGCCCTTAGGTCTAAACTGAGTCTCATATAGGCAGCATATAGATGGGTCTTGTTTTGTTTTCTTTTGTTTGTTTTGTTTTGTTTCATCTCATCCATTTTGTCATCCTGTGTCTTTAGTTGGAACATTTGGACCATTTTTGTTTAAAGTTTATTTATAAGTATGTACTTATTGCCATTTTGTTCATTGTTTTCTCATTGTTTTTGTAGTTCTTGGTTCCTTTCTTCTCTAGCTCTCTTTCCTTGTGATGGATGACTTTAGTGTTGTGCTTGGCTTCCATTCTCTTTATTCTTTGGGTATCTATTATAGTTTTTTGTTTTGTGGTTACCATGTGAAACCATAAGACTCATATATACCATTTGAGCTCATATATACCATCAGTTGATGGTCACTTAAGTTTGAACACATTCTGAAAGAACTTCATTTTTACTTACCCCCTAAAGGTTTTATGTATATGTTGTCATATTTTACATATTTTTATTTTGTGAATTCCCCTTAACTATTTTTGGATATAACTGATTTTACTACTTTTGTCTTTTAACCTTCATACTACCTTTATAAGTGATTGCTCTACTGTCTTTATTATCTGTCTGCTTTTAGTCATGATTTTTTTCTTTTATAATTTTCTTTCAATTATGGATTTTAATTTTCTATTTTAAAAAGTTCCTTTAAGGGGCACCTGGGTGGCTCAGTCAGGTGTCTGACTTTGGCTCAGGCCATGATCTCACGGCTCATGAGTTTGAGCCCCATGTCGGGCTCTGTGCTGACAGCTCAGAGCCTGGAGCCTGCTTCAGATTCTGTGCCTCCCTGTCTCTCTGCCCCTCCCCTGCTCACACTTTGTGTCTCTGCCTCTCAAAAGTAAATAAACACTACTTTTTAAACATCTCTTTAAGATTTCTTATAAGTTTAGTGGTGACAAATTCCTTTAACATTAGTCTGGGAAACTCTTTAGCTCTCTTTCAATTTCTCAGACATAATCTGGTCAGGTAAAGTATTCTTGGTTGTAATTTTTTTCCTTCTGCTGTTTGAATGTATCATGCCACTCCCTCTGACGTGCAAAGTTTTTAATTTTTTTATGTTTATTATTTTTCAGATAAAAAGAGTTGGGGAGGGGCAGAGGGATAGAGGGAGACACAGAATCTGAAACAGGCTCCAGGCTCTGAGCTGTCAGCACAGAGCCCAACATAGGGCTCTAACCCATGAACGGTAAGATCATGACCTGAGTCAAACTCAGACGCTTAACTGACTGAGCCACCAAGGTTCCCCTGGCCTACAAAGTTTTTGCTGAAAAATTTGCTGATAGCCTGATGGGCTTTTCTTTTTGTATAACTAGTTGCTTTTCTCTTACTGCTTTCAAAATTCTCTGTATCTTTAATCTTTGACATTTTAATTATTATGTGTTTTAGTTGGGCTTCCTTGGACTTACTGTTTTACCTGAACCTGGATGTGTGTTCCCTTCCCCAGGTTAGGGAAGTTTTCCACTATTATTTCTTCAGATTAATTTTCTGTTCTTTTCTCTTGCTCTTTCACTTCTTGGACCCTAATGATACTAATGTTTGTTCACTTGATGTTGTCCAAGAGATTCCTTAACTTATCCTATTTTTTTAAAATTGGTTTTCCTTTTGCTATTTATCATGGATGTTTTCCATTAGCCTAGCTCCCAGATCATTGATCCATTCTTTTGCAGCCTATAATCTTTTTTTTTTAAATTTTTTAATGTTTATTTATTTTTGAGAGACAGAGAGAGAGAGAGACAGAGAGAGTGAGCAGGGGAGGGACAGAGAGAGAGGGAGACATGAATCCAAAACAGGCTCAGGCTCTGAGCTGCCAGAGCAGAGCAGAGCCCAACATGGGGCTGGAACTCACAGACCCTGAGATCATGACCTGAACTGAAGTGGGACACTTAACCAACTGAGCCACCCAGGCGCCCCCTGCAGACTGTAATCTACTGTTGATTGCCTCTAGTATAGTCTTCACTTTAGTTATTGAAGTCTTCATCTCTGGTTTTTAAAATATATTCTCTTTGTTGAAGTTCTTACTGAATTCATCACTCTTGTCTCCAGTCTGGGGAGCATCTTTATGATCGTTACTTTAAACTCTTTACCATGTAGATTGCTTATTTTTGTTTCCTTTAGTTCTTTTTCTAGGGTTTTGTCTTGTTCTTTCCTTTAGAAATTATTCCTCTGTTCTTCACTTTGCTTGATTTTCTGTATTTGTATTGTGAATTAGGTGGAATAGCTATTTCACCTACACTTGAAGTGATGATATTGTGTTTGGTCATCACCTGTGTGGTCTGTATGTACCTGGTAACTTTGGCTAACTGGCTGGCTGGTGCTGTGGCTGTCACAAATTGGGGGTCCCAAGGTACGCTGTGTTGGGGATATCCTGGTAGGATGGCTAGAGATGAAGTGGGTGCAGGCCAGGGCAGTCCTAGATGTCTCTGCACAGAGGGCACCCTGGCTATATAGTTAAAGCTGAATTGGTACAAGTGAGAAAGACATCAGGCTTTCCACATAGAAGTCATCCTGGGAGGACAGTTAAACCTGAAGTGGGTACAAGCCAAAGTGTCCTGGGGTACCCTTCACAGGAAGCACCCTGGGGTGTGGCTAAAACCAAGGCAGGGATGAGACAGTAGTTCCCAGGGTGCTCTGTGCAGAGGGCATCCTGCAAGTGTGGCTAGAGCCAAAGCAGTGTGGGCTTACACTGCCCTGTGATTTGCACCTGTTACCTTGGTGAGATGGCTGGACCCACAGTGAGTGCTCACCACGGGTGTCCCAGTGTGTGCCACACTGAGGCTGCCTTGATGGGATGGTTGGGGCTGGTATGAGCAAGGGACCCCAGGTTCACTGAGGTGGTAGGCTGGAGCCTGTTCCTGTCTATGCCATCAAGGTGGGGGGGGTGTGTGTAAACCATGGCTTTGTCAGCTCCTCTGACCCAGAGAGAGTTTTAGCAGTTCTCCTGACGTTTGGTGAAATTCTACATTTGGATACTTTATATTCTAGTTGCTCTTTTAAATTAAGGCTTTTTTTTCTGTGCTCTAGGGCATCTGGGGCCCAGGACTCACTGAGGTGGCAGACTAGCTATGGCACCTGAACACTTCCCAACTGCAAGGTAGAGACATAACATAAACTATGGCTCTTGCCAAGCCCTCCAACTCGGAGATAGTTCCAGCAGCTCCCCCGTCCCCTACTTAGCAGGGTTCTAATGTTGGTTCCTTTATATTCTAGTTGTCCTTTGAAACCACAGCTTTTCTCTGTCCCTCCAAGGCAGACAAATCTGCTCACAGTTCTTCAGTACTATCCCTCCCTTCTTCACTTTGAGTCTGGTGGGGAATTGCCTTCATTACCATGTCTCTATCCCTCTTGCCATTCTCTATGTTGTCTCTATCTTTTATTGTATAGAATCTGTTCAGTTAACCACATTTCTTCTTCAGAAGGAATTGCTTTATAAATAGGTACAGATTTGGTGTGTCTGTGGATAAGGTGAGTTCAGGGTCTTCCTACATCACCACCTTGGAATGGAACTTTGCAATTTTTTTTTATAATTTCATTTCTCTTAAGACAATGATGAAAGGGGGCAAAGTCTGTAACTGAAATAAAAAATCATGATTTATCATTCAATTAGGACACAAACTGTTTAACTACTTTTGGGTGGGGATTCCAGGGCAATGGAATTATGTGTTGGAGTTCCTCAAGTGTCCAGATAATGCAAATAATGAATAGAACAAATGGCTAAATAAAACACCATATGGAACTTGCCCTTTGGACTTTCTTTTCTTCATTTTACCCTAATCTTAGTCATCTCTGGACTTACTGCATTGACAGACACAGAACACAACCATTACTTCCCATCTCCATGACTGCTATCTTCTTCTGAGCACCATCTTTTTGTCTGTGGGTTACTTTAACGGCCCTAGAATCCTCTGCTTCCTTCTGCCTGTGCTGCTCTATGTTCTATCCTGAACAGAGCAACCAGGGGAAATATGTCAGATTATGTAATTTCTCTAAGTAAACTTGGCAATTCATTCCTTTTTCCTTAGAGCAAACACAACAGTGTCCCCTGAGCCATGCGCACCTTGGCCTCCATTGTCTCTCAGACTTCAGCTCCTACTGTTCTTCCCAACTCTTACTCCATCCCAAACACTCTGACCTCATTGATGTTCTTTGAGCAAACTGGCACAATCCATTTATGTGTTCTTTACATGGGCTATTTCCTCTGTCTAAAATGTTCTTTCTAAATGTCTACATAATTTCTTCCTCACCTCCATCAACTCTTTGCTTACTTTCACTTTTTCAGTGAAGTCTACCCTGACTACCATATTTAATTTGCAACCCAACTCTACATTTACCCCTGGCATTCCTAAAACCCCTATCCTTCCGTTTCTATCTTTGAACATTCCTCATCTTATAACATACTGCATAGTATATAATGCTAACTCCACCAAGGTAGGCATCTTTTTTTCCCTCTGAATATTGCATCTGAGTTAATGAGCTTTGATGTTTATGTTTATACTAGTAGAAATATTAAATTTTAGCCTTTATCCCTCATATTTCTTTTTATTTTACCCTGCTTTATTATTATCATGTATTATTTATACATCATTTATAACACTCTAGCAGGCTGTATGTGTTAGTTAGCTATTTTGGTCAAAGTCCCTCACCCCCAGTTAGTGTGTGTATATATATATAGTATTAATATATATAATATTTTATTTATTTATTTATTTATTTATTTATTTATTTATTTATTTTATTTATTTAATTACTGACCTAGGGAATTTACCTGTTTACTGTTGCATCCTCTTATAAAAAACAGAATGCATAAGTACCATGGTAGATAGTCAATATATACTCATTGAATATATGAATGCATTGGAAGTCAGCAATTTGGCACTCCAGTGAGCTATGTAGTGCAATCAGACTGTGCATGAATATCAAGAGAGTTTCCACTTCTATAAGAAGTCCAGAAGATTTGCACTTCTCTACGGTTTATCCTATTCCATTCATTATATTCTTGTCAACGAATAGTATTTGACCTTTTATCATGACTCTGCATATGCAGACTTGGCAATGAACAATAATAAAAAATAACCCAATGTGACATCTTTGATTAATGAACTGAAGATATTTTCATTCAGGCACAATTCACCAGGCAACATGAAACCAGAGTCCCTTCATTAAATTGCTAAAATAGTCTATAAATTAGAAGATCTACAAGTAGAGTAAGGTAAAGAGTAACAAAGGAGAAAGTAATAACATATATACAGAAAGAATCTTTTTCTTAAAACCTCCTTGGATTGTGAGTTACCAACACTATCCATTTTACTCAGTTATTTAGGTAACTGGCTATAATTCACATGTATTTGAAGCCAAAGCTTTTCAGCAAGGTGGGAGGTTTCAATATGGCTGGCTAGTGCAACTCCAGCATGTACATGCTTAAAAGACACTATTTATTTCTTATCACTCTTTGAGCTATTTTAGAGTAATAGCAGCAGATCTGAATAAGTAAACCCGAAACCAGTGTGTGGAGTCCCCTTTGGGACTTCTGCTTCAAGCTAGTTGTTTTTGCTTTTTCTATTTCTATGTAAATCTAGAAAACTCCTTCCTATACATTACAAACTGGGAGCATACGACTGTATATGTTTAACTGCTTCATTTTAGAAGCAACAACCACCCACTGCATGTTGAATAATTAGCCAGAAGATTAAGAGGATACAGGTTTGTTGAAAATTTCAGGCTGCCTTCAAAATTAAATAAGCACAATATTTAACTTGTTACTAAATATGTCACATGTAAAACATTCTCCACCCCAGAATCCTTATATCAACTACATATGACCCAACAAATCTACTTTCCCCACGACGAAATCTTGTGTGCAAAATTTGGATTTAGACCCAAAGAATAGAGTAAAACAATTTATTTGATGGATATAAGTAGAATGAAAAAGAATATTTCTTCTGAGATTAAAAAAAATGGTTATAAAATAATCAGTGTTTTGGTTAGAATGTTTAGATCTCTACTGTTTGCCCAGGTCACATTCTGTGTGGACTCAAAGTAGCCCAGAGTAATAGATGGGCAATTTGGACATTATGGCTCAAGGAATTCAATATGGTAAATCAGAGTAATCATAGTGACTTCCTGGAAACAAAGAGAGGGCAATGCCAGTATTTATTGATCGATTTATTTCTACCACATGATGTTACATGTTGTGTGCTTGAAATACATGATTTCCAAATGCGTTCAGTAAGTGCAGTTGCATAGAATACAAAGATGAGAAGCAAAATCAAGTTGTTTATATCTGTCACCATGACCTGGTTGTGGTAGATGGTTTAAACACTATATAACATACATACAAAAGTAAGACACGCAAAATAAGTATCCAAAAAAGCATAAACAACAACCCTACAAAAAGTTTAGATACTACTGAAAGGGAAAAATGATTACTAATATATGAATTAATAGAACTGATGAACAGAATCCACTTTGGTTGTGATTTTTCATTTGTTTGCCTAAGTTAGTCATTAAGTTATTAGAGTTTGTCACTGAAAGAAAATGTAATCAAATTTTTTAAAAAGTTTAAATTTCACACATCCTGAATTGCACAGCAGAGGCCTACACTCAGTACATAAAACCCTAATGTTAGAGTATACACTAATCATTTGTTAAAACTTTTGTTGTATATCAATCCCTGTTGTAGCTGTTTGTTTTGTTTTGTAGAGAATTATACTCAGAAATCTGTAAGCTAAAGATATTTCTGGGGCACCTGGGTGGCTCAGTTAGTTAAGCATCTGACTCTTGATTTCGGCTCAGGTCATGATCTCACAGTTTATGAGATAGAGCCCCGTGTCAGGCTCTGTGCTGACAGAGTGGAGCCTGCTTGGAATCTTCTCTCCTGCCCATTCCCCGCTTGTGCTCTCTCTCTCTCTTTCTTTCATTCTAAACAAATCAATAAACATTAAAAATAAAGATAGTTCCAAACATTTTTCTTTTTTTTTTTTTTGACTTAACAGCATCACAGGAAACTAATACATACCAAAAGCTTGTATATGTATGCCAGTGCATTATTTCTCATTTTTATTAAAAAAAAAAAGTTGAAAGAGCTTCTCTACATAAATTTTACATTGATTTTTCTTAGTTCCCTAGTCATCAGAACTCTTAAAACGCTATTTTATGATAAATATGATCATCGTGATGATGCTAATCATAAGTAGAAGTAGTATTTTATATTCTACAAATTACATGGACATTATAGTGTGGCCCAGGTGTCTTTCCCAAAGACTTCCAAGCAGAAATTAGAGGAAGAGCTTATTGCTATACAGATTTAAGTATCCTAGAATATACTATATCTTTGTTTTAGATAAGAAGCTCTAACTACAGTTAAAATTGCAGCTAATTATCCAGTGGCTGCTTATCCATTTTATGGATTATCCAACTCTTTTGCTTCTCCTGTCATTAATTCAAGGCTCATTAGTTCCTCTTTCTTTCAGAAGTCTGACATGGGTCTCACTGAGCTAAAATCAAAGTCTAAGCAGGTCTGCATTCTTTACTGGAACTTGTAGGGGAGAATCTATTTTCTTTTTTTTTTTTCCAGTTGCTAGATTCTAGCTGCATCTTTTGGCTCTTAACCTCCTTCCTCCATCTTTAAATCAGCAGGTACCGTCTCTCTGACCTTCCTTCCATCGTTATATCTTGCTCTGATCATAGCTGAGAGAGGTTCTCCACTCATGTGTTAAATTGGCCCACCAAAATAATCTAGAGTAATTTCTTCATCTCAAGGTCTCTACCCTAAGTCATATCTGCAACATCCCTTCTGCCAAGTGAAGTAACATACTCACAGATTCTGGGGTATCAGGGCATATGGATATCTTTGAGGAGTCTGGTTATCACACTCAGTGAATCCCAAATTCTCACATTGCTCTATTTAATTTTTTTTTGGTAAAACAATAAATAGTACTAAAAAAATACCTAAGTAACTCGAGAATAATAGCTCCCATTTGCTGAGTGCTTACTATTTTTCAGCAACAAATAGTATCACATAATTCTTACAACAACCCCTTGAAGGAGGCAGTCTTCTTATTACCATTTTATAGATGAGGAAAGGGAAAATGATGGCTCGGGCCAAGTCACACAGCGTGGCAAAGCCAATATTCCATTCCCAGTTCTCCTGGCTCCAAGTTTTACTTGTGACTCTCTGTTACTTTGTAAGTAAGTTATTCTTATGTATTTACACCTTGACTCCAAGAGCTTTACTAAACAGACCATGATGGAGATTGTGGTGCATCGTTTATAGCAGTGGTTCTCAACTTTAGCTTGTATCAGAGCCACCTTCAAGAGTTTGATAAAGTACAGAGTGCTGGGCCTATCCCCAGAGTTTCTGATCCACAGCTTTAGGGTGAGGCCTGAGAATCTGTGTTTCTCCAAGTTACCAGGTGACCTGATGCTGCTAGACTATACTTTGAGAACCACTGGCCAAGAAAAGGAAAAGCCTGAGTTGGGATGAGCATCTGCCCCAGATATTTTAGCAGAAGGTGAACTTGAAGGATGGAATTGAAGGAAAGGCAAAAAAAAAAATCATTGAATATTATAGAGAGATTGGGGAGAAATACAATTAAGCTGGCCTAACCCCATGAAGTACGACAACTTGACCAGGGCCATTTATTTAGGTATTAACAGAGCTAGAACTAAAACCTAAGCCTTCTCAGGTACAGAAAAACTGTTGAGAAGAGATGTCACTTATTTTTAGCCTTTCCTGTGTCTGACCCTGTAAGTGGATTTAATTATCTACACTGTCTCCATTCTCATATCAATAAATAAATGGAAGGCTGGCATCTGAGCTCTGTTTGTCCAATTGCTTTGAAAAACATCCTGGAACACTTGGGGTATAAATAAAGAGTGAAATCTGTGTTTATTGCCATCATTTTATTAATTTAGGCTGTGCATAAAATCCACGCTATTTGAGCATCAAGAGGATTTTGCTAATTTTTTCCCCCCAAAGGACATCATTTTGGAGCAAGGTCTTGATGTGCTGTTTCTCATGTTTCTCTCTAACATTCCCTGGCAAGGCACGTGCTAACAGCCTGGCTCTGGAAGCATCTGGCTGGCACTAGAGCAGCCCTGAGAGAGACAGAAGGACCTGTTCTTCATCATCTTTTCAGAAAGGATTTCAACTCTCTGGAGCTTGGCGGGAAGTCACGTCTTTTCTTCATCATTTCCTAACATTGGTATTCCTTTTGAAAGCCTATTTATTGAGGTTTCTGAAATGCCTTCTCTGACACCAAGTTTGGTCATCATCTGACCATAAGATAATCAAAAGAACCTGGGAAACGTTTGGAGTGAAATGTATGGCATGCCTTAGAATTGAGGCACAGGGGGAAAGTGAGACGAGGCAGATGTAGGAGCTACAGCTTATGCACTGCATTTCTAGATGTCAGCAGTGTTGAAATATGTAGCTTAAAGCAAGTGTAGATCAGCAAAGCTGGGATAGAAATAACACTCTATTTCCTGGGATGATTCATTTAAGGAGGCTATTTATTGCATACATAGTTTAAAGATTACATGCCCGTTTTCTTCTATGGTTGTTCATACGTAAATATATTTTACTGGCCCTGAAATAGCCTAACATTCCCTCAAAAAGTAAAATAAAAAGATAGGGGGAGAGGAGTTCATTTCCTGAGCATTGGAATGTCAAGTTTCAAACACGGAAGATTATTGTAGTAATGATTGATGCTTTTAACATGATGTCACCAAGAATGATATTTTTTTCTTCATTGTTGATATGAGTCAGAGATTATGTGGAACACAACTCCCAGGCCAAAGATTCATTGGAAAGGATGGATATGTTAAGAATGTCTTTCAACTTCATGGAGAGTTAAGCGCAGCATCTTTGTCTCCACCACTGGAAGTCTTCCATTTTGGTTATCTGGCAAATATCTGCCCAGGAATCCTCTGGGCTCAGCCTGTGGTGGTACATGGGGGATATACCCATGGTTCAGTTTTATTTCTGTGGCCTTAGGTAATAATTTGAGCCAGTTTCGAGCTCCTTGATTTGAAGGCAAAGCCAACTCAGAAAGAGTAGCCAGAAATCATTCCATGCGATGCAGGTGTTTCCTGGGCTGCTATTTAAAAGACTATACATCTCCGGCCTGTTTACCAAGCCCTCACTAAGGAAGGAATCAAGTCACCTCTCGGTAATATTCAAAGGCACTCTTTATTTGTTGGCTAGTTCTGTCTTTTTCCTTTTTTTGCCAGTCATGTTGTCTCCTTCCATCCAGGAATAGTTCCAGCAGTCTACTTAGGATATTTTTATTGGAAGGCTATGCAGCAAATGTATCCTATCCTCTGGCCCTCCCCTACTTTAAGGTAATTTCTCTCCCTCTTCATGTTCCTACACTTTATCATTGCAAACAACAACACATTCAAATGGCTCCCTGCTGTCCTTTAGCTTCATAAACAAGCAATGGGTATAACCAACATGTATTTTGCATTCACCTGCAAACCCCTCTCAGAGGATCTGTAGTACTTTAGAACTCCATTCTGAATATGGGAAACATGTATGATGGGGAAGAAATGTGAGAATAAGAATAAGAAATAAGAATAACCTAGGTAAAAACAAATTTGAAATAAAATTCAGTTTTATTAGGAATGGTCTCCCAAGAGAAACTCATAGACTACTAAAACAAATAACTCCCTCACTGCCGTTGCACCATCATATTCCATAAAAGATTTTCAAAGGCCTTCTCCTGGGGTTGACAGAGTAGTTTATTATTACTGTTACTATTACTATTGTTATGTTTCTTAAGTGTTTGTAATTCAAATAATTGAATGCAATCTGAGTAATCATTTAAGTTTCAGGTGCATAGTTAATATTTATATAAAACTTTGGAGTTTCCAAACATTTTTTGTTGCACTATCAAATAACCAAATGCACTATCAAATAACTCTTCAAAATAACTCTGTAAGTTAGCATTATTACATTACATTTTAAAATGAGGAACCTGAGAGACGCCTGGGTGGCTCAGTCGGTTAAGTGTCCGACTTTGGCTCAGGTCACGATCTTGCGGTTCGTGAGTTCGAGCCCCGCGTTGGGCTCTGTGCTGACAGCTCAGAGCCTGGAGCCTGTTTCGGATTCTGTGTCTCCCTTTCTCTCTGCCCCTCCCATGCTCATGCTCTGTCTCTCTCTGTCTGAAAAATAAATAAAACATTAAAAAATAAATAGATAAAATAAAATGAGGAACCTGAGGTACACAGAGTGCGATGGCTTGCCTAGGATCAGGCAGTTAGTGACAGAGTGGCCCTGAATCCAGGGGTTCCAATTCGTGCCTTCAGAACTTTCTATTACAAGAACCTGTGGATTTGGGGGTGGAGGGGATGGGGAGGGAAAGAAATCAGTGCCCAGGCTCCAGCCCAGAAAAATTAAATCAGAATATCTGAGGATAGGGTCCAAGAATCAATATTTTCTAGAAATTCCCTAGGAGATTCTCATGTGCAGGCAATAGTGGGATCCATAGTACTAATCTGAATCACTTTCTTTATCATAGTTAATATTGGAGCATAGATTATTTAATCAACTTGTAGCAGAGGCAGGCAAACTAAAAGCAAAATAGCTAGCATGCCATTTCTTATCTCCCATTCTTCTTCAGCAGGTGTTTTGGGTTATGTCTTTATCCAAACCCCATGAAAACATGGGGGATATTTAATACTAATAACTAAAAAGAACACTTGGAATAGCAGGGACAGCATACAAAGCAAGCAAAGAGAAGGTCCTGGCTAGCGGACTCTATTGAGTATTCCAGTTTCATTATTCCCATAACCATGAACACCACTCCCTTTTCTCATGGAACCAATCATTGTCATTAGTCTTTGGCATATATACTCAGGAGGGAGGTGAAATGACCAGTGGATATGCAGTCCCTGACCAAATGTACATCAATTGCTTCTTTTTCCCTCGATTAGTTACCAATGACTTGTGAACTTCCATTCAAAATGACTCTGACCTTTATTTCATTAGTGATTGTAAATGCTCCTCTAATTCCTAGTAAAACACTAGCGGATATTTTGCCACTATGAACTATATACATTTATTCTGCCTCACACCTCTTTTTATTCAGCCTTCTTTCTTTGTGACTGAGTCTAGAGGCCTGCCTCCTAAATTAGAAGATGGAATGGGCTGATATTAGCCTGTTTAGCCTAACACTGGATTAGAAAACAAGGAGTGGGGGAAGAGGGAATTCACTGAGTTCCATGATCACTTCTTTTGCTGATCAAGAGCTATACCTGGTAGGTGAAATAGCAAAAAGTTTTATGTAAAGGCGATCCAGTCAGGAAGAGAAAGTTTGAAGAGACCCCTTCTGGTTGCTAATAATGAAGAGAATGTGGATAAAAATGGTAACAGAAGGAAGGCTTCAGATTATGTTCTAGTATCCTTGCTTTAAATCTTCAGTAGATTGTAATAGTGAAGAGAATACCAAGTGCTCCTGCCCTAGTTTGGGCTTTTGAAGGAGAACCATGTGTATTTATTCATCTACTCATTCAGAAATATTTATTGAGTGCCTGTTCTGTGCTGATTACTATTCTGAGTGACAGAGGTAGAGCAGCCTCACTCAGTTCCTATGTAGCACTGGTGATAGAAGAAAGGAGTTTTGTTGGAGTGTTGACTTAAATCTGAAAGAAAGATGTATCTACTGAACTGCCCAGAGACTGAGTTATTTAGAGAATCTAAGCTATTAAATTGGTCTAAGTCACTGAACTGAACTGATAGAAAAATTTCGGTTCCCTTCTCTCAGCAGTAGAGAGTGTTCCAGAGCATCATACCAATTAGTTCTAAGAAAACTAAAAGCAAAGCTGCGTTTCTCAACATATTACTAATTTTGAATCTCTGTTAGAGGACAACAGAATTGTTCCTATTCCTGGGAATGAGAAGTGCCTAAGGTAGAGTATTGTCATTGCTCATTGTCAACACTGGTAAGCCTAGGAGAATTCAGAGGGTCAAGATCAAGAAATTGATAGTTTGGAGAAATAATAGACCACTGTTATGTATTTGTACTGATGCATTTTTTAAAAAATCCTTTAGGCTGAGAACTAGAACTGTGCCTCTAATTATAAAGATCAACTCTCAGGGAAAAGAACAGGATAGGTAAACTGTTTTGGTCATTGAAATTAGATAATGCCATGCTTTAAGGACTTTATGTGTATTTACCTATATTCTAAGTCATTGAAACAGCAGTTGTAAGCAGCTATAGTTTTCAAAAAACTCTCACAATTATGTGGAACCCTCATAAAATATGGAAACCAAACACTTAGGTCTTCTTCCTAAGTATCGTGAATAGCATCTCAGTTTTCATACTTCATTTGACATCCATTTACTGTTTGATACTGCTTTCTTAGTTTTTACTCTCACTAGACTCTCCATTTATTTGTCTGCAGTGTCTCAAAATACAACAATAAAAATTATTTGATCATGGGGCCATATAGGGACTCATCTAAAGATCTAAGAGCTTCGGCAGACTGTAACTGCTTCCTTAAGAAGCGTGGCATGGCAGGAAGACTGGTTTAGACTTTCCTTTTGCCCATTTAGTGTCAGTTACATATCTACAGTATCTGGCATGTTTCCTAAGTATAGATATATGCAATCAGATACTCGGTGGCATCCAACCATCGCTACTTAATTTTCTACTTATATATTCAGGAAAGAGCCTGAAGTATGAGGCAATGGGTACAATGAATGCAATTCAGTGGTAATGATGATGAAAGTAAGCAATTCTCCTCTAAGGAAAGATCATCTTTTCTTGGTTCATTAATTGGTTAAAGAACTTAGATCAGCATAAAATGCCTTTAGCTGGTAATTAGCATGCAAATAAGCACTGGCCCGCAGGCCCAGGATTTAAAAGGAACTTGGCTGGGCTTGAAAGGAATGCTGGAGGCAAGCATATTTTAATAAAAATAAAAAATAATTCCCAAAGCATTGGTAATATTTGCTTTATGATGTTTTCCTTTTTAATCCTGTGAACCCCGCCATGAGAGTTGACTGTATTATTAAGATTCACCATTGAGGGCACTTGAATGAAGTCTTTAAGAAATAAAAAAGAGAACATGTTGCTTTTGAAGAAGACCTGTGGGCTTTCCATTAGGAAGTTTATGAAACATTTATATCTGGTCCACAACACCTGGGCTTTATACAAGAGTATATTTTACAGAGGCTATAAAGTTGCTGCAGGGGTTAATCAATTTGGAACCCCAATACCAACTTCACATTTGAGAACCAACAATCACCTCTGTAGTTTTCAAGATAGGCCAAAGTATGACCCTGTAACAGATTAACCCTAAAACTTCTGTGACTTAACACAAGCAGAGTTGATTTCTCACTCAGACTACTTTTCTCATGCAGATGGGCAGAAACCACTCCTCCACATTTTTCCATGTGGACCCAGGCCTTTGGAGGCTCTGGTAATTTACAGCTGCACCTTCTGGAACACAGGCCTCTGGCTCTCAAATGCTTCACCCTAGAAATGAGACTTGTTACTTTTGCTTTGAGCCCATAGGCCAGCACTAGTTGTCTGGCCCCACCAAACTGGAAAGGGACTGAGAAATATGGGGGGACACACAGTACACAATACTGTTTCATTTTAAAGTCATACAGTAAAAGATTTTACCAAAGCCTTCATATCCTACTTTGCTACAACAAATGCTCTTTTGCTACAACAAATGCTTTGCTACAACAAATGCTACCAAGATGCTCTTTCAGAACAAGAATAAGAAAATGTGGCCACTTTTTTTCTAGAGTGATGTAACAAAAATGACCATGGTGGAAGAGAGGTGGTGCACTGACAACTTTTATGTGGTGTTTAAAGCGTAGTCTCCGATGAGTTCTAGCGAAGTGCTCCTAGTTTAAAATTTTTTAAGTTCTTTATGTAGATTACTATTTCTCAATATTTTTTTTCCAATATCTCCACGAAGGAACCTGTTTAGAAGTTTGTTTACATAAATGACCTCTCATGAAATATCATATTCCAGGTACACGCCATCTCTGTTAATATACCAAATGTGTATCTGAGCTTTACACATTAGAACGCTCAGGGCTTTTTTGTCCCTTAAGAACCAGTTTTCACACCCTTGAAGTTGATACCACCCCTCATAAGAATGCATGATCTAAATTTAGCGGAATAAAAATGAAACATAACCTATATTCTAGCATTTATAGGCTTAGAGTTCAAAGCTCTGAGTTCAAATCATAGAAGTATTACTGACTTGCCAGAGATGCTTGGACCAATCATTTAATCCCACTGAGCCTTGGTTTCCTCATCCATAAAATGTAGATTATAGTGTCTATCTCTTTGAAGGATTTTGTTGGGCTCAAATGAATTAGCATTGATGTATTGATGAGAATAGTCAGTAGATACTAAGGCTCTATGTAAATGTTAAAGATTATTATCTCCACCTACTTTCACCCATACTTTGGTCTAATTTTTCTAATTACTATGGGAAAGCAGGGATGATTTTCTGATTACAAATCTTTTATCTATCCCATATCATAACCCCATCTAATTAGAAAAGGTAGTGCTATTGAATTGTAATATGAATACTCACTCAAATTCCTGATATTAATTTTAAAATGGTGGAGATTGCCCCAGAAGCACTAAATCTACCATTTTCCCCTAATATCTGCCAAATACATTTCAGACTAGATGGATTTGAATGGCCAGAAATCCACATCTGCATTCTCTTTTCCTTTTCTTCTTAGCTAATAGAATGAAAATCTGTTAAGAAGAACTTAACTCCATACCTTAGCCTATTTCTAGTTGCCACTGTAAATAATGCTAGAGGAAGGGATATAAATTGGAGACTTATGATGTTTGGCATGAAGCGTTAACATGGCTTCTTTGGACAGATGTCAGAGATCATAAAATGCCAGAAGTTCACACACACACAAGACAGAATCAGAAATCTCACAGGATATAGGGCAAAAGTGGTGCAGATCAGTTCACCTGGAAAGTTTCCTTTTGCTCTCCTTGTAACACCTCCCTTCACTCACATGCATGTGAACTAGAAGAGATTGATCACAGAGGCTTAAGAAGTTATTATAATTTGGTATCTTATGAAAATCTCTCAGAATTGGGTAGGCAAAGAATATTGGTCATTCCCATGACATATGGTGTCCCACAAGAAAAATAACAAGCCCTTGAACTTGTGCCAGCTGCTCTCTTTATGATCCAGGTGATGAAGGAGTAAAGAGCTGGGATGGAACTCTGTTTAGCTGATGAATGTAATAGTAGATTTCCAATTCTTTTCTACATAATATATTCCTCCCTGTATTAGTAGGAAAATTTGAGCTGCTTTGTATGAATATTGAAAAAAAAAATGAATGCAGGGCGCCTGGGTGGCTCTGTCGGCTGAGCATCTGACTTTGGCTCAGGTCACGATCTCACGGTTCGTGGGTTTGAGCCCCGCGTCGGGCTCTGGGCTGGCAGCTCGGACCTGGAGCCTGCTTCAGATTCTGTGTCTCCCTCGCCCTCTGCCCCTCCCCCACTCATGCTTTGTCTCACTCAAAATAGTGAGTCTGCCTCTCAAAAATAAAGAAACGTAATAAAAAAAATTTTTTTAATGAATGCAACTCAGAATAACATTAGTATTTTTAAAAATCTGCAGTGTCAAGTTTTACAAATAATATACATCTTTTTTTATACATGACCTGTTAAGTTGACCTTGGTACTTTGCTCTTGCCCTGGCATCCCTTTATTCCTGCCAGTCTCCTTCTATCTTTTCCATTTCACTCTTTTTATCAGGGAAGATGCCTAGGGCATGGGGATTGTAAGTCCACAAAGTGTTTATTTCACTTAACGAGAAATCTGTGTAGGAATCAGAGCAGCACTGGTTCAGAGTGGCAGAAAATTGGGGCATTGGGCATTAAGCACAGATGCATTTAATAATTTATACAGAATTAATAAGGTACTGGCTTGTATTTAAAAGCTCTGATCAAGTGACTGTTACAGATACTATTTACAAAATTGATACTTCGCTGGGAGACAAACCAAGTTTAGTAACATAATTAAATAGAAATTAAATTAAGGAAAATGCATAATCATATTCTTATTAATATGATAACTTTGTAAAAATTATTTGCGTATTGTGGGCATTGAGCAAGATAGCTAAAGCACGTTAATTAGATTTCAAGTGAATTTCCACCATGTTAATTCATATTTTATAAGAATAGTAATTAAAATGCAACATGTTATAGCTATAGTATAGTATTTTATTATATCCCATATTAACATTTCCTTATAAGTAATTTTAAAACATCAGCTTAATGGATTAGTAAAAGTGCAATAGTGTAACTGGGCATTTATTGTTAATAGAGTCCAGATTATGAAGTGAATTTTTACTATTCTTAAAGTCATTCACAGGACAATTTTAATGATATAATACTTACATTCCATTTGGAGTTCTTTTGTAGCTACTTTCTGCTGCAAATGACTTCTATTGCATATTTAAATAAATATTGGTTGTACATCTCTTTTTCTAAACTTCTTTCTGTTTATATAACAAAAAATAATTATCCTGGTCTTTGGATTTGAATATCAAGTTCAGTAGGTATGTAATATGTCACACGTTTTGTGGACTGGAATTTTATTGGTTAGATCACCATATAAGTTTGCCAAACATTTCCCATATTTGAACAAGGGTACAGATGTAAGGGGTGATTCTGATTCTTTTATGAAAAATTAATCATAAGAAGGGTGATTAGATAAATATTAAAATGTGTGAAATCAGGTTAGGTCATCTTTTTGGCAACCAAACCACCCTTTTGGTCATATGTCATTTAGAAAATAGAAATTTCATTGCTCTGTTAACTCAGGGTCTTAGCAGAGCCCCAGTACTTGATAATGCCAGTATGTGCCAACTGAAAAATGTTGCATAGAAACAAGTGAGAAATCATTATCAATGAGTTGTTAATCAGAGCAATTTGAGATGGAGACTACCTTGCTGAGAGTTGTCTGCAGAGTTCCCATGCTGTTGTTTTGAGAGAACTCCCTCTTCTTTTCCCTCAGTACTTGAGATCAATGAGGATATATGGCTTATTGGCCCAAGGGAAGGGTCTTAAACATGTTTCCAATAACATTGTGGAGAATGCATTAATATTTCAAGTTTTTAGATGAGGAAGCAGAAGTGAAGCGATGTAGTAGGCCCCAAATTTCCAAATGTTCCCAGTGGGCGTTGTTGGTTGCATTTCCCTTGTGACTGCTTGATATCATCCATTCTCCACTACTTATTAACACAGATTTCAACCACTTATTCCTGTCTTACCTTCTGCAATGTATAGGCTCTCTGTGATATTTTACCCAAGTGTAGCTGCAACCTTGTGGTAGACGCTGTGACTCTTGCCCAAATTATCTACAGGAATGAAGGATTTAAACTTCCAGTTGCTGGTGTCTCAGATTTCAGCCCCCTCCAGATACTGCCTTGGGTAGAGATCTGCCTCACTCAAATTCATCTCTACTTCCTGGGATAGTCTGCAACCAATAACTAACCAAAAGTCAAAGGGCCTGGCTTCTAACCCCAAAGTGGGGAAGGTTGAAGAAGTATCCCTTCTTTACAATTCCCTGCTGGGTTGTCTCTGACTTACACTGAGGCCACATTGCAGTTCAACTTCTCATTTTGCCTAATAGCTTTTTCTTCCATAGGTTACATCCCCAGAGCACTCCCTGATAAATTTCCTGCATGTTAAACTTCATCTCAGAGACTGTTGCCCGGGTAAATCAATTGCAGCAACACCGCACTGCTTCTAGATCTGGAATTTGTCATTATTTTGTGGCGATCATAGAGTTAATTCTACATTAATGCTATTTTGGTTTTTTTATTCTGGATACACACTTCTTGAATGGCTTAAATAAATGAAAACAACAGTTGCATCTAGATGATAGGGTTAATAAGAGAGGTTGAGTTTATAAGATTTAAGAGGACCTTCATCTCAAAAGGAATAAGATAAAATGAGGGAATCTTACCATGAGAGATAATTGGATTCAGATCTTGAATACATTAACTAGAAATCAGGAATATGAATTTAAGTGATTGTACGAAAAAAAAAAAAAAGAGCATTTTCCTTTGCAGTCTTCAGTGTTCAATGATTAGATAAAAGTCCCAAAGGAAAGTATGTTTTGCCTTTGTGGCTTTGATCATTGGATGACTATTGGAGCAAAGACTTCAAGTTTGCTACAGGGAAATGAGTTTGAGCAAGTGAGGAAATTTCTCTTGCAGGTTTTACCAGTGTAGAACACTCAAGCTCATTACCCTTTATACATAATGAAGTCATTCACTGAACTTCTTAAGTGCCCCTTGGCTGAACACATCCCAGGACAACCAGCATGGAGCCAAGAAGAAAACAAAATTCTTTCATATTAATTATACTTTGGAGATATTTCATGGAATCTTTCCAAATATTGGGATAAAAACCTCTAAATAAATTGTTACAAAGAGTTTTATTTTAGCAATCAGGTACTTTCTAGAAGTTCTGTAACTATGAGCTTTCTGTGAGCTCTTAGCTCTCCCCAGTGAATTTCTATAGCCTCATTCAATACAATATTTATGTTTTCCAAACTATAGCTGTAAAAGTTTCTCATTTTGTCTATTTTCAGACTAAAAGAACATTTCTGTGTTTCAACTCTTCTTTGTCATATCTGTCTGGTGCCATTAAATCATAACACTCTCTGATTCTCACCACCACCACCACCACCACCCCCCCACACCCCAGATAATATTTACTAAGACTTAGAAATTGAAGATTTAGCTAGGATTGTATGTAAATGAGAAGTCTCTTTAATAACCTACATTAGAGAAAGTCATCGCCCTGTCTATCCATGGAGAAATCTGTGTATGATGTGAACTTATTTGTTGAATCACATATTTTATTTAAATAATAGTATACAGCATATACTTCCAACTCCAAATTATTGAAGATGACCTTTGAAGTAAAGGATGCTATGCTAAAGAACCTAGCAAGTTTCCCTTCTCTCCATCCTCTCGTTTACTTTTTACTTTTTACTTTCTTCTTTGCTGTATATTCCTTAAGTCAACTGTCAACACTAATAGATACTAATAATGCAAAGGTTTGCACATTTACTTATTCAACAAATATTTATTGAGACTCTATTAGGTGCCTAGACATGTGTTAGAAATTTGGGACACATTTTTTACCCAAGCAGGCATTTCCCTCCCCCAAAGAAACTAATGTAGAGGGAGAAGAACTTCCTTTTATTTTTCTAGGGTCTATGACTTAGCTTAAGAATTAAACTGACATAAGCAGATTAACAGAAGAAAAGTGTACACATTTTCTTTAATATTTTGTATAATGTACATGAGAGTCTTCCAAAAGAAAACGAAGACCCAAAGAAGCTGTAAGGTCCCAAAGCTTATGCAGTTGACAATGCAGGGGCAAGGAGTGCTGGCTCCCTTCACAGTCACAAATCTGTGTAGCTTTTGATTCCCCCCAAATTCAACTACTAATCTCCTATTGTTGCCTAGAAACCTTACTAGTAACATAAAAGTCAATTAACATATATTTTGTATATTATATGTATTATATACCATACTCTTACAATAAAGCAAGGTAGAGAAAAGGAAATGCTATTAAAATCATAAGGAAAATAGGGGCAACTGGGGGCTCAGTCGGTTAAGCATCTGACTTCGGCTCAGATCATGATCTCATGGCTTGTGGGCTTGAGCCCTGCTTTGAGCTCTGTGCTGACAGCTCAGAGCCTGGAGCCTGCTTTGGATTCTGTGTCTCCCTCTGTCTCTCCCCCTCCCCCCTCCACTCTCTCTCTCTCTTTCAAAAATAAATAAACATAACATTTTTTAATTCATAAAGAAAATAAAATATATTTACAGCACTGTATTATATTTATTTAATTAAAAATTTGTGTTTTAGTGGATCCAGAGCACTTCAAACCTTCAAAGGTCAACTGTACTTAGGCTAGGAGTAGTAAATTATGGGCAAGTGACTAGGAAATACATGGGAGAAACTAACGGAGGAAAAGGGCTATTTTACTGGGTTTGTTTGAACAGATCCATTTTATCATTGACTCCCAGTCAGGTGATAAAATGTTCTTCTCAGTATGAGGAAGTCACTTTTTTGAAAAAGTTTATTTATTTTTAGAGAGAGAGAGAGGGAGAGAGAGAAAGAATCCCAAGCAGGCTCTACACTGCCAATATAGAGCCCGAGGTGGGGTTGGAACTCACAAACTATGAGATTATGATCTCAGATGAAATCAAGATTCAGTTACTTAACCAACCCAGGTGCCCCACAAGGAAGCCACTTTTGTCATGGGAATGTTATGCTTGCTTTTAGGTAGAAAGGGGAAGGTCAGAGAGACCTTCATGTATCTACTCTTTCTTAAATGCCTTTAGCTCAAAACAATCAATGTTCCAAAGCAGGATATTTTGGGGTGGCACATTCTGAATCCCTTCAATAACAAAGTGACTCCTGATTTCCAAAAGTTCACTATGGAGTAGGAGACTCAGGCATGTAACAGTCATACATCAAATGTATTCTATGTATAAATTGCTCCTTAAAAATGAGCTTGAGAACTTCCTAATTCTACTTTTGGGGATTCAAGAAACTATCAACAAGAGAAGGAGAAATCCAGGCAAGAAAGTAACTTGAGCAGAGATCGGGGGCTTAACAGTGAAACCCTGTCAGCACAGTTAGAGGACATTGAGCTGACTGACTGCCCAGGCAAAGCACAGGAAAAGAGGCTGACACATTAGCAAAGGGCTAGATTATCATCTCTGCATTTCTTACTGAGAAGGCTGGTGATGGAAATGATGTTGGAGAATGGAAACTGACCACCAAAGATCTAGAGGCTCATTTTGTAATACAGAATTACTGTTAAATATGGTTTCTTGGCCAGGGACGACATGTTCCAGTCTCTGACAAATCTAGATGGTGAGTAGTGTTCACTAATTAAACATAAGCCACAGGGTTATGTGTCTCTCCCAGGTCAAAGTGGTACAAAAAAACCAACCTGGGCTTTTTAATGACTTGATGAATCATATCCCCACCCTGCTAACCAAGAACACCTGCATTAGACACGTGCACAATTGAGAGATTAACTTTTACTCTGTTATCCCATTGGCATTGTCAGTTTTTTTTGTCACTGCAGCTAGCTTCACCCTAATTAGTGCACAGGGCCATTAGAGAATTTTTCATACAGGTATGATATGGTCAGATATATATTTTTGAAAAAGGAAGATGTATTCGTTTGGGCAGGAAGATCATGGTATCAGGAAAGTATAATAGGCTACTAGAAGGTTGGGATTTGTATCAGGAATTGTACAGCAAAAAGAGAGAGGATAGTTCTGGTCAACATTTGGGTGGTCCATCCTATAGGAATTGCTCCTAGCTTCATTAGGGATAAGTCTAGATGGCTGTCAGAGTTTGAAATATATGAGTGGCAAATTAAAATAAATACAAAAATTTCCAGTTAGTAATTGAATTAATGGTACAGTAAACATGCATATTAGATTTGGAGAACCCAAAATATAATGACTATGGTGATTGGTTATGTTCTGAACCACTACATCAAAATATTTAAAATGAAAGATTCTATTTTTAATGGAAAAATCAACATCTCATTGCAAAAAGGAATATCTTTGGTTTAACCCTTATTTCTAGAAAGTGGTTGTTTTTTCATATGGATACTAGCCACCTCATAAAGACAGGACTGCCACAATATATTTCTGGCAAGAGGGTCTTATAAATGCTTATAAGGGTGACTTATAAATGCTCAGAGAGTGGAGCTTGAAGAGAGAATTCCCCTCTGCCAGGGTGTAGAATGCCAGATAAAGAATCGTCAAGGAGGCAACATTACAAATTGGAGTCTGGAAGGAGAGAAGTCAAGGAAATAAGAGCTGTTAAAGAATGGATGATTGTGGTAATTAAGGTTATGGGTAAAGAAGGGTTTAGTTATTGCAATGCAAATAAATTAGGGGCGTGTTTTAAGCAATGAAACAGTGTGCCTTTTGGAATTTGTCAAATTCTTGCTTTTTTTGTTTCCAAAAAACCTAATGCTTTAGTCAGGAAGTGTCTCACTCTTGTAAGACATACAGAAAAAAGGTAATTGCTAAAATATAAAAAGAGGCTTATACACACACCTAGCTGCCTTGAACCAGTTTTGGATTAAAACAACAAAAAAGACATCAATCATATTTCTCAATCAGTGTTTAGCATATCATTACCAACCTTGGCAGGAATAAATGACACGTTTGTAGGTGATGCTAATGAAGATGACATTTTAAATTCAGATTGACAAAACTCAAAGCTTCTATTTGTAAAATAATCCCCAGATGTGATACTGAATCTCTGAGGGGATATTTGAATCATGAAACTAGAATATTGTTCTGTTGAAGGTTTCATTTATAAATTGATTATAATCTATTTTTTCAAGCCACTCTTTAATGAGGTACTTTTGATTATTTTTTGGATTTTGTGTTAGCTCTTTGTTCTTGCTTTTGGAGGGGAAGGGGAATTTTGTGTTTTGTTATTCCAGTGTTAGGAAGCTGGTGACAGAAAACATAATGTATCATCCAGGGAATTCTTTCAGAGTTTAGGTTTTCAAATTCTTTTATATGATTATAGACAAATTTGCATTTATCCTAAAAAAATTTGTTTTTCTGATTATAAGATTATATGCTCAGTCCATAAAACTTAAATTATAAAAAAGTATAAGAGCATTAAAATATATTAATATAGTTTTGTGTTTCTCTTTATTTCTCTGTGCGTGGATAAATTTGGTGAGCTTTTTCTTGTAATGTTTTATTATATCATTCTATGTCAAAAACACTTTTGACAACATAATTTGAATACCTGCACAAGATTTTTCACATAGATATATCATATATTTTTCAATAATTCTTTCTTTTTTTCTGAGCATATGGAATGTTTCCAAAGTTTTGCTCTTCTACAACACACACACACACACACACACACACACACACAGGGAAAATCCCACCCCTGGATAAGTCTCCTTATAATATAGTTATATCTGTACATGTTATTTTCTTACCAAAGATTGATAGAAATGAAATTTCTACATCAAGGTGCATAAGACCTGTTCAAGGCTCCGTATACATATGGTTACATTGCCCTTCAGGTCACCCGTGGCAATTTGTGCTGCCACCAGTGTCATTGTTACATTGATCTAGCCAGCTCTGATTATCATTACTATTTCTAATCTGTGTCAATTTGCTAGATGAAAAGTGCAATCTTTTTTGGTTTATCATATTATTTTCATTTTTCTATCCATAAGAGGGAATAACCTTTCTCATTTGTTAATTAGCCATTTATATTCTTCCTTCTTTGAATTGACTTTCTAAATCTCTAGATAGCATTGTTTTCAAAATAATGATTTATAGTAGTATATTTTTAGAGATACAAATTCTAAGATCTTTTCAATTTTATTGTTTACTTTTGTCCACATATATTTCATTACTCTGTAGACAAGTATAAATTTTTGAACTTAGTATATTCTTAAAAAATAGTTACCCATGATGCATTCACTTATAATATTACCTTCATTTTCTCTTCAGGTCTTTTCATTTATTTTCATAAATGCTTTAATTCCTGAGTTTATTGCTTATTTTGATGTATTTATTTGTTCAGCATCTAAGTTGTGTATGTGTGTGTGTGTGTGTGTGTGTGTGGGTGTGTGTGTGAGTGTGCTGTATTTTCTAAAATTGATGGGGAGAGAGCATATAAAATAACTTTTTGGTCTATAAAGTGATAGCTATATTATGCCTGCTTTAATAAATTAACATTTTCCTTTTCTGACTTCTCAGTAAGACATCTACAATACCTTAAGCATAAATCCCTCTTTTAAGTTATGTTATAACATATGTAAGTATATAAATGTAACTGTACAAGTTATAAACATTTATAAATATTTATCTGCTAATCAGAATTCATAGACACACAAGGATTCTGGCCTTTATTGGAATATGTCTAACTCTTTACTGTGTGGAGTTGGAATACTTATTGTTTCACTTACATATCATATATCGTATCACATATTGCATTCTTAGATATTCTCTGGTCTATTTTAGAACTACTTATGTTAGCTCATAATAATAGATAGTATATAATAGATAGGCCTATCTATTATTATTATATGAGATATATATATATATTCCATGTTATACCAATGAATCATTTAACCGTGGTATATTATAATAAATATACATGTCTAATGATGGAAGTTCCTTTGTCCCATTTTCAAAATAATTTCTCAAAATATTTCCAAACAACTTTAAATTATTTCATCAAATTGCAAATAATTTTCAGTTGAGATTTCACTCAATGTGAGAAACATTTTGGACAGAAATAACACCTTTTTCAGTATTCAATATTTCTATCCAAGGAAATACTGTTTCCTTATTTATTTAAATATCATAGCTCTTAGAAAGTGTTGTGGCTTTGCATATATGAATTCTAACCATTTTCCATGAGAATTGATCATTTCTGTATATTTTATTTATTTACATCGCATTATTGAAGGAACTTCGATGCATTAAACGTTTTAACTGGCTTTACTGATACATAGGAAGTTTATTGCTTTTTTATTTAGCGGTTTTACTGGATTTTTTTATTATTTAAAATATAACAACATAATGGAGTTAATCCTCTACATTCTTTAAAAACAAAATGGATGTGATGGCATCATTGCAATCATCTTGTTCCATTATTTCCAGTAAGTTTAAGTCTTGTTACTTGCTCTTTCTTCTTCTTCCTTTTTTTCCCTTTGACTTTGAATAGACCCTCCAGAAAAATATTAAATAGTAATGTCACTAACAAACTTTATTGTATTATTTAAAAGCTGGATGGAATTCTACTACAGCTGTGTTTTCCAAAGTGTTATCCTTTGAACATTAATCTCTCCAGATGCTCTGGGAGCAAAGAATTCCATGTTAAAAATTAAAAAAAAAAAAAAAAGTCTGAAACTTGCCTTTGAAGGCTTATCATATATTTTTGCATGTTAAAGATCTGAGAAATCTTATAGTAAAAAGAACTGTTTAATTGTGGGGTTCTTTTTTTCATTCTCTAACAGATCACAGAATTTTTCATAGAATTTTAATTAAAAACCATTAGAATTAATGTTTCATTGAACAAAATCAGCCATCAATTAAAGCAAAACTCTTTGTCCTATTTACCCAACTGAACAAGTACCGAGGGTGGGAAGAGTGTTCTGTCCTGGGTGCAGGCTGTAATAAGGGGATATATTCTCTGAAAAGAATGTGAAAGCAATATTAAAGCCAACTAAAGATCAGTGTCATTACCACTCTTCTCTTGCTTGTAGTTCTCCCCCTGCACCAAAATCTTTGGTTAGTCTGAATACTAAATTTAGAAAACTGTTTTCAGTCTCTATTGAGTCCTAGTAATTTATATTTAAGCTTCAAATTACACATTTTTATTCTTTTTTGGTAAGTGTTATATTCTACATGGAAATTAGTTTGACATTCTCCCATTTATATCATGGCTGTCAACATATGCAGATTAAGCTACATGTGTTCATTTTGAATTTTTTTAATGTTTATTTTTGAGAGAGAGAGAGAAAGAGAGACAGAGAGAGAGAGAGAGTGACAGAACATGAGCAGGGGAGGGGCAGAGAGAAAGGGAGACACAGAATCCAAAGCAGGCTCCAGGCTCTGAACCATCAGCACAGAGCCCGATGTGGGGCTCAGACCCATGAACCGTGAGATCTTGACCTGAGCCGAAGTCATAGGCTTAACCGACTGAACCATCCAGGTGTCCCAGAACACGTGTTCATTGTGAGAGCTAATTGGCAAGGATAGAGTTCTTTGCTTTCTGATTGAATTGTGTGTCCTTGTGGGGATATGTAGTCTTGCATTTATTTAAACAGTACATTGGAAATAAACAATAATAGCCCAGTGGTAGTAAAGATAAAGAAATACAACTTCAGTTATTTCAATTTTATAATTCATTGTGACCACTTGGAGTTTTATTTGTATTTAAATTTTCAATCAGTGAAAAAAGGTGGGCTGCAATATTTTCATTTACTAGGTGCAGATCTTGGTTCCTACACAAAACATTTTGCTAAGTTAGAGTAATATGTTTAACAGTTTTTAATTCTTATTGGGGCAGTAGAGTTGACCTTTTGAACCCCTGAATCAGTCAGTCATTGGCTGCAGGCTGGGACTAAGGCATCTTCCATTAGCAGACAATTCTCCAGGGAAGGCAGCTGTGAGCAATTATTACCCAACCCTCATAGCAGTTGGGATGGTTCATGGGCCTGGCTAAGGGCTCTGAGTCGAGAACCAATAGAATGTACTGCAGGTTCAAAACTTTTCTTCCCATTTAATCTGTTGAAGATTTTTCAATTTGTCAAGAAAATAATTGAGGTAGGCTAAAAAAAAAAAATGCACCCCACCACCACCACCTCCCCCAAAACGATATCCATGTCCTAATCCCTAGAATCTGGAAATGTACCGTTTATGGCAAACAAACCAGAAAGGGATCTTTGCAGCTATGATTAAGACTCTTGAGGAGAAGAGCTTAGTTATCCAGGTGGGCCCTTAAGGCAATCACGTGTAACCTTATAAGAGGGAGGCAGAAGCCGACCAGAGACATTGACCGGAAGGTGTGTTCCCTGAGGCAGATTGAAATGTCGAAGCCACCAGAAGCTAGAAGGGGCAAGGAATGGGTTCTCTCTTAGAATCTCCAGACAGAGCATGGCCTTGCCAACACCCTAATTCTGACCTCAGAATTTATGAATGAATGAATTTCTGTTGTTGTAAGCCTCCCAACTTGCTGTATCTTGGTGCAATGGCCATAGGAAACAAATGCAGCACTGCGAGCAGATTGACAGGTAAGCAGTTCTAGGCTGATTTTTTTAGCTAAGTAAACCTACATTTGTGCCAGATCTGGGATTACCAAACCTTTTTCTTATGTTCATGGCTTTTTTTTCCCCTTAGCAATTTTTTGTATGCATATTGTGGTACTACACAGGTGAATCTTACTATGTTACTTTTTCATTAATTGTTTTTATGTGTATTTATTCTCTTATTGATTTAGCCTATAAACTCCCGTTGGGCAGAGCTTATTTTGATAAAGGTGGAAAGAAAGTAAAATTTGAAGTCAACTAGTCCTGGTTCTGAACTCCAGAACTTAGGCAAGTTACTTGAAGTACTGAAGCCTTAGATTCCTTATGATATTCTTTAGGTACCTATGGTGTAAGGGAGAACTACATAGATTAAATGAAATAACAAATACAGAGTATCTGGTTCAGAGTAGGAATCAGATAGAGTTAAGTTCCCTCTTTTTTTTTAAATTTTTTTTAACGTTTATTTATTTTTGAGACAGAGAGAGACAGAGCATGAACGGGGGAGGGTCAGAGAGAGGGAGACACAGAATCTGAAACAGGCTCCAGGCTCTGAGCTGTCAGCACAGAGCCGGACGCGGGGCTTGAACTCACCAACCGCGAGATCATGACCTGAGCCGAAGTCAGCCACCCAACCGACTGAGCCACCCAGGCGCCCCATAGAAAGGTGGTTTTAAAAGGCATTGAACTGACTGGGGGAGATAGAGTAATATCTCGTAGACATTTTGGTAGACCCAGTGAGTTCAGGACATGCTGGATAATTAGAAAAGCCAAAGGATCTCAAAAGATAATACCAATACATTTTTTTCCTCTGTAAACTAATAGCAAATGGCTTAGGATGTATCCTGTGCTACTAGATTAAACTGACTTTGGGGGTTCATTAATCTAACTTGGTATTAGACACACTATGAGTATGTATCCTCACCTTACCAGTGAGGCTCTTGTGTTGTGCTGTGTGCTTTTGTGAAATAATAGGTAAAGATAGATCTATCTGCCCCCAGTTCCTGGCACAGAGCTCCTTAAACCCTTGCGGTTTCCTAAGTGATACAGTACTAAGAGCATCTTCTGTTTTAATATTTGGTCTTTGACCCTGGTTTCTGACAGAGTTCCCGAATCCCTTGGAATTCGCTGGGTTATAGTAATGTCTTTTGCTCTAATGAGATGACTCTAGGTGAGCTCCCGGATGGAGGCCAGTCATCAGAAAGACCAAGCCATGACTGGGAGCTTGGAAACTGTAGTCCCAGGCCTCATTTTCCAGAAAGGGGAGAAGTGCTGTAAGATGAGAGAATGATCAACCATGCATACATGATGAAGGGTCCGCAGAAATCCTAAAAGTATGGGCTTCAGGCAACTTCTGGGTTGGTGTATACCTCTACATACACTGAAAGTGTGGTATACCCCAACTCCCTGGGGACAAAAGATCCTATACTAGGCACTTCTTCTGGACCTTATGTGTCTCTTCATAAGGCTTTTACCTGTACCTTTTATCATATCCTCTATTGTGTAATAAACTGGTAAATATGTCTCCCTGAGTTCTGTGAGCTCAGGATCAAACCCAAGCAGGAGATAGTAGGAACCCCAATTTATCACTGGCCAACCAAAGTACAAGTGATAGCCTGGAACTTGTGATTGGTATCTGATGCGGGTCGTCAATCTTGTGGAACTGAGCCCTTGAGGGGTCTGATGCTAACTCCAGGTAGTGTCAGAATTAAGTTACATAGTAGGATACTCAGCTGTTGCCAGAAAATTACTTGGGGAGTGGAAAACCTGCACCTCTACTGTCAGAAGTACTGTATGTGAGTAGTAGAAGGAAAAAACACAGAGTGCATGGGTGTCTTTTTGTCTGTTTTCTTTTTGATGGCCTACAAGTTCTGACCAGCAAATTTGTATCTGTGTATGTACAATATTTATAGTATATTCATATATGCACACATGTTGTGGCTTCTATACCAGAGACCTATACCAGAAAATGTCAAGTATTTATTGAGAGGTTGATAAGGGAATGTGGTAATTTTGATCTGTTTACAGATTTAGAAATTCTCTTCTATATTATCATGTTCCTTCCAACAATGCAGAAAAGCAAGTTTATACCTGACTTGTTCCAAATCTCAGAAATGTTAGTCCTTCTCCTAATTTTGCAAAACTAGTAAATGTAAGTATTGTGACTCAGATCCAGAGAAGCCCAGTACTCTTGTCAATTTCTCATTATTCTCCAAAGAAACCCCAGGAACTTAAGTGACAGAGGAATCAGGAAGCCATGTGCCCTTCAGGAACTTCTTTAGAGCACACTTAAATGTAACGCAGATAAGAGTGGAGGGGACAGCACTTACCAGACTTGGTACAGCATTGGGGCAAACCCTCTTGGGGCTTCTCATGTTCCTAAAACTCACTTTCTATGCTCAGAAGATTCCTGAAAGACTCAACAGATACAGCACAGAGGAAATCCTATGAGGAGTATTTGCTGCTGAGCAGAGCTTTTACCTGCAAGGACAGTCAAGGCCGCAGAAGTTCAAAAGTCTTCCTGTCCTCATCCAAAATCCCTGTATAACTCTCTGATTATAAAATCGCTGCTTTTTATCTTTCTTAACTATTCCATTGTTCCCTGGTATCCAATTCCTCTTCAACTCCACTGTGGGGTTCTACAGTTTTGAAAGAGAAGGAAGCTCCCTTCTACCATTCTCTTTCTTTACAGATGAATCCTTCTACCTTGATCCATCCACTCTTTTCTGATTTCTATTGAATTTCACTCATTTCTCATTGTTTGGCATTTAGGTAAAATTTTATATTGGCAAATTTGCTTTTCCACTTGTATTTAGGTCCAAAGTGGCTACTTTGATGCAGGCTAGAACTTGATCTTGAAAAGGTTGAGAAGTTCAGGAAAAAGTAGGGAACAAATACATTCCCAATTTTCACAAATTGGCCCAGAATTAGTTCTACTTGCCAACTTGCCATTTGATTCTTTGCTTGTGATTGAACTGGCACTTGTAGTAAAAATGATTCCAAAAGGAAATTGTTTGATACTATGGATAAAAGGATTGGTAGGACCTTGGAATAGTCATGGTACAGATAGGAAACTGTCATTGCTGGGTGAACATTACATCTACTCTTACAGGTGGTAAAAGTTCTGCAGATGGTCCATGTGTCAAGCTTTGGGTACAGAGACCATCATGATATGATGGGCGTAATTAGCTTAGACAAAAGAATTCCTTTCTCGACAAATTGAGAAGGGAATAGCAATAGCCACATTTGCCTCAATTTTTATCACTTCTAGAACACTTTTTATCACATTAAATTTTCCACATGATCCTGTGGATTGAGTATTAATTTTTTTAATTCTCAGAGTTTTTATTCTTAGAGTTTTATTAAAACTCTAAAATGGCACATCCATTTTAGATCCTAGATTAATAAGAGTGTTAGTCAGAAACTGCATTTAGAAAATGGTATGTGGGGGGGGGGCACTCATGGGTGGCTCAGTCAGTTAAGCATCTGAATTTTGATTTCAGCTTAGGTCATGATCTCACAGTTCATGAGTAGGGCTCTGTGTTGACAGTGCAGAGCTGCTTGGATTCTCTCACTCTTTCTGCCCCCCCACCTCAAAAATAGACATTTAAAAAAAAAAGAAAGCACAGCAAGCTATTATTAAAAAAGAAAGAAAGAAATTGGTGTATATATATAGTGCTAAAATATGGGTCCTCTAGCTTTAAATTTTTTTAATGTTTATTTATTTTTGAGACGGAGAGAGACAGATCATGATCAGGGGAGGGGCAGAGAGAGAGGGACACAGAATCTGAAGCAGTCTCCAGGCTTGGAGCTGTCAGCACAGAGCCCCGTGCAGGGCTCCAATTCACAAAGAACCGTGAGATCATGACCTGAGCTGAAGTCTGGCACTTAACCAAATGAACCACCTAGGCACCCAATGGATTCTCTGGCTTTAAATCTTATTCTTTCCAATTGTAGAAAATTATATATTTAATTTAGGAACAAATCCTCCTTACTGAATGGAGAAGAAATAAGAGCTTAAATATTACAGCAAATAGGGAATGTAAAAGAAATATACCTATTATAATGAATAAAATCCTACAACTCCTGTTCTGTTTGGAATCCATTCCCATTTTGCCACAGTATCTACTCTCTGGATTTGAGAATCAACTCTGAAATACTGGACATAACTTGAAAAAAAATAAGAATGAAACCCATAGTAGTCTAACTACCAATGAATTGGAAAATAGGCAGAAAACAGTTCTATGAATTGAAGGAGAGGGAAAGGAACTTTGCCAAAGGCCATGAGGCTTAGGCCATAACCCTTCACCACTTGAAGTCTCACATTGTCGTTGACCTCCAAAAGGGGTAAATTCTTCTTCTAATGAGAAGTTGGGTGCCATTTTCTACATTTTCATTCATCACTACCTTGCTGAATTATTGATTTGAGCTATTTGATATCATAAAAAAAACTATAACTTAATTTATGAATACCTAATATTAAGAAGGCTCATGTTTATGTATATTCATTCAATTTTTAAAGAACAAATGCATTGCTGCAATGGGTCAGTCATTAGATTGGCTGTTTGGAATACTGAAGTGAAAGAAACATAGCTTTGGGATACTGAGGTGAAAGAAACATGTTTTCAGGGAGCATGTTTTCATGGAACATGAAAAGCATATATGGGATATGTAACAATTGGGCACATGCAAAGTCTTTTGGTAGCACCAAGAGGGAATTGTCTCTAACTGTAATTGTTGAAGGAGACTTCACATAACAAAATTGGTCTTCAAGTTGAAATTGAAGCGTGTCAGTTGGAAAAAAAGGGGGGGGGATGGTATAAAGCATCCCTGACTTGAGGGAAAAAAAAGGGTGTGATTGAGAATGAGACATTTGGGGAACTGTAAATTAGCTGATATTGACAAGGTGGTGCCAAATGTGGCCTCCCCAAAATAGAAGCCAAACAGCCAGCCAATGAGACAAAATTCTCACCGCAGTAAGAGAGCTCCCTCTGCAGTAATATTGACTGAGGGTGAAGGGCAAAGTTGCAATATTTATTGAGATTTTAAAATCAAGTGTACGGCTGGTTTTTAAAAGTGAGGGTTGAAAAATTATTTAAGTTAGGATTGCTACAGACCAGCAAGGCAAGGATTTTGAAACGGGGGTTCAGAGTCTTAGGGTATAAACTATCATTTGACACTTTCAAGTGGAGTGTTGATGTATCTGTGAGGTAGTTCCTAGAATGAATGATATTTGCAACTTTCATTTTGCCTGGCAAAAGTGGCGTGAAATTATAAGGTTATATTAATGATAAGTGGAATGAGAAAGTCATGTTAATGTAGAATGTAAGATGTTTTGGTGTAGATGGTTCTGATTCTCAGCTTGGATAGAACAGAAGATAGTTGATAAAAGTACATTCTAGCAGATGTTAAAAGTTCTTGTATGTCTTGAGTACTGAAGAGATAGCAAATTTTTCTTGAGAGAGTGGCTTGATCATATACATGTGAATTGGTAACAATACAATAGAGAATGGATTAAATATGTCAAAGAGGAGGAGTGGAGATAGAAGATTGAGATGTTCTGTAGATCCTGGATACAGGTTAAATGAGTTAGAAGGTAAGAGGTTATAAGGGCTTGAATAAACACAAAGGAAATAATGAGCCAAGAAATTTTTTTTTTTAATTTTTTTTTCGACGTTTATTTATTTTTGGGACAGAGAGACAGAGCATGAACGGGGGAGGGGCAGAGAGAGAGGGAGACACAGAATCGGAAACAGGCTCCAGGCTCTGAGCCATCAGCCCAGAGCCTGACGCGGGGCTCGAACTCACGGACCGCGAGATCGTGACCTGGCTGAAGTCAGACGCCCAACCGACTGCGCCACCCAGGCGCCCCGAGCCAAGAAATTTTTATAAGAGGAAATAAAATGATCAGGTTTTAAATGAAATGTAAGACATAAAAGGAGAGGAATCAAAGGTATAGATTTATTGAATTTTAAATACTGCATATTTATCTACATTTAATCTACACTAGAATCCTGGAAGATAGGTACCATTTTATTTTCTCCTCACATGTGAGGGAACTGAGTCACTAAGAGTCAAAATTACCTAACTCATGCAAAGGTAAAGTCAAATGCAGGCTGTCTGGCCTTTGCTACATTATACTATGTCCCAGTTTGCTAATTTGGGTTATTGGGTAATTGAGGGTAGATTAACAAAGTTGGAGACTATTAGAAGGTAATGGTTGGCAGGAAGGATTCATTTGTGATAATTTGAGCTTGGGACACCCCATGTTCTCTGTGTCCAGAACTGATCCAAGGATGGTGTTGATGGTGTTAGTTAGAAATGAGTCTAAAGATCAAAAGAGGTGTGCACCAAACAAACCCCCCACAAATGTTGATTGTGTATCTGTTCAAGGTACAGTTGGAGCTAAAGAAATAAAAATAATGGTGATGATATAGTTCCTGCTTATGTTGGTTGTCTGCAGGGATATTGTATGGAAAACATGCATTACTCCTATGTTTCTCCTTTATGCTTACACAACTTCACGTTCACAACACTAGAACAGATGTATAGGGATTTTTTCCATACCAAGCAATTCTGCTACACCAACTGGGTGTCCTGCAATTTAACTCATTTCTGACACTATTTACCTGGAGATAGCCTCAGATCCCACAGGTTAACGGCTCAGTTCCGGCAGGACTGCTCTCCCCCTACTTAAGATGCCAATTATAAATCAAGTTGTCACCTGTTCTTTTGACCAATTAGCTATAAACTGCAGTATGCCACAAATCCCTCCTTAGGTTTTATTAATTTGCTACAGCACCTCACAAAACCAGGAAAATGGCTTACTTTTTACCAGTTGATTGTAAAAGGATATGATAACATCATTAGATGAATAGAAAAGATGCATAGGGTGAAGTATGTGGGAATGGGCACAGAAAGGGCTTTCATGCCCTTTCCAGGAACATCCCTCTCCTGCACCTTCATGTATTCAGCAACACAGAAGTCCCCTAAACCCTGTAACTTTTGGAATTTGTAGGAAGGCTTCATCACGTAGGCACGATTGATCGTTATCTCCATTTCCAGTCCTTTTCCTCTCTGAAGAATGGGATTGGGGTGAACGTTCCAAGCTTCTAATCATGGATTGGACTTTCTGGGGCAGGCTCTCTATCCAGGAGCTCTCTGAGTCCCCTCATGAGAACAAAAGACACTACTATTACCTAGAAAGGTGAAGGGATTTAGGAATTCTGTATAAGAAACCAGGGTCAAAGATGAAATATTAGAAGAAAAGATGTTAGGAAAGTACAAGGGTTTTAGGAGCTCGATGCCAGGAACCAGAGACAGACTGTGTGTGTGTGTGTGTGTGTGTGTGTGTGTGTGTGTGTGCGCGCGCGCGCTATACATTATACATTATATATGTAATTTTTATTTCACAGAGGTATAGAAAATATTAATAGAGAAACTTAGTCATAGAAAAATCTAACCGTATCATGTACCTAATAAAGAGTGATCATGGTACTTTGTGCCATGATGTTTATTCCTGGAAGCATGTGGTTCTTGACCAGATCTTTCCTCAGCCAGTTTCGTTGTAATTTGAGTTCCTTTTAATACACTCTCCTTAAATTTTATATAGAAAGGAAACATGGAACTTAGCTGTACATGACTAAGGCAGGACTTGAATTTCCTAAGTGATAGCCTAGTTTAAGTCTAGATATATTTTTAGACTAACTTAAGACTAAAAAGATTTATAGCCTGGGACCAAAGCAAACTACCATTCATCTTCACCTTGGACAACAATGTGAACAAGTTGCTACATTTCCTTGAGTCTCAATTATTTCTTACACAAAATGAGCTTTGTAATAACTTCACAAAGTTTTTGTGATTAATTCTTAAGTAGCAGGTATTTTACATAAAAATTCTTAATTTTTTAATGAAAATAAGCAAACTTTATGTCATCACACCAATGAAATTCTGTGTTCTGAATCAGTACATTTTAAAGCTCACGAACTTATCTCTGAATTATGTTTTTAGGCAAGTCACATTTCCTTACCGTTTTTCAATCTGATGGATCTGCCTTCATAAATCATATATAAAGTTGATAAAAGCAAAGAGCACAGCCTTAGGAAAATCCAACAGGTGGTGGGCAGCTATTTATAATTTGACAATTTATGAGAACAAATGTCTCCATTACATAAATAATTCCCTTGCATTTCATTTGCTTACACACCATTATTTCTACAAGTTTGTCACAAAAGAATGGAGATCGATTTATCTTCTTAGCTGGCACAACGGGTAACTGTGAACACAATACGTTCCTTCAGTTCTTTTTGCTAGGAAGGTAATACTAATCTTTTATAAAGATATACCTGAATTTTAGCCAAAGGCTAATGGGACATAAAAAAGAGACATAAAAAGCCCAATGAGTAACGTGGCCTTGAGCTTTTTCTGTGTACTCCAGTGATCATTTGGCTAGTGCCACCTGAGTCACTGTCTTTGAATAGAAATGTAAACTGACCTTAGATGTTGTTTTGCCCTTTAGCTTCTCTCATCAGCATAAAAGTAGGAGCAATAGATTTGCTCCAGGGCTTGTTAGCCTGGATGCAGGTAGAAAGAGTCCTCCCTGTTCTGAAAGTCAGGCAACCTGTTGTCTAATAGTGACCTCCTATTAAACATTCTTGAGCCAGTCATAGAGCATTCTGAAAACCATTTACAAAATAAGGGTGAATCAGGTCACTTTAAATTTTTTTTAATTAAAAACATTTTTTTAATGTTGACTCATTTGTGAGAGACTCTGTGAGTGGGCAGAGAGAGAGAGAAAAAGAATCCAAAGCAGGCTCCAGGCTCACAGCTGTCAGCACAGAGCCTACACGGGGCTTGAACCCACGATCTGTGAGATCATGACCTGAGCTGAAGTCAGACGCTCAATGGACTGAGCTACCCAGGTGCCCCTTTAAATGATTTTTAAATTGACATATCTGGGAGTGCCTGGGTGGCTCAGTCCATTGAGTGTCCGACTCTGGAATTTTGGCTCATGATCTCATGGTTCTTGGGTTCAAGCCCCATGTCAGGCTCCACACTGACAGCATGGAAGCCTGCTTGAGATTCATTCTCTCTCTCTCTTTCTCCCTCTCTCTCTCTTTATCTCTCTCTGCCCCTCTTCTGCTCATGTGCATGCACACATTCATGCTCTCTCTCAAAATAATAAGCTTTAATAATTTTTTTAACATTTACAATTTATTTATAAATGAGAAAATCAAAATTATTTATAAAATAAGGAGACTAGACTGTGTGCTTGAATAAGTTTTATCAACTTGGCTAAGACTGGAAGCTGTATTTTCCAGAATGCTCTTCCTGGGGTGTTTCCAGAATAGAGCAGACCAAGAAAGGAACTAGTACAACATCAGAAGGCAGAAATTATGCCAAAGCCACTACTCTGAGAAGAAACTCAGCCGCTGCATATCAGGACAATAAAGCAGAAGTAAACTCAAGTTTGTTTTTACTCTCCTCCCAGTCTGAGTTCATCTGTGTTTCTAATTGCTGGTCCCATCAACCAACAGTGAAACCAAGCCCACCACCAGGCACTTGTCTACAAGCCTAGGGAGACACCAGTTATATGCAGGCACTAACTTCCTCAAAAGGGACAGATACTACAGGCCTTCCCACAAGTACTCCCTTTATGATCCTATTTAGATGTCCAGAAGTACTTTGCTTGTAGCATTTTCCTGCAACCTCTAACATGTTCATATGCTTTGGTGTTTCAGGCGAACATGATTAATGATTATTTTTTGAATCTTCCCGTTTCTCCTTTCTACATCTTCCCTTCTTTGTTTCCTCTTGCATTTGTGTAAGATCTAATTCTGGTCACGTATACCCTGTTCCCATAATACTTTTAAGGGGTCCCATTCTCCTGACCAAACTCAGACTGAAACAGACCAGTGTTCATCCAGTTAAAACATAAAATGTTTCCATAATTCTTTCAAAGACTCAAACATTAACCTAAGCATAATAATGAAGGTTTTTATTTAATCTTCCCAAGTCTATGAAGTAGGTATCACTAGTAGGATCATTTGGCAGGTTAAAGACACATTTCATAAATATTATCTAATTTGAGTCATGCAACTTTTTGTGATTATAATGCAAACCCAAAATATCTCACTCCAGAATCTAAGTTCTCAGGGTTTCACAGACCTCTGTGGACCCATAGATGTGATTCAGAGTGTCTTGTGAACACTTGGAATGTGTTTGCATTAAGCATTCTTCTAGATAAAAAGGGTCCGTAGTTTTCAGCACATTTATAAAAAAATTGTATAAACTCAGGCATTAAAATGAATGCTTGGAACTATTGAATATGGTCTGCACTGGCCGCATGTGGCTACTTAAATTTAAATTAGTTGAAATTTAATTGAAAATTAAAGACCAAAAATTCAGTTTTTTAGTTAAAGTAGCCCTATTTCAAGTGCTCAGTAGCTGTATGTGGCTAGTACACATAGAACTTTCTGCAATGATCAAAAGATACTCTGATACACAGTGTTAAAGGCTTTTCATCATTTTAAGAAAATGGAAAATGTCCATTGCTCTCTATTAAGAGAACCAACCCCTTTCTTTCCATTCCCCTACTCACCCCTCAACTCTCCCCCAAACTAGACATCCCCATTCAAATAGAACGTCAAATTCATTGAACAACTTAAGAGAAGTTCTATATTTTCCTGTATAAAGGTCAGTGCATTCTGTATGGTGTGATTGCGTAGAGTTGAAAAACAGATCCAATTCACCTACAGAGCCACATAAATATTTTAAGACTGTGTTTTATAAACTGTAAACTTTATTATAGGCTTTGGTTTCCGAGCAGGTGAAGTCTATAGATCATTGAGTCCTACCACTCATGGCTATTGTTTTAGTAGCCTGCTTCTTCACTTGTGCCATAAGCTACCCCAGCAGACTGGATTAACAGCTCTCCAGGGCCTCCTTCTACCTTCCAGAGGAAATACTGATTGAACCAGAAGCAAATTCCTCCTCCTCTGACTTATGTACATAAAAAAAAAAAACGTAGGATTTACCAACAGCACAATAGACTACCAACAGGAAACCAATCACCCTCTTCAGGGAAAGCACTAAAGAGTTTATCACCCTTTCAGGCCAGAAAGAATTTGAATGGTGAACACAGACCCTTACAGCTGCAACAGACTTTTTTCCATGTTAAGGAGCAGCATAACTGCATCCCCAATTAGGACCTAATTAGAAAAATAAGTAGCAGTTCTAGAATTTTTGGCAGCTATCCCTCATAACCTGAAAGTAATCAAAACACTTCAAAATCACTTGCATAAAGCCTTCGAGTGGGTATCAACATCAGTTCTACCAAAAGGGGAAATACAGTTCTGTTAGTTGCCTTAAAGTGCTCTCACCTTTCTTCCATGCAGCCTTTTTAGGAGTAGATTATCTGCTTCTCTAAGACAACCATTCAAAAAACAGTGTAGGTACAATTTTCTAACAAAACTTTGAGTAAACTCTTCTTAAGCAGCAATGTATGTAGAAGCAGGGCCTGGAAAGTACTTGAAAGTCTGTAAGATCTAAGAGAATGTTTAAGATTTTCATTAAAATATACATTGATTTTTTTTTACATTTATTTATTTATTTTTAGAGAGAGAGGGAGGGAGAGTCTCAAGCAGGCTCCACACTGTCAGCACAGAGCCTGATGAGGGGCTCAAACTCAGGAAACTGTGAGATCGTGACCTGATCCAAAACCAAGAGTCGGACGTTTAACCAACAGACTGAGCCACCCAGGCACCCCAAAATATACTTTGGTTTTAATACTGAGAGTATCCTATTCTTTAGAAATATCTTCCCAGTTAGAAAGGTATACTTTCTTTGCAGGTCATGATTTGCAATTGAAAGATACTTTAAATAGAATTGGACATTCTCTGTTCAAGTCAGCGTTTCTTAAGCTGGGGGTAGTAGAAAGTTTAGGACATATTTTTAAAGGTCCTTGAGAACTTTCTCTTTAAAAGGGTTTCTTCTACTTTGGGGTTGTTGGCTACCTACCTCAGTTTCTTTCCTTGCAAATAATAATAAACTTTTCCCATTAATTGGGGAACTTAGGAAGTCTCCTAAAATCATAAAATAAGGTAAATTAGGATTTAGCTACCTGTAGTGAGAGGGAAATGAGACGCTATGTGGAAGTCGTCTATAATTGTGCCTGTTACAGTAGAGTTTGAATAAATGATGGCTTCCTTTTCATCCTTCCCTGATTTGGAAGCATGTAACTATAGCTGACACATTCCCAGGAGAAGATTCCCTCTCCCATTCTGTGAAAGTGGGGATGCCACTTACCCAGTGTCCGTGCCCATATGTAGAACTAGATTTCTAGTTTAATGCTCTTGTGGTCAGAGCTGAAATCAAGACTTGGATGCTCAACTGACTGAGCCACCCAGGCACCCCTGGAAATAGTTTTCTTAGTATTTCTTTCTGCTACTTTGTAGAAAATGTGTATAGTGTATAAAAATTGCATCAGAATTCTGTTTAATTTTGTATTCTGCAATTTTACTGCACTCATTCTAATAGTTTTTTGGTGGACACGTGAGGGTTTTCTATATATAGTTTCATGTCATTTCAGATAGTGACAGTTTTACTTCGTCCTCACCAATGTGAATGCCTTTCATTCTCTCTCTGTCTCTCTCTCTCTCTCTCCTCTTTTTTATTTTTATTTTATTTTTTTCTGTGGCTAGGACTTCAATACTCTGTTGATTAAACGTGTTGAAAGTGGACATCCTTGTCTTTCTCCTGATCTTAGAGGAAAAGCTCTCTGTTTCTCATCAATGAGTATGATGTTAGCTGTAGGTTCTTCATATATGGCCTCTATTATGCTGAGGTATTTTCCCTTTAAGTCGACTTTGTTGAGAGTTTTTATCATAAATTGATGTTGAATATTGTCAAATTTTCTCCCTGCATCTACTGAGATGATTATATAATTTTATCCCTTGTTTTATTAAACTGGGGTATCACATGATTGATTTGCAGATTTTGAATAATCCTCGCATCCCCCAAAACAGATCCCACTTGATCCTTTTAATGTGTTCTTGAATGTGGTTTGCTAATTTTTTGTTGAGGATTTTTACATCTATGTTCATCAAGAATATTAGCCTGTAGTTTTCTTTTTTGTATTTTCTTTGTCTGGTTTTGGAACCAAGGTAATGCTGGCTTTATAGAATGTATTTGGAAGCTTTCTTTCCTCCTCTATTTTTTGGAATAGTTTGAAGGAAATTGGTATAACTTTTCTTTAAATGTGTGGTAGAATTTACCTGTGAATCCATCTGGTCCTGGACTTTTGTTTGCTGGGAGTTTTTTTGTTTTGTTTTGTTTTGTTTTTTTTTATTAGTTTCCATTTCATTTCTAGTCATTGGTCTGTTCAGATTTTCTATTTCTTCCTGATTCAGTTTTGGAAGATTACATGTTTCTAGGAATTTACCTATTTCTTTAAATTGTCCAGTTTGTTGGCATGCACTTTTTTATAGTTGTTCTTAAAGTCCTCTGTATTTCTGTGGTGCTTGTTACTTCTCCTCTTTCATTTCTGATGTTATTTGCTTGGGTTCTCTTATTTTTTCTTGAAGAGTCTGGCTAAAGGTCTAACAACTGTGTGTATCTTTTTAAAAAAACAGATTTTGGTCATTGATCTCTGTGGCTTTAGTCTCTATTTTATTTCTCCTTTGATATTTAACAAATTCTTTTTTCTACTAACTGTGGGCCTTGTTTTTATTTTTCTAGTTTATTTTGGTGTAAAGTCAGATTATTTGATCCCCCCCCCCCCCCGGTGGGCCTGTATTGCTACAAATTTCCCTCTGAGACCTGTTTTCACTACATTCCAAAGATTTTGGACCATTGTGTTTTATTTTCACTTGTCTGCATGTATTTAATTTCTTCTTAAGTTTCTTTATTGATACATTTGCTGTTCTGTGGTCATTTGGCCTCCACATATTTATGTTTCTTCTGTATTTTTTTCTTCTGATTGATTTCTAGTTTTATACCCTTGTGGTTGGAAAAGATGCTTGATATGATATCAGTCTTCTTAAATGTATCGAGACTTGTTTGTGGCCTCACATGTTGTATATACTGCAGAATGTTTCACAAGTGTTCATGTGCACTTGAAAAGAATGTGTATTTTGTTTTGGATGAAATGTTCTGTACATATCTGTTTATTCCATCTAGTCTAATGTGTTGTTCAGATAGTTTTTCCTTATTGATTGTCTGCCTGGGCAATCTATCCATTGATATAAGTGGGATATTAAAGTTTCCTATTACTGTATTACTGTCAATATGTCCCTGTATGTCTCTTAATATTTGCTGTATGTATTACATGCTTCTTTATTGCGTGCACAGATATTTACTTGCTATATTATTTTATTGGATTGATCCCTTTATCATTATGTAGTGTGCTTCTTTGTCTCGTTCTACAATCTTTGTTTGAAAGTCTATTTTGTCTGTATTTCTACTTTAGCAATTTTTTTGCTTCCATTTGCATGAAATATCTTTTTCCATCATTTCGCTTTCAGTCTGTGTGGGTTTTTAGGTCTAAAGTGAGTCTCTTATAGGCAACATGTAAGTGGATCTTGATTTTTTTTTTTCCATTCCACTACCCTATGTCTTTTGGTGTGTTTAGTCCATTTACACTTAAAGTAACTATTAAGAGGTATGCACTTACTGCCGTTTTATTAATTTTTGTTGTTATTTTTGTCGCTCTTTCCTTCTTTTGTTCTCTTGTGATTAATGATTTTCTTTCGTGTTATGCTTGACTTTATTTTTTTTTCTGTATCTATGACAGGTTTTTGGTTTGTGGTTACCATGAGGTTTATATATAACATTCTGAATATATAACAGTGTATATTAAGTTGATGATCACTTAAGTTAAAACTCATTCTAAAAATCTTTCGTTTTTACTCCCCTCCATTTTTTAATGTATATGTTGTCATATTTAACTTTTTTAATTTTGTGAGCTCTCTTAACTAATTTTTAGACATAAGCAATTTTATTATGTTTGTCTTATAACCTTCACATTAACTTTTTAAGTGATTCCTCCTCCTCATTAACTATACACTTGATTTTACTCATGAATTTTTTCCTTTCATAATTTTTTAATTTCTAATTATGGCTTTTTTTTCCATTTAAAGAAGTCCCTTTTAACATTTCCTTAAGTACCACTTTAGGATAACTCTTGTATCTTTAGTTTCTCTGAGAAACTCTTTCTCTCTTTCAATTCTGAATGATAACCTTGCTAAGTAGAGTATTTTTGGTTGTAGGCTTTTATCCCCCCTCAGCACGCTGAATATATCATGCTACTCCCTCTGGTCTGCAAAGTTTCTGCTCAAAGATCAGCTGATAGTCTGATGGAGTTTCCTCATATATAACTACTTGCTTCTCCCTTGTTGCTTTTCAAATTATCTTCAATCTTTTACATTTTAATTATTAGGTGTCTTGGTGTAGACCTCTTTGTGTTCATCTTGTTTGGAACTTGCTGTGATTTCTGAACCTGGATACCCGTTTCCTTCTCCAGTTAGGTATTTTTTTCAGCTATTATTTATTCAAATAAGCTTTCTTCCCCTTTCTCTTTCTTCCTCTTCTTGGACCTTTATAATGTGAATACTTATTTAATGTTATTCAAGAGATCCTCATTTCATTTTTCTTTTCCTTTTGTTGTTCATCTTAGGTGCTTTTCATTACCCTGTCTTCTTGATCATTGATAGATTCTTTTGCATTCTCTATTCTCTATTGGCTCCCTCTGTTGTATTTTTCATTTCCGTTATTGTATTCTTCAACTAAGAGTGGTTCTTTTTTTTACATTTTCTATCTCTTTGCTGAAGTTCTCACTGAGTCATCTATTTTTTCTCGAGTCTGGTGTGAATCTTTATGACCATTACTTTAAACATTTTATCAGATAGATTGCTTGTCTTTATTTTATTTAGCTATTTTTGAGAAATTTGCTCTTGCCATTTTGTTTGGAGCATATTCTTCTGTCTCCTCATTTGGTTGACTTTTTGTGTTTATTTCTATGAATTGGACAGAACATCTACTTCTAAACGTGAAGGAATGGTTTTATTTACGATCATCCCCTGTGTGGACTATGTGTGCCTGGTGACTTTGCTGGAATAGCTGGAGTTGTGGCTGTCATGAGCTGGGGGTTCTGGGGCACTCTGTGTTGGGGCTGCATTAGTGGGACTGCCAAAGCTGACATGAGAATGGGCATAGACAGTCCCAGGGTTCTTCATGTAGAGGGCTCCCTGGCAGGATTGCTGAAGCTAATGTGGGTGTAAGCCAGGGGGGTTCGTGTTGTCCGCATAGAGGATAAAGGAGAGCTGAAGCTGAAGTCAGAGGATCCTGGGGCAGGGTTGTGTTCTGTTTGGGTAGCTGGAGCCAACGCAGTGCAGACCAGGGATTCTCAAGGAGCTTTGCACAGGGGTGCCATGGCAAGGTGGCTGAAGGTGATGCGGGCATGGGTCAGTGGTCCCAGGGTACACCATGAAGGGGGCACCCTGGCAAGTGATCTGGAGCTGAAGTGGTTGGGCCTAGACAGGTCTGGTGTGCTTTGCACCTTGTTACCTTGTCAAGATGACTGTAGCTATAGTAAGTGCTGACCAGGGTTGTCCTGGTATGTGCTGAACTAGCACAGCCTTTGTGGGACAGCTGGGGTTGGTGTGGGCTAGGGACCTGGGCCTCACTGAGGCAACAGCCAAGCTAAGGAGACCTTGTTTTCCTATCTGTGCTTTCAAGTGGAGTGGGGGACATAAACCATGGTGTTGTCAGCCCCTCTGAATGGAGAGTATTTTAGCAGTTCCCCTGCCAGCTTGCAGAGCTCAGAGACGGCATCCTTTGTGTTCTAGTTGCTCTTTTAAACTGCAGGGTTGTATGTGTGTGTGTGCATCCAAGGCTAATATGAGCTAAAGGCCTGGTGCTCACTGAGGTGGCAGGCCAGCTAAGGCCCCCAGACCCTGCTCTTACCTGAATTATCAAGGTGGAGGGAAAATGTACACAGGGCTGCTGGTCAGCTCCTCTGAAGCAGAGAGAGTGCCAACGATCCAGCGTTTGTCAGGGTTCTAGGACTGGTTCCTTTATATTCTAGTAGCCGTTTTAAACCACACTTTTTTTTCTGTCAGCCCTCAGTTCTTCAGGAGGAATTCCAGTATAATAAATAGGTATAGATTTGTGTGTTCATAAAGGATGTGAATGCAGGGTTTTTTTAAATCATCACCTTTGACCTTCTGAAAGTATTTGATTCTTTGATAATTTTTTTAAAATTCTGGACCCTACTGACACTATTCTGGTGGAGGAACTAGAGTACTGCCCATTGTCGTGAGGCAGGGAATGAAAGACCAGATCCCTGTCACCACTCTCGAGTCAGGGCCATCATCCTCTCCTGGTTCTACCTGGAAGGGGATGAAGATCAACCGCTACCTAGTCCTGCTGGCACCACCAGCTGGGAGCATCAGGGCATGCCACCTGCTTTCATGGTATACAAGAGTGAGAGATGGGAATAAAATCTTAGCGTGGTCTGCTGAAAGGCCAGGGACAGTGTGACTACAGTAGTAGTATTGGTAAAAAGGAACAGGCTTTCCTTGGAGCTTTTTTTGGCCTGTGCCTGTTGGTAGTTTTGAGACGGATGCTTCTGCAGTCCACTGTTAAAGAGAGTTGTGTGGCAAGGAAACCTCAGAGCTCAATATCCTGTGGTTTCCTGTGGTAGACTCGAATCTGTCTACCTATTTCTTTCCAGCTTTCAGAGACTTGTTATGCTTGTTACGTCCAGAAATTTTAGTTTAAATGGGAAGGCCTAGGAAGAATGGGGCTAGTCTAGCAGAAAGCAGGTAATTTTTATCTCTTTATCTGTTTTAATCGTGGTAGAAGACAATAAAATTGACCATTGTAATCATTGTTAGCGTTGAGTTGAATAGTGTTGTCTATATTTACACTGTTGTGCAACAGATCTCTAGAACTCCTTGCAAAAACTCTATATACCCCCTGGGAAAAACTTCTTTCCCCCTCCTTCCAGGCCCTGCTAACCATCATTCTACTTTTTGTTTCTGTGAGTTTGACTATTTTAATTTTTCAATGTGTTTTTTTTTTTTTTTTTAGTGTTTGTCTATTTTTGAGAGACAGAGACCGAGCATGAATGGGAGAGGGGCAGAGAGAGAGGGGGAGACACAGAACTGGAAGCAGGCTCTACTCAGAACCCGACATGAGGCTTGGGCCCACAAACTGTGAGATCATAACCCGAGCCAAAGTCAGATGGTTAACCGACTGAGCCACCCAGGCACCCCATTTTTTTAATGTTTATTTATTTTTTTGAGAGAAAGAGAAAGAGAGAGAGAGAAAGAGAGAGAGAGAGAGAGAGAAAGAGAGAGAGAGAGAGAGAGAGAGAGAGAGAGAGAGAGAGAGAGAGAGAGAGAGAAGAGAGAGAGAGAGAGAGAAGAGAGAGAGAGAAGAGAGAGAGAGAGAGAAAGAGAGAGAGAAGGAGAGAGAGAGAGAAGGAGAGAGAGAGAAGGAGAGAGAGCAAGGAAGGGGCAGAGAGAGGGAGACACAGAATCTGAAGCAGGCTCTATGCTCTGAGCTGTCAGCATAGAGCTGGATCCAGGGCTCGAACTCATGAACTGAGAGATCATGACCTGAGTCTTAGTCAGATGCTTAACTGACTGAGCCACACAGGAACCCTGACTTTGACTATTTTAGATACCTCATGTAGGTGTAATCATGTAGTGTCTTTCTATTACTGGCTTATTTCAGTCATTAGCATAATGTCCTCAAGGTTTATGCTGTAGCATGTGACATGATTTTCTTCTTTTGTGAGGCTATTATTCCACTATATGTTTATGCTACATTATCTTTATCCATTCGTCTATCTGGCCATTTAGATTGCTTCCACCTCTTGATTATTATGAATAATGCTGTAATAAACATGAGTATGCAACTATCTCTTTGAATTATTTTGGACATATACCCAGAAGCAGGCTTACTGGATTTTATGATAAATCTATGTTCAAATTTTGAGTGGCCTCCCAATTGTTTTCCATAGTGGCTGCATCATTTCACATTCTAACCTTGCACATTTGCAAGGGTTCCAGTTTCTCCTAATCTTTGCCACACTTGTTGCTGTTGTTTTTGTTGTTGGTGGTGGTGGTGGTAGTGGTATGTGTTTTGGTAGCTGCTCTCCATTTGGTTTTGATGTACATTTCTCTAATGGTTACTGATACTAAGCTTCTTATTATATGCTGTTGTCCATTTGTATATCTTATTTGCAGTAATATCTATTCAAGTATTTTAAATAGGAATATTTGTTATTGAGTTGTAGGACTTCTGTATATGTTTTGGATATTAATCTCTTAAAAGATGATTTGCAAATATTATTTCTTACTCTTTCTGTTGTCTTTATACTCTGTTGTTTCCTTTGATGCATAGAAGTTTTAAAGTTTCCTGTAGTCTCATTTCTCTATTTTACTTTTGTTGCCTGTGCAACAAAATCATTGAAATAATTGCCAAGATGAATATCATGAAGCTTTTTCTCTACGTTGTCTTCTAAGAGTTTTAAATTTTGTTTTTATTTTTTACTTTTTATGATTTATATTTACATTTAATTTTTTTATTCCAAATTCTTATTTAAATTCTAATTAGTTAACATACAGTGCAATTTTGGTTTCAGGATTTAGTTTATTCTCCTTTCTCTGGGTTATTGAGGTATAAAGTTAAATTGTTTAAGATATTTTCTCTTTTTTAATACAGGCATTTACCACTATAAACTTTTCTCTTAATACTTCTTTTACTGAATCCCGTATGTTTTCATATATTATGTTTTTTTCATTTGTCTTGATACATTCTGATTTCCTTTGTGATTTCTTTTTTTTTGACCTATTGATTAAGCCTTTGATTTCCTTGTATTTCTTTTCCACTTTTCCTTCTATTAATTTCTACTTTCATACCTTATTGTTGAAGTTAATTTTATGATTTCAATCATCTTTAATATGTTAAGTCTTGTTTTGTAGCCTCACGTCGTGTATCCTGGAAAATATTCGATGTGCACTTGAAAAAGTATATTATGCTCTTATTGCATGGAGTGTTCTGTATACGTCTGTTATAATCTATATTTATAATCTAATTTATCTATACTATTATTTACTTCATTTGTTTTCTTTTTTTTAATTCATCTTGTGTTTGCTTGTTGTATCAGTATTAAAAGTGGGGTATTTAATTATCCTATTACTGTGTTGCTATTTCTCTCCAATTATGTCAATTTTTACTTCATATATTTGGGAGTTCTAATGTTAAGTGAATGTATACTTACAATTGTTTTATCTTCTTGGTGAATTGGCCCTTTTATATATTGTCCTCATTTGTCTCTTGTGATAAGTTATTAACCAAAGTCCGTTTTGTGTGATATAAGTATGGCGACACTTGCTCTCTTTAGGTTGCCACTTACATGGAATATCTTTTTCCATTCTTTAATTTTCAGACAGTGTGTGCCCTACATCTAAAGTGAGTCTCCTGTAAATAACATCTCCATGGGACTTGTTATTTTATCCATTCAGCCGGTTTATGTCTTTTTGTTGGGGAGTTTACTCCACTTATGTTTGGATGATTCACTGATAGAGAAGGACTTTCTTTTGCCATTTTGTTATAACAACTTCCTCTATATCTTACAGTCGTTTTTTCTTTTTTTTTTTTCCTCTTGGCAGTTTTCTTGACTTTTTTTTTTTTTTTTTGGTAGTAGTTTGCTTTGATTCATTTCTCATTCTCATTCGTATTATCTTCAATAGGGATTTTCTTTGTGGTTTCCATGGAGCTTATGTAAAATATATTAAACTTATAGCAAGTTATTTTATACTGCTAACAACTTCAATTACATACACAGACTTTATTTATATCTTTATTCCCATTTATATTATGTTGTCAGAAATGACATTTTTACATTGTGTATTGATTAACATTATTTTATAGTTTTTTCTTTTTATATTTAAAATTCCATATTAGACTTACAAGAGATTTACACACTAACATTACAATGCTATAGGATTCTGTATTTGTCTATATATTTATCAGAAAATACTTTGTACGTTTTCACGTTGATGTCTAGCATCCTTTTAAACTTGGAAGGGCTTTATTAGCTGTTTTTTCTTGTTGTTGTTGCTATTATTGTGTTTCCAGTTTTTTTGTTTTGTAGAATAAACAAAGTAGCAATGAACTCCCTCAGCTTTTGTTTATCTGGCAAAGTCTTAATTTCTCCTGAAATTTTGAACGGCAGCTTTTCCTGACATAGTATTCCTGGTTAGAAGTTGTTTTGTTTTGTTTTTGCAGTTGGAGTATATCTTTCCATTCCCTTCTGAACTGCAAGGTTTCTGCTGAGAATTTAATGATAGTCTTACGGGGGGTTGCTTATATATGAGAAATCACTTTTCTCTTCCTGCTTTCTAGATTCTCTCTTTGTCCATGACTTTTGACAGTTTGATTGTCATGTGTCATAGACTGGGTCTCTATGAAGTTTATTGAGCTACTTGAGCTCGTTTGTCCATTTCTTTTCTCATATTTGAGAAATTGTCAGCCAGTATTTCTTAAATAGGCTGTTACGTTCTATCTCATTTCCTGTCTGGGATTCCCATAATGAGTATATTGATCTGTCTGATGATGTTCTATACGTCCTGTAGGCTCTTTTTACTTTTCTTTATTCTTTTTCTTTCTTTATCCTCGTATTTTAACACCTTGTCTTCAAAATCGCTGATTCTTCCATCTGTTTAATCAAGTCTGCTTTCAAACCCCTCCAGTAACTTTTTTCAATTCCATTATTATACTTTTCCTCTCCAGAATTTCTGTTTAGTTCTTTCTTAGAGTTTCTGTCTCCAATGTGACACCCACATTTTGTTCATACATAGTTTTCTTGACTTTGTGTAGTTGCTGTGTTGCCTTTTTAGTTCATTGAGTGCCTTTAAAATGGTTCTTTTGGATTCTTTATCAGCTAATTCATAGATCTTTATTTTTTATCATTGATTACTAGAGATTTAGTTCCTTTGATTGACCATGTCTTCATTTCTTTGCATGCCTTGTTATCTTTAGTTCATATTTGGAAATTTGAATAAACAGTTCTCCTAAACTTTAGTGTCAGAATTTTTTGCGGGGGAAGACATTCACCATTCAGGTGAGCTTAGAGATTCTTGGGACCTTTGAAACCTTTTCTGGGAATGTGTCTGCTCTTGGGCTGTGTGTGTAATTTCCAGTTAAAGTAGTTTGTCCATTTCTTTTAAAGAACCTGTAATACCTTCTTTACCTCTGGTAACTGTCTGTTGTATTGCAGTCTTTCTGGTGCTCTAACAAGTGGTAGTGTTTGCCTTTGTTCTCTGAGGTCCCCAGTCTGGCATCCAAATTATAACATCATTTCCTTCAGTGCTCCAGATTAGGTGAAACAGAAACCAGTGCCTTAGGAAGCCCCTTGAAAAGCCAGAATGGTAGATGCATATTTTACTTACCCTGCCATGAGGAAGGCTGAAGATTGGGAATTTTATCTCATCACATCACACTGCCAGAGAAGGGGAGGGACTATGGTGGGCAAATGCAAAATACTTTCCTGCCCACTTGGATCTGACTCTTGTTGTCTTTGTGCTCACCCTGTGGTGCTTCAGCCTCTTAACTGGCTTTTAAAGTTCTTATAAAAGGGATTTGATTCACATTTTGTTAACATGATACGTCTGTGGGTAATGGGGACCTAAGTCCTCCTATTCTGTCAGCTTTCTGACATCACCCCAAAGTAGGTAATTTTTAGGCTAGGACAAACATTAAAACCAAGAAAGCCTGCTATTTAAGGAAGTCCATACAGTTACACAAGAATCTCTTAGTTGAATTCAAAGCTTTCAAAATGGAAAAAGGGCAAATGCCTCTAAAATGTCAGAATATCTTTATGAGTGACTGTCTGCTCCTCTAGGCTAGATGCTTTGTTAGAATAGGCATGAGGCCTTACTTATTTGGTGGTTGTGGAGGCATTCATTCATGCATTCCATGCATCCAGTAAGAAAAAGTCTCACTGAATGAATGTTAGCTATTATATTTGTTGCTAAGTAAAAGTGGCAAGCAAGAAAAACCCATTTCTTGGCATTGTGGACATTTCTAGTCTAGTGAAGAATGCAAACATATAAACACTCTAAACCAGTATGACAAATATTTGGAAAGGATTAATTTTGGGGTACTAAGGGGGGAAAAAGTGATTATATTTCTGTTTTGTGCTGGTCTCGGCCTATTGATAGTAATGTTATTGGCTAGAAATGCCTGGAGGCACTTACCTGTGCTCATGGCAAACTCTCCAAAGACCTTTCCCATTTCAGAACCAATGTTGTGGCTAAAATGACCCTTGTGATTTTTATCATAATTGCATAATATCCTCCACAATAACCAGGAAATTTGGGGGGGGGGAATGTTGGGAAACATACATGGCACACCTGGGGCCACACATCAAGTATATGAGGATAGGGGTGGTGGAGGAGAGAAAAAGAGAGCATAGAGAGCACAGGCCTGGGGGTCTACTTTTATTGAAGTCAATGGTGAAGACATAGAATTTCATGTGTTCACTCTTTATTGGTGAATTTAAAACTTAGGAGAAGGAATTAAATTACAAGAAGGGAAACACAAGCAGCCAAGTGGTCATTTATATAAATCAACCAGAGAGCACTAAAAGAAAAGGAAACTTTCCTGGGGAAGGAAAGGTTTGGGGGAGTAGGGAGATGAGAGTGGGATGGCCTCACTCTTTATGTAGCACTATGGCTGACAATCTGTGTATTTGACTTTGAAGCAGATGCCTCAGCAATCAAAAGCTTAAGTCAAGAACTTGCATTACAATAAAAAAAGGTGCCTACACTATAATCCCAAATACAGTGAACTCACATAACAAATTCTTGATATCTTTGCAGAACAGAATGGAAGGGATATTTGTATCAATTGTACCAAAAGTGGTCTGTACTCCTAAACAATGATACCCACAATCAGTCACAGTCTGGAAGCAGATAATCTTTCTTCTGACCTATCATCAGAAGGTCAATAGTAGTGACTAATGCTATGTCACAAAGCCTACATCGTTCATCTCACTTCATTTCATCATGTAGGCATTTTATCATCTCACATTATTACATGAATAAGAGTGAATACAGTACAGTAAGGTATTTTGAGAGAGACCATATTCACATAATGTTTATTATAGTATATTGTTATAATTGTTTTATTTGTTCATCTCTTATTATGCTTAATTTATAAATCAAAACTTATCAGAGCTATGTAATGGTAAAATTTAAAAAAGGGAGACATAGGGTTTGTTACTCTTTGGTTTCAGGCATCCACTGGGGCTCTTGGAATGTTTTCCCCATGGGTGGGGAAGGGGGAAGGCTACTGTAAAGTAATCTAGTACAGCTAAAATGTTTTGTGAATATGCCAAGCCCCAAGAAAAGTAACCAGCAAAAACTGATATTTTTTCCAATTTTCTTATTAGGTGGAGTTCTCCATTCAGCTCCCCAGATCCCCAAATTTTCATCCTTTTTGAGTGAACTCTCTATTAGCCAACTAGACATTTTGACATCAGAACAGAACTAGAACTTGATCAATAGTGTGGCAGCTGTGAGACATGTACAATAGATGGCTTTAGGGGACAAGAGGTGGCCCACACTCGATTCATCATGTGCTTCCAGTTTCATATTCAAAAGCTCTCTTGCTTTAGTTCTGACATTTCAGGTGTGAAGAGCAGAGTCAGCAAGTTCCCTTAGTGAATATTAAAAAATTATGGCTGAATACTCTAGGGAGGAGATGTGGAAGCAAAAGGCAGGTAGTGACAGGAAAATGGATAAGGAATCTTAGTCAAGGGAAAGAGAAGAGCGTCCAGCATTCTGATATGGCTAGCCACTGTCTGGGGACACTTTAGCTTTTTCTGGTACAGAAATAAATCTATTCTTTGTTTCTCAGTATTTTCCCAAATATCTTAAAAAACAAATGAAATGATAGAAATGTTTTCTTCTTATTTAAATTTTTTTTCAACGTTTATTTATTTTTGGGACAGAGAGAGACAGAGCATGAACGGGGGAGGGGCAGAGAGAGAGGGGGAGGGGCAGAGAGAGAGGGGGAGGGGCAGAGAGAGAGGGGGAGGGGCAGAGAGAGAGGGGGAGGGGCAGAGAGAGAGGGAGACACAGAATCGGAAGCAGGCTCCAGCCTCTGAGCCATCAGCCCAGAGCCGGACGCGGGGCTCGAACTCATGGACCGCGAGATCGTGACCTGGCTGAAGTCGGACGCTTAACCGACTGCGCCACCCAGGCGCCCCAGAAATGTTTTCTTCTTAAAATATAATGCGGACCTTACTTGGATAGTTGTATGATGATTTTTAAAAAACAGATTTCTTCTCTGATTGTGAAAAAATGTGTCTATAAAACTGTGAGGAAAGGACTAGAAAATCATCCCAGAGCACAGTGGAGCTTGTAAGTTATCTTGCCATCTCTTTTAACATCCCTCTCAACTTTTGGGACCCCACTTATCCATCTAATGTTGGATATTTTCACACCATCAACCTAGGTCCCTTAAAGCATTAGCACCAAATGCATTAGAATATAGACCCTAAATGGAAGACAAATGAGCTGTCTTGGCTTAAAGGGATGATCCTTTAATGGTGGCATTTCTTACACTGAGGCAGGTGATAAAAGTGATAGAAGAGCACTTTGGGTATGAGGTAATTTTCCAAGTCCTCTTGAATCCTGGCATTTTAGCAGCCATCAGTTGAACTACTGCATCATTAGAGGCTTTTTCTATAAAAGTTGAGAGGGATAGTTGGTGGACTCCAAGTTCTAGTTGCATAGACCCTGGGGAGAGCCTCCATTTAATTGGTCTGTATGCATGCTAAGTTCTAGGTATCTAACCAATATTTAAAGACCTCAAAAAGATCCCATATTTTGATTCAAATTAATATCTGACATAGATGATTCTCTAAGAATATAAGATGGTACCTGCTATTATAAAACATATCATCAATCCTCTGAATCCTATATATCCCCCAAGGCTTGGACCCAGGTATATGTCTCCCTAACAGCTTCCTTGATCACTCCAAACTCAGATATGTTTCTACTCATACCCTTTAAGTATTTCTGTTTACATGCATTTGATACCTAGTATATGTGCTTTCAAATTTCTGTTTTCAAGAAAGTACTTTGTGGCCTCATCTAAAGTTTATGCTCATGGAAGCAGAATCCATCTTTTATAGCGTATTCTGTTCTTGCATTTATTGATGTATTAGTCCAGTGCTTCTCAGCTTGGCCTGATGATGTTCAGCCCAACTTAACACAAATATAATGAGAATCTAATATGTGGTAAAGAATAGAGTTTCAGAGATGGATGAAGTAACATCCCTGTCCTTGCAAAGATAATGGACTATTCAAGAAATAAACAAGAGCTAAGTTTCTATTAGCCAAATCATGTCCAACCAAAACATTGTGAGGACCTTGAGATCAGAAATTATGCTTATTTATTTTTGTGACTTCAGCATGTAGCACAGTCAAGCTCTGAGTTTACTTTTGGGCACCAGACTAATATATCCAATGGTTCACGTGACATTTCTCCTCTAATGGGTATCTCTGCTTATCATGACCCACGGAAAACTCGGTTATCTGCTCTCCACACGTAGCCTGCTCTTACAAACAAATGACAAGAGTTTCTGGCTAGCTTCTACACTCTAATTATCAGCCAATCACGGTGATTTTAGATCTGAAAAAAATATGCCCAAATCTCAACATCTCTCTTGCCATAATTAAAGCCAACTAGTTTCTCTGTAATTACTGCAACTACCTCCTAATTCATTTCCCTGTTTCCACACTCACCTTTCTGTTTTGTTTTGTCCACACAAAGCTTATTTCCAACTCAGGATTTTGGGTTTGCTGTTACCCTTGCCTGGAATTCTCTTGTGAAATGAGAATTTTGTCTTCTTTACCCCTAGATCCCTAAAATATAGGAGATTTTCTGGTACAAAATAAGAACTCATAATAATAATAACAGTAACAACAACAACAACAAAACAAGAACTTAATGTTAAAGCAGTAAGGAAAATTTTGGTGGTTCTTTTGTTGAATGTATATAGCTATGAATGAATGATATCAGCACCCACTGTTTGTGTGGCTAGGATCTGGTTATAGTCTCTGACCTCAAAAAGATTATGGCTTAAATATATTTGATCATATGGGCTATCTGTATTAATGAATAAGTAATCCTATGGTAGGCATTAAATGGGTGATTGAAATAATATGTTCTGGGTGAGCTCAGGAAACCAATGGCAGGCAACCACAATAGTTAAGCAGTGGTTTTCATCTTCAATACCTGTCTTTATGTTCATAGAAGTTTGCTCTTAGCCAGATGAGGGTTCCTTTAGCTCTTAGTGTTGGAAAAGCTCCCAAGTGAGCAAGCATCAATTTCATGATTTATCTTAAATCAGTAATTTCCTAGAAGCTGCAATAAACTGAAAAGAAGGCTAGATTTGCTTCCCTGCCCTCAAGTCTTGTTCCTTTATAATCTTTTTCTGGATCTCAGATTTTTTATTTCCATTTGAAAATTGGGAAATATTAGTAACTCCTCAAGGGTTGTTATTTGGCTTTAGGGAAGTAATTTACACAAATAATTAGGACAGGGTCTGATACATACTAAGTCCTTATAAATAATAATATGATGATGTATTAAAGCATTTTATAATCTGTGGAGTATTTTTATGAATATAAAGAAGGAATTGTAAATATGTCAGAAATGAGACATTCTTTCTAGAGTTTAGATTCCTTCTGTATCTTACATAGTTTTAACTATTTTCACCAGGCATATAGAGGGTACTCAATAAAGCATTTTATAAAAAATTGTGTTCAGAGTTGGAAGAGAGGGAGGAGAGTGAGAAATTCAAGAAAATACTTTTATTGAAAAGATAATGAAAAATTATATTTAAATTGTCCAGATTATAACTAATTTTGGAAGGAGTCAAAAAATATTCCTTGAAGTAACTGACCTAGTGGTGATATTGTCTGTAAAAGATGTAATTCAAGTTCTAAACTTGTAGAAAACTTAAAATTTTATTCATGGTTCTCTTTAAAGAAGCAAATATAAGGAATAGGCTGGGATTCTCAGTCAAACGTTAGGAAATGAGGAATTATTTTGTCTTAATTTGACCTTGATTACTCTGCATCTTTCATAGTTATTACTTTAACCAGGCTCATTATTAGTGCCCAATAAATATCTTTTAAATAAATGAATACATTGTTCAGGAAGTGTGTGTGTGTGTGTGTGTGTGTGTGTGTGTAAGTTTCTTGTGATCTCAAACATACATGTGTTGATGGTTGCCAAGTCTTTTAGTCTCTTGTGACAGAGGCCATTTGTCATGACTGATAGCTTTTGGGCCATGGCCTCTTCACCTTGTTTGATTTAAATTTTTAAATCTTATTGAAGTATAGTTGACACATGGGGTTAAATTAGTTTCAGGTACACAGCATGGTGATTTAATAACTCCATACAATATGCTACGCCCACCACAAGTGTAGCTACCATCTATCACCATGCAGCGCTATTACAATATCACTGCCTATATTCCCTGTGCTATACCTTTAATCCCCATAATTTATTCCATATCTGGAAGCCTCTATCTCTGATTCCTCTTAACCCATTTTGTATATGGTCCCATTCCCCTCCCCTCTGGCAACCATTAACCTATTTGCTATATTTATGAATCTATTTCTGCTTTTTGTTATTCATTTGTTGTTTTTAGATTCCACATATAAGTTAAATGACACAGTATTTGTCTTTTCCTTTTTTCACTTAGCGTAATACCTTCAAGGTCCATCCATATTGTCACATAAGGTGAGACCACAATCTTTTTTATGGTGGGCAATATTCCATTGCGTGCGTGTGCGTGTGTGTGTGTGTGTGTGTGTGTGTGTGACATCTTTATTCATCTACTGATATACATGAGTGTTGCTTCCATATATATCTTTGCTATCATAAATAGTGCTCCAGTTAACATTAGGGGCACATATATCTTTTCAAATTAGTATTTTTGTTTTCTTTGGGTAAACACCCAGTAAAGGAATTACTGAATCATATGGCATTTCTATATTTATTTGTGTGTTTATTTTGAGAGAGAGCACACATGCATGAGTGGGGGAGGGGCAAAAGGAAAGAAAGAGAATCTTAAGCAGGTTCCATGCTCAGTAAGAAGCCTGTTGCAGGGCTTAATCTCACAACCATGAGATTATCACCTGAGCCTAAATCAAAGTACCAACTGAGCTGCTCAGGTGTCCCTTTAATTTTTTTTTAAGGAACCTCCATACTATTTACCAGTGACTGAACCAATTTACATTCCCACTAACAGTGCATAAGAGTTGTTTTTTTTTTTTTCCTCAACATTGTTATGAATGCTTGTCATTTCTTATCTTTTTGTTTCTATCCATTCTGACAGGTATAAGGTGATATCTCATTTTGGCTTTGATCTATAGGTCTTCTTTCAAAAAATGTCTATTCAGGTCCCTATATTTAATTGAATAATTTTTTTTTTATGTTGAGTTGTAGAAATTCTCTATGTATTTTGGATATTAGCCCCTTATCAGATACATCATTTCAGATATCTTCTCCCATTCAGTAGGCTGACTTTTTATTTTGTTGATTTCTTTCACTGTGCAGAAGCTTTTTATTTTTATGTAGTCTCAATGGTTTATTTATGCTTTTGTTGCTCTTGCCTGAGGAGTCATATCTAGAAAAATGTTACTAAGGTCAATGTCAAAGAGACTACTGCCTGTATTTTCTTCTAGGAGTTTTATGATTTCACATCTTACATTTAGATCTTTCATCCATTTTGGATTTATTTTCATGTATGATATAAGGAAATGTTCCAGTTTAATTCCTCCACATATAGCAGTATAGTTTTCCCAGGACCATTTTTTGAAAAGACTGTCTCTTCCCCGTTTTATATTGTTGCCTCCTTTATTGTAGATTAATTGGCCATGTTAGCATGGATTATTTTGGGGCTCTTTATTTTGGTCCATTGTTCTGTGTCTGTTTTTGTGCCAGTACCATATAGTTTTGATTTCTACAGCTTCATATTGTATATTGAAATTTGGGATTGTGATACCTGTTGTTTTGTTCTCTTTTCTCAAGACTACTTCAGCTATTCAGTCTTTTGTGGTTCCATGCATATTTTAGGATTATGTGTTATAGTTCTGTGAAAAATGCTTTTAGTATTTTGGTAGGGATTGCATTTTTAATCTGTAGATTGCTTTGGGTAGCATGAGCATTTCAACAACATTAATTCTTCCAATCCATGAGTATGGAATATCTTTCCACTGTTGGTGTCCTCTGCAATTTCTTTCATCAGTGTTGTATTGTTTTCAGAGAACAGGTTTTTCACCTCCTCAGTTAAAGTTATTCCAGGTGTTTTGTTCTTGTTGATACAACTGTAAATGTAATTGTTTCCTTAATTTCTCTTTCTGCTACTTCATTGTTTGTATGTAGAAACTCAAACAATTTCTGTGCATTACTTTTGTGTCCTGCAACTTTACTGAATTCATTTATTTCTTCTGTTTTTGGTGTATATCATCTGATAGTTTTTGGTGTAGTCTTTTTGGTGTAGCGTCTTCTATGTATAGCATCCTGTCATCTGCAAATACTGTTTAACGTCTTCCTTACCAACTTGGATGTGTTTTATTGCTTTTTGTTGTCTGATTGCTGTGGCTAGGACTTCTAGTACTATGTTGAATAAAGGTGGTCAGAGTAGATATCCTTGCCTTGTTCATGATCTTAAATGAAATTAATTTTTTTCACATTGTGAATGATGTTAGATGTTTCCTCTAAACCTACTTTGTTGAGAGTTTTTACTGTAAATGGATGTTGAATTTTGTCAAGTGCCTTTTCTGTATCTATTGAGATGATCATGGAATTTTTATCCTTCCTTTTGTTAACTTGGTATATCACATTGATGTGTGAATATCAAACCATCCTTGCATCACCAAAAGGAATCATAGTTGATTGTCATGAATAATCTCTTTAATGTATTGTTGAATGTGGTTTGCTAATATTTTGTTTGAAGAATTTTGTACTTCGGTTCATCAGGAATATCTGCCTATAGTGTCTTTTGGTTTTGATATCAGTAAAGCTGACCTTATAAAATGTATTTGGAAGCTTTTCTTCCTCTTCTATTTTTCGGAAAGTTTGAAGAGAATAGGTATCAACTCTTTGAGTATCTGGTAGAATTTATCTGTAAGTTTGTCTGGTCTTGATTATTTTTCTTTTTTTTTTTTTTCTTTTTTTTTTTTTTAAATTTTTTTTTTTTCAACACTTATTTATTTTTGGGACAGAGAGAGAGACAGAGCATGAACGGGGGAGAGGCAGAGAGAGGGAGACACAGAATCGGAAACAGGCCCCAGGCTCCGAGCCATCAGCCCAGAGCCTGACGCGGGGCTCGAACTCACGGACCGCGAGATCGTGACCTGGCTGAAGTCGGACGCTTAACCGACTGCGCCACCCAGGCGCCCCTTGATTATTTTTCTTGTTGGGAGTTTTTAAAATGACAGATTCAGTTTCATTACTAGTGATTGGTGTGTTCAGATTTTCTATTTCTTTCAAATAGGAATTTATCCATTTCTTCTAGGTTGTCAAATTATTGGCATAAGTTATTTTATAGTATTGTCTCATAAACATTTGGATTTCTGTGGTGCCGGTTTTTCCTTCTCTGCTTTAATTTCTAATTTTACTTATTTATGTCTTCTCTGTTTTTTATTTCTTGATGAGTTGGCTAAAGGATTATCAATTTTGTTCACCTTTCAAAAAGCCCTACTCTTTTCTTCATTGATCTTTATTTTGCCTTTGTAAAAAGTCTCTATTTTATTCGTGTGTTTTTTTTAATCTTTAATATTTTTTAAGCTCATCTTGGGCTTATTCTTTTTCTAGTTCTCTTGGAAATAGGTTAGATCATTTGAGATTTTTCCTGTTTTTCTGTGGTATGCTTATATTGCTATGAATTTCCCTCTTAGAACTGCTTTCACTGCATCCCAAATATTTTAAACTGTTTTGTTTTGATTTTCATTTATCTTCATGGTTTTTTTATTGCCTCTTTCATCATCATTGACCAATTCCCAGTTGAGTAGCATGTTGTTTAGCTTCCATGTTTCTATTTTTTTCCAGTTTTTTTTGTGATTGATTTTTAGTTTGATACTGTTATTTTCAGAAAAGATGCATGATATGATTTCAATCTTCTTAAATGTATTGAGACTTGTTTGGTAGCCTAAAATGTGGTCTGTCCTAGAGAATGTTTCATGTGTTCAATATACATTGAAAAGAATGTGTATTCTGTTGTTTTGGATAAAATGTTCTGTATATATCTGTTAAGTTTATCTGGTCTAATGTGTCATCAAAGACACTTGCCTTGTTAGTTTTCTGTCTGAATCCATTGATGTAAACAGAATATTAAAGTCAATTTCTCCCTTTAAGTTGGTAACATTTGTTTTATGTATTTAGGTGCTTTCATATTAGGTAGATAAATATTTACAATTGTTAGATCCTCTTGTCAGATTGACTGATAATTATGTAATGTTTTTCTTTCTTGTTTTAAAAATTTAATAATTGTTTTAAAAATTATTTCTGGTATAAGTATTGCTATCTGATTTTCTTTTTTCTTTTCTTTTTTTTTTCTTTCTTCCTCTTGATTCTCCTCCTCCTCCTTTTCCTTCTCCTTTTCCTCCTTCTTCTTCTTATTACTATTATTGCTTCTATTTACATGGTATATATTTTTCTATCCTTTCACTTTCAGTCTCTATGTGTCTTTATGTCTGAAATGAGTTTTTCATAGGAAGTATATAGATGAGTCTTTTGTTGTTGTTCTTAACGTTTCAAAGACCCTAGGTCTTTTGATTGGGGTATTTTGTTCATTTATATTTAAAGTAACGTTAAGTAAGAACTTACTCTTACTTTGTTAATTGTCGTCTGGTTGGTTTTGTAGCTCTCTGGTCCTTCTTTCGCTCTCTTTCCTTGTGTTGCTAACTTTCTGTAGTGTTATTTTTGTCCTTCTTCCTCTTTATTTTTTTTTTCTGTTATAAATTTGAGTTTGTGGTTACCATGAGGTCATATATAATATCCTAATGATAGAGCAGTCTATGTTAATTTGATGGCTATTTAAGTCAAACAGATTCTGAAAGAACATTTATACTACATCCTCCACATTTTATGTATATATTGTCATACATCTTCTTAATAATTTCTTACTTCTAATTATGACCTTTTCTTTTCCACTTAAAGGAGTTCCTTTAAGATTCTGGTAAGAATTTTTTAGTGTTGATGAACTCCTTTAGCTATTATTGGGACTCTTTATTTCTCCTTTCAATCTGAATTATAATCTTTCCAGGTAGAGTATTCTTCAGTGTAGGTTTCTTTCTTTCTTTCTTTCTTTCTTTCTTTCTTTCTTTCTTTCTTTCTTTCTTTCGAATATATCATGTCACTCTCTTATGTTCTGAAAAGTTTGTGCTGAAAATTCAGCTAATAGACTTAGAAGGTTTCCTGTGTGTACAACTTTTTCCTACTTTCTTCCTCCTGTTAAAATTCTAACTTTATCTTTAAACTTTGATATTTTAATTATTGTGTGTTTCCATGTGGACATCCTTGAGTTCATTTTGTTTGAAACTCTCTATGATTCTTAAAACCAGATATCTGCTTCTTTCCCTAGTGTATAGGTATTTTTTAGCTATTATTTCTTTAAATGAGTTTTCTACTCCTGTCTGTCTTCTTCTGGGAACCATATGATGCAAATGTTACTTTGTTGGATGTAATCCACTAGATCCTTTAAACTATCCTCATTTTTTTTTTCTGGTCAGCTTGGGTGTTTTCCATTACACCCTTGGGTGTCTTCCCAGATCACTCATCCATTCTGTATCCTTTAATATACTGCTGATTGTCTCTAGTGTATTTTTTATTACAGTTATTTTATTCTTCAACTATGACTGGTTCTTGTTAGTATTTTTCTCTTTGTTGAAGTTCTCACTGAATTCTTCCACTTCTCTCTCTAGTCCACTGAGCATCTTTATGATCATTACTTTAAACTCTTTATGAGGCATATTGCATATCCATATTTCATTTAGTTCTTTTTCTGAGGTTTTATCTTGTTCTTTGGAACATATTTTCTGTCTCCCCATTTTGCTTGACTTTCTGTACTTGTTTCTATGAATTAGGCAGAACAACTACTTCTCCTAAACTTGAGGTAATGGTCTTGTGTATGGTCATCCCATGTGTATACTAGGTGTACTTAGTGATTCTGCCTGGCTAGAGCTGTTTGGTGTGGGCAGGAGGTCTTGAAGGCACTTCATGCTGAGGCCTCCGTGGTGGGATGGTTGGATCTGAAATGGGCATAGGCCACCATGGTTTTGGGGCTCTTTTTACAGAGGAAACTCAGGCAGGATAGCTAAGGCCCAAGTAGGAGCAAGCTGGGATGCCTAGGGTTCTTCAAATAGAGGCCATCTTGGTAGTGTACCTGCTAGCTAGGGTGTCCCAATGTGTTCTTTGTAAAGAGCATCCTGGTTGGATGACTGGAGCCAAGATAGGGCATGATCCTGTGTATTTCCATATGTCCTGCACAAGGGAAACCCAGGTAGGACAGGTCAAGCTGAAATGGGTGCAAGCTGGAACGTCCAGGCATGCTAAGCATAGGGGTTGCCTTGTGGGAGTTATTGGAGCCAAGGGTGGTGTGGGCCAGGGTTTCCCAGCACACTCCACATAGGGGGTCCCCTGCTAGGCAGCTGGAGCCAAGGTGGGCTGTGAGCTAGGGGTCTCAGAGTGCTGTACACTGGAAATACCCTGGAAGCATGGCTGAAATCATGGGAAGCATGGGCTGGGGGTTCCTGGGGTATTCTATGTAGGGGACACCTTGGTAGGGTAGATAGAGCTGAAGGAGGTATGAGCCTGAGGGTCTGAGTGCTGTGCACTGGGATGCCTTACCAAGTTGTCTGGATCCAGAATGGCGCTATCCTTGAGTGTTCTTGGGTGCTTTCTACCTATGTCATCTTGTTGAGATGGCTGGAGCTGTGGTAAGTGCTTACCAGAGGTATCCCAATATGTGCCATGCTGAGACCACCTTGCACTAAATGGGGCTGGTGTGAGCTAGGGGCCCAGACTCATTGAGGGGTCAGACCAGCTATGATACACAGAGCTCTGCTTCTATCTATACTGTCAGTATGGAGAATGACTGTAAATCATGGTGCTTGCCAGTCCCTGCAACCTGCAGAGAGTTCTAGCAGCTCACTTGCTATTTGTTGGAGCCCTAAGGATGGATCTTTTACACATTAGTTGTTTTGTTTTGTTTTGTTTTTTAAACACAGCTGTTTTTATGTGCCCCTGGGCAGATGAATCTGCTCACAGTACTCCAGTACTATCCCTCTCCACAGCAGTTTGCACCATTGGGGGTGGGACTTTCCCACCATCTCTGTCTCTCTTTTCATTCTCTATGTGGTTTCTCTATCTATTATTGTGCAGAAGCTGTTTCATCAGCCCTCAGTTCTTTTTTATGACAAATTGCTCTATAAATGGTTACAGATTTGGTAACCATTCATGGAGGAGGTGAGTTCACAGTCTTCCTGCATCACCATCTTGGACTGGAACCCTTCTCTTTACCTTTATTTTAAAGCCTGTGCTTCCAAAGAAGCACCCCCCCCCCCAAATCCATTTCTAGGAACTACACCCCAGGCTGCTCATCATGAAACTGTTGTTTTCCAAGAGACAATTAGAGGCTTCCACTGACAGAAAAAGTATTTTCAATGCCCCCTTGTACTTGTGTTGACTTTCTTTCAGCTCTCTATTATGGAATATCTTAAGACACTCTGCTACCCTACCCACATAGACTGGTCACAGAAGGCTTAGCTTTTGGGGCTCATCCGACATCAGAAGCTAAGTTACTTACAAAGCTGTGAGAATAAGCTGGCTGAGTGCTTGACTCCAGTGACTTACAGGGCTTGATGGGGTCTCTGACTGGCCTCATGTTTTCAGCTCCTCCCGACTTAAGCAGACAGCTTTATTGCAAAGGATGCACTTTCCAATATAAAGCACCATGCATCAGAAGCACCTCCTCATTCTTCTTACACATACTGAGTCTCTGTAAGGATTTCCAACTAAGTTCTCAAAGTTTGCTTTTAGAGTAGGTCTCTTAAAACCAGTTACAAAAATTGACAATGTTTGACCAAAAGCCTAGGCAAAATAATTAAAATGTTTCTGCTTTGATTTCTGCTCAACAGAATGTCAGACTGGAATTAATTAGAAAAGCAAAAAAAGATATACTTTTGGCTCTGAAACCAGTCTCTTGATCCAAATGTATCTACCAACATTAAATCTAGGGGTTGTTAACAGTGCCCTAATCTGTATGTTGCCAGAGTTTTCATTATAATCTTGTAGAAAAATTAGATGTCTGTGTCTGTCACTAAAATCCTGCATGGACTATTTGCATGTTTAGCCACTTCAGGCCCAGGGACAATGAGCTATCTGGTGAAAGCTCCCAAATCTACACTGGGGTTTGAAAGTCTTATTGTCTCTACAGAGTGTGTTATAGGAGTGAACCTGGCCCGTCAGGTGTGCAGCCTCCTTATTTAAACTTCACTTGATATGGATAGCTGGTTTCTGCTTTGATTTCCAATGACCTCTTCAATTTTCCATCAGTAATCTGTCTGAACTGAGGCATAGTCACATGAGACCTTATCTCCCTGGCCTTTTTTTTTCCTGCCAATTCCTTCCCCTGCCCTGGATCTAGACCATGCTTTGGTATGTCTTGCATCAATACAGGTCATTTCACCTTTCATAAGATGACATTAAACCTGTTTGTGGGAAACACAACCAGTATATTTAGCACTGCTTAAAACATCACCCTGAATTGCAGTCAAATTAGTTTTGGTATCTGTTCCGTGGCTCTTTTTGTTACAGACTCCACCATATGCGCTGCCCCAACCTCTAAGAAACAGATCCCAACATTATGCATGACTTGAAAAACACAGTGTAAAATAGAGCAAAACCGAGAATTCAATTACACTGCTAAAAATACAGGTTCATGGTTTGAGTGGCCCTAGAAGTGATGATAATAATTTTAAGTAATCCTAAAGTGATTCAATTTTCCTGACTTCAGGAAAGGAGGAGAACTGTTTCCTTTTTTTGGCCTGCATGACTCATTTATAGAAAAACAAGCTTTTTAAAGAAAAGAAATGTGGCCAAGAAAAGCCTTTGGCATTTCATCCTGCATCTTGCCCTCCAATTGCTCAAGAAGTAGCTGCTGGTGAAGACAAGGCTGCTCTCTCCCAAGGGGCCAGTTAGAACCCCAAATATTAGAGCTAAAGAATGCCTCGTCCTCCATGTATTGGCAATGAACTTCCATCATGAAGAAAGGCATAATTTTACTTTATAGTTTTTGGAGTTCCGGTTACTGAATCCATCTGGTTAGAATAAAACCAGAGGAAAAAGGAGAGAATGAAATAGACAGTTTTTTTTCCCTTCCAGTCAAGAGAAGAGTTTTAGCCAATGTGATTCCCATGGTTTCCAGGCTGTTTCGAATGAAAATCAACCTTCCAGCTAACTCATATGGGTGCAATATCGATCAATAAAAGAGCCCATGAAACAGTTAGTTAGAGTCTGAGTGAAAAGAATGCAACAAGTTTCCCACAGATTCCTTCTCCAATGGATAATGAGCATGAATACACGGAGAAGCAACCAGGCATTTAAGGGAAGTGTTCAAACAGTGCCTGCCCAAGGAGTTCACAAGAATTCTCCCTATAGCCAAGAGCTCCCTGTTGTGAGCAAGAAAGGTTTTTGACTATGTCATTTCAATTTGTCCCACAAAACATGTCTCAAAGAGAAAGAAGTGTTTACTGCATGGATGCTAGTTGTTGGCCCAGATCTGGGTTTTTTTTTTTTTTCTTGTTCTTTTTAATTTTTTTTTTTAACTAGAGAGGTCTCCTGAAGCTTTATTTCTGTTCTCACCAAAGTGTCTTATGTATCATGGAAGACACAAAATTATCATTGAAGAAAAAGGGAAATAAGAAATAATAATTTATCACTTTGAAGGAAGTCCAAGTCTCCTAATACTTTATTCAGGTTGCAATTTCTGATGCATACATTCCATGCTGTATATTTTGGGTGAGTTAGTTGTCTGTATATCAGAGTGAGTTGAATGCAAGAAGCTACTAGGCCAAATCATAGAACTGTTTTGTAGGGCTGCTAACAAAAGGCGAGCTTGAGCTTTGACACTTCCTGCAAGTTAACTTGTCAGCTATTTTCCTGCTGACAGATAAAAAGTCTAATTGGTCTCTCTAAGAAAATGGTGATTTGTAGTTTTTAATAAATTTAATTTTAGCAACTGGTAGGCCTTCTACTTAGGCAAAAATTAAAATAATTGGTTGAGAGACGATGTTCTTAAAAATAACAATCATCATCATTGAAGATAACTCTTTTGGTACTCTAAGTAGAAATATACATTTTTATTTTTATTTTTATTTTTGTTAATATAGAATCTAAAATGGAAAATTGATTCTGCTTCGGCATTTTTCTGATTTCATTCTCTTTGCTAAATTTGGTCCGTGTTGCAGTTGACTGACCTTGGGAAAGTTACATAGTCCTCTATATCTCAGTGTCCTCATCTGTCAAAGGGGCTGATAATGGTATCTATCTCATTGCTTTGTTAAGATATTAAATGAGGGGCGCCTGGGTGGTTCAGTCGGTTAAGCATCTGACTTCGGCTCAGGTCATGATCTCACAGTTCGTGAGTTCAAGCCCTGCATTAGGCTCTGTGCTGACAGCTCAGAGCCTGGAGCCTGCTTTCGTTTCTGTGTCTCCCTCTCTCTCTGCTCCTCCCCTGCTTGTGCGCTCTCTCTCGCTCTCTCTCTCTCTTGCTCTGTCTCTCTCAAAAATAATAAACGTAAAAAAAATTTTTAAAAGATATTAAATGAGATATTGTGGTAGGTACAAGGTGAGCTCCCGCTACAAGAGGCTGGTGAAATATAACTTCAGGAGAATTCCATAAAATATGTTTTCTGTACACCAGGCACTGTTCTAAATGCTTCATGTAGATTAGCCTATGTAATGCTATGTATATTAGTCTACTTTTCAGATAAAGAAAATGAAGCACAGAGAGGCCAAGTAAACTGCACAGTCTCACAAAGTTAGTAAATGTTGGTGCCAGGGTTCAAACCCAGATAGACTGAATTCAAATCCAATGTAGGCATTTGCCCTTTGGTGAAATAACACTCTATTGGTTTATCTGACTCTTCTCTCTCTGTCTCTCTCTCTCTGTCTCTCTCTCTCTGTCTCTCTCTCTCTCTCTCAATTTACACTACTGCTACTAGGAGCTTTCTTGAGAGAAAATCTAACACTACTGTTCATTTGTTTGGAACCCTTCAAAGAATATTTTTATCACTTGAATATAGGTGACAGGATCTTTCACTATTCAATCCATGTCCAAGTCTCCAGACCGATTTGTCAAAGACCTGACCTTATATTTTATAATCTTCTGTCTTAATATATATGCCCTTAAACTCTCCCTAGCACCCAGCATGCAATTTAATACTCTATGTACCTATGTACCTATGAAATTTTGATTTATTTTTCAAAACTTGATTCAACTTTGCCTTTCCCATGATACTGTCTCTTCCCAAAACACTTTATTATTCCAATTCCTTTACTGCTTGTGAGAGATTGCATTTCACAGAGAAGCTTTGACAATATCTACCACCAATAGCAATTCTGTATTTGAACATTGTCATTGTCAATCCCCCATCAAAAGGTGAAATCTAGGGGCGCCTGGGTGGCTCAGTTGGTTAAATGTCTGACTTTCACTCAGGTCATAATCTCACAGTTTGTGGGTTCGAGCCCCATGTCGGGGTTTGTGCTGACAGCTCAGAGCCTGGAGCCTGCTTTGGAGTCTATGTCTCCTTCTCTCTCTGCCCCTCCTCTGCTCACTTGCTCGCTCGCTCGCTCTCTCTCTCTCTCTCTCTCTCTCAAAGGTGAATAAATGTTAAAAAAAATAAAATTTTTAAAAAGGTGTAATCTGTTTGTCTACTCCCTTGAATCTGGTCAGGCCCTATGACTATTTTGACCAATAGAACACAGCACAAATGATGTTATAATTCTTATAACATCTTATAACCCAAACTAGCCTGGCAGTTCAACTTCCTCCCTGTCACAGTTTTGAACCAGCATATAAAGTCCAGGCTACTCTGGTGGACACAGATATAACCAAGAAGGGCACTGAGGGATGAGGCATGTGAGTGAGGAAGCCATCTTTGATAACCAGCCTAGTTCTGCAGATGACCTCAGATGCAGCTGTTATCTGACTGAAATCAAATAAAAGACTCCAACAAAGAAGTACCAACTGAGTGCAGTCAAATTGTAAAAGCATGAGAGAGAATGATAAATTGTTTAAAGCCACTGAGTTTTGAGGTGGTTTATTATGTAGCAGTAAATAACTATAATACAATTTATCTGGTTTCAGCTGACTTTTATTGCATGGGTCTACTCCATATATTCATTGTTTTGTATGTTTGTCTCCCTTACTAGACTACGAACATCTTAAAGATAGGTGCCTTGTTTTATGTGTTTATAACATCAGTGCATGAAACACTGTAAGTTCTCAATAAGCATTTGTTGAATTGAAGTAAACGTACAGGGTGGATCTGTTTTTTTTTTTATTTCTTAAATTTGAGAAGTAAAGAGACAGCTTTATAAAAAAATGAAAGAATATTTATGCTACTACACAGGCCATATTTTTTGAGTACCCTGTTCTCTCCTCCATCTCCTCTACCCACACCGAGGGGAATGAGAAGGCAAGATCCCACTTTTATATCAAGATGAATTCAAAGCAGTGCAAATTCTTAAGGGAGAAAGATTGCCTTCACCAATGAAAAAAAACACTATAAACTAATTATCAGTTTCCTCCACAGAGGGGATAGAAATTGGCTGGGGTGGGTCATAGTGGTGAATAGGATATCTGTCTTGTAGTCCGTGAACATTCATAGTACTTGAGGATTTTTTTAATGTGCATATTTTAGTTTTAAATTTAAACAAACATGTAAAAATAAAACAGAAGATAGGAATAATCAAAGATTGACTACACACCCCCATGATAATATAGGGTGTTTGTTTTAATAGTTGTGCACTTAGGATTTCAGGGTCAAGCAGACTCTGCCCTGGGGGGCTTGGGCTAGGCACTTCTCTCAAAGATTTGGTTTATTCATCTAAACAGTATATGTAAAAATAAAGACCTACAGTTGGTAAATAAATCAAAAAATAATATATGGAAGGGTTTAGCACAGTGCCTAGCATATAATAAGTGCTTAATTACTGGACTGAAGGAAGGAGGAGGAGGAGGAGGAGAAGAAAGAGGAGGAGGAGGGGGAGGAGGAGGAGGGGGAGGAGGAGGGGGAGGAGGGGGGAAAGGAAGAAAAGATGTCAGTGACAAGAGCCATTTTCCCTAGTATGAAGGATGGACTTTTTTTTCCATTCATCCTTTGCATTCTCATCTTAGTTCAAGCATTCAATATCCCACACTTGAATTACTGAAATTTACCTTGTCTTCCTGTTTCTATTCTTTTTCTTTTAATCCAACTTTATTGAGATACAACTGACATATATCACTACATAAGTTTAAGGTGTACAGTATAAAAGTTTAGTTTACATATATTGTGAAATGATTATTGTTTAGGTAGCATCCATCATGTCATATAAGTATAATAAAAAGAGAAAGCAAAAAAATCCTTTTTATGAGAATTCTTAAGATTTACTCTAACAATATATACATGCAGCACTGTTAACTATAGTCCTCATGTGCATCACGGATTTATTACTTAATTATATTGTAACTACAAGTTTGTACTATTTGATGACCTTCTTCCAATTCCCCCAGCCCCTTCCTACCTCTTTGTAAACCACAATTTGATCTCTTTTTCTATTATTTCTAAATTATTTTAAGATTCCACATATAAATGAGATCATATACTATTCGTCTTTTTGGTATGACTTATTTCACTTAGCATAATGCCTTCAAGGATCATCCATGGTGTCACAGATGGTAGGATTTCCTTGTTTTTCTTATGGCTGTATAATATTCGTGTGGGTGTGGGTGTATGTATATATACACATGCGTGCGTGTATATATATATATATATATATATATATATATATATATATATATGTATGCCACAACTTCTTTATCCACTCATCTATCAATGAACAACACTCAAGTTGTTTCCATGTGTTGGCTGTTGTAAATAACCACTGCTGTGAATACAATGGTACCAGGTTTGTTTTTGTTTTTTTTTGAGTTAGTGTTTTGTTTTCCTTTGGATATATTTCTGGAAGTGGAAATGCTGGATGATGTGCTAGTTTCATTTTTAATTTCTTGAGTCCCCATATTGTTTTCCATAGTGTCTGTAGAAGTGTACAATCCAGCCATCAGAGCACAGAGGTTTTATTGTCTTCATATCCTTGCTAGCATTTGATATCTCTTGTCATTTATGTATGTATGTATGTGTTTATTTAAATGCAAGTTAGTTAACATACAGTGTAGTATTGGTTTCAAGAGTGGAAGGTCATCAAAAGGTACAAACTTGTAGTTGCAATATAAATGAGAATTGTACCAGTCTGCATTCCCACCAACCATGCAAGAGGGTTCCCCTTTCTCTGAATCCTCACAAACATCTGTTGTTGTTCAAGTTGTTGATTTTAGCCATTCTGACAGGTGTGAGGTGGTGTCTCATTGTGGTTTTGATTTGTACTTCCCTGATGATGAGTGATGTTGAGCATTTTTTCATGTATCTGCTGGCCATCTGGATGTCTTCTTTGGAAAATTGTCTTATTCATTTCTTCAGTCCATTTCTGAGCTGGATTATTTGTTAGGCCTTGAGTTTGGTAAGTTCTTCGTAGATTTTGGATACTAACCCTTTATACAATTTGTTATTTGCAAATATCTTTTCCCATTCTGTCAGTTGCCTTTTAGTTTTGCTGATTGTTTCCTTCACTATGCAGAAGCTTTTTGCCTTGATAAGGTAGTTATCCCAGTAGTTCATTTTTGCTCATTTCCCTTGCTTCTGGAGACATATCTAGTAGAAGCTGATATGGCCAAGATCAAAGAGATGGTTGCTTGTGTTCTCGTCTAGGATTTTGATGACTTCCTGTCTTACATTTAGGTCTTTCATCCCTTTTCAGTTTATTTTTGTGTGTGGTGTAAGAAAGTGGTCCAGTTTCATTCTTCTGCATGTCACTATCCAGTTTTCCCAGCACCATTTACTGAAAAGGTTTTTGCTTTTCATTTGCTTTTTTCCCTTGGATACTCTTGCCTGCTTTGTCAAAGATAAGTGGACCATAGGTTTGTGGGTCCATTTCTGGGTTTTCTATTCTGTCCCAATGATCTATGTGTCTGTTTTTTGTGCCAGTACCTTACACTTTTGATGATTACAACTTTGTGATGCCTCCAGCTTTGCTTTTCTTTTTCAATATTGCTTTGGCTATTCAGGGTCTTTTCTGGTTCTATATGAATTTTAGGATTGTTCTAGCTCTGTGAAGAATGCTGGCATTATTTTGATAGAGATTTCATTGAATATAGAGATTGTTTTGGGTTGTATAGAGATTTTAACAATATTTGTTCTTCCAATCCATGAGCATGGAATGTTTTTCCATTTCTTTATTTCTTTCTCTGTTTCTTTCAAACACTTTTTATAGTTTTCAGCATACAGATCGTTTACCTCTTTGGTTAGGTTTATTCCTACGTATCTTAGGGTTTTTAGTGAAATTGCAAATGAGATCAATCCCTTGACTTCTCTTTCTGCTGCTTCATTATTGCTGTACAGCAGTACAACCATTTTCTGTACATTGATCTTATATCCTGTGACTTTGCTGAATTGACATATCAGTTCTAGCAGTTTTTTGGTGGAGTCTTTCAGATTTTCCATGTAGAGTATCCTATCATCTACAAAAAGTGAAAGTTTGACTTCTTCCTTGCTGGTTTGGCTGCTATCTATTTATTTATTTACTTATTTATATTCTCTGATTAGTGAGAGTAGGACTTCCAACACTATATTGAACAACATTGGTGAAACTGGACATCCCTGTCGTGTTCCTGATCTCGGGTGGAAAGCTGTCATTTTGTCCCCGTTGAGGATGATATTAGCTGTGGGCCTTTTATCAATGGCTTCTATGATGTTAAGGGATATTCCTTCTATCCCTACTTTCTTGAGGGTTTTATCAAGAAACAATGCTGTATTTTGTCAAATGCTTTTTCTACATCTATTGAAAGAATCATGTGGTTCTTACCCTTTTAGTAATGTGGTGTATAATGTTGATTGATATGCAAATATTGAACCAACCACACAGCCCAGAAATAAATCACTCTTGATCATGGTGAACAATTCCCTTAATGTATTGAATTCTAGTATCTTGTTGAGAATTTTTGCATCCATGTTCATCAGGGATATCGGTCTGTAATTCTCCTTTTTTAGTGGGGTTTCTGTATGGTTTGGGAATCAAGGTAATGCTGGCTTCACAGAATGAGTTTGGATGCTTTCTTTTAATTTTTAATTTTTGAAACAGGTTGAGAAGAATAGGTATTAACTCTATTAAAAATGTCTGGTAGAATTCCCCCTGTGAAGACATCTGGCCCAGGATTCTAGGTTGTTGGAAGATATTTTTTTTAATGTTTATTTTTGAGAGAGACAGAGTATGAACTGGGAAGGGGGGAGAGAGAGAGGGAGACACAGAATCTGAAGCAGGCTCCAAGCTCTGAGGTGTCGGCACAGAGCCTGATGTGGGGCTCGAACTCACAGACCACGAGATCATTACCTGAGCCAAAGTCAGACCCTTCACTGACTGAGCCACCCAGGTCCCCCTGGCAAATTTTTGATAACTGATTCAATTTCTTTGCTGGTTACGGGTCTGTTCAAATTTCCTATTTCATCTTGTTTGAGTTTTTGTAGTGTGTGAGTGCTTAGGAATTTGTCCATTTCTTCTAGATTGTCCAGTTTGTTGGTATATAATTTTTCAAATTTTTCATAATATTACCTTACAATTCATATTTCTATGGTGTTGGTTGTGATCTCTTTTGTTCATGATTTTATTTATTTAGGTCTTCTCTCTCTTTCAGAAGTCTGGCTAGGTATTTATGAATTTTGTTTATTTAAATAAAACTGCTTTTAGTTTCATTGATCTGTTCTACTGATTTTTGTTGTTGTTGCTGTCGTTTCTATATCATTTATTTCTGCTCTAATCTATATTATTTCTCTTCTTCTGTTGGCTTTGGGTTTATTTGCTGCTCCTTTTCTAGCTCTTTTGTGTGTAATGTTAGGTTGCATATTTGGGATCTTTCTTGCTTCTTGAGATATGCCTGATTTACAATATACTTTCCTATTAGGACTGCCTTTGCTGCATCCCAAAAGATTTGGACTATTGTGTTAACCCTGGGGAAAAAGCGGGGGGGGGGGGGGAGAGCCTGATCCCGTATGAAGAGAAAGGGAAAGGGAACAACAACAACAACAAATTAAACAGAGAATAAAAAACTATAAGGCGGATTTTAAGAAAAAGAAGAGAAAAGAAGGAAAAACGAAAAGAAAAAAGCCAAATTAAAAAAATTAAAATATGAAACAAAATGACAAAAAAAAAATCAAACTATGAACCTGATTCCAAAAGAAATAAGGAAGGAGGAAAAAAAGAGTTGTCTGTTGGTGCCTTGGGGGTTGGTGGCTGTGCTGGTCTGGAGGAGAGGCTGGCTGTGTTGTCTGAGTCAGTCTTGCCCCAGTAAATAAGCAGTTGCCAAGCTGCGTTGTTGTAAAGGTTGCTATAAGCAAGTCCTGCCTCCACTGGGGGCTGCTGTGTTGCTCTCTGAAGTCCCACTGTGTGGATGTTGTGGGGGAAATGGCACCACCCAATCTCTTGTGCCGGGTCAGGGATCTCAACCCCTGCTTTTTTCAGGGCACCCTCACAGAATAGCAAGGGCAGTCAGCTTACCCTGCACCACAACTATACTGGGCCTTCTCCTTGACCCACAGGTGGGATTCAAAACCCAATGTCGTAAAGAGCCTAGCATGGTGCAGACCTGCTCCCCTCCTCCAGAGTAGAAGCCTCTCCACCCTGATGAAAGGCCTTTGGCTGGCACTTGCAGGGTCTTTTGACCTTAGAGATGCCATAAACCCTCTTCAAAAAGTACTCCAGGAAGAGGACTGTTCTCTCTCAGTGTACCCTGGGGATGTCCACACCACACTGTGTGCTCTGGGGCCAGCTGCCTCCTCCCCAGGAGCATTTGCCATAACTCTGCTCCAAACAAAGTCCCTCACTTCCAAAACTTTGGAGCTTGAGCTCCAAAAGCTATTTGCAAAAGAGAACTAAGAAACTCATGCACTTCCAAAACCTCAGAATTGGAGCTCCAAAAACTGTTTGCAAGAAAGAACTGAGACACTCAGTACTTTTTGCTCCCCAGTCCATGGTTCAGAGTGGTTTTCCCCTTGTGCTAACTTGATGCCACACTTTCTCATCCCCATTCTTTTTGTCTGTTTTTTGTCTCTCAACCCAAAGGGTTCTCTCCTTTCTGCAGCTTCACTGTTTTCTCTCCCCCAATACACAGCCACATACCTCACATCTACCAAGCTGTCTCTTTCCAGCTGTGGAGACCCTTCTAATGCTCTGCAGATCTATTTCCTGAGTGTTCCAAGTCATCTGACCTCAATATAGCTATGTTTGAAGACCAGGGAAGCTCAGGGTCTCCCTACTTCTCCACCATTTTAACTCCTCATCCCTTGTCTTTTCGACAGGTAAGACTTGATATCTCATTGTGGTTTTGATTTGCATTTCCCTAATGACTAGTGATGTTAAGAATCTTTTCAGGTATCTTTCATATATCTTCTTTGGAGAAATGTCAGAAAGGTCTTCTGCCCATTTTTAAGTGGATTATTTTCATTTTTGCTATTGAACGTATGAGTTCTTCATATATTTTGTATATTAAACCCTTAGAAGAAATATGAATTGCAAATATTTTACTCCATTCTGTAAGTTGTCTTTTCACTTTGATTTTTTTTCTTGTGCCAAAGCTTTTTAATTTCATATAGTATCACTTGACTGTTTTTTATTTTGTTGCTTGTGCTTTAGGTGTCCTATCTAAAAACTCACACCAAGACCCATGTCAAGAAGCTTTCTTTCCATGTTTTCTTCTAGGAGTTTTATGGTTTCAGGTCTTAAGTTTAAGTCTTTAACCTATTTTTTATTTAATCTTCATGAGTGGTAAAATATAGGTGTCTAGTTATATTTGTTTTACATATGAACATACAATTTTATGATCACCATTTATTGGTGATAGAGACTATATTCTCTCTATCAAGTGTTCTCAACTCCCTTATCAAATATCAGTTGACAATCTTTACATAAGTTTATAACTGGACATTCAGCTGTGTTACATTGGTCTATTTCTCTGAGTTTTAATTTTTTTTTAGTAGACCTACAATGTTACATTACTTTCATGGTAAAACATAGGCATTTGACAACTCTGTATGTTATGCTGTGCTCACCACAAAGTGTGGCTAGCATCTGTCACCATGCAACATTATCACAATATTCCCTCTTTTGTACCTTATCTCACATCATTGTGACTTAGACATTTCATAACTGGATATTTGTAACTATCAATCCCATTAGCCCACTTTGCTCATCTCCCCAGTCTCCTCCCCCGTCACAACTAGTTTATTCCAAGTATTTATGGGCTTGTTGCTGATTTTGGTTGTTCACTTGTTTATATATAAAACCTAACGATCTCCGTATATAAACGTAATCATATGGTATTTCTCCCTTTCTGATTTATTTCACTTAGCAAAATACACTCTAGGTCCATCCATGTTGTTGCAAATGTCAAGACACCATTCTTTATTATGACTCATATTCCAGTGTGTGTGTGTGTGCGCGCGTGCGCGTGTGTGTATTTTATCCATTTATCTACTGATGAACACTTAGGTTGTTCTCATATCTTGGTTATTGTAAATAATGCTGCAATAAACATAGAGGTGCATACATCTTTTTGAATTACTGCTTTTTGTTTGTTTTCTTTCATTAAATTCCCAGTAATGGAATTACTGGATCATAGGGTATTTTTGTTTTTTAATTTTTGAGGAACATCCATACTGTTTTCCACAATGGCTTTACCAATTTACATTCCTGCCAACAGTTCATGAGCGTTCCCTTCTAATTCATGCCAATACTTGTTGCTTCTTTTTGAGTCTAGACACCCTGACAGGTATCAAGTAATATCTTATTGTGATTTTGATTGGAATTTTCATGATGGTTAGTGATGTTGAGCATCTTTTTATGTTTCTGTTGGCCATCTATATGTCTTTTTCAGAAAAATACCTATTCAGGCCTTCTACCCATTTTTAATTAAATTACTATTATTTGGTATTGAGGTGTATAAATTCTTTCTATGTCTCGTATTGTGTGTGTGTGTGCGTATACACATATGTGTATGTGTGTGTATATATACATATATATACGTATCTTCTTTATCCATTCATCAGTTGATGGACATTTGTCTCTTTCCATGATTTGGCTATTGTTGAAAGTGCTGCTATAAACATTGGGGTACATGAGCCCCTATGAATCAACACTCCTATATCCTTTGGATAAATTCCTAGTAGTGCTATTGCTGGGTCATAGGGTATTTCTATTTATAATTTTTTGAGGAAACTCCACAGTGTTTTCCAGAGTGGCTACACCAGTTTGCATTCCCACCAACAGTGCAAGAGAGTTCCCCTTCCTCTATATCAGAGAGAGAGAGAGAGACCCCAAATGGATAAAATCATGAGTGAAATAGGGGATATCACAACCAACACCACAGAAATACAAACAATTATTAGAGAATACTATGAAAAAATAAATGCCAACAAACTGGAAAATCTGGAAGAAATGGACAAATTCCTAGACACCCATATACTACCAAAACTCAAACAGGAAGAAGTAGAAAATTTTAACAGGCCCATAACCAGCAAAGAAATTGAATCAGTTATCAAAAATATCCCAACAGATAAGAGTCCTGGGCCAGATGGCTTCCCAGGGGAATTCGACCACACATTTAAAGCAGAGTTAATATCTGTTGTTCTCAAGCTGTTTCAAAGAGTAGAAATGGAACAGCTTCCAGACTCATTCCATGAAGCCAGTATTACCTTGATTCCCAAAACAGACAAAGACCCCACTAAAAAGGAGGATTACAGGCCAATATCCCTGAAGAACATGGCTGCAAAAATTCTTAACCAGATACTAGCAAATAGAATTCAACAGAATATTAAAAGAATTATTCACTGTGATCAGGTGGGATTCATTCGTGGGCTAGTTCAATATTCACAAATCAATCAATATGATATATCACGTTAATAGAAGAAAAGATAAGAACCATATGATCCTATCAATAGATGCAGAAAAAGAATTTGACAAAATACAGCATCCTTTCTTAATAAAAACCCTCAAGAAAATCAGGATAGAAGGAACATATCTTAACATCATAAAAGCCATATATGAAAGGCCCACAACTAATATAATCCTCAATGGGGGAAAACTGAGAGCTTTCCACCCAAGATCAGGAACATAACCGGGATGTCCACTTTCACCCATCTTAGCCTCAGTAATCAGACAACAAAATAAAAGGCATCCAAATTGGCAAAAAGGAAGTCAAAATTTCACTTTTCACAGATGACAGGATACTCTACATGGAAAACCCAAAAGAGTTCACCGAAAAACTGCCAGAACTGATACATGAATTCAACAATGTCACAGGATATAAAACCATTGTGCAGAAACCGGTTGCATTTCTTTACACCAATAATGAAGCAACAGAAAAAGAAATCAAGGAATCCATCCCATTTACATTTGCACAAAGAACCATAAACCAGGAATGAACCTAATCAAAGAGGTAAAAGATCTGTATGCTTAAAACTATAGAAAACTTATGAAAGAAATTGAAGAAGACACAAAGAAATGGAAAAACATTCCATGCTCCTGGATAGGAAGAACAAATGTTTAAAATGTCAAGACTACCCAGAGCAATCTACACATTCAATGCAATCCTAATCAAAATTGCACCAGCATTCTTCTCAGACCTAGAACGAACAATCCTACAATTTGTTTGGAACCACAAAAGACCCCAAATAGGCAAAGTTATGTTGAAAAAGAAAACCAAAGCAGGAGGGTCACAATCACTGACTTTAGCCTATATTACAAAGCTGTAATCATCAAGACAGTATGATACTAGCACAAAACAGACACATAGACCAATGGAATGGAATAGAGAACTCAGATATGCACCCACAAATGTATGGCCAGCTAATCTTTGACAAAACAGGAAAGAATATCCAGTGGAAAAAAGACAGTCTCTTTAGCAAATGGTGCTGGGAGAACTGGACAGCAACATGCTGAAGAATGAAACTGGACCACTTTCTTACACCATTCACAAAAATAAACTCAAAACGGACAAAAGACCTAAATGTGAGACAGGAAACCATCAAAACCCTAGAAGAGAAAACAGGATACAACCTCTTTGACCTTGGCCACAGGAACATCTTACTCGACACATCTCTGAAGGCAAGAGAAGTAAAAGCAAAAATGAAATATTGGGACCACAGTAAAGAAAACAATCAACAAAACTAAAAAGCAACCGATGGAATGGGAGAAGATATTTGCAAATGACATATCAGATAAAATATTAGTATCCAAAATCTATAAAGAATTTACAAAATTCAACACCCCAAAAAACCAATAATACAGTGAGGGAATGGGCAGACAAAATGAATAGAGACTTTTCCAAAGTGGACATCCAGATGGCCAACAGGAACATGAAAAGATGCTCAACATTGTTCGTAATTAGGGAAATACAAACTAAAACCAGATTGAGATACCACCTCACACCAGTCAGAGTGGCTAAAATTAACAACCCAAGTGTCTAGTTTTGTGCCAGTGCCATATTATTTCAATTACTATAGCTCTGTAGTATAGTTTAAAATCTGGGATTGTGATACCTATACTTTTGTTCTTCCTTCTCAAAATTGTTTTGGCTATTCAGGGCCCTTTCAGTTTTATACAAATTTTTCTAGTTTTGTGAGAAATACTATTGTGGCATTTTGAAAGGGATTGAATTGAATCTATAGGTTGTCTTGGGTGGTAGGAAAATTTTAACAATAGTAATTCTTTGAATTAATGAGCATGGTATACCTTTCCATTTGTTTCTGTCATCTTCAGTTTTTTTGACCAATTTTACAGTTTTCAAAATACAGGTCTTTCCCCTCTTTGGTTAGATTTATTACAAAATACTGTTTTTGGTGTAATTTTAAATGCAATTATTTTCTTAATCTCTTTTTCTGCTATTTCATTATTAGTGTATAGAAATACAACAGCTTTCTGTATATTAATTTTGTATCTTGCAACTTTGCTGATTTCATTTATTATTTCTAATAGTTTTTAGGAAGTTGTAAACATATAGATATAATAATGTCATCTGAGAAAACTGACAGTGTTATTTTTCGTTACCAAGTTGATGACTTTTATTTATTTATTTATTTTTTTGTCTGACTGCTCTGGATAGGAGTTCCAGCACTATGTTGAATAAAAGTGGTGAGAGAGGATATCCTCATCTTGATCCTGGTATTAGAGGAAAAGCTTTCAGCTTTTCACCATTAAGTATGGTAGCTGTGGGTTTGTCATATATGGCCCTTATTATGATGAGATATGTTCTCTCTATACCTACTTTGTTGAGAGTTTTTTCATGAATAGATGTTGAATTTTGTCAAATATTTTTTCTGCTTCTATTGAAGTGATCATATACTTTTTATTCTTCATGTTGTTACTCTGTTGTACTGCACTGATTTGTGGATAGTGAATTATCCTTGCATCCCTGGGATAAATTCCACTTGATGATAGTGAATAATCCTTTTAATGTATTGTTGACTTTAGTTTGTTAATATTTTCTTAACGATTTTGCATCTATGTTCATCAAGGATATTCTATAATTTACCTTTTTTATATATTTTTGTCTGGGTTTGTTATCAGGGTAATGCTCATCTTGTTTAAAAAAATTTTTTTTTAATGTTTATTATTTTTGAGAGACAAAGAGATGTGGTGTGAGCAGTGGAGGGGGGGCAGAGAGGGAGTGGAAGACACAGAATCTGAAGCAGGCTCCAGGCTCTGAGCTGTCAGCACAGAGCCAGACGCCGGGCTTGAACTCAGAGGCCGTGATATCATGACCTGAGCTGAAGTTGGACACTTAACCCACTGAGCCAATGCTCATCTGGTTGAATTAATTTGGAAAATTTCCTTCCTCTTCTATTTATTTTTGGAGTAGTTTGAGAAGAATAGGTATTAAGTCTTTGAATATTTGTTAGAATTCACCTGTGAAGTTGTCTAGTCCTTGACTTTTGCTTCTTGTGAGTTTTCTTAATTATTGACAAAATTTTGTAATTAGTAACTAGTCTGTTCAGATTTTCTATTTCTTTCTGTTTCAGTCTTGAAAGATCATATATTTCTGGGAATTTATTATTTTATTTTAGATTTTCCAATTTGTTGGCATATAATTTTTTTAGTCTCATAGTCCTTTGTAATTTTGGGGTGTCAGTTACTCTATTATTTCTGATTCACTTTTCTGAGTCTCCTCCCTTTTTTTTTTTAAATTGTCTGCTTTTTTATGCCAGTACTATACTGTTTTGATTACTATAGCTTTATAGTGTGGCTTGAAACTAGAAAATTTGATACGTCCTGCTTTTTCATCTTTCTCAGGACTGCTTTGGCTACTTGTGATCTTTTGAAGTCCATACAAATTGAGGATTTTTTTTTTCTATTTCTCTAAAAATGTGCCATTGAAGTTTGACAGAGATTACATTGAATTTAGAGTTGGCTTTTGACACTGAAAATTTTAACAATATTGATTCTTCCAATTCATGAACATGGGATACTTTTATATTGATTTGTGTTTTGTTTGATTTTTTTCAACAGTATATGTAGTTTTCAGATTAGAAATCTTTCACCTACAACAGTGAGTTTATGCCTAACAAAATTTGTAGGGCAGATTTCAAAAGGATGTGAAATTATAGCAATTTAAAAACACAGTTAACCTACTTATAGGAATGCAAAATGTGCAATCATAGGGCTTTTTAATAGAAGAAAAATTAAATATATTTTAAAATTTCTTAAAATTACTGAGACAAAGCACTAGCTTGTGTTTTTATTTATAGCATATTCCATACTCCTATGTAATTTCTCCCTACCCAAAAATAAAAGTGTCCAAAACCAAAGGTCCTGAAAAATCATGGTTTAATAGTGTGCTCAGCTTGTTTTAAAGCAAAATGAAGCCTGAAGTGATAATAACACAAGAAAGCCAGTATAAGGGAATGTTGCAGGCCCAATAATGTCCAAGGACATTAATTAAAAGAGGAAAATATTTTTTAAAAAGACATGAGTATACCAGAATAGTAATTTCTTCAGCCCAATACAAATGGCAGCAAATTGCTACTGAAAGATGAAATAATTATGCTAGGTTTTTGAAGACTGTAGATCTAGAGTTATTTGTATCCTTCCAATATAATTTTCAAACCCTCACTCATCTATTTGTTTTATATGTTATTATAAATGGGATTATTTCCTTTATTTCTTTTTTTTTTAATTTTTTTTAACGTTTGTTTATTTTTGAGACAGAGAGAGACAGAGCATGAACGGGGGAAGGTCAGAGAGAGAGGGAGACACAGAATCTGAAACAGGCTCCAGGCTCTGAGCAGTCAGCACAGAGCCCGAGATGGGGCTCGAACTCAGGGACCGCGAGCTCCTGACCTGAGCCGAAGTCGGATGCTCAACCGACTGAGCCACCCAGGCGCCCCTATTTCTTTTTCAGATGACTCGTTGTTAATGTATAGAAATGTTACAGACTTTTGTATCCTGCAACTTTACTGAATTACTTGTTTAGATCTAACACTTTTTGGTTAAATTGTGAGAATTTTCTCCCTATAAAATCATGTCATCTACAAATAGAGACAATTTTACTTCTTCCTTTGACTTTTGATGTGTTTTATTTCTTACTCAATTGCTCTAGCTAGAACTTCCATTACTATATTGAATAGGAGTTGTGAGAGTGGGCACCATTTTTCTCATTCCTGATATTAAAAAAACCCGATACTATAAGATTCTCATGTATGGCCTTTATAATGTTGAGATATGATCCTTTGCCTAATTAGTTAAGTGTTTTTCTTATGAACATATGTTGAATTTTGTCAAATGCTTTTTCTGCATCCATTGAGTCATATGATTCTTTTCTTACATTTTATTAATATATATCAAAGTGATTCATAAGCATCTGTTGAATCATCCTTCCATCTCAGGGATAAATCCTATTTGATAATGGTGAATGATTCTTCTGAATTTGGTTTGGTAGTATTGTATTGAAAAACTTTTGCCCCTGTATTTGTCATGGATATTGGACTGTAGTTTTCTAGTAGTCTCCTTATCTGACTTTCGTGTCAGGATAATGTTGACTTCATAAAATGAATTTGGGAGTATTGTCTCTGATTTTTGAAAGAGTTTGAGGAAGATTGATGTAAATTATTCTTCAAATAATTGGTAAATTCACCAGTAAAGCCACCTGGTCCTGGGCTTTTTCTTCATTGAGAGATTTTTGATTACTGATTCAAAGTCCTTACTAGTAATTGGTCTATTCTGTCTTTATATTTATTTCTTGTAGTTTCTAAGATTTTTTGCAACTTGTCTAAATTAAGTTTGTTGGCATTTAATTGTTCGATATAGCCTCTCATGACCTTTTGTATTTCTGTTATATCAGTTGTAATATTTCCTTTCTCATAATTTTTGGTGTGGGTCTTCTGTCTTTTTTCTTTGGTTAGTGCAGCTAAAGATTGGTCAGTTTTGTTTATCTTTTCAAAGAACCAACTCATTTCGGTTAATCTTTTCTACTGTTTTCCTGTTCTCTAATTTAGTTCTGCTTTAATCTTTATTATTTTCTTCCTTCTACTAACTTTGGACTCATTTTGTTCTTCTCTGAGTGGTTTATTAAGGCATAGAATTAGATTGTTTATTTAATACTTTCTTATTAATGTAGGCATTTATGAATATAAACTTTCCTCTTAGAACTTTTTTTGCTTCATCCCATAATTCTGGTATATGTGTTTCCATTTTTGTTTGTCCCCAGAAACTACTTTATTTCCCCTTTAATTTCTTTTTTGATCCATTGGTTGTTCAGGAGAATGTTGTTTAATTGCCATGTCTTTATAAATTTTCCAGTTTTCCACTGTCAGAGAGGTACTTCATACGAATTCAGTCTACTTGAATTTTCTAAGACATGTTTTGAGGACTAACATATGATCTCTCCTAGAAAATGTCACTTGAGAGGAGTGTGCCTTCTCCTTTGTCAGATATAATGTTCTGTATATGTTAGGTCCATTTGGTCTACAGTGTTAGTTAAATCTGCTGTTTCCCTATTAAGTCTCTGTCTTTAAGATCTATCCATTGTTGAGAGTAGAGTAGTAAAGTCTCCAAATATTCTTATACTGTTATTTCTCCTTTTATCTCTGTTAGTTTCTACTTTATGTACCCAGGTGCTCTGGTGTTGGTGCATAAATATTTACAATTGTTATAATTGTTATATCTTCTTAATGTATCAACCCCTTTATCATTATATAATTGCCTTTGTCTCTTGCCATTTTTAGTTTAAAGTCTGTTTTGTTTAATGCAAGTATAGTAGGCTACCCTTGATATATATATATATATATATATATATATATATATATTTTGCTAAACTACTTTAAGAGGGTTATTCTGCATTCTTGGACAATTTATAGATCTTCATTTATTTAAGGTCAAATATTACAGTTTTATTAGTTTCCTTTGGTGGTGTCATATTTACCTGATTTTTCATGATCCTTGGTTCCTTACATTGCCATTTGACCATTTTATTAAGTAGTCTTCTCTTCAAGACCTCACAAATTTGCTTTGACAGACACAGTTTTTCACCAGTCAGTTCAGTTTGGATTTCTGGACATGTCTGCTGGCAATGTTCTAGGACAGGTGGGACTTCTATTAGATTCTATTTGGGAGCAAGGCAACTATTTAAGCACTGAGGTAAGGAATGGGGTGTTCGTGTGCCACTAACTTATGACAGCTGGATAGAACTGCTGACTTGTTTCTTTGCCCAACTGAGGCTATATGATGGGCTTCTGAGTTGCCTGGATTCTCTGGTCAGGCTTACTAAATGATTAGTACTGGATACTATACTCAGCTCTAGTTGGTGCTATGAATTAGCTCCCTGCCCTGGAAGGGCAGTAGGAGAAAACCCAGGACCTACACATCTCATTGTTTGGAACCCAAATCATACAAGAGTGTGTACTGAGTGTTTTGGTCAGGTGAAGAACTGTTTGTTTCTATAGACAAGAAAAGCCACAGGTTGTGTTCTCTGTGCAAGTGCCACTGTAAACAGGGCTGTCAGATTGGCTATGCAGCTTCCTATGTTCTCTAGAAAGGTGTTTTGACTGCACAGGCTGTATTCAGCAATAAGTAGGGCTATGATTTATTATGACTGTGCAGACATGGGGAAGGAGAAGAATCTCCAGGGCCACTGCTACTTTGATTTGTGATGACTCAAGTCAACCCATGCTTACAGGCCCTCGTGGAATAGGGACACTGGCTTTGCTCTGGGGGCAATTTATCCAATTACCTCTCAGCTCAAGAGGTGCTATGTTATGCAGCTTCTGGGTATTCTCACCAGCTTTCCTTTTAGACACTTCATAGCAGGTGGCATTGTGATTCAGTTTCCTCACTTTCAGGTAACTCTGTCACAGCCTTTCTGGTTGGGAGAGTCTGGGAACCATTTCCAAAGCATGTGGAGTTGTGACTCAGCAATTCTGCCTAGGTGTGGGGAGACCAGGCTCCAGGGACAATGAAACTCCTCATTTGTGGACCCAAATGAGGCAGAATTGCATCCTGCTATATTCTTTGCTCAAACTGTGCAAGTTAGTTCTGCAGGTGAACAAAGACACTGATTGAGACTACTACTTGGACAATGCAGGTAGGAATTTGGCCTGCCAAAATCCAAGTACTGGTTGTTGGAAGTTCCTCTTTGCTTTCCTATTGCAATCAGATTCCCAGTGGTTAAACCCTGTAGATACCCCTGCAAGTCTCATGGGTCGAAACCAAGGTAGGGTCCCCACAAAGCAACCCACAATGCTGGAGGTACCAGATGTCATCCATGGGCTCTCTTTCCCCACCTCAGGAACTATAGTCTCAGGAGAGACCTCTCCACGTGATACTGCACTGGTCTGGGCAGTGTGGTCAGAGAGTAGCTATTCTCCATAGCTTTCTAATGCAGTCTGTATTTGTCTCTGTGGTGCATGAAGGTGCTTCAGCCTCACTGCCTTGTTTTAGGATTCTTTCAGTGGTGTCTTGCCAGGAATAGTTGTTAGTTCTTCTCATGAAGGGAACAAAGGTATAAATAACCTATATCATTATCTTGGTGGTTTTATTCTATGCCTTTATTCTTCATTGAATATTGCATCAGACTAATCTGATCCTATTCCTGCTCTATTACTATCAATTTTCATCACTTCTATCACCCAAATTCCTTAGAAGTAGGTCTATAAATAACTTTTTATCAGTTTTTATTTAAATTCTAGTTAATAAACATACCATGTGACATTAGTTTCAGGTATACAATACAGTGGTTCAACACTTCCATGCAACAAATGGTTTTCATCACAGCAAACACACTCTTTAATCCTCATCATCCATTTAACCCATCCCCTCACCCACATCCCTTCTGGTAACCATCAGTTTGTTCTCTATAGTTAAGAGTCTGTTTCTTGGTTTGCTCTCTCTCTCTCTCTCTCTCTCTCTCTCTCTCTCTCTCTCTCTCCCTCTCTCCCTCTCTCTCTCTTTTCTCCTTGCTCATTTGTTTTGTTTTTTAAAGTCCACATATGAGTGAAGTCATATGGTATGTGTCTTTATCTTACTGACTTATTTCACTTGGCATAATATTCTCTTGCTCCATCCATGTAATTTGCAAATAGCAAGATTTCATTCTTTTTTATGGCTGAGTAATACAAATACCACCTCTTCTTTATTCATTCATCAGTCGATGGACACGTGGGCTTTTCCCATAATTTGGATATTGTAAATAACGCTGCTATAAACATCAGGGTGCATGTATCCTTTTGAATTAGTATTTTTGTAGTTTGGGGGTAACCACCTACTACAGAAATTACTACAGCAATTGTAGAATATATGTAATCTTAATTTTAAAAAAAATTTAAGTTTATTTATTTTGAGAGAAAGAGAACACAAATGGGGTAGGGGCAGAGAGAGGAAGAGAGAATTCCAAGCAGGGGCTTGACTCGCAAATTGTGAGATCATGACCTGAGCCAAAATCAAGAGTTGGATGCTTAACCAGCTGAGCCACCCACTTGCCCCTATTTTTTTTTTTAACTTTTTGAGGAATTTATGTACTGTTTTCCAAAATGGCTGCATCAGTTTGCATTCCCAACAACAGTGCAAGAGTCTTCTCCTTTCTCCACTTACTTGCCAGAACCTGTTGTTTATTGCGTTGTTGATATTAGCCATTCCGACATGTATGAGGTGATATTTCATTGTAGTTTTGATTTGTACTTCCCTGATGATGAGCGATGTTGAGCATCTTTTCATGTGTCTTTTGGCTATCTGTATGTCTTCTCTGGAGAAATGTCTATTCCTGTCTTCTGCCCATTTTTAGTGGTATTATTTGGCTTGCGAGTGTTGAGTTTGGTAAGTTCTTGATATATTTTGGATACTAACCCTATGTCAGATGTGTCATTTGAAAATATCTTCTCCCATTCAGTAGGTTACCTTTCAGTTTTGTTGATTATTTACTTTGCTGTGCAAAGGTTTTTATTTTGTTATAGTACCAATAGTTTATTTTATATTTTGTTTCCATTGCCTCAGGAGACCTTGAGAAATAAGTTGCTAAGGGTAATGTCAAAGACGTTACTGCCTGTATTCTCTTCTAGGATTTTTATGGTTTCCAGTCTCACATTTAGGTCATTAATCCATTTAAAGTTTATTTTTATGTATGGTGCAAGGAAGTGGTCTAGTTTCATTCTTCTTCATGTTGCTGTTCAGTTTCCCAGCACCATTTGTTGAAAAGACTGTCCTTTTCCCATTGGATATTCTTTCATGCTTTGTCAAAGGTTAGTTGACCTTATAGTTGTAGGTTCATTTCTGGGTTTTCCATTCTGTTGCATTGACATACATGTCTATTTTTCTGTTAGGGCCATGCTGTTTTGGTTGCAATGGCTTTGTCATAAAACTTGAAGTCTGGAATTGTGATGCCTCCAGCTTTGCTTTTCTTTTTCAAGATGGCATTGATTATTCTGGGTTTTTGTGGTTCCATATAAATTTTAGGATTGTTTGTTCTAGTTCTGTGAAAAATGCTGTTGGTACTTTGATAAGGATTGCATTAAATCTGTAGATTGCTTTGGGTAGTGTGGACGTTTTAACAATATTTGTTTTTCCAATCCATGAGCATGGAATGGCTTTCCATTACTTTGTATCATCTTGAATTTCTTTCATTTATGTTTTATACTTTTCAGAGTAGAGGTCTTTCACCTATTTGATTAGATTTATTTCTAAGTATCTTATGGATTTTTGTGTAACTGTAAATGGGATTGATGCTTTAATTTCTCTTTTTGCTGCTTTATTATTGATGTATAGAAATCCAACAGATTTTTGTACATTGACTTTGTATCCTGCAACTTTACTGAACTTGTGTATCAGCGCTAGCAGTTTTTTTGGTGGAATCTTTCAGGTTTTCTGTACAGGGTATGATGTAATTTGAAAATAATAGAAGTTTGACTTCTTTCTTGCATATTTCCATGCTTTTTGTTTTTGTTGTCTCATTGCTGTGGCTAGGACTTCCAGTACCGTGTTAAATAAAAATGATGAGAATGGACATCTCTGCCTTGTTTCTGACGGTAGAGAAAAATCTCTGTTTTTCCCCACTGAGGATGATATTAGTTGTGGGTTTTTCATATATGACCTTCATTATGTGGTGGCATGTTGCCACTGAACCTACTTTGTTGAGGGTTTTGATCATGAATTGAAGTTGAACTTTGTCAAAATCTTTTTCTGCATCTGTTGAAATGATCTAAGGTTATTATCCTTTCTTTTATTAATGTGATGGATCAAACTGATTGGCAAAGATTAAATTACTCTTGCAATCCAGGATAAATCCTACTTGATCGTGGTGAATGATTTTTTTTAATGTATTGTCAGATTCGGTGTACTAGTATTTTGTTGGGGATTTTTGCATAAAAATCAGGGATATTGGTCTGTAGTTCTTTTTGTGGTGTCTTTATCTGGTTTTGGCATCATGGTTAATTATGGCCTCACAGAATGAATTCAGAAGTTTTCTTCCTTTTCCATTTTTTTTCTAATTCTTTGAGAATAGGTATTAACTTTTTTTTTAATGCTTTGTATAGGCACGTGGGTGGCTCAGTTAGTTAAGCATCCAACTTGTGATTTTGACTCAGGTCATGATCCCATGGTTCATGAGTTCGAGCCCCATGTCAGGCTCTGTAGTGACAATGTAGAGCCTCTTTGGGATTCTCTTTCTCTCCCTCTGTCTCTGTTTCCTTCCCTTGCTCACTCTATCTCAAAATAATTAAACATCTTTAAAAAAATGGTAGAATTTGCCTGTGAAGCCATCTGGCCTTGGACTTTTGTTTGTTGGGACTTTTTTTCATTGCTGATTAAATTTCTTCACTCGTTATTCATTCAAATTTTCTATTTCTTCCAGTTTAAATGTGGATAGTTTATGTTTCTAGGAATGTACCTATTTCTTCTAGGTTGTCCACTTTGTTGGCATATAGATTTTCATAATAGTTTCTTTTTTATTTTTTTAACATCTTATTTTTTGAGACAGAGAGAGACAGAGCATGAGCAGGGGAGGGGCAGAGAGAGAGGGAGACACAGAATATGAAGCAGGCTGCAGGCTCTGAGCTGTCTGTACAGAGCCCAATATGGGGCTCAAACTCATGAACTGCAAGATCATGACCAAGCTGAAATCATAGGCTCAACTGACTGAGCCACCCATAATATAATATTCTCTTATAATTGTTTGTACTTCTGTCATATTGTTGTTAATTTTCCTCTCATTTGTGATTTTATTTAATTGGTCCTTTCTCTTTTTGATAAGTCTGGTTAGAGGTTACCAATTTTATATATTTTTTTCAAAGAACCAGCTCCTTGTTTTATTAGTCGTTCATGTTTATATTTCTATATCATTTATTTCTGCTCTAATCTTTATAATTTCCTTCCTTCTGCTGGCCTTAAGCTTCATTTTTCTTTTTCTGGATCCTTTAGGTTTAAGGTTAGGGAGTTTCATATTTTTCTTGCTTCTTGAGGTAGACCTGTATTACTGTATACTTCCCTTTTAGGGTTACTTTTGCTGCATCCCAAAGGTTTGAACTGTGTGTTCTCATTTCATTTGTTTCCATGTATGTTTTTTAAATTTCTTCTTTTATATCTTGATTGACTCATTCATTGTTTAGTAGAATGTTGTTGAACTTCCATATATTCATGTTCTTTCCAAATGTTTTCTTGTGGTTGACTTCTACTTTCATAACATTGTGGTCAGAAAAGTTGCACAGTATGGCTTTGATCTTAATTTTGTGGCCCAATATGTGATCTTTTCTGGAGAATGTCTTACATGTGCTTGAAAAGAACATGTATTCTTCTGTTTTAGGATGGAATGTTCTTAATATGTCTCTTAAGTCCATCTGGTCTAGTAGGTCATTCAAAGCCATTTTTTTGTTGTGGATTTTCTGTGGATTGTCTCTCCATTGATGTAGATGGGTTGTTAAAATCCCCTATTATTATTATATTATTATTGATTAAATTCTTTGTTATGAATTGTTTTATGTATTTGGGTGCTCCCATGGTGTGTATGTATATTTCCAATTATTACAGCTTCTTGTTGGATTATCTCCTTTATTATTATATAGTGCCCTTGTTTGTCTCTTGTTACAGTTTTTGTTTTAAAGTCTAGTTTGTCCAATGTAAATATTGCTACTCTGGCTTTCTTTTGATACCCATTTGCATGATAAATGTTTCTCCATTTCCTCACTTTTTATCTGCAGGTTTCTTCAGGTCTGAAATGAGTCTCTTTGAGGCAGCATATAGATGGGTCGTTCTTTTTTTGTTTTTTTCCAATCCATTCTTCCATCCTATGTCTTTTGATTGGAGCATTAGTCCATTTACACTGAAAGTAATTATTGATAGATATGTATTTATTGCCATTTTATTACTTGTTTTGTTGTTTCTTGAGATTTCTCTGACCCATTTTTTCTTTCTCACTTTTTATTTCTCCTTTGCATTCAAAGAGGCCCTTTTAATATTCTTTGCAGGGATGATTTAGTGGTCAGGAGCTCTAATTTTAATTTTTGTTTTTCTTGGAAAAACTTTATCTTTCCTTCTATTCTAAATGATAACCTTGCTGGATAGAGATGCTTGGTTGCAGATTTTCCCCATGCAGTACTTTGAATATATCATGCCACTGCCTTCTGGCTTGTGGTTTCTGTTGAAAAATCTCTAGCTAGGCTTGTGGGTTTTCCCTTGTAAGTTAAGTACTTCTTTTTGTCTTCCTGCTTTTAAGATTTTTTTCTTTATAACTTGCAAGTTTAATTAAAATATTTCTTGGTGTTGCCCTGCTTTAGTTGATTTTGATGGGAGTTCTCCGCACCTTCTGGATCTAGATATTAGTTCCTTTCTCAGATTAGGGAAGTTTTCAGCTATTATTTCTTCAAATAAATTTTCTACCCACTTTTCTCTTCTTCTGGGATGCATATGATATGAATGTTACTATGTTTGATGGAGTCACTGAGTTCCCAAAGTCTGTTCTCATGTTGCTTTTCATTACTTAGTCTTCTATGCCATTAATTTGTTCCTCTGCTTCTTCCAGCCCACTGTTCATTGCGTCAAGAGTAACTCTAATCTTGTTTTTTAAATTATTTTTTTGATGTTTATTTTTGACAGAGAGAGAAACTGAATGTGTATGTGGGGCGGGAGGGGACAGAGAGAGAGGAGACACAGAATCCGAAGCAGGCTTCAGGTTCTGAGCTGTCAGCCCAGAGCCCAATGTGGGGCTTGAACCCATGAACTGCAAGATCATGACCTGAGCCTGTCATACACTTAACCGACTGAGCACCCAGGTGCCCCTATGAATCTAATCTTGTTTATTGCACTCTTCATCTCTGATTGATTCTTTTTTTTAACTCCTATCTCTATGGTAAGGGTCTCACTGAGGTCTTGTGTTCTTTTTCCCAGCCTAGTGGGTATTCTTATGATCATTGTTTTGTATTCTCCATCAGGCATGTTAGTTCTATCTGTTTCACTTAGGTGTGTAGCGTGGCCTTATCTTTTTCTTTCATTGGGGATAAATTCCTATATGTTTGCATTTTGTCTGAGTTGCTGCCTTCTCTGTATTTGAAAAGCCAGTTATATCTCTTGCTCCTGAAAGTAATGTCCTTATGAAAAAGAGGTCATGTAGTATCCAGGGCCTGGCACTTCAGGGATTATCTCTGATGTGTGCACTCTGCTTTTATGTTCTGGCTGCTCTACCCTTCAGGCCAATTATCTAAAGAAGCCCTCCTTGCCGGCTGTGGGAAATGTTTGGTCCCTGGCCTGAATGTGGTGACTTTTAAGTAGGTGTGCTCTGGTCTGCTTGTGAAATGAGACTTGTCACCTCCTGTACAGCAACTGGGACCATGCAGAACTCACTGGTTGGGAGACATGGTGTGGGCAGTGGTTTTTGCTTATCTTCTGGGGTAGGTCCCGCTGTGCTGGGACTGAAGCAATCGTGACTGAGAAGGGTAGTTGCACCGAGTGAAAGGGGGTGGGGCTTGGTGTATGCAAGATAGGAAGCCAGTGTTGGTGCTGCCCTATTCCCACAGGTTGCTCTGTATTTATGCTGAGGGGTGGGGGTGAGAGATGGTGCTCACCAACTTCTTTGTTCCCTGAGAGGTGTCTTCATGAATGCTTCCTCTCAGGGACACACTCTGAGAAGAGTGAATAATCTCCCCCTGTATGCTCCGGGTGCTCTTCAGATAAATGTTTCCATGCTTTCTGCCCCTGAGTTGTTTGACTTCCCTCTTTCTAGGAGCAGTGCATTGCCCTCTAGGCTCTATCCCAGCCAAGACCATTGACCTTTAATGCTTCAGGCTTTAAGCCCTGCTGATTTCAAGAACTCATAAAATTCAGCCCCTCTCATTTTCCAAACCAATGGCTTTGGAGAAATACTCTTTTTTGTGCATTCCCATGTGTGTGCCTCTCTTTCTCACCCTTCTTTGCAACCATGGCTCCCTCCTGTCTGTACCACCTGTGATCTCTTTCTCCTCTAAACCACATTTGTGCATTTCCTACCTTTTTCAGTGTGGCCTTTTCTCTCCCTTTAATTGTAGAGTTTGTTTTGTCATTATTCAGGTCTATTTCTAGGGTATTTAGGATGATTTGATAGTTATCTAATTATGTTCACAGGGGCCTAGAGACCTCCTACTCCACCACCATCTTCCTCTACCCTGGTCTCTAGATTCCTTTAACTTCAGACAAATTCTTCCCCCAAATGCTTCTGCCTTGTTAACACCAGTTTCCCTTTACGATTGACACAAAAATTGATTTAAACCTTCATATATGGTTCATGTTTTGTCCACAACAAGAATGTCTTCTTCCTCTTTTTGGACATTCTTAACTTATCTATGGTTTATCCTCAGGTCAGTCAGTCATTATTTCTGTATTATATCCTCTCTTATCACTTCCTTTAACTCCTCAGGTTTTCCAGGATTCAAGTCTGACAGTGATTAATGATAGAACCTACTAGTTTTCATTGAATAATAAAGAAGTTTGTATATAATGGTGACTTTTTAATTGTTTTGTTTATAAATATATCGACTCTCCATTCTGCCTACTAGGTTGTTATTTGGGTCTTTTGCTGCTTTTAGAAAACATTGTAGTAAATATTTTGCTAAATTTGTAAAAGGTTTTCCATTTTGGTTGGGATGCTTAAAACAAAAGAATGACTTTGAGAATTATATTTTCAGGAAAGGACCCAGTGTGTCAGATTTCTGTCGGTTATTTGAGGACAAATGGATGTTATAGGAGAAAACAAAATACACAAACTCAAATTACACCGTATATACATTACATATTTCTGTTTTAAGGATGGATAAGGCAACATACATTCACAAAATTTAGTGTCCCAGAGTTAGATATTTGTATATTTCCCTGGTTTAAAATCTTATTCAAAGAATCCTAAATATAAATGAGCCAAACACTCAGCCAATGAGATGCCCACGTGTAGTTCAACTATTGTTTTAGATGTGAGTCATGTGCATTGGTACAAGATGGAGTATCGTATGTCAAAGCATATGCCTGCCACTGTAGCCAACTGCAGATAACATATGCTTGGAAATAAAATATTTGTGAGCCTTATTGCTTATCAAAAATTAATGAGAGCAACTGTGTGTGTTTATACTATTTTGGGTTTATAAACAGATCAGCAGGGTTAATTGTAGAAACTGTTTTTGCAGAACAGTCATGTGTAGCTTTTTCAAGCTGTGATGTTTTCTTTCAACATCTCCACCCTGAAGCGTGCACACACACACACACCCCTCTCACATACCTCACAAGCTCACACATACCAACACATTTACTATGGGGGTGGGTGAGTATTGGAATCACTATTAATAGATACTGTGGTTCAGATTTTCTTTGCTCCATGGTGTAAGAGCTTAATCACTAAAAGTTCACTTGTGGAAATACATTTCCACTAAAAAATAACTGTGTGTAAACTTGAAATAGAAGCCATAAAAATGTACCATACATATATCTGTGTAAATCTCATTTATAAGGTGTATTCACTTACGTGGCCTTGTGCAATTTTAAAGTATCTGGTGCCAGATGTGTTTATCTTAATTTTATGGGTGAAGGAATTGAGGTTCCATTAGGTAAAGTTACTTTCATAGTTGATTCAAAGCCTTGAACCCTTACCTGCTGCCTCCGCCTCCAGGGTAGTTTCCACTGCCTATAGCTGTTCAGGATCATTTGAGGATGATATCGTATTAGTAACCAGCTGATGTTTCTATTAAATGCTTGACCGAGTGTGAGAACTGGGATGGTTGTATATGTCATCAGCATCAGAATTGCTATTTATAGACTTCAAGAGAATGTTTGGTATAAGGAGGTTTGGTTGCACCATCAGGGCATGTGGTGATGTCTCTGGTCCTTGGAAAACCAATAATATAAGTAAGCTTATTTTCTAAAGCAATGACATTTCCTCTTTCTAAGCAAAACTATCTGAAACCTGAGTACTCAATCTAACTTCATGGTGTGCTTCACAGCTGATAGATGGTGTGTCTTCTCTCTAAACCTCTACACTTATTCATCATCCAAACATTGACAATTCTATTTCCATAATATCCATTATACCACCCTCTGTTCTCTCTCCCACCTACACCATCTTAAGTCAGGACTCCATCACCTCTCTCCAGGACTCTTGCTAATGTCCTTTGATATCTTGACTTCAATATGTCCTTTCTCAATTCTACTTTGCACACCGCCATGATAGTTCTTAGTGCAAATCTGAGCATGTCTCCTACAAAAACCATTTGTTCTCAAGAGTCTTCTGAGCACAGATAATTATGTTTTTTTTTTTTTGTAATGGGATTAGGAATAATCAGCATTTTTCTATATTACCTAAGTTTGTTTTGATGTAACATTGTTTCATGTGCATATTGTATGTTTTAGGCCCTGCCTAACTCTTTAAAGCTACCATGCCTAACTCTTTAAAGCAGGTACCTTGTAGGCCATACTGCATAAAGAAGACTTATGGCACAATTGGCTATTTCATTCTTGGTCTAGAACAGCACTGTCCAAACCGTGAATGTAATTTTAATGTGCTAGTAACTATATAAAACATTTCAAATAAACTGGTTAAATTAAGTAATGTTTTTATTCAATTTAATATGTGTAAAATATTCCTACTGATTCAATGGTAATCAATTAAAAATTATTAGTGAAATATTTCTCATGTTAATACTATGTATCTGAAATACAGTAAGTTGGTTTTTTACTTAGAGCACATCTCAATTCAAACTAAAGAAATTCAAATGCTCAATAACTACATGTGTCTACTGGCTACCATATTTAACAGCACAAGGGTAATACTTATTTCCCAACTGTTCCCTCTTTCCTCACTTTTATGGCCAGACTTTTAGAACATGTCTATCCTTGCTTTCTGGACTTAATCACCATTGAATATTTTCAACTGCAGTAGTCTGACTTTTGCCCCACTTTTACACTGAACTGATTCTTGTTAAAGTCCTTAACAACTTCTTTGTTGCCACATATAATACCAATCCTTTTTTTCTTAAGTAGGAATTCTGAATCAATTAAGTTCCAACCAGGAATACAAGAGCCATGCCAGTTATTTCAAATGGAGGAGATTTAATACAAGGAAACTTTTACAAAGATGGAAGAATTAAAATCTCAAATATGTTTGGGGTATTAATTTTAAAAGAGGAAACAGAATGGCACAAAATAAAGTTGGAAAATTATTCATAGAAGGATGTTACGTAGTATTGTAAGCCATGTTTAGGAATTTGAGTATTTGAAGAGCTTAGGGAGCAAGAACAAAAAGCAAGTTAGTACAGGAAGGAACTACAGGAAACTTTAATAACCATCCCTAGGGTAGGGTAAATAAAGCAGGAGATAGTTCTGCCACAGCTCAGGAGCACACTTGGAGCTGACACTGGTGGAAATGAATGTTGCTATTGTTAAAACTACAGCTTGGGAACCTTTGACATTGGGAGAGCCCACAGTCCCCACCAGACGTGACCACTGGTAGAGACATTATCAGAAAGAGTGACAGAAAAATTCAGTAGTTTCTCCCTTTCTTACAGCTTCCAATTTCCAGTAGGCCTCTCTCATTGTCTAAACTGAAATGGAAGTCAACTTATAGAGTCTGGGGAATGTAGTTTGGAGTGGCTCACTCCCCTGTAATTCACAGCTGAGCACACAGAATGAGAATGAGCTGAATACAAATAGGTAAATGAAATCTGACCATTCTAGTAACATTCAGTACAGAAAATATTTTTCTCTATCTATGAACACTTCCACTCAATCTCCTTACTAGACTTTTCTTTCTCATAAATATTAACACTAAATATTATTCAAAGTCTTTTTTCTAGTGGATGATTTCATATACTCTCCCTGGATCCCCATGCCAACAATTATTTTCTTTAAAATGATGATTCTCACGCCAGTCAGAGTGGCCAAAATGAACAAATCAGGAGACTATAGATGCTGGAGAGGATGTGGAGAAACGGGAACCCTCTTGCATTGTTGGTGGGAATGCAAATTGGTGCAGCTGCTCTGGAAAGCAGTGTGGAGGTTCCTCAAAAAATTAAAAATAGACCTACCCTACGACCCAGCAATAGCACTGCTAGGAATTTATCCAAGGGATACAGGAGTACTGATGCATAGGGGCACTTGTACCCCAATGTTCATAGCAGCACTGTCAACAATAGCCAAATTATGGAAAGAGCCTAAATGTCCATCAACTGATGAATGGATAAAGAAATTGTGGTTTATATACACAGTGGAATACTACGTGGCAATGAGAAAAAATGAAATATGGCCTTTTGTAGCAACGTGGATGGAACTGGAGAGTGTGATGCTAAGTGAAATAAGCCATTCAGAGAAAGACAGATACCATATGGTTTCACTCTTATGTGGATCCTGAGAAACTTAACAGGAACCCATGGGGGAGGGGGAGGAAAAAAGAAAAAAAAAAAAGAGGTTAGAGTGGGAGAGAGCCAAAGCATAAGAGACTGTTAAAAACTGAGAACAAACTGAGGGTTGATGGGGGGTGAGAGGGAGGAGAGGGTGGGTGATGGGTATTGAGGAGGGCACCTTTTGGGATGAGCACTGGGTGTTGTATGAAAACCAATTTGACAATAAATTTCATATATTAAAAATAAAATAAAATAAAATAAAATAAAATAAAATAAAATAAAATAAAATGATGATTCTCTAATCAATCTCTCTATTTTCGCTGAACTTTGTATCCAAACCAAACAAACTGCCCACTGGAGAACCTTACTGGGATGTACCATGTGTATATAAAATTCAGAACATTCAGAATGGAAGTCATCCTATCTCCTCTCAATAACTATCTTTATCCTGCATCATAGTTACTGCATCTTAGCCAATGAATGACATTCCATCATAATCCAGGCAGAAACTTATCAAAGCTCTCTTTCATTCCTGCATCTAATCAGCAAGTCATGTCTACTCTGCTAACTAAAGATCACCCAAAGCTGTCCCTTTCCAGAACCCACTGGAAGTTGAAGTTATCATCATCTCTCACTTGCTTACTGCATCAGTTTCCTATTTGGTCTCACTGTGTTCAATATATTTTCCACTTAAACCACACTGCAGATTAAGAGACTGTCTTAATTTATAGATCTAATTCCATTCTTTTTCTGCCTACAACTTCTACTGGACCTGTAAGATCTTCTCAGCTTATATATCTAGCCACATTCCATGTCATTTCCTTCTCTCTTTGGATGTCACCACTTAGATAAAACTGAATTCCATTTTCTCTTGTTGCTTATTTCTTGACCTTGGGGCTTGGTCTTTCTTTTGGGTGGCACAAATCCCTCCCCCACTCCTTTGCTTCACTCCTCACTTTGCTCTTTACATGAACACTCCTACTTATATTGTAGATCTCAGAATTAAGTTTCTTTATCCAAGAAGATGACCCTGGTACCCTTAAATCTCAATCCATCATTGGAGAAAGTTTTCTTTTTTTTTTTTAACGTTTATTTATTTTTGAGACAGAGACAGAGCATGAACGGGGGAGGGTCAGAGAGAGGGAGACACAGAATCTGAAACAGGCTCCAGGCTCTGAGTTGTCAGCACAGAGCCCATCGCGGGGCTTGAACTCAGGGACCACGAGATCATGACCTGAGCCGAAGTCGGCCGCTTAACCGACTGAGCCACCCAGGCGCCCCGGAGAAAGTTTTCTCTATCTTAAGTATTTGCTGTCATCATCCCCCTCTAAAATGCAAGCTCTTGTCAGTTTTCTTCCTTTATTGTACAATATGTGCCACTTAATAGATATTCAATAAATATTTGTGAATAAATGAATGGCTAAATGGAGACATGGATGACTTCTCTAGCATCCTTTAATATCTTTGCTGTTTATACTCTGATAGATGGCTTCAACACAGATTGCTCATTGTATTTTAGTCCATACTATCTTCTTGAACATAGCACGTGAATTTTAAAAGGGAATGTTCAATCAAGTCTCTTTTTTTTTTTTTTCAGTATTCCTTTTCTGAGTAATCAATAGAGAGACAGAATAAAGGACCAATAGGGGATTTATAACTTTCTTGATAATTGTGTTTCCCAATGTGTGGTTCTTCATTTCCTTAGTATTACTGATGACCAGGAGATTTCACTCACTTTTGCAGTTCTCAGAGCCCAATTATTTAGTTGGTGTTCTGTGACCGTTTGGTAAATGAAATAAGTGCATACATAATGAGTAAAAATTTGTGTTCTAAGGAAAAATTCTTAGCGTAAATTTTGCTCAAGAGTCACCTTCTTAAGAAAGAATACCAATATCAACATAAGAAAGCAGGTCATTGGGTTTGGGAGTTGTTGCAATTGCTCCATGAAAGCATGAGAGCATGGGCTTATGCAATTGCCCTGAAAAACTAATGATTCTTTACAAATGTTCATGAATTCAGCAAACATTCACTTTTCCTGAATTGGATGCTTAAAACAAACAATTAACAAGGGGAAAAAAAACCCCTCTGAGAGCTCTATTTTTAATATTTATTCCATTTTTTAAAAACTTGGTTTAAGACTATTCGCAAACACAAATTAGCGTTCTTTAAGATGTCTCTCTCCCCATACAAGCATAACATTGGAAAGGGGTAGTGAAAATTCTCTTTCTCAACCTACCCTCCAACACCACGACTTTAAAAACAGATAAGCAAATTGGTGCCCGGAAAAGCCTGGTGACTTTCCCAAAGTCACAGAGTTCTTAAGATGCTACTGGAACTTAAAATTAAGTTTCCCTGGGAAAAAAAAAAAAGAGAACAATAACTAACATACACTGAGAACTTGCTATGTGCAGTAGTCCCCCTTATCCATAGAAAATAACATTCCAAGACTCTCAGTGGATACCTAATATTGCAAATCGTAACACACCCTGTATATAATGTTTCTTTTCTATACATGTATAACTATGATAAAGTTGAATTCATAACTTAGACACAGTAAGAGGTTAACAATAATAAAATAGAACAATTATACCATATGCTGTAATAGAAGTTATGTGAAGATCATCTCTCTCTTGCAGAATACCTTCTTATACTATACTCACCCTTCTTGTGATGATGTGAGATTATTAAATGCCTACATGATGAAATGAAGTGAGGTGAAGAACATAAGCATTGTGATGTAGCATTAGGCCACTAATGATGTGACAACAGTCATAAGGAGAATCATTTGCTTCCAGACCACAGCTGAGTTTAGGTAACTGTAGAAAACTACAAATAAGGGGGAGCCACTATATTTGGAAATAGCTGAGCATTGTAGCTTTGGGCCTCCTTTCAACATATGCAGTTATCCTTAAAAAGACTGACTGTAACCTAAATTTCTGCCAAAATGTATTGGCATACATGAGGTAGATGCTGAGCACTGCTTGAAGTTATGCGATTGAAGTGAAAAGGGTAAACTAAAAATAGTGCATACAACAAACTGATAGAACTACCTTGTCTTCTTACCCTTAGAACCCCAAATTACAGTGACACATTTCAAGATAATTTTATTTAGCCTTTTCTCTAAGTGTCTGCTGAGGAAAAAGGTGGGGGGGGGGGCGGCATTGATGGGAACCTAAACTCAGGCAGCAGAAAATTTGGGGAGAAAATTGGAAACAAAGTGAAAGAGGTGAGCTAGGATAGCAAATTTGCAGTTGAATGTAACAGTAAATTTACAGGAGACTGCAAAACAGTCTCCAATGGAGTAGTTATATGTATTGCATCTCTACTGATTTCTACCCATTTTTTCCTATTAGGACTAGTGCATGGTATCTGCAGTTGATCCATGCAGTGCTCCACCAGGTGCTCAACTGTCAGTTGGGCAACCACAAATCTTCAGTGAAGTCAGGAACAAATGTGTTTATTGGCATCTCCATTTATTGTCAAGGAACACACCCACCTTACTCCTTGCCCACCCCTCCATCTGCACATTGCTGGCAAAGGGAAAAATCAAGCTGAAAATTCTCTTGGAGGCTCCTTCCTTCAACCAGTTTTCTGAGTGAAGATGCTCCTCCTGGGAGGGACATCTCAGTTCCACGGAAGGGTTAAATAATGCTGGGCACGAAGCCAGGCTCCTATGGTGAAGCCACACAGCCCTGAACTCTTCTAGGAAGGTGAACGCATCCCCTGATGAAGTGCAGCTGATGGGCTAAGAGCTAAGAGCAGCTCCCTGAGCAATTCTCAGCCCACAGTCACAGGGAGCTCAAATCCATGTTTTTAATTCTCTTGCTCTGATTATGATGGATGGGGAGAAGATGCAAAGCACTCTCCCTTTTTCAGAAAAGCCTTGGAGGTCATCAAGTGTCCCAACCCTTTCAAGAAAATAGTAAACTTGGGTAAATCCAATTGAGGACAGGTTCCTGGGGTTTATCCTTGGCAGAGGAGCTAGTACATTTGTATAAACTACTCAGATCTCAAATACTCCTCAGTTTCTGATGAAAAGAAATTGTTCGTGGGTCAGATAACTTGTATTGGCCAACATTTGAGTGAGTAATTACAGAGGAGAATACTCAAAATGATATGTGTTGTCCACTTGAAAGAACTAATATCTTCTAGGAAAAAATTTAGGCCAATATATAATATTTAGCTACACTTATTGAATAATTGGACACATTTTTATTTGTTCACACATAGCCTTTCAGGGGATATCTGAAGATTAAAAATGTATAAATTCCCCTTTCCTAATAAAAACTTGAGTAAATTGGCTTGGTCTAGCAGTCACCTGAGTTGTATACTATATAGACTTAAAACTGGAATTCTTCCTTTTTCTTTTCTTTTCTTTTCTTTTCTTTTCTTTTCTTTTCTTTCTTTCTCTCTTTCTCTCTTTCTCTCTCTTTCTTTCTTTCTCTCTCTCTTTCAGGGGTGCATGACTGTCCTCTGAAGCCCCTGGAATCTCAGAAGAAGATGTGATCACACAGGCCCAAAGTCAGAGACCTGTAAAAGAGTGATGGTCCTCTTCCCTGCTCCCTAAATGACCCTAACACATGAGTTTTGCAATGATTTTGATCAGTTATGAGGTTTGTGATTTGAAATGATGAATTTGATATTATTCAAATAAATATTTACTAAGCATCAATTATGTTTCTTTGCTATCTATGGTGATATTTAAGACAGGAATCTTGCCCTCAAAATTTTTCTCAACTTACTTGATAATTTAAAATGCATTTGAAAAAGTTATAAAAAATTAGATTATCCTAAGTGGCGAAGATAGGAATTACACAAAGTCAGAAGGTGAAAAAAAATAAGGGGATGTATTTAGAAAGAGAATAGGGCTGCAGTCCCAAAGAATGAATGAACTATCAGTAGCAGAGGAAGGGATGGACCAATTCAGTGCATGAAATAGAATATTATCAAATATATCAGGCATAGTAGTATAGAGAACAGTGATCTGTGAAGAATATTACTTTGTTAGTAATTTCTTGGAGATAAAGTTGGGTAGGTAATGTGATCCTGTTAACAGGCAGGTAAAAATGGGTTCCTAAGTTGCTGAGTGCCTAAAAACTATAATTTTTGAGAGAATTACTCTATAATTTCTTTGAAATTGTTTTTAAGGTCATAAGAACACGTTTTTCTCATGGGTGCTCTCAGTACTTTCTTGCGATTAAAGTGTGTAGAAAGTTCTCCAAAGTTGTACTGACTGTGACCCAAATTCTAATCATCTTAGACTTACTCTGGCGTTCTTTCTCTACCTTTTTTCCCCACCCTTACTTTCATTCTAGGGACAGTTTCATGGAGACTATAGCACATGGAGATGAATGTAGCCATGTGCTGCCACTTTATTGAAAATTGACTCTTTCTATTCCAGTCCCAGTTCTCAAAGCCACCTCTTGCATAAACAGTATAAGAAATCATATTTGAAATAGGGCCAAATGAAAACCTCAAGAATAACCAGTTATTCTCCAGGATTAAAGCAGTTGCTAGAGGACTTCAGCTTGAATGCAGTATGTTCCCTAATTCAGTGAACATGAATTGGATGGCTTCTCTGAGCCTTGGAATATACCGTAAGAGGTAAAGCACAAACCTACCAGCAACTAACCATACCTAGCATCTAGTTTTTCCCTTGAGTGAATTAACAACAGTGGCATAGAATCAAGCATTAGCCTCTTAGAATAGGAATTGAAGTCTGTAGGTGTGATTTATGAATAGTTGTTAAATGTCTTCTGCCATGATGCTATTAGCCAGGAAGGAATTGTAGGGTTGGTGGGTACAGTTCTAGAGAGTAGAACCCAGGGTATATGGAACAGTAGAGAAGGGGCATCTAAACAAAATTATTTATCATTACGTGTTTGATCTGAGGCTCAGTCTGCTCCCAGTACTGTACAGGAATAATAGTACATTCTTTCTTACATCTGATTCAAGGCCCAGTTGCAGAGTGTAAACACGTATGTCCTGAACATCCCAGAGGACCTTGAGAGTAGAACCTGTAAATGTTATTTTATTATAGATTAGGAGATCCTAAAATTACATGCAGCTATCAGGAAAGTTGGAAAGATAAATTCTGTGTATGGGTCTGGCTACCCTTACCTGGAAGAATAAAAGGCAAAGGAGACTATGGGAAAAGAGAAAAAAACATTTCCCTTTCTTTCTGGGTTAGCACTGCCAAAAAGGGAATATCAAAATAATTTCATCTGGCTGATGAAAACATAGGGTGAAATATCCCAGGCAGGGAGCTGCACTGCTCAAAGAGAATTAATTTTATAGTTTTCTGCCATTTTTTTTCTTTCCCTCCTCTCCCCCATGGAATTACTTCTGTCTTATCCACATACTGGTTGAATAAAATGAGCACATAGTCTGCTGTTTGGAGCTAGTGTTGTGCGGTCATTTTCTTTGGAAGACAGTCTAGGACTAATTACGCATGCATCTTTCTTATCAAGCTTTGACAATCTGGATATTTGGTGGCAGCACAAGAAGAGGTTGGCTGATGGAGGCTTTGAGTACAAGGGATGCTTTTCAAGGCCAAGAGCCTTAAAGAGGCATCTGGTATTATTTGTCCTATTGCTTGCTCCCTGCTTCTCCTACATCAGTGCTATTAAAATATGGCTAATGATCAGATTTATTGGAGGAACATTTTTTCTTAAATGTGTGTTCTCCACCTCCACTTTAGATTTTGTGAATAAGAGTTTCTCAGGATAGGTTTGTATAATCTACAGTTTCAAAAATATTTCCCAAGTATTTCTAATTATCATCTAAATTTTGCATCTGTAATCTGAGATGATAAGACTTTAAACTAGTGGGGTAACCTAACAAGGGTAGAGCTAAAACAGAATGCTTCTTTGATGAATACCTGGAAGGTTCTAGAGCAAATGAGACCATTAGTCCTCCATTTATCTTGAGTGCCAGCAATCCAGCCACATACCCCTTGAAACAGCCATTAGCTGTTGCTTTGGTTATAAAAAATACTCATAAAAACTGCTCAACATGGTTGAATGCTCTTTCCTTTGACAACAAAAAAAGCCAGGGATTGAAAGAACTCCATCCTAGATAACGGAAGGGGACATCTTCCCCTAGAAACACTGAAATTAGTAGACTGTTACATGCACAGGTAGAGATAATTTTTTAAGTTTTTTTTTTCTAGTTTTAGTTTTACATTACCTACTATGGGCTATATTCCCTATGCTGTACTCATGACTTATTCATTCCACAACTGGAAGCCAGTACCTCCCACTCCCCTTCAACCATGTTGCCTATCCTCCCTCCCCATTCCCTCTGGTAATTACCAGTTGATTTTCTGTATTTATGGGTCTTTTTCTGCTTTGCTTTTTCATCCATTTGTTTTATTTTTTAGATTGCATACATAAGTGAAATTATATAGTATTTGTCTGACTTACCTCATTTGACAAAATATCCTTCAGGTCCATCCATGTGGGTTGCAAATGGCAAGACCTCATTTTTGGTGTGTGTGTGGGAGGGTGGGGCGGGTAAGTAATATTTCACTGTATACACACACACACCAAATCTTCCTTATCCATTCACCATTGGACATTTAAGTTGCTTCCATATACTGGCTATTGTAAATAATGCTATGATAAACATAGGGATGCTTATGTCATTTGAATTAGTGTTTTTGTTTTCTTTAGATAAATATTCAGTATTTATTTGGATTCTATATTTCTATTTTCAACTTTTTGAGGCACCTCCATACTGTTTTCCAAATAGCTTCACCAATTTACATTCCCACCAACAGTGCATGAGGGTTTGTTTTTCTCCACTTCCTCTCCAACTTGTTATTTCTTGTCTTTTTTATTCTATCCATTACAGGTATAAGGTGAAATCTCCCTGAAGTCTTTTTTTCTTTTTTAATTTTTAACTTGTTTTATTTTTTATTTAAGTTTACATCCAAATTAGTTAGCATGTAGTGCAACAATGATTTCAGGAGTAGATTCCTTAGTGCCCTTTACCTGTTTAGCCCATCCCCCCTCCCACAACCCCTCCAGTAACCCTCAGTTTGTTCTCTATATTTATGAGTCTCTTCTGTTTTGCCCCCTCCCTGTTTTTATATTATTTTTGTTTCCCTTCCCTTATGCTCATCTGTTTTTTTCTCTTAAAGTCCTCATGAGTGAAGTCATATGATTTTTATCTTTCTCTGACTAATTTCACTTAGCATAATACCCTCCAGTTCCATCCAAGTAGTTGCAAATGGCAAGATTTCATTCTTTTTAATTGCTGAGTAATAATCCATTGTGTGTGTGTGTGTGTGTGTGTGTATGTGTGTGTGTATATACATATATATATATATATATATATATATATATCACATCTTCTTCTTCTGTATCCATTCATCCATTCTGCACAGCAAAGGAAACAATCAGCAAAACTGAAAGGCAACCGACAGAATGGGAGAAGATATTTGCAAAGGACGTATCAGATAAAGGGTTAGTATCCAAAATCTATAAAGAACTTATCAAACTCAACACCCAAAAAAACAAATAATCCAGTGAAGAAATGGGCAAAAGACATGAATAGACACTTCTCCAAAGAAGACATCCAGATGGCCAACCCATGAAAAAAATGTTCAACATCACTCATCATCAGGGAAATACAAATCCTTAAAGTTTTGATTTATATTTGCCTGATGATTAGTCACGTTCAGCATCTTTTCCCGTATCTGTTGGGCAACTGTTTGCGGTCTTGGGAAAATGTCTATTTAGGTCTTCTACCCATTTTTTTTAGTTGAATTATTTTATTGTTATTGTTTAGGGTTGACTTGTCTGAGTTATTTATAATTTTGGATGTCAACCCCTTAAGGGATATCATTTGAAAATATCTTCTATTTAGTAGGTTGCCTTTTCATTTTGTTGATGTTTCTTTCTGCCGTGAAAAACCTTTTAATTTTTTTGTTTTTGTTTCCTTGTCTGAGGAGACATGCCTAGAAAAATTTTGCTAAGCCTGATATCCAAGAGATTATTTTCTATATTTTCACCTAGACATATAATTCTTCATTAGATCTCATGTGTAGGTCCATTTTGAGTTTTGTTTTTTTTTGTTTTTTGGTTTTTTTTTGCACGGTATAAGAAGGTGGTCCAGTCTCATTCTTTTGCATACCTGTCCACTTCTCCCAGCACCCTTTAGTGAAGAGAATATCTTTTCTCTACTGTATAGTCTTATCTCCCCTTACCATAAAAGCATGGGTTAGCATGGGTTTATTTCTGGGCTCTCTATTCTGTTCCATTGATCCATGTGTCTATTTTTGTGCCAGTACCATACTATTTTGATTACTGCAGCTTAGTAATTTATCTTGAAATTTGGGATTGTGATACCTCCAGCTTTGTTCTTCTTTCACAAGATTACTTTGGCTATTCAGGATCTTTTGTGATTCCATACAAATGTTAAGATTACTTGTCCTGGTTCTGTGAAACATGCTATTAATATATTGATAGAGACTACATTGAGTCTATACTTGCTTTGGGTAGTAAGGGCATTGAATAATACTATTCTTCTAATCTATGAGCATGGTATCTTTTCATTTGTTTGTGTTGTCTTTGAATTTTCATCAATGTTTTATAGTTTTCAGAGTACAGATCTTCCACACCCCTTTTGAAAGTTTATACTCAAGTATTTTATTCTTTTTGGTACAATTGAAAATGGGATTGTTTACTTGTCTTTTGGCTACTTATTAGTGTGTAGAAATTCAATAAAGTCTTTATATTAATTTGTATCTTGAAACTTTACTGACTTCATTAATTCCTTCTAGTAGTTTTTTTTTTTTTTTGGTGGAGTCTTTAGGGTTTTCTATGTATAATATCATGCTGTTTGCAAATACTGACAACTTAATTTCTTCCTTACCATTTTGTATGGCTCTCCTTTCTTTTTCTTGGATGATTGCTGTTACCAGAACTTCCAGTACTATGTTGAGTAAAAGTGGCAAGCATAGACATTCTTGCCTTGTTTCTCATCTTAGAGAAAAGTTTTCAGTTTTTCATAATGAATGTGATGTTAGCTGTGAGTTTACATATATGCTCTTAATTATGTGGGGTATGTTCCCTTTAAACCCACTTTGTTGAGAGTTTTTATCATAAATGGATGTTGAATTGTCACATTTTTTTTCTATTTCTATTGAGATCATAAGGTTTTTATCCTTCATTTTATCAATGTGGGGTATCACAGTGATTGGTGTGTGAATACTAAACCATCCTTGAATCCCCAAAACAACTTCCTCTTGATTGACTGTGGTGAATTTTTTTTAACGTGTTATTTAATGTGGTTCACTAATAATTTTTCTGAGGATTTTTGTATGGATTATTATCAATGATCTTGTCCTGTAGTATTCTTTTTTTGAAATGCTTTTGTCTGTTTTTGGTAGCAGGGAAATGCTGGCCTCATAAAATGTATGGGGAAGATTTCCTTCCTCTTCTATTTTTGGAATAGTTTGAGGAGGATAGGTATTAACTCTTTTGTTAATCTTTTTTAAATTTTTTAAATGTTTTTTATTTTATTTTATTTTTGAGACAGAGACAGGGCATGAATAGGGGAGGGTCAGAGAGAGGCAGACACAGAATCTGAAGCAGGCTCCAGGCTCTGAGCTGTCAACACAGAGCCCAACGCGCGGCTCGAACTCACAGACGGTGAGATCATGACCTGAGCCGAAGTCAGAAGCTCAACTGACTGAGCCACCCAGGTGCCCCTCTTTTGTTAAATGTTTGATAGAATTCACCTATGAATCCATCTGGTCGTTAACTTTTGCTTGTCCATCTGGTCCTTTTATTTATGAAATATTTTCATTCATAAATTTTTAACTATGGCATTGTCATTCATAATTTTCTTCTAAGTATGGCGTTTTATTTTCTACTTAAATCCCTTTAACATTTCTTGTAAGGCCAATTTAGTGGTAATACACTCCTTTGATTTTAGTTTGTCTGAAAAATTCTTTAATTCTTTTCCAATCCTTATTGATATCCTTGCCGGGTAGAATATTATTGGTTGTAGGTTTTTTCCTTTCAGCATTTTGAATATATATAATGCTACTCTCTTCTGGCATGCAGTTTCTGCTGAAAAAATGGGTGACACCTTATGCGGTTTCCCATATACGTGACTAATTACTTCTCTCACTGCTTTTAAATTCTCTTTATCTTTCCCATTCTAATTATTATGTGTCCTGGTGTGGATATCCTTGGGTTTATCATCTTTGAAATTATCTCTACTTCTTGAACTGGGACGTCTGTTTCCTTCCCCAGATTAAGGAATATTTTAGCTATTACTTCTTCAAATAATTTGTCTGTCCCTTTCTCTCTCTACTTCTCCTGGGACCCCTATCATGTGAATGTTTGCTTGTGTGATGTTTTCCATGAGATCTCTTAACGTATCTTCTTTGTTTAAAATCTTTTTGCAGTTCAGCTTGGTTGCTTTTCATTATCTTGTTTTCCAGATCACTGATCCATTCTTCTGCAGTCTCTACTTTGCTGTTGATTCCCTCAGTGTATTTTTCGTTTGAGTTATTATATTCTTCACTGTGATTGGTTCTTTTTAATATTTCCATCTCCTGTTTTAAATTCTTGCTAAGCTCATCTTTTTTCCTAGTCTGATGAGCATCTTTATGACCATTACTTTGAAATCTCTATCAGGTACACTGATTATCTCCATTTCTTATAGTTATTTTTCTGTGGTTTTGTCTGGCTCTATTGTTGGGAGCATATTCCTATCTTTCCTCATCTTGCTTGATGTTTATGTTTTTTTTTCCCCATAAATTAGGCAGTACAGCTACTTCTCAAACTTGAAGGAATTATCTTATGTATGGTATTTCCCTGTGTAGGCGGTATGTACTTGGTAACTTTGGGCAACTGGCTGGAGCTATGGCTGGGGTGCACATGGGGTCCTGGGTACTCTGTGCTCGAGGTACCTTGTTGGGATAGCCAGAGCTAAAGTATAGGCTGGGTATGTCCCAAGGTTCTCCATGAGTGAGTATCCTGCCAGAATAGCTAAAGCTGAGGTGGGTGCAAGCTGAGGTATCTTGGGGCTCTCTGCACAAAGTGCACCCTGGTAGGGCAATCAAAACTGAAGTGTATGCAAGCAAGTTGGTCCTAGGACTTTCCACGTAGACGGTATTCTGGTAGGATAGCTGACACTGAAATGGGTGTAAGTCAAGGTGTCCCCAGATGCTCAGTGTACAAGGCACCCCAGTGGCTGGAGCCTAGGTGGGGTATGGGCTTGGGGTCCCAGGGCCCTGTGTGCACAGGTGCTCTGGTGGGGGGCAGCTGGTGACAAAGCAGGGTGTCAACCAGCATATCCCCAGTGTGTTCAGTGCAGCGAGCATCCTCACAAAGCAGCTGAAGCAGGATCTGGCTAGGTGATCCTGGGGTGCTCCACCCAGGGGATACTCTATTAAGATAGCTAGAAGCTAAGACTAGGTGCCTGTGATGGTCCCAGGGTGCTCTACAGGAGGGGACCACCCTGGTGAGGTGCCTGGAGCCATGTCAGGCATGAGACAGGAGGTCCCAGAGTGCTTTGCACCAAGGATTTCCTAGCAATTCATCTGAGTGAAGTGGTGGAGGCCTGGAGTGTTCTGGGGGTAATTTGCATCTGTGTCACCTTGGGAAGACAGCTGGAGCTGTCTGAGCACCTATGAGGCTGTCTAGGTATGTGCCACACTGGGGCTGCCTTATGGGGATGGCCATAGCTGGTGTGGAGTAGGGGCCCAGGGCTCACTGAGGTAGTAGGCCAGGTAGGGCACTCAGACCCTGCTCTCATCTGCACTGTCAAGGTGGAAGGGGAACATAGGCAGTGGTGTTTGCCAGGCCCTTCTTCCTGGAGAGAATCCAGTATCTCCCCAGTGTTTGGTCAAGTTCTAGGGCTAGATCCTTTGCATTCTAGTTGGTATTTTAAACTGTGGCTTTTAGTGTATGTGTCTCAGGGCATTTGGGGCTGGTATAGACTAGGGGCCCAGCTATGGCAAACAGACCCTGCTCCTATCTGCACGTTCAAGATGGAGGTGGAATACAAAGAATAGTGCTCAGCAGCCCCTGCAACCCAGTGAGAGTTTGAGCAATTCCAAGTCATTTAGCAGAGTTCTAGGGCTGATTGCTTTATATTCTAGTTGCCCTTTTAAACCAGTTTTTTTTTTTCTGTGCCCAAGGCAGACAAATCTGCTCACAGTCTCTTAGTACTACCTTTCCCCTCTGCAGTTTGCAGCATCAGGGAGCGGGGGTTCCCTTTGTTACCATGTCTTCATCTCTCTTGCCATTCTCTATATGGCCTATCTTTCATTGTGCAGAAGCTGTTCAGTCAGCCCTCAGTTCTTTTTCAGGAGGAATTGCTGTATAATTGCATATAGACTTGGTGTGCCTGTGGAGATGATGAATTCAGTCTTCCTGTGTTGCCATCTTGGATCAGAAGATCACTCTTTTTTCAATGTTATTGAAAAAATAATTGACATACATCACTGTGTAAGTTTAAGGTGTATACCATAACGGTTTGATTTATGTATGTGGTGCACAGATTACAATAGACTTAAACATCCATCATCTCTTATAGGTACAATATTAACAACTTTCCTGTATGTCATACAGCAGTGTTATAGTTATCATGTTGTACCTTATACCCTTAGTTCCTATTTTTCTTGTAACAGATGGTTTGAACATTTTAACCACCTTCCTCCAACTTCCCCTCCTCATTCCCCTGGCCTCTGGTGAACACAACACAAATCTGATACACACACACACACACACACACACACACACACACACACATACATAAAGCCCACAACTTCTGTGTCCATTCATCCATTAACGGACAAAGATGGTTTCTATATCTTGGCTATTGTAAATAATGCTGCTATGAATATGGGGGTACAAATATCTTTTCAAGATAGTGTTTTTGTTTCCTTTGGATATATTCCCAGAAATAGTACTGCTGGATCACATGGTAGTTGTATTTGTTAAGAAATCTCCACACTGTGTTCCATAGTGGCTGCACCAATTTAAAATCCCACCAACAGTACACAAGTGTTACCTCTTGTCCACATCCACACCAGCATTTGTTATATCTTGTTTTTTGTTTTTGGGTTTTTTTTTTTTTTTTTTTTTTGATGATGGCCATTCTAACAGGTGAGAGATGATATCTCATCATGCTTTTAATTTGCATTTTCCTAATGACTACAGATGTTGAGCATCTTCTCATGTACTTCTTGGCCATTCATATATCTTATTTGGAAACATGTCTATTCAGATCCTTGACCCACTTTTTAAAGTTGGATTATTTGGGGGTTTTTGCTATTGAGTTGTATCAGTTCCTCATATATTTTGGATGTCAGCCTTTTATCAGATAGATGGTTTGTGAACAATGTTTCCCATTTCTTAGATTGTCTCTGTTTTTGTTGATGGTTCCTCTTGCTGTGCAGATAATATTTAGTTTGATGTACTCCCACTTGTTAATTTTTATTTTATTGCTTGTGCTTTAGGTATGATTTCTAAAATTCATTACTAAGACACGTGTCAAGAAGTTTTTTTCCTACTTTTTTTTTCTAGGAGTTTCATGGTTTCTGGTCTTACATTTAAGTCTTTAATCCATTTCAAGTTAATTTCTGTAAATGGTGTAATGTAGGGGTCAGTTTTCATTCTTTTACACGTGAATATCCAAATCTCCCAGCACCATTTGCTGAAAAGACTGTGTTTTTTCCACTAAATATTCTTGGGTCACTTGTCAAACAGTTGTCTGTTTGTGCTTGTGTTTATTTCTAGGCTCTCAATTCTGTTACATTTGGTCTATTTTCTTTCATGCCAGCATCACACTTTTTTAATTAGTATAGTTTATAGCATTGTTTGAAAGTGTGATGATTAGGAAGTGCGATGCCTCCTGCTTTGTTCTTTCTCAGGATTATTTTGGCTGCTCAGGATCTTTTCTAGTTCCTTATAAATTTTAGGGCTCTATTTCTTTTTTTTTTTTTTTTTTTTTAATTTTTTTTTTTTCAACGTTTATTTATTTTTGGGACAGAGAGAGACAGAGCATGAACGGGGGAGGGGCAGAGAGAGAGGGAGACACAGAATCAGAAACAGGCTCCAGGCTCTGAGCCATCAGCCCAGAGCCTGACGCGGGGCTCGAACTCACGGACCGCGAGATCGTGACCTGGCTGAAGTCGGACGTTTAACCGACTGCGCCACCCAGGCGCCCCTAGGGCTCTATTTCTGTAAAAAGTGTTATTGGAATATCAATAGGGATTGCATTCCATTCATAGGTGGCTTTTGCTATTATGGATATTTTAATAATATTAATGTTGCCAATGAATGAGCATGAGATATCTTTGCATTTCAGTCATTTTCAATTTCATTCACCAATGTCTTGTGGTTTCCGGAGTACAGATCTTTAACCTCCCTATTTAAATGTATTCCTAAGTATTTTATTGCTTTTGATGCTATTGTAAGTCAGATTGTTTTATTTCCTTTTCAGAAAACTTGTTAGTGTATAGAGGTGGTACTCATTTTGCAAGTTAATTTTGCATCCTCCAACATTATTGATTTATTAGTCATAACAGTTTTTTGGTTGAGTTTTAGGATTTTCTATATGTAAAATCATGTCATCTGCAAATACAATTTTTACTTAATCCATTCCAATTCTGATGGTATTATCTCTTTTTATTGCTTGATTGCTCTAGCTATGGACTTGCAGTACACTGTTAAACAGGAGTGGTGAGAGTCGGCACCCTTGTCTTGCTCCTCATCTTACATGAAAAGTTGTCAGCATTTCCACTGAGTATGATGTGAGCTGTATGCTTGTCATATGTGGCCTTTATTACGTTGAGATATGTTATTTCTATGCCTCATTTGCTGTGTTTTTATCATTAATGGATCTTAAATTCGTCAAATGCTCTAATGCATCTATTGAGGTGATCATATAGTTCTTTTCTTTCATTCTATTAATGTGCTGTATCACGTTAATTTTGAGACCATCATTGCATTCCAGGGATAAATCCGACTTGATCACAGTGAATGGTTCTTTCAGTGTGCTGGTGAATTTGGTTTGCTAATATTTAGTTGAGAATTTTTGCACCTATATTCATCAGAGATATTGGTCTATAGTCTTTTCCAGCACTGTCCTTATCTGGCTTTGATATCAGAATAATTTTCATTTTAAAAACTGAGTTTTGGAGTGTTCTCTCCTCTTTGTTTTTTGGATGTATTTGAGAAATACTGGTATAAATTATTTTTTTAATTGATCAAATTCACCAGTGAATCCACCAGATCTTGGGCTTTTCTTCATTGGGATTTATTATTACTGAATCAATCTCCTTACTTGTAAAACTGATCTCAGATTTTCTTTCTTAACTCAGTCTTGGTAGTTGATAACCTTTTTAATGAATCTTTCCATTTCTTCTAGGTTGTCCAGTTTTGGTGTATAGTTGTTGATGTTAGCATCTTATGATTCTTTGTATTGCTGCAATATCAGTCGTAATGCTTCTTTTTCATATATACTTTAGTTAATTTGGTTCTATCTCTTTTTTCCTTGGTCAGTCTAGGTAAAAGTTTGTCAATTTTGTTTTTCTTTTCAAAGAAATAACTCTTAGCTTTTCTATTGGTTTTCTTTTCCTTCGTTAATTTCTGCTCTAATCTTTATTAATTTTTCTCCCTTTTGCTAAACTTGGGATCAGGTCTTCTTTTTCTAGTTCCTTAAAGCATAAAGTTATGTTGTTTGTGATCTTCTTTACCTCCTAATATAAGAGTTTATTGGTATGAACTTCCCTCTTAGAACTGCCTTTGCTAAATTCCTAAGTTCAAGGATGTATGGTTCCATTTTTGTTTGTCTCAAGAAACTTATTTTCCATTTAATTTCTCCTTTGATCCCTTGATTGTTCTAGATAGTGTTGTTTAACTTCCATATATTTCTTAATATTCCAGGCTTTCCTTTTGTTATTTCCAGTTTCATGCCACTGTGATCAGAGAAGATACTTGGTATGATTTTAATCTACTTGAATTTGCTAAGACTTCTTTTGAGACCTATGATCTATCCTAAAAATATATGTTCCATGTGAACTTGAAAGGAATGTGTAACCTGTGGTTGTTAGAGTGTCTCTGTCTGTTAGGTCCATTTGGGCTACAGTATTGTTTAAATCTGCTGTTTCCTTATCGATTCTTCATCTAGATGATCTATCCATTGTTGAGAGTGGGGTATTAAAGTCCCCAGGTATTACTATATTGCTGTGTATTTCTCCTTTTAGTTCTGTTAGCTTTTGCTTTATGTATTTAGATGCTCAGGCACGTATATATTTACAACTTTTTTGATGTATTGACAAGTTTAACATAATATAATGACATTCTTTGTCTCTATCATTTTTAAAGTCTATTTTGTCTGATAGAAGTATAGTCAACTCTACTTATTTTTTGGTTACCATGTGCTTGAAGTATCTTTTTCCATCTCTTCTCTATTATAGAATCTTTTGCTACATACTTGCCATTACCATTGAGTTTTACACTTCTTTATGTTTTTATGATATTAATTAGCATCTTTTTTATTCTAACCAAAGAATTCCCTTTTGATTTTCTTATAAGGCAGTCTAGTGGTAATGAACTCCCTCACCTTATTTGGGAAATCTTTATCCTTCCTTTGTTTCTGAAGGAAATCTTTTCTGGGTATAGCAATTGGTTATGCTCTTTCTTTCAGTAGTTTAACTATGTCATTCCATTTTTTTCTTGACCTGAAAAGTTCTGTTGAGAAATACACCAATTGTCTAATAGTAGTTGCTTTGTATGCAACCTCTTTTTTTCTCTTGATGTTTTTATAATTGTTTTTTACTTTTGACAGTTTAATTATAATAGGTCTTGGTGTAGTCCTATTTTATTTTTTAAACGTTTATGTTTGGGAGAATGCACATGTGAGTGAGCAGGGGAGGGGCAGAGAAAGGAGAGAATCCCAAGCAGGCTCCAGGCTGTCAGCACAGAGCCTGACATGGGGCTTGAACTAAAAAACCATGAGATCATGACCTGAGCCAAAATCAAGCCAACAAAAGTCAGATGCTTAACCAAGTGAGTCACCCAGATGCCCCAGTGTAGCCCTATTTTAAATCAACTTATTGGGTTTATGTGTGTTTCCTTAATCTGGATGTTCATTTGTTTCACAGGTTTGGGAAGTTTTTAGCCATTCTGCATGGTTGAATCTGCTTCTGAAAGTCTTTCTCTTTTAGCGGGGCAAGGGCGTGTGATGTCTTTTATTTCTTTGTTGAACCCATATTGTCCATGCTTTGTTTTTATAATTTTGTTTAATATTTGTGTGTTCTCATCGTTTGCTAAACTTCTTTAGGAGGATTATTTGAATTTTTTGACAATACATACATCTCTATTTCTTGAGAGTTAGTTGTCACATATTTCCTTTGATGGTATCATACTTACTGGATTTTTGTGATCCTTGATTCATTATGTTGGTATCTGTTCATTTGAATAGTTTTCTTTTCTAGACTTCATAGGTTAGCTTTGGCAGACATAGTTCTTCACCCCCACCAGGTCAATTTGGGTTTCTGGGTATGTTTGCTACTAATGTCCTTTAGCAGCTGGGGCCTATGATTAGGGTCTGTTTTTGAGCAAGGCAACTCTTTGAAATCTGATTTTGGGGATGGAGGAGTGTGCCACTGGTTAAGAACAGTTGGATAGGACTGCTGGCTTCATTTCCTATCCAAGTAAGGCTTTAAGATGGGCTCTGCAGTTGTCCAGTGGCCTTAATTGTTCTGTTGATGCTTACTAGATATTTGGGACTATTATATTCAGTAGTAGATGGGATTATAAATTAGCTTTTCTGCCCTGATAGGAAAGCAGGATGAGACTCAGGGTTTGTACAGATCTTTGGGGACAGAAACTGGGCAATAGTGCACTGACTTCCCCAGTCAGGTAAAGAAATAAATTGTGTTCTACAGATGGGCAAAGCCATAGGCTGTGCTCCTGGTAAGCAGGGCTGTTGGATGAACGATGCAGCTTCCTCTGTGCTCTGATTATATTCCCCTCTCAGGCAGGCTAAAGACTGCATTCAGTAATGAGTGGGGCCATAAATAGTTTTACTGCCTGGGCACAGTGGGTGAAGCAGGTCTTAAGCTGGTAATGCTTTTCATCTTAACTCAAGCTGACATGTGTGGCCCAGGTTCTCTGGATGAACACAACTACTGGCTTTGCCTGCCTGTCTCTTGGCTTCAGCATTTCTGGCTTATGAACTTTTTAGGTCAGATGGGGCCTGAGAGTCCTAGTGGGTATGTTTCAGCTTTCTTGCATAAGTGTATTAGGCCGATGTCAGTCTAGGCAACTTTCAGGTTTTTTTCAAGGCTTTTGGTTCAGATTGGCCCAAGAGGGTACCCTCAGCCTTGATGATAAATTAATCCTGCTTCCAGGGTGTAGCAGAACACAGGAGGAGGCCTGGTACTGGTTTTGCTCTGTGTGGGGGGGTGGGGCAGGGGGGACGGTATTATCTCTTCCCTCTCTCAGCTTAAGATTTACTGGTTACATAGCTTCCAGGTATTGTCACAAGTCTCTCTGGCCAGCTGGAGCCAGGAGACACTGTCCCTAGTGGGGGTGGCTATGACTTAGCCCCTTGCCTGGGTATAGGCAAACCAGGCTCTGGGACCAGCAAAACTTCTCATTTGAGCATCTGAATTGGGCAGATCCATACCCCAACAAATTTCCTGGTCAGATAGCACCACCAACTTGGTTCTGTAAATAAGCAAAACCACTGGTTGGTTTTACTAGTAGGATATAGCAAGAAAGAATTTGATCTGCCAAGATCTGTATGCTAGTTACTGCAAGGCCTTCATAATTCTCCGTCACTGTCAGATTCCTAGTGTGTGAGGCCTGCAGATTTTCCTGCCATCTCTGTCAGTCAAGGCCAGATTTGGGGCTCCCATGAAGCAACCCAAAATGTTGGGGGATTGGAAGCCCCCCAGGCTGCTTTTCCACTGCAGGAACTGGAGGCTCATAGGAGACCTCTCCACGTAGTGCTGCACTGACCTGTACAGGGGACAATACAGTGTGTAGCTATTATTTCTCCTACCCTTCAAATGAAGGAATTTTTAGTCTCTCTGGTTCAGGGGAGATGCTTCAGCCTCCCCTCCACATTCTAAAATTCTCTCAATGGTGTCTTGTCCATAAATATTTGTTAGTTCTTCTTGTCAGGGGGGAGCAAAATCAGGAATGACTTCTGTCACTATCTTGGTGATATCACTCCTACATCATTTTTCTTATTTAGAAGCTATGTTACTGATTTATTATAAAGGGATATAACTCAGGAGCCGCCAGATGGAAGAGATAGGTAGGTAAGGTATGTGGGAAAGAACATGGAGCTTCCCTGCTCTAAGTGGGCCACTCTCCCCAGATTTCCATGTGTTTACCAACCCAAAACTTCTATTGAATTTATTTCGATAAGGACAGCTTGTGAAGACTCTGGAACATACCTTTGTAGGAAAAGGAGCAGCCCTCTAATTTATGTTGAGGTCTAATCTGTGTCTGTGGTGTTCGATTGCAGAAGGATGCTCATCCTTCTACACGGAAAGTCCTTGTTTTCCACAAAGGGTCTGTAGAGCTGGGATCTAGAGACAGGGTTTGTGGCTTGTGGTTCCACACACATGGAAGGGTACATCAGGATCAGAGCACAGGAGTTCACTTCCTTAGAGAGCTACTTGCCATTTACCGTGATAAGACCTTTCTCAGAGCTGGAGTTGCTTTGCTCAAAAACAGCTGGGGCGCCTGGGTGGCGCAGTCGGTTAAGCGTCCGACTTCAGCCAGGTCACGATCTCGCGGTCCGTGAGTTCGAGCCCCGCGTCAGGCTCTGGGCTGATGGCTTGGAGCCTGGAGCCTGTTTCCGATTCTGTGTCTCCCTCTCTCTGCCCCTCCCCCGTTCATGCTCTGTCTCTCTCTGTCCCAAAAATAAAAATAAACGTTGAAAAAAATTAAAAAAAAAAAAAAAACAGCTACTGCATTCATCCCAGTGTTAAGATTGTATCTGGAATGACTTCTGCTGACTTAGCCATTAACCCTCATCACAGCTCACCACCTCCAACCTTCTAATCCAAGGAGTCAGCAATGTAGACAGCCATAATTATAATTAATGATGGAAAACCAGTGCCTATTCAAGTGTCAGGAGTCACTGTACAAAGAAGGCTGACCCTCACATGTTGAGAAATCAGTGCCTTCTTGGCAGAGACTGGAGTCTTCTGGACTTGCTCTGCTTTAAGCTAAGGCAGCAGCCACCTCTCAGTTTCTGGAAAAAAGCACTAGAGCTCCAGGGATTCTCACATCTTCTGCAGAGGTGACTGTTCCTTCACGTTCCTACTTGGTAAGTATAAAGTATTAAAGGAAAAAGAAGCAAGAAAACGAGTTAAAACAGTATGGGCAACAAGATGGATTTGGTTGTTCCTGATAGTAAACAATGAAATCTTGAATAAGTGTGGGGGAAGTCTGAGGTGATAATGTCACTGTAATTTAGAAGGATGATTAATTTTAATGGATAGATAGGCTGAACTGAAGATAGAATACTGGAGACAGTAAAATGACTTTCCAAAAGTGGAAAGGAAAAAAAAAAAGCCATATGACAGCTACCTAGTCAAAAAGAATGAACATTCAGTGTCACCTAGGCTCAAAATATCCAACATAAAAAATACTTTGCTTTTTGGCAATTAGCCACCAAATAATATAAACTTTGTATAAGATACCTAACTTCTTCTTTGATCATGTTTGTTATTTTCACTTTTAATTTTTTTTTGTTACCATTCTAATTCAGAAATGAACTGCATTTTGCAAGAAATACCTGATTTTTCTAGTTTGCCTGAACCAGTGATTCTCAAATTATGTTCTCAATAGCAGGATCATTGTCTCCTGAGAACTTATTAGAAATCTAAGAGGCATCATATATCCTATATTTTTTTATCAGTCATACAAAGTCTATTAGGGTGACCTCTTTAGTGCAGGACCTTCACAAATGGTGATTCACAAACTCAAACTTTCCATCATGTGGTTTCTATCATCTCAAAATTATTGTCAAAATATTCAATAAATTTCATAATCTGTTTCCTCCCTTCTTATCCAATTATTACACTTTAACACACATTCATTTTTAGTTTTGATTAACTATGTTTTCCTTTTGCTTTCCCATAAACTCTTCATGAAATATGTCCCCCTCTCACTTCATCGTGCCTTCTTTTTTTCACCATCTCCCTATTTACATATTTCATGTTTTCCAAGACTGAATTGAGCAACTCTCAGCATGAATGTCAGAGAGACTGGAATTTAGAAATTTAGAATTTAGAAATGACCCTCAGGTGCCCAGAAACCATGTCTTCACTATTGACTATTCCCTTGGTCATTGACAATTGAACCAGAGATAGATAGGTGCCTAACTGGGCCATTCAGATTTTTGTTGCAAATATATATCTATTACCCATAATACTGAAAACACTGAAAAAATGTCTAGTGATTATATACTTGGTATCTATTCCATAGAATATTCTTTTAGTAAGATGTCACTATAACCAGGTAGGTTTCTTAACAATATGGTAATATGTATTGGGGGGGGGGAGAGTAGGGAGGTGTAAGTATGCAAGGTTAAATTCTGATAGAGCTACAGCTGGTTCTGGTTCTATATTATCTAGATATTTAGTATTTTGTCTGGAATAATAACAGAATTTTTTTTGTACTTTAGTTTTATTTCTGTATAAAGAAGGGAGTTTAATCCTAGAGTTCATGGATCATTGGCTCTACTTCTTGAAGAGGAATTGTTAAGAAACATATACTTACCAAATTTTATATTTATAAATAAAATTATATTGAGTTTAATATAGTGCCTTTTACAAGAAGCACTATATATTTCATTGATTTTAAGCTCATCATTTTCACAAAAAGGAAAGCTGTATTTTGATGTTAGAATCCACTCCTCTTAGAGATGTTGAAAGCTTCCCAGAATATTATTGGCTAGTTCTCCAGTTAGGAGAGGGGGGGGGAAGAAACCAAAAAACAAAACACTTCATCACCTCCTTGTGTTTAATAAGACCAAGTAGTTTCAAAATCAATTCTCTAGTTCCCATCATAGAAATAATTCCTTTAATTAGAGTTTGCCATGTCATAACTTCTGCTTGTTAGTCCATTATTTCCAACCTAAGTTTCAGAGAAGAGACTAATCCTCTAGGTCTGTTAATGAGTTTCCAGAATGATCTGAGATAGAGATAATTCTCTGAGGTTAAATAACTGAAATAGTGATTGACCTTCATCTTCTTCTCAAATTCAGGTATAATTAATTCCTCAGCTGCCTCCAACCTAGGTTGCACTATGGAGATTCATATATTTCTGACCTTGGTACGGACTTCATCTCTTTTTTGCATTAATTGACTATGTTGCCCACTTAGGGAACACCATCACCCCAAGTGAGGTTGATTAGTATATGCTTACATTGCAAACTTTCTCAAAAAAAGATTGGAATAAATTCAAGGTTATATGTGTGAAGAAAATTACCTTTGCTATCTATGTAGTTCATCATATAGTTTATTTTTCATTAACTTTTTAACTGCATACTTTCATCATTTGAAATTCTCTACCAGTTTTTGTTTATCTACAGTTAAAATTTTCAAGTTTTTTTTTGGTTCCTTTTTCCAGTAGCTTGATTATGACCTAGTATACTAAAAAGCAGGTATCAATTACAGAAGTGGTTTTTATAAAAATGAAAGTTATTTTTCCAAATATAGTATGATATGGGAAACAAAGGTAAATGAAAAATTAGATTTCCTTACAACTTACAGCCCAATGACAAGTCTTTGAGACAGGCAGAGTGACATTCCTCTAGGAGCTCAGCTGCCTGGATGATTACACTTTGCTAGGGGCAAAAGGCAATCTTAGCTTAAGGTTATCCTGACCCCCAGGATCCTGTAAGTCTACTTCAACATATAAAAATTCCTTTGGAAACTTCCTTTATATCTACCTTCCCAAGATACATGTTGGCAATCATACTCTAAGCTTACAGCCTCTTGATATACATCTGAAGGGTCTCATGACTGAGTTTTTACTAAACAATAATAAGTGACCTTTTCCTAACAGCAGCTAGCACCTCAACGTCCTGGAAACCTTGTTTCCAAAATATCTTAGAGACTTACAGTATCCCTAGCCCCCTCCCAACCTGAAGGTACATAATTATAAGGTATATTAGTCACCCAACACAACCCCAGTGCAGCTCTTTCTGCCCACCGGTCCTGTCTCCATGTTTTAATAAGACCACCTTTTTGCACTGAAGATGTGTGGCTCTCAGAATTCTTTCTTGGCCATAAGCTCCAAACCCCAACATTTTCTATATCCTAGAACTCTTAATCTAAAAATAAGCTGAAATTAAAGAAGAATTGTTAAAAACGTGCTTAAAGAAAACTTGTTTCAATTAAAATTTTTAAAAAATAATTATTGAACAGAAAATTCAGAAAATAGTGACCAAAACAAAAAATATCCAAGCTCATTAGAATGTTTTGATGCTGCTAAGATTACCAGTTTAAAATGATTTTTCAAGTCTTTTGTCATACGTATATATTTTATACAAATGGTGATAAGACCATATGTAAATGTTTGGCTGTTTATGTTGGGTTTAAAAATGTTATATTCATTAATTATATTTAATGTTAATTTCTATATTATGTCCCAGTACATGATGGTACCATAATTGTTACCCCATAATTTATAATAGTGAAAATTTGAAAATAATATAAATGTTAAAACTTAAGATTTTGTGTACTGATATTTTTCTCTATTTTGAATGACCTTAGAAGAGAGTCTAGAAGTTTTACTGAAGGATTGGAAGATACAAACATTTTTGTAACACTTGTAATGCATTGTCAAATTGCTTAAGGAAAAAGAGCTATCAGCCATTATAATATGTTAAAGAACATGTCATTCCAATTGCTAATGCTACCATAATTCCTATTTCATCACACATAAGCTAATGTTAACACTATTTTAATTTTTATTTAACAGATAAGATATATAGATATATATATATGTTCATATATATAGATTAGATTAGATACAGATATAGATATTATAGGAGATGAGAGGGAGAGATTTATTTTAAAGATGTGGCTTATGCAATTGTGGGTGATGGCAGATCCAAAATTAGGATCTGGGCATCCAGAAGGCTGAACATTTTGGTAAGAGTTGATATCGAAGGGGAGCAAATCTAACACCCAAAAGTGCCTCTTTGGCATAAGGACTTTTCAAGCTGGATATTTTTAAGAAACTGCTGATACAGGAAAAGCTCCGAAAACCAAATAGAAGTTACCTTTTTGTAAGAGGCATTTACATTTATGAGGGAAACCTTCATTTGTAAAGGTGTTTCCCTGTCTCTACCAGGAAAAGGGGAATTAAAAATTTCTGGAAACTCTTACCAGTGGAGACGACAGGGACTTAAATCTGCATAACAATCGTATCCTCATTTCCTGTGCTTTTCCATAGCTAGACTGCACACACACATCTTTTGTCTTAACTAAAGATGGTATTTAAGGAAGTCACTTGGGTCAAGTCAGGGAGTTACTCAGTTTTCCTGAGAATTTAATATTTCCCATGTATAGGAGAAGAATACATATTATTATATTTATTTTCCCAGTATTTATATGTCTTTTACTACAGGAGGTCTCAGCCAAGAACCTATAAGGGTAAAGAGATAATTGGTTTTCCTCACCTACAGTTTAGTGACCCATGATGGAGCCTACTGAGACACTGTACTCACTTCAGAGTCTGCAGACAGGAACCTGGAAAACTGGCAGAAGCTGGCAAAGGGTAAGAATTATTACCAAAATCCGTTCTCCCGGATCTCACACTGTAGTGCCCAGTCAAGAGCAGAAGGTAAATTTTTAAACTTGTCCCTTCCCTTACAAGTGGGAGAACCAATTTGTGTGAACAATTGCCTTGGGTATAGTGACATTGGTAAAGATTTATTATGGGCACACTTTCCCCCAGTATTACTGAGAAATAATTGACCTACATTACTGTGTGTATAAGATGCACAGCAAAATTGTTTCATTTACAAATATTTTGAAATGATTACCACAGAAGGTTTAGTTACTATCCAACATCTCCTATAGATAAAATAGAAGAAAGAATTCTCCTTGTGATGAGAACTCTTAGAATATACTCAATATTAGATAGCAGTAATAGCTGTACTCATCATGCTGTACATTACAGGACTAGTAGTTATTTATCTTAAAACTGGAAGTTTATAACTTTTGACCACCCACTTCCAATTCTCCTTTTCCCCACTCCCTACTTCCGGTAACCAAAACTATGATCTCTTTTTCCATATATTTAAGGGGTTTTGTTCTGTTTTGTTTTAAAATTACACATAAAGTGAAGTCATGCCTTTCTCTGACTTACTTTGCTTAGCCTGCCTTCAGGGTCTGTCCATGCTATCACAAATATTATCATTTTCTTATTTTTATGGCTGGATAACATTTCAGTGTATATGTATACAACAACTCCTTTAGCCATTCATGCATCAATAAACACTTAGGTTGTTTCCAGGTGTTGGCTATTGTAAATAATGCTGGTATGAACATGGTGCAGATTGCTCTTTTAGTTAGCATTTTCACATCCTTTGGATATATTCCCAGGAATGGAATTGCTAGTTCATGTGGTGAATTCTATTTTTAATTTCTTGAGGAATCTACATACCATTTTCCATAGTGGTTGTGCCAATTTACAATCCTGTCAAGAGCGTACAAGGCCTCCCTTTTCTCCACATCCATGCCAGCATTTGTGATCTCTTGTCTTTTTGATAACAGCCATTCCAACATGTATGAAGTGATAAAATATTGTGGTTTTAATTTGCATTTCTCTAATAACTAGTGATACTGAACATCTTTTCATGTGCCTGTTGGCCATTCATATACTGTCTTTGAAAAAAATGTTTGTGTCCTTTGCCCATTGTTTTACTTGGATTATTTGTTTTATTGCTATTGATTTATGTAAGCTCCTTATAATCTTGGATATCACAGACATACTTGTTTTTTTTGTTTTGTTTTGTGCTTTTCTGTATTGCACTTGGCAGATACTGCAGTTTTTTTCAAATGTAGTTTGTGGAAACTCAGTGTTTAAGCAAGTCTGTTGGCTTCATTTTCCCAACAGCATTTGCTCACTTGCTTGTTTATGTCATTTTTGGTAATCTCACAATATTTCAAACTTTTTTATTACTACATTTGTTATGGTGATCTGTGATTTTTTTTAAACGTTTATTTATTATTGAGAGACACAGAGACCCAGAGCGTGAGCAGGGGAGGGGCAGAGAGGAGGAGACACAGAATCTGAAACAGGCTCCAGGCTCTGAGCTGTCAGCACAGAGCCTGACACGGGGCTCAAACTCACAAACTGAGAGATCATGACCAGAACCAAAGTCGGTCGCCCAACCAACTGAGCCACCCAGGCACCCCCTGTGATCAGTGATCTTTGTTACTCTTGTAAATGTTTTGGGCACTACAAACCATACTCACCTGGGACTGTAAACTTAACTGATAAATGTTATGTGTTCTGACTGCTCCCCTCAGCAGCCATGCTCTTCCTCCCGCTCCCTCGCACTCCAGGCCTCCCTATTCCCTGAGATACAGCAATATTGAAGTTGGGCCAAATATTAATCCTACAATAGCCTCTACATGTTCAAATGAAAGGAAGACTCACACATCTCTCTTTAAATCAAATGCTAGAAATGATTAAGTTTAATGAGGAAGGTATTTCAAAAGTCAAGACAGGCTGAAATTGAGGCCTCTTGTCTCAAACAGCCAAGTTGTGAATGCAAATGAAAGTTTTTGAAGGAAATTAAAAGTGCTACTCCAGTTAACACATGAATGATGAGAAAGTAAAACAGCCTTATTACTGATGTGGAGAAAGTCTGAAGGTCTGAACAGAAGATCAAACCAACCACAAAGTTGCCTTAATCCAAACCCTAATCCAGAGCAAGGACTTAACTCTCTTCAGTTCTACGAAGGCTGAGAGAGGTAAGGAAACTGCAGGAGTTTGGGAAAACTTTGAAATTAGCAGAGGTTGGCTCATGAGGTTTAAAGAAAGAAGCTGCCTCCAGAACATAGAAGAGCAAGAAGCAGCAGCAAGTGATCAGAAGATCTAGCTCAGATCATGAATGAAGATGGCTACCCTAAAGACATTTTAAATGTAAATTAAATAGCCTGCTATTAGAAGAAGACAGCAGCTAGGATCTTCATAGCTAGAGAGGAGAAGTTAATGCCTGGCTTCAAAGCCTCAAAGGACAGGCTGACTCTCTTGGTGAAGACTCATGAATCTAATGACTTAAAGTTGAGGCCAATGCTCATTGGCCATTTCAAAAATCCTAGGGGCTTTAAGAATGATGCCATATCTACTCTGCCTGTGCTCTATAAATGGAACAACAAAGCTTGGATTACAGGACATCCGTTTATAACATGGTTTACTAAATATTGTAAGCCAACTGTTGAGACCTGCTCAGAATGAAAGCTTTATTTCCAAATATTACTGTTTATTACCAATTCATCTGGTTATCCAAAAGCTCTGATAGAAATGTACAAGATCAATGTTATTTGCATACCTGCTAACACAATATACATTCTGCAGCACATGAACAGAGAAGTCATTGTGACTTAACATCTTACCTTTGCAAGGCTATTGCTACCATAGATATTGTTTTGATGGATCAGTAAATTGAAAGCCTTATGGAAAGGATTCACCATTAGAGAGGTCATTAAGAGGATTTTTGATTTAAGAGAACAAAATATCAACACTAACAGAAGTTTGGAAAAAAGTTGATCTCAACCCTCATGGATGACTTTGAGGGGTTCAAGACTTCAGTGGAGGAAGTAACTGCAGATGTGGTGGAAACAGCAAGAGAACTAGAATTAGAAGTGGAGCCTGAAGATAGGACTGAATTGCTTTAGTTTCATGATAGAAAGTGAATGGATGAGGAGTGGTTTTTATGGATGAGCACAGAAAGTGATTTAATTCCAGTATAGTTAACATTATTACGTTAGGTTATAATAGGTTTAGGTGTACAATATAGTGATTCAACAATTCTGTACTCAGGGTTTATTGTGTAAGTGTACTCCTAATCCCTTTTAACTATTTTATCCAACCACCTCCCCACCCCGCCCACCTCCCCTCTGGTAACTGTCAGTTTGTTCTTTATAGTTAAGAATCTGTTTTCTTGGTTTGTCTCTTTTTTTTGTTATTTGCTAGTTTGTTTCTTAAATTCCACATATGAATGAAATCATATGGTATTTGTCTTTCTATAACTGACTTTATTTTGCTTAGGATGATACTATCGAGATCCGTCGATGCCATTGCAAATGGCAAGATTTTTCATTCTTTTTTATGGCTGAATAATATTTCATTATATATACATACCACTTCTTCTTTACCCATTAATCTATTGATGGATACTTGGGCTGCTTCCATAATTTGGCTATTGTAAATAATGCTGCAATAAACAAAGGTGTGCATCTATCTTTTTGAATTAATGTTTTCATATTCCAGTAATGGAATTATTGGATAATATGGTACTTCTATTTTTAGTTTTTTGAGGAACCTCCATACTTCACAGTGGCTGCACCAGTTTGATTTCTGCCAACTGTGCATGAGGGTTCCTGTTGTTCCACATTGTCATCAATAATTGTTGTTTCTTGTGTTTTTGATTATAGCCACTCTCACAGGTGTAAGGTGATATCTTACTGTGGTTTTGGTCTGCATTTCCCTGATGATGAGTGATGTTGAACATCTTTTCATGTGTCTGTTGGTGAACTATTGGTCTTTGGAGAAATGTGTGTTCTAGTCTTCACATTTCTAATTGGATTATTGGTTTTTCTTGATGTTGAATTGTGTATGGTCTTTATATACTTTGGATACTAACCTTTTATCAGTTAAGTCATTTGCAAAGATCTTCTCCCATTCAGTAGGTAGTCTTTCAGTTTTGTTGGTTTACCTTGTGCAGAGTCTTTTTACTTTGATGTAGTCCCAATAGTCTATTTTGCTTTTGCTTCCCGTAAATACTGCTATGGCTAATGTCAGAGAAATTAATGCCTGTGCTCTTTGCTAGAATTTTTATAGTATCAGGTCTCACATTTAGATCCTTCATCCATTTTAAATTTATTGTTTTTCAAGGGTGTAAGAAAGTGGTCCAGTTTTGTCAACACCATTTGACTGTCTTTTTCCCACTGCATATTATTGCCTCCTTTGTCAAAGATTGACCATATAATCATGGGTTTATTTCTGGGTTTTCTTTTCTGTTCTATTGATCTATGTGTCTATTTTCGTACCAGTATTATATTATTTGGAGACTACAGCAATGTAACATATCTTAAAATCTGGGATTGTATTACTTCCAGTTTTGTTGTTCCTTTTCAAGGTGGCTTTGGCTATGTGTGTTGTTTGTGGTTCCATACTAATTTTAGGATTATTTGTTCTAGTTCTCTGAACGATGCTGTTGGTGTTATGATCGGGATTGCATTAAATTTGTAGATTGCTTTAGGTAGTGTGGAAATTTTAATAATATTCTTCCAATCCATGAGCAAGGAATATCTTTCCATTTGTTAGTGTCATCTTCAATTTCTTTCATCTATGTGTTACAGTTTTCAGAATATAGGTCTTTCACCTCCTTAGGATCCTAGATATTTTATTATTTTCAGTGCAATTGTAAATAGAATTGTTTTCTTAATTTCTTTCTTCTGCTTCATTAGTGTACAGGAATTCAATGGAATTCTGTATATTGATTTAGTATCCTGTGACATCACTGAATTTATCACTTCTAATATTTTTTTGGTGGAGTCATCTACAAATAGTGACAGTTTTACTTCTTCCTTACCAATATGGATGCCTTTTATTTCTTTTTGCTGTGTGATTTCTATGGCTAACATTTCTGGTGCTATGTTGAATAAAACTGGAGAGAGTGGGCATCCTTGTCTTATTCCTGATCTTGGAAGAAGAGCACTCATTTTTCACCACTGAGTATAATGTTAGCTGTGGGTCTGTGATATATAGCCTTATTATGTTGAGGTATGTTCCCTTTAATCCTACTTATGTTGAGGATTCTTATGAGTGGATATTGTACTTCATCAAATGCTTTTTTCTACATCTATTGAAAAGATCATTTGGTTTTTATCCTTTCTCTTGTTGATGTAATGCATCACATGGATTGATTTGTGAATACTGAACCACCTTTGCATCGTAGGAATAAATTCCACTTGATCATGGTGAATGATTTTTTAAATGTATTGTTGGATATGCTGTGCTAATGCTTTGTTGAGGATTTTTGTATCTGTAATTGCTGTGGGATGAAAGCAGAGTAGGGGCTCCCACAAAGTTAAGACTGCTTGTCTCCCCTGGGCTCTCTTTTCCCACTAGAGGAATCAGAAGCTCATGGGAGATCTCTGTGCATGGTACTGTGATGGCCTTGGGGAGGGGAAATGTGGTCAGTGTGTACCTTCTCCTCTTACCTTTCAAATGCAGTCTGGCTTGGGCTTTGTGACACAGAGGTGTAATTTGGCCTCACCCTCCTGTCCCAGCATTCTCTTAGTAGTGTATTGTTTATCAGCAGTTGCTGAATTATTCCTGACTTTATTTTCCCCTCACAAAAAGAACTAAGATGCCATCTTAGTGGAATCAGTCACAAACATTTAAGAATAAAATAAATGGGGCACCTGGGTGGCTCAGTCAGTTGGGCATCTGACTCCAGTTCAGGTCATAATCTATGGTTCATGGGTTCCAGTCCCACGTTGGGCTCTGGGCTGATAACTCAGAGCCTGGAGCCTGCTTTGGATCTCTATCTCCTCTCTCTCTCTCTCAAAAATAAACTTTTTTTAAAAAGTGAAAAAAAAATTCATTCAAAAACAGTGAAGTTCCCCTGGTTATGGCGTCTAAAGGTAGACTAATGGTAAATTTCTCACATCTGCCTCAGCCATGCTGAATTATATGGTGAGCTCACCTGAAGGCTTCAGCCATGGGTACTTTATTATGGTAATTTCAATTTGTGAGTAGATTTCTCCGTCACCATCCTTGGGCCCCTCTACCTAAGGAGCCTCACATGTGTCACAGTCCCACGAGCAGCGGCAGCAAATCCAAGCTTCTGCCTACCTGCCTCCTTATCATTCTTTCCCTGCTCAGTGAATATTCTTATTTTCTACTGATTCTTTTTCCTCTAGGAGATGGCCATTGAGTTCTTTGGTCTTCTGTGTTGTCATTAGGAGGAAACAATAAGCCAGATGGGTTTTCTTCTCATCTTACACTATGTCTCAAGCACTTGGCTTTGTGACCAGTGAGAATATTCCTTCTGGGTATCTGCCAGTCAGAATATGCTAGTGTTGGCATGCATCTGGCAGACAGATGAATAGGTTGTGAATCCAAGAAGCAGCATCCTCTCTGTCCAAGTATGCCAACTTGGAGGGGAGCATATCATAAGGGGTCAACTTCCTTAAGGGCTTTTGTTGTCTCAACATTTGTGTCCTGTTAGTGCTAGAAAAGTCCCAATCCAACAATGCCTGCCCAGTGTCACAGATGAGCAGGTCTATGAGTGGAGTCATCTCCCATTCCTACGGGAAAAACAGAGATACCGTTTTCTCTATACCATTCTTGCTGCCTGGGACATTGAAGGTCTTAGCTTTCTTAGGCTGATACAGGAAGTGAATATCCTGAATCTTGTGAAGGGTGCATCTGTTGTATCTTTTGGGATGCTTCTTGCAGTCATAAATCAAGGGTTACTGGTTTAAATTGCCATTGGGATTAATGGAAGTTCCTCTTGTCAGTGGCCAAATGATGAATCTTCTGAGATGGAAACATTTCTGTATTTGAAAAAAAAAATTCCAGCTCAAATTTTCAAAAACTGTGTTATTGATACCTATGGCAAGAGTAACTGAAAAGAGAACACAAAGGAGTATGGCAGCTAGCCTGAGACTCCCTTGACAGGATGAAATTAAAAAGTCCTTTTTGTCTCCACTGGAAGAAGATCCGACCAAACTGAGAGAAGAGTGAGAAAGCTGAGCAGTCCTTCAAATCTCATTCTTAGGAACCTTGATTAGCTGCTAAGGAATGTTCTTCCCACCCATGATTGTACTGTAGTTAACATCTAAGCCAAATGGCCTCCTGAGGAGCCAAACTCCCTCACAGAGGAAACAGGTGACCAGCATTTCTTCTGGGCTATCCTAGGGTTGAGGAAGAAATGGATCAGCGGGATGCCAATGTTCAGAGGCTGAGCAAAATATTAGTAGAGGCTTATCCCTTTAAGACAAATTGGTCCACTGTTGAACTGTGCACTCAGTAAAAGAACATTAAAACAGTTTTGTTGAATACTCTATGCAAACTTTGAAAGGCATACCGCGTTAGATCTTGATGCTCCAGAACACAGAACTTTTTAAATTTCTATTTTAGTCACAAGTTTTCTCCTTGATAGAAAGAAACAAATTGAAGATAACATAGCTGGAGGGGCGGTTAGTCCTTTGACATTATTCAGGCTGCAAAGCAATTATTTCAGAAATTAGAAGTAATTGTCTTGTCTTACCAATCATTACAAAATTAGTAATGTGGCTCTAGAGGCAATTCAAAGCCCACCTATTCTTTTACCAATCCTAAACCCTCCTCTATTTTTCTCAAAGCTTGTCGGTATTATAAAGGATCGGGATACTGGAAACAGAACTGTCATACACTTTAAAAAAGAAGGAAAATTTAAATAGAAATTACTCTAGATCTTGGATTAATAAGCAAATATATTGTCCCTCCCCCCAACTCCCTCCACAAAAAAAAAAATACAGGAGAAAGCCTGGATATTTTCTCTGTGTCTTTTGGTGTGGATTCTCTCCCCCATCTTCTTCAGGACTTAGGAGCTAGCTCTTTTAAATGCAAACTTCAGGGGAATAGTTCTCATCAGGAAGAAAAAAAAATGCTATGTGGAATTGAGCTAATGAAAACTCTTAAGTGTCTTCTTGACAAATCTTAGAAGAAAAGCTTTTAGTCATCTGAGTGGGTAAACTGCTAGAAACACAATTTGGATTCAACTGTTATTTATAAACCACTGAGTTTTATAGCATAGTACCTGATTCATGGTTGAAATTTTAGAATTGCAGCTATAATGTCTCTGTGTCTGTATGTATATTTGAATCTACATACGTATGTTATGGATATGTGCTATTTTTTTCTGGCTGGTAATGCAAAAATTAATTTGTAAAAGAGCTGTATTTGGTTGGCTTAAAAATAAGTACTTATCAAACTAAGTATTTCTAAACCCCAAAATGTAGAAAATAACCCAAGTGTTTTCCAAGTTAACATGATCTGAGATAATCTTTGGTGAATAAAATTTGTTGCTTTAATTAAAATTGGCACCTCTTCATAGTTACTAGCATTAAATATAATGCAGACATAGAACTTTTATTTTATCTGGGTTTACTAGTTCAATAAGTTCATATTATCTGTTAGAAAATGTGGTAGCAAGAAAAATAGATTGGGATAATGGTTGACTTTGTCTCATGTCTCCTGGTTTTTGTGAGTAGTCTAAATGTAATTGTGGGAAGCAAGTGATTTAGATAAAGTGTGATAGGAGTTTTTGTGTAAACTTTTCAACAATGATTATGTTTTACAGTATGTGTCCTTAAAAAAGTTTTCCAGGGTAACCTGGGTGGCTCAGTCAGTTAAGCATCCGACTCAGGTCATGATCTCACAGTTGGTGAGATTGAGCCTCGAGTTGTCTGTGCTGTCAGGGTGGAGTCTCTCTCTCTGTCCTCTGTTCACACACACTCTCTCTCAGAATAAATAAATAAACATTAAAAATATAGTTTTCCAACTCTCTTTGATAAGTTGAAACTTTAGTGCTCTAAGTTAAATGATGGAAATATATTGTATATCTAGGTTACAGTTGACTGATGAACAATATGGGGGTTAAGGTCACTGACACTCCACACGGGCAAAAATCCATGTATAACTTTTGACTCCCCAAAGGCTTAATTACTACTAACAGCCTATCATCCCCATGACTTACGCATTTCATAACTGTTAGCCTGTACCTCCCACTCCCATACACCCATTTTGCTTGTCCTGTCAACCACTAGTTTGTTCCCTGTATTTATGGGACATTTTCTGCCTGGTTTGTTTTGCTTGTTAGCCCCCACATAGAAGTATATATTTGTCTTTCCTCGGCGGATTATTTCACGTAGCATAATACCCTCTAGGTCCATCCACATTGCCACAAATTTCATTTTTTATGGCTGAGTAATATTCCACTTAAATAGATATAAATAAAAAATTGATATTTATTCATTCATTTTTAATCTATCACTTCTTCTGTACCAATTCATCTATTAATAGATACTGAGGTTGTTTCTGTAACTTGGCTATTATAAATAATGTTGCAATCAACATACAAGGGAATATATCTTTTTGAATTTGTATTTTCATTTTCTTTGGTAAATACCTAATAGTGGAATTACTGGGTTAGTGAGTATTGCTATTTTTTTTTTAATTTTTGAGGAACTTCTACACTGTTTTCCACAGTGGCTGTATTAATTTACATTCCCACCAACAGTACAAAAGGGCTCATTTTTCTCCATATCCTTGCCACCATTTGTTATTTCTTGTCATTTTTATACTATCCATTTTCAAGACTATAAGGTGATATCTCATTGTAGCTTTGACTTGTGTGTCTCTTGTGATTGGTGATTTTGAGCATCTTTTCATATATAATGGCCATCTTTATTTTTTCTTTGGAAAAATAGTTATTCATGTCCTCTGGCCATTTTTAATCAGATTGTTTGCTTTTTTGGTATTGCATTGTATAAACTGTCTATTTGTTTTGGATACTAACCCCTTATTGGATATATCATTTGCAAATATTTTCTCCCATTTACTAGATTTACTTTTTGTTTTGTTGATGGTTTTCTTCACTATGCAAAAGCTTTTTATTTTGGTGTAGTCCCAATAGTTAAGTTTACTTTTTCTTTAGCTTCCTTTGACTCAGGAGACCTATTGTTGCTAGGGCTGATGTCAGAGAAATTACTCTGTGTGCTCTCTTCTAGGGTTTTGTGGTTTCGGGTCTCACATTTGGGTCATTAATCCATTTTAAATTTATTTTTGTGCATGGTGTAAGAACATGGTTCAGTTTCAACCTTTTGCATGTAGCCGTTCAATTTTCCCAGAATGATTTATTGAAGATGTTGTCTTTTCTCCATTTTATATTCTTGCCTCCTTTGTCATAGACTAATTGACCCTTTAGGTGTAAGTTTATTTATGAGCTCTCTGTTTCATTGATCTATGTGTCTATTTTTATGCCAGCCCCATCCTGTCTTGATTATTATAGCTTTGTAGTGTATCTTGAAATCTGGGATTTTTGTACCTCTAGCTTTGTTCTTATTGCTCAAGATTGCCTTGGCTATTTAAGGTTTTGTGATTCCATACAAATAGGATTATTTGCTCAAGCTCTGTGGAAAATGCTGTTGGTATTTTAATAGATACAGCAATGAATCCATAGATTGCTTGGGATAGTACGGTAGTAATTTTAACAATAGTAATTCTTTCTATCCGTAAGCATGGTATTTCTTTCCATTGCTTTGTGTCATCTTCAATGTCTTTCTTTCATCAATATTTTAGTTTTCAGAGAATAGGTCTTTCACTTGCTTAAGTTTGTTCCCAAGTATTTTATTCTCTTTGGTGCAACTATAAGTGGAATTGCTTTTCATCTTTCTCATATGTCATTATTAGTGTATAGAAATGGAACAGATGTCTGTATATCCTGTATCCTACCACTTGACTGAATTTATTACTTCTTCTAGGTTTTTTTGGTGGAGTCTGTAGGATTTTCTACGTATAGCATCATGTCATGTGCAAATAGTGACAGTTTAACTTCTTCCTTACCAATTTCAATGCCTTTTCTTTGTTCTTGTCACAGTGCTGAAGCTAGGACTTCCATTACAATGTTGAATAAAAGTGGTGAGAGTGGACAACCTTCTCTTGTTCCTGATCTTAGAGGAAAAGGTCTCAGTTTTTCACCACTGAGTATGATGCTAGCTGTAGATTTGTCATATGTTATGTTCCCTCATATGTGTATGTTGAATTTTGTCAAATGATTTTCTGCATATATTGGGGTCATCACGATTTTTTTATCCTTCATTTTGTTACACTGATCGATTTGCAGATTTTGAACCATCCTTGGCATCCCCAGAATAAATCACATTTGGTGAATGATCCTTTTATTGAATAAGGTTTGCTAATATTTTGTTAAGGATTTTTGCATCTATGTTCATTGGGAATATTCGCCTGTTGTCATCTTTTGTAGTTTATTTATCTGGTTTTGGTAGCAGGGTAATGCTGACCTTGAAGAATGTATTTAAAAGCTTTTTCCACTTCTATTTTTTTTGGAATAGTTTGAGGGGAATAGGTATTAACTTCTCCTTCAATGTGTGGTGGAATTTGCCTGTGCAGCTATCTGGTCCCAGACTGTTATTAGTTGGGAGTTGTTTTTTTCTTCTTCAATTTCATTACTATTAATTGATCTATTCAGATTTTCTATTTCTCTGACTCATTTTTGGAAGACTGTGTTTCTAGGAATGTATCCATTTCTTCTAGGTTGTCCAACTTGTTGGAATATAATTTTTCATAGTTGTTTTTGTAATCCTTTGTATTTCTGTGATGTCAGTTGTTATTTCTCCTATTTCTTATTTGGGTCTTCCCAAAGTTTTATTAATTTTATCTCAGGGAGTTCATCCACTCTTCATTTCAGTCATGTAACTATGTTTATGATCATTACTTTGAATTCCTTATTACACTATTACACAGATTGCTTATCTCCGTTCGGTTCTTTTTCTGAGGTTGTGCTCCCTTGTGTCCTCATTTTGCTTGACCTTCCATGTTTGTTTTTAGGAATTGCGTGATACAGCTACTTCTCCTAGAACTTTTGTCCTCAAATTATTCCAAACTTCCAAAGTCATTCAATGAGGCCAGCATTACCCTAATACCAAAACCAGACAAAGACATCACAGAGAAAAAAACAGAAACAAAAAAACACTACAGGCCAAGATCAAAAATCCTCAACAAAATATTAGCAAACCAAGTATAACAGTACATTAAAATGTTTTTCACCATGATTAAGGGGGATGTATTTGAGAGATACAAGTGTGATTTAGTATTTGTGATATAGCACATTAACAAGAGGAAGGATAAAAACCATATAGTCATCTCAATATGTGCAAAAAACAGCATTTAATAAAACTCAACATCTGTTCACGATAAAAACCCTCAACAAAGTGGGTTTAGAGAGAATCTTCCTCAACATAACAAAGGCCTTATATGAAAAACCCACAGTGAACATCGTATTCAATGGTAAAAAACTGAAAGCTTTACCTCTAAGGTCAGAAAAAAAGAAAGATGCCCACTCTCACCACTTTTATTTAAATACAGTACTGGAAGTCCTAGCTATAGTAATCAGACAAGAAATAAAAGGCATCCAAATCAATAAGGAAGAAGTAAAACATGATAGTATATATAGAAAACCCTGAAGACTTCATCAAAAAACAATAATGGGGGCGCCTGGGTGGCTCAGTCGGTTAAGCGTCCGACTTCGGCTCAGGTCATGATCTCACGTTTCGTGAGTTCAAGCCCCGTGTCGGGCTCTGTGCTGACAGCTCAGAGCCTGGAGCCTGCTTCAGATTCTGTGTCTCCCTCTCTCTCTGCCCCTCCCCTGTGCATGCTCTGTCTCTGTCTCAAAAATAAATAAAACATTAAAAAAAATTTAAAAACAATAAAAAAAATTTTAAAAAACGAATAATGAAGAAGCAGAAACAGAAAATAAGAAGATAATCCTATTTACAATTTCAACAAAAGGAATAAAATTTCCAGGGAACAAATTGAGTCATAAAGGTGAAAGACGTATAATTTGAAAACTATAAGACAGTGATGAAAGAAACTGAAGAAGACACTAACAAGTGGAAATACATCCATACTTGTGGATTGGAAGAATTATTATTAAAATGTCCATACTACGCAAAGCAATCTACAGATTCAATGCAATCCCTATCAAAATACCAACAGCAGTTTTCACAGAGCTAGAACAAATAATCCTAAAATTTATATGGAATCACAAAAGACTTTGAACAGCCAAGACAATCAGAACAAAGCTAGAGTTATGACAATCCCAGATTTCAAGATACACTCTGATGTTCTAATCAAAACAGTATGGTACTGGCACAATAATCAATATATATATATATATATATATATATATATATATATATATATATACACACATACACACACACACACATATCGATGGAACAGAAAAGAGAGCTTAGAACAAACTCATGCCTAAGTGGTCAATCTATGACAAGAATATACAATGGGGGAAAAGACAGCTTTTTAAAAAAAAAATGGTGTTGGAAAAACTGAAAAGCTACACACAGGTGAATGAAACTGGACCACTTTCTTATACTCTACACAAAAATAAACTCAAAATGGATGAAATACCTAAATGTGAGACCTTAAACAACAAAACCCTTAAAAGAAAACAGGCACTAATCTCTTAGACTTATGACTATGTCTCCACACAAGGTGAACAGAATAAATAATAAACTATTGGGACCACAGCAAAGAAAACCATCAACAAAATGAGAAAGCAACATAATGAATGGGAGAAAATATTTGCAAAATATATATCCAATAAGGGGTGAACATCCAAAATATATAAAGATCTTGTACAAGTCAACACCAAAAAAATAATTAAAAAATTAGAGGATTTGAATAAACATTTTTTTAAAAAAGAGATACAGATGGTCAACAGATACAGAAAAGATCCTCAACATCATTAATCATCAGGAAATGCAAATCAAAACCACAATTAAGGATCATGTCCTAGAAATCAGAATGGGTAGTACCAAAAACACAAGAAGTAAGTGTTGGTGAGGATGTGAATAAATGGGAACCCTCATGAACGACTGGTGGCAAATGTGAATTGGTGCAACCACTGTGGAAAACCGTAAGGAGTTTTCTCCAAACATTAAAAAGATAAATACCCTATGATCCAATAATTTCACTACTAAGTATTTATCCCCCCAAAACAAAAATATATACGCACCTTGATGTTCATCCCATCCTTATTTATGTTAGCCAAGATATGAAGGCAACCCAAGTGTCCATTTATAGACAAACGGACAAAGAAGGTATTATACATATACACCCACACTCACCCTAGACTATACTGGCCACAGCATGGATAGACCTAGCAGGTATTATGCTAAATGAAATAAGTCAGAGAAAAACAAACACCGTGATTTCACTTACATGTGGAATCTAAAAAACAAAACAAACCAAGAGACTCTTAAGTATACAAAACACACTGGTGGGTCCCAGAGGCAAGTTTTGGGGGGAGGTGGTGAGTGAAATACATGAAGGAGATTAAGAGGTACAAATTTTAAGTTATAAAATAAGTGACGAGGAAAAAAGCATAGCATAGGGAATATAGTCAATAATACTGTATGGTTACAGATGGTAGCTACATTTGTGGTGAGCATAGCATAACATAGAGTTGTTGAATCAATATGTTGTACACCTGAAACTGTTATAATATAACATTGTATGAAAACTATACTTCCAAAAAAAAGTTTCAACGAGATTCCTTATGAAAAGTTCCAGCAAAGCATATTTAAAAAGATCCAATATGGTCAATAGCTATATTCTTGTTCCACTTATATAATCAGACCAAATTTATTCAAACTAGACTTAATTTGCAAACAAATTAGTTTTATTGGGATTATTTTTAGTAGAAATCTGGGTGGTCATAGAAAAATTATGTTTACACCGTTGTAAATAACTGGATTCTAGTGCTATTGGTTTTAAGGTTTTATTTTCTACTTATGGACTGGATCCTGAATGCTTCTAGCTTCTTCAAGATCTGGCTATGAATTTCCAAACTGAAGTTTGCAATTATCTCCTACCCTTGTGACTTGTGTAGTTTTTGTTCTTAGTAATTTTTTCCTGATGCCTACAAACTGAAGGGGGACAACTTGATGTAAACATCAGAGAAATAACCACAGCAATGCTCGCATATACAATCTTCATGCCTACTGCTGTGTGGGCCACTCACAAAGTTTACCTGAACACATGATGACATCATCAGAGACACTGAAACATCAAAAGATGTTTTGAGCCAGGCATCTAGAAATCTTCTGGACCGTTGTTGCCCTCAGGACTCAGACTGGTGTTATAGTCTGCTCCAACAATTTCCCTTCATTCTTCTTTTGTTTCTATTGCAATGCCTCGTATTAAATACAAGATTGCTCATACTATAAAGGCTGAAATCTGAAAGTGCAAGGACACTACTGTTTAACTGGATTGGCCTCAGGACCAAGAAGACACTGGTTTGATGAGATAGGAAGAAATGAGGTTCAAAGGTGGGACTGAAGGGGAGCCAAATATATGACCCAAAAATATGCCTCTGTGGCATAAGAATTATTTTGAGCTGATAATTACAATACAGCAGACATAGTAAATGCTCTGAAAACAAAGTAGAAATCAACTTTTTGTAAGAGACATTTAGATGTATGAGGGAATTCTTCATTTCTAAGTGTGTCTGTCTCTATACCAGGAGATCTCCAGAAATCATCACCACTGAAGAAGGCAAAGACTTAAATCTGCATAACAACCCTATTCTTATTTATCGTGTTTTACCTGATAACTTCCCCAAAATGGCTCCCCCCACCCCAGCTTCCTTTGTCTTTAGCTGATGATGGTATTTAAGGTGGTAGCTTGGGCCATTTCAGGGAGGTACCTGGTATCTCACATATACACAGGAGGTATGCATGTTATTAAACTTCTGTTTTTCTCCTATTAATCACTTTTTTTTATTAGAAGGAGGCCTCAGCAAAGAATTTAGGGTAAAGGGAAAAAGTTTTTTCCTCTTCTACAATGTTACGATCTTGAGCTTGAAATTTACAAACTCTGGCAGAATTCCTCCTTCTTTGGGGACATGAAGCTTTGCTCTTAGGGCCTTCAACTGATTGGATGTAGCCCATAGACAGTGAGTAAAACAGATTATCCTCCCAAAAGTCTACTGATTGTTAATCACATTTAAAAAATACCATCACAGCAGCATCTAGACTGGTATTTGATTCAACAAGGGGGTATCTAGCCTAGCCAAGGTGACACATAAAATTAACCATCAACCTCTATAAGATATTTTAAGTGAAAGTAAGTTTCAACATTTTTCAAAGTCAATAAACAAAAGTCCCTTCACAAATTTTAACAACTGTCTATATTAGTTTTTCTACCTATTAGATAATTTTAAACTATTTCCAGCAATTTTTCTGTCTAGTACTCTGCCTATATTATTTTTGAATGTAATTAAAAAACAATCAACACATATGGCTGGATGACTTAAAAATATATTGTAGTTTATCCTATTAACAAAATAATTCTTAAATATTTAATATTTTCTTAAGAAAATATTTCTGTTATTATACAAAAGAGGGAAACAAGTTTAGAATGTTGTAATTTGCCTCTCTGATAATTCAACTAGTAAGTGGATGAGCACCATATAAATGCAAGCCTGTTGAGTTCCAAAGCCCTTACTCTTCCCATTAGTGTGTTTCATGCTCTTTCAAAACTATCTTTGTAACTCTTTCCTATCTCTGCAGATATGTGGTTGCTGTCAACTTATAAGAGTTCTCGGCAAGATTATTTTCCCTCAGACTAAAACTTCTATTTTATTTTTTTATTTTTTTTTTAATTTTTTTTTTCAACGTTTATTTATTTTCGGGACAGAGAGAGACAGAGCATGAACGGGGGAGGGGCAGAGAGAGAGGGAGACACAGAATCGGAAACAGGCTCCAGGCTCTGAGCCATCAGCCCAGAGCCCGACGCGGGGCTCGAACTCGCGGACCGCGAGATCGTGACCTGGCTGAAGTCGGACGCTTAACCGACTGCGCCACCCAGGCGCCCCTAAAACTTCTATTTTAAATACATTTGTGGCGATAAGCACCAAACCTAAAGTAAACACATGCAAAAAGGGGAAAAAAGAAAAATCCCTATAAACTTTAACTTAGGAATATAAAGGCAGCTGAGGAAGAGGTCAATTACACAAAACAGGTAAAGAGATAAAGCACAGTAATGGCACAAGGACCAAGCAACCACAGATCTTAGAAAGTACTGGGAGCAGGGGAGCAAATTGTTCCTTTTGGAAGGAGGTTTCTTTGAAATACAAATGCCATGTTTTCCATATGTCAACATGGACTCAAGGAATCACACAGAAAAGCTGTATTTGTGGGAAGCAGTCTGAATCTTTGGCAGCAGAGTAGAAAAAAGGTTTTCAGTTGTGTTGTTTCTGGCAGCCTCCTGCCATCTCCCCACACTCCAGGAGACTTCAGGAAACAATAATTAAAAGGAGTTTGACACAGCATCAGCAGAGATATTTAAAAATATGCACAAGACCATCATACTAACACAAATGAAGAATATTAACCAGAAAAACATCACTATGGATCATTTAAAAATCAAAACCGAGTATCACGGGAAAGTCTCAAGTTCAGAAAAATCCAATTAATGCAATAATTGATCATGAAAAGTGTACTCCCACAGCACCACACAAAATACCTCAAAAATGCAAACAATAGCAGTAACTCTTACCAGTAAAATGTCAACATAGCGCTTTTTTTTTTTTTAAAGAAATAATTGTTCGAAAAAGGTGAAATATCTGTAACTCACACCATAGAAAAGTGACCAATCTCCCTATTTATAGTTTCTGGAAATCTAGAAGAAAAAGAACTAAGGAAAATTAAAATTGCCTGAAGATCTGTTAGTCATTTGATAGAAAAGGAAATAAAAAGCACTGCTAAACATGTGAAAAAAACTCATTAATAAGAAAATGCAAATTAAAACCGCATCGAGCTTGGTAGACCACACTGGCCTTCTTAGTGAATCATGCCGCCATGTAGTAATGCTGTGCCAATATTCACTGTGATCTCCTTACCTTTTTAGTGCACACCAACTCCAGGACTGCTTCCCCTCCCTGCAGCCAACACCTGCATCCTTTTATGGCATGCTGCCCTTGGCCTGCCGGAATTGTTATGCCTCAAATGGAGAAATCCAGAAGTGCCTACAAATTCTTTCATTTACCCAAAGCAATGACCAATGAATGCAGAAGTATAAACACTCCAGCTTCATTGTGACTTGATTAGAATATTAAAGGTGTGAAATCCACTGCTGTGTCCTCCCCTGGGGCAACCGAGGTAATATTACCTTCCACTCATATTGCTTGCCATCCTTGGTATCCTGTCCCACTTTCCTACTCTTTTACTGGCTTTCCTTGATAATACTTACTATTGAGTGATTTTCACATGAACGCTTGTCTCAGGTTTTATTTCCTAGGAAGCCAACTGAAGAGGTCATCTAAGCTTTATTTCAATAGGATTTCATGGATCCTCCAACAAGTCAAAAAAGATGGAGATGGCCAGATCATTGAGGCTAGGCCATAAAGGAGACAAATTTTCAAGTATAGAAACATGTATACTGACTTCATATAGTTGACCATCTTTCTGGCATATAGAAATTTGACTAAAAGCAAATAGACCAGAAGCCTTCCAGGTTTTTGGAGGGTGTTTCACTGTTAAAGCAACCACTAGTCTGACCTTCAAAGAGGGGAATTCTACCCAATGCCCATTTCAGAAGTGCACATTATGGCTAAAGTAAAAGGGAAAGCTTCTAAGAGGAAAAGCCCTGACCCACAGAAGAAAATAGACTCCCAAGTAACAACTACTGGATGTGCTAAACCAGAAACTTAATCCATGGGGAGACTGAGAATGTTGATAGTCCTTGCCTGGCAAGACTTAATAACTGTTATGAAGAATACCTACTTTGTGTTCCCCATTCCAAGTCTTCTCCAAAGAGAAGTGTTTGTTGTAGATACTCTGTGCTCACTCCATTCTCTGTCATTCTATATTGGGAATAGTAGGGATTGAGATAGAAGTAAAATACTTTCATTTTAGCTTTTAGAGTGCTAAACAAAGAATGGACATACACATAACTGAAGGAAAGTATTTTATCAACCCTAAGCACCTTGGACCTTGCAATGTAAGCAATAATTAAATGGAAGTTTGACTCCTTTGGGGAGGATTAAGTAATAATAGGTATAAGAAGAGTGGACTGTGGAAGGCAGAACTAGTTGTGCATATATATCCGTTGTTCTAGCTTTAGTAATAGAACCCCTCAATTTTAGAGGGCATGTGGATTTAGCATGGCCTGCCAGCTAAAGGCACCTTTCAACCTTTGCGCATAGATGTGGCAAGGCAACGTAAATGAGTTCTAACTAAAGGTATATGAACAGAAACGATGAGTTCAACATTCAGTTTATGCTCTTAAGGAAAAGGGGTATGTCTTCCCCTGTCCTTTTCTCTTATTTCTGCAGCTAAAATGTGCTCCTGCTTGTGACAGCTGAATAGCATGACCATGTCAAACCTGGACTACTTAAGGTTGGAATGTTACAGGAAAGGGAAACACTTTTTAACCACTTTTTAAACCACTTTTGTCTGGGCCTTTGATTTAGCTGCTCAGCTACTATCCTAAGCAATACTAAGAAGAATAGCTTTGCATACAGTCATGAATTTAAACTTCTAGGAACACATACATCACCTAATTCATCTTGTCTTCAAAGAGGGGAATATTAATTGTAAGTGGACTTCGAATGCTCTAGGCTTCCTAGAGGACAAAAAACACTAGCATCAGTTATTGGACAAGGCTACTAAAGACAGACTTCACATTTATGATAATAAACTATCATTAAGTTTTATAATAAAATATTTAATGTTTCTAATCTCTCACTTTAGATTTTCATTTTCAATCTTAACATCCTATAAAGGAAGTTCTCTTATTATGTCAATTTTACAGATGAGAAAACTGAAGTGGAGAGATAAGTAAGTAACAGTGGAGATTAGGATCCAAGCAATCTGAGTCAATATTCTGGGCTTGTAACTGTCACTGTCTACCCCTCTCCTATGTATAGTATAGTTCAAGGACTTGCAGGAAAAGCCTTATTTTCAGGAAATAGACTGATGTATCCAAGACTATGTAAGAGATGCTAAGGAAAATTAGCAAAAGACATCTCAAAATCCAGGCTTGGGACCCGAAGATATAAATATCTACATTTGTTTGGAAAACAACGTGTTTACAGGTGAATTAAAGAGGATGGGTATGGAAATAAGTTTTTGTTACACCAAATTTAAGCATTACCTTACCCGGCTTCTGTTCTGAAAAGGTGGTAAACAGTATCAGAAAACCTTTATAAAAAAAATAGTTTCAGTTTGGTTCTACCATTTCTCAGAAAGTAAACTATCCCAGTATTCTGATTTTCTCTGAAAATTGAGATCTCCAGTCTCCTAGAGGGAATGACTTCCACTCTGAGTGTAGTACTGCCGACCATCTCAAGCACAGAACACTGGTTTAACCTGCTCAGGAAAAAGTTAAAAAAAAAAAAACATATAAAATTGAGTGGAACAGTAGGTCTTAAAGGCCAGTAATGACCCAGTTTAGAATCAATGAGAGCATTGGGAAAGGAGACAAGGAATCGTGAAAGAAGGTAAGCAAAGTACATGAAATTTGATTTAGCCTGGGAGAGGAAACCTGAGTATTATTCCAAAAACGTTGTAAAAAGGAGCTGAAAAAAATTCCAAGCACAGCTGAGGATAGAAGTATACATTAGAAGCAAATGTCTTTCAATGCATAAACTCCCTGAAATGTCAAATGGACATTAATTATCTAGGAACCACTCTGATGATATCCTGTTGTTAATTCATTTGTCAGACAGCAGAAGTTAGCAAGCCCCAGAAGGAAGCCATCAAATGTGTAACAGACAGGGAGACTTGGCAGGCAGGCAGGGAGATTTTGGCCAAGCCCATACTAAACCACTTAAGGAAAAGTAAAACTTAAAGACTGTCCTGAGTCAGTCCCGGAACTGAAGACCTGGCAGATTTAGGCCTGAAGGACAAAAATATATATTTACTTAGATATGTATGAATGTGACTCTTAGAAACTGACCTAATTAAATGCAGGTTTATACACTTGACAATTTTGCTCTTTCTCACCCACACCTTTCCTATAAAATAGTTAATGCTCTCTCTGGTTCCTGCTTATAATATACATCATAAAGAATTCTACCAATATATTTATTTTTCCATCTTATGCAATCCATTACTTTAGCTCTGAAGACACTTACCTGAACAAATACACCTGCAAAAGATGACTTAATTTCCTCAAATGCTTGGGAAAGTGGATAGGGACTTGAAATTGCAGAGGAGGAGATTCAGACAGTTCAGGGTCAGTCGTAGTTATTAACTCTAGGGGGCTGACTTCCCTTTCTCTGGCCTTTAGAGAAATCCGGATACATGTTAAATGGCAGTTACACAATTACCCATTTCATTGGAGGCAGGAAAGGCTGAATTCCAGAAGGCTCTAATTTGAATATCTTTGGTTGAGATAATAAGAAAAGATTTTGAGGTAGATGTCCTGAATATACCTTGTCCAACAGAGAACAACTATTCAGATTAAGACTTTAGGAGATGTGTGTTGTTCTCAGGTTGTTTCTGTAGGTAATTGAGCTGTGTGACCTAGAAAGTGACCTATGTATTCTGGACAATCCTCTTAGCTCTAAAATGAGTGAGAATGAGTAGAGAGCCCCTGAAATTACTTAGGAAACTAACACTATAATTTAATTCCTCAATGTCCTAAAGGAAGAGCACTGTGGGAAAGGATCTCTTAATCATCAAAGGAAAAATTAAGATACTGAATGTCTATTAGTCTCTATACGCACTCTTTCTCAAAGCATTGTAATTATCCTCACCATAATTTTTTAACTTAGTTTTATTCTTATGCAAGCCATATTTAATCTCCATTCTTCAAATAATTCTTTTTTTTACCACAAACTTCATTTTGTCTTTATTCAACAACCTTCAAAAAGAAGTATCTCAACCTTTAGTCTATTTTTAAACAGGTGTTTTGGAAAGGCCTTGGACCAATTGCTGTTCAATAGAACTTGCTGAGATGATGGAAATATTCTAATTCTGTGCTGTCCAATACAGGAGCCACTCATCATATGTAGCTCTTGAGCACTTGAAAGTTGGCTAGTGCAAATAAGCAACTTTAATTTCTATTTAAATGTAAATAGTTACATGTGGCTAGCACGTGGTTACCTTACTAGACACCATAGACCAACAGATCAGAAAACCTGCTAGTAGATACCAAACAAAATGTGAGTGACTGTTTGGACAATCTGTTCAAAGTATTGACATAGATATTAGGACAGGAGTTGTGTCCAAATCAAAAGAGTTTGTGGGGATTAGACGTGCAGTTTTTACGGGGCGCCTGGGTGGCTCAGTCGGTTAAGCCTCCGGCTTTGGCTCAGGTCGTGGTCTTGAAGTTCGTAAGTTCGAGTCCCGTGTCGGGCTCTGTGCTGACAGCTCGGAGCCTGGAGCCTGCTTCAGATTCTGTGTCTCCTCCTCTCTATCTCTGGAGAATAAACTTAAAAAACAAAAAAATTGAAAAAAAAAAAGTGCAGTTTTTAGCCCAGAGTGTTTGGCAGAAACTGACTCTGCTAATCAAAGAGGGGAATTTATGGAGAAGCTAGGGACTCTTGAAGAATCAAAGGAAAAACTGAGTCACGAGGCCTCAGGAAGGACAGCAACCAGCGATGGTCCAGGGAAACAGGCAATGGGCGTAAACGGATAGTTTCTTCTGGAATGCTCCATTGGAATGAGATCCTTCCAACTATGTTCCTTTCTGGACCTTTCTTCCCTAAATTCAAACTCCAGGTGTAGATGATCAGGGTTTGGATCATATAGCACTCCTTGTTCATGGAAAAGCATGAATGAAAAATCTAGGGGGCTGCCACCAGAAGAAAAGGGTAACCAATGATAGATGTTAATTTTTATTAACTGGCAAGATGCTATGTTCTATAGTTACAGATTTGCCCCACTACAAGAACATCTCCACTATCTTGGCCTTTATGTTTAGTGTATTTTCATTCTAAATAGGTTAAGATGTATATTATCTTATTTAAGTATAAAAGAAATTTTTATGAGAAGGTATTTTTTTTCCCTATTTTTCCGTAAGCAAACTGCATCTAAAGCTTGAATTTGTTGCTGGAATTTAGGTTGGACAGCACTGGTCTTAGCGGGTCAAATGACTTACTCAAGTGGTCACAGTTACACTGTAGGCAAGGTAGGAATTAAGCCTGGTTTCTCGTGATCGTCCCCAACTCTATGATCAATGTTGTAGCTGTGTCTCTGACAGTGATTATTCCTTTTTTTTTTTCTGATAGTATTCCATATAAAATCTTTCTGTTCCTTTAAAAAGTATTACACCTCATAGTTACATAAACTTCCTTACCTTCAATTATTATATTTAAGAAACTAGAGTCCAGCAAAAATCACCGGGCAAAGAGATATTATGGCAATTCATTCTTTTTTTTCAAATGCATGAGATAAGCAAAGGACATGTGACCCTGAAATATCTACAGACAAATTTTAAATAATGGCCCCAAAACACTATATACTACATCATTCCAAACTCCTTACACCTTGAAGGCTACTTGATTATAGTAGGTCACAGTAGCTTTTCAGGTTTACGCCTATTAATATTAAAAATAAACCTTCCTTTCCCCCCTCTATTCCTCTATATTAGCACTTGAGAATCTTTAGAGGTGATTCCCTTTTCTTGCACTTGGCAGTAGATGGATTCCTACAGGAGCCTGTGACCAGCCCTCCAGGTGGCCGCTTACAAAGCAGTCAGCAGACAGATCAATCTAAGAGCTTGCCACTCAGCTTCTCCGGAGAAGAGACGGCATCATGGAAGTGATTAGGGAGGATTTAATGACTCCTCCATCCTGATAACTGAAGAACCCTCCCTACAGAGAGTGATAAAAGAGAACCAGATATTTCCAACATATAAACTCACTAACATAACCATAGAGATGATAAGTGATACTGGTCCTATCATTTCAGCATTCAATGAAGTGAGGGAATTATACATTTAATTATTTAGACAGGAAGCTAATATGTATATATCAAAACCAGTCTACCTCATGGAGAATAATAATTTTAAAAATGTGATGTATCTTTTAGTTAATATTTAACCACATATAGTTACGTTGTCAAGAAGATATGAAACTCCTCTGAAACTTAGTGGTGCAAAGCCCCAATCTCCAGACATAACCATGGAGCCTATTTGCCCAGAAGCATCACATCAAGTCAATTATACAGACTTAGGCCTCAAGAAAAGACAGATCCTGGGTTAGAGGACATTTACCACGAGTGTCTGTTTTCACCTGAATACAGTCAGCCAGGACTTGGAGGTTATGAGGTCATCACTCTACACTTTTCTTAAACTTGGGAAGAAGAATTGAAATCAATTGTTCTTATTATCATAAGTTTTAAAATGGCATATCAGATCTTGAAGAGGAGCAGAGCTTTTCTTAAAACTGAGTTGTCTTGGACCTTCTGCTTCTTCATCTGTTAGGGAGGAATCATACACACTCCTGACGTAGGTATGAGAAGTATAAAAAATACATATAATTTTTGAAAATATTTGAAATCATGATGCAATATGACCCAACAAATGTTACTTTAAGAAAAAGATGTATCCAACTCCTCCATCCAAACTTTGAATTCCTCTTAACCTATCCATTGATGTCAAGAGCAAACTGGCAGTCCCAGGGAAAGAAGACCCACTGATACAAATTTACATACTAAAATCATGTAAACTAGTATTTTGAAATATATTTTGGCATTTGAAGGCATTTTTCAGGAAATGTTTTAGCAGTTCATTTCTGAAGCTTTAACTGAGTAATGTTCACTAAGAATTTACTATATTCCAAATACTGTTCATGTTACTCTCATACAATATTTACAATAACTAAGATTTTTATATTTTCTTAAAAACTTTTTCTATAAAGACATTGAACCTCAGAGGAGCAAAATATCTTCCAAGTTTGCGAAACTACTTAACAGTAGAACTGATATTTTAACATCTGTTAGCTGTCTCAAAGGTCTATCCAATTTCTTTCGATTATACTGAAAATGTTTCTCAAACTCCATGTATACAAGGTTGTATATTATATATACAATATAGCTATGCATTAAACACCTCAAATATATTTATTAGTTATCCTTACATTTTAAATCTCTAAAAACATGAATTAAATAATATCCCGAGTGGCTACTTGCTCCCAGCATTGTTCTTGCTTTAGATTCATTATTTATAGCATTCATAGAAGTTGAAAGGAGAGAGAGAAAGAGGTGGCAGGGGGAAATCTCAGGATACTTAATCTTTGGCTCTCGCTTCCTCAAATAACAAACCTATGCTCATAATGTAGAACACTGTGAGTATAAAGACACCCCGGCTTTATAGTTAACTTGACTCTGAGAAAAGTTGCTGAGTCTTTGCCTCAGAGAAAGTCCACAGGAAACAATGAGAAATCTAGAATAGCCACAATGCCATCACCTGCTTCTACCATAAAAGGCAGAATAACCTCAAAGATAAGGTGATTTCAGGATATATTGAGACACTTTAGTACTAAGTGTACTAATGTACTAAGTGACATAAGACAAAACTCTGACCAAGTGAATGTACATGAACAAGTATGATGTTCTTCTAGCACATTACTAGCAAAAATAATATAGCCACTGAAGTGGAAATTGGCAATTTAAAACCTGAGAATAAATTGATAAATGGGACTAGAGCTTTGAAAAAGGAAGAATTTACTTGCAACTAAAGTAAGATTTACTGAATTCCTAGAAGTATCACTTTATTATATTTGGAAATTTTTTGTCATTGCTCCTTTTGTCCTTCTGTTTGGGTTTTTCAATATATATGTATGGATATTTTAAAGTTAAATTTTCCAACTTATTTTCATCATTTAAAATACAGACATTTATATTTAGAAGGTAAAAATCAGTCATCTCCTAACATATATTTTTGTTTTCGTTAATTTGTTTTCTTAACCTAGCAATGCATAAATTCCTCTATGTCACACCAAAAGTGCCACCATCCAGTTGACGCTTATAGTAAATATTAAAAAAATTGCAAAGAACTCCACATGTTGCTTAAACATAAATGATAGACACAGTGAGAAAATCAGATGACCATGATGTTAGCCTTTTACATAAAACTAAGTTGAGGGAGAAAAACAAGAGAAAGAATTAGAATAAATAAGAAACTTAGTTCAAATCTAAACAATCAGAAACATACCTCACACCCCAAGACTTATACTCCCTGCCTTCCAGGACAAATGTCCACTGAAGGCAATGAGTCAGAGAGAGTTGCTCACATGGTATTTATTCACTAAGGGGCATTTTGAGGCTCGAACTACTTCTATTAGTAGATGCATAAGCATCATTATGTGAGTAATTTAAAGTGTTCCTGACAGAAAGCTCAGGGTAGAGTTCTATGGGGATCTATTCTTTTCTGACAAGGTTCTGCTGAAGGGGAGGTATAAGAATTTCAATAAATAATTTACATTAATTCATGAGCATTACTCATTTGGCACAATCAAATTTAAGTCAGTTGGGGAATATCAATGTTTATTGCCAAGACTGAATCCTTACTGCAGTCCCATTATTTAAGACTTTTTCTCACATTTTTTTTTAATAATATTTTGAAACCTCTCCTCAGAGAACAGCTCTTGCAATCATTTAAGCCACTTTCTAAAATAAAGTTTTCTGTTTATGTGTAATTTTGCCCCTTAAAATCCATTAGATAAAATCTAACAGGTCAAAAATCACAATTTTAGATACATTATTTTTTCTTCTTCCTTGGTTCACTGCCTTTCTAGCAAGTGGAAAATAGAGTTTTGCATTGGGATCTTAATTGAATCATCTCCATCCAAAAAATAAAGCCACTTACATGTTTCTTGGTGTCCACTAAAAGATCTTGTTCAGATTTGTCCCTTTTATCTCAATAAGATAGCCAATTCTGAACATTTCACATGATAAGAAAAGACCTCCAAACGTAAGTTTTGGTGCTAAACTTACTGGACTATTTTCAAATCCTACCCTTGCCAAACCTCATTCCAGATCAAATGTCAGGCAACCTGAGGAAGAGTTTTTGTTTCCTTTCTCCTTCCTTTGCACTTCTTGGAAGAATGCAACTGAGCAAATAGTTTTAACTTGCTCCAAGAAAGAAAGGGGCTTAGGCAGCCTGGGGGAAGCCCTAGACAGAAGTAGTGCTTTGTAAATACTCTGAAATTGTCAGAACAAGTAAACTATTAGCCTTTGCAAACATCCACAGATACCCTCAGGGTTTGAAAAGTCATTGGTAATATAGGAACAAGATGTAGTAGAAAGGCTGGTTACCAGGCAAGTAAGCTGAAACATAACCACATCCGCTGTGACTCCTAGACCTTTCTAGTCCAGAAGTTCAGGTAAGGACACGTGGAAGCTGTGTAAGTGAGCAACTTGAGCAAAGATGGGCAGGCATAGCTGATAGTCTGCAGTGGAAACCCAATGTCTCTCTGTTCAGCCAGGGAACTGGGGGTGTAGTTTGACTGGAGTTAAGATAAAAAGCTTTTTCACCTTTAGAGCTGCTTCTCCCACTGTGCCCAGGCATGCAAACTAATTTATAGCCCCACTCACTGCTGAATACAGCCTTTAGCCTATTTGAGCAAAAAGTCTAATCATAGCACACAGAAATCTGCACTGCTCCAACAGCCCTTCTTACAGTGGTACTTAAATGGAGAACACAACCCATGGCTTCCCCCATTTGCCCAGCAAAATGGTGGCCTCACCTGACAAGGGAATTAAGTGAACATTCTTGACTGAGTTAGATTCTCAAATAATAAGTAGGGTCTGGGTCCGTCCCTGCTGCCCTGCCAGAACAAGGAAGCTGAGGGACCATTTACTAATTAATCTATACCCAGTACCAACTATCTAGTAAGCGTGACCAGAGAATCTAGCCCACTGTGGAGCCCATTCTACAGCTTGACATGGATAAGAAACCAAGCCAGGGTTCCTACCCAACTTCTCTCAGCCAGTGGCACACCACCCAGCTCTGACTGCAGAACTGGGACAGCTGCCACCCCCAAAATAGACAATAATAATAGACCTACCTTACCAAGGACATTAATAGTAGACACACCCAGAAATCTAACTGAGCTGACTGATTAAGATCTATTCTGCCAAAGTAAACTTGTAAAGTCTGGAAGAGGAAACTGATTACTCAACTGCACAGATACCAATGTAAAAAATCAAAGATAATGAAAAATCAGGTAAATATATTACCTCCAAGGAAAACTAATAAAGCTATAATAGCTGACCCTAAAGAAATGGAGATCTGTAAACTGTCATTTAAAGAGTTTAGAATAATCCTCTTAGGAAGTTTAGTGAACAACAAGAACACACAGACTAACAATTAAATGAAATTCAAAAAACAATTCAAGAAAAAAAAATGAACATTTAATAAAGAAGTAAAAACCATTAAAAAATAGAAACCATAAAAAATCCTGATTTATAAGATACAGTAAATGAACTGAAGAATTCATTAGAGTTTCAAAAGCAAACTAGATAATATGGAAGAAAGAATTAGCAAACTGGAGCATAAAACATTTGAAATAATCTAGTCAGAAGATTAAAAAAAATTAAAAACTCAAAGCCTGTGAGCTTATGTGACACATGGAAAGAAGCAATATTTGCATGATGGAAATATCAGAAAGAAAAGAGAAAGTGACATAAAGAGTATTTTAACAGTAAGGTCTGAAAACTTCCCAAAACTGGGAAGAGAAATACAGATCCATGTCCACGAAAGTCAAAGGACCCTAAATAGGGTGAGCCTGAATAAAGCTGCACTGAAATACACATAATTGTCAAAAGACAAAGAATTTTGAATGCAGAAAGAGAAAAACTACATGCAAGGAAAACCCCTAATGCTGTTGACAGATTTGTCACCAGAGACATTTCAGGCCAGAACAGAATGGGTTGACATGTTTAAAATATTGAAGAAAAAAAAAATCTGTCAACTAAGAATTCTATACTTGGTGAAACTGTCCTTCAGAAATGAGAGCAGGATAAAGACTTCCTGAAAAAAATCAAGAGCTGAGAGAATTCATTACCATTAGACATGCCTTATAAGAAATGCTAAAGGGAATTCTTTAAGTGGAAGTAAAAAGACAGGGGTAATTAACATCATAAAAACATTAAAAAGGTAGCACAAAACTCATTGGTAATGCTAAACACTTTGTTAAACTTAAATTCTGTCATATGGTAGGGGTGGTGCATAATTCACTTACAACTCTAGTTTAAAGTTAAAACAAATGTATTAAAAATAACCATAACTAAAAAAATCTTTTATTAGTTACACAACATAAAATATGTAAATTGTAACAGCAAAGACCTGAAATGTGAGATGGAGGAGAAATACAAGTATAAAGTTTAGAAATTCTATTGAAGTTGCTATTATTTTAGAACAGGGTATTATAATTGTAAAGTAATTTATGTAAGCTTCATAGCACAAGGGAAAAACCTAAGCAATTACACAAAAGAACATGATGATGAAGTCAATGCCTACTGATAGACATCAAAACATAAAGGCAGCAAGATAAGTAATAAGGAACAATGGATCTAGGAAACAACCAGAAATCAATTAACTAACATAATGGCAATAATAAATCCTGTCTATCACTAATTACTTTAAACATCAATGTATTAAATTATTAATCAAAAGATACAGAATGGGTGAATGAATAAAATAAATAAAAAGATCCAATGATATACTACCTACAGAAAACTAAGCCTTAAAGATACACTTAGAGTGAAGAACTGGAAAGAGATATTTCACACAATTGATAGCAACAACAAAAAGCAGAATTAGCTATACTTCTATCAGAAAATATTGAACTTTAGGTTAAAAATGGTAAAAATAGGCAAAGTCATTATATGACAATGAATTAATCATTTATGAATATATAAAAATTATAAATATCTATGTGTCCAACATCAGAGGACCTAAACATACAGCAAAGTGAACAAAGCTAAAAGGAGAAACAAGCAATAATACAGTAAGAATTGGGGACTTTACTACACTGCTCTCAACAATAGACATCTTATCTGAATAGAGAATCAGTAAGGAAAGACTGGATTTCAACACTATAGACCAATTGGACCTAATAGATAAATATAGAACATTTTATCTGACAAATGATAGAATACAGATTCTTGTAAAATGCACATGGAACTTTTTAAGGAATAAACCACATGTCAGACTACAAAATAGGAGTTAGCAAAAACAAGAAGACTAAAATATCAGGTACAATTCTCTGACTACAATGGATGAAATTAGAAATAACAAGAAGAAAACTGGAAAATTCATGAATACATGGAAATCAAACAACATTCTCCTGAATAGCAAATGAATCAAGAACAAATTAAAGGGGAAATATGTTTCTTGAGACAAATGAAAATAGAAACACAATATACGAAAACTCTTGGAATACAGCAAAAGCAGTTCTACAAGAGATATTCACAGTAATAAACACCTATATTAAGAAATAAGAAATATCCCACATAGCCTAACTCTATACATTAAGGAATTAGAAAAAGAAGAAACTGAGTCCAACATTAGCAAAATGAAGCAAATAATAAACATTAGAACATAAATTACTGAAATATAGAACAGGAAAACAATAGAAAAGATTAACCACCCCAAAAGTTGGTTTACTGAGGACTTTAAGATAAAAACAGATGAACACAAGGGAAAGGAAGCAAAAATAATATAAAAACAGGGAGGGGACAAAACATAAGAGACTCTTAAAAATGGAGAACAAACAGAGGGTTACTGGAGTGGTTGTGGGAAGGGGGATGGGCTAAAGGGGTAAGGGGCATTAAGGAATATACTCCTGAAACCACTGTACTATAAGCTTGGATGTAAATTTAAAAAAATAAATAAGAGTTGGTTTACTGAAAAAACAAACAAAATTGACAAAGCATTAACTGTACTAATGAAGAGAAAAAGATTATCTAAATCAAGAAAATTATAAATGAAAAAGGAGACATTAAAAATAACCACAGAAATACAAATAATCATAAGAGGCTACTATGAGCAACTATAAAACAACAAACTGGACAACCAAGAAGAAATGGAAAAATTCCTGGAAATACACAAACCAGAAGATGAATCATGAAGAAATAATTCATGATTCAGACCTATTACACATAAGGAAATGGAATCTGTAGTAAAAAGTCTCCCAATGAAGAAATACCCAATATAAGATGGACTTATTGGTGAACTGTGCCAAACATTTAAAGATGTAACACCAATTATTCTCAAACTCTTTATTTTTTTAAGTTTATTTATTTATTTGGAGGAGGGGGAAGGAGGAGAGAGGAGAAAGAGAATCCCAAGTAGGCTCTACACTGTCAGCATAGAGCCCAATGCAGAACTCAAACCCATGAACCATGAGATCATGATCTGAGCCGAAATCAAGAGTCAGACACTCAAATGACTGAGCCACCTAGACACCCCTATGAAACTCTTAAAAAACAATCCGAGAGGGGAGAGCCATCCCAAACTCATTTTATGAGGCCAGCATTATCCTGATATCAAAGCCAGATGAAGACACTACTAGTAACTATAGGCCTCGATCTCTAAATAAGTATAAATATAAACATTCTCAACAAGATATTAATAAAGTGAATTCAACATGACTCAGCAAATTCAAAATGATTCAAAGGATCATTTACCATTATCTGGTGGGATTTATCCCTGGGATGCAAGAAGGGTTCAACATACGCAAATCAATAAATGTGATATACATTCCATTAATAAAAATAAATGAAAAATAATTTGATCATCCCCAAAGGCACAGAAAAAGGTGTTGGCAAAATTTAATATCTATTCATAATAAAAACCACTTAAATTAGGCATAGAAGAAACATACTTCAACATAATGAAGGTGATCTATGACAAACACATGGCTATCATCATATTCCATGATAAAAGGTTGAAAGCTTTTCCTTCAATGTTGGGAACAAAAGAAGGATGCCCACTCTCACTGTTGCTACTCAACACAGTTCCTGAGGACCTAGTTGTAGCAATTAGGCAAGAAAAAGAAAGAAAAGGTGACAGAGTTGAAATAGAAGAAGTAAAATTTTCTCTATTTGCAAATGATATGATTTTATATATAGAAAATCCAAAAGACTCAACGGAAAACTTAGAACTAATCAAAGTTAGTAAAATTGCAGGGTACAAAATGAACATACAGAATCAGTAATGTTTCTGTACACTACCAATTTTTTGAAAAAGAAATAAAGTAACTGACCTCATAACGGCATCAAAAACAATAAAATACTGAGGAATAACCTAGACAAGGAGGTGAAAGATCTCTACTCTAAAAAGCATAAGACACTGATGAAATAAATCAAATACAACACAAATAAATGGAAAGGTATTTCATGTTCATGGATTGGAAGAATTAATATTCTTAAAATGTCCATACTACCACTAGCCATCTAGAGAGTCAGTGGAATCCCTATCAAGATACCAATGACATTTTTCTCAGAAACAGAAAAAACACTTCTAAAATTTATATGGAACCACAAAAGACACTGAATAGCAAAAGAAATCCTAATAAAAAAGAACAAAGCTGGAGGCATCACACTTGTTGATTTCAAACTATAATATCAGGCTACAGAAGGGTACCTGGGTGGCTCAGTTGGTTGAGCATCTGACTTCAGCTCATGTTATGATCTCACAGCTCATGAGTTAGAGCCCTGCATTGGGCTCTGTGCTGACAGCTCAAAGCCTGGAGCCTGCTTCAGATTCTGTGACTATGTCTCTCCCTGCCTCTCCCCTACTCATGCACGCTCTTTCTCTCTCTCAAAAATAAATAAACATTAAAAAAAGTATAATATAAAGCTATAGTAATTAAATCAGTATGGTGCTATCATAAAAACAGGCAAATATATCAATGGAACAGAATTGAGAGTTCATAAATAAACTCTAGTATATATACTCAACTAATGTTTGACAAGAGAGTCAAAAATATTCAACGTATTAAGTCTCTTCTAGAAATGGTGCTAGCAAACTGGATATTCACTGTAAAAGAATAAAACTTCATTCTCAGTTCTGGGTCAAGATGGCAACGTAGGAAGACTGTGAACTCACCTTTTCCACATAACACACCAAATTATACCTATTAATACAAGAATTGCTCCTGAAAAAAAACTTATGGCTGGCTGAACAGTCACTGAACAACCAAAGACAGAAAACAACAAGAGAAAAGCAAGAGAGAGAGAGAGAGAGATGGTAATAAAAGGAACCCCTACCTCCAATGCTGAGGATGGTGGTGGGGAAGGATAGTACTGAGGGACTTGGAACAGATTCCTCTGTCTTTGGGCACAGAAAAATTGCCATGGTTTAAAAGATTAACTAGCAAAAGATTTTGGAAGATGGCAGAAGTAGGAGGACCCTAATCTCACCTCAGCGCATGTTTACAACTATATATCACTCACATCTGAGTAAATAAACCAGAGAGCCATCTGAAGACTGACAGAACAAACTCCACATTTCAGTGTAGAGAAGAAGCCACATCAGAGAAGTTAGGAAGGGCAGAAAGGATGGTTGGATGTTGCCTGTAGGAGGGAGGGAGCCGTGGGTGCTGAGAGGGGGAAGCACCAGGGAGCCCACACAGAGAAAACAAATCCCCAGAACTTCTGGCCTTGAAAATGAGAGGAAGGATTCTGTGAGTTTTGTAAAACCAGTGGCAGTTGGAGCCTGGAGGTTTAAGGCCAGCTGACTCAGCACTGGGTGAGGGGCAACATAGAAGCCATAGTTTGTACAACACCTGGGGCAAAGGGGGAAGGAAATCTGTTTATACTGATTCCAGAGCCTATTGGAGAACTTCTAGAACCAAAGAGCTGGCAGATGCCATTTTCCTCTCCCGTGCCCCCTCCCAGCATAAATATAGAGCCACCTGCAGGAGGTGGCTCTGAGCAGACACTTGCTAGCAGTGTACCCCACCCACAAGTTCTCCTGAGGACTGACCTACTCAAACCTGTTGGCCTAGGCCCTGGGCTCAGTGCAAATTTTGTTAATGGCACACATGCCCCATCCAGCCAACCCTTCCACACACACATGCCTCTGGCAACCACCATGCTTTCAGGGATCTGGCCTAAGACTAGTGACTCAGTGCAAATTTTGCTAATGCTAAGCATACCCTTTCCAGCTACCCTGTACACAGACAGTGAGTGCTCCTGGCTGCCATGCCCCTGGCTGCCACCGTGCTTCAAAGAATCCAGCCTAGGACTAGTGGCTCAGTGCGAATTTTGCTACCACTGCCACCCCATCCCCACGCCCTTCTGTCGTCACGCCACCTCAGAGCAGACCTGCCTAGATCTCACTAACATCACAGACAGCAAACATAGCCACAACAGGTAGAAAGTCAGTTCAGACCTCTGGACTGCAAAGAAAAGCGACTCAGACACAATAGCATTAGGCAAGCAATACACATAGGAGACTCCCAGGAAGCGTCGAGCACTGGTGAATAGCAAACAGCGCACTGCAGGGCACTACAGGGCCTCTTCTACATAAAGCCACTACTTTCAAGAGCAAAAGATGTAGCTGACTTTCCTAAAACAGAGAAACAGACCCAGAGAGGTAGACAACATGAAGAGACAGAGAAATAAATCCAAAATGAAAGAATAGGTCCAAATCACAGCCCAATCTGTCATACATCCTAAGTGTAACAGAAATAAGTAAGATGCCTGATCGAGAATTTAAAGTAATGATCATAAACATACTCACTGGACTCCAGAAATGGGTGGAGGATAGCAGTGAGACCACTGACAAAGAGATAAAAAAGAACATCAGAGATGATTAACTCAGTAAAAGAAATTAAGAATACAATCGGTAAAATAAAGAATAGCCTACAGGTAGCAGAGGAACATATCTGTGACCTGAAGCATAGAGTAATGGAAAGTAATCAAGCTGAATAGGTAAGAGATAAATACTGAACAATGAAAACAGGGAACTCAGTGACACCATCAAGCATAATAACATTTGCATTACAGGGATCTCAGAAGAGAAGAGCAAGAAAGGGGGGCAGAAAATGTATTTGATAAAATTATAGCTAAACATTTACCAAATCTGGCAAGGGAAACATCCAGATTCAAAAGGCACGGAGATCCCTCCAATAAATTCAACCCAAGGAGGTCTGCAACATGACACAGAGTACTTAAAATGACAACAAACAAATAACAAAACAAAAAACAAAATGATTAAAAATAATTTTAGGGGCACCTGGGTGGCTTAGTCGGTTGAGCTTCCGACTTCAGCTCAGGTCGTGATCTCACAGCATGTGAGTGAGAGCCCCGTTTCAGTCTCTGTGCAGACAGCTCAGAGAGCCTGGACCCTATTTCAGATTCTGTGTCCCCCTCTCTCTCTGCCTCTCCCCCACTCGCACTCTCTCTCAAAAATAAAAAAACATTCAAAATAAAAATAAAAAAAAAGAATTTTAAAGGTTGCAAAAGAAAAGACAGTTGCATACAAAAAGAACCCCATAAGGCTGTCAGCTGAATTTCAGCAGAAACTTTGCAGGCCAGAAGGGATGGGAATGATATAGTCAAAGTGCTGTAAGGGTAAAATTTGCAGCCAAGAGTACTCAATGCATCAAGGCCATCATTTGGAATAGAAGGAGAAATAAAGAGTTTCCTGGACAAACCAAAGTTAAAAGAATTCATGACCACTAAACAAGCCCTATGAGAAATGTTAAGAAGGCCAAAAAAAAAAAAAAAAAAAGGAAGATCTGTAAAAATCAGTCAAGACAAGCACAAAATTAAAGAATGTAAAATATGATACCAGGGTGCCTGGATGGCTCAGTTGGTTAAGTGTCCAACTCTTGATTTTGGCTCAGCTTATGATCTCATGGTTCATGAGTTTGAGTTCGAGCCCTACATCGGACTCTGTGCTGGTTTTCTCCCTCTCTCCCCACCTCTCTCTCTCTCTCTCTCTCTCTCTCTCTCTCTCTCAAAAAAAAAATATATATATATATGATATATATTTTATCATATGTATATGTATACATATGTATATGTATCATATGTATATGTATATGTATACATATGTATATGTATATCATATGTATATATCATATATACATATATATATATGATACCAAATATCTGAAACTTAGAGGGGAGCAGAGTGAAAAATGAGTTCAAAATTAAGCTTAATATAGACTGCTCTATGCAGAAGAAGTTATATATAAACCAAATGGTAACCACAAATCAGAAAACAGTAAAAGATATGCAAAAACATAAAGAGTAAGGAATTCAAGTGTATCACTAAAGAAAATGAGCAAATCATAAAAGAAAGTGACAGAAGCTCAAAAACAGAAACTAAAAAAACAACATGGCAGATCAATGAAACTAGGAGGTAGTTATTTGAAAAAAATCAACAAAATTTATAAACTTCTACCTAAATTCATCAAAGAGACACAGTGTGTGTTGGGAGGGGGAAGGACTCAAATACACAAAATTACCAATTAAAGAGGATAAATAACCAACACCAAAGAAATGCAAACAACTGTGAGAGAATATTATGAAAAACTATATGCCAAAAGGTTTGGCAACCTAGAAGAAATGGTTAAGTTCCTAGAAACATACAACCTACCAAAACTGAAGCAGAAAGCATTAGAAAACTTGAACAGATAATTACCAGCAAGAAGATTGAATCAGTAATCAAAAAAACTCCAAACAAACAAAAGTCCAGGACCAGAGGGCTTCACAGGAAAATTCTACCAAACATTTAAAGCAGAACATTTTAATAACTATTCTACTCAAACTATTCCAAAAAATAGAAGGAAAACTTCTGGATTCATTCTATGATGCCACTCTCATTCTGGTACCAAAAACCAGATAAAACAACACAAAAACAAAGAAAACTACAGACCCTTATCTCTGATGAGCATAGATGCAAAAATTCTCAACAAACTACTTGCAAATAGAATCCAACAATACAGTAAAAATTTCATCCACCATGATAAAGTGGGTTTTATTCACAGGATGCAAGGTTGGATCAATGTGATACATCATATCAATAAGAGAAAAAATAAAAATCATATGATCATCTCAATGGCCACAGAAAAAGAATTTGGCAATGCAGAACCATTCATGATAATCCCTCCTCCCCCAACAAAGTAGGATTAGAGGGAACATACCTCAACATAATATAGGCAATATATGAAAAACCCATAGCAAACATCTTGCTCAATGGGGAAAAACTAAAAGCTTTCCCCCTAAGGTTAAGAATAAGACAAAAAAGTCCATTCTAACCACTTTTAATAAACATAGCAATGGAAGTCCTAGCCACACCAACTAGGTAACAAAAAGAAATAACCAAACTGGTAAGGAAAAAGTAAAACTTTCACTATTTTCAGATGAAATGATACTATATGTAGAACACCCTAAAGACTCCACCAAATAACTACTAGAACTGATAAATGAATTCAGTAAAGTCACAGGATACAAAAGCAATGTGCAGAAATCTATAGCATTTTTATACACTAATAATAAAGCAGCAGAAAAATTACAAAAACAACCTCATTTACAATTGCACCTAAAATAACAAGACACCTAGGAATAAACCTAACTGAAGAGGTGAAAGATTTGTACTCTGAAAACTATAAAATATTGATGAAATAAATTAAAGATGACACAAAGAAATGGAAATACACTCTATGTTCATAGACTGGAAGAACAAATAAAGTTAAAATGTCTATACTACCCAAAGCAATCTATACATCTAATGCAATCTCTATCAAAATACCACCAGTGTTTTTTCACAGAACTAGAACAAATAAGCCTAATTTTTGAATGGAACCACAAAAGACCCCAAATAGCAAAAGCACACCAGAAAAAGGAAAGAAAAACTGGAGGTATAATAATTCCAGACCTCATGTTATATTACAAAGCTGTAGTAATCAAAATAGTATGGTACTGGCACAAAGACACATAGATCAATGGAATAGAATAGATAATCCAGAAACAAACCTACAATTATATGGTCAATTAATCTTTGACAAAGCAGAAAAGAATATTCAGTGTGAAAAAGACAGTCTCTTCAACTAATGGTGTTGGGAAAACTGGTCATCTACATGAAAAAGGATGGAACTGGACCACTTTCTTACACCATACACAAAAATAAACTCAAAATGGATTAAAGACCTAAATGTGAGAATCAAAACTATAAACATCCTAGAATAGAGCACAGGGAATGATTTCTTTTTTTTTTTTTTTTTAATTTTTTTTTCAACGTTTATTTATTTTTGGGACAGAGAGAGACAGAGCATGAACGGGGGAGGGGCAGAGAGAGAGGGAGACACAGAATCGGAAACAGGCTCCAGGCTCCGAGCCATCAGCCCAGAGCCTGACGCGGGGCTCGAACTCCCGGACCGCGAGATCGTGACCTGGCTGAAGTCGGACGCTTAACCGACTGCGCCACCCAGGCGCCCCGGGAATGATTTCTTTGACAATGACCACAGCAACATGTCTCTAGATATGTTTCCTAAAATATAAGCAAAAATAAATTATTGGGACTACATCAAAATAAAAGGCTTTTCCACAGCAAAGTACACAATTAACAAAAGTAAAAGACAATCAACTGAATGGGAAAAAATACTTGCAAATGACATATCCAATGAAGGGTTAGTATCCAAAATATATAAAGAACTTATAAAGCTCAACATATCAAAATGAATAATCCAGTTTAAAAATGAAAAGAAATGAAGAGACATTTCTTTGAAGAAAACATACAGATGGCCAACAGACACATGAAAAGATGCTCAACATCAACCACCATCAGGGAAATGGAAATCAAAACTACAATGATATGTCACCTCACACCTGTCAGGATGGGTAAAATTAAAAACACAAGAAACAACAGGCAAGGATGTGGAGAAAGGAACACTTTTACACTATCAGTGGGAATGCAAACTGGTGGAACCATTCTGAAAAACAGCATGGAGTTTCCTCAAAAAGTTAAAAATAGCACTACCCTGTGATCCAGTGATCAAACTACTGGGTATTTACCAAAAAAAAAAAAAGTGCTAATAAGAAGGGATACATACACCCTTATGTTTACTGCAGCATTATTTATAATAGACAAATTATGGAAGCAGCCAAGGGTCCATCGATAGATGAATGGATAAAAAAGAAGTGATATACAATGGACTATTACTCATCCATCAAAAAGAATGAAATCTTGCCATTTGCAATTACATGGATAGAGCTGGAGAGTATAATGCTAAGTGAAATAAGTCAGTCAGAGAATGACAAATACCATATGACTTCATTCATATGTGAAATATAACAAACAAAACAAGAAAGCAAAGGAGAATAAAAAGAGAGACAAACCAAGAAACATGCTCTTAACTATAGAGAACTGATAGTTACTAGAAAGGAAGTGGGTGGGGAAATGGGTAAAATAGGTGATGGGACTGCACTTGTCATGATGAGGACTAGGTGATGTATAGAATCGTTGAATCACTATATTTTACACCAAGACTAATACAACACTATGTTAACTATACTGTAATTAAATTAAATTAAATTAATGAAAAAAGAGCAACTAGCATATGCAAGAGACGTCCCCAGAGCTCTGTTTAGCAATGTATGAGCTGTGGGAAAGCTCTCCAGATCAGAGGGACTGGAAAATATCAGTTTATGTTCCCACCCCACCTTGAAAACTGAGGCAAGAGCAGGGTTCAGACACCATAATGGGTGGGTCTAGTCATCTCAGTGAGCTTGACACCAGTGAGCTCAGCATCCAGAAGCCTATACCAGCCCTAGTCATACTGGGTCACAGAGAAAGAAGCCAAATTTAACAGGGTCAAGGAACCATGAGAAACCTCTCTCCACCTCAACCTTAAAAGCCCAGACTTAAACAGGGTCTGGCCATTGTAGGAAGTGGGTCAGATTACCACAGAAAGCTTTTGACCTCAGCAAACCCATGGTCCTCAAGCCCACACCAATCCTGGTTATGCTGGGGCACAGAAAAAGAACTATGATTTAAAAGGGCTAAGGAATTGTGAGAACATTCTCTCCCTCTCTAGCATAAAATCCCAGACGAGGGCAGGGTCTGCTTCATGGTGAGCTTGTGACTTCAGCAAACCTAGGCTCCATAAGCCCACACCAGCTGCCTTGTTTGTGGTGCTGGAGCAGAAGAAACAAAATGCAGTTTTCTGGGGATTTTTGAAATAATATTTTTTTTACTTTTAAAAATATGTCTTCTTTTTTTTCTTTTAGGACTTTTTTCTATATTGTGCTCTTTAAAAAATTTTTTTTTATCTTTTATCTCTTTTTAAATTTTTTTCATTTTCTTCCTTTCTTTTTTCTTATTGTTTGCTTTATTCTTTAAAAAGCCATGGCTTAAAAGAGAAACTAGTAAATATGGCCAGAGCTCCAGCCTGCCAGCAAATCACCAAGTACATATAGTCTGCCTAAGGGACACCATACACAAGACCATTTCTTCAACTTTAGGAGAAACACTCATGTTTTCTAACCCATAGGAACAAACACAAAATTTAACAGGAGGAGGAGACAGGATGTGCTCCAAAACAAAGAACCAGAAAAATGTTAGAAAAAGAACTAAATAAAACAGATAAGCCATATGCCTGATAAAGAATTTACACTAATAATCATAAAGATATTCCACGGGCTGGAGAAAAGAATGGAGGAACTCCATGAGACCTTCAATAAGGATATAAAATGTTAAAAAGAACTAATCACGGGCACCTGGGTGGCTCAGTCAGTCAAGAGTCTGACTCTTGATATTGGCTCAGGTCATGATCTCAGGGTCATGAGTTCAAGACCCATGTCAGCTCTGCACTGACAGCATAGATTCTTGGGATACTTGGGATTCTCTCTCTCCTCTCTATCTCTGCCCCTCCCCCACACTTGCTCTCTCTAACAAATAATTTTTTTTTTTTAGAAAAGAACTAATCAGACATACTAGAAGAAATCAACAACAACAAAATAAAACACACACTAGAGGGAATCAACAATTGTTTAGAGGATGTAGAAGAACATATCAGCGATGTGGAAGACAGGATAATGGAAAGCACACAAAGCTGAACAACAAAGAGAAAAAACTTAAAAATGAGGACAGATTAAGAGATCTTTTGAACAAAATTAAGGAAACAAACATTCAAATTATAGGGGTCCCAGAAGAAGAAGAAGGAAAGAGACACACATGTACAACTTATTTGAAGAACTAATAATAAAAACTTCTCTAATCTGGGGAAGAAACTAGACATCCAAGTCCAGGAAGCACAGAGAATTCCAAAGAAGAAGAATCCAAGGAGGTCCACACCATGGCACATAATAACCAAAATGTCAACTGTTAAAGATAAAAAGGAGAATTTTAACAGCAGCAAGAGAGAAACAAAAAGTTACCTACAAGGGAAAACCCACAAGACTATCATCTAATTTTATAGCAGAAACTGCAGGACAGAAGGGAGTGGCATGATATATTCCAAGTACTAAAAGGAGAAACCTACAACTAAGAATACTCTATCCAACAAGGTTATCATTTAGATTTGTAGGAGAGATTAAAAAGTTTCCCAGACAAAAAATAGAGTTTATCACTACTAAACTAGCCTTACAAAAATGTTAGAGACTGCTTTAAGTGGAAAAGAAATTGCTATAACTGGAAATAGGAAAAATATCAATAAAAAGAGTTTTTTTCTTCTTCTTTGTGAATGTTTGAACTTAAATTACCACCCAATTAATATGGACTACTATTTTCTTAGAGTTTTACATATGAACATCATGGTAAGCACAAACCCCAAATCTCTATTAGATGCAAAGAAAAAAGAGAAAGAAAGCCAAACAAAACACTATACTTATCAATCACAATGACAGAGAGCAAAAATAGAAGAAATAACTACAAACAAGAAAACAAATTTTAAAAATGGCAATAAGTGCATAGCTATTAAAAATTACTTTAAATGTAACTGATAAATATTCTGATCAAAAGAGTGGTGGAATGGATAAAAAAGCAACATCGATAAAACAGCATAGAGACCCCCCCCCCAAATAAACACACATTTACATGGTCTAGACAAGAATATACAGTGTGGAAAAGCCAGTCTTTTCAATAATGATGCTGGGAAAACTGGGCAGATACTTGCAAAAGAACAAAACTGGACTAATTTCTAACACCATGCACAAAAATAAATTCAAAATTGATTACACACCTAAGTGTGAGACCTGAAACCATACAAATCCTGGAACAGAACACAGGTAATATTTTCTATGACATTAGCCATAACAATATTTTTCTAGATATGTCTCCTAAGGCAAGAAAAACAAAAGCAAAAATAAACTATTGGGACGACATTAAAAGAAACAGCTTTTGCATACCCAAGGAAACCATCAACAATACTAAAAGACAAACTGCTGAATGGGAGAAGATATTCACAAATGATAGTATAGAAAATAAGGGATTAGTATTGAAAATCTATGAAGTGGCACAAAAACAGACACTCAGATCATTGGAACAGAATAGAGAACCCAGAAATGGACCCGCAAACGTATGGCCAACTAATGTTTGACAAAGCAGAAAAGAATATCTAATGGAGTAAAGACAGTCTCTTCAGCACATGGTACTGGGAAAACTGGACAGTGACATGCAGAAAAATGAACCTGGACCACTTTCTTGCACTGTACACAAAAATAAACTCAAAATGGATGAAAGACCTAAATGTAAGACAGGAAGGCATCAAAATCCTCAAGGAGAAAGCAGGCAAAAACCTCTTTGATCTCAGCCGCAGCAACTTCTTACTCAACACATCTCCGGAGGCAAAGGAAACAGAAGCAAAAATGAACTATTGGGACCTCCTCAAAATAAAAAGCTTCTGCACAGCGAAAGAAACAATCAGCAAAACTAAAAAGCAACTGACAGAATGGGAGAAGATATTTGCAAATGACATATCAGATAAAGGGTTAGTATCCAAAATCTATAAAGAACTTATCAAACTCAACACCCAAAAAATAAATAATCCAGTGAAGAAATGGGCAAAAGACATGACTAGACACGTCTCCAAAGAAGACATCCAGATGACTAACCGACACATGAAAAAATGCTCAACATTACTCATCATCAGGGAAATACAAATCAAAACCACAATGAAATACCACCTCACGCCTGTCAGAAAGGCTAACATTAACAACTCAGGCAACAACAGATGTTGGCGACGATGCAGAGAAAGAGGATCTCTTTGCCACTGCTGGTGGGAATGCAAACTGGTGCAGCCACTCTGGAAAATAGTACACAGTTTCCTCAAAAAGTTAAAAATAGAACTATCCTACAACCCAGCAATTGCACTACTAGGTATTTGTCCAAGGGATACAGGTATGATGTTTCCAAGGGACATATGTACCCCAATGTGTAGAGCAGCACTATCAACAATAGCCAAAGTATGGAAAGAGCCCAAATGTACATAGATGGATGAATGGATAAAGAAGATGTGGTATATATATACAATGGAGTATTACTTGGCAATCAAAAAGAATGAAATCTTGCCATTTGCAACTATGTGGATGGAACTGGAGGGTATTGTGCTAAGTGAAATTAGTCAGAGAAAGACAAAAATCATATGACTTCACTCATATGAGGACTTTAAGAGACAAAACAGATGAACGTAAGGGAAGGGAAACAAAAATAATATAAAAACAGGGAGGGGGACAAAACATAAGAGACTCTTAAAAATATGGAAAACCAACAGAGGGTTACTGGAGGGGTTGTGGGAGGGGGGGATGGGCTCAATGTGTAAGGGGCATTAAGGGATCTACTGAAATCATTGTTGAACTATATGCTAACTAACTTGGATGTAAATTTAAAAAAAATTTTTTAAACAATAAAAAAGAAAATCTATGAAGAATTTATACAAATCAATGTGAAACAACCCAACAAAATCCCAAATAATTTGATTAAAAATGGGCAAAGGTCCTCAATAGATATTTTCCAAAGGAGACATACAGATAGTCAATAAACACATGAAAAGATGGTCAATGTCACTAATCATCAGGGAAATACAAAACAAAACCAAAATAAGCTATCACCTCACACTTGTTAGAATGGATAAAATCCAGAAGACAAGAAACAAGTGTTGGCAAGGATGTGGGGGAAAACAGGAACCTTTGTGGGGAAAAAATAAGAGTTGGAATGTAAACTCAATTCAGATTTCACAAACTTTCCCTCAACAGCACAATCTTTCCAGAGTAAAAGTAGAAGCCTCAATCCCTTCTAGGCAGACAGACATGCAGATACCTTCTCACAATACCAAATACTTCCAGTTTGCTGGGAGTGAAAGTTTCAAAATATTTACTTTTGTGAAAAATTTGAAGTCTTAAGAAAGTTGTAATATCTGTATTATAAAGTTGTAAGAAACACTGTTTTGCCTGAAATCTACAACTCCATCATCTTTGTTCCCTCAAACATCTTGAACATGTTACAGTTTCTTAACACTACTTTCTGTTTAATGGTTTTTGAGATCATGTCATAATTATGCATTAATTAGTTTCCTAAGTCTCTTGTTCATGATCTTGAGACTCAATAATCTAAACACCAGTGAATTTCAGCTCTAAACTTCCATCAAGTAGATAGATTTTGGAAATTTCAAAGAGTAGTTCTAACCCTTCATATCACTTCACCAAAAATAAAACAACAGTTAGCACTTCTCCCACCCTGCCTGTCTAGTTAAGGAACGTCCACACTGCATACATTGACTTTTCTATATTCCTGCCAGGCTCTTTACAAACAAGGAAGACCAAGGAACATTTCACTAGTCTCAGAGATTATACCATTTAATTCTTAAAAAAAATTTTTTTTAGCATTTATTTTTTGAGAGAGAGAGAGAGACACACAGAGACAGAGCATAAGGTGGGGTGGGGCAGAAAGAGAGGAAGTCAGATTCCGAAGCAGGTTCCATGCTCAGAGCTGTCAACACAGAGCCCTACGCAGGGCTTGAAATCAGAAACCCCAAGATCATAACCTGAGCCAAAGTCAGATGCTTACCCGACTAAGCCACTCAGGCGCCCCTAATTCTAAAGGTATATTTAATACCTTTAATATGATATATTAAAGCATACGATATATGCTCTCTGGTCTCTGATGTGTTCCTCCTGCATCATTGTGTCTAATCAGAGCTGAAGTGAACTCTAAATGATTCAGCTGTATTTGTAGGGAATAATGTATGTAGTAATCCACTTTGAGATTCAGAGGGAAACTACTGTCTGTGCACAAATAAGGAGTAGCCAGGAGTGACACTTAATGCAGAAGATTATTCTTATTGATCCTTTTCAGAAAAATAAAGCTTGTGTTCTTGGGTGTCAGAGGTGTACTGGTTCCTTTTAATCATGGAGACAAATGTGCTTACACACTTGTACTCAGAACAAATCCACTGCCTTGGAAAATCTAAACATACCAAATTGATCTTGATGACTGCAATGTTAATGCAGGGATCAGGGGGAGGGAGGGAGGAAGAGGAGAACCAACAATTTTTTTTTAAAGACATTACATTTTCAATAACCTGGCTGAGTTATAGAATTCTTATGTAGAAAAAGAGCTTTTAGATTAGGAGAGATTTTTTTCCAGGTTTGTCTTTAATTCTCAGATCCAAGGTAAGCTAATTGAAAAGAAGCATGGATATTTTTCCTTCTCTTATGGTCAAATTACAGTAGGTCATTATTCAACCTCTTCCAAATATTCCAAGTTGTGTCGAAAAATGTAATCTTGTTTGTAAGGCATCAACAGATGCTCAGATGCAGAAACGGAAGCAGGTTCTAATAATACCTAAATTCATAACACTTCTTTTCCAGGCTGCCTATTTAACAATGGACTGCTATGTACCTTCACACATTCTTTTGATTTTTAAAGTTACTTTAAGGTTAGTTCACTATCTTTTTTCCTTCTCACTCATCTTTCATATATTATACGTGCATGTAATTATTTATTGCATATTAAATACTTTATTTTTGTTTCCCTCCAATCCTTACTAATACAAACACACACATCCACATATTTCCATTCACACTGACTCATGTTTTCCCCTTTACTATGCAGTCAGAATTTTTGAAATGATAGTGGCAAAAGCATCTGATATTCACTGTCTTCAAATCATTACTTTTCATCTTTCCTGAGTATCCAGAAATCTGAATTCTATCTGACACATTGTCCAAACTATTCTTACAAAGGTACTGAGCTCTTAATTTTTGACCATTTGGCTTACTCTCAGAAAGGTGGATATTATTTTGATGTTTACACCTTCTACAATATTTCATCTCCCTTTGGAATCTGTGGTATCACTTCATCTGGCTTTCCTTTGGAATTATTCAGACTTATATATTTTGTTCTCTGCTCATTCTGTCTCTTACCTACATTCCACTTTGCTTTCAGATTTTCTCATATTCTTACACTTTAAGAAATCAAATGCATGGCATTGGCGCCTTTTTTTTTTTTTGTAGTTTCAAGTTTTTATTTAAATTCCAGTTAGTTAACAGGGCGTCTGTGTGGCTCAGTCAGTTAAGCATCCGACTTGAGCTCAGGTCACGATCTCATGGCTCCTGAGTTTGAGCCCCGCGTCGGGCTCTGTGCTGACAGTGAGGAGCCTGGAGCCTGCTTCGGATTCTGTGTGTGTCTCTCTCTCTGCCCCTCCCCTGCTCATGCTCTGTCTCTGTCTCAAAAATAAAAACATTAAAAAAAATTTAAATTCCAGTTAGTTAACATACAGTGTTTTGTTAGTGTCATGTGTAGGATTTATTGATTCATCACCTCCATACAATACCCAGTGCTCATCACAACAAATGCCCTCCTTAATACCCATCACCCATTTAGCCCAACGCCCCATCTACCTCCCCTCCAGCAAACTTCAATTGGTTCTCTATAGTTAAGAGACTGCTTTAGGGTTTGCTTTGCTCTTTTTCTCCCCATATTCATCTGTTTTGTTTCTTAAATTCCACATATAAGTAAAATCATAGGGCATTTGTCTTTTTCTGACCCATTTTACTTAACACAATACTCCCCAGCTCCATCTATGTCCTTGCAAATGGCAAGATTTCATTCTTTTTTTAAGGCTGGTAATATTCCATTGTATATATATGTACCACTTCTTTATCCATTCATCAGTCGATGGGCATTGGGCTCTTTCCACAATTTGGCTATTGTTGATAGTGCTGCTATAAACATCAGAGTGCATGTGTCCCTTCAAATCAGTAATTTTGTATCCTCTGAGTAAATACTAGTATAATTATTGGCTCATAGGGGGGTATTTCTATTTTTAACTTTTTGAGGAACCTCCATGCTGTTTTCCAGAGTGGCTGGACCGGTTTGCATTCCCACCAACAGTATAAAAGTGTTCCCCTTTCTCCACATCCTTGCGAACATCTGTTGTTTCTTATGTTAATTTTAGCAATACTTAGGGGTATAAAGTGATATCTCATTGTAGTTCTGATTTGTATTTCCCTGATGATCAGTGATAGTAAGCTTCTTTTCATCTGTCAGCCATCTGGATGTCCTCTTTGGAAAAATGTCTTATTCATGTCTTCTGCCCATATTTTAACTGGGTGGTTTTTGCGTGTTCAATTTTATAAACAAGTTTTTTATAGATTTTGGATACTAACCCTTTATCAGATATGTCATTTGCAAATCTCTTCTCCCATTCTGTAAGATGTCTTCTAGCTTTGTTGATTGCTTCCTTCGCTGTGCAGAGGCATTTTGTCTTAATGGAGTCTGAATATTTTATGTTTGTTTTTGAATCCCTTGCCTCAGGGGACCTTGCTAGTAAGAAGTTGCTACAATGTCAAAGAGGTTACTTCCTGTGCTCTCCTCTAGGATTTTTATGGTTTCCTGTCTCACATTTAGGTTTTTCATCCATTTTGAATTTATTTGTGGGTGTGATGTAAGAAAGTGATCCACTTTCATTCTCTCACATGTTGCTCTCCAGTTTTCCCAACACCATTTGTTGAGGAAACTACCTTTTTGCCATTGGATGTTGTTTCCTGCTTTGTCAAAGATTAGTTGACCATATAGTTGTGGGACCATTTCTGGGTTTTTCCATTATGTTCCATTGATCTGTATGTCTCTTTTTGTACCACACCGTCTTGATCACTACAGCTTTGTAATATAACATGAAGTACAGAATTGTGATGCCTTCTGCTTTTCTCTCTCTCAAGACTGCATTATCTATTCGGGGTCTTTTGTGCTTCCACACAAATTTTAGGATTCATTGTGCTAGCTTTAGGAAATGCTTGTGGTATTTTGATAGGGATTGAACCAAATGTGTAGATTGCTTTGGGTAGTATAGACATTTTAACAATATTTGTTCTTCCAAGCTAAGAGGGTGAAATGTTTTTCCATTTCTTTGTGTCCTCTTCAATTTCTTTCATCAGTGTTTTACAGTTTCCAGAGTACAGGTCTCTCATCTTTTTGGTTAGGTTTATTCCCAGGTATCTTAAGGCAATTGTAAATGGGATTGATTCTTTGATTTCTCTTTCTGCTGCTTCATTACTGGCATACAGAAATGCAATAGATCTCTGTATGTTGACACTGTATACTGCAACTTTACCGAATTCATGTATCAGTTCTACCGATTATTTTTGGTGGAGTCTTTTGGGTTTTCTATGTAAGTTTCATGCCATTTGCAAATAGTGAAACTTTGACTTCTTCCTTGTTGATTTGGATGTTTTTTATTTCTTTTTGTTGTTTGATTGCTGTGGCTAGGACTTCAAGTACTCTGATAAATAAGAGTGGTGAGATGGAACATCCTAGTCTTGTTCCTGACCACAGAGGAAAACCTCTCAGTTTTTCCCCATTGAGCACGTTATTAGCTATGGGCTTTTCATATATGGCCTTCATGATGTTGAGGTATGTTCACTCTAGCCCTACTTTGCTGGTGGTTTTTATCAAGAATGGATGCTTTACTTTGGCAAATACTTTTTCTGCATCTATTGAGAGGATCATATGGCTCTTCTTCTCTCATTAATGTGATGTATCACATTGATCGATTTGTGAATATTGAACCACCCTTGCAACCAGAAATAAATCCCACTTGATGGTGGTGAATGATTCTTCTATGTACTGCTAGATTCTATTTGTAATATGTTGTTGAAAATTTTTGCATCTATGTTCATCAGGGTTATTGGCCTATAGTTCTCTTTTTCAGTGGAGACTTTGGGTTTGGAACCAAAGTAATGTTGGCCTCATAGAATGAGTTTGGGAGTTTTCTTTCCATTTCTATTTTTTGGAATAGTTTAAGAATAGGTATTAATCTTTTTTATAATTTTTTTTAACGTTTGTTTATTTTTGAGACAGAGAGAGACAGAGCTTGAACGGGGGAGGGTCAGAGAGAAAGGAAGACACAGAATCCGAAACGGGCTCCAGGGTCTGAGCTGTCAGCACAGAGCTCGACACGGGGCTCGAACTCATGGACTGCGAGATCATGACCTGAGCCGAAGTCAGATGCTCAACTGACTGAGCCACCCGGGTGCCCCAGTATTAATCTTCTTTAAATGCCTGGTGGAATTCCCCTGGGAAGCCATCTGGCCCTGGACTTTTGTTGGGAGATTTTTGATTAGCGATTCAATGTCTGCTGATAGTCTGTTCAATTTTTCTATTTCTTCCTATTTCAGTTTTGGTAGTTTATATGTTTCTAGAAATTTATCCATTTCTTCCAGATTGCCCAGTTTGTTGGCATATAATTTTTTACAATATTCTTATAATTGTATTTCTGTAGTATTGGTTGTTATTTCTCCATTCTCATTACTGATTTTGAGTCTTTTTTCTTTTTGATAATTTGGCTAGGGGGTTATAAATTTTATTAGTTCTTTCAAAGAACCAGCTATGGTTTCATTGATCTGTTCTACTAGGGTTTTTTGTTTGTTTCTCTATCATTTATTCGTGCTCTAATTTTTATTATTTCCCTTCTGTTGGCTTTATGTTTCTTTTGCTCTATTTCTAGCTCTTTTAGGTGTAATGTTAGGTTATGTATTTGAGATTTTTCTTGCTTCTTGAGGTAGGCCTGTATTGCTATATACTTCCCTCTTATGACCACTTTTGCCATATCCCAAAGGTTTTAGACCATCGTGTTTTCATTTTCATTTGTTTCCATATACTTTTTAATTTTTTTCTTTAATTTCCTTGTTGACCCACTCATTTGTAGGATGTTCTTTAAATATCTATGTATTTGTGTTCTTTCCAATTTTTTTCTTGTGGTTGACATCAAGTCATACCAATGTGGTCTGAAAATATGCATAACTTGATCTCAACCTTTTTGTACTTGTTGAGACCTGATTTGTGACCTAGTGTGTGATCTATTCTGGACAATGTTACATGTGCACTTGAATAGAATATATATTCTGCTGCATTAGAATGAAATGTTCTGGATGTATCTGTTAAGCCCATCTGGTGCAGTGTGTCATTCAAAGCCATTGTTTCCTTACTGGTTTTCTGCTTAGATGATCTATCCATGTAACTGGGGCATTAAAGTCCCCTATTACTGTATATTATCAATGGGTTCCTGTATGTTTTTATTGTTTCATATATTTGGATTCTTCTAAGTTGGGGACATAAATATTTACAATTATTAGATCCTCTTGTTGGACAGACTCCTTTTTTATGATATAGTGCTCTTCTTTATCTCCTGTTACAGTCTTTTGTTTAAACTCTAGTTTGTCTAAGTATGGCTACTCTAGTTTTTATGTTCATTAGCATAATAAATGGTTCTCCATCCTCTCAGAATCTGAAGCTGTCTTTAGGTCTAAAATGAATCTCTTGTAGGCAGGATACTGATGGGCTTTTTTTTTCATCCATCCTGACACCTAAGTCTTTTTTTTGGAGCATTTAGTCCATATACATTCAGAGTAATTATTGATAAATATGAATTTAGTGCAATGTTATTTCTTGTTTTGTCATTGTTTCTGGATAATTTCTCTGTTCGTTTTTAGTTTTTCCCACTGAAAGAGTCACCTTTACTATTTCTTGCAGGGCTAGTTTAATGGTCATGAGTTCCTTTAGTTTTTGTTTGTCTTGGAATCTCTGTGTCTCCTATTCTGAATGGCATCCTTGCTGGATAGAGTATTCTTGGCTGCATATTTTCTTCTCTTTAGCACATTGAATATGCCATGCTACTCACTTCTGGCCTGTCAGGTTTCTGAGGAGAGATCTGCTGCTTACCTTATTTGTCTTCCTTTGTAAGTTAGGGATGTCTTTTGTCTTGCTGCTCTTAGGATTTTTTATTTTGCAAATATAACTATGATGTGTCTTGGCACTGGGCTGATTTTGTTGATTTTGATGGGAATTCTCTGTGCTTCCTGGATTTGGAAGTCTGTTCCCTAACCCAGATTAGGGAAGTTTTCAGCTATAATTTCCTCAAATTAACCTTCTGCACCCTCTTCTCACTTCTTTGGCCACTTCTAGGATATAAATGGTACATTTCATGGAGTCACTGAGTTCCCTAAGTCTACTTTTGTAATCCAAGATTTTTCCTTCCCTCTTTTGATCAGCTTCATTATTTTCCATAATTCTATTTTCTGTATCATTTATTGGTTCCTCTAATTCTTCAGCCCTTGTGGTCTTTGCATCCAGTTGGTTTCAAATCGTGGTTGCTGCATTTTTCATTTCAGCCTGATTAATTTTAAGCCATTTTATCTCTGTGGTAAAAGACTCCCTGGTGTCTTCTATACTTCACTCAAGCCCAGCTAGTACCCTCGTGATAGTTGTTTTAAATTCTGCATCAGTCATATTAAATATTTTTCTATTAGATCCCTAGCTGTGACCTTTTCTTGTTCTTTCTTTTGGGATGAATTCTTCCATCTTGACATTTCATCTAGGTCTCTGTCTTTGTGTTAGGAAAGCCTGCTATGTTTCTTACTCCTGAGAGTAATGGCTTTATGGAGAAGACGTAATATAATAACCAGGGCCTGGCACTTCAGGATGTCACTTCAGGATATAAGTGTGTGCTATACACACTCTGCTGCTGTGTTCTAGCTGCTTTATCCTTTATCCAGGTCAGTTCTCTGCAGAGTTTCTCCTTGTCTGCAGTGGGGAGTGCTTGGACATTGGCCAAAATGTGGCAAATTTTAACTAGGTGTGCTTTGATCTGCCAGTTAAAAGAAACCTGATGCTATTTCCACTAGAGCTGAAGCTTTGCAGAGAACCCTATGGTCAGTAGACATGATGTGTGCAGGGGTTTGTGCTGGTTTTCTGGGGGAGGCTCCTGTTGCACTGGTTCTCAGGCACACTTCCAGCAGAGCACGGGGGGCAGGGCTTGGTGTAAGCAATTTAGGCAACCAGTGTTGGTGCTTTGATGTTTATTGAAATTAGTTTATGCTAAGAGGCAGGGGAGGCAAATGGCACTAGCCATCTCCTTTGTCCATGGAGAGGGGATCTCATGTTTGCTACTATCATGGAAGCCCTCCCACAAGAGCGAAGCATTTCCCCTCATGTACTGTAGATGTTTTTCAGATCACTGTAGTCACGCTGTCTGTATCCGGGTGGATTGCCTGCCTGGACCAGTGCAGTGCACTTTGGGCAATATCCCAACCAGACCAACTGAGTTTTAAAACTCTAAACTTTAGGGGCCTGGTGTGGAGGGGACCTGCACTGGTCCTTCCGGATGAGGGTCTTGCTGTGGTGGGACTGATGCATGGTTGACCCAGAAGGGTGGCTGCACCAGATCATAGGAGTATGGGGTTTGGAGCAAAGCACACTAAACAGCCAGAGTCCAGGTTAGCTGCCCTCAACAGTTGTTGCCATGCCTATGCTGAGGGATGGGGGAGGGAAATGGCACCCACCAGATTCTTTGTCCCCAGAGAGGTAATGCCACCTTTCTCAATGTGCTCCAAGGAAGGGGACCCATCTCTCCCAGTGTGTCTCTGGTGATACACAAATTGCACCCTCTGTCCCTGTGTTACCTGCCTACTGACTCTAAAGGAGCACTGAAGCACCTTCAGGGCTCTATACCAGCCATACCACAGACCTCTAAAACTCCATTTTTTGAGCTACATATGTTGCAATACCCATGAAAATTGGCCCCTCTCGTTTTCCCTGTTAATGGCTTTGGGGAAGTGTTTTCCTTGTGCTATCTCCTATGCACTCCTCTCTCTCTCTCTCTCTCTCTCTCTCTCTCTGTCTCCCTACAACCAGGGCAGGCCCCCTTCCCTCCATACCACTCCTGATCCATTTCTTCTCAAACCATGTCTCAGTACCTCCTACCTTCTACAATGTGGCCTCCTCTCTTGCTCTAGCTATGCAATGTGTTCAGTCAGTTCTCAGATTGATTTCTTGGGTATTCAGAATGATTTGGTATTTATCTAGCTGTGTTCAAGGAACAAGGCAAGCCTAGGATCCTCCTATTCCTCTGCCATCTTAGCTCCTCCTCTCACAATTGGCCCTTCTCTTGAATGCTAGACATCTATTAAAAAGTGTTTGTATGTTTCACACTTAACTTCATACCTAATATCTCCACATTTTAACTCTCCAAATTCTCTCTAAACCTGCACACTCCTCAATGCATTTCCGCTTACAGTCAAAGGCCAAGCTCTTCAGCCAGTTGTCTTATAATTCTTTGAGTCATGCCTCTTTTTAATCTGTGCACTCAATAACTCATATAGCTTCTGTGTTTACAATATCCATCACTTCCACTTCCCAATGGTTCATCACCTCCTCCCTTGGACCTGGATTATTAAAAAAGCTTCCTAGTTTACTTCAGTGTTTCTTTTCTCCTCACCACTATTATCCTTATACTTATTGCCAAGATATGACTGCCAAGTATAGAACTCCTACAAAAGATGCCATACCTCAGAAGCACCGTTTACATGGCAGAAATTATAATTTTTTACATTTATTATGGCAAATTTCCAGCAATTATTTGTTCTAACAAAATAAGTACATTAAAAACAACTTTTGCAATATATGGAAGGAAAGGACTTAAGGAAGGAATGTTTTTACTAATTTGCACCCAGTGTCATATGGAATAATTGGCCTTGAATAAAATTGGCTTTCTAGAACATTGATTGAGTTGTTCCACTTCTCCAGTTAGGCCTTAAATTCCTATTTTAAGATAGTCTAAGTGGTACAAAGTCCCAGGTACTGATCCAACTTTTACCCAAGTACATTTTTCATATCTACCTTGTGCTTCAGCCCCACTGTAAGGATTTGTTGGCATAATTTTATTTTACCTACTTGAATTTTCTTCATCCCCTCCCCCTCTCTTCTCTGCTTATCAAAATGCAGATTAGGCAACAAAAGCAAAAATAAACATGCGGGGTTACACCAAACTAAAAAGCTTCTGCACAGCAAAGGATACCATCACAAAATGAAAAGGCAACCTACTGAATGGAAGAAGATATTTGCAAATTATATATTAGAGATTAATATCAAACTATATAAGGAACTTCTACAACTCAATAGCAGAAAAACAATCTGATTATAAGTTTGGCAGAGGATCTGAATAGACATTTTTTTCAAAGAAGAAATAGAGATGGCCAACAGGTACATGAAAAGATGCTCAACATCACTAATCATCAGAGCAATGCAAATCAAAACCACAATGAGATATCATCTCACTTATTGGAATAGCTAGTATCAAAAATACAAGAAATAACACATGTTGACAAGGATGTGGAAAAAAGGACACCCTGTGGAGTGTAAGTAATGTAAATTGGTATAGCTACTACAGAAAACAGTGTGGAGATTTCTCAAAAAATTAAAAAAAGAACTACTCTATGATCCAGAAATTCTACTTCTGGATACTTATCCAAGGAAAACAAAAACACTTACTTAAAAATATGTATTTGCTCCCATGTTCATTGCAGCATTATTTACTATAGCCAAGATATAGTAACAACTTAAGTGACAGATAAATGGATAAATGAATATATATGTACATGTACACACATCAGTATTCTCAAAAAGAATGAAATTTTTTCCATTTGCAAGAACATGGATAGAGCTTAAGGGCATAATGGTAAGTGAACTAAGTCACACAAAGAGAAACAAATATCATATGATGTCACTTACACGTGAAATCCAAAGAAGAAAGAGGAAGAAAAGAAAAAAACAAGGGAATGAACTCCTGGATACAGAGAACTTATTGGTTACTGCCAGAGGCAGGGTGTATGGAAAATGGGTAGGGGAGTCTAAAGGTACACACTTCCTGTTATAAAATAAATAAGTCCTGAGGAAGTAATGTACAACAGAGTGACTATAGTTAATAACACTGCATTGCACATTTGAAAGTTGGTAAAGGAGTAGATCTTACAGGCTCTCATCACAAGAAAACAATTGTAACTCTGCATGGTAAGGGATGTTAACTAGGCTTACTGTGGTGAAAATTTCACAGATTATACAAATACAAAATCGTTATGTTGTATGCCTGAAACTAACAAAATGTTGTATGTTAATTATACCTCAATAGGAGTGGTTAAAAAAATGTAAGCCAAAATTCACCTTTCTGATTCGATACTGCCTGGTAACTTTGATTAATTTAGTTCCTAAGCATTTATATTTAACATTATAATACTTTATTTGTTTGTTTGTTCATTTATTTATAATAAATATAACTGTACAGAACTTACTTATGTAACAGGTTAAATGTAACACATAGGTTGAATCATGTGAAATTGCCTTAAAAAAAAAAAAGTCAACTATTGGCACTTTCATATGGCCCAAAGTATTGTTTTTCCATTTTTAAGTAAAACCATCTTGTATATATTATTTACCCATTAAACCAGGGATCTGTTTTTGTATGATTTATGGATCCTAGAATAGTTTTTACACTTTAAATCATTGTAAAACAATAAGAAAGAACATGAGGTAAAGACTATATGTGGCCCACAAAGTCTAAAATACGTATAGCTGGGCCATGTGCAGAAAAGTTGGCAGACTCTTGCACTAAACCACTACCAAATGGGGGGAGATCCTTGTGTCACCAACATGGCACAGTGCTTGAGACTCCCTAAGTGCTTTTCAAACTTAACCAAGAGATTGATGAATTTCCTAAGAAAAAACATAAGGTGAACATGGTCCTAGTTTTTTTTCCTCAATGAAACCTTTTTGGGAAAAAAAAAAAAAAAGGAATTACAAATATTCTCACTTTGAGCACTCTTTGCAGCTCACCCAAACATCGATATCCAAAACTATTATAGTCAAATGATATAGAGCAAGGGTTTTCTTATGCTGCCAGCAACAAGGCCACTGGGTCGGAGTTATCTGTCAGTAATCCAAATAAATCCTGACGGCAACTAGAGGTAGTGGTGGGAGAGGATGTGTGAGACATGGTGCTGCTTAATAGCGTTAACATTTGTTGACATTCGAAGTCCTAAACAAAAACAAAACAAAACAAAAATCTCTTCCTGAACTGCATCATTGCAAAGTGCTTAAAAAACTTTGTCCAAGAGCCCAGGCGCTTCATCACTGGCCACATTCCCGCTGAAGAAATGGTCTAGAGACGATTGCTCTTAAATCAAAAAAATGCAAAATTGTACTTGGCAGCCATAACGCAGGGGAGAAAAATTCCCCTTGGAACAACAGCCTTTTCCTCTATTTTATACACTCACATATCCTCTTGCTTTTTACTATCATGTTTGGTATATCCTGACAGCTTAGAGAAAAGGGATCTTTTTCGCAGTCTTTTTGAAAATGGGGTCTTCTGAAATCGTTTGGTAAATTAAATTCATCCCTTCACAGTTAACCTCAAAAGGTAGTGTTGTTGGTATTTTCACTAAGACATTTAAGAAGTGCTTTGGAAATGTAGAATTATCGAAACACTCATTTCCTGTTTTAGTTCTGTGTCATATCACAGCTGTGCTCAATTACGGCTTTTTGAAAAGCAGCAGACAGAAAACAATGTCTTTTTCCCCTCTATTCTTTGTAATTCTTCAAAATAAATAAATAAACAAACACACAAACCCAACACTTTCAATTGGAACCCCTCGTCCAATGCTTTTAGAAGTACAGACATCTTAAAGTATCATTTCTGAGCAATAGAAAAAAATAGCTTATTTCTAACTATACAACATAGTGTAGGGAAGCTCTTTATTTCCAACTGTGTGCCAGAGTTGCTAGTTTCTTATTGAACGTCTTAACTGCCAAACTAAGTCATTTTAAACTCACCATGAAAAGCTTTTTCACATTGCAAATACAATAGGGTTTCCGGGACTAGATATACAAGGTAGAATCCTCTTCATGAAAGTAAACAGCAGGAGAAATTCAGAGGAGCTACATCTCTCCGTCCAAGTTCAGGAGTTTATCCAAAATACTAACCAATGTAGATCTCTTAGCTATTGTTTGGCCTTTATTCCTAACGCACAAAACTCAATCACTGGACTACAGAACAAGAGCCAAACCCTTTAGCATAACATCTAAGATTTTTCAATTGGTTCATTATGTTTCAAGCCCAATGCGTGCATTTTAGGACTGATCTCATTGACTTCTGAACAGAATTTGATAGGATTAACCACTCCTTATAACTTAGAATATATTTTCTTTGCAGTGTAACACAGACAGAATTTCCTCTATCCCTTTCTTTTTAAAATCTCTTTTGTATTTATTTGTTCTTTTTCTTTAAATCTCTGAAATGTTAGTAATAGTGGAGAGAGAGAGAGAGAGAGAGAGAGAGAGAGAGAGATGGGTCCTGAGGCTGCTTCTATTATCACTGCATACTTTCCTTCAGTCATATATTAATTAATCTTCCTACGTCTTCAGTTACCTTAGTGGTTAAGACTGCTGACACTGGGACCAAGCTGTTTGGATTCAGTCCTGGCTCTGTCACTTACTATCCTCTCCTTGCCTTTGTTTCTTATCTATAAAATGGGAATAACATTAATTAGCATCTACATGAAAGGGTTATTGTGAGAATTACAGACTTAGTATGCGTAAAATATTTAAGTAGCAACTACGTCATAATATGTTCTAAATGAGCACTCAGTGTCCTTCTCATTATTGTATTTATGTTGGAGTCTTACTAATTTTATTCTGTCAGCTCAAAACTCTCCCCGATTCCTAAAACTACCACATCCAGCTGATGATATTTCCTCTCAGGGGTCACACAAACTCTGAAGACTTAACACTTCTAAAAACTACCCTGTTCTCATCTACCAGTCCCACTTTGCTCCTTTCTCTGAGAACTATAGCTCATGTTAACTACCACCAACCCAAGTGCTTAAGATGAGGAATTGCGCATCCAACCTGCCAACTTTTTATTTCTCTCCACATCAAATCCATCACCAAATCCTGTTAATCCTAGGTCCTCTGAGGACTCAAATTCTTTCACTTCTTTTGAATACTACTTGTCACAACCCTGTATTGAACCACCTGAACTTATTATAGTCCTTCCTTTTTAACAATGTTGCCTCTGACTCTTTCAAATATTATCTGATTTCCATTCTATAATCTACACCCCAGCAACAGCAAATATTCTAAATCCGGTCAATGTCCATTTACGTCCAATGGCTTCTCATTGCCTTCAGGATGAAATTAAGTGTCCTTATCATGACTAACCATATCCTTCAGGGTATTCCTTGATGACATCTCCAGCCTAATTCTACATAACTATCCCTTCATTCTACGCTATACTCAGCTTAGGCTGAAATCTATCCAGTTCCCTATCCTGTCTTTGGCTTTTAGACTTTTGTATGATTTCTTCTCTGCCTGAAACACTGTATTGTACACCAGTTTGCCTCAGGGGAGATGTAATGTTTCCAGGAAGCTTTCTCAACATACCAGGTCCCAATTAGGTGTTCTTTATCTAGGTATCTCATAACACATTATATGATTTGGCAGTTTTTCTTTCTGAAATGTTATTACTGTGAAGGCAGGAACTGAATCATCTCCCTATTCATAGCACTTAACACACTGCCTGGCATATAGTAAGCATTCAAAAGATTTGTGATGAATGAAGGAATAAATGAACATGTGAATACATATATTGTTTATCACACACCTTATGTTTCATCCATGTCAAAACTTGGTTCTCTCCACACCTATATTAAGACCTCTTCTGATTTTTTTCCTAGTATATGTAAACGTAAGTGAATTAAACTTCTAAAGCAAGTAACATCTATAACATACTGTACATGACACAAATGTAAAGTGTTATCATTTGTTAATACAACAGATTTATGATGGAAAATGTATTTGGGATAATGGCAAGGATTCCAAATTCTGTAAATCTTTGGCCTCATGCAAAATCTTCCTTGATTGTGGGTAACCACAGCATCTTTGACATTAATCTGAGCTTCTTACGAGATTTTCAGTTCTTTCTGATTTCTGGTTTCTGTCCTGATTAGCCTATGAAATCTGGACTTTGTTGATTCTAATACCAACAAACTAAGTATCTTATATTAAAAGGAAAATGAATCAAAATACATGAAATGAACATGTGGCCAAGATAGTACTTAGATGTCCAAGGCCTGTCAATACTTATGAGAGATAAGAGAGCTGGAAGATATTTTTAGACATCATCAAGTCCAACCCACTTATTCTGTAGATGAAGACAGCTACTACTTGACCAGAGAAGGTAAGCAGACACAAATTCCTAAGCTACTTATTAGCAGAGCTGGGTTTGAATTTGTTCAGTCCTGAGCACTTTCTACTCACTCATGACTTAGCAGAACTTTCACATAAAGCTTTAGAGGACTCTAAATTAATTTTCACCAGGAATAGTCATTGATTACTAAAAAAGATTCACAGGTAACACTGGCTGTGAAACTGCTGAAGGAAATACCATTGTAATCATTCTTCATACCTCCTGTCTACTTTTAAAGAATTTCTCAGACTTGATGTCAGAATGTACTCTCTTGGCTCAAGTGGGAGTGAGGTAGAAAACTTAGTGGGTTAGGCTACAGAGAGGAACAAAAATGTGGCAAGGGTGAAGCAAAGTGGCAAATAAGCAATAAATGAAACCACCAGTATTTTGGAAAAATTATAAGAGTCCTTTTGTAAGATGTATTGTTCAGTTTTATCTAGTTTTCTTTATAACCCTGATTCCCTATACTTCTAAGGGTTAGAAAAGGGGGGACTTTTGATTACTAAAGGTCAAAAGAAATATATTCCTATTATTTCTTTCCTCATCTCATAAGATTCTCTGAGGAATATGGTTGTCAGTGCAAGTTTAGAATTTTTATGTAGATTCCTGCCTATACCACATGTGGGGTTTTTTTTATGTTTATTGATTTTGGAGAGGGGGGGTAGGGGCAGACAGAGAGATGGAGATACAGAATCTGAAGCAGACTCTAGGCTTTGAGTTGTCAGCACAGAGCCTGACACAGAGCTCGAACCCACAAACCTCAAGATCATGACCTGAGCTGAAGTCAGATGCTTAACTGAGCCACCCAGGCACCCCTCCACATGTGTTTTTTAACTGATCTTTTATTCTCAGGTCTCAGATCCACTATATATTCTATCCTACAACCAGATTTTTTTTTCCAAACCACAAGGCTGCTCATAATGGTACACTTTGATGATCTTAATAAATCACATCTCCCGGTATTTTTGGTTACTGTTTGAAACCCATACATTTTAATGCTGTTGTTATCGAACAATAGATAACAAATATTGGTCATACCATTTCTCAGCATAAACTGATCTGAAAGATTTCTCTGTTGTCTATAATCCTTTACTTGACAGGCATTTATTCTCCAGCCTCAACTTACCCTTCTAGCCTCCTTTTCTCTCAAAACTTCACTCCTCCACTCCTTCTTCCCTATTTTACCTCAGTATATCTAAACTCTCATACTCCTTTGCCCATTAATGCCAGCACACCCTGAACATGTTTCACACTGTTCATCAACTCCTTCCAACTGAAAAGCATTGCCTCCTGGACAGCTCTTCAAGAAAATAATCCAAGCGACCTCAAAGAACAGCTTTAATTCAATGAGTTTTCATAAAAAGTACCTAATCTTTAAGAGCTTAAAAAGAAAAAATCCCTTATCTCTTGGCATTCTAAGACCATCTCCATCTCTTAAGGACACATTCATTATTAAACAACTCATGATACTAATGAATAAACGTTGAATGCAAAATCTTCCCCCCCCCCTTTGAAGGAACTTTCCAATTCAGTTCTTCCATTCAGCACATTTTATCTCTGTAGGTAGAATCCTTGGGGAGCCAGTTTATAATCGGAAGGTAGTCTCAGCAGTATGAGATTAGAACATGGTGTTAGGACATTGATGGCTCTAATGTCCCTAGATCAACTCGGTCAGATTCGTTCTTCTCCACAATGAAAAGTCACAGGTGAAACTGTTGTGTTCAACACCTCTCCTTGGGCAGAGTTTTCAGGGACTCTGCCAATGTCCTCTCTGAATTCTCATGTCCCTCACTTCCATAGGTGACCAACACATTCTCTTTTAGCTATGTTTTTTACCTTTCTTTACATTTTATTTTAGTGCCACTGACCCAGTGACAATCTCATTAAGATGACTTTATAGACCAATGCATGGATGGATATATATATATATATATATATATATATATATATATATATATATATATATAAAATGTGCTTGAATATGCATATATACTATGCATATACATATATATTACACAATATATAAAGTGCATATTTGTAACAAAGAGGACCCTTTTGTTTTCCTGTGCTTCAGTCACTGTACGAAAATTACTTTGTCCCATACATTGACCTCATTGCTTTAGTATATATTTTTGAAACTCTATTATAGTTATTCTGTACAATATGACCTTATTTTCAGTAAAAATATTTTTTATATAAAAGATACTCATATCTATTAGAAAAAAATAGTCAATCACTGATGAGACTTTCTCAATAAGTTGTCATATAATCTAAAATTTCCATCATTATACTTCTTGTTGATTGAATTCAGACAGATTAAAGTGTTACTTTAAATAGAGGGGAAAATTAACATTTATTGAAAACTTACTAAGTGTGAGATTTTTTTATATCAATTTTTCCCTTAGTATTCAAAAGTAGCAATAGGTAAAAATAGAATAAGGCAGAAAGAGAATATGTATGCCCTAGGAAGTTGAAGATCAGAAAGAATAAATAGCCCATGTTATGTAGCTGGGAAGTGTTATAACAGATTTTAAAACCAGGTTTTTAGAAGGCTAGGTGGCTTAGTTGGTTATGTGTCTAACCTTGGCTCAGATCATGATCTCACAGTTTGTGAGTTTGAGCCCCACATCAGGCTCTCTGCTGTCAGTGCAGAGCCCTCTTTGGATTCTGTCTCCCTCTCTCTCTCTCTCTCTCCTCTGTGCTATCTCTGTCTCCCTCTCAAAAATAAATAAAACATTTTTTAAAAATTAAAAAAAAACAGGTTTTTACACAAAGTTTCACTATTTTGGGGTCTCCAGAGAAATGGAAGGAAGAAAGGTATATTTAAGAAGCTAAACTGTAACTGGATTTATGTTTTCTGTTATATAAAGGTTTTGGAGTTTGCATAAGAGAATAAAGAAGCTAAAAGACAGACTTCGTGGAGCTACTTCACGGAGAAAAGTGAAAAACTTGTCCCTAACTGATGTGATTGATATCTAACAGAAACAGGAGGGGCTGTCAGCCAGTCAGCCTGTCATTTCATGAAGAGCTTTATGAGGAAAGAGGGTAGTGAGGGAAGACTTAAGAGATACATTTTTTCAGGGCACCTGGGTGGCTCAGTCGGTTGAGTGTCCGGCTTCAGCTCAGGTCATGATCTCACGGTTTGTGAGTTTGAGCCCCGTGCCGGGCTCTGTGCTGACAGCTCAGAGCCTGGAGCCTGTTTCGGATTCTGTGTCTCCCTCACCAAAAATAAAATAGGTGTAAACCTGACAAAATATGTACTAGATCATCATGCAGAAAACTGCAAAACTCTGAAGAAAGAAATCAAAGATGATCTAAATAGAGAGACACTCTATGTATGCTAATTGGAAGGCTTAACATTTTTAAGATGTCACTTGTTCCCAACTTGATCTGTAAATTTAATGTAATCCCATTCAAAATCCCAGCAAGCTTTTTTTTGTAGAAGTCAACAAACTGATTCTAAAGTATATATGGAAAGTAAGAAGACTCAGAATAATCAACATGATACTGAAGAAAAATAAAGTTGGAGGACTGATACTAATTGACTTCAAGAATCTTATTATAAAGCCAGAGTAATCAAGACAATGTACTATTGGTAAATATATAGACACAGAGATCAATGGAGCAAAATAGAGAGCCCAGAAATAAACACACACCAATATATTTAACTGGTCTTTTGAAAAGGAGCAAATGAAATTCAGTGGAGAAAGTATAGTCTTTTTCAACAAATGGTGCTAGAATAATTGCATCTCCATATTCAAAAATATGAATTAAGACACAGTCCTGGGGTGCCTGGGTGGCTCAGTCTGTTAAGCCTCCGAATTTGGCTCAGAGGGTCATGATCTCGTGGTTCATGAGTTCGAGCCCATATCAGGCTCTGTGCTGACAGCTCAGAGCCTAGAGCCTGCTTCAGATTCTGTGTCCCCCCCCGCCCCCTCCCCCATTCGCACTCTGTCTCCCTCTCTTTCAAAAAAAAAAACATTTTTAAAAAAAGACACAGACCTTACATCTTTCACACAAATTAACTCAAGGTGAATTACAGACATAACCAAAAAATCAAAACATATAAAATTCCAGGAGAACTTTGGAGAAAATCTCAATGACCTTGTGTTTGGCAATGAGTTTTTAGATACAACACCTAAAGCACAATACATGACAGAAAATTGGTAAGTTGGACTGCATTAAAACTAAAAACTGAAATCCTGAGAAAGACACTGCTAAAAGAAACCAGACTGGAAGAAAGTATTTGTGAAACACATATCTGATAAAAGCCTGGTGGCCAAAACCTACAAGGCACTCTTATGATGAAATAATAAAACATAATCTAGTTTAAAAATGGGTAAAAGATCTGAACAGAAAATCAACACGTGAAAAAAAATGCATGTGAAAAGATGGTCTCATAATTTTTCATTAGTAAATTGCAAATAAAACAATAACATGACTCTGCTGCAGAACTACTAGAAAAGCTAAAATTAAAAAATCCCAAAAACCTGAATACCAAACACTGGTGAGAATGCAGTGCAACAGGGCTGTTTATTGCTAGAAGGAATGCAAAATGAAGTGGGTATAACCACTTTGGAAGACAATTTGGCACTGTCTTACAAAGTCAACATAGTCTTACCACTGAATAGGTCTACCCCACTCCAAGTATTTACCCAACTAATTGTAAAATGTACATCAACACAAAATGTGCATGTGAATGTTTATCGCCATTTTATTAATAATCACCACAACTGGAAGCTACCCAAAAGTCTTTCAATAGGCTAATGATAATAAATTGTAATAATTCTATACAATGGATTATTATTCAGTGATAAAAATATGAGTTGTCAAGACACAAAAAGATAGAAAATTTAAATACCTATTGCTAAGTTAAAAAGCCAGTCTGATAAAAAAAAAAAGCACTATATTTTCTATGATTTCAGCTAATGACATTCTGGGAAAGGCAAAACTATAAAGTTGGTATAAAGATCAACTATTGCCAGGAAGAGGGAAAAGGGATAAAGAATTAAATAGGTGAATCACAGGGAATTTTTCAAGCAGTAAAACAACTCTGTATGATGCTTCGATGATGGATACATGATATTTTACATTTGTCAAAGCTCATAGAACTCTATAGCTTAATACTAAGCCTTAAGAAATTCAAACTAAAAAGAAAATACATAGAAGTTTAAGGGATCCAAGAAGGAATAAAGACTGACAAAGAATCTAACTACAGTAGAAATGTATGAAACAACCTTGTTGAAGGGTGTGGAGAAATAGTGATGACCTATCTACTGTGGGAAATTAGCAAAGTCTGTAAAATTAAAGCAAAAAAGCACTATACATAAGCACTCTACTCTTGTGGATATAGTTGTTTCCAGTGGGGTATTAACAACTCTTACGTATTCTGGAATAGAATAGTTAAGCAAGTGAGTGAGGGATGACGGGAGCCAGATTCCTCCCTACAAGTGTGAGATATAGATAAGTAAATAAATGGTGGAAGCTAAAATGATATGTAGTCATCGTGTTCAAGACAGGAGTACGAATTCCCATTTAGCTTAAAGTAGATACAGATGGCTACACACAGAAGTGTTTATAGATATGTGCATATATACAGCTTACTACACAGATACATGTTTATGCTCCATTCAGTCCTAAAACCAATGAAAACTCCCTCAACAAAATAGGTTTAGAGGGAACATACTTCAACATAATGAAGGCTATATATGAAAAACCCACAGCTACTATCATCTTCAGTGGGAAAAAACTGACAGCTTTTCCTCTATGGTTAGGAAGAAGACAGGGACTTCCACTCTTACCACTGTTATTTAACATAGTACTGGAAATCCTAACCAGGGCAATCAGACAACAATAAGAAATAAAAGGCATCCAAATCAGCACAGAAGAAGTAACACTCCACTATTTGCAGATGACATGATACTCTATATAAAAAATCCAAAAGACTTCACCACATAATTCCTAGAACTGATACACAAATTCAGTAAAGCTGCAGGATACCAAATCATGCAAAGCAAATCTTCTGCATTTCTGTACACCAATAATGAAGCAGCAGAAAGAAAAATTCAGAAAACAACCCCATTTACAACCATACCAGAAATAGTAAGATATCTAGGAATAAACCTAACCAAAGAGATGAAAGACCTGTACTCTGGAAACTATAAAACACTGATGAGAGAAATTGAAGATGACACAGAAAAATGGAAAGACATTCCATACTCATGGATTGGAAGAACAGATATCATTAAAATGTCTATACTACCCAAAGCAATCTACACATTTAAGGCAATCCCTATCAATAAAGCAACAGCATTTTTCATAGAACTTGTAAAAACAATCCTAAAATTTGTATGGAACCACAAAAGACCCCAAATAGCCAAAGCAATCATGAAAAAGAAAAGCAAAGCTAGGGCCATCACAATTCCATACTTCAAGTTATATTACAAAGCTGTAGTAATCAAAACAATATGGTGCTGGCACAAAAACTGACATATAGATCAATGGAAGCGAATAGAAACCCAGAAATAAGTCTACAACTATATGGCCAATTAATCTTTGACAAAGCAGCAAAGAATATCCAATGTGAAAAAGACAGTCTCTTCAACAATGGTGTCAGGAACCTGGACAGCAATATGCAGAAGAATAAAAGTGGAATTTCTTCCACCATATACAAAAAGAAATTCAAAATGGATGAAAGACCTGTGAGATAGGAAAACATTAATACCCTGGAGGAGAACACAATCAGTAACATTGACATTGGCCATACCACCTTCTTTCTAGATATGTCTCCTGAGGCAAACGAAACATAAGAAAAAATAAACTATTGGGACTTCACCAAAATAAGAAGCTTCTGCACAGTGAAGTAAACAATCAACAAAACTAAAAGGCAACCTACAGAATGGAAGAAGATATTTGCAAATGACATATCTGACAAAGTGTTCTATCCAAAATCTGTAAAGAACTTATATAACTCAATACCCCCAAAATGAATATCCAATGAAAAAAATGGGCAGGAGATAAGAACAGACATTTTTCCAAACAAGTCATCCAGATGGCCAACAGACAGATGAAAAGATGCTCAACATCACTCATCAGCAGGTAAATATAAATCAAAACTATAATGAGATATCACATCATACCTGTCTGAATGGCTAAAATAACAAACACAAGAAACAACAGGTGTTGGTGAGGATATGGAGAAAAGGGAAGCCTCTTGCACTCTTGGTAGGAATGCAAAGTGGTACAGCCACCCTGGAAAACAGGATGGAAGTTCCTCAAAAAGTTAAAAATAGAGCTACCCTATAATCTAGCAATTGCAGTACTAGCTATTTACTGAAAAAAAATACAAAAATACTAATTCAAAGGGATACCTGCACCCCGATATTTATAGTAGCATTATCTACAATAGCCAAATTGTAGAAACAGCCCAAGTGTCCATCAAGTGATGAATGGATAAGGAAGATGTGGTACAATAGAATACAGTAGAATATTACTACTCAGCCATAAAAAAGAATGAAAGCTTGCCATTTGTAAGACATGAATGGAGCCAGAGTGTTGTGCTAAGCAAAATAATTCAGTCAGAGAAAGACAAACACCATATGATTTCACTCATATGTGGAATTTAGGAAACAAAACAAGCATAGGGGAAAAGAAGAGAAAGAGGGAAAACCAAGAAACAGACTGTTAACCATAGAGAACAAACTGATGGCTACCAGAGGGGAGGTTGGTAGGGGGGTGGGTGAAATAGGTGATGGGATTAAGGAGTGCACCTGCTGGGATGAGCACTGGGTGTTGTATGGAATTGCTGAATTCCTGAGGCTAATATTACACTGTATGTTAATTAACTGGAATTTAAATAAAAACCTTAAAAATAAGTAAATAAAAGCAATGAAACCCCAGTAGCGATGAACACATCAACAAGCACATAACCCAGATCATAATTTATTCTAAAAGGAACCAGGACTGCCCCTTGGAGAAAAGGCTGATTCTAGAACTGCAGCAAGAAATACCTAACTATAGAGTATCTTATTGTGCCAGAAAGTCAGCAAGTTCTAAAATAAAAACAAACAAATCACATTGAAAGAATATGTCAAAGGGCCATCTTTTAGCTTCATTTCTTTCTAAGCTCCCAATGGTCACAGGCAAACCAATTTGAGCATAGTAAGTTAGTACTGTAATATAGCCCAAAATATAAAACGACTACCTGTGATTCTGTAATGACACAGATACTTATATAAATAAGTGGGGAAGGATAGACAATCACCCACACAGAATTCCAAATAACTTATGTAAATATTCTGCCCTCAAGAAGCATAGCTCTCCTCCCCTTAAGTGTGCACTGTGTATAGTGAAGTGACTTCCCTCCAGAAACTGAAATAGAGAAAGGGATTAAAAAAAACAAAAACAGTGGATTTACAGAGGAGAAATCTGACAAACACAACCTCAGCCAGGTAATCAAAGTTAACATCAACAGTGATAAATCATGTTAATGACATGTATTCTTGATATGATGTGGTGCAAATGGTACTTTACCTCTCGCCAAATCTCAGAACTACACTCTAATTATGAAAAACACCTCAGGCAAATTCCAAAGAAGGACATCCTACAAAATACCTGACAAATGCTCCTCAAAAAATGTCAAGGTCATCAAAACTAAGGAAAGCATCAGAAACTATCAGATCCAAGGGAAGCTAGGACAACACAACAAATTATTGCAGTATGGTGTCCTTAATAGGATCTTGAGATAGGAAAAGGACAGTAGGTAAAAACTAAAGAAATCTGAATAAACTAAATGTGTTGATTAATAATAATGTATCAATACTGATTCATTAATTGTCACAAATATATGATACTGATTAGGATGTTAATAATAGGGGAAGCAGGGGATATATGGGACTCCATATATTATTTCTTATCTTTGTTGTAAATCTAAAACTATTCATGAGAATAAATTTTATTAAAAAGAACAAAAATCAAAGTACCTAATATCTTTTAAGCTGGAACAATTTTAGCAACAAAATAAATAATGATGGTATTGGATTATAATCCTAAACATAAAATAAATATCCTTGAGTCCAACTGATAAAAACAAATGTAGAAGCAACAGGGGAAATAGAAAGTTCTCATGATAACATAATAGCAATAGTAGCTGCAGCCATGAACCACTGATATATGTTGAAATTAGTGGACAAAGTGTGAGGGGAATAAAATATTTGCATAGTCTCAAAAATCTACTCTAAATATTTATTAAGGGCAAAGTGAAAAATAGTAACTTTACAGTAGGGAAACTGGCAGACACTACTTTTACTAAGGATTAACACCACCAGAAATAAGCCATTTTTACCTCATTTGACCTTATGTACCCTTGACACAATACACTGAGAAAAGTACATCATCGCTGTAGTTCTCTTTGTAATAATGCATTAACTCCAATGTAGTCATGAGAAAGCAGACAATCCTACAAGGGATATTCTACAGAATAACCATCTAATATTCCTCAAAATTCTCAAGGTCGTGAAAGACAGGGAAAAAACTGAGGACTGGAAGAGACTAAGGTGACATGAAAATTAAATGCAATGCGCATTTAGATTAGATCCTGGAACAGGGTGAAATATGAATAAGCTGTATGGTTTACTTAATGGCATTGTAACTATGTCGAGGTCTTAGTCATGATAATTGTACTATGGCTATATAAGATATTAACATTCGGAGAGTCAGAATGAAGGGGTTAGAACTCTGTACTATTTTTGCAACTCCTCTGCAATTCTAAAAACATCTCAAAATAAAAAAAAAATTAAAACAACACGAAGTGAAACAAAACTTCCATACAAAATTCTTTACACCAGTAAGGGTTTGCCTGTTTTGTTTGTAGATAGTGTCTTTTCAGCTAAGTGGTGATGTTCAGCTAAGAGTCGATTAGGGATAAATAATCTCTGAGCTCTTAATTAAATGATAAGGCAATATTTTCCTCCTTCAAGAATGTAGTAACTCCTTCAAAATAGGTCTTGTTCCCTCATTTTCAAAATAAGAAATTTCTTGTTAGTGTGTTTAGTAAAATACCTTCAGCTTGAGATGGAGATTTGGTTTAGTGTCAACTGAATTTCAATTATTTGAGAAAACATATTTAACCATGACTCAAAGCCAGGTGCATAATAGATGCCAAGGGAAGAAATAAGTCATCCAACCAGTTCAGACTTACAATGACTTTTTAGCTAATAAGCCATTAAATTCAATGTGTATAACCATAGGTCTCCAATTTGTCAACAGCTAACTCTAGACACAATGTGACTTAGAGCACTTTATAAATTCATTCTAACAGTAATTTTACCAAGTCCCTTTATCTATATAATCTTATTTTGCTTTATAACATAAATACAACCTTTAGAGCCATTTAGAGGTAGAAAAACTAAAGGTTTTAAGCTGATGGCCCAGGAACATAGTGGTAGGACTGGATTTAGAACTCAAGTCCTTTGATGCTCTTCCCAAGGTTCTGTGCCTATTTTGTCAGCCAGGTATAGGTCAACTGTCTGTTAGACACTGAAAAAACAAGGTTCTCTTTCATGAAGTGTTCTCCTCACAACACCTTCAGGCCTTTTGTACCAACTAAAATATCCCTTCCTCTGTTTGCTTTCTTGAACCACCTAGCTTTATTCTTCTGTTAATTCATCTAGCTTTTAAAACATTTAACACCAGGATCAACTTTGTGCTAAATACTAAAGACATGAAAAGAAACTAAACCATTCACATGTTAGTGGAGGTGACATGAATGTAAGTAAACACATTACAATTTCCTTTAAAAAGTGTATCAACTGGAGCCAATCAGGGGCACTAAGGTGGCACAGAATGGGAATGATGAATCATGGGAAGAGGAATAGAAAGTTTCCAGGGGAAGTACAGGAACTTTCCATAGTATAGTTCTCCATTGTCCTCACTGATTGGTGGTGTTCTTGGGGATATCTTCCATTACAAGAACTAAAATTTACTAATGATGAAGGAAGGAAGGGATGAGCTTTATTTTGGCCTTTCCAAGGGTAACTCTAATGTCCTGTTTACATTTTAACAGTGCCCTTTTTTGGACCATTGTAAAAGAGTCTTCTAAATAGCATTTTCTAATCAGTCATTTTAATTAAGAATGATTCTGAAGCTCTTACTCATGCAATTCTGTCATTAATTCCACGGGGAATTTGACCTCATTATGTGCCTCAGAATTAGGCTCTAATTACCCCAAAACCACTACTAATTTTTTGTTCTGTTTCAACTGTAAATAGCTAAAAGTTCAGGAAAATAACATTTTTACCAAATATGTAGGAATGCATTTATGGAAGGTCTGGGGTATTTTGTTTGTTTTGGTTTTGTTTTCTAATCTCTGCCTAATGTTACATTTATTGGCCGTGGATCATTGTGCTATTCATTGTGACTAATTATTCTACAGATCCTCAGAATGCAAAGCTCTGAACCTGAAACTAAGGTACATGGCAATACACAGGGCAATTATAAGGATTTAGGTGAGAGAAGTATTACTTTTGGTTTGATACAGGGATCAACACATAGTTTATACAGGAGCTGGCATCTCAGATAGAAGTTGATATTTGGTGAAGGTAGTATTCCAATTGGAGAAAGAAACATTAGAGAGAAATCAGAGTATGTGGAGAAATACAGGAAGCAGCTGGTCACCAGCCATGTAGCACAAAAAAAAAGGGGGGGGGGCGTAGGTGATAGTAATGAGGGAGTATGTGGCAAACTGAGGGCAAAATACAGGCAGGCACGCCACCCCCAAGCCCCCAGGTGGAATATGCGTGATATTCCTCCAACACTCCTAGCTACCCAAGAACAAAGGAAAGGAGTATAAGCACTGCCATGGTAATGCGGAAAACTAAGACAAATGAAAAATTAAATTCCCTTACTGCCTACAGCCCATTGACAAGTCTTTGAAACCAGCAGTTTACCTCCCTTTAGGACCTCAGCTGCCTTGATGATGACACTTTGTTAGGAGCAAAAGAGAATCTTACCTTAACATTATCCCTACCTCGAGGATCCTGTAAGTCTACTTCCTTTATTTCAACTCCTCCAAGATACATGCTGCCAATCATACTCCAAGCTGATGCCCCCCCACCCCCGATATACATCTGAAGGGTCTCATGACTGAGGTTTTATTAAACGGTAATAAATGGTGTTTCCCTAGCAACAGCTAGCCCCTGAAGGTTCTGGAAACCTTGCTTCCAAAATTCCTTAGAGACTTACTCTATCCCTGACTCCCTCCCAACCCGAGTGTATATAATGAGTTACCCATCAAGACCCTAGGCAGCTCTGCCTGCCCATGGGTCCTGTCCCCATGCTCTAATAAAATCACATTTTTGTATCAAAGATGTCTTCAAGATTCTTTCTTAGGCATCAGCTCCGGACCCCACGAACCTCCCCATCACCCCAAAACTTCATCAATAGAATTATTTTACTCATAGCACCTATAGTCTAATGAGATGTGCCTGGAAATTCATCAGCCAGTGAGGTGTACCTAGAAAGGTAAGTTACAAATATGCTCTTGAAACTTTTCTCAGATTATTCTTCAATCATCAAAAATACAGAGAGATAGTGGAAGTTTTTAATTAAGAAAATTAGAGGGGCGCCTGGGTGGCGCAGTCGGTTAAGCGTCCGACTTCAGCCAGGTCACGATCTCGCGGTCCGTGAGGTCGAGCCCCGCGTCGGGCTCTGGGCTGATGGCTCGGAGCCTGGAGCCTGTTTCCGATTCTGTGTCTCCCTCTCTCTCTGCCCCTCCCCCGTTCATGCTCTGCCTCTCTCTGTCCCAAAAAAATAAATAAACGTTGGAAAAAAAAAAATTAAAAAAAAAAACAAAAAAAAACAAAAAAAAAAGAAAATTAGATGCTCAGAACTATGCTTTATAAAATTTATGGCTGGGGCACTCTTTAAGACAAGTTGGAATGTCATGGGGCAGAGTGACAAGTCATATAACATCTGTCTTATAAAGAGATTATTTTATAAGATAGGGAAGTTTTTCAAATCTTACCAGTCTATAAATTCCTGGGACACAGACTGCATATGATTTCTTCATCACTGTATTTTCAGTGTATAATTTAGTGTCAGGCAAACAATAGAGCTTCAGTAAATATTGGCTGAATTTAATAAAGGTCATCCAAAAATTATTTTTTTGTAAAAAAGGATTAAAAGCTATTGCTATAAAGATACTCATTCATACATAAACTTAAGTGTCAATAAAATGTGTGTGTGTGTGTGTGTGTGTGAGAGAGAGAGAGAAAAGGAGGGGAAATAGAGCTAAATCACGTATGCAAATACACATATACAAAAAGTGAGAAAAGGTAGAAAATAAATAGCCACAAAGAGAAGACTATTATTCCCTGAAGCAAGTACAGAAAAATTCCAGTGAATAATTAAACACAACTCAAGTAAAAAGTAAGATACACTTTATTGAGAAGGAAAAAGACCTTATACGTGGGGGCATTGTATGAACACTAGAGAGTACTCTGAGCTAGGAATGGATTGCTAAAATAATACCCCATGAGCAATGATATCGAACACACAAGATAAAAGTGTCTGATTTCACCTGATATCCATTGTAGTTTACTAAGGTCTAATAAGAAGTGGCATGGACTTAGAGAAACACTAGTTTAATCAAATAATTTACAGGGTTAGGTAACAGAAACCAGAGAGTCCAGTTAGAAGGGATTATATACACATACATACATATATACATACACACCCAAGATTAAAAGCCCTTAAACTGACTTTCAGTTTCTAGTCTGGCACATAAGAAGCTAGTAGTCAACACTCTATTTCAAACAAGTACAAAATTAAATAAACTGAAAAATCAATAATTTCTCTTAGATCCATCAGAGAAATAAGGTCACAGGGCAAACTGTTGCCCCCATTTTGGATACCAAGAGGCAAATACACAGAATCGTGACTTACCACAGGCACAAACTTCTTCAAGAGCCAGTGCCAGGGTTAAAAAAAAAAACCTGCGCATGGGGCGCCTGGGTGGCGCAGTCGGTTAAGCGTCCGACTTCAGCCAGGTCACGATCTCGCGGTCCGGGAGTTCGAGCCCCGCGTCAGGCTCTGGGCTGATGGCTCAGAGCCTGGAGCCTGTTTCCGATTCTGTGTCTCCCTCTCTCTCTGCCCCTCCCCCGTTCATGCTCTGTCTCTCTCTGTCCCAAAAATAAATAAACGTTGAAAAAAAAAAATTTAAAAAAAAAAACAAAAAAAAAAAACAAAAACCTGCGCAATACTGATGAATTGGTGGAGACTCAGAGTGGACAAGTCTGGGAGTTAAAACTCCGGAGGACCCAGTCTTCAGGAGTCCTCAAACTTTGTCAGTTTTACATCCAGGAGTTCAACCAGGTTCTCGTGGTGAATATCTGAGAAAAACCCCCTCGTGTCCAGCAAGCAGATGGATAAAGGAACCATTTTAAAACAGGCCAGAGCACTCTGTTCTTCTTAACAAGGTTTGCCCTTAGAAGTATTTCAGCAGAGCCTAACTTTTGGGAGTTTTATCAGAAACGAACTGACCTGGGGGCAGGGAAGTACCCAATCCCAGCCCACTCTAGTTATCCTGTCTCACTGAAAGGTTCCTGGGAGGGACTGAGAGCATGAGTTAAGTTCACAGTCCAAGGACAAAAGCTCACTAAAAGACTGCTGAGCTTCTGAGACCAACGGATAAAATGATAAAATACTTCTCCCCACAAACCTCACGACTACATTACTAAACACTTATTTACAGCAGTTCCATGTACTTAGTACATTTCCAGCTATCAAGAAACCAATAATATATACTAAAAGGCAAACACAGTTGGAACACATAGAGCAAGTATCAGATCCAGACTCAGATATGGCGGCGATGTTGAAATTAATCACACTAGAAATTTAAAACAGCAATGATTAAAGTGCTGAAGGCTCTAATAGGTAAAGTAGACACAGGCAAAAACAGATGGACAATGTAAGCAGAGAGATGGAAATTCTTTTTTATTTTTTTATAATGTTTTATTTCTTTTTGAGACAGAGAGAGACAGAGCATGAGCAGGGGAGGGGCAGAGAGAGAGGGAGACACAGAATCCCAAGCAGGCTCCAGGTTCTGAGCTCTCAGCACAGAAGCTGACACAGGGCTCGAACTCATGAACCGTGAGATCATGAACTGAGTGGAAGTCAGATGCTCAACCCACTGAACCACCTAGGTGCCCCAGAGAGATGGAAATTCTAAGAACAAAACATTAATGCTAGAGATCAAAAACATTATAATGGAAATAAAAATGCCTTTGATATGCTTATTAGTACACTGGAAATGGCTGAGGAAAGAGTCTCTGAACTTGAGGATATCTCAATAGAAACTGACCAAATTAAAAAGAATAAAGAAAAAAAGACTGAAAAAACTAGAACACAATATCCAGTAACTACAAAACAACTACAAAAGTTGTAATATACCTATAATGAGAATTTCAGAAGGAGAAAAACAAAGCATAGAAAAAAATATATGAAAAAAAATGAGAATTCCCACAAATTAATGTCAGACACTAAACCATAGATCCCATAGTTCAGAAAACACAGAGATTAAAAAAAAAAATCCTACACTTAGGCATATCATTTCCACACTAAAGATCAACCAAAAAATCCAGGGAAAAGGCAGAAGGGGAGAAGGGAAGAGAACACATTACCTATAGAGAAAGATAAGATTTACATCCAACTTCTCAGATCATGGAAGCAAGAAAGGAGTTAATACAATATTTAAAGTGTTGGTGGGGGGAACACCAATCTAGAATTCTGTTCACTGAAAAATTAACCTTCAAAAGTGAAAGACAAATGGATTTTCTCCAATAAAAACAGATAATTCATTACCACTGTATCTACCTTGCAAGAAATGTTAAAATAACTTCTTTGGAGAGGAAAATGATAAGCATCAGAACCTGAGATCTATATAAAGAAAGCAGAAACAGACAAGGAGTAAGTGAAGATAAAAGAAAAAACTTCTATTATTTTATTCTTATTTATTTTGTTTTTGAGAGAAAGAGGGCTCAAGCAAGCAAGGGGCAGAGAGAGAGAGAAAGAGAGAGACACACACACACACACACACACACACACACACACACACACAAGTAGGATTCACCCAAAGTGGGGCTTGTTCTCAAAGCGGGGCACAAGCTCACCCAATGTGGGACTTGAACTCTCAGACTGTGAGATCATGACCTGGGCTTAAGTCAGATGCTTAACAGCTGAGCCACTCAGGCACCCCTATTCTTCATTACTCTAACAACAGTTTGTTCAAAATAACAATGTATTTGATTGTGTACATTTATCTATTTGTGAAATGAATGGCAGCAATGATACAAAAAATGAGGGCAGAATTAGGATTATTTTGTCAATATAAAATAATTGTGCTACATGTGAAATGATATGGTGTTATTGGAAAGTGGATTTGGATTAGTTGTAAACATATGTTGAAAATTCTAGGGCAGCCACTATAAAAAGTAAAACAAACAAAAACTGATATACTAACAAAGAAAAATGTAATTATATGAAATAATCAATTAAAACCACAAAAAGCAAAACAGAAAAGATTAAAAGACAAAAATAGGAAAAAAGAACAATGGCAACAAAAACAGTAACCAACACAGTAGATATTAGTCCACTGTATAAATAATCACCTTGAACATTAATTGTATGACTATACCAATTAAAAGACAGAAGATCAAAAGTAAGACCCAAGTACATGCTGACCAGAGAAACCCACATTAAATATAAATACATATAAGATTAGAAGTAGATGGAGATAAATATACCATGCTAACAATAATCAAAAGAAAACAGGAAAAGCTATATTAATTTCAGACATAACAGATTTCAGACAAGGGAAGGTTATTAGGGACAAAGAGAGCCATTACATACTGATAAAAGCATCAATTCTCCAAGAAAACATAACAATCTTAATGTGTATGCACCTAAAAACAGAGCATCAAAATAAATGAGATATAAACTGATAGAACTACAAGAAGAAATAGATCAATCCACTATGATAGTTGGAGAGATCAACACCCCTGTAACAGAAATAAATAGATCCAGGGGCCATTGGGTGGCTTAGTCAGTTAAGTGTCCAAATTCAGCTCAGGTCATGATCTCACAGTCAGTGAGTTCTAGCCCCACACCGGGTTCTGTGCTGACAGCTCAGAGCCTGGAGCCTGCTTAGGATTCTGTGTCTCCCTCTCTCTATGCCCCTCCCCCCGCTCCCCAACTCATGCTCTCTCTCTGTCTCTCTCTCTCTCTCTCTCTCTCTGTCTCTCAAAAATAAATAAACATTTAAAAAATTTTGAAATAAACACATCCAGTAGGCAGAAAATTATCAAGGTTATAGTTGCAATAACCATTATATCCATTTGATTGATGGCATTGCTTATCTACAGACTACTTTAATAACAGCAGATACATGTTCTTCTCAAGTTCATATGGAATATTTACCAAGTAAAACTACATTTGGGACCATTAAAAACACCTTCACAATTGCTTTTTAAATTTTCTTCTTTAATGTTTATTCATTTTTGAGAGACAGAGACAGAGCATGAGTGGGGAAGGGGCAGAGAGAGGGAGACACAGAATCCAAAATAGGATCCAGGCTCTGAGCTGTCAACACAGAGTCCGATGCAGGGCTGGAACTCACAAACTGCGAGATCCTGACCTGAGCCGCTCAACTGACTGAGCCACCCAGGTGCCCCAACACCTTCACAATTTTAATAGAAATCATAAAACGTTGGCTCTCAGACCACAATGGATTAAACTGCAAATCAGTAACAGAAAAATAGCTGTAAAGTTCCAAAATACTTGGGGAATTAGACATCATACTTCTATATAACACATAAGTCAAACAAGAACTCTAGTGAAGTTAGAAAACATTTTGAACTAAATGAAAATGAAAATATAACTTACCAGAATTTATAGAATGCACTGATAGCAGTGCTGAGGGAAATTTATAACACTGAATGCATGTATTAGAAAAGAGAAAGATGTAACATCAATCATCTAAGTTTACACCTTAGAAAACTAGAAAAAGAATAAATTGAATCTAAAGTAGGCAGAAGAAAAGAAATATTAACAAGTAGAGCAGAAACCAATGAAATTGAAAACAGGAAATCAGTCAATAGAGCAAAGAAATCAACAAAAAGCTGACTCTCTGAAAAGGTGAATAAAGTGTAAGCCTCCAGCCAGACTAAAAAAAATGAGAGAAGATACATTTTACTAATATTAAAAATGAAAAAGGGAACATCACTAGAGATCTCATGGACATGAAAAGGAAAATAAAGGAAAACGATGAATAATACTATGACACAAATTTGATATCGTAGATAAAATGAATCAATACCGTCAAAGACAAAATCTGCCAAACTCACACAAGACTAAATAGACCATCTGAATAGGCCTATATCTAATTGAATCAGTAATTAGTAACCTAAAACAAAAAGCACCAGTCCCAGATGGGTTCACTGGTGCTTTCTACCAAACATTTAAGGAGGAATTTATGCCAGTCTCTTTCAGAGGATAGATGAGAGAAAATTTCCTAACTCATTCTATGAGGCAGCATAACCCTAATATCAAAATCAGACAAAAGTATTACAAGAAAACTACAGCTGTATCTCTCATTAACATAGATAAAAAAAACCTCAATAAAATGTTAGCCAATTGAATCTAAATATGTATAAAATCTTTATATACAACTAAGGCGTTTATATCATAAAAATGCAAGGCTGGTTCAACATTCAAAAATCATTTTCTGGAATTCATCAGATCAAGAGGCTCAAGAAGAAAAATTACATGATCATCAATAGATGCAGAAAAAAGAACTTGACAAAATCCAACACCCCTTCATTACAAAAATTCAGTAAAGTAGGAATCGAAGTGAACTTCTTCAACTCGATTTAAAAAAATCTACAGCTAATGTCATAATTAATGGTGAGAACGAAAGGGTGTATGCTCTTACTTTTCAACACTATGCTGGAAATACTAGCTAATGCGGAGAACACTTTTATGGTGTATTGGTTGTTGTTTCATATATTCTACACTATGCTACTGAGAAGTTCTGTTTTTATGCCTTACATTCTATTTTGTCTGACATTTTTAAAATTTTTGCTCCATATTTACCTGATTTTTATATTTTCAGTATTTTTGTATTACTTCCTTTTATACAGATCTCTTATAAATAACATATTCTGGGATATTATTTTTCATTTGAATCTAAAATTTTATATATTTTTATCATGAAGAGAACGTATTTTTATTTGTTGAAATTATTTCATATTTGAAGTTCTTTCTGCCTTTGTTTTCTATTTTTTCTACTTTCAACCTATGTGCTGCTCTTATGTTCCACCATCCTGCCTTCCATTTAATTTTTTAAATTTTTAATTATTTTCCATGTTTACTTTTTTCTAGTACTTACATCTTATTATCTTAAACTCATTATCTTTGTTTTTCATGTCCAAATCTTATGTTTCTTTGTTTTCCCATAACCTCAATAAGATAAAAACCTTAAAATTCACTTTTCTGTGAATTCTGTGCTCTTTTTTCCTTATAACATGCAACCACCACAAATTAATTACAGTGTTCTGTTGTAACTTCTTAAGAAAATAATGTGGGGCTTTTTTTAAAGAATATTTTTTTAAGTAATCTCTACACCCAATGTGGGGCTCAGACTCACAATGCCAAGATCAAGAGTCATATGCTCTACTAATTAAGCCAACCAGGCACCCCTGAAAAAATGTTTTTACCAAGTTCTTTAATTTATCCAACCTCATATTTCCTCAAAAGTTTTTTAGTTTTATAATAGCTTTATAGTTCACATAATTCACATTTAAAGTACACAATTCAATTTTTTAATATTCAGAGTTGTACATCTATCACAATTTAAAAGATTTTTATCCTTCTCAAAATAAAATCTACATTCATTAGCAATCACTCCTCAGTTCTCCCCAGCTCCCCTTCAGACCTAGGCAACTATTAATCTACTTTCTTTCTCTGCAGATACGCATATGCTGGATATTTCATAGAAATGGATTGATACAGTATGTGTTCTTTCGTGACTGACTTGTTTCATTTAGCGCAATTCAAAGGTTCATCTATGTACTAGCATGTATCACTACTACACTTTTTTGAAAAATATTTTAAGTGTTCAATGGAATAATATTCCATTGTGTGCATATCTCACATTTTGTTTATCCAGGCAACCAAAGAAGGACATATAAGCTATTTCTATTTTTAGGCTTTTATAAATAACGTCACTGTGTAGATATATGCAGAGTTTTTGTGTGGAAATGTATTTACATTTCTCTTAGGTCTATATCTAGGAGTAGAACTGTTGGATCATATGGTAACTCTTATGTTAACCTTTAGAGGAACAGCGAAACTGTCTTCCAAGGAGACTACACCACTTCACATTCTCATCAGCAATGCATGAAGATTCCAATTTCTCAACATCTCCAACACTTGTTATTACCTGCATTTTTTTATTATAGACATTCTAGTATCAGGTGGTATCTCAGTGATTTTGATTTGTATTCCCCTAATGACTTACGTTGGTGAACATTTTTTCAGGTGTTTACTGGCCACTTGCAGATCTTCAGAGAAATGTCCACTTAAATTCTTTGCCTTTTTCAATTGACATGTATTTTTATTAACAAATTATAAGAGGTATTCATATATTCCAGATATAAGCCTATTACCAGATATATAATTTGCAAATATTTCCTCCCATTTTGTGAAATGTCTTTTCACTCTCTTGATGGTATCCTTGGAAATAAAACATATAAACTTCATTAAAATTTAAAATGTTCATATCTTTTGTCATTTGTACTTTTGAAATCATATCTAAAAACCCCTTGCTTAATGTAAGTCATTAATATTTATCCTTATTTTCTTTAAAAGCTTTATAGTCTTAGCTCATATATTTGTGTACTAATCAATTTTGTACATGAGATGGGATCCAATTTCGTTCCTTTGCATGTGGCTTTCCAAATGTCCCAACACAACATGTTCCAAAGACTGTTATTTTCCCAACGAATGATCTTGGCACTCTGTTTAAAATTAACTGACCATTAGATGCATGGGTTTATTTCTTAACTCTTAATTCGATTCCATTGATCTATATGCCTATATTTATGCCTGTACCACACAATCTTGATCACTGCAGTTCTGTAGTAAATTTCGAAATAAGGAAGTGAAAACTACAAGTTTTTCTTCTTTTTCAGGATAGTTTTGACTATTGTTTACTTTGAATCTCTTTATAAATTTCTATATGAATTTCCAAAATACCTTGCCCATTTCTTCAAATAAACCTGATGAGATGTTGGCAGATTTCTTTGAAGCTATAGATCAATGTGTGGAGTATTAACATTTTTTTCATTTATTTATATTTTAATATTGATTGATTTGAAGATGATTGATTTGAAGATGATTGATTTGAAGATGATTGATTGTAAGATGATTGATTTTAAGATGATTGATTTTAAGATTGATTGATTTTAAGATTGATTGATTTTAAGATTGATTGATTTTAAGATTGATTGATTTTAAGATTGATTGATTTTAAGATTGATTGATTTTAAGATTGATTGATTTTAAGATTGATTGATTTACTTATTTACTTACTTATTTAGAGGCAGGGAGGGGCAGAGAGAGAGGAAAAGAGACAGAATCCCAAGCAAGCTCTACACTGTCAGTGCAGAGCCTGGGGAGGGGGTGGGGATCCAAACATGAACTGTAACACCCTGACCTGAGCCGAAATCAAGAGTCAGACATTCAACCAACTAAACCACCTAGCCGCCCGATATTGACAAATATCATGTTAAGTTTTTCATTTCATGAACGAAGAATGTCTTTCCATTAAAGTCTTCTTTAAATTTTCCAATAATGCTGTGTGTAAGGCTTGCATTTTTTCCTTCAATTTAATATTTTGATTATAATTATTTTGCTAATTTCATTTTTTTAATATTTTCAGTAGAAATATATTGAAATACTATTGATATTTGATATTGGTCTTGTAAACTGAAAAGTTGCTGTGCTCTTTTATTAATAGTCCTTTTATTTAATAGATGTTAAGTGGATTCAGTTGGAATATATATACATACACATAATCATCTACAAATAGAGATAGATTTACTTGTCTCTTTCCAGTATTAATGGCTTTTAATTGAATTATTTGTATAACTGCCCTGGCTACCTCAAGTGCAGTGACGAAAAGATATGGTGAGAATAGACATTTTAGTCCTGTTCCTTGTCACAATGTGACTATAATCTCACAAATACATCTGGTGTAACTACAGGTTCTTTATAGGAGCCTTTTATCAGATTGTGGCATTTTCCTTTCTTTGAAATTTTAAACTTTCAGGTTTTGAATATTTTTATAATGCAAAGTTGTTTTTTTTTTCAATTTTTTTCCTTCATCTATTGAGATGATTACATGTTTTTTTGCCCTTCATTATACTAGTAGAGTTTATTACATTCGTTCAGATGTCCAATCAATCTTGCATACATGGGAAAATGTTGCCTCATCATGGTATATAATCATTTTTATATGATGCTGAACTTGCTTACTAGCATTTTGTTAATTTTTTTTGTTCCTCTTATTTGTTTGCTTATTTCTAGAACTAGCAGGGGAAGGGCAGAGGGAGAAGGAGAATGAGACTCTTAAGCAGGCAAAATCTCACAATGATGAGATCATGACCTGAGCTGAAATCAAGAGTAAAAGGCTTAACTGACTAGGGAATACATACCTTCCTCTCATATTTTTAGAAGTTTTGGAAGAATTGTTATTAATTTTTCATTCAATACTCAGAAGTCACCAGTGAAGCCATGTTGGGCTGGACTTCATGGTTGCTTTCTAAAAGTTATTACCAATTCAATTTCTTTCCTTTTTATGAGTTATTCAGCTTTTTTATTTCTTCTTTACTCAGTTTCTGCAGTTTATGTCTTTTTAGGAATTTGTCCATCATGCCTTTATCTGAATTTACTAACACATAGTTGTCAATATATTTTTATAGTCATTTGCTATTTTAAGCTCAATAGTAATATCTCCTCTTGTATTTTTTTTTAAAGTTTATTTAGTTATTTTGAGAGAGACCACACAAGCCATAGAGGTGGAGAGAGAACAGAGAAAGAATCCTAAGCAGGCTCCGCACTGTCAGTGCAGAGCCCCACACAGGGCTTGATCTCTTGAACTATGAGATCCTGACCGGAGCCGAAATCAAGAGTTGGATACTTAACTGCCTGAGCCACCCAGGTGCCCCCTCTTGCTTTTATTTTAATAATTTTAATCTCTTTTTGGCTTTGTCAATCTAACTAAAATTTGCCAATTTTATTGAACCAATTTTTAAGTTTATTTTCTCTATTGCTTTTCTATTTTAGATTTCATTAATTTCATTTTAAAATTGCATTTCTCCAACATGCTACTTTTCTTTTTGTTTAGTAACTTGGCTGTATCATTTTACTGAAGTCTATTCCTCTCTTCAGCACAGTTGTTCATCTGGTAGTGGAGCTTTAGACTTGTGAACAGGTGTTCTTTTTTTTTAAAATTTTTTTTTTAACGTTTATTTATTTTTGAGACAGAGAGACAGAGCATGAACGGGGGAGGAGCAGAGAGAGAGAGAGACACAGAATCGGAACCAGGCTCCAGGCTCTGGGCCATCAGCCCAGAGCCCAACGTGGGGCTCGAACTCACAGACCGTGAGATTGTGACCTGAGCTGAAGCCGGACACTTAACCGACTGAGCCACCCAGGCGCCCCTAACAGGTGTTCTAAATGACCATGTTTTTAGCAGATCTCCCCTTCTCTCTTTCCTGTGATCTTTGTTAAGCTATCTGCCTGATTTGGTATCATACCCAATCACTAATTGCCACCCAATTGCTGTATCGTTTTTGACAATGTCCAGGGACATAAGTTGTTCCATATTCTGATCCAGTTAAACACAGGCCTCTTTGCAAGCATAATTTTCCAGGCCACTCTAAGATTTGTTCTGACCCTCAGAGGAGGCAGGTAAGTATCTCTTTCCCTATTGTCTCTGGTGAAACACCTGACATACAGTTTAGTTTGCTGAGCTCATAGAGCTAGGAGTCTTTTTTTTTTTTTTTTTTAATTGCTCATAGGACAATCTCCATTTTTCTGAGGGTGTTCTTGGCCTTGAACTTTGCCACAGTTTGTTTCAAATGTAGCCAATTTCTTTCAGGAGAGTTTCTGAGCTTTCTGTTCTTAGAAATTCATTTTCCCCTACAAAATTTCTGGGCCACTGCTTCAGAGCTGAGGTTGGGAGGGATCCCTCTGCTTTAAAAGCATGGTACATGGTGAGGATGGGAGCCTCTTTTCTCCTCAGCTTACTTCTTCTGGCATGGAATCCCCATTCTGCCAGCAAGCTAGAGTGAGTGATCAAGGCCTTGGTATTTTCAGCCTGCTGTGACTAGGGTAGCGCCTCCTATCAATGGTGTTTGGGTGGAGGAAGTGACCACCCACAACTTCTTGTCTACATGCACCAGGGATTTAGCTTATGCAATTCAGAGCTACAGGGAATGAGAAACGCTGGTGTCCTGCTCCTCCCAATAAGATATCCTATTCCTTGCCTAGGAGGTGATAAGAAAAGTTCTGTTCTTGGTCACACTTCTTTGTGAAGCTTTCATGACACTAAGTTGGGAAAGAAAGGATGTATATCAAAGCTAAAGTGCCACAGACTCATTGTTCTTACTAGATTTTCTGGAATAAATATTTATTCATTTGTTGTATGCCTTTTGAAAAATTCCAAGAGACTTAACACATTTTTTAATTAATTTTCATCAGTTATAATTGTTTTAATGAGGAATGGAGATGTGGCACTCCTCAAACCTCCATTCCGGAGGTGAATGTCTCCAATTTTTAAATGGATCCTTTGAAAACTTGAGATATTTTCCCAATTCTTTTGTAAAATTATTTTTTCTTAATTATAGACATACTTTAGGACTCCATAATCATTCTAAATAAGTATTTTTATAATTTACAAAATTGATATTTAATATTTTTCTTTTTATTAGAGTTTGAAGCACTTAAAAACTGGGGTGCATTCCTCTAGCTTTTCCAATAGAGACTTCATGCTGAGATTACAGGGTTTCTGTCAGCCTGGGTCACTGTGTGACCATGTGATTTCAGCCTCCCATCTAACAGCAAACTATGTTGGATATGATGGAGTATGAATGATATGAATTGTTGCCGTGTTATTGTTTTTTTTTTTATAACACTTTCAGGACAAATTTGTTACTGCGGCATGTTATGGACTATCCTAACATACATTGAGACATGTTTTTAATTACCCTAAAATAAAAACAAACTTTTAACTCTAAATCATACTTCCAGTTTATACAGGGGACATTACTCACTTCTACCTACAGACCTCTCCATGATTAGATAATCTCATGTATGGCAGAACATGTCCTCAAAAATTTCCATGTCACGCTTTAGAAAGGGAGTTTGACTGTCTTTGAGTTTATGTAATGGTAAAGCCCATGTGCTATTCTTACATGAACCACTGGAAGTTATAACTTTGTTCATTAGATGCTAATGATTTTACAATTAGCTTTGTTATTTAGTTTTTGGCATAAATAATTTAAAAAATGGAGAAAATACATGACTAGACAATGTCATAAGACTGTTAGGGAATTTGTTTGGCTTTCTTAATATTAAATGTCTTTTCTTGAGCGGTAATGTCTGTAAATGTACCATTATCAAGTTAAACATGTAAAAAATACCAAAATATTTACTCTTGTTTATAAGGAAATTTTCCTTAAGTTCTGGATTAGATATTGCCAAACTTAAAAAGAACCTTACTAGATCAGGGTTACAAATTATTCATGCCGTTTTATAATAATACACTAAATGCCGTATTTGGTTATTCTAAGTCCCCAATGTATGGGAATTACTAATAAGGCATGCTTTACTTCCTGATGGTTGTGATCCTTAATTTAGTAATTTCTCCAAGACCATAAACTGGATTTGGACATTATATGCCCTTTAAAAACTCTAAATTATCTTCCTAAGTCTAGCACTTAGGTGGATAGAAGTACATAAAGAAGTATGTGGGATGGAAAAAGGAAACCAAATCTTAAATTGCTATCATTGTTCATATAATTATATAATATGTATTTTCATGTGTGGGTTGGTATCTGTGTGCATAAAACGGGAAAAATCTTAAATACTACCCATCTCAATGCCTATGTGTAGAATGCTGAGATAAAATTTAAAAGTAAAGCTGAAACAGAGCAAATCTTCTTCAGAGACTGATAAGCAGTAACCGTTTTGACTAATATCTGAGTGTTACCTTCATCTCTCCAATGTCTCATGCCAGATTCTGGGAGATAATTGAGGCCACATTCTTTCTTACTTTTTTTCCCCCTCATTTATCACTCTAGTAAAAGTCATCATTATCTCCTACCTGGAATTACGCAATGTCTCCTAACTCCTCCTCACATCATTTTTATTTATTATTTTTTTTTAACATTTATTTATTGTTGAGAGACAGAGTGTGACCAGGGAAGGGACAGAGAGACTGGGAGACACAGAATCTGAAGCAAGTTCTAGGCTCTGGGCTGACAGCACAGAGCCTGATGTGGGACTCGAACTCAAACTGTGAGATCATGACCTGAGCTGAAGTCAGATGTGTAACCAACTGAGCCACCCAGGCGCCCCACATCTCATCATTTTTAATTCTACCCATCACCAAACTCTTCTCCGCACAGAAGACAATGTGATATTTTTGAATCACAAATAATGAGAACTACCAAAAATGATTAAACTTCTCAATGGCATTTTTGGGGGGACAATATTTCTTATCTTCATCCTGCTCTATAAAGGTTTCTATGATCTGAAACTTACATTTCTTCAGCTTCATCTTGTCTACTTGTCTTAGATATTTACCACTTCAGAACTCTCATCCATACAAGCCTCAAGGCCAAAAGGGCTCTTTTCTTGATTATTTACCTAACTCTTGATTTGATTTACATTCCCCTTCTTCAAAAGAACTTCCATGCCTCTCCTAATCTAAAGCTGATACTCCTTTTTCACAATCTTATTATACTTTACTCTCATAGCACTCATCACAATTTGTAATACCATTTTTATGTAATATTCTATAGCTCTGGAATCTCAAGTTTGTTTAACTCCTTTCCCCAAACCTTCCAAAACACACTCATACCAAACTAGGTATCGATTTCCAGGGATCCGCAGTTGGGTTTACAGAACACCTAAATTATTAGAATAAGATATCCTATGTGATAGAGTGTAACAGAAGGAAGTCTGTGTCTTCCTTGGGCTGGATACTTAACCCAAAAGGTTCTGAAATAGATGGAGTTGAGTTTTCTCCGTCTCATAGATGAGTCTAATAGATCACCTGGTCATGTCACTCAGTACAGGTGATACAATACAATCACTTATAATAAAACTGTTGAGAACATTGCTATAGCAAGAATCCATGGTCCACTCTCTTAGTACTTCCTTGGGCTTTTCTGATCTTGGACACCTATTCCTAAAATCAGATACCTAGAGTGACATCACCAAGATGGTGATTTAAGTTGTTCCTGACTTTGCTTTCCTTCCCAAGAACAACTATCCATGAACAAGACACAACTGAGAGAGTTCTGTAACATAGGGGTGAAGCTAAAGAACTCTCCTGTATCACAGAGACCGAGAGAGACTGCACTAGAAAGGTAAAAGGAGTAGCTATATACTGACCACCTCGCCCCCCACCATTACCATGGCCCACCATTACCAGGCCAGCGCATTACCATGCAGGGACATCTCTGGTTCTTCCAATGAGAAAGGAAAGCCTGGAAAGGGGACAATCAGACCCTCCAGCACTGTGAGTTGCTTTTTTGGAGCCCCTACTCTGGTCTCACCTGATGTGGATTAAAGGAGAATCTGTGGGGCCCAGCTATTGGGAATCAGACTGTGACTGAAGGCAAGAAAGGGGCTTGCAACAACTAGTACATGGATATTGGCAGGTTGAGTTCATACCTAGAGTGCCCAAATAGTAATCCCAACCAAAATTTTGTTCATCTGAAGAACAAAGTGGGGTGGGAGGGAGCACACTCTGACCTGGAAATTCAATGGGGTACAGATACGCCATCAGGTCCTCAAACAAGCTTTTATGGCCCTAGAGTCTGGTTTGCCCACACCAAAGCAGGGAGCTGAGACGCAGCCCTATATGCTAGTGGGGTCTGGTCAAAGCACATGGAAGCTGTGTAGCCTAGCAACATTCAAGCTGAGGGGTGGGTAGGCAGAACTTATCACTATCAGAGCAAAGCCAATACCAGGCATAAAAGGTTCCCCAAGTAGGCCCAGGCAGGGGGATTAATTCATAGCCAAGAACGAGGGTTCTGGCTCTATCAGACCACAAGTATTGGCAAGAAGACCTAGAAGCTGTTCTTCCATCTAACTAGAAAGGTTGTTCAAGAACACTATCAAGGCAGAGTTGTTAGTCCTTAGGATAAAGTCGGTACTGGGTTTGGAGTATTCTTCCAGTATGCCTGGGCATTGGGATTAATTCATAGCCATGGCTGAGGGTGGCTCCCAGACAACTGTGACCAGAAAGCCTACTTGGGCAAGGGCACTGAGACAGCCCCACCTGCTGTGGAGAGTGCCTCCCAGACCCATCTGACCAGAAGGTTTGACGAAAATAGCTGGAAGCTGCATAAGCCATAAATGCTCAAGCTGAGAGATGCACAGTGCAAAGCCAGTGGCCCTGTTCAGCGGGAAACCTGGGGCATTGGTTGGTTTAAGACAACAAAGTGCTTAACCATCTTTAGAAGTCCTTCTCTCACTGGGCCCAGGCAGAGAAAATAATTCATAGCCCCACTCATTGCTGAATCCAGCCTTTAGCCTCAATGACCAAGGAGCTTTACCAAAGCACATACCAAGATGCACAGTCCATCCAACAGCCCTGCTTACGGTGGCACTTGAATAGAGAACATAGCCCACAACTTTTCCCATTTGCACAGCAAAACTGGTAGTCTCACCTAACCAGGGAATTCAGTGCACACTCTCTTAATTTGGGTCCCCAAGCATGGCCGTGGGTCCTGTCCTGCTGCTCCACCAGGGCAGGAAACCAGATTCACAGCCCGATCTACTACAGAATCTATCATTACCCTTGAATATGGGCGTTAGGTGTGCCAGTCTCCCAAGCAGTTGAAAATCTGTGTATAAATTTGACTCCCCCAAAACTTAGTTATTAATAGCCCACTGTTGAGTGAAAGCCTAACTGCTAACACAGTAATCTAACATATAGTTTGTATGTTATATGTATTATATACTGTATTCTTATGATAAAGTAATTAGAGAAAAACTACTAAGAAAAATCATATGGCAGAGAAAATCTATTTACAGTTCTGTATTTATATAATCCACATATATGTAGGTTTGTGCAGTTCAAATCTATGTTGTTAAAGGCACATCTGCAGTACCCAAAACTTTATAATGTAATAGGCCTGACCAAAAAATCCAGGCAACTGCAGAGCCCATCCTACCCACTTGGGTAGGAAACCAAATGAGCAGTCCTATCCAATAAGAGAATAGCCTGAATGGGGCTACACTATGACACACTGTAAATAAATTATCAAAGTCAAAGACAAACAATTTTAAAAGCAGCAAGATGAAAGAAGTTTCACACAAGGGAAGTCCCATAAGAACATAGGCAGATTTCTCAATAAACTTTTTATGTGGGGAGATAATGTAGTAACATATTCAGAGGACTGAAAAAAATTAATTCCAGAATTCTATACCTAGCAAAGCTGCTCTTCAGAAACGAAGTACAGATAAAGACTTTCCAAAAAAATAAATAAAAGCTGAGGGAGTACACTGCCACTAGACCTGTCCTATAAGAAATGCTAAAGGGAGTTCTTTAAGTGAAAGAAAAAAGACACGAATTAACATCATAAAAACATTAAAATGTAGCACACACATACAAAAACCACACTGTTAATGGTAAACATAAAAAGTTATCATCTATCTATCTATCGAAGTTAGAATCTGTAATATGGTAGGGATGGTTCATAATTCACCTACCACTCCAGTTTAAAAGTTTTAAAGAATAAACAGAGTAAAAATAAATTACAAAAATCTGTTATTAGTTACACAATATTAAAAATACATAAACTTTAATAGCAATAACATGAAATGTGAGGAGGAGGAGAAGTAGAACGTTTAGGAATTCCACTGAAGTTGTTATCAGCTTAAAGAGGTATTAATAATTTAAGATACTTTATGTAAGCCCCATAGTAACAACAATGAAAAACCTGTACCAATTACAAAAATGAACATGACAAAGTCAAGGAATACTGACGTCAAAAGACATCAAAACAGGAAAAAAAGACAGCAGGGTAAGAAACAAAGCACAATAGATCCAAAAAACAACTAGAAAACAGTTAACAAAATGGCCACAGTAAGTCCTTACCTAACAACAATTAGTTTAAACATAAACAGATTAAATGCTCAAAAGATACAGAATGGCTGAATGGATTTAAAAAACACAATATCCCATAATATACTTCCTATAAGAGATTCATTTTAGCCTCAACAACGCACATAGAAAGTAAACAGATAAAAAAAAGACATTTCAAGCAAATAGGAACAACCCCCAAAACAGCAATAGTTATACTTAAATTAGACAAAGTAGGCTTTCAACTAAAAATGGTAAAAAAGAGGGGTGGCTGGGTGGCTCAGTTGGTTAAGATTCTGACTCTTGGCTTTGGCTCAGGTCATGATCTCATGGTTCCGTACATTTGAGCCCTGCATTGGGCTCAGTGCAGAGCCTCCTTGGGATTTCGCTCTTTCCTGCTCTCTCTGCCTCTCCCCTACTCATGTTTGCTAGCTAGCTCTCTCTCAAAGGAAAAAAATAAATAAAAACAGACAAAGAAGGCCATTATAGAATGATAAAGGGTCAATTCTCAAAAGGTTAACTCACCCAGAGAATAAAGAAACTATAGAACAAATGGACCTAAGAGACATATACGAAACATTCCATCCAGCAACAGAATATAAATTCTTCTTTGTTTTTAAGTTCATTTATGTATCTTGAGAGAGGCAGTCAGTTGAGGGGAGAGAGACAGAGAGAGAGAGAGAGAGGGAGGGAGGGAGGGAGAAGGAGAGAGAAAACCCCAAGTAGGCTTTGCATCACCAGCATGGAGCCCAACGTGAGGCCTGAACCCACGAACCAGGAGATCATAACCAGAGCTGAAATCAAGAGCCAGATGCTTAACTGAAGAATATACATTGTTTTTAAACATACATGGAACACTTTCTAGCAGGCTCTGCAACATCAGCATGGAGCCTGATATGAGGCCTGAAACCATGAACCATGAGATCATGACCTGAGCTGAAATCAAGAGCCAGATGCTTAACTGAAGAATATACATTCTTTTTAAACATATATGGAACATTTTCTAAGAAGGCCATGTTTTAGGCCCCAAAGAAATCTTAGCAAGTTCAAGAACTGAAATCATACCAAGTATCTTCTTTGACCATGATGATATGACCAGAAATCTTGACACATGGAAATTAAATGACACTTTCCTGAACAACCAATGGATCAGATCAATCAAAGAAGAAATTAAAGTTAAAAAAAATCTGAGACAAATGAAACAGGAAATAACTTATCAGAACTTATGGGAAAAGAAAAGTTAAAAGCAATAAATGTCTACATTAAAAAGCCAAACAGAACAAAATACAACAGAAACCAAAAAAAAAAAAAAAAAAACCAAAATAACAAACAAACCCCACAGCCACATAAACAACCTAACTCTACACCTTGAAGAAAGAGGAGCAAATCAAACCTAAAGTTAGCAGAAGGAAGGAAATAATAAAGGTTAGAGCAGAAATAGAAATGAAATAAGAACAGAAAAACAACAGAAAAGAGTAATCAAACTAAGAGTTGGTTTTCTGAAAGGAAAAACAAAATTGACAAACCTTTAGCAAGACTGCCCAGGGAAAAAATAGAGATGACCAAATCAACAAAATTATAAATGAAAAAGGAGGCCTTACAAATGATACCAGAAATACAAAGAATCAAAGAGACTACTATGAATTATACACCAACAAACCAGACAGCCTAGAATAAGTGGGAATATTAGAAACATACAAGCTATGGAGATTGGCTCAAAAAGAAATAGAAAATCTGAATAGATTGATTACTAGTAAGGAGATTGGGTGATTTTTTACTACTGACTCAAAGAAAAGCCTAGGACCAGATGGCTTCACAGGTCAATTTTAAAAGAAGTATTTTAAAAGAAATTAACATCAATCCTTCTCAAACTCTCCCAAAAAATCAAAGAGGAGGGAACACACTCAAACTCATTTTATACTGCCAGGATTATCCTGAACAAAAGCCAGGTAAAGATACTACCAGAAAGAAAACTATAGGCCAAATTCCCCAATGAATATGAGCACAAATATTCTCAATGAAATACCAGCAAACTGAATTAAGCAACACATTAAAAGGATTATTCACTAAAATCAAGTGGTATTTATTCCTGAGATGCAAGGATGGTTCAAAATAAACAAGTCAAGCAATGGGATATATCACATTAACAGAATGAAAGAATCATATGATCATCTCAATAGATACAGAAAAAGCATTTGACAAAAATCAACATCCATTCAAGATAAAAACACTGTAGGCATAGAAAGAACATATCTCAATATAGTAAGGCCACAGAAGACAAACCCACAGCAAACATCATACTAAATAGTAAAAGGTGAAAACTTTCCTCTTCAGATCAGGAATATAACAAGGATGCCCACTCGTGACATTCCCATTCAACATAGTCCTAGCTAGAGCAATCAGGTTAAGAAAAAGAAAAGCCATCAGAAATGGAATGGAAGAAGTAAAATTTTTCTCTATTTTCAGATAATATGATTTTATATGTAGCAAATCCAAGACTCAAGCAAAATAGTGTTAGAACTAAATCAACAAAATCAGAGTGACAGGATACAAAATATATACAGGATGTAAAAGTATATATGGACATTTAATATTTGACCAGGGAGCCAAGAATATTCAATGGAGAACAGTCTCTTTAATAAATGGTTCCAGAGAAATTGGATATTCACATGCAAAAGAGTAAAACTGGACTCCTATCTTACACCACTAACAAAAGTTAAATAGAAATAGATTAGAGACTTAAATATAAGACCTGAATCCATAAAACTCCTCAAAGAAAACATAGGGGAAAAGCTTGACAGGAGTCTTGGTAATGATTTTGTGGAAATCACATCTAAAGCACAAGCAACACAATCAGAAATAAACAAATACGATAACCTCAAATTAAAAAGCTTCTGCACAACAAAGGAAACCATCAACAAAGTGAAAAGTCAACCAAAAAGTGGGAGAAAATATTTGCAAACATATATCTGATAGCGGCTTAATATCTAACGTATATAAAGAACTCATACAACTCAATAACAACAACAATAATCCAATTAAAAAGGGGCAAAGGACGTGAATCTTTTTTTTTTTCTAAATAAGATATAGGAATGGGCACAGGTACAAGAAAAATTGCTCAACATAACGAGTCTTCAGAGAAATTCAAATTAAAAGCAAAATGAATTATCACCTCATACCTATTAGAATGGCCCTCATCCAAAACACAAGAAATAACAAATGCTGGCATGTATGTGGAAGAAAGGGAACCCTGATGCACTGTTCATGAGGTTATCAACTGGTGCAGCCACTGTAGAAAACAGTAGGGAGTTTCCTGAAAAAGTTAACAATGGAACTAGCATATGATCCAGAAATTTCACTTCGGGGAATATATCCAAAGGAAATGAAAACAACTCAAAAGACACTGTATTACCACCACCAATATGGCATTATTTACAATTACCAAGACATGGAAACAAACTATGTATCCATCAGTGGATAAATGAGTAAAGAAGTTGTGGTACGGATCCTGGAAAGATGGCAGCATAGGAGGACGCTGGGCTCACCACGCGTCCTGCTGATCACTTAGATTCCACCTACACCTGCCTAAATAACCTAGAAAACCGCCCGAAGACTAGCAGAACGGAGTCTCCAGAGCCAAGCGCAGACGAGAGGCCCACGGAAGAGGGTAGGAAGGGCGGCAAGGCGGTGCGCGCTATATGGACTGGCGGGAGGGAGCCAGGGCGGAGAGGTGGCCCGCCAGCCAAGCGGAGCCCCTGAGTCTGGCTTGCAAAAGTGGAGGGGCCGGAGGGAGTGTGTTCCAACAGCAAGTGGGACTTGACATCTGGAAGGTTGAAGCCAACAGCTCTGCTCAGAGAACGGGAGGGCTGGAGGACAACGGGAGGGCTGGAGGACAACGGGAGGGCTGGAGGACAACGGGAGGGCTGGAGGACAACGGGAGGGCTGGAGGACAACGGGAGGGCTGGAGGACAACGGGAGGGCTGGAGGACAACGGGAGGGCTGGAGGACAACGGGAGGGCTGGAGGACAACGGGAGGGCTGGAGGACAACGGGAGGGCTGGAGGACAACGGGAGGGCTGGAGGACAACGGGAGGGCTGGAGGACAACGGGAGGGCTGGAGGACAACGGGAGGGCTGGAGGACAACGGGAGGGCTGGAGGACAACGGGAGGGCTGGAGGACAACGGGAGGGCTGGAGGACAACGGGAGGGCTGGAGGACAACGGGAGGGCTGGAGGACAACGGGAGGGCTGGAGGACAATGGGAGGGAGAGTTGTTGAGCCCCGAACAACAGAGTTCAGCTTGGCAGCTAACAAAGGCGCTCGCCAGCGCCATCTCCCTCGCCCATCCCCCAGCCAAAATCCCAAAGGAAACTCGTTCCTGCCAGGGAACTTGCTTACACCACGCAAACACCCAACGCTGTGCTTCTGCAGATCCATCCCTCCAGCGGGTCTGACTCCCTCCTGGTGCCGCAGGGCCCCTCCTGAAGGAAGAGCGAGCTGAGCCTGTCCCTCCTGCCCCTGTGCACCTTGCCGATCCACCCCAGCTAATACTCCAGATCCCCAGCACCACAAGCCTGGCAGTGTGCAAGTAGCCCAGACAGGCCACCCCATCCCACAGTGAATCCCGCCCCTAGGAGAGGGAAAGAGAAGGCACACACCAGTCTGACTGTGGCCCCAGCGGTGGGCTGGGGGCAGACATCAGGTCTGACTGTGGTCCTGCCCACCAATGCAAGTTATTCAAGATGGCCCAAGGGAAGTGCCCCGCAGTCCCGCACCACTCCAGGGACTATCCAAAATGACGAAACGGAAGAATTCCCCTCAGAAAAACGTCCAGGAAATAACAACAGCTAACAAACTGATCAAAAATGATTTAAACAATATAACAGAAAGTGAATTTAGAATAATAGTCATAAAATTAATCGCTGGGCTTGAAAACAGTATAAAGGAAAGCAGAGAATCTCTTGCTACAGAGATCAGGGACTAAGGAACAGCCAGGAGAAGCTAAAAAATGCTATCAATGAACTGCAAAATAAAATGGAGACAACCACGGCTCGGATTGAAGAGGCAGAGGAGAGAATAGGTAAACTAGAAGATAAAATTATGGAAAAAGAAGAAGCTGAGAAAAAGAGAGATAAAAAAAAATCAAGGAGTATGAGCAGAAAATTAGAGAACTAAGTGATGCACTAAAGAGAAATAATCTACGCATAATTGGTATTCCAGAGGAGGAAGAGAGAGGGAAAGGTGCTGAAGGGGTACTTGAAGAAATAATAGCTGAGAACTTCCCTGATCTGGGGAAGGAAAAAGGCATTGAAATCCAAGAGGCACAGAGAACTCCCTTCAGACGTAACTTGAATCGATCTTCTGCACGACATATCATAGTGAAACTGGCAAAATACAAGGATAAAGAGAAAATTCTGAAAGCAGCTAGAGATAAACGTGTTCTAACATATAAAGGGAGATGATAAGACTCGTGACAGATCTCTCTACTGAAACTTGGCAGGCCAGAAAGGAATGGCAGGAGATCTTCAATGTGATGAACAGAAAAAATATGCAGCCGAGAATCCTTTATCCAGCTAGTCTGTCATTTAGAATAGAAGGAGAGATAAAGGTCTTCCCAAACAAACAAAAACTGAAGGAATTCATCACCACTGAACCAGCCCTACAAGAGATCCTAAGGGGGATTCTGTGAGGCAAAGTACCAGAGACATCACTATAAGCATGAAACCTACAGACATCACAATGACTCTAAACCCCTATCTTTCTATAATAACACTGAATGTAAATGGACTAAATGCGCCAACCAAAAGACATAGGGTATCAGAATGGATAAAAAAAAAACAAGACCCATCTATTTGCTGTCTACAAGAGATTCATTTTAGACCTGAGGACACCTTCAGATTGAGAGTGAGGGGATGGAGAACTATTTATCATGCCACTGGAAGTCAAAAGAAAGCTGGAATAGCCATACTTATATCAGACAAACTAGACTTTAAATTAAAGGCTGTAACAAGAGATGAAGAAGGGCATTATATAATAATCATAGGGTCTATCCATCAGGAAGAGCTAACAATTATAAATGTCTATGCACCGAATACAGGAGCCCCCAAATATATAAAACAATTACTCACAAACATAAGCAACCTTATTGATAAGAATGTGGTAATTGCAAGGTACTTTAACACTCCACTTACAGAAATGGATAGATCATCTAGACACACGGTCAATAAGGAAACAAGGGCCCTGAATGATACATTGGATCAGATGGACTTGACAGATATATTTAGAACTCTGCATCCCAAAACAACAGAATATACTTTCTTCTCGAGTGCACATGGAACATTCTCCAAGATAGATCACATACTGGGTCACAAAACAGCCCTTCATAAGTATACAAGAATTGAAATCATACCATGCATACTTTCGGACCACAATGCTATGAAGCTTGAAATCAACCACAGGAAAAAGTCTGGAAAACCTCCTAAAGCATGGAGGTTAAAGAACACCCTACTAAAGAATGAATGGGTCAACCAGGCAATTAGAGAAGAAATTAAAAAATATATGGAAACAAACGAAAATGAAAATACAACAATCCAAATGCTTTGGGATGCAGCAAAGGCAGTCCTGAGAGGAAAATACATTGCAATCCAGGCCTATCTCAAGAAACAAGAAAAATCCCAAATACAAAATCTAACAGCACACCTAAAGGAAATAGAAGCAGAACAGCAAAGGCAGCCTAAACCCAGCAGAAAAAGAGAAAAAATAAAGATCAGAGCAGAAATAAACAATATAGGATCTAAAAAAAACTGTAGAGCAGATCAACGAAACCAAGAGTTGGTTTTTTGAAAAAAATAAACAAAATTGATAAACCTCTAGCCAGGCTTCTCAAAAGAAAAGGGAGATGACTCAGATAAAATCATGAATGAAAATGGAATTATTACAACCAATCCCTCAGAGATACAAGCAACTATCAGGGAATACTATGAAAAATTTTATGCCAACAAACTGGACAACCTGGAAGAAATGGACAAATTCCTAAACACCCACACTCTTCCAAAACTCAAGCAGGAGGAAATAGAAAGCTTGAACAGACCCATAACCAGCGAAGAAATTGAATCAGTCATCAAAAATCTCCCAACAAATAAGAGTCCAGGACCAGATAGCTTCCCAGGGGAGTTCTACCAGACGTTTAAAGCAGAGATAATACCTATCCTTCTCAAGCTATTCCAAAAAATAGAAAGGGAAGAAAAACTACTAGACTCATTCTATGAAGCCAGTATTACTTTGATTCCTAAACCAGACAGAGACCCAGTAAAAAAAGAGAACTACAGGCCAATATCCCTGATGAATATGGATGCAATAATTCTCAGTAAGATACTAGCGAATCGAATTCAACAGCATATAAAAAGAATTATTCATCATGATCAAGTGGGATTCATTCCTGGGCTGCAGGGCTGGTTCAACATTCACAAATCAATCAATGTGATACATCACATTAATAAAAGAAAAGAACCATATGATCCTGTCAATTGATGCAGAAAAGGCCTTTGACAAAATTCAGCAAACTTTCTTAATAAAAACGCTCGAGAAAGTTGGGATAGAAGGAACATACTTAAAGATCATAAAAGCCATTTATAAAAAGCCCACAGCTAACATCATCCTCAATGGGGAAAAACTGAGAGCTTTTTCCCTGAGATCAGGAACACGACAGGGATGTCCACTCTCACCACTGTTGTTTAACATAGTGTTGGAAGTTCTAGCATCAGCAATCAGACAACAAAAGGAAATAAAAGGCATCAAAATTGGCAAAGATGAAGTTAAGCTTTCACTTTTTGCAGATGACATCATATTATACATGGAAAATCCGAAAGACTCCACCAGAAGTCTGCTAGAACTGATACATAAATTCAGCAAAGTTGCAGGATACAAAATCAATGTATAGAAATCAGTTGCATTCTTATACACTAATAGTGAAGCAACAGAAAGACAAATAAAGAAACTGATCCCATTCACAATTGCATCAAGAAGCATAAAATACCTAGGAATAAATCTAACCAAAGATGTAAAAGATCTGTATGCTGAAAACTATAGAAAGCTTATGAAGGAAGTTGAAGATATAAAGAAATGGAAAAACATTCCGTGCTCATGGATTGGAAGAATAAATATTGTCAAAATGTCAATACTACCCAAAGCTATCTACACATTCAATGCAATCCCAATCAAAATTCACCAGCATTCTTCCTGAAACAGGAACAAGCAATCCTAAAATTCATATGGAACCACAAAAGGTCCCAAATAGCCAAAGTAATTTTGAAGAAGAAGACCAAAGCAGGAGGCATCACAATCCCAGACTTTAGCCTCTACTACAAAGCTGTCATCATCAAGACAGCATGGTATTGGCACAAAAACAGACACATAGACCAATGGAATAGAATAGAAACCCCAGAACTGGACCCACAAACGTATGGCCAACTAATCTTTGACAAAGCAGGAAAGAATATCCAATGAAAAAAAGACAGCCTCTTTAACAAATGGTGCTGGGAGAACTGGACAGCAACATGCAGAAGATTGAAACTAGACCACTTTCTCACACCATTCACAAAAATAAACTCAAAATGGATAAAGGACCTGAATGTGAGATAGGAAACCATCAAAACCCTAGAGGAGAAAGCAGGAAAAGACCTCTCTGACCTCAGCCATAGCAATTTCTTACTTGACACATCCCCAAAGGCAAGGGAATTAAAAGCAAAAATGAACTACTGGGACCTTATGAAGATAAAAAGCTTCTGCACAGCAAAGGAAACAACAAAACTAAAAGGCAACCAACGGAATGGGAAAAGATATTTGCAAATGACATATCGGACAAAGGGCTAGTATCCAAAATCTATAAAGAGCTCACCAAACTCCACACCCGTAAAACAAATAATCCAGTGAAGAAATGGGCAGAAAACATGAATAGACACTTCTCTAAAGAAGACATCCGGATGACCAACAGGCACATGAAAAGATGTTCAGCGTCGCTCCTCATCAGGGAAATACAAATCAAAACCACACTCAGGTATCACCTCACGCCAGTCAGAGTGGCCAAAATGAACAAATCAGGAGACTCTAGATGCTGACGAGGATGTGGAGAAACCAGAACCCTCTTGCACTGTTGGTTGGAATGCAAATTGGTGCAGCCACTCTGGAAAACAGTGTGGAGGTTCCTCAAAAAATTAAAAAGAGACCTACCCTATGACCCAGCAATAGCACTGCTAGGAATTTACCCAAGGGATACAGGAGTACTGATGCACAGGGGCACTTGTACCCCAATGTTTATAGCAGCACTCTCAACAATAGCCAAAGTATGGAAAGAGCCTAAATGTCCATCAACTCATGAATGGATAAAGAAATTGTGGTTTATATACACAATGGAGTACTACATGGCAATGAGAAAGAATGAAATATGGCCCTTTGTAGCAACGTGGATGGAACTGGAGAGTGTGATGCTAAGTGAAATAAGCCATACAGAGAAAGACAGATACCATATGGTTTCACTCTTATGTGGATCCTGAGAAACTTAACAGAAACCCATTGGGGAGGGGAAGGAAAAAAAAAAAGAGGTTAGAGTGGAAGAGAGCCAAAGCATAAGAGACTCTTAAAAACTGAGAACAAACTGAGGGTTGATGGGGGGTAGGAGGGAGGGGAGGGTGGGTGATGGGTATTGAGGAGGGCACCTTTTGGGATGAGTACTGGGTGTTGTATGGAAACCAATATGACAATAAACTTCATATACTGAAAAAAAAAGGTTGTGGTACGTTTGTGTATACATGCACACACACACACACACACACACACACACACACACACACACAAAATGGACTATAATTCAGCCATAAAAAAAAAATAGGGAAATTCTACCATTTTTGACAACATTGACGAAACTTGAAGGCATTATGGTAAGTGTAAAAGTCAGAGAAAGATAAATACTTATATGTGGAATCTAAAAAAAATCCACCAAATTTATAGAAAAAGATCAGATTTGTGGCTACAGGTGAGAGCAAGGGGAATTGAAGGAAGGGGGTCAAAAGGTACAAACTTCTGGTTTTAAAATAAATAGGTACTAGTCATACAACATACAATATATTGAGTATAATTATCACTGCTCTAGGATATATGGAAATTATTTTTCTATTTTATCTATACAAGATGATGAATGTTAGCTAGACTACTGTGGTGGTCATTTCCAGTATCTGTACATCAGACCATCATATTGTACACCTTAACCTTATACAGTGATGTATGTCAAATATTTAATAAAACTGGGGGGGGGATTAGAATTGTGCCCACTTGCTCCTCCTTTTCTCTGAGTTAGTGAACAATTTTGAAATATTTTCTAAAACCATTTGCATACATATACAAAACTTTATTTTACCCATATACTAACCTACTCAAAATTCAAATTGTGAGTAACTTGTACAATATTTCCATAAAACATTTTTTCCAAGCCATTGTTCTTTCAATTAAATCAATGCCAGCCATTCTCTTTTCTCTGAACCTCTTACCTCATTATTTATATTTTTCTCTCTGCTTTTTTTAAAAAAAATTTTTTTTTTCAGTGTTTATTTATTTTTGGGACAGAGAGACAGAGCACGAACGGGCGAGGGGCAGAGAGAGAGGGAGACACAGAATCAGAAACAGACTCCAGGCTCTGAGCCATCAGCCCAGAGCCCGACGCGGGGCTCGAACTCACGGACCCCGAGATCGTGACCTGGCTGAAGTCGGACGCTTAACCAACTGCGCCACCCAGGCGCCCCTCTCTCTGCTTTTGTGAAAGCAACCCGAGCTTAGCTCAAGTTCTTGCTTTTTGGAGGACTTCTTTCTGGTCTTTGTCTTTCTATCCCTTAAACCCAACCCATTATGAAATCTTGTGTTGCATTTGGTAGTATTACTTGGTAATTATGCTTTCTTATCCAGTACTCTCTTTTATGTATACATCTTTTCCATCAAAGAGAAAACTACTTTTCTATCACTGCAAGGTAGGACAGTTTTTCTTATTCAGAGTGTGTGTGAGTGTATGTGTGGGGGGGTGTGTATGTGTGATGAGTAAACGATCGTATATAATAACTTGGGTATTTTCCAGCTATTTATTCTTTAAGATTAGGTTGTTCATACTCCTTTGAATTTTTTCAACTTTTATCTACAGGATTTTATATAACCAACAACTCCCACCCACCTTTTCTTTGCTAGCATAAGACAATATAAAGGATTCACTGACGCTATTATACAGTCTTTTCCCCAGAGCTAACATTCTGCCATGCAAACTGGCACAGCTACCTAAGCGTGTGTGATTGTTAGTGATGATGGGATGCTTTTCTATTGCAGTTCATATTTATGTTGTTTTCTTATTCAAGTAGTTGAGTAGATTTTTAATTATCCATGTTCAAATGCTATACAGTCATAATGATAGAGTAAATTGGGAATAGTAGTACATATTGCCAAAACATTATCCAATAAGTAGGTAGAAAGTAACACCTTGGAAGAACTTTTCTCTTTAAATCACAATTGTCATAACTCTTGTATACTTGAGAGAAATTCAGATGAGCACTCTAATTTATATATGGTGTCCATAAGATACCATATTCCTGGATTTCACATTAATATTATACAATTAAGCTCTTTCATCAATGTATGAATTACCCTCCTTTATTTTGTTTATTTAAAACAATTTTTTTAATGTTTTCTTATTTTTTGAGAGACAGAGTATGAGTCGGGGAGGGTTAGAAAGAGGAAGACACGGAATCTGAAGCAGGCTTCAGGTTCTGCCCAACACGGGGCTCAAACTCACGAGCTGTGAGATCATGACCTGAGCCTAAGTTGGACCCTTAACCAACTGAGCCACCCAGGCACCCCAATTACCCTCCTTTAAAACATTATTTAGCAATTTAAAAATTCCCCCACTACCTTTTGCCCACTTTTTCCTGATAATATTTCATGATTTGACAAATTAGCTAGAGGTCAGGTTAATAATTTAAAAATCTTTGAGAAGACTTTAATGTTCAGCTATCTTATTGTAGCTCAAATATTTTAGTAATTGTAATACAAAGTTGAAGGCAAACACACAAATCACTGAACAATTTTGCCTCCAAAATTTCTCTTGGCTGCTTCTCACAACTCCTATCAGTTAGGAATTCACATTCACAAGGTAAATCCTAAAACACCTTGATGTTAATGTACAAAATATCAATATTTGATATGTAAAGGGACTTATGCATGAAACATTCAACTATGGCATTAGAAAACTACTCACAAATTAAGATTAGCTTAATTTCATGATTTAGGAGACAAAATATCTAACTTGACCCCTCTCTGGACTGCATCTTCATTGTTTTTTGAAAGAATGCCTCTGAATAGTTAAAAAAAAAAAAAAACAGTCTGAAAGGACTGGAGATTATGCCCTGATTCACGGATTTGAGCATACTGGGGAGAACACAGCCACCATCAAATGAGTTCAGATAACAAATGTCTGCTCTAGGTATCAGCAAGCAATGCAAGAAAGATCTTCCTAGGAAATATGAATAGTGGGAACTAGCAGTCAAAGATGTTGGCAAATAACAATTAACTGAAGTTCATTAGTTCACTTTACCAGAAATCACTCAAGTATGTGTCCCCTGAGAATACAAAAGTAAATACGGCAAAAACCCTTGCCTGTAAGTGTATGGTCCCAGGTTGAACTAGAATGCTATTATTTTGTGAAAGTAAAAGAGATTAAAATATATATGTAGTTTTTATGAAGGGAGAGAATAACTCCTCGTTGAACATATACCACTGAAACCACCACCAAAGGATCAGACCCCATTTTAGGAAAACAGAGGCAAACGGTGGGAAAAATCAGAGCATAAACTCTTTATCCTCTCACTTCCTCAGTGGTATCTTGGCATCAGCTTTCCACCCCCCTGTATCTTATACTATTTCCCTCATTGCTAACTTCCAAAGATATGTATGCCTGTCAATATCATCAATCTTCTATCAAAAACCATCTGAAACATATTCACACTTAATAAATGACCTAAATTCCTTAAACCATTATTTCCTTCCAAAGGTAGCTGCATTTTAACCAGAAAAAGAAGAGAAAAGAAAAAGAGTAATAGTCAGTTTGAGAAATATTAACTAGCAGGCTGCAGGCCAACCAGACTTTGAAGTTGGTTGTCTATACTACCTATACTTAAATCTCCTTGTTGAAGAGGAAGACAACATAGAAAAAGTGGGGAGATAGGATTGATAATGTGGGTCCAATGAAGGAAGGAGCAACTCACTACCAGCTCTCAGCAGGCACAAATTCCTCCTATTCAAGTTTGTTGTCATTAAGTTGATAAATGATGGTATTGAACCTTACCTGGTGAAGCTCTGAATCTTGGTAGAATGGGAATAAAAAGTTAAATAGAGTGTTTCCTTTGGCAGTTCTGTTAAGGATACCCTTGGCACTCTTATTCCCACACTGGCAACATGGGATACATTGATTTTTCATCAATATTACTTTTCAGCTGTGTCCCGGTAAGGGCAGAAAAAAAAAAGCCCTTAGTCATTGCTTCTTTTTCTGTATTTAAGAAGTTGAGACTAGGTCTAAAGGTGCTGAAGAATTCCTTCTCTGCTCAGTAAAATAAAGCCATGTTTGAATGTGATGTGGTATTACAATGTTTATTGCAGCTGTTTAGAGCTAAAACATACCGAAAAAATTAGTTGGAATGTCGTTACTCAAGTTGTTTCTCCAACCTAATGCTATGATCATTTCTGGAAGTGGTACTATGCTGATAATTCAACCTTAAAAAAAAAAACTAGAATATTTAGATTTTTATTTTCCTTTTTGTGTGATTTTGGTTTCTGCTTAAATGTAAGCTGCTTAAACAACTTGAGCCTGAAGTTGGAGACTTATTTTGTAGAGGGCTATGGACTTGTCTTCTTACTCTGTGAAACTCTGTGACAGAAAGTAAGTTTACATTTTTGCTTTTCCATCTCTCTTTTTTAGTTCATTTACCTTTGCCTGACCTGGCAGTGCACCAAAGCTCCTTGGTGAAATTTATGTATACCAAGTGCTAAATTAGAGGTGGTAATTGTTTACTGTGGCAAGGCTTCAAAACAGAAGAAAAGTTTTCCAAAACAGATTGGGAGAGAAGAAATGAAAGGTTTTATCTGAACATCCATGAGCACATTTTTCTTCATCAAAGAGAAAACACTAAAAAAAAAAAAAAAGAGCCTAAAAGCACCAAACAGAGATTAATTTTAATTAAGGCTTAGAAAAAGATGACAAGTATATTGATAAATGACTTTCTTTTCTTTGCTTTCCCTTTCATTTCTTTTCACGGTCTATGCTTAAGGTCAGAAGATTTTCCAGGCTTCTGTAGACACTCATTATAGAGTGAAAAATCATGGCACTTTCAGGTATTCCAAGAATATCTGCTAGTGTTGGGAAAGGTAGGATGCTGAGATACTTCCCCAAATTTCACAGTTCAGTTAGTCTAAAATATTCAGTGACCTCTTGCTAACTAAAAGACACCCATCTATGCACATGAGGACTACAAAGATGGATAAACTGAAAATAATTCTGATCTGCTGTGCTACTCACATAGATGTACAAAGTCTGTATAAGTGACCAACTGGAGGCAGGGAAGGGAGTTAAAAGTTCATGGTAGGTAAAGGGGTAATTCAGGCTGCAAGTTAATCAATGAATACTGCAGTCCCCAGAGAGGATGGTATATCCACATGAACCTAAACCTGGACCTAAAGTATCCAAGGGAAAGGAAACCTACTATTGATAAAGTACTTACTATGTGTTAAGCACTTCATTAAATGATTTATACTTTCTTTTAATTACCACAATAGTCTTGTGAAATAGATGTTAACCCAGATGAGAAAATAGAGATTCAATACGAATATATAATGACCTCCAGTGGATGTCGCCAATTAAAATCTGTATACATCAACATGCTTTCCATGCAATTAGTGAAACCTGAAGTGAAAAAATATGAAATTGCTGGATTATGCAGATTCCACTTCATTATAATATTATACCCTCAAGCAAGCAATCTCAGCCCTTTATCTACTACAAGATTCATCATGGTGAGTAATGTTCACAGTTAAGAACATTCTTGCAGAGATATAATCAGAACTATCTCCCGCTTAAAAAAAAAAAAAAACCTTAATTTCAGAAAAATTAGCATATACAAATTGAAAGAATAGTCATACATTAACACTTGTCTACTATTCATTTAGATTCAACACAAAATCCTGGCACATTTGCTTTTTCATTCCACCTATCCATTGTCACCTTCCTCTCCTTCCTGTCCCCACCTCTTTACTCTCTGTCTTATAAAATATCCCACAATCAGGGTTTGTAGGATTATTTCCTCATGATTACACGAGGAATTTTTTTTTTGGCAGCACGAACACCATATAACAAGGTAATTTTCTTTCCACTGCACTAGCGGCACATGATTCTGAAATTCTACTATTTCTGCCATGTATGTTAGTTGGTATGTAACAGTGTGCTTTGGGCTTTACAATGTATGTAAAAATAAAGTTTATGACAATCACAGCATATAAATCAAACAGAGAAAGATGAACTATACTATTGTAAATTTGCTATAGTATATGTGCCGTAACATATTATCACTTAAAAGTAGACATTGAAAAAAGTACACCATGAATCCTACAGTGACCACTATAACAATATACAGAATTGTTTATACAATATAATGAATTATAGCTAAGGGGAGCATGGGTGGCTCAGTCAGTAAAGTGTCCAACTCTTGATTTTAGTTTGGCTCGTGGTCTCTCAGTTTGTGAGACTGCTCCCCACATTAGGCTCTGTGCTGACAGCATGGAGCCTGCTTGCTATTCTCTCTCTCTGCCCCTCCCCTGTGCTGACTCTCAAAATAAATAAATAAACATTAAAAAAAAGAATTCTAGCTCAAAGGCCAAAAAAAGGGGATTAAATAGTCAGCTAACCCAAAAGAAGGCAGAAGAAGAAGAAGAAGAAGAAGAAGAAGAAGAAGAAGAAGAAGAAACAACAACAACAACAACAAAGTAGTGGAGGTGGTCCAAGACCACCTGACTTGGGGATGTGCTGAACTCACCTCCCCCCATGCACACACTGAAAAATCTCCCTTTCAAGAGACCTGAAAACTAGCTGAACAGATCCTCCACATCAGAAAAGGAGAAAGGAGTCCCATGGAATCAAGTAGAAGAGGCTGAGATGCAGTCTTGCCATAAACCCCACCTCTGGTGCAACAAACCACAATCAAGGAGGGAATCTCACAAACCCAGAGCTTCTCTCTGAGAAGCAAATGGTTCCTACCTCACATGGGCACCCCAGATTTTAATACTTGCACCTGAATCAAAAGCCCCTAAGACATCTGGCCTTGAAAAACAATGGGGCTCACTCCCTTAAGAGCCAAGGAGCTCTAGCAAACTGAGAAAATGTGCTTCAACAGCTCATACACAGATGCACTTGCCACAGGGCCCTTCACAGAAAAAGCTGTTTGAAAAGCACCCACACTCTATGAGAAGGAGATTTGAAGGAGATCAAAGATGATTTGCTAATCTTCAAGTGTCTGCTGGAGGGGAAGGGGCTTATTGAGATATTCTCTCACCATTGGGCTCCAATGATATTGGGCACCAATTTATACTCTTCTTCTACCTTGCTAAAGCCATTTGTTTTTTCCCTTGGCTGGTGCCATCTTTACTCTCCAAGGATCAGGACCATCTTTGAGCTCTCCCTCTGCCTTACTAAAGCTGGCAACCACCATGTATTTTTTTTCCCTTGGCAAATAATACTTCATGCTCTCCCTCTGCCATGCTCCATGTTGCCAGTATCTCCTAGAGGGGAGCTTTTATATGTGTCTGGTGCCCCAGTTTTTGCAGCTTCAGCCCAGTAGACACCCTTTGGTTGCTGGGCTTTGGAGACCAGGGGACATGTGTTCCTGGGTCCCATGGGACTGTAACAATTTGAAAAGTTCATGGAAGGGTACCAACCTCAGAGAACTGCACGGATTGCCAACTAAAATATACCCCAGTCTTTTTGAGTTAGAGGCCTTTTTGTGTGTCCAAGATCTTTGGCCTAAGGGACAGGTTTCTGGTCTGGCCTACCATACAGAGGTGTTCCCAGGGAAAAGAGGCTAGTGGACACAATTTTGTGCTCTCCCTTTCCCTCAAACCAGCTTGCTAGTATCTTCTAGAGGGGAACTAATACCCTTGTCTGATTCCCTAATTTTTGCAGCTGCTGCCAAGGATACCACTATATCACCTGGCTCAGGTGGCCACTACAGCTTATATTCACCAGTCTCACAGGACTGTAACCAATGAATTAAGAGTTCTTGAACAGCTACTATGCTTAGGGAACAGAAAGAGGCAACAAAACCAGGAGATCAGTCTTTCTGTGAACAAAGTCTATAAGCTTATTATCATAGCTGCAGCTTGAGAGGCAAATTGCTAAACACACATCTAAGAGGTGACTATGAACATTTCCAGAGACCTCATAATATGGGCACTTTGTGTTCTTCCTCTACTATGCTCTACTGCACCAGTATCTCTCAGACCTATCACCCATATCTGGTGCCCCAGGTTTTATGTCTGGTTCCCTGTTTTTTTTCAGTTGCCACACAGGCGACATCCCTTGACTGCCTAGTTCTGGTGGCCAGGTGGGGCTTGCATTCCTGTGTACCATGAAACTTTAACAGAGAAACACATTTTGGCAAACTACAACCTCCAGGGCACCGTATAGACAGCAGACTGAACCATACCCCCAGCCTACCTGTGCAAGAGGCCTATTTACTTGTCCTGGAGCTTAGGCCTGAGGGGTAGGCTTTAGGTTTCCCACACACGCTTTCAGGGAATGCGGGCTGGGGGACACCATCTTTGTTTTCTCCCTCTGCCTCACTCCAGCTCATTGGTACTCCCAGAAAGGAACTTACGCCCTCATTTACAGCCCCAGTTTTTGTGAGTGGCACGCAAGGGACACCTCCAGATTATCTAGTATGGAGGCTAGTGGGGTTTCCAATTGTATTTCTACATGACTGAATATATTTGCACACTTTTATATTTAGTTGATGTTTACATATTTTTGAGAGAGACAGAGTATGAGTGGGGAAGGGGCAGAGACAGAGAAGGAGACACAGAATCCAAAGCAGCCTCCAGGCTCTGAGCGGTCAGCATGGAGCCCAATGCAGGGCTCAAACTCACAAGCCACGAGATCATGACCTGAGCTGAAGTTGGATGCTTAACTGACTGAGCCACCCAGGTACCCCCATACTTGCACACTTTAAAAACTGTTGCCTGAAGGTTTAGTTTCCAATCAATGTGGAATTTGGTGCTGATGGAGACTCCCTGCTTTGGGACACTGACAGATCATGGCACAGCCTCAACAACTGGAGGCTATCAAAAATAAAATAAGCTACTTGGACAATCACAGAGGTTCAAGGTACAATCAAGAGCTAGGGCAAGCTTGAACAATAAGAGCTAAGGCAAGCTTGAACAACTCATCTCTTACATCAGGCTACTCCTTTAAAACTGGAAGAGGTGGCTATTTCATCTAATACACAGAAACAAACAGAGACAAACAGCATAAAGAAACAGAAATATGTTCCAAATGAAAGGACAAGATAAAACCTTAAAAAAAATTAATGAAACAGAGGTAAGTAATTTACCTAATAGGAAGTTCAAAGTATTGGTCATAAAGATGCTCACCAAACTTGGAATAAGAATGAACACAGTAAGAACTTCAATAAAGAGAGAATATAATAAAGTACCCAACACAGTCACCAGAACTGAAGAATCCAATAACTCAACTGAAAAATAAATTAGAGGTATTTTAATAGCAGACTAGATGCAGTAAAAGATTCAGTGATCTTGAAGTGGAACTCATGCAATCAGAACATCAAAAATTAATAATTAAAAACATAAAGACAGTTTAATATACGTATGGGACAACACCAAGCAGACTAACATTTGATTATGGGGGTCCCAGAAGGAGAAGAGAGAGAAAAGCAGGAAATTTATTTGAGGAAATAATGGCTAAAAAGTTTCCTAACCTGGGAAAGAAAATAGACATCCAAATTCAGGAATTCCAGAAGTGAACTCTAAGAGCTTCGTGCCAAGACACATTATAACTAAAATGTTCAAAGTTGAGAAAAAAAGGAGTAAATCTTAAATGGGGCAAGAGAAAAATAACTTGTTACATACACAAGAATACCAGTAGTGCTATGAGATTTTTCAGCATAAACTTTGCAGGCCAGAAGGGAGTGGAAGGATATATTCAAAGTGCTGAAAGAAAAGAACTTCCAACAAAGAATGCTTTACCCAAGCAAAGTTAGTATTCAAAATTGAAAGAGAGTTACAAAGATTCCAACAAGCAAAAGCTAAAGGAGATCATTGTCACTACATCAGTCTTATAATAATGTTAAAGGGACTTATGTAAACTGAAAAGAAAAGGTGCTAATTAGTAACAAGAAAACATATGAGTGGCACCTGGGTGGCTCAGTCAGTTAAGTGTCTAACTCTTGGTTTTGGCTTAGGTCATGATCTCGCAGTTCATGAGTTCATGCCCCACATCAGGCTCTGTGCTGAATGTGCAGAGCCTGCTTAGGACCCTCTCTCTCCCTCTCTTGCTGCCCTTTCCCTGCTCATGATCTTTATCTCTCTCTTTAAAATAAATAAATAAATAAAATAATAAAATAAACTTTAAAGTATAGATCTCAGTGAAGAGGTAAATATCTAGTAAAGATGATGGATTATAAAGCTAGTATGAAGGTTAAAGGGAGAAGTAAGGAAAACAACTAGAGCTACAGTAATCAGAAAAGGGACACAGAGGATAAGGAGATGTAAAATGTATCATCAAAAACATAAAAAATCGAAGGGGAAGGGAGTAACATGTAAAGTTTTAGAATGCATTCAAACTTATCAACTCAAACTAGACTGTTATAAATATAAATTGTTACACACAAGCCTTAAGGTAACCAGAAAGTAAAAACCTATAGGAGAAACACAAAAGCTATTAAGAATCTAAGCATATCACTAAGAAAAGGCATCAAACCACAAAGGAAGAGGACAAGACAAGAAATGAACAGACAGGAACTACAAAACAGCCAAAAAACAATTAACAAAATGGTAATAAGTATATATCAATAATTACTTTAAATGTAAATGGACTAAATTCTTCTATCAGAAGGCATACAGTGGCTGAATGGATTAAAAACAAGACCCATCTATATACTGCCTACAAGAGACTCACTTCAGATGTAAGGACACACATGACTAAAAGTGAAGGGAAGGAAAAAAACCTTCCATTAAAATAGAAACCAAAAGAAAACTGAGGTAGCTGTAAGATATCAGACAAAACAGACTTTAAAACAAACACTGTAATAAGGATAAAGAAAAGCATTACAGAATAATAAAGGGATCAATCCAAGCAGAGGATATAACTTATAAATATTTATGCTCCCAATATAGAGCACCTAAATATATAAATCAAATATTAACAAATCTACAGGGATAGACAGCAATATAGTAATAATAGGGAACTTTAATACCCTACTTACATCAATGGATAGATTTTCCCCAACAGAAAATAAATGAGGAAACATTGGCTTTAAAGTACATACTAGACCAGATGAACTTAACAGATAAATACAGAAAATTTCATTTAAACGGAGAATATATATTCTTCTCATGTACACAGGGAACTTCCTCCAGGATACACCATATGTTAGTCCACAAAACAAGTCTCAATAAATTTAAGACTGGAATTGTATCAAGCATCTTTTCCAATCACAATAGTATAAAATCAGAAATCAATAGAAAGAAAGCTAGAAAGTTCATATATACATGGAGGTTAAACAAAATGCTACCAAACACCCATAAATCAATAAGGAAATCAAAGGAAAAAAAAAAACCTTGAGACAAATGAAAATACAACACACCAAAATTTATGTGATGCAGCAAAAGCAGTTCTAATAGGTAAGTTCACAATGATAAAGGCTTACCTCAAGAAACAACAAAAAATTATCAAATAAGTGACCTATCTTTAAACTTCAAGGAACTAGAAAAGAAAAGAGTAGTTCAAAAATAGAAGGAAAGGAAACAAGGACCAGAAAGGAAATAAATGAAATAAAGACAACAAAAAACATTAATGAAATTTAAAGCTGGTTCATACAAAGATAAATAAAATTGACAAACCTTTGGCTAGACTCACCAAGAAAAAGGACTCAAATACAATCAGACATGAAAGATGTTACAACTGATACCACAGAAATACAAAGGATCATAATCAGCATATGTGAATTATATGCCAACAAACTGGACAACCTAGAAGAAACAGGTAAATTTTTAGACACATACAGTCTCTGAAGACTTAATCAGGAAGAAATAGAAAAATCTGAAAAGGCCAAATAGTAGTAAGGAGATGGAAGATTTTTGATTACTGATTCAAACAAACAAAAGTCCAAGACCAGACAGTATCACTAGTGAATTCTACCAGACATTCAAAAAAAAAAAAAAAAAAAAGAATTATTACCAATTCATCTCAAACTCTTCCCCCAAAAAACAAAAACAAAACAACAATAACAACAACAACACTGAAGAGGAGGGAATGTTTCAAAACTCATTTTTATGAATCCAGTTGTACCCTGATCAAAAAACACTCAAGGATGTCACAGGAAAATTACAGGCCAATATCCCTGATAAACATAGATGCAAAATTCCTCAACAAAATGTTAGCAAATTGATTTCGAAAATACATTACAAGGATCATACACTATGATTAAGTGGTACTTATTACAATAATGCAAGTGTGATTCAACACCTGCAACTCAATTATTTGATACACCACATTAAAATTAAGGATAAAAATTAGATGATTATCTTAATAGATGCAAAAAGCATTTGACAAATTCAACATCCACATGATAAAAACTCTCAACACAGTGGGTATAGAAGGAAATGCCTGACCATAATAAAGGCCATATATAAGAAGCCCATAGCTAATGTCATTCTCAACAGTGAAAAGGTGAAAGCTCTTCCTTTAAGATCAGGAACAAGACAAGAATGCTTTCTCTCAACACTTTTATTCAACATGGCGTTGGAAATTCTAGCAAAAGCAATTAACCAAGAAAAATAAAGGGCATCTAAACTGGAAAGGAAGCAAACTGTCACTATCTGTGGGTTAAATGGTTTTATATATAGAAAATTCTAAAAACCACAAAAAAACTGGAGAATAAACAATTTCAGTAAAGTTGCAGAATACAAAATCAACATACAAAAATCTGTTGGGTATCTGTACCCTAATAACAAAGTAGCAGAAAGAGAAAACAATTCCATTTACAGTTGCATCAAAAAGAATACCTACAAATAAATTTAAGGAGGTGAAAGACCTGTACATTGAAAACAACAAGACAAATAAAATGGAAAAATATTCCATGCTCATGAATTAGAAGAATATTGTTATAATGTTTGTACTATTCAAGCAATCTCCAGGTTCAATGCAACATCTATCAAAATTCCAATGGCATTTTTCCAGAGAAATAGAACACAACCCTAAAATTTGTATGGAACCACCTAAGATCCCAAGTAGCCAAAGCAGGCTTAAAGAACACAGCTGGAGGTATCATGCTCCCTGACTTGAAATTATATTACAAAATTTTAGCCATCAAGATAGGATATTCATGTAAAAACAGACACATAGATCCATGGAAAAGAATAAAGAGCCAATAAATCAACCCCCACATATATGGTCAATTTATGACAAAGGAGGCAAGAATATACAATGGGGAAAGGACAGTCTATTTAATAAATTGTGTTGGGAAAACTACACAGCCACATGCAAATAATCAAACTATACTCTTATCTCATTCCATAGGTGGCTCAGTCGGTTAAGCATCTGACTTCGGCTCAGGTCATGATCTCACGGTTCGTGAGTTCAAGCCCCACATCGGGCTCTGTGCTGACATCTGGGAGCCTGGAGCCTGCTTCAGATTCTGTGCCTCCCTCTCTCTGTGCCTCCCCCATTCTCACTGTGTGGGTCTCTCTCTCAAGAATAAACATTAAACAAATTTTAAAAAAATGAACGCCAAATATATTAAAGATTTGAATGTAGGACCTGAAACCATAAAACACTTAGAAGAAAACATAGGCAGTACATTCCTTTATATGGGTCTTGTTGATGTTTTTTATGGATTTAACAGCAAAAGCAAATTCAACAAAAGCAAAAATCAACAAGTGGGCCTACCAACTAAAAAGCTTCTGCACAGCAAAGGAAATCATCAACAACAAAACAAAGGCACTCTACTAAATTTGAGAACATATCTGTAAATCATGTATCTGAAAAGGACTTAATTATCCCAAAACATAAAGAACTCCTACAATTCAATAGCAAAAATCAAACAACCTGATTTTTCAAAAATGGGCAGATTAACTGAACAGGTATTTTTCTAAAGAAGACATTCATATAGCTAACAGGTACACAAAAAGATGTTCAACATCACTAGTCATCAGGGAAATGCACATCAAAACAAAATGAGATCACCTTATGCTTGTTAGAATGACTATTATAAAAAAGACAAGAAATAGCAAGTGTTGGCAAGGATGTGGAGGAAAGGGAACCCTTGCTCACTTTTGGTTGGAATGTAAATTGGTGCAATCACTATGGAAAATAGTGTAGAGGTTCTGCAATATATTAACAATAGAACTATCATATAATCCAGTAATTCCACTTCTAGGCTTTAACTGAAGAAAATTCAAACAGTGATTCAAGAAGATACATGCAAAAAGATATATGCTCCATTCATTGCAGCATGATTTACAAAAGCCAATAATGAAAAGCAAATGTCCAGTGATGGATGACTGGATATACACAATGGAATACCATTTAGCTATAAAAAAGAATGAAATTTTGCCATTTTCAACAACATGGGTGGAACTTTGGAGCATTACGCTTAGTGAAATAAGTCAAGGAGAAAAAGACAATTATGTGATCTCACTTACACATAGAAAAACAACAAAATAAAACAAGAGATACAGAGATACACATAGATACAGAGACCAGATTGGTGTTGTCAGAGTTGCAGGGGGCAAGGTGGGGAGAGGCCGGATGATGATGAGTTAAACTGGTAAAGAGGATCAGAAGGTACAAACTTCCAGCTATAAAATAAATAAGTCATGGAGATATAATTTACAGCATTGTGACTATAGTTAATAATATTGTATTGCATATTTGAGAATTACTAAGAATAGCTCTTTCAAGTTCCCATTAAGAAAAAGAAAAAAAATGTAACTATGTATGATGATGGATATTAACTATACTTATTGTAATAATTCTTTTTCAAAGTATACAGATAAATTATTTTGTTGTACACCTGTAACTGATATGTTATAGGTCAATTATACCTAAAAAAAAAAAACCCCACAAAGTATAAATGTCTTAAGTGTAAACAAAATAAGACAGATTTCAACCTAATATAATCAAGATCAAATATAAATGATATGAACATTCCAATTAAATGATAGATATCATACTGGATAAAATCACAAGATTCAATTATATGCTATATAATATACGAGAAAGGAATTTCAAATATGAAGGCACAAATAGGTTAAACATAAAAGGATGGGAAAAGATATACAATGTTCATAGTAATCACAAGAAAACTGGAGTAGTTATATTACTATTTGGCAAAGTAGATTTGTTGGTAAAGAATATTAGTGAGGTAAAGAAGATAACCTCATAATTATAAAAGGATCAAGTTACCAATGTGACATAGCCGTCAAACATTTATGAGCATAATGGAGCTTCAAAATCCATATGAACTGATAAAATTGCAAGAAGAAATAGACAAATCCTCAATAGTTAGAAATTAAAATGCTGCTCTATCAATAAGTAATAGAACAGAAAGTATAAAATCACTAAGAGTAAAGGCGACTTGAAAATTCCTATCAATTCACTTGACCTAACTGACATTTTGAGAACACTCTATTTAAGAATAGAATATATTTTTCCCCCAAGTGTACTTGGAACATCTCTACAGATAAACTGGGTCATAAAACCATTCTCAATATATTAAAACAAGGTAATACTTCTCTGGTCACAATGAAATTAAATTATAAATATATAACAGAACGATAGATAGTTGGGAAATTTAAAAGATTGACCAGCCATTGGTAACAATGTGGATGGTCTTAAAACTACTGGTGAAACATTCATGTTGTTGAATAGTGTGGCACTCTCTTAAAAATTTAAGTATATATCCTCCATGTGATCTCTTAACTCTCCTCCTAGAGAAATGAATGCACATATCCATAAAAGCCTTATACATGAATTTGCATAGCAACATTATTTTTATAGGCAAAACTACAAGCAGATATAATTATCAGTTGTAAATAAATGTCCATTAATAGTTGGACTAAAAAAATTGTACATTCATGCAATGGAATACTACTCAACAATAACAAGGAATAAACTACCAAATTTATATAATTATAAATTTCTATATAATTTATACAAATTTCTATATAATTTATATAAATTATAAATTTCTATATAATTATAATGAGTGAAATAAGCCAAAAAAATGTATGTTGCATTATTCCATTTATACAAAATTCTAGAAATTACAAACTACAGTGACATTCAAAACTTACCCGATTATACATTTTGAATATGTGCATTCATTTAATGTCAATGATACCTTAATAAAGCTGTCAAAAAAAATCTGTAAAATTAAATTTGTGGCTCAAAAATAAAAAAAGAAATACATAGAAATGTTTATGTACCTCAGAGTACTTTCACTTCCATCTGTGTATCTTTGACCATATACTATAGACTAGAAAAAATAAATGCCTAACACAGGGAAAAAAGGTTCAAGCCCTAGAAAAAGTATACACAAATATATTTTAACTGGTTATTTTTTAAATATTAGAGGACTTGGATTTAGTTATTTTATATTTTCTCCCTTCCTAAATTCTTTTATCATTTGTGTTAACTCTTATCATATATAGTCTTGGGTATGCCATATCATATCATCAACAAATAGAGATACTAACTCCTTTTCAAATTCTTATGCCTCTATTAGATTTGCTAACCACAAATCACTATTTAAAAAAAAAATGTGCCGAATGCCAAAAGATTAAAAAATTCCTTCCATGAGCAAAATTTAAACGAGTTCTCTTTCTTATTAGATATCAAGAAATAAAATCTCTTAACAGGGACAATGTTTAAGAGTATTTAAACATTCATTTACCTAGTATTTAAAGGAGAAAGAATCTCAAAAATAAGTCATATTTCCAAAAAAATGCAAGTTGTGTATATGTGTGTATATATATATGTGTGTGTGTGTGTGTGTGTGTGTGTGTATGCTTATTATACATACCAACAAAAATTCTTAGGATTAAAAAAAAAAGCAGAAAAATATTTTTCATTCATCACCTCATGTAATTCTGAAAACAGCTCCAAGTAATGTGGTATTACTGTCATTTTATAAAGAAAGTCTCTGAAATTCAGAGAGTATTTAAGAACTTGCTCATGGTAACCCAGTAAGTAATTTTGAAGACACTATGTAAGCCTAAATCTGTCTAATTTCCAAGTTCATGGTCTAACGTTACACTTGGCTAACCCAGGCTATAAGTTTTAGAAATCGTTTGAATTATTTGTTACTGTGTGACAAGCCACCTCAAAACTTAGTGACCTAAAACAATTATTTAACTCACAAGCCTACAGCATGGGGAGGGTTCAGGAGGTTTCAGCGGGGAAGGCTTCCTTGCTCCGTGTAGCGTCCCATGGAATAGTCTGACGGAGACCCCAGATCCGCTCCTTAAAATGGCTCATTCACGTGGCCGGCAAATTGGTTCTGTCAGCTGAGAGCTGAGCTGGGCTTGTCAGCTGAGTTACCTACACATGGCCTCAGCAAGTGTTCTTTCTGCATAGGTTAGTTGTGGTTTCCTCAAATGGGTAGCAGCTGGGTTCCAAAAGCAAGGCTCTCGAAAGTACTAAGTGGAAGCTATACCATCTTTATAACTCAGCACCAAAAGTTACATAGCATAGTCACAGCTCACCCAGATTCAAAGGGAAGTTACATAAACCCTGCCTCAATGGGAGGCGTGGTAACACCACACGATGAAAAAGAACAGACGATTACTCTGTAAACAGTTTTGGAAAATTTATCAATACAGTCTTTAGAATTTACAATCTGCTCCTGCATTTCATTTGTTTCACGGTATTTTTAAAAATATTTTTTAAACATCTTTGGAAAAAAAAACACCTTTTTTTCTTACTCCTTTAAAATTAAGTGTGAATTGGGGCACCTGGGTGGCTCAGTCAGTTAAGTGGTTCAGCTCAGGTCAGGATCTCACCCTTTATGAGTTGAGCCCTGCGTCAGGCTCTGTGCTGACAGCTCAGAGCCTGGAGCCTGCTTCAGATTCTGTGTCTCCCTCTCTCTCTCTGCCCCTCCCCTGCTCTCTCTCTCTCAAAAATAAATAAACATTTAAAAAAAGATAGAGAAAATTGTGAGTGATTTGTTTCAAAGTTCTTTTTTTCTTTTTTATATTTATTTTCGAGAGGGAGAGAGAGAGAGAGAGAAAGAGCACACACACACACACACACACACACACACACGTATGAGCAGGGGAGGGGTGGAGAGAGAGGGAGACACAGAATCTGAAGCTCCAGGCTCTGAGCTGTCAGCACAGGGCCCAACACAGGGCTTGAACTCACAAACAGAGAGATCATGACCTGAGCTGAAGTCGGACACTTAACCCACTGAGCCACCCAAATGCCCCTCAAAGTTCTTTTTTCTACATTCTCTCAGCCTGAATTCTCATGAGCTCACTTTGTTCTATATTCATTTGGACATTTAACTCCTTTGTGAAGGAAGGAAGGAAGAAAAGAAGGAAGGAAGTGGGAGAGAAAGAGGGACAGAGAGGGAGGGAAGGAGGGAGGGAGGAATGAGGAAGGAAGGGAGGAGGGAGGAAAGAAAGAAAGGAAGGGAGAAAGGGAGAAAGAAAAAGAGATAGGAAAAGAGAAGTGGGGGAGAGAGGGAAAGAAAGAAAGAAAAGAAAGACAAAGTACAGTGAAAGCCTTTTTTAAAAAAATACTATTTTTCATACAAATCATCTAGAATAATATTTCTCAAGGTATAGTACATACATTATCTGAACAAAAATTACCTGACATACATGCTCAAATGATGATTCTTGGGTACCTGTTGAGAAATAGATCATTAAAAACTTTGAGATCACGGCCTAGGAATGCACATTTGTAACAAATTATTTACGTGGATTTTATGCATTCTCAAACTTGAGAAGCACTTACCCAGTCCAACTTTCTTGTTTCAGAGGAAAAGAATTAACTAGTGAAGTGAATAATCTCCCAGAAATAGAGTTAAATACGCCTCTCTTTGGGAGTGTTACTGTTCAGTTATTAAGAACAAGTTACTTTATGATTTTTCTCATTGAGAAAACCTCAAGGTACAGCGCTGAAAACTCAAACGACTACAGGAGCGAGGAGGTGATATAAATGACTGAGGCAGACCTGGTCTAAGACAACACAGGCAACGAGGGAAAAGTTGTGAACTGGCGACAGAATAATCAAAGAACCCAGAGGAAGAGAGAGTTTCGTTAAAGGCCCAGGAATGGGAAATAAGAAAAATGCCATGACCTCTACAGTACAAAGGTTACACAGTGGCAGAACAGAAAACCCCATGGAGGTCATGAATTGCCTTTGGCCCAAGGATGGCTCTGTTGCCTCACTTGTGAGCGAGGGCTTCAACCACCTCCATTTGACTTCAAACATTCTAATTGATGAAGTTCTTCTTTCCAACTTGTCTCTTCACTCAAGCAAAAGCCCCTGAGGGTGAAGCGTCCCCTGAGGGGAACTGAAATTACCCCTCAGGCAATAAGGACTGCCCTGAGCCAGCAAGACCCTGCTCAGGATTGACTCCAAGACGATGGTCAACCTCATTTTCACTGTCCACCAGCAAGTACCCACCATTGCCCCACATTTTCCTTATACTATATAAACCTAGAAGTATTTTCAGCCCTTGGGAGACAGAGTTTGAGATGCTGGTCCTCTGTCTTCCCAGGGTTGGTCTCTCTGAAATAAATCCCTTGCATGTTTCACCTCCACTCATCTCCCTGTCTTTGTATTTTGTCAGCTCTGAGTGGCCAAACCTGGTCTGCTTGGGACCCCCAGAGCATGTGCTCTTACATCCTTGCACCCTTGGCTACACTTGGTGGGCAAACATGTTTCCTGTTTACTGTATAGAAGGCAGGATTGGGTAAGAGAAGTTTGATCTTAGGATCTCCAGGCAGTGGCCGAAACTGAGTACATGACACACAATGAATTGCCCTAAATGTTAAGGTGGATGAACATTCATTTTTTTCGTACCCTTTTGAAGACATACACGCAGACACAATTCCTTTGAATTTATGTGCAGAAACAATTCCTTTAGAATCTATAATTCTATGAACATTCTGTCACTTTTGTATATAATGGAGTCAATCAAGAGTTTACTGTGCTCCCCAATAAGATCTTCTTGTAACAAGGTCAACATCAGGAGTCCCCAAAGAGCAGGATCCGTGCTGACTCTTCATCATGACTCCTCCAATAAACAGCTCGACCTCTCAAGAAATTTTCGATTTTCATTTTTTAATGGCCCCTTATGATAAACAACCTGCCCTCTCAAGGCCTGCCAGGTCAAAAGCTAATTCTTAGGTACTATTATTTCTATGCAAGAGGAGAAGAAAAAATATTTTTGAATTCGAATGGAGAATCTAATTTTGACTCATCAGAGTACGTCTCGATGTAGCAAAAACAACTGTTCCCTTTAAAAAACCTCCAAGGTAAGCAGCCGAGGCACAGTGGCAAAAACAAGACTCAACTTTACACTTCTGGGACGCTGAAGAGAGTGCATTTAAGATTCACAACAAGCTACAAAGAGTTTCTGCTGCCGCTGTTGGAATCACTGGCCTTTGCCAGTCAGGGGCGGCTGAGATCTGTCCACTTACTCATTTTATCTCCCTGCCATTGCTGATTGCGAATTTCCTGAGTATTAATTACAAAGTTCAGTCCTTCCCCCATTGAGTCTGAAATAGAGAATGAGGGCTAACTTTAGAACAAAAGCCATCAAATTCCCCCATCTACTCAGAACATTTAAGGCCAAGGACATGCAAAGCAAAGAGACACATTCCTCCCCTTTCAGGAAAATTTCTGTGAAATTAGGATGACTCAAACATTCCTCTCGGTCCTTAAAATAAAGGGTGAGTGTTAAAGGCATTCCATTTTTGAATGGCCCTAAAAAATCCTTTTCTGGGAAATCTAGAAAGAGGGGTGAAATTATCTCAGCTCATTGAACACAAATAAATGTTCAGGCCATCCTTTCCTGCATGATTAAACCATTGTCTTAATCACAGACTGGCCTCTAATTCCCAAACGAATGCATTGCCTTGGTGCTGTTTTTCAAGAGAAAAGAAAAAGAAGAATTTTGAGAAATTAACTTTCTTTGCTTTTGATCTTGGGGACAAATTGCATACTCGGGAGCTACCAGCTTGTTGTTTAAGCCACAAGATTCAATATGTAGCACATCCTCATACTTCTTTACCAAGAATTTGTTTTATGATTACCAATTTCCACGGGGAACAGAGAGGAAAGTCAGAGAAAGACCGGGCCAATGTACCATATTAGCTGATGTTGCAGGTGGCAGGCATGTAAGAGTTTCTGACAGCCACAAACACAATTTACTCAAGTGCTGTCAGGGGGCTAGAATTTTAAGGCAAAATACATCTTCCATTGAAAACATTTCCCAAAAAATTCTGAGAAAGTGAATGGGGAAAGCTGAGAGCAAGTCAAATGTGAATCTCATGTACGTGCATTCCCTTAGAAAGAATATTAAAACTCCATAGAATTAAAAAAAAAAATCTGAAACTTGAAAACACAGACTAAAACCTGAAAACCAATGTCAATGTGGTCGAGTTGTTACAGAACCAGGCTGGATCGCTGGCGGAAAAACCAAGCGGCACTCTGAGATCTTAGTGGATCAGAGATTTATGTAACACCGGCGGGCTCAAGGAGACCGTTTCTCCAAAGATCTGAGCCCGAATGCAGGTGGGAAGGGTAATTTACAGTGTTATCTTCTTCATTCATGGCGGCTTTAGCGCCTGCGGCAAACAGGGCAGGAAGAACCCGGAAGAGGAGTCGCTAAACTAGGAACTAGAGCTTATTTTAATCTCGTCAGCCATTTTATCGCACAGAACTCTACTTATTTTCCCAACAGAGTGACTCTGTGACTCAGTCCAGTCAAAGACATTAACCTTCTCTATAGCCTCCATTTCTTCTCTGTAAGATGAGAGATGCGGGACTAGGCAAATGGTACTCAGTCTTTACTCTCAAAATGTCTATGGATATGCCATGATTAAAAAACCTAATGGAAATTATCTTTATATCTGAAAAAAAAAAGATGCTCATCTAGATAATCATCCTTTCCTTAGCTGAACTTAAATCTATTCTAAACAGTACGTGTGATAATTATACACTGGTCAGAGGCAAAGTTCAGCTTGAGGCCCTCTGACTTACTCAGAGCTGTTGAGATCAGCCCATCTCCCCCATACCCTCATGCACCTGGCGCAATCCCACAACTCTGTCACCTCCCCACCATGTTGAACACGATTTGACACTGGGTCCATTAATTCCTCCATACCAAATGGTTGATAAATGATGACAGCATGTTGGCTAATGTTCCACCATCTCTTGGACACTTTTCTTCCTCCTCCATCTTCCCCTTCTCTTTGCTCCTCTTCTTTTTGCTCTCCCCCTCTGGAGCAAAAAATGTGTCATGTAGGGCCATTTAGCTGTTTCTGTTTGAAAAATTATTACGACCTTGAGTTTTCCTTTTGTACCCTGCATAACTTATTCAAGTTTTGCCTTTTTCATTTCAGACTAATGTTGGAGTTGTTGAAGATGCATTCTCTCTACCTCCTAATGTTATGGAAACGGCCTGGATCACCCAGTAAAAGAACCAAGCGGCACTCAGAGATCGTGGAAGGCAGGAGGTTTATTTTACACCTGCAGGCTCAAAGGAGATAACTCTCCAGAGGTCTGAGCCCACAGCGTAAGCAGAGGGGACAATGTACAGTCTGTTACTTCCGCATTCCACATTAGTAGTAATTTGGCACCACTGGCAAGAGGAGCAGGAAGAAGAACCCGGAAGGGGAATTTGTGGGTGGGGACCGGAATTCCCCCATCAGTCCCGTCAGCCATCTTATAACAGATTTTTCCCTATCAGTAACACATATATCTTTGATGAATAATAATTCATTGTCATTTGATGAATAAAATAATACAATGAGGATATTACACAGCGTTCTCCAGACTAATGCTTGATCGAATATCTGGTTACCTTGGCCTTGCCAAATTGGCACATAAAGTGAACCTCATAATGAATTATTACTTATTGTTAAATGTAATTTGATAAATCAATTCCTTCAAAAATGTGAATTCCAGATTTTGAAAAGTCTGAAGACTCCAGATAAAGAAGTTTTGTAAGATCTTTCCCAAATTCAAGGAAGGAGAAAAATCCTGACCCAGCAGATTCTCTGCTGAGTAGTTTGGCAGTATTAAGGGTTTCTGCTAACCTCTAAGTCTATTTTGAAAAGATGAGTTCAAGGTCCTCTACCTCTAATCCCTTGTACTTACAGTGGAAATGACTGTTTTTATTTGATATACTCTGAGGGCCACTTTTCCCTTGCTTCTTTCACCTGTTTATTGTTTTGTTTTTGTTTATTTTCGCTAAGATAGTCTTAGAGCCTGCAGAAATAGGAGAGAAATGCTGATTGGCCCAGAGCTCATCTCTTAGGAGATTTTAAGGATATGTGAATATGGCAAAAGCTTGAAACATTGAGGAATTAAAAATAAGTCAAAACAGAAATATACTATAGTAATTACCTTTGGATTTTTATTGGATGGACCTAAATATTTGTTTGGAAGTCAGCTAGGAATAAGCTCTGGGGCAATCCACACTTCCCCCCACCCCCCTTTCTCCTGCCAAGTTTTGCTTCCTAGATCTGGCCAGTCGGAAATGACTGAGAGTGCACGGCTTCCCATTTCCTTCCTGGACCAGGAATGTCTGCCACTTCTTAAAATGTCTGCATCTCTAAAAAGTTTGCCAGCCAAAAGACTTTTCCTCTAAATGGACAAATGGCTGTAAGCATTTTATCTTGTTATGTTTGGATTTTAAGTATAAAGTTAGACCTAGATCTACATTTAAATTAGATAAAAGCAGGAACACCTGTCTCCCCACAATACAACAGCCCCACTGCAACATATGTTCCTGAGAAAAGGAAACACACACGCATATCTCAGCTCCCAATTTGAAAATCAATGTTCATCTTTCAGAATACATTTTAGAATTAATGTGCTTTGGTGGAGATCAAAATGGAAAAATAGACACTATCCTCCTTATTTGCATTCTTCAGACTCATTCCTGATTAAGCTAGTAAGGTGGGGTTTTGTTTTGTTTTGTTTTCCCACTGATGGCATTTTTTCTGGAATGGTAATTAAATCTCAGCCATGAAGAATGACCCACCAGCACCATAGGTAAGCCACTTTCCGAGACACAGCTCTCAAACTGTCTAGGAAGCAGTTGTTTTTGAAATGAGAACTTTTGTGCAAAGGCAGAAAGACTGTGTGCTATTAGAACTAGAACTTATGAGCTCCAAAAGGTAAGGTGGGGCCCAAACTTCCCTCTGGAAATTGGTGAAATCCAGGCCTTATTTCCCTGGTGTGTTTGTGTGTGAGTTTCTGTGTGTGTGTGTGTGTGTGTGTGTGTGTACGTGTGTGTGTATGTTGGGACTGAAAGGGAAAGAATACAAAAACTCTGTAAGCTTGAAAATACAGAATGTGCAAATCACTGAACTCAGTTACAACGTCTGTTGGATGGAATTGGCAAGAAGCCGAAGCTGAAAGTAATGGTGTGGACAGCCTCACCCCATTACTTTCAAAGCAATTGATTCTGTTGTAGCCATTATATCACTCTCGATTTAAAAAGAAAAAAAATGGAGGTGGTTTATCATCTCTCCCTTCTAATGGATAGGAACATAAATTTGCTCTCAATGTGGAATAAGTGAACTAAATATAAGGTGCTCAGCTTGTGAGTCTCTGCATCTGACCCAATGATGAGATGACATATGCTCAGCTCTATGGCCAACATTCATATTTGCTTCCTGTGTGAGGGAGTTCTTGGGTTGTGTGCTTGTCGAAAATGGCTTCTGAGAATCAGACCAGCTTGAAGGAAAGAGAGATATTTATCACAGTCAGTCATTCCTCAATGTTTGAATATAACGTATCATGTGATGATAAAATAAATATATTTTAGGGTCTGGAATTACTACTATTGTCTGTCTTTGGGTATATGATTTTTGTTGTTTATTAGACTATTAGCTAGAAAGAGATACTACTAATTAAGACTGCTTATGTCATCCTATAGATCAGATTCTTCTTTTTTTTGAAGCTGAAGAAAGAAAATTCTGTACTCAATACCAAATGCATAGTTATTCACACCTACATGATCAGCTTTTTGTTCAAAAGTTGTTCTACCAACAGTGTTAAAAATAAACAAATCCCCCCAAGAAAACAATGTCACATCAGTAGTGACAGTCAAAGGGTAAATTAGGAACAAGGAAAGTCAAATACATTTTATAAAGTTTGTAGTTACGTGGTTAATTGTTTAAGTGAATTGTTTTATGCCATTTGGTCTGGTTGCTGGGTAAGGAGAAATCTAGGCACAGTTAGAAAGGGCTTTGCAGCATTGTTTCCAGGTAGCTAGGTGATGACCAGTTCATGTCTCTGGGTTTAACACATGCAATGGTTCTCAAACTTTGCTGCACATTGGAATCACCTTGGATTCACCTTTTTTTTTTTTTTTTTTGAGAGAGAGAGAGAGACAGAGACAGAGAGAGTGGGAAAGGGGCAGAGAGAGAGGGAAAGAGACAGAATCCCATGTAGGCAGAGTTTAGTGCATTTAGTGCATAATCCCATTTAGTGCAGAGCCTGATGTGGGGCTGGAACTCACAAACCTTGAGATCATGACCTGAGCCAAAACCGAGTCAGACACTTAACTGTCTGAGTCACCCAGGCATCCCACTGGATTCACTTCTAAGACATACTGATGACTGTGTCCTCTCCCCAGACATGTAGATTTAAATTTTCTGAATTTTGTCCTGATTATCAGGACTTTTAAAAGCTCCTTATGTTTCACTGGGCAATAAGAATTCAGAGCCCTAATTTTCAGAAAGTAGGTTTCCAATTATGGCCAACTGTCTCACAAATGCAGGCACTTGAGCTCACCTTGGTCTGGGTTTTGAGAAACACCTATTACCTTTCAAGTATGCACAAAACCCATAGTTTGTCTTTCTATGTCAAGGTATTAGTATCTTCAAATACCACTGAAGTCCTACTTTCATTTTTAGGAATCAAAAGCTCAACTGGAACTTACTAGAAATGGTTGATGACTCATTCCATTGTTAAAATTAAGTAAATTCTAAATATTGATAACAAGTTATCCTTTAGCTTTCAATCTGCCTCTCAAAAAATTTTGATTTAGGTAAGAAAATTCAAACCATGAAGGTCAAAAGGGTACAAACTTCCAGTTATAAGAGGAATACGTTCTAGGAATCTAATGTACCGCATGGTGACTATAGTTAACAATACTATATTGCAGATTTGAAGTTGCTCAGAGGGTAAATCTTAAATGTTTTTACCATAATAACAACAAAACAGTAATTATGTGAGGTGAAAGGTGTGTTGACTAACATTATTTCCATAAACATTTCACAATATATACATGTATCAAGTCATAACATTGTATACAATATTATATGTCAATTTTATGTCAATAAAGCTAGGGGAAAATACTAAGGACCTTTGATAAAGCTTAAGTTTTGAGCTTTACTATCCCTTTTCTAAAAACATTTATTTATGTAAGCAGCTTATCTGAGATTATTGAAAATACTCTAGCACTTTTTCATTTAGAAGAGAATATATATCCTATATATTTTGTATAACACATATATATTCCACATATAATAAGTATTCATGTACTTTTGTTATATTCACAAGAACTCGGCAAAATGGAATGAAAAACCACCCATGTTTTACAGATGAAGAAAATATGTTTTTATGATGTGAAATGACTCATCCAAGGCTATTATTCATCTACAAAGTAAATGGAAATAGAATAAAAACATTTGTTTCCTCATTCTAAACTAATATATCCTTTTTCCAATATAGAGGTATATTCCAAAGACTGTCTGAACCTTAGTTCTCGTGAAGAGAAGCTAATTGAAATTAGGTAGGAGGAAACAAATCTAAATACAAACTGAGTATGAGGAAATATTCCTGTATAATGAGAATACCTATTGCTGAATACCATTGCTAGGTAAAGAATTTTGAAATATCGTATATGGCAACTGCCTCATGTAGGAATTAATTTTTAATGAATTAGAGACATCAAAAGAGAAATAGGAATTTATTTCTCTTTTGTTGACAGATATTTTCCACTGAAAAAAGTATCTTTATAATAATTCAATGAATGTTAGGACCCTGAGAGATATACTTTGTCATTGATGTTATTTGTGAGACTCATAATTCAGAAATTGGATCGTAGAGTTAACTACTTAACTCTGTATCATATTCTTAAATATTTTTACCTTACAGACCTCCTTTAGAAACTAATAAAAATCACAGAAGCTCTCTCTGGAAAAATTTCTCATCATTACATTTTTTTATCAGACTCTTATTTTTTTAAGTTAATCTCTATGCCTAACATGGGACTTGAACTTACAGCCCCAAGATCAAGAGTCATACGCTCTCTCGACTGAGACAGCTAGGTGCTGCATCATCATTATATTTCCAATACAGTTTGAGAAATTCAAAGGCTCTGAGAGTGGCATAAGAATTCAACTGCTGCAGAGTAACCCAGTTAAATATATATTTGAGGCAAGGAGACTTCAAGTAAAATGTTTTTGTTATGAAGAACTTTCCTGTTTAAAGAGTAACAGTGCCTGTCATATGTTGATCACTCTGTATATTTAGAATTATTATAACTTAAGATTTAAGAGATTGTCTATTTTCTCATTAGGAATTTTACCTATATTTAACAACACAGAGCTATAACCAACTGATCACCGATATCTGGTGTCAGTGCAAAATAATAGCTAGGTTTGGTAGAATTACTAATAAAGACAACAAAATATCTATATATAGATATAGATGTCTACAATATATGTATATTTTATATGTATACAATGTCTCAGTTATTCTAAAAGCAAACAAATGAAAGACTCTTCTCATAAGAGCTACTGGTAAATGAGTTAAGACAGTTCTGCAAAGCAGTTTAAACAGAGATTTTAGTGTTTTTTTGTTTCTTTTTAAGTTTATTTTACTTATTTTAAGACAGAGAGAGAGTGTGTATGAGTGGGGGATGGGCAGAGAGAGAGGGAGAGAGAGAATTCCAAGCAGTTTCTGTGCTGTCAACGTGGAGCCTGATATAGGGCTCGAACTCATGAACTGTGAGATCATGACCTAAGCTGAAACCAAGAGTTGGATGCTTAACAGACTGGGCCATCCAAGAGCCCCAGTAGGCATTTCGGTTTAACTAGATTTCTTTCTCCCTAATCTTTAACAAATATCACTTACTAATTTTAATTTAACATTATTATTTTGGCCATTTTAAGATATACTCTCAAATCACTGTAAGTTGTCACAAACCTGCGTTTGACCTTCCCTAGAAATCATTGGGAAGGTTTAATATTTCAGAATTTAGTGTCAAAAACTAGCACATAGGTGACTTTTGGTTTCAGTTCTAACCTGTAAAGAGCTTTGGAAATCTGTCGCTTCAGTCCTTAAAACAAGAAAAAGTGTGATAAGCTGAAAAGCACTGACAATTCTTGGACCCACCAGAGAACTAAGGTTTTGCAGGGCAAATCGTCACTCCAAAATCAAGAGATCCAGGCACATCAGTGACATGCAGCAACTCAGATCTGCTTATCTGAAATAGCAGTTAGTGGAAACATAAGCTGGTAAAAATGCTTAAAAGATAACTTTGATAAATTGCTGGAGCTTGAGTATGGAGTAGCAGTGGTAGAGTGGTAATTCCTGGTGACTACAGTCTTAGGGGAACTCCCAGATTTTTATGGGTGCTATCTATAGGAGCCTCACTAGATTTTCACAAGAAAGAGCTAAGAAAGATTCTCTTGTGGCTCTGCCAAGGGGAGGAGTGGAAAATCATTGTGAAATATGCCCAGAGTCATCTCTATAACAAAGGCTCAGTCTCCAGAGGTAAAGAGTTTGCCAGAATCTTGTCTCAGCTTGAGGAAGGAAATCCTTCCCATTGCACCCTTCCAGCCTTTCTGTCTCACTGAAGGAGGAAAAAACATTAGTCAGCAAGAGTCAGGCTTCAAGGAAATAAATTAGGAATATTATAGCCAGAGAGAGGTACAGGGGGACAGGGAGAGAAAAAGCTCTACCAATGGAGAAATATTTGTGAAGTTCACAATCCCATCACAGATCTAACAGAACACTGATTGAGCTTTCGTTAGATTCTAGAATGCTTCCCACTCCAGTCCATTACCACAACACCAAAACAGCTCTGGCATGATAACAATGGATTACAGCTTGAAAGAACTACAAGACACTTATTCTTTATGAGGGGGAATACTTAAGGAAGACTGAAGTCATGAGGGGGGACAATCACAAGGACACTAGAGAAATTTGATTCTCTAAGCACATATAGCTATACAACCATTAAACACAGTCCCATCCCTAGCTAGATTCACACAAATCCTCACAATAAAGGCCTATTGACATCATTATGTCAGCTCCTATTACCCAAAATAACCCACCTGGCTTTCAACAAGAAAATTACACGGCGCAACAAAAGGGAAACAAACTAACTCATAGTCTGATGAGGCAAAGCAGTGATCAGAGCCAAACTTAGATATGACAGATGTTGAAAGTATTGGACAGGAAATTTAAAATAATTATGATTAATATGCTAAGGGCTCTCAGTTAAAAAGAAGACAAATTTGCAAGACTAAATAGGTAACATAGAGCGAAGAAATTCTAAGAAAGAATAAAAAGTAAATGACAAAAATCAAAAGGACTGTAACAGAAATGAATAAGTGCCTTTGATATGTTTGTCCAGTAGACTGGACACAACTGAGGAAAAATATGTTTGCTGATGGGGTGCCTGAGTGGCTCATCTGGTTAAGCACTGGACTTCAGCTCAGGTCATGATCTCACAGTGTGTGGGTTCAAGCCCTGCATGAGGTGTTGTGCTGACAGCTCGGAGCCAGGAGCCTACTTCGGTTCCAGCGTCTCCCTCTCTGTCTGCCCCTCCCCTCATTGTGCTCTGTCTCTGTCTCTCTCTTTCTCCCTCTCCCTCTCAAAAATAAACCTTAAAAAATTTTAAAAAATCAGTGAGCTTAAAGATATGTGCTTTTTGAAACTTTTTTTTAAGTTTATTTATTTATTTTGAGAGAAAGCAAGTAAGAACGTGAACAGGGAGGGACAGAGACAGAGGGAGAGAGAGAGAATACCAAGCAGGCTCCATGTAGTCGGCATGGAGCCCTACAGTGGGGCTTGAACCCAGGAACTGTGAGATCATGACCTGAGCTGAAACCAAGAGTCAGACACTTAACCAAGCCACCCAGGCACCCCTAAAGATATGTTAATAGAAATGGACATTACTAATTTCTGACAATGTGGAGCAACAGGAACTCACATTTGGTTGTGGTGGGCAGTTTGGCAATTTCTTACAAAGATGGACATAGCAGTCATCCTTCTAAGTGTTTACTCCATTGATTTGAAAACGTATCTCCACAAAAATGCTTGCGTGCAAATATTCATTGCAGCTTTCTTTATTATTGCCAACAACTGGAAGGAACCAAGGTGTTATTCAGTAGATGACTGGATAAACAAACTGAATAAACCCATACAACAGTCTACTCTTCAACAGTAAAAAGGAATGAGCTATCCAGTGACACGAAGATACAGATGAGTATTAAATGATATTCCTAAGCGAAAGCAGTCTGGAATTCTAACTATATAACATTCTGAAAAGAGCAAAACTATAGAGATAGTAAACAGATCAGCAGTTCAGACTGGGAGGGGGGTTGAATAAGTGTGAGTAGGTGAAGCACAGGGAGAGATTTGTTGAGGGAGGTGAAGCTCTTCTGGATACATGTCACTGAATTTGTCAAACCCACAGAACTTTAAAGAATGATGCTTAATGTATATAAATTTAAAATAATACTTAGGAAGTTGAGCTATTCCATTACAGAATGCAAAATATGTCAAAAGGATATAACTGTATTAAATGATCTCCCTGAAGGGGCTAGAGGGACGGTTACTGACTTAAGTAACTTTGAAAATGGGAGTCTTGTACAACCAAAAGTAAAAAGTACACGGACATTGTACTCTAGTTGACAAAGTTGTGTCCCATGGGGACAAAGGTAAACAATTCTGAAATGATTTTACGTGCCTAATTCTGAAATTAGGCAATTAAGTAAATGGGTGGTAGATAATGAGGGCACGTTTCTGAGTGCTGGAGTGTGGGATTACAAATAAGCAAGGGGAGGGGGCTAGAATAACCTATGTGGTAATGAATCAGAGTAAAAGAAATCAGTATGAATCCCTGTTTAGCTTAATATAGGTAAAGTGGTTAGGAAAAGAAATATTTGTAGATATATATTTTATATGTGGGTTAGTATATACAAACATATATTTCCTTCTATCTTAGCTGACAGGGCCTAGAAGTAAATGGTGTCCCAACAGAAATGTGGACACCTAGTACCTAGATACTGGTTGCTAATATTCTATAATAAAAGGAACCAGGGATCTTTACAGAAGTGGCTGATTATAGGAGGGGCAGGAAATATTTAAGATGAGCCTGGGGCATTTGGTAATGAAGCAAAATTAAGCCACACAAAACAAAATAACACAATGATGAAGTATGTCAAAGGGACCCAGGAGTCAACTGAGAAAGTTCACTCAGCTGGAGTAATTTGGCCAAAGCTGGAGTAATTTGAGCAAAAAAAATAAATACCGCAGTAATGTATTATGACCCCAAAGTAGAACGTAAGTATCTAGGAGTCCACTGTGATATAAATAATCGAGTAAATATTTATTTAATATATTATTTAGAATATAAATTATTATATAATTTATTTAATATAATAATAAATTATTCTCTGTAAGGGACTGATTTCCCTCACAGAGAATTCCAAATAATTCATGTAGACGCTCTACTCACAAGGAACTGGCAAATAACTTCTCACTCTTTAAATATGGGCAGCAGCACATAGTGATTTCCTTCCAAAAAGAATGTGGTGGAAAGCAGGAAAAAAGCATAACTTACCATGGAGAAACCTGGCAAATACTACCTCAGCCATGTGATCAATATCAACAGTGAGAAGTCATGTTAATTGTATATACATTGACATGATGTGATTATAGTAGATTTTACCTCTATGATCTTCTTTCAAAAATCCATCAATCTAGTGTGATCATAAGAAAACCCCAGATAAATTCCAATCGAGGAATATTCTACAAAATACCTGAATAGCACTCCTCAAAACTGTGAGGTTATCAAAGACAAGGAAAGTCTGATAAGCTGTCACAGCCAAGAAGAGCTTGAGGAGACAACTAAATATAATGTAGGATCCCAGATGACAACCTGGAACATAAAAACGAGGTAAAAACTAAGGAAATGTGAATTAAGTATACACTTCACTTAATAATAGTCTATCAACATTAATTCATTGACTGTGACAAACAGACCACACTATTATAAGATGTTAAAAACAGAGGGAACTGGGTGTAGGGCAGGGTATATGAGAATTCTGTACCTTTCTTTTTTAAAAAAAAATTTTTTTTTTCAATGTTTTTAATTTATTTTTGAGACAGACAGAGACAGAGCATGAGCAGGGGAGGGGCAGAGAGAGAGGGAGACACAGAATCTGAAACAGGCTCCAGGCTCTGAGCTGTCAGCACAGAGCCTGATGCGGGGCTCGAACTCATGAATCGCGAGATCATGACCTGAGCCAAAGTCAGACGCTTAACCGACTGAGCCACCCAGGCGCCCCTGTACCTTTCTTTATGGGATTTTTTGTAAATCTAAAACTATTCTCAAATAAAAAGTTGATTTTAAACCTCGAATAGAGTGTCATTTGTCAAGTTCTTATGCTTCAAAGTTATAAATCATCTATCCCTTGCTAGAAGGTTATATCTACAAAAAAGGCTTACTTTTCATTTACTCCTCTACACCGATTTTTCTCTTCATTAGTCTCTGCATATACATATATATTATTTAAAATTTAGTTTATTCTCAAGAACATAAATCTTAAAGAGCTCTCTATTATCATCTAAAATGGTTACTTTACAGTTTGCTTTGCTAAGGCTCTCTGACATATGTTTAGATAGATGTGCACTATTTTAATTATTTCTCACATTTATGTTTTTGAGATGATGTATTTTTGCTCTTACAATGTGAATTAGACTCAAACTGCCTTTCCTTGAAGAGAACTTGTTTAAATCCACTAGACTAACTTTTAGCAACATATTGAAAAATAAGTCACTCTACCAAACTATATATAAATAGCTTTAATATGCAGATGCATCAAGTTTGATCTTTAAATAACCAACAGAAGCAAATTTAATAATAGAGATACACCAGCCTCACTGGTTCACATTCTTGACTTTGAGTCTGTCATCTAATGGACTGTGAAAACCTGGTGAGACTCCGAGTGATTGCCTCTTGGAGGCACGTTAGCTACCGCACCTGAACACAAACACAAGCAGAATCCTAAAATGGCAAATTGTGCGTTCCGAGGCCAAATTGCAAGACCAGGCTGATATTTACACCTGCAATTACAAACCAGAGAGCACAGTACATTACATGTTCCAAAGAGATATGGGATCACATTTCACAGGCACAGCCTGACTGCTGAAAATCATGGCCTTCACTGACACACAATGAGTGTTCTTACCTATAATCAGGATCACAGCGATGTGACCGTTTCGGGGAATGTCTTCCATTACACGTTCCACCTTCAAGGCTACTTCGTCTGCCACAAGAGATGGATCAATCGGTGTATGTAAATATCTAAGAGATCATTTGTGTTTATCAGGGATAGAGGTTTCATGATTTTGGATCTCTGAAAGCCACAGAATAATTTTTACAAGTTTATTTCAAACATGGACGAGAGAAAAATTAAAGAATAAAAACAAGAGCAGTGGGTAAAGCATTTATTGGTTGAAAGTCTATCTCATGATGAGAATTACATAGGATCTTAAATCACATGGATTTTCTGGCTGCGGAAATGTGGAGGAAAAAATAGGGAGGAAGGGGGGCAAACCTACAAGATAAAAATAAGGACTACAGACCTCAAGAAGACTTAGCCAAGGAAGGTGGGGACGCTTAGTAAATATTTCCTAATTTATCAAAGGAATGTCTGAAAACATAATTTTTCTAGACAAATAGTTTTAGGAAAAGATAGAAAGGGGCACCTGGGTGGTTCAGTCGGCTGAGCGTCCGGCTTTGGCTCAGGTCATGATTGTTGATTGCGATGTGTGAGTTCGAGCCCCACATTAGGCTGGCTGCTGTCAGCGCAGAGCCTGCTTCAGAACCTCTGTCCCCTTCTCTCTCTGCCCCTTCTCCACTCACACTGTTTTTCTTAAAAATAAATAAACATTTAGGAAAAGACTGAAATATTCAAAGAAGATATTTCAAGACCACAGAACATAAAAATCGTGGGAAAATCTAAACATGACAGAACTGCAACCTTATAATATGAAAGACAACAAAAGTAATACCAATTGAAATATAACTGGTGACATGTTGGACAGATCGGGGGAAATAATACAAAACGGTAAGGAACTAAGATATAAAACTACTATAATTTAAATGATAGACAAAAGACAATGGAGAGTTAGATTCCTAAAGATCAGAACTAAGTAAAACAGAAAACATTAGAAATATAATAGAAGAAAACTAATGAATATGCAGATCAAAAGAACTCCGCATACCCCGGGATTTACTAATACAAAGCAAAATTATAATCAAGTCAAGAAAACAGTGAGGTCAGTTTTCAAGAGCACCAGGAGGGAAGAGGGAGATAACTTCAGGTTGAGACACACTGAATTTATGGTTCTTTAAGGTATCCCACCCAATGAGATACTGACTAGGCAGGTGTACATGAACATCTTGACCTCAAATGTATATATATATATATATATATATATACACATATACATATATATTATATTATATAGGATATTTGTGGAATTTAGTAAAAAAATAGAGAACACATGTATAAAAATCTGATGCATAATATATATAAATAATCGTGCCCATTATACAAAAAGCAATTTCAGAATCCAAAGACTATTTTTTAGAAATGTTTATTTATTTTTGAGAGAGTACACATGTATGCATGAGAGGTGGGAAGGGGCAGAGAGAGAAGGAAAGAGAATTTCCATGAGGGCAGGCGGCTCCTCATGTCAGCACAGAGCCTGACATGGAGCTTGATCCTATGAACAATGAGATCATGACCTGAGCCAAAACCAAGAGTCAGATGCTTAATCAACTGAGCCACCCCGGTGCCCCCAAAGACTACTTAAAAGTTACATTAGATAAAAAGAAATTGATAGGGGCACCGGGGTGGCTCAGTCTGTTGAGTGTCCAACTTTGGCTCAGGTCGTGATCTCATAGTTCATGGGTTCAAGCCCCACATCAGGCTCACTGATGTCACCCTGTCAGCCCAGAGCCTGCTTTGGATCCCCTGTCCCACCCTCTCTCTCTGTCCCTGCCCTGCTTGCACTCTCCCAAAAATAAATACTTTTTTTAAAAAAAGTCACACACATTCTCTCTCTCTCTCAAAACAAATAAATGAACTTAAAAAAAAAAAAAGAAAAGAAAAAAGAATTGCCCTTATCTGAAAAGAGTTATCCTGTCTAAGACCACAAACCTATCTCTGAAGCAGCCTATATCCACTGGCTGGCTGATGTGAGGGCAACCTCTTTGTCTCTCCTTGAGGAATGCTGAAAGGCTATCTCACTTCTAGAGCCTAAGAGATCCCGTATAGTCTTGGTTAAGACTTTGTTGTGGTGACATTGCAGGTTATCAACTCCTCCTGGGGAATCGTATTCCTCTACCTTTCCCCTTGGTTGCCTTCTTTCTTTACTCCATGCTGAAGATACGGTTGAGGCAACTGCTTAAAGACAATACTCTGTAAGGATTGGATTTTAGGCAGAATATACTCTACATCAATCATAGCCTATTATGCTCTGCTCCCAAAAGTAGAATGTAGGGTCCCATAAATGCAAGGGTGAAAACAGGGGCAGCTTCACTATCCATCACTTTGAATAACCCTCTCAAGAATATTTTGCTTTTCATCACCACATTCCAGGTTCTGGAGGCTTAGGGGCCTCAGTTCCCAAATGGTATTTCTTCCACCAGAAAGAGTTCCATGGAACTTTAAGGCGTGGCAGCTACCAGGTACATCAGACTTCTTAAGGTGCTAAGGGACCAGTGGCAAGTACCAGGAGTAATTGGCCCTAATCAACAACAGGACGTAGAGCCACTCTTACACAACAGGAGTATGGCTGAGTACGTTCAGCATCTATACAATTCCCTTAGGCAACTCTTGGTACTCCCTTGCCCAATTTTAATAGTAAATGGGTAAGTGCAACAACCAGGAGCTGAGACCTAGATCCTAACAAGAGACTGAGATCCTTTAAGACTGAGGATCTGGGTCAACCAGAATAGAGGGTGAGAGGAAACTGGAACAGTTAGTAGAGGAAGGGAAGGATGAATATCAGTTTTAGGAGACCAGTTACAATGGCAGGAATGATCCTTTACACCACTAAACTTCTTTTTATAATTCACTCTAGGAAGGTGAATCAATCATAATCCTGATAGAGTTGCTTCCAGAAATCAAACAAGGAAGTGACTTTAACAACACAAGAGGTGGACTTAGAAGGGGTGATGTGTCACCAAGATATCCCTTCAATGTACTAAGCTGTTTTCCTAGCTGCTAAAAGTACTGTTGGCTGACAGATTTGGTTTGGTCTTTGCAAGACATCTCACCAAAATGCATTAACTATCTGGACTTCATAACCTGAACCTTCTAAAGCTGTCTAAAACAGATGCTATTTAGTTGCCCTAAGCTAAAGAGAGCTGCTTCAACACCTCACCACCATTTTGGGTGGTCTGCAACTGATGAAACAGAAGTATAAAGGCCTGGTCCTGTTAGCTAATCTTGGAATTCTATGAAGGTACAATCCCAACTCCACAATATTCTCCAGTCATCTGAATCTTTTGCTATGATTGCATCATGGACCAACTTCTCGCTCTGCCCAATCCTGACTCATTTCCTTCCCACACTTAGTGTAAATTCAGAGAACATTCCCTAATTAACTTCCTGGATGCTGATTTCTGTTTGAAAGTTGGTTTCCTAGGGAATTCAATCTGCAATATTATCCAGAGATAAAAGATGATGAATTGAGTTGTTTCCGTACTTCAAGATAGGATCAATACTCTATAACCACATACTATCATGATTTTGAAGAATATTGTAATGTACACAAAAGTCCATAATATAATGTTGAGTGAAAAAGAATGAAGGCATAAAATATAATTGTAAAGACATGTGAGAGAGTCAAAGTATGAAAGGGATCTGAAAGATGCCCCCAAGATATTTGTATAGTTATCTAGACATAAGAAAAATGGTAATTTTTCCCTTTGTGCTTCCCTGTGTTTCTAAACACTCCATGATTAATACGTATTTATTTTTAACTAGAAAAGGACGTTTTAATTGTCATCTCAATGCTCGGTCTGATAGCACAGTACATTTTGGGAAATTGTGGTATCGATGTAACTTTCACACATAGCTAAGATGACTTTTTTAAAGTTACCATTTTAAGGGAGCTACAGCCGTCTTCCTTTTAGCCAATGTAGTAATTTTTTTTTTTAATGTTTATTTATTTTTGAGACAGAGAGAGACAGAGCATGAACGGGGGAGGGTCACAGAGAGAGGGAGACACAGAATCTGAAACAGGCTCCAGGCTCTGAGCTGTCAGCACAGAGCCCGACGCAGGGCTCGAACCCACCGACCGCGAGATCGTGACCTGAGCCGAAGTCGGACGCTTAACCGACCAAGCCACCCAGGCGCCCCCAATGTAGTAATTTTTGATGGTCAAGCTGTATTTTCTGTTTTTCCTTGTGATGAAATACTGAATAATTGTTATTTTCAAATGGACAACCCTGTTGAGAGCTTCCCAGCCTAACTTCTGACTTGTCTGCCTTTAGGACAACAGACCAAGCTGTGCACACTGCACTTGTCACAGTGCTCAAATGCAGAGAATGGGGATGTGTACGGGCTGCTGTTCTTGGACTGTGACAAGACATCTAATCCACAGGCATTAACTTTTTGACTACTGGGACCCAGGATTTCTAAAGATGGTTATCAGGGATGCCATCTAGTTACCAATTTCAAGCTACACTCGTTCAAACTACACGCCGTCTCCTCATAAGTCATTTTCATCTGATGAATGTATTATTCCCTTCTCATGTCTCCAACACTGCTATTTAACCTTGGGACCACGAGCAATAGAGTCAGCTAAAAAAGAGTGTGTGTGTGTGTGTGTGTGTGTGTGTGTGTGTGTGTGTGTCTGTATAAGGGCCAAGGTGCTGTCTTTTTTAACACCCAATTCCCTCAAGAGCTGATTTCTTCTAAATTGGAAAGATCCTTTTTTTTAAATGACTTGTTTTAAATGCGATGCCTGGTTAAGTGATTGCCTTCTGAGCACCAGCGCTAGTGACTGATACAGGTTGACAGACCCAGGTAACCGAAACAGGCATCTACTGCCAGCTGCTGTTAAATGAAGCAAGCAAAGAGGAGGATTAAAAAATATTCTACAACTGTGGTTTCCAGAATGAGAATATAGCAACATAGCAGTAACAGGACCAGGGAGATAGAGGCATTAACTAGCTTTCTGTTCTTGTTACCACTTTAAGAGGAGATGGCCCTGCGTTTTGGAGGTAAATCTCACTCCTGTTGTATATTTCCTAACACTCATATGATTTCTGCAAGTGTCATGCTACCCAGAACCGGCCACATGCATTCCATTCCTTTTGTTCATTTCCCTTTTTATATTCTCTCTCAGAAAAATCAAATCTTTTCCAGCAAAGAGAAAATGAGGCATGTGACATTTGTTATCAGAAAGGAAAACACGCTTGCCTTGCTTTTGGTAATTCATTTCTACCTTTGTATATCCACTTTTAGATTTAGTCATTGTTTTGAAACAATTCTAATCCTTAGAACTGGCCTAATAACTTGCATGGCGTATGTAGCCATTAAAGAAACCTGAAGCCGTGGACAAAGCTTGCCAACAAATTAAGGAGGCAGATTATTACTCAACAAATGTCACTATAACCTGAGGTTCCACATTATAAAATCATTTCCAAGTCCTAATCAGCAGCAGCTCATCTATTTTCAGCAATATTTGACACAGCATAATGTTACCGCATCAAAGGCATGTGGGCAGTCTTATGGCATTCCTGACTGTGATGGATTTAACTAAGTGAAGAAAGTACAGGTTTATTCTGGAATCTGCTTCAAGTACAAGCGCTTTAGAGCCGAGTATGCTTGAAATAGTCTGCTGCTTTCGGCCCTGTGTGCCAAATTTAGGTGTACCTTCACACGTAAGTAATTTGCCCCAAATAAAAAGCAGCAGATTCACCACATATCTAATTATTACTTGCCAAAGAGGTCAAATTCAGCATCTTCATTGAGAATAACTGAACTCACTAGACAATGAAAAGTTCATAAAATAATCAGATGAGGTTAACTACATGACTCGGTCCATGTCCATGTTTAACTTAAAAATAAAATACAGGGGCGCCTGGGTGGCTCGGTCGGTTAAGCGTCCGACTTCGGCTCAGGTCATGATCTCGCGGTCCGTGAGTTCGAGCCCCGCGTCGGGCTCTGTGCTGACCGCTCAGAGCCTGGAGCCTGTTTCAGATTCTGTGTCTCCCTCTCTCTCTGCCCCTCCCCTGTTCATGCTCTGTCTCTCTCTGTCTCAAAAATAAATAAATGTTAAAAAAAAATTTTTTTTAAATAATAAAAAAAAATAAAATACAGAATAATCGAGAGCTGAATGGTTGATTTCATTTCACTGACAAACACAATGTTTGAAATGGAAATCAAGGGAACTATCCTGATAATTGCTTTACAGCAATTGAGGCAAAAATGTTCCTGAAATTGTTTTACTTATCCATGTCAATTTGTACTTCAAAATAGAGATTTTGAGACCTCAGCTATCAAAAACTTATCAAATGCATAGTCATTAAAAGGAGAAATATATTTCTGCATATCAGTAGATGAATTGTCCCCCAAAAAGACGAATAAGTAAAAAAACAAATACGAATGAATGAAGCCAGTAGCTTTTTGGTTGCCTGGTAGGTTTCAAAGATTTTTACAGATATGCTTTAAGCGCTAATTGTTAACAACAAGACATACACAAAATTCAAATTTGATAATTCAATTTGTCCCTTCATTTTTCTTTTTTTTTAATTTTTTTTTAATGTTTATTTATTTCTGAGATAGAGAGACAGAGCACGAGTGAGGGAGGGGCACAGAGATAGGGAGACACAGAATCTGAAGCAGGCTCCAGGCTCTGAGCTGTCAGCACAGACCCCGATGCGGGGCTCGAACTCACAAACCATGAGATCATGACCTGAGCCAAAGTCGGTCTCTCAACCGAGCCACCCGGACGCCCCAGTCTCTTCATTTTTCAACACCAGTGGCAATCCATCCTAAGTTGTACCTCAATTATTTATAAAATAAAAACAGTATTATATAGGAATATATACCACCTGACTTACCAGTAGGTGCAATTCCACTAACCCACCCTTCTCGTTTTTTCTTGCACTTATGCATTCATTCATTCATTCATTCGACAAACATTCATTACTCTCAATTTCTGCTGAAACTGTAATGTACGCAAAAAAGAAATAAAGTTTGGTGTCTTATTTATTTATTTATTTTGAGAGAGAGAGAGACAGGGCACAAGCAGGGGAGAGGCAGAGAGAGAGAGAGACAGAGAGAATCCCAAGCAAGCCTGGGGTTATTAGCGCACAGCCCACACCTGGGGCTTGAACTCACGAACCAGGAGATCGTGACCTGAGCCTTAAGCCAAGAGGCTGATGCTCAACCAATTGAACCACCCAGGTGCCCCTAAAGTTTGGTTTCTTAATTCTAGGTGCTTATACCACGTGTGATAGGTGGTGTGGTGCAGGAGCCAGTAAATCAGTGAGATCTGGATTCAGATCCTGACTATGCCACTTTTCTAGCTGTCTGTGGTAGAGATTACTCACTGTCTGCCCAAATCCATTTCTGACTTTGCTTTAGAAACAGAACTGTTTTCGCTTCCTCCGCTCCTCCCTACCAGCAGCACTACACTCATTCCTCTGATGCCATGATTGACCAGTGGCACTTAAGAAAGCATTTGGGGGGCGCCTGGGTAGCTCAGTCGGTTGAGCGTCTGACTTCAGCTCAGGTCATGATCTCACGGTTTGAGCTTAAGCCCCACGTCGGGCTCTGTGCTGACAGCTCAGAGCCTGGAGCCTTCTTCAGATTCTGTGTCTCCCTCTCTCTCTCTCTGCCCCTCCCCCGTTCATGCTCTGTCTCTCTCTGTCTCAAAAATAAATAAACATTAAAAAAAAAAAGAAAGCATTTGGCTCGGGGTGGGGGGAGGGGGCTTCCAAGAAAAGGGTTTAAGAGAGAGCCACACAGTTGTGAAGGACCAGCTGTATCCTTCCCCACAGTTTCTTCTGCTCTCTGAGTGGAATATAGATGTAATTTCCATAACTCTGGCAGCCATTTTGGGTAGTGAGGCAAACCTGAGGGTGAATGTCAAGTATACAGTTTCGCAGAGCAGGGAGAAAAAGAGCACGAGTCCGTGATGACTTACTGGAGGCTCCATACAAATCACATACTGTCTACTTCTGAGTATTTTTAATCTGTGAGTGAAATTAATTTCTATTATGCTTGTTAACAGTTAATTAACAAAAATTTATAAAATGTGTAAACTTGGAAAGTCCCCTATTCTGAGCCTTTCCCTCTTCAGCCTTAAAATAATGCCAGCTTTGCAGAATTTTCAATTAAAAGTTTTAATGTCTGTAAAACAGACAGCATGTAATAGGGGTAGGCAAGCAGATATTCCTTGGGCCTCGAGCGTTCTGACACAGTCTTACAGCTTGATTATAGTGAGTTCTGTTTGGATTGGTCAGAATAAATGTCTCACCAAGGGTTGAGCTGGTTTTGAACAACATCTCGGAATATGTTGTAGAAATTAGTTTCTAATCTAAAGAGAATTTTTACTTACATAAAAGCTGAAATCATAATAGGATTTAAGTAAGAGAGAAAACTTACAGAGATGTTATAAACTAGTATCAGTGAGGGGTCAACCATTTGGTGCCAAATATAAGTGCTTTTGCCTTTTGAGCTCTATCATTTGATACGGTTACTGGGAAGAGAAAAATTAGCTGGTGCCAATGAGGAATATTTATCTCACATCCATGGCATGTTGGCATTCATGGAAGATGAGGCCCTTAGAAAAATTGTCAACAAAATATAAGATGCCCATCCTGTCACAATGAGAAGTGAAAAATAGGAAAAGCCTATATGAAAAGGTAATAGCTTTGTAAACAACTAAATATTACCCAAATCCCTATTGCCCAAACCAAATGTAGGTTCCATACACGTTTTTAAAGTTGAATTCTTAATCATTTTAAGTACTCCTTAAACACATGTAGCTCTTCTGAGCTTCATCAATTGCTGTTTGGAAGTAAGTGGGTTACACTAAAGGATATTAAATAAATGAATTAACAAATGTAGAAGAAGAGAGTGGAAATAGGTAATAGTTTGTCTTTGGCTTTATGTATAAAGGATCTATTACTTCTACCTGGTCACGAAATGCAAAACACTTCCAAAATAATGCTGGTAAGTTTGTTTTATGTCCTGATGTTTAACCTAATTAACACAAATAAAGAAAATGATAACTAATACACGGGAGCCTCTATATGACGTTTATGGCTCTCAGTGTGATGAAGGAGGGGAAATGCCTGGCATTTTGAATGATGCAATAATTAAAGAGGGAAGGGAGAAGGATCCATTGTCATCATCCTAATTAGAGAAATAAAGCTTTTCCAAGAACACAGACTGCCTCAGGACTTGCACATACTCTACTCAAGACCAGGGAGGGAATAGCTTAATAGGTCTGTCTTTGTGGTCTGTCTTTACAGTAGAGTTGAGAGTTGCTTATGATCCTTTGAAATATTTCCCTTAGCTACGATGGAATAAGATAAACACAAATTAAGAAGTGCAAAGCCTTTCACTCCAAAGTTAAAGAGGAGAGAAAAAGTATCATAGTAGCTCAAACAGACTTTGAAGAATCTTGGAGATCCAGACTTTCATTTTTACATGGGGAAACAAAGGCCAAAAAAGGATAATAGTAGGGTTTTTTTTTAGGAATTTTTCTAAAACAAGAAAGTTTTGGATAGAGCTTTTAGGGTAAAACTATATGACTGGCATATATAAGGGAAAATATCAATAAATATCTATAGTAGTCTGACTGGAATTTCTGTCATTTGCAAGTGAAATAACATTGACTAATTCAATTTTCAAGAATTTTCCATTTGTACATCAATGAACAGTAATGGTAGTGATGTTTAGACAAAAGTTAATATCTGCTTAGAGAATAGGCTAGTAGCCCTATATCAATGATTAAATAAAATGTACTGCTGGGCACCTGGGTGGCTCAGTCGGTGAAGTGAACGACTTTGGCTCAGGTCGTGATCTCTCAGTTTGTGACTTCAAGCCCCTTGTGGGGCTCTGTGCTGATAGCTCAGAGCCTGGAGCCTGCTTCAGATTCTGTGTCTCCCTCTCTCTCTGCCCCTCCCTGGCTAACAGTCTGTCTCTCTCTGTCTCTCAATAAGGAACAAATGTTAAAAAAAAATTTTTTTTAATAAAAAATAAAATCTACTGTTCTTGGGCCCTTTGCTAATACCAGCGGTAATAGTGTTTGTGTGGTTCAGGGGGAGGGCATGCGTACAGGATAAGATCCACAGGGAATAACTGGATATATACAAAAAAGTTCAGAAAAGGAGTTTTAAGGGTAAATTCTGGAGTGGGATGAACTATTCTGAATATGAAAATGAGAATGTTTGTTTCAGTCTCTTTGGACTTCTGAACAGAAGAGCCAATTAAGTGAATGGAAGAACAACTAGGTAGAATGTTGAAAGGCCATTCAAAAATACTCAAAAATACGAAAATATAGATTTTTAAAACTCAGTTTTAAATTACTTGCATTTCTCCAATAAAAATCTGCTCTACTCCCAAAACTTTCAAAAAAAAAAAATACGTCACCAGGGACCTTGGGTGTGGTGTTTATGGGGGGGGCGGGGAAAAGGGGGCGTATGTGTGCACATGCACCTAAATTAAAAAAAAAAGGGCAAGTCCCCTTGAGCAAATGTCATATTGAAGATAAATAACAGTAATATGGAGATATGGAACACAAATATTTATTGGACACAGAACATCAGAGACAGAAATTACCATGAAATTTGACAGAGAAACAAGGACAGTATTAGACTTTCCACAAGACATGGCAAGATGATTCAGGCATTTTTATGAATCACTGTTCAACAAAGCAATCATTGACAAGCATGCTATTCTGTAATGAAAAGTACATAAATGTTAGTATAAAAAATAGATTCATGATGAGTATTTCAGTGAAGAAGGATATATAACAGAAACATTTTATTGAAGTAAAGGCCCTCAGAGTTCACACAAAAATTTGCTATCAACATTCTACCAATGTCTCATTCCATGCACAGCCAACTTAATGAGCAGGGTGAGTGTAGGGATGTACAAACAGGTGAAAATTTTATTGTTCACCAAAACGGACTTCAGCCATGTTGAGGTGCACTTCCATTTCCTGATTCTCGATCTTTCCAGTCACTCTAGGTAAACCACTTCCACCGTTCTTCCATTCTCTGGGCCAAGCGTGCACCCCTTCTGCCACAGGCGGTATGCCCTACGACTTCTCAATCCTCTGCTTCATCACAGGGAGATCTCGCCACATTGCAAGGTACTCCCTGAACCCATTAGAAACCCATGCACTCGTGCCATGCCCTGAAGCAAGGTTACAAAGTGCTCTGTTATAAAGAGGAGAGAAAAGCCAGTGTCTGTTTCTAGACAAATGACTCAGGACTCTGACAATGTCTTCAAATTCCCTTTTCCCTACCGTTACCTTTGTATATTAACCTTTGAGGTAGGGGTGGTCACAGTGACAGAAGATGGCCATCCTGTACTAGTCTTAGAGCCACATGTCCCCAACAATGTTCAGCTCCCATCACCTTTTTCTCATTCTCAATAGTGGAGAAAAAGAGCTAGAAGATACAGACCTTGTAAAGACGTGATATGGCACTAAAACAACAAATGGATTTATTAAATAATTAAAGTACAACAGCTCTTGTTTTGCCAATGTGGCAACAGTGATAAAGAAGGTCCAACTGTCAAGGCGGCCTGCGACTATAGAGTTATATCCTCTCTCTGGTGAAGGAAAAGCTAAGAGAGAATTCCATCATTTAATATGGGAATGTGTATTTTAAGATGCCACTGATGATTTCTAGTACTACAAGACGAATTGTGCTTTTAGCTAAAGAAAGATTTAGGCTAAATATAATTAAGAATTCTTATCTGTGTGATTAAACACTGAAAATAGGATGGATGTTCAGAAAATATTTATCTATTCCAAATAGGGGGACTTAGCTATCTAAGAACTGATCTATCAGATCAATTCAAAACATGAATTCTTTCTACCTGTGCTGGACCTACCCTCCCTTGGAAGCAGCAACCTAGATCTAACAAACTTTTTAACTTGATAGATAGTTCTCAGTGCAGTGGTATTACCTTCTACAGGGAAACCGGACATTTTTTTCATTGATATGATGACTGGTAGGTATAAGCAGGCATTTATTGGTGGGTACAAACAGGCAAGATGCCCATGATGGTGGGCATCTTGCATTTCTTGAGACCACCCGGCAAAATAAATGTCCCATATTGTATATGACTTATGCACCACCAGAAGTACCCGCCAGTCAAGTAGGCAAAAGCCTGATCATATTTATGATCCTAAAACAGCAACTTTTCATAATCAACACAACGCATTTTAACACTGTTTAAATGTACGCTGAAAGCTGTAGAAACGTAACTACTGTGTTTAGAGTCAAGATCTTACTTTGTTTTACAAGGATTTTTATGTAGAGTTGTTCGCTATTTCAGAAGAGTACATCCAACAACAGTGCTGTTCGTGGTATCTGGGACTTTAGTGTAAACTCCTACATTAATCTGTACTTGTAGCTGTCACATTTCAGGGATTCTACAATTAGGTGGGAACATCTGGCTAGCTAACTTATCTTCTAGTACAGAAGTACCATAGGATTTATATATTGAAAAACCTATCATTTTATTCTAAATTGCATTCTTTCTAAGTTTGCATTATAATTTGAGAATTATATTAGTTTTAAATGTGTATAGAGAGTTCAGTAAATATATGGTTTTAATTTCAGGACAGTAAAGGAGCATTACAAAGTACCTGTTACTAAAAGGGAGCAGTGAGGCTGACAGTCCTGGCTATTCATCAGTGAGATTATATGAAAGTTTCAGATCCTGGACACCAGATGTGGAGAGAATTCTCATTCAATTTTAAAGGCATTTCTATTTATATAAATGGTTGAAAAACAATGCCATGAAAATTGGCAGACTCAAAAAACATCCTTAAGCAATTGTTAAGCATTCTTTTGATTTTTATATTCAGTCCCCTAGAATAATGAATGCTGAGGTTGGGAGAGATTAAGAATCTTCTCTGAAAATCAAAAGATGATGCCCAAAGCCAAGATAGAAAGATTTTTTTTAATGGAATGTCAAATACCATCATGGTGCTCTAAACATTTGCCGTATCATGAGGCAGAAGGCAAAGTATCAAAGTTCAGATACAGAGATATATGTGGAGCCCTCCAAGGAGAAGATGGTGATTCCGAGTCAGGAGTAAATGATTATTATGTTGGGGAGTGTTTCCATCACTGACATTGCATGGAATAGGGGCTATCCAGCCTTGCTCCCTAAACCTAGAGGTTTCTTCAAGGTACATCAAGTAATATACTTATCAAGGATGGGACATGCCTATAGGCTCCCTCGGCTCCTGCTTCTCTTCATACACAGCAGCTGCTCTGCACTGGCCAAATTTCTATATTTGGGCTTCCAAGTAGACTGTCACTTATTTTAATTCTGTGTTTTTATAGACTGAGTGACACTTGTCTAACCCAAAGCTAGAGTTAACCTCTGTCTTAGTCCACTCAGGCTCTATTGCAAACCACTATAGACTGGGTGGCTTATCAAAAGAGAAAGTAATTTCTCACAGTTCCCGAGGCTGAAAATCTAAGATCAAAGTGCCAGCTCTGTCAGGTTGTGGCAATGGCCCTCCTCTCAGGTACAGACTGCTGACTTCTTGTTGTGTCCTCATACCGCAGAAGGAGCTAGGGAGCTCTATGGGGTCTCTTTTGTAAGAGCACTAATCCCATTTGGAGGGCTTTGCTATCATGACCTAAGTACTTCCCAAAGGCCCCACCTCCAATACCATCACATTGGGCATTAGGATTGAACGTATGAATTGGGGGGGGGAGGGACCAAAAACTCAGTCCAGAGGTTATGAAGTTGAGATAGAATGTTACATTGGTGACCCTCAAGGAACCATGACTCCCACACTCGCCCCTTGTATAGTCCCCACCAACACTGGCTCATGGTTCGGTCATGTGTCATGCCTTGTCAATGGGACATTAGTAAGTGTGACACAAGCAGAGGTGTGATAAGCACTTCCTCATTACGTCTCCCTGTCTAATTTTTTTAAAAATGTTTATCCATCGAGAGAGAGAGAGAGAGAGAGAGAACATGAGCAGGGGAGGGGCAGAGAGAGAGAAGACACAGAATCTGAAGCAGGTTCCGGGTTCTGAGCTGTCAGCACAGAGCCCGATGCGGGGCTTGAACTCACAAACCGCGAGATCATGACCTGAGCCGAAGTCAGATGCTTAACTGTCTGAGCCACCCGGGTGCCCCTATGTCTCCCTATCTCGATAATCTTGAGATTATCATAACTGTGAGGAAGCTCAATTTGACCACCCAAGTAAAAAAGAATGAAGGAAACTAGCCAACAGCCAGAACCGAGGCCCCTGGTATATGACGCCAAAGGAACGGTCACGGAGAGTCCTGACAAATTGGGCTTTACCAGCTGAAGCCCTAGACGACATGGAAAGAGACAATCCATCCTTTGCCCTGTCACCCTTGTGAACTCTCAGAAAAGTGAACAAAAAACAGCAGTTGTTTTAAATCATTACATGACATAAGATAAGTGAAACAGGGAGTCTTTATGACCCCTTAGCTAAAGGATCAAGGTTGCTGTATGTGTGGAAGCAAAGGTGACATGTTTCAAATGTTTTTGCACAGAAATGCTGCTAAAAGTCCCTGCCCTTTTTTTCCGGGTCAAAATTCTAACTGTCTCTAACAGGACTTTCCAATATAAAATAGTATCAGGGTTTGGGCATGACATGGATTAAATTATTCCCGATCTGTTTGTTTTAAATGTCAGTGACATGCCATATCTATGGTGTCAGTGGAAATTCTCAAGAAAATGATGTGGAAAATTGTAAATTTGGTTATTTTCAAACAAAAATTCACCAGATGAAATTTCTTTTTCTATTTAGAGAGTAGGATCCACAGTCCACAGCACAGTATTTGCACAGTATCGGCATTAATATCCATTTACTGGTATATAGTTTACCATGTAAATTGACCTTATCATCCATGTACTGCGAAACACTTAGAAGTCCTTAACTATATGTATCTTTTTAATTCTCAAGTTTGTCTCTACATCCTATTGCCTATGTTTTTGCCTGAAGTATGAGAGCATGGAATTTGGATTCCTCCATCAACTCTCTGTTTGGGGAAACTCTGCACATCTACTGTGCAAGTTCTGTAAGCTCTCAACTGATGCCAGGAGGGTCACCCACCCCTCCTATTCTGGCCGTGATCTCACCAGCCCCCACTCCACCCTGAATGACTAATTGTTTCACTAAAAACAAATGTAAGCTCTCAGCTAACATAAATGGGGAGTTGTGCGGAAAATCTTGTTTCATCCTGTTTTGAGCTTGAAGGATGTGCTGTCTCTAAATGTGTGCCATTTGGTAAACACACACTGGGACTTGCAAGGTCTCAGAAACCACCATGGTGGAAAGTCCCCCAATAGCAAAAGCTCCGTTATTTTCTTCCCTCTCTGTCCTAGCGGGAGACTTTGGGCAAGTCACAAAACTTCTGAGTCTCAGCTCACCCAGAACTACACTGGGATTTCTGAATTGGGGTGGTTGTTGAGAGGATAAAATGAGAAGATACAATTATATATAAATCTGTTTTGATATGAATCCCTGGGTGTGTAGGAAGAATTATGTGCTAATATAACATTGCATAAACCCAAGGTAGTATTTTTATAAGCATTGTTATTTAAAGTTTGAAACCGAAAAAAAATTAACATTAAAAATTAAAAATCTTGTTAATTTTAGACGTCAACTTGACGGGGCCACAGGAAGCCCAGATATCTGTGGTGTATCCGTGAGGATGTTTCCAGAAGAGGTTAAAATTTGAACTGGCAGACTGAGTAAAACAGATGTCCCTCCCTGTGGATGGGCATCATCTAATCTGCTGAAAGCCTGAATAGAACAAAAAACAAAGGAAGATTTGATTCACCCTGACCCCTAGCTACGACATCAATCTGCTCTCAGTGCTCCTGGTTGTGAGACCTTCAGACTGACTGGCATCTACACCATCATCTCCCTAGCTCTCAGGCCTGTGAACTGTATCACCTACTTTCCTGGTTCTCTGCCTTGCAGACAGGAGACGGTGGGCATCACTTGAACCAGGACCTTATAATCAATCTCTCTCTCTCAATCTCTTCTCTCTCCTATTGGTTCTGTTTGTCATTAGAGAACCCTGGCCAATATAAATAACCATCTATTAATTGGCAAAGGAAACATTTTCAAATCAAGAGATTTATGAAATTGAGGCATTGAGTAGATTCCCCGATTGCTTTGACAAGGACAAATTTAAACTGAATTTTTAGTTAAGTTTCATTTTTCTTACAATGAGACTGATTTCTAAGACAAACTAAGATGTATACAAACAGCCGCATCTCAAAAGAGTATGCTTAAAGAGCTAAATCATTTTAGCCTTTAAGTTATCATACAGTGCTTCTGCAGAATAAATGTATTATTTAAAAATTTTTAATAATGTTTATTATTTATTTCTGAGAAACAGAGAGAGAGAGAGAGAGGGAGCAGCGGAGGGTCAGAGAGCAAGGGAGACACAGAATCCGAAGCAGGCTCCAGGCTCTGACCTGTCAGCACAGAGCCCAAAGCGGGACTCGAACTCACAAATCGTGAGATCATGACTTGAACCGAAGTCGGACGCTTAGCCGACTGAGCCACCCAGGTGCCCCTGCCGAATAAATTTAAAAGATAATTTTTCTTCTGTTTTATTTTAAACTACACACTAGTTGTATAAACTTATTTCCCTGATTCTTCAACCATGACCTAATCCAACAGGAGGTTATCACATTTCAGATATTTCTGGGGTTTTGTAGAAAAGGGAAACTTGGGTGGAAAAATGCAGTCATACTTGCAGGCTGCCATGGAGAATCTTAAAACGAGAAGCTAGAAACTACCATGTCATTTCAATTTAAATGAACATACAGGGCAGTACTGGAAGGAGCAGAATGAAGGGACATGTTGCTGATGGACAGGAAGTAATGGAGGAATTTCCAGGCTTATGTCAACTTAATTTCAGTAATTTTATTCTGCTCTCATATGACAGTTTTACTGCCCTCCCTAATCTGCTGCTCCCAGCATGACGCCTGCGGTACAAGTTTTATATACTAGGAAGGGCCCTGATTAGAGGAACCTTCAAAACTCTTGAGGAGCCAAGGTGAACTCCAGCACAGAATCAATCCCATTGTATAATGAAGGATGAATACACTGGACGGAAACCCACAAGACGCAGGTTCCTCACACGCCTGCAAGGTACATTTGCAGAAGCCACTTAACCTTTCTATTAAGCGCCAAGCCTAATGGAAAACAATTTTAAACACAGGGTAACTTAAATGCTGTGCTCCTGTACTCTGCTTGAGCAATCCACCGGAGGTGAGTTTCATCCAACCAAGAGATGGCTGGGAAGTTTTTGTCAAACAGACTAACAGTGAGTATTTCAGGGATTTCATTACAGAACGGAGTCCAAAACAGAAAGTGGAAGAGGAATATGTATGTATGATATGCTCTGATAAAAAGAACACAACTAAAAAATGGGAGGCCGTGGGGGATTAAAGGGTACACTTAGCGTGACGAGCACCGAGTAATGTGCAGAAGGGTTGAATCTGTATTCATCTGTATTCAATCTGTAGAATTTCAATACTGCACACCTGAAACTAAGATAACACTGAATGTTAACGAGACAGGAAGTAAGTTTAAAAAAAACTAATAAAAAATGGAAGGATATGAGAGAGAGAAAAAGAAAGCAGAGTAAGTCATAGACTATTGTGGAGGAATACAAATGAACACTAGCCAAATAGTAAAAAATAAGAGAAAGGGAGCTAGCTCAAGGGCACTTTAAAAGGTATGCGTGTAAACAAACAACAACAAAAACAAAAACCCAAATCTTCATAAACAGCAAAAAAAAAAAAAAAATTTAAAGCAAGGAAGATACACCAAATGCAGAAACACAGTAAATGTAACATAACACAGTAATGATCAAATAATAATATATAGAGCTGAGACCAAACGTATCAGTTGCAACGAAAGTTTCTTTTAAAGGAAAGCTATTTCCTAATTGGCTAATCCATAAAATCTACCTCTATTTGTATTCAGAGATTACCTAAAGGATAATGATTTAAAAGGGCTAAAAACAGAGGGAAGGACAAAGACATAAGAAAAAGAAAAAAAAAAAAAACATGAGAAAGCAGAGATTCTAATCCTGATAGCCAGATAAAGTCAAACTCAGACAAAAACCAAAACAAAACATTAAATGAGACAAAAACAGAGTGTAATGCTAAGAGTATATGTTTGTGGGGGGGGGGAGGGATTAAAAAACAGCATTGGGTTCTATTTCTAGGTCTTTCTGTAACTTTGAGATCGTAGGTAAGTTCACCACCCTGAGTGTAAATTTCCTCTGTATGAAATAGTAATAATAAATACACCACACAGAGTCTTTGTCTTCTGGAGTAAATATGATCCACATCCAAACAATGGGGAAACAATTCCTGTCACCCACCAGATACTTTAATGCCGAGTGGAATATACGTGCTCTATCAGCTTATGTACAGGATATTTTTATGAGTTCCTCTGGATGCGTGGGGCTTTTTTAAGTATATGATTTAAAACTAAGAACCCCCTATCCTTTTTGAATTTCTGTAGGTTTGGGCTGTGGGTTTCCAAAGGAAAAAATTGCATAGTCCCCTGTGGTAAAAACAGAAAAATAACTGACAAAAGCCTATCCAGCTTTTTAGCCAACCCCAGTGTTTATCCCTCCTTTGGAATTTACAAATGCGTGTTGAATTCTACTGTATACTGGGCACATATGGCCCCCTTTTCTTGCCTTGTAATTTATTGTCATTCCACAGTTCTTTCTTGAGAGACCACAGGGGCACACACAAAGCGCCACCGGGGCTGTTTGTATCTACAAACAGCAGAGAGATACAATTCTCAGACACCGCCTCACAAGGTGGCCCGAGTGTCCCAGCTCCTTAGTCTAAGGAGCTCTCATACTCCTGCCCTATGGATTCTAAACATGATTACTTGTCTGTAAATCAGTCCAGAAGACCTTTAAACACTGATATGCGGAAGCAGTTAAAGCGCGCACCCAACAGCCTGTGGGATTTTCTAATATGAATCGATAAGGGAACCCCAGCTTGGCGTTCACAGACTGGACTGGGTTTCCAACGACGTTGCGCAGACAGAATCAGAGAGCTTTACCCTGCAGTCACAGAAGCAAGAAATGTTTCATCAGAGAACTTTAGTTCCTTCTTTTAGGAAGAAGAAAAGGAAGGCATACAGAAAGGGCAGTGTAAGAAATGAAAGCACCAGGAAGGGGAAGAAAGAGGACAAAAGAGAGAGAGAGAGAAAGGCCTTGTATGTATTTATAGATTTTCAAATGCCACATAATTTGGCCTTTGAATATCACTAGAATGTACCTGTCTCTGACTTCAGCTTTTGCATTATGTATTTATGTAAAATACATTTAGCCAGGAGGAGCCTTTGAAACTCTCATTACTATTCCTTTGGGGAAAATTATAAAGTTGTTCCTGCTCATACAAACTCAGAGAGAGTTGTCTGAGATCCTCTGCAATATAATTATTTAATGTGAACCCAACCGTTACATGTCTCTCTTCTCTTTCCTGCCATCTGATTGATTGACACGCAATTATCCCATGGTTATTACATTTCATTAATACCTTTGGATCCTGTGTTCCCATTTTGTTGCACCATCGTTTGATTTCAAATGCATTAAATATCATCAGTTTAATCCTAGCTATACTGTAGCAAACAGTTTGCCACCTACAGAATTTCCAGATATATTTTCAGTTTGCAAAGTAAATAGGGAATCGAGGCCTCACCCTGACTGAAAACTGGGAACTATTCACTGGAGGAGTAGAAACTGAAAGAATTGACATTCAAACATATAAGCTGTTTTCATTTTGCAAGAGTTGAAGATCTGAAGACAATTTGGGGCATACAGTTTATCCGCTATTATGAAACTACCGAATGAACCATTTACTTATGAGAACGTAGAGCAAAGTCCATAGTAGAAATTCAAATATTGGGGCAGTTGTGGCTGTAAGGGCTATACAATGTGATAATATAAATAACTTTTATTATTATACAAAGTGCATCATAATCCTGAATTTTAACAGTCCATCTCTGACTTTGCTTGTGGATTCCTGCTGTGCTTTGTTTCAAGACAACGCAAACATTTTTAACACTGTAAATATTCTGATCATGTTTTCTAAGAGTTGGGATAATGAAAATAAGAACAATCCCAATTCCAATGGTAGCATGACCCCGACATCAAAAAAGGAGGCTAAATGTCTGTGCCATTTTAGTAACAGATGGCCGTACAACGGGGCTAGGGAGGTAAGCGATCACAACAGAGCGTCTTAAATCATACGCTGGAAAGAATACGGAAGCGGGCAAGGTGGAGAAGCAGATGTGAAAGCACATACAGACTGATTCTCACAAATTTGGGATTAGATAGGCAAACACTTCCAAACCGATTAAAAGTGTTGTTGTTGTTGTTGTTTTCACTCTCCCAGAAAGATATAAAGGCTCAATCAAAAACAGCAGTCATTAAATAGCTGTGGCATTCTTCACAAATGAACACACACGTTTGTCGTGACTTTGTTAAATTCACATTGGGTAAGCAAAGCCCTGGCGTAACTGACAGCGAGCCTCCATTCAACAAAAGACAAGGGAAACTGAAATAGAGAAATTTAATACTCACAGGTGCTGGAGGAAGGACACGGGATGCCTCGAGGATACCTCTGAACCGATCAAGGCAGGGTACAGGCAGAGACCCACAGGGCTGGGGCACATGCCTTGGTTAGGGTTAGTAGGTGGGAGTGCTTTATAGGGTTTCCAGGCTAAAGCCAGACTGCTCAATTTAAACTAAAGGGACTCAGGTTCCAGTAAGCTCCATGGAAGTCGTATCTAAGGAGCACATAAAAGGAGGGCCCTGGGAAGCAGGGGAGACTTTATCACAAAGACAACTGGGAAAATCACATCAGAAACTTACATTTACTTGTGACGCTGCAGGCTGTTACATAAGGAGGTGAAAGGGTTTCAATCTAAACTGGAACCGGAGGATAGGAAACGGAGACTCTCACGCATGCGCCCTCAGAGAAACAAAACGTAAGGAGCGTGCGCCTAGAAGCGCTATCTTAAGGCCAGTGATCTTACTGTTTGGACTTGGGCCAGACTTTCCCTTTTTTTGTATTCCTTCCGCACAAATGCAGCCCGCCCCAGAGCTTCAGTGGATTCACCTGTAGCTTGCTAGAGTTTGCGTTTCTCAAATTGCAGTCCCTCTATTTCCAAATAAACTCGATTTCTGGTAATGTGGGCCTGCCTCCAGTACACCTCTTTAATTGGGTTGACAAGGGCATGCGCTACCCTGAGTGGCTAATGTCAGTCTAAGGCCCTCTTGGCCAAACAAAATGAATGCCCAGACAACACTGCCATGCGTTAACTTAGCTAACCTCTGGACGGTATCATATCGTTCCCTTCTGTTCAATGAAAATAAGTGAAGTTACGTTTCCTGGTTCAGAGACTGTAATTAAAAAGACTTACGGGTGAACGAAAGGAGAAATTTTGAAAATAGGTAAGTTGGCTCTTTACAGTTTACAGCTTTTTGTGTCAGAACTTACCAGTGATCATACTTTCTCCAGTATATCAAATGAAACACCGAATCATGGCAAAACAAAAACACAAAAAAAATTTTTCCCCTAGCTATTAGATACTTTGATTTCAAAAATGTAGTTTATACTCATTTTCTAAATTCTATGAAGGTTTCAATAAAACATCAGTAAATGTAAAGTAATAGATTGTTGACATCCTCACCAAATAAACTCTACACTGCCTGTCAATCTGAATAATTAGGCAATGGGGCAAATGTAAATTTTGGAAAATTCCATTCAGGTTATAAACTTCTTACAAAGAAAATGTTAAATCTCTTGCAAACCTCGTATACAACAGTGCTAAAAACAGATGTGATTTGCTTCTCTGTGATATTAAGGATTTCATAAAGAGAAAGTTTTATCACTTTCCAGTTTCCTCAAAATGTGCATAAACATTTAATGGTGCTTTAGACTTTATGGAAATAAAAGACGATAACCTTTCACATGTCTACGGGATGGCTTTCATTATTGTCAGCCATAGGAAAGATATTAAAATGTTGGCCTGTTGTAAGATTACATTTTCAAAGTTTGGGACAAGAAGAATGTTCTCCAATTTAGACATACATTTAAGATGAGAAATGGAAAAAAACATTACAATAAAACAGAAACTTACATACTGTTTCTCCAAAACCGTTTGATAATCTTTGAAGGGCCATAATGAGTCAAGAAAAAGATGAACTGATTATATTTGAATCATTTAATGCTATGTGTAGGTTGCAGCAAAATCTCATACAGTGAAAATCATGACTCATTTTTTGGAAATAATACTGCTTAAGAATCCAAAAGTATGTCTACAGAAAAGGAAAGCCAAATTTAATAGGACTTTCTCAATATCTTTACTAAAACTGTAACTTACTTGGAATCCAATTCTGATTTCACAAGTTCAAATTATCTCTATATATTAAAACCAGTTTCCTGGAAAGGTTTAAAATGTGATGAAATCCAATGTGCTTCTGAATGCTCAAAAATGATGGACATTTTAGATACAGATATTTATATGATGAATTTAGACATGCAAAAGACTTTACTGACAAACATTTCATCTACCACAACAAGTATATAGATACAAAGTGGATGACATTATTTATTTAAGCCATAATTTAAGTTATAATAGATATATAGCTGTATTTCATTATTGTTTTAATTTGCAACTCACTAACGACAATATAATATTGAGCATCTCTTCATTGCTTACTTGCCATTTGAATATCTTTGCTGATGTTCAGAACTGCTGTATATTTTATAACTGGGTTGTTTATTTCTTTATTGTTGAGTTTTAAGAGTTCTTTATATATTTTGGATAGAGTCCTTTATCAGGTGTGTTTTCAGCAAATATTTTCTCTGAGTCTATAACTTATCTTTTGATTCTCTTAACAGTATCTTCACAGGAATCCTTGCTTCTTTGTTAAAAATTAGTTGACCATATTTGTGTGAGTCACTTTGTGGACTCTCTTGTCACTCCATTGATCAATTTTTCTATTCTTCCAATAATACCAGACTTTCTCGATTATTGTGGCTCTGTAATAAGTGAAGCTGGGTAGTGTCACTCCTCCAATTTTGTTTTTCTTCAACATTGTGTTGGCTATTCTGAGTCTGTTGACTCTCTACGTATATTTTTAAGTAAGTTTGTTGATATCCACAAAATAGCTTATTGATATTTGGCCTAGGATTGTGTTGAATTTATGAATAAAATTGGGAAGAACCGAAATCTTAATAGTATTGAGGCTTCCCATCCATAAACATGAAAGATTTTCTCCTTTTGTTTAGTTTTTCTTTGACTCCTTTTAGCAGAGTTTTGTAGTTTTCTTCACATAGCTCTTGGACATATTTTTGCTAGGCTTATGCCTGGGCATTTAATTTGGGGTGTGCTGATGTAAGTGGTGTTGTGTTTTTTATTTCAGTCCCAAATGCTAGTATATAGGAAAGAATTGACTTTTGCATTTAATCTTGTATCCTGCACCTTTGCTGTAATCACTCATTAGTTCCAGGAATTTTTGTCGTTACTGTTAAATATAAGGGATTATTCTACATAGACAATCATAACAATGTTTTCTTCCCAATCTATGTTCCTCGTTTCCTTTTCTTATCTTATTTTGTTAGTTAGGACTTTCTGTGCAACGTCAAATAGGAATGATGAGAGGAGGCATCCTTGCTTTACTTTTGATTTTAGGGAGAAAGTATATAGTTTCTCACTATTAAGTACAATGTTAGCTGTAAATTATGTTTACTGTTTGTTCTAGCTGTAGGTTTCAGAGACTAAATCTTTCCATTTTTCGCCTCCACTGTAGCCTTTGAATTTTCCTAGAGATGTCTTAAATAGGGCCTGAGCCTTGCAATTCTATCAGCTATAATCTTTTGTCACTATACAAGGGCCCAGTCTATGTGGTGGTAAATTATGAGGGAAGAGGAAGCATTCTATTAGGTCTCAGCCTTTTAGTGAGTTTAGGCCACTGGGCTGTTATGTTTACAAACCCTTCTCCACCTTTAGTTTGACCCTCTTAGGTAACACAGGAAGCTTAGAGGGGACCTGAGCTGGATAGATCACTTTGCCCAGGTCAGTTAGGCTCTGATAAAATCCAAGTCCCTTAGGATCTGGCAAGATAATTGACCAACAGGATAGACTTTTGCTGAAGAAAACAGAATGTTCTGAACTTACTTCAGAGTTGCTGCTTTCCCTCTCCCTATTCCAGAAACACAAGGGGATTTTTCTCTGATCTTTATCCTGAGAACCTGGTGGGGCTCTTGGACACGAAACTCACACAAGTGTGAGGGACACCTTAAAACTGGAGCCTCCGGACCTTTTAACTCAAGCTAGTCAACGCTGAATCTCCAGCAATTCATCAAACATAAGTGCTCCAGCAGATACCAGTACTAGTATAGTGGTTTGATCTGTGACCCCAATTCTTTGATGGATCTAAGAAGAATTGATGATTTCCAGTTTGGCCCTTCTCCTATTTTAAGGACAAGACTTGCAACTTCTAAGCTCTTTACATGTCAGACCAGAAACCAGAAGTCTCAGGATGGCATTATTGAAAACTGAAAACAAATCCCCACAAATTAAAAAGGACTACTAGTGCTGGTAAGTAAAATCTTAAGAAGCCCACGCCCACATGCTTTTGTCAAGAAGAGATATAGTTCAATGTTACCATATTGGACCAGTACCAAGACTCAATGTATTAGGGCCTTGATATGAGCAAAACTGCAAGTCAAAATGAATTTTTAAGTTTAACTATATTCAGTTTTGCCACTGCACATGAGAAAAAAAGTTTATCCTAAAGGCTGCAAGAAGTTCAGAGAAGTATTACTGGACAAAGAATCAGAAAGAGAAAAAGTATCCTATTCTATCATGGAACAGAAAAAAAAAAACCACAACAAAACATTATTTTCTGAATTGAATATAAGTAATATCTGTTTAATTAGTCCTATTATATTTATGTTCTCCTCTAAAAAGATCTTAAATTTATGTGTTTAGAATATACAATATAACCTATAAAATATAAATATCCAATAAAGAAATTTAAGAGTTAAGCTACTATATTAAAGGACACACAGGAATGTAAAATCATTGTTATGTTTTTTACATACATTATTTATTTAATTAGTCCTGCTATTAATTACTACTAATTGGCACTATTACTCAGCCCGGCATTGAAATAATAGCATTTGTGTGACAGAAACATAGCACAGAATAATACATAATTTCAAACAAACACCTACTTTTCATATTTGTATGTTAATTCACAGTGGATAAATTTAATATATATTTTATTATTATAATCCTTTCGTTCTGGTATGGCTGAGTCCTGGGCTGGCTCTGTAACATGTGGTCACCCTATATGACTTCATTCCAAGAAGTATAGGCTTTCTGAAGGCACCTAGTGGGCAGGTGACTGGTGAGGGGCCAGTTAGGGAAACACCTGTGTTAGACCCTATTCGTAAATGCCAAGAGCCTATCCAAGCCCATGAAGTATGTATCATAAATCACTCAGTTTTTAAAAAATGTGTATTTACTTATTTTTGAGAGGGGGGATGAGCAGAGAGAGAGAGAGAGAGAGAGAGAGAGAGAGAGAATCCCAACCAGGCTCCACACTGTCAAAATAGAACTCGACACAGGGCTCAGACTCACAAACCTTGAAATCTTGACCGGAACTGAAACCAAGAGTCAGTTCCTTAACTGACTGAGCCACCCCAGTGGCCCATAAATCACTTACCTTTGATGTAATTTTCAAATATATAATAAAATCCATCAAATACTATCAGCTGTCTGCAGTACTGCAGGAAACAGAGGGGAAGGACTGTATGCACGGTGGGAAAATGGTGGAAAAGTGGAGAACATATACTCTACGTATCACCAGTGCCCCAGGATGAAAATCAGGAGGAAGCGTTTGTCAGCTCTGAGGCTCAAAGGAAACGATAAGAATAGGCTGCTTAAAACAGGTTGGTGTAGACCAGGAGGTTAATCATAGGTGAGGTAACAAGTCTAGAGTATTACCCAACTAGAATGACAAAAGAGGGCTTTTACATAGCTAGGGTGGCAGTAACAATGATAGCTTAAAAGTTACCTGTCGGAACATGAGAGACCTTTCCAGACACCTAGACCCATTAGAAAAAATAAGAAAGCTTAAAGAACTTGCATGGGTGGGGCAAGTCATGAAGATAGAAAATAGGTTGCTATAAAGATGGGAGCTGCAAGCTAGCAAAAACATGATCTACCAATTCATATGACCTTATTTGCACATAGAGTGAAGCTTGGTGACAGTCAAGTGTCTGTATCCATGAGGTTAACTTTAATATTACCTTATTCAAATCCTTATAGTGGACATACATTTCTTGTTCCTGCCCAGCTTCATTTTTCTCTTTGGAAACTAATACCTTAATTTCCCCTACATGAATCACTCTATTTATCCATGTGGTTTGAGGGAGACTGACCCTAATCCAGCCCCAGAGTTAAGTATGGGACCCAATACTAGACAATCAGAACATCTTATATCTGGTCACCAGGAATGAATCACACAAGTCCACTTGACTTTTAACAAGCAAATAAAGCCACATCTATTTGCTAGAATTATTAGGAAAGATAAGGTCTTTTTATATTTGTATTGCTAGTGATACAGATGATGTAAATATACAGCTGCTTGTAGAGAGCCAAAGCCAAAATACATGAATGCAGAGCCTAGAGAAAGAAAAAGGGAGAGAAATTTTCCACTGAGAGAGAAAGAGAGAGATGCTTACTAATAACATCATTGAAAACAAGATCTCTGAATCCTATATCTTGATTTTCATCAATGGATCCCTTACTAGTAGTACTGCTTTAAATAATTTCTGTCACTGATGTACAAAAGAATTATAACACAATCTTCTATATTTACTTTAAATAATCAAGAACAAATAAAGATATTAAAGTTTTGCAACATTAATGTATTTTTTCAATTTATTGCTGTGATCTAAAAAATTTTTAACTTTACACATTTGAATGCAAGTTTGTCTAAAGGTTTATGACCCTAATATCTTCCATATAAACTTTCTTCTAGGTGTCCTTTAATTTTTTTAACCTGGAACTCTATCTTATATGAATAGTAATCCCAATTACTTTTGTTTACATTTTAATGTTATAATTTTGCCCATCCTTTTTATATGTCAACCTTGTTAAATCAATTTTCCAGCAGCCTCTCATAGACAGCTCAAGATTGGAGTTTGTTTTAAAATGTAAACTGATCATTGTGTGTGTTTATGTTTATTGAGTATATTCTTCTCTTTTCAATTATTTCATGACCTATTTGGTCTTAGTTTTGTCATTTGTTCTATTTTCTGATTTTCACTGGGTTAGGAGTTAAACGTTTTTTGTTATTTTTTTGTTTTTTTTTTTACAATGCTGAATTCTGTTTACTAGTATTTGGTTAAGAATTTAAGAATTTTTGCACCTATATTCTGAAGACATATTGGTCTAGAGTTTTCTTTTTCTGTACTACCTTTATCTGGTTTGTTATCAGGGTAATATTAACCTCACAAAATAAATTGGGAAGTGCTCGTTTCATGTCAATTTTCTCAAAAAGATTGTGAAGAACTGTTCATTTTTCTTTAATCCTGTGGTAGAATTCTCCAATGCAACCATCTGGACTTAGAGATTTTCTTTTGGGAAATTGATTAATTATAAATTTCATTTCCTTAACACTTACCGGGTATTTCAAATTATCTATTTTGTAATGTGTGAGTTATAGTATTTTACATTTTTTGATAAATTGGTCCATTTTCTTTAACCTGTCGTATGTGTGGGTGTAGAGTTTATTGTAGCTTTCCTTTATTACCTTTTTGATGTCTATGCCATCTGTAGTGATAGTCCTTATTTCATTCCTAATATTGGTAATTTGTGTTCCTTTATTTTTTTTTTCAGTTTCACTAGGAGTTTGACAATTTTACTGACATTTCAAAAAGCCAGACCTTTCAGTGATTTTATCTCTTGTTTTCTATTTTGTTTAATTTTTTTTTAACGTTTATTTATTTTTGAGACAGAGAGAGACAGAGCATGAACGGGGGAGGGGCAGAGAGAGAGGGAGACACAGAATCGGAAGCAGGCTCCAGGCTCTGAGCCATCAGCCCAGAGCCCAATGCGGGGCTGGAACTCACGGACCGCGAGATCGTGACCTGAGCTGAAGTCGGGCGTTTAACCGACTGAGCCACCCCGGCGCCCCTCTTGTTTTCTATTTTGAATTTCATTGGTTTCTGCTATTATTATTTCCTAATCTAATCACTTTAGAATCATTTTGCTCTTTTTTTTCATACATCCTTGAGGTCTGAGTTTAGATTACTGATTTGAGACTCTTCTTCTTTTGTAATATATGCATTTAATGCTGTAAATTTCTCTTTCAACACTGCTACAGTTAATGTCCACAATTTTATCTTGTATTTTTTTTAAAGTTTACTTATTTACAGAGAGTGAGAGAGCCAGAGAGAGAATGAAAGGTGGAGGTGCAGAGACAAAGAGAGAAAGAGAATCCCAAGCAGGCTCCACTGTGTCAGGGCAGAGCCCCACTCAAGGGTTCAAACTCCTAAATGGGGAGATCATGACCTGAGTCTATGAGATCAGGAGTCCTATGCTTAACTCACTGAGCCACCCAGGCGCCCCTTTATGCTCAAAGAATCTTTAACTTTCCTTGGGACTTCCTTTTTGACTCAAAAGTTATTTACAAGTGTTTTATTTCGTTTTCAAGGGTTTGGAGATTTTCCACCTATGTTTCTATTATTACTTTCAACTTTGATTCCAATGTGCTTCAGTAACACAATTTTTTTTTAATTATGTCTTTTCAATTTGTTGAGGTTTCCTTTTTGGTGAAGGATATAGCTTATCTTGGTATTTATTCCACAGGCTCTTTAAAAGGATTCTGAGGGGCGCCTGGGTGGCTCAGTCGGTTAAGCATCCAACTTCAGCTCAGGTCACGATCTTACAGTTCGTGAGTTCGAGCCCCGCGTCGGGCTCTGTGCTGACAGCTCAGAGCCTGGAGCCTGCTTTGGATTCTGTGTCTCCCTCTCTCTCTGACCCTCCCCTGTTCATGCTCTGTCTCTGTTTCAAAAATAAATAAAAAAAAACATTAAAAAAATTTAAAAAAATAAAAAAATAAAAAAGTAAAAGGATTCTGAACCCAATTTCCAACGTGTGGATGTGACACCAGTTGGGGATCCCACAATTTAACTCAATCACAAGTCCAGGTTGTTAACTGTACTTCTGACCAATTGGGTATAAATCAGAGATTCCTACAGTCTTCTTGGGTTACATTAATTTGCTAGAGTTGCTCATAGAACCCAGAGAAACATTTGACTTAATAGATGCCCAGCTTATGATAAAAGGATATAACTCAGAGAGAGCCAGATGTTACAGGTGCATAGGGCAAGGTGGAGCTTCCTGATTTCTCAGAGCATTCATTACATACTCCCCAAATCTCTGTGTGTTTACCAACTCAGAAGCTCTCCAAATCCTATCCTTTAAGGGTTTTCTGGCAACTCCATTACAAAGACATGATTGATTAAACCATTGGCATTTGGTGACTGAACTCAATCTTCAGCCCTTTTCCTATCTCTGAAGGTAGTGGGAGTGGAGGCATCGGAGGAACAGACATTTTTAACCCTCTAATCACTTGGTTGGCTCCACTGGCAACCAGCTCCCATCCTTAGGTGGTGATGGGTGGGGGGTCTGAAAGTCACTACCTTAGCTTAACAAAGGCACATTTATTGTCCTCATTACTTAGGAAATTCCGAGGGCTTTAGGAGGTCTGTGCCACAAATAGGGACAAAGATCAAATATATATTTCTTATAATCACAATACCACCCACTTGCAAAGAATGTATATTCTGCTTTTGTTGAGTCGAATGTTTTATAATGTAATTTTGATCCTTTTAGGTGATGGTCTTGAGTTCATTTATACCTTATTGATTACCTGTTTAGTTGTGATATCAATAATGAGAAGGGTCCTATAGCCTCCATTCAAAAATTAGGATTTTTCTGTTTCTCTTTCCAGTTCTATCAGTTCTTGCTTCACGTATTTGACAGTTCTGTTTTTGGGGCATCCATTGAGGATAGCTGTGGCTTCATGTTGTATTGACCTTTCATCACTGCACGAAGTGCTTTGCTTTCACTAGTAATTTTCTTTGTTTGAAAGACTACTTTATTTAATATTAATATAGCCACCCTTGCTTTCCTTTGATAAATACTTGCGTGATATATTTTCTTCCATCCTTTTATTTTTAATTTACTTAGGTTGAGTTTCTTTTTTTTTAACACCTATTATATTTTTGAGAGAGAGAGACAGAGAGAGAGAGAGACAGAGAGAGAGAAAGAGAGAGAGAGCGCACAAGTGGGGAAGGGACAGAGACAGAGAGGGAGACACAGAATCCAAAGAAGGCTCCAGGCTCTGTCAGCTTTAGAAGTTATCTCTAATATTATAAATAACTGGCATAAGTTATTATTAAGAAATTATTATTAAGAAATATAAATTATAGAAAAATTGCACATAGTTACACTGTCTCTTCAACTCTGCAAATATAAACTTAAAGTACTATTGATTTAAAGCATATCAATCCAATTCCAGCTTCAGCACTTCCTGCTCCTACTACTTGAAATTTTCGTCCTTTACTTCCTCACTTTTTAAATTTTTATAACTTGTATTTAAATTTTATTTAGTTGACATATAGTGAAATACTGGTTTCAGGAGTAGAGTTCAGTGATTCATCTCTTATATACAACACTCAGTGCTCATTTTATGCACAGCCATGCTGAAATGTCACTTTCTCAGAGACCCCTTCCCTATTATCTCCTGTAAGATGTTCCCTTCCTTTCTAACTTCTTGGACTATTTTATGTTTACTCATTGCATGAATCACTCACTACCTGGCATTCTAGCTTACAAATCTAATTGTTTACGTCTCTTTTTTTTCTGTGTCCCCTCTAGAGTGTAAGATCTGTTAGAGGCCAGGCTTTGTGTGCCGTGATTACTGTGATGTCACCTGCATGTTCAAACAGTATCTGACTAAGAAGGAACCCTTAACTATTTGTCAGAAAGGGGACTCAAAGTAGTCGCCTCGTTACTTCTGTAGAATCTTTCAGCACACGTGTTTGAATTACGAGATTTTATTATGTTTGGCTCAAACTATGCAATTACAGCCATAAAATCTCATTCTCTTGGAGGAAAGAGACATGCTTTGGCCCTTGATGTCTATTTTCAAAACAGTCTAATCAGTTCTATATATAGCAGAAATTCCTCTAGATAAGACATTTGTTTGGACCATTCCTTCGGTAGAGTAACTATTAAAGAAAATTGTCCCAAGTTTTCTTTTTCATTCTTTTGGCCAGTTTGTGAAAGGATGGCAACCTGCACTTATCCCACCAGTTTTCCTGAGAGTCATAAACACACTGTTTTCAGTAACAGGATAGGATATGAAGAATATAGGTCAGTGAATACTGTTCACCTAGGGATGTTGATGGTATCGCGAGATTTCCTCAAACCATACATACATGAAACATCACAAATAAGTGATCCATATCTACTAGTCAAACGTGTATGTGAATGGTGTTAGGACACACACAGACACACACACCAATTTACATTTAAAAATTACGAGATCCATTATGGTTTTTCCTTTTCATTTTAAATATATGTAGTTCATTTTGTGTATAACATATGTATATATTTCATTGTATGTGTATATTTGCCTATCAAAAAAAGCAAAATTCAGCTTCAATTGTGTGAAGAGCCTACACATTCTCTAAGCAGCTTTTATAAATTATATACATTATATAGAAAGATATGTATTACATATAAAATCAGAGTATATTTATATATAATTTATGTAAAGTATACTTTATATAAAAGTATATAAAGTACTTTATATATTTCATAGGTGATAATTTTGCTGGCCTCATTGAAGAATTGTGGCTTTGGCAAAGTGATAGACTTCATTTAGTTTTGAGATTTTGAGCATATGAAAAAAATTCTTTAGAGTTTCAAGTTTCTTTTTCCATGTAAATTTTAGATAAGACTCCCTACTATTTCTATAAGAATTAGAAATAATATTATAGGGGCAACTCGGTGGCTCAGTTGGTTAAGCGTCCGACTTCAGCTCAGGTCATGATCTCACAGTTCGTGGGTTCGAGCCCCGTGTCAGGCTCTGTGCTGACAGCTCAGAGCCTGGAGCCTGCTTCGGATTCTGTGTCTCCCTCTCTCTCTGCCCCTCCCCAGCTCACACTCTGTTTCTCTCTCTCTCTCAAAAATAAGTAAATGTTAAAAAAAATTTTTTTTAAGAAATTTATAAAACCTGTATAAAACTCTCCAGTGTACAATAAATGAGTATAAATATTATGATCAGTAAAGACACGTTAATTATACAATTAAATATTTATGTTATGCATTTCTAAATTTTTCATGTAAATAATTCATAATTAGAAAAACTAATTATGTGTCAGACTAAGCATATTGAGTTTTCATTTGTTGTTTTGGGTAGAATGTTCCCTTGGATATTCTATTCACTTTGGCATATTAAAAATACTTGACTGTCAGCTATTAGGGTATAATTTCTGTCCACTAATATTAGTGAGTTTCACAACACAGAAGTGGAACCAAAAAGACTAGATGGAAAAAGACCAAAACAAAAAAAAAAAAGAAAAAAAAAAAAGGTGGGAAAGAATTAAGATGTCAAGAGGAAGCTATATGTAGAGACTCCAAAAACTCCCGGACTGAATGCCTGAGAGTTTATCTAACACATCTCCTTAACTGCTTATTGATGGATATGCCCTTAAGAAAGAGGCTCACGAGCTTTTAACTTCTACCAATGGGTAGGTTCAGGAAAGAATGAAAAATTTTCAGGGAAAACTGAGGCCAGATGTTCATAAACTACTTTCTGAGGCCAGATGTTCATAAACTACTTTCTGCTTTCTGGGATCATAGCTCAGTACCATTTCCCAGGGTCCTTTGCAGTTAAGTGTGGGTATATAATTGATTTCCAGCCAATGGAATTCAAGCAGAAGTGACACGTGACTCTTCTAGTTCTGGCCTTGGAGAACCTCTTTAGTACAACCCTCCATCACTGTTTATTACGCTGAAGGTTAAGCAAAGGTTTTCAGAAGAGGATGGAGCCATAAAATGAAAGGATCCTGGGTACTAAGTGAACCTGGAAGCTCATCAACCTAACCACTAGAAATTCATATGTTGAAATCATTAATTAAAAGTGTTTTTTAATCAGGGCGCCTGGGTGGCTCAGTCGGTTAAACGTCCGACTTGGACTCAGGTCCTGATCTTACGGCTTGTGGATTTGAGCCCCGCATCAGGCTCTGTGCTGACAGCTCAGAGCCTGGAGACTCCTTCGGATTCTGCGTCTCCCTCTGTGTCTGCTCCTGCCCTGCTCACCCTTTGTCTCTCTGTCTTCTCTCTCAAAAATAAACATTAAAAAAAAAAAAGATTAAAAAAAGAAGTTATTATTTCCCCAAATATTTTGTGTCTATCACGGATATTTTGTTTTTTAAAACAACTCTAGGCTTTCGCTTTGAAAAAATGTTCTAGATTTTTTTTATGGGAGAGAGAAGGTGATTTTTCTTCAAACAATGAGGTAGTTTATGATTTAACCGAAAATAAAATACCAGTGACTTGTTATCTTCCAACAAGAATTCTGTAGTCCTTTGCTTGCACACTCCTTATTAGTCTCCTTGGCAACGGGTAATCACTTGTTTCCCTTAAATAGATGAGATGCCAACAAATATGTAATAGTGGCTTGATACATCAGCAAAGAAAAGTGCCATAATGACAGCATAATAAATCTGAACATGAAAAGTTAATAGCCACATTAGTGACAGCCTAACTATAGTGTGAGAAGAACATGGAGCCTGGATTTTCTGCTTCTATTTCATTCTTTTTGTGATGCTCAGTTCTCCCTAGAATGCCCTCCCCACTGCCTCCGTATGCAGAGCCTGAAACCTGTAAAGGAATAGAAACCCAAGTTAAAACAGGCCTGTTAATAATTCCTTTCTCCTCCCACAAGAATTTATCTGGATCCAAGTAAATATTTTCATAAATGATATGACTTGGGGGTCAACCTTAAAGAGTTAAATGTGTAATTTGAACCTAATATATTTACCTAAATATTTTGCATTTGGGGGTATTCACCTTGATTTGTTCTGATCAGAGTCATTAACCTCCATTAGGATAGTCTTTCTGCTCTCAGATTAAGTATCACAGCTCCGTCGTATAGGACAATACAGAACTCACCACAGTTCTTTCACAGCGGAGCCCGGGACAGTTGGGGTGCACCACACCTCTGTAGTTGTAACTAGGTACAGTGACCCTGCTTGATCCACGGGGGGACCATCTCCTCTTCTCATTATTTCCAGGTATATATGGGCATTTTGCAGTGGCCATTGCTTTAATTCACCCTCAGAAATAACTGTGCTCATCAGTGGTACCAGATTTAGCTCAAAATGAGAAGCCAGTGACACAGATCTCTTACATCTCCTCCCTTCTTTGTTTCTAGCTCCACGTCTTTGACTTCCAATGGTTTCTCCCAACCTTTTCCATCTTCCCTTATTCTAGGGTATCCAATTCTGTCTTTTCCCTCGACAGAATAAAAGAACCATCTGAAAACTGTCTCTCGTATGAGATATTAAGTAGCCTGACACACAAAAAAGGATGAGACTAGAGCATAAAATGGATCAGAGAAGTAAAAACCTAAATAAATATAAATGTTATGATAATATTGAAAATTATTGCTGTCATCTGCCAAGTAAGTTACCATGTGTCAAACTGTGGGCTAAACTTTATGTACATTATTTTCATTTAATCTTTCCAATAGAGATACTACTGTCTTGATTTTACAGGCAACTGAGGCTCCACAGATGTTAAACATCTTGCTTCGGGTCACATAACTAGAAAGTACAGAGTGAGTATGTGAATCTGCATCCACTTTTTCCCAAAGCCAACACAGAGTTGAAAGGGTCATTCAAGGAAAACGGATCATTTTCCACAAAATGTAGTCATCGTTCATTCAGAATTCTTGGAGGGTAATTAAGCAAACTCTGAATAGTTCCAAGTTCCTGCCTTCCAAGGCATCTCTTCCATTATTAATACTAAGAGGAAGAATAGCTACTATTTATGTAATGCTTGCAGTGTGCCAGACACATTCGTAACCTAGAACACGATCAGTGATTATAACTGTGGGTTCTAAAGTCAGACTGCCAGGCTTTGAATCCTTATTACACCCTTGTGCGATCATGAGCCTCTGTGCTTTGCTTAACACCTCAGATTTCTCGTTTGTAAAGTGGGGAACAACAATATTCCCATTAATATACTGTTATCGTTAGAAATAGATGAGATAATACAAATATAACTCTTGGGACTGTGACCGCAACTGGGATGCATTCAGTAAAGATTAACTAGATTGTAGGTAGTTCTTTATTTTTTTTATTGAAAAATTTTTTCATGTTTATTTATTTTTTAGAGAGAGAGAGAGCGCACACATGTAGGGAAGGGCCAGAAGGAGGGAAGGAGACACAGAATCTGAAGCAGGCTCCAGGCTCTGAGCTGTCAGCACAGAGCCCAACACGGGGCTCGAACCCGCGAACCGTGAGATCATGACCTGAGCCCAAGTCAGATGCTCAACCAATTGAGCCACCCAGGTGCCCAAGTAGGTAGTTTTATTGTTGTTGCACACAAGGCAATGTGCTGAGCAACTTACCTACATTATTGCACCGGATCTTCTTAGGAACTCTGAGTTATGCACTATGGTTATCCTTACTTTACAATTAAGACAGATGAGGCCCAGCGGGGTTATGTAATTTTCCTAAAGATACAGAGCAAGTAGTGGCAGAGCCAGGATCCTATCCCAGACATTATATCTCCAAAGCCTGCCTTGTTGGCAGCCGGTACCCCGACTATTGTTGGACAACACTATTGGTTAGACAGCGTGTCTCTATCTGAAGCCAAACTGTGTCGATGAAATGTAACCCCTCGGTCTTAGTTTCTGTTATTGATAGTTTATACACATCACCGAACCATGAGAATTTTCTTTCTCCTTCCTCCCATCTAATGCTTCACCTCCCTGCTCATCCACCCCACCCCAATAAGCCTGTTTCACTAACTTCTCGACACAAGTAATTTGTTAAAGATATTCTAGGGAATATGTACAAAAAATGTATTCAATCCAAATCAAGAAAGCAATGTTCATAATGTGTTTGACCAACACCATCTTAAATTTAACAAATGCAGATTTAAGGATCAATGGTTTTCTTATGATGGAAAATAATGATGGAAGCAATCCATTGAAGCTGAGTTTCTCAGCCAGTTCTCTGAGAGGAGTCAGTTCTGTGTCCTTCTTTGCCAGCAGGAGAGGGGCATACGTGTCCACATTTACTCTGCCCCAGTGGGGATAGGGGTTCTGGCTTGGCAGCCCATATTACCATATACCCACAATGCACTGGGACTGCATTTCAGTAATCAGCAACTTTAGAAAAGTTATATGCCTGTTGCAAATTTGTATCATAGCAACGTGCACATTTTTAATAAATAAATGGTTCTCCAAATAACTTTATTCACTGAGGAGAAATTTCAGGTTCTTGTCTCTCAGTCTGAACAGCACTTGATGTTCTGTTCTTCCTGTGTTGAATCTAAAAACCACACAAACTTTCTTCTCCCTCTGTAAATTATTATCACAAGTGGAAAATGCTTTGGTTTTCAGGGGATGGTAAAACATTGTTTTTCAAAATTCTCCAGAGTTATTAAAGAAACAATGTCAAGGATGAGAGTTTGATTTAAAAGGTTGAATCTCTATCAGATATCATTTTTGTATGTACTGCTAGAAAACTGACTTGGCAAAGGAGATGTTCTGATTTCATTTCCAGTCAACTCATGTCTTGAGTTTTCCTCTGAAGAATCTTGCAGTTTAGGGGGAAGTGGAGGATAGTGGAATGGAGTAACAGAAAAAAAATGTTACAATATAGAAAATTAAATAATTTTTTACATACATAATTATGTGAGGAATTATGTAGCTGAGCCAAGGAAATCGGGCTAGGTTCCAAGGAATCTCTATTGAAATGTCAAATATCTTTATTTTCACTCACACCTCATTACTATCCCACTCTGTCCTCTATGGTTTATGGTGAGTGACCAAACACAGGCCAGAGACTGCTCCTGTATAAATGTCTCTATCCATCGGAAAAATACCCATCCAGCTTCCATAAACAAGAACTTCATCATTTAGGAAGATCATGCCATCCCTTCCTGTATGGCTCTAGGCATTGGCTAGAGCATTTCAACATTTTTTTAAAAATAATTTTTATAATGTTTTTCATTTTTGAGAGAGAGTGACCAGGGGAGAGGCAGAGAGTGAGGGAGATATAGAATCCAAAGCAGGCTCCAGGCACAGAGCTGGATGTGGGGCTCGAACTCATGAACTGTGAGATCATGACCTGAGCCGAAATCAGATGCTTAACCAACCGAGCCACCCACCCTGAGTGTTTCAACATTCAGGAATGCTCTCTCATCTGGAAGCCTTCTGTGGCTTCCTTTACCTGTTCCACCAGAAGTTAGGTACTCTCTCGTCTGATTTCTGTAACATTTTGTGTATCATCCTGACATAATAATAATCTACACTTATTTTGTCGGCATGTTCATTTACTTTCTGGAGTGTGAACTTCTCAAGACAGATGCTATCTTTAAAATTTCTTTGTTTTTAATCCAAATTGTTTAGTAAATTTTTTCGAGAAATGTTTGTTGGATGGTTGGATGATTGGCTGGATGAATTAAATGATAAGACTTAATAGTAGAAATCTTGGCATCACTACCTTTAAGATTCACAGGTGAAACACGCATTGATTTAGGAGATGATTAATTTGAGTGAAAAGAGTAACTAATTTGGAAACAGCGAGACTTGGGTTTAAATACCTATGACAGAACCTACTTGCTATTTGGTCGTGCTCTGAATGCCTAATTTCTTAGACAATGGACTAAAATCAATCTTAATAAAGTCTACCACAAAGGATTTTTATAAAAATTAAATAAGATTATGTATATAAGGTGTCTGGTCAATTGTAAATATTCAATAAACAGTAACTATTGTTATTTCTATACCTAAGAACCTCTATACATTTTAAAACCTATTTTTGGTCTTAAATAAAAAGTATTGAAGACCTCCCAGCACACACAAATGCATGCATAGGCATTTCTTCCTTAACACTAATGTTTAAACCAATAGATGATTTATCACACACACACAACACACACACACACACACACACACACACACAATCCTGAGTACAAAATATCTGTTGTTCTCTGAAAATACATTTGGTTTAGGAACTCTTGCTTGTGTGTAAAAGGCATACAAAATAATGACAATGATAATGATAATAATATTAGCAATATTTATATTGTGGTTATTACGTGGCAGGTACTGTTTTAAACATTTCACATATATTAGGTTTGTTCATGGACATAAGAACACTATGATGTATATGTACTATTAGTTTCTCTATTTAACAAATGGGGAAACTTAAGCATGGGGTAATTAGATAGCTGACCCTAGCTCATACAGTTTGTGAATAGCATAAGCTGGGCAAGTTGACTAAGGTAGCAGTGACATCTGGCTGTCACCAGCGGTGACAACTGACTGGGTGGCTCAGTCAGTTAAGCAGTCTCCAACTTTGGCTCAGGTCATGATCTCGTGGTTTGTGAGTTCAAGCCCCACATCGGGCTCCCTGCTGTCAGCAGGGAGCCTGCTTCAGATACTCTCTGCCCCTCCCATGCTCGTGTTCTTGCTTTCTTTCAAAATAAATAAACTTTAAAAAAAGGAATGTTCTTTTAAAAAAATGTAGCAATGACATGAAGTTACCTCATTATGAAATCAGTGGCTGGACAGGAGCTATGCAATATTTGCACGACAGAATACACCCAACCTTATCAAGCTAAACATAATGGAAAGGAAGAATAACTTATAAAAACATGGTCTTAAACGCTGGTCTGAGATACGCATAGTTGGAACAGAGGCTCAGATTCCCCCCCAAGTGAAGCATGTCCTTTCATTGTTTGCTGTCCACTAGCATCTGAAGTCTCAAGACTCTCAGGCATGGTGAGTAGCAGGCAGGGATACTCACTGTAAGTGCCCAGATGCCATTGGATTTGGAACTTGCAATATGTTGTGTGTGCTTTGTCCCTGAAGTGGAATGCAGTGATATTTGGGGCATGTAAACTCTCTAGAAGGGGCCTCAGCTACGTGATTACATAAACTGGTATCTATAGAAGATTTATACCAAAGTGGAAAAATTCCTTTTGGGAAAAAGCCTAGTAACAGTGGTGACACTATTCCTATGTTATTTTTAATACCAATGATTATAAAAGAAGGCCACTAAAGGATGTCAGAACTGGTAGCTTTTTCAGACAGTGGTTTAGGGTACACAAGAATCACCAAGTCAGGGTGCGTGGGTGGCTCAGTCAGTTAAGCATCGACTTTGGCTCAGGTCATGATCCCATGGCTCCTGAGTTTGAGCCCATGTGGGGCTCTGTGCTGGTAGCTCAGAGCCTGGAGCCTGCTTCAGATTCTTTGTCTCCCTCTCTGCCCCTACCCTGCTCACACTCTGTCTTGCGCTCCTTCAAAAAATAAACACTAAAAAAAAGAATCACCGTGTCAGTTGGAAACAGGTAGGACATGACCTTCAAACATCCTGATTCTCTCTTAGGTAGAGCCCAAGAATTTGCATAATGAGCTTTCCTGGTGATTCTGATGGGGGTGGTCTATGTACCACACTTGGGCAACCACTGCTTGAGGGCATCTTTAGTTGTTTAATAGCTGAAACTGTTTGTTTTAAATGCTTCAAAACCTGTTTAAAATTACAGAAATTAGCTCTTGACACTTGTCATTACCCTAGATCCTAAGGTATGCAGGCATTGTTATACCCAAACTTGGAAGGCAGTTAGTCTCAGATACATCACAGATGATAAAATGATCCTTCATTAAGTGATAGAGATACGTTAGTCCTCAGAGCTTTCAGGATGCCATCAGGAAGGCAGATTGGCCCTGCAATTTTTTTTCTACCATATTTAAAAGTCCATTTCCTGTCACACATTTCACCTGCAGTGCTAGGACCCTTGTTCATAGACAGTGGAAACAGGTCAAGTGCCTTATGGAGAAGTCCTGGGGTTCCGTGATCTCTAACTGCTGCTAAAGAATTCACCAGGTCTAGCAGAGCCTCTTCTTGCTGCTGTGTAATCGATGGCCCTTTAACATCAATCTTATCGCTGTATTAAAGTGACTACAACACACTGAAGACTAAATAAAAGGAATGTGAGATTTGAATAGAACAGGTGTTGCCAAGAGCAGTGAAAGGGTTGATGGCTGGTCACAGATTTTTGCACTTTGGTCTGAACATCTTACATCACTTTACTGGAAAAGAATAGACAGCCAACAGTGAAGGGCTCTGAATCTGAAATGAGCTCAGAACCATCAGCTCCATCATCATCATTATCATTGTGATCATAGTCAACATTATTATTCCTCAACAAATTTAATTAAAAGCTGTGACCTTCAGCCTGTCGTACAAATGATTTCTGGTTATCTGTTCTTCAGCTGGATTGTAGGAAGTTTTGCTATTTTCTCTACAAAAGAGACTGATGAAACATTTTGCAGCATACAGCAGAAAAAATTCGGCATTGGAGTTCCTGATCTAAATATTGTCTCCAAAGCTTACTTACTGTTTATCTTGGGGTAGCTGCTTGACTTTATTCTTTTTTTTAATAGCCAATAAGTACCCCACATTTAAGTTTCCCTATTGTCTCATAACAGCTTTTATCATTTTTTTTAATGTTTATTTGTTTTTGAGAGAGAGACAGAGATAGAGACAGAGACAGAGACAGAGCATGGCGCAGAGGAGGGGCAGAGAGAGAGGGAGACACAGAATCCGAAGCAGGCTCCAGGCTCTGCGCTCTTAGTGAAGAGCCCAATGCAGGGCTCAAACTCAGGAACTGCAAGATGATGACCTGAGCTGAAGTCGGACGCTCAACTGATTGAGTCACCCAGACGCCCCACTGCTGGACTTTCCTGATCTTACTTATTTCACATTTGTAATATGGGGATAGTAATATTTTTGCCCTTGTAATCATTACAAAGATAAAATTTAAAAAGCTGAAGCATGGGCTTTAGCATACAGCCTGGCACCGAATATGGTTTAGTTACCTTCCCCTTATTAAAAAGCAACATGTTTTATTAAACACAAGGCACTGTACAGAAATGTGTATCATTGGAACGGTCCTTTTCTCATCTATTTCAACCCACTCATTTTTAAATTGGGAAAAGCAGGGTCAAAAATAAACTGTCCATACAATTGTCGACTAACCCAGGACGTTCCTGAGCTTGCAACGGGTTAATGGCTACACCATTAATAAATGAATGAATTATTTAGTGATCACCCTGGTGCAACTGGTATAAATTGCAAGTTTCTAATCAGCTTGCCCAAAGATAGCCAATGACTTGCCAATGGTCTTAAGAATTAATGTTAGCCATCTCTTTTGTTCTCAGTTCAGCATTCTTTCTGACTATGCCTGTCTCTCTGAATATCTTATCCTTGAATTATATGAATGATCCAATAGTATCTTAAAGAGTTATTGAAAGTATTCATAGCTTTCCAGAGACCAGGCTAAAGCCTATCTTTCCCCTCGGCCGCTGTGCTGCTTCCCTTACTCCTTCTCTCCTGAGAGCACACCCTCAGTTAAAAACAAAACAAAACAAAACAAAACAAAACAAAACCAAAAAAAACTTTCATAAGAATCTCATTTCAGGCTCTGCTTCTACAGGACCCAACCTAAAGATAGCAGGCTTGATTTTGGATAGCAATGGACAGAGTATTTGAGAAATAGAAAAGATAGTTGAAAACAAAGTATTGAGGGCCTTATTCTGCTTGTGTGCTCCTTCAACCTTTGATGATAAAAGTGGAGGCCTCTTTGGATCAAAAAGTAGGCAAGCCCCAAAATTATAAACAACCCTTTAATGGGAAGGGTACAAATTGCGGGTGAAAGTTTTCCAGGGAAGGTCAGGTAAACCCAAAGGGGGTTGATCTTTCTCCCTAAAAAGATATGTTAAAGTCCTACCTCCAGACCCCGAGAATGTGAGCTTATTTGGAAATAGGATCTTTGTAGATGTAATTAATTAAGATGAGGCCATACTTTACTGAAGGAGGTGTGTCCTAAGTCCAACATGACTGGTGTCCTAATAAAACATAAAAGAGACACAGTCCTGTAAGGAAGGTGATATGAAGACACACAAAGAGAACCCCAATGTTCAAATGAAGGCAGACACAGGGGTATGCATGCATCAGATTACCAGCCACCACCAGAAATTAGGAGAAGGCACAAAACCGTTCCTTCCTCTCAACCCCTAAGAGGAAACCAATCCTGCCAGCACCTTGATTTTGGCTTCCTAGCATCTAGAGCAGTATGAGAATGAATTTCTGTTGTTTTCAAGCCATCAAAAAGTGTATGGTAATTAATTCAGCAGCCCTAGCAAATTCATATACCTAAGTATACAATGGCAGTGAGTTAGCATAAACTGGGCTTTTCTTCATAAATCTGATGGAACCATGCCTGTACCAGCTGTTGCTGGCAATTGTGCCCCCCTACCTCTCCCACTTCTTACCTAGAAGAAATCCAGAGAAAAGGAAATAGTGGCCCAAACAGGCCTCATTTGCTCTGATCCTATATAGCATTTTGCTCCCATCCAGTGTTGCATCTGAATCAATCACAGGCTTGCAGAGGCTGTGTTTATGTAGTCCTGCCCATTCTAACTCAATCCAGCCCACCTGAAATGCTCTGACACTCTTGAAAATAATTCTGATTAATGAATAAAACATGATCAACTGATAATTAGCTTTTGAAGGTGAACTCTTTAACAGGAGGGTAATTTGGTAATGTTCTAATTGTTTTTCCCCAACATTAGACCTTAGCTGACATTTGGTTTTAGCTTCAGCGTAACAATTCCCTGTTTAGAAAGACCATGAGCAATTTCCTAGGACTTGGCCAGAAATTATTCTCAATGTCTGGAGTACACGCTTCAAAAAATGTGAAGTTGTATGTTAGTTAAGATTCCAAATCTAGTTTTCGCTTAGGCTCATGACTTGGAATCCTCACAGAAACATGATCAGCCATGTTTTTTGTTGTTTTGCTTTGTTTTCGGTTTTTTTTTTACTTTATTTTATTTTTTATTTCTAAGCAAAACGACATGAAAGAGACCTTTGCTATTAGATGATCAGCACTTTAAAAATCATAGATGTTAATATTTATGTCATTTGAGTCAGGCAGAATTTAAGGATAGACATTTCGAATGCTGATCCTAAATGTGGGAAAGAATGGGGGTTATTTCAAAAGTTAGTAAAAATACTTCTGTATGAGTTTTTTTTTCAAATTAACAATCTGGCACTTTACATGTGTATGGTGCTAAAAAAAAAAAAGAACCAAAATGTATTCAGCAAAGGTATGTTCAGAAAAATTATTATTTCTGAATTTTTTTCATATTTTACTTGAAGAAAGAATCACGAAGATAAGGATGTGTTTCCATATGAACTATGCTTGGTGTTTCTTCCTGAAATCTGGTGTCTGCTGTAAACTGAAGCCAAAGTCTCCTTTAGAGAAATGAGAAGAAAATGGCAGAATCCTTTCCTTGAATGTGGTCACCTGCTGGCTGCCCGAATCAGATCTTTCCTGGGTGTCAACTCTAGAAAATCCCACATACTCCCATCATATTCCAGTGAAGGGAGGCTTTACTGAAATTGATGCCTGCAAAACATTCATCCTTTTGAAACTGCGTATCTAAAATGAGACTCAAAAGCATTACAAGATGAAGCCAGCAATGACAAATTGACGGAGAGGGTAAAGGGTTGAAGAGAACCCTGAAAACTAGCTGGCAAAAAAGTAGGTGGTGGCTGAGAATCAAAAGGCCACGCTGGAGTTTGCAAACCAAATGATCACAGTGGCCTGGCAGGAAACAATTGCTATGATCTCTGAGTGTACATCATAATAAATTGCAAAACTCTGCTTTGTCCAAAGGGGGCAGTCACAGTTCAATTGCAGCTAATAGTTGCCTAATGGGAATGCAGTACTAGGGCTCTCAGATTTTTCTGATTTGTCAAGAAAATCAGAATCTCCACTTAAAAAAAATGCTTTCGGGAGGGACGCTTGGGAACTAATTACAATTTGTTTAAAAAAAAAACCCACAATACTGTTCATGCAAAAAACTTTTTCAGCCCTATGGAAACATGGCTGTTATCTTGTAACCTCGTCTCTGCACTGGAATTTTATTTTTCAGCAAGGACCAACCACAGGTTTCAAAGTTAGAAGTCAAGTGATTGTTCTGCCTTACCCTTAATTGAAATGCACTAAGTCGTCAGTTTAAAGATGAGACCTCTTGGGGGCGCCTGGGTGGCTCAGTCGGCAAAGCACCTGACTTCGGCTCAGGTCATGATCTCACAGTTTGTGGATGCCGGCCCCGCCTGGGACACTGAGCTGACCGCCTGGAGCCTGTTTCGGATTCTGTGTCTCCCTCTCTCCCTGACCCTCACCTGCTGACGCTCTTTCGCACTCGCTCTCTCTGTCTGTCTCTGTCTCTCTCAGAAATAAACATTGGTGTGTCTGGGTGGCTCAGTGGGTTAAGCATCCGACTTGGGCTCTGTTCAGGTCATGATCTCGCGTTCATGAGTCCAAGCCCTGTGTAGGTCTCTGTGCTGACAGCCTGGAGCCTGCTTGGGATTCTTTGTCTCCTGTTCTCTCTGCCCTTCCCCCGTTCATGCTCTGTCTCTTTCTCTGTCTCAAAAATATACATTAAAAGGATGAGAATTCTTGTCCTTTTTTTTTTTTTTTACATTTATTTATTTTTGCGAGAAAGAGCGGGGGGAAGGACAGAGAGAGGGGGGAGACACAGAATCAGAAGCAGGCTCCTGGCTCCCAGCTGTCAGCACAGAGCCCGACGCGGGGCTGACGCGGGGCTCCAACCCACGAACTGTGAGATCATGACCTGAGCCGACGTTGGTCGCTTAACCGACTGAGCCACCCAAGCACCCTGAGAATGCTTGTCTTTCCAACAAGGGAGAAAGAAGGGACGATGGAACAGCCGTCATTCAGAGATGGACAAAAAATAAATATTTTACTCTTTGTCCCCCCTCCAAACAACACATTTCTTTTGAGAAACAGTCACGAGACACATGTTCTGTGAGCTAAAGTTTTAGCTGACACTTGGAACAACCATATTATGGAGCTTTTTTTGTACTTCTCTGAATGCTAAGACATTGCAAACAAGTAGACTAGAACATATGGAACACACGCTTCATTTGTTTTAATATAATATCTCTCTTCCAAAGAACCTTAAAACTTAAACTAAGAAGGAAGGATGTTTCCTAAATGGATATATTACCTATGGATTTTTTTGTGAATGACAGGAAAATTAGCAACCATCTTTATTTTATGAACTAAGTGAAGACTAAGGACTTAAACGTGCTAATTTCCTGAAACCACGTATAATGTTTTGTACCTGGACAATTTCGATATTGTCGAGGCGAGAGGGATTAATGGCTGAGGACATTTCTAGAGCTGCTGAAGGAACCAGGGAGCTTCCATCACATAAAAATACCTCTAGTTTCTTTCCTTTATTACAACTGAAAAATTTTAAAGACTTCCTGAAAACAAAATAAAGATCAATTTGTTCACAGCTGAAAGTGTAACCTATAGGACCAGAGACAGGATAAAATGTTCTATATCTTACATTGGTGAGTCAATAAAATAGATAACAGCTTCATTTCAAATAGGGGAAATTATTAGCACATGGGGAGATTTTGTTACATGACTTAAAACAGAAGAATGGCATGATACAAATTATGTGAATGACCTGATTATCAATATTTTAGATTTAAGACTTTACTGGCATACAAGGGGCAGTTCTTTGGGTCTTCAATGAAAATGAATAAAAACAGCAACACAAATAATCATAATTCAAGTATCAGAATGCAACACACACACACACACACACACACACACACACATTTCATCTCAATGGTCCAAGTCTACCTGGGGACATCTAGAACCTCCAATTAAAGGTTATTCAGCACAATTTGGCAAGATGAAAAGAGCAAAGTCATTTACCAAACATATGGGCTATAAGGTGGCATGAATTTGCATCCTGAGCAATTTGCTTTCTGCTGCTCAAGATCCCTAATATGCAGATGAACAAGGAACATGCTAGTTGTATGCCAGTGTGACATCATTTTAGCTGACCAATGAATCAGCCATATCTGTGTGACTATAGGCAAGGCAATTTCTTTGATTCCTAGTTTCTTTTTTTCTTTCTTTCTTTCTTTCTTTCTTTCTTTCTTTCTTCTTTCTTTCTTTCTTTCTTTTTCTTTCTTTTCCTTCCTTTCTTTCTTCCTTCCTTCCTTTTCTTTCTCTTTTGTAAAATCAAGAAAGCTACATATACTGCACCTCTTTCAAATATGATGTATTATTGTCTTTGGATAAAACTTTGTCAAATCTTTTGCCAAGTGGTTGATATTGGACAAAGTCCTGCTTATATTTTCTGAACTATGAGGATAAAGAGTGAAAAAAAGAATCACATAATTTTGTTCCCTTGAGTAGTTTTGTTGCAGGGTTACAAAAATGTAGGGCACACCATAGCCTATTTTTAAAATTTCAAAATGTGATTCAATGTTTTTGAATGTTAATGCCAAAGTTTCCTATCAGAAATCTGGTTGTCAAAAACAAATACTGCCTTCAATTTGTGGTCACTAAATGCATGTGGATTAGCTATTTTTAGGTTTTGAGACTAAGGCTCAAATTGGCTGTGAGTAAATAGGCAAAGTCATCACTCAATTTATTTGATTGAGTCTATTTAAAGTTCTATTATTAAGAATAACCATTAAAAATAGCCAACCCCCCAGGTTTTACGAGAGTTGAATATCTCATCATCCATTAGCTAATACTAAATTTTTCTTTGACCACTTTTAGGAGGCAATTTAAAATTAATTGTAAAGTTCCAGTAAATTAAATATTACTAGCAGAAATGAATGACTACAATTAAGTAAGGAAACCTTAGTTGAATTGACAAAAGATTTTGAATGATAAAAGGAAAAAAATATGACCAACAAATTTCCCAGTAAAAACAGTGTTCTTAGCATAGAGTTCCATGTGTGTATAAGACTAGATGTCTTAAAAATCTATTTTAAGTTTTGGGTTTTTTTATTTTCAGGACAAGATTGAGGATCTAACATAGCTACAAATGACCTTGGTTTGGCATCAGATCAATTCCCCTGAATATATGTAGGAATATGAACACTGTAAGTATTAGATGCATTTTAAAACAACTTTATTGAAGTTTATAGGAATTAGGCTTAAATTTTGGAACCAATTTTGAGAATCAAATGACTTATGTTTACTAAATTCAGATTTTTGTTTAGTGTATCTTTGTAATCACATTGTTACTCCTATATTTTTTTCAGAAGGGAATCATCAAGATATCAAGTGAGTTGACCCAGTTTCCTAATAGATAATTTGTGTTGAAGCCAGAGAGCATGTCCATTGTTTTGTGATGATCGATCTTATGCCTAGATCCCTTAGCCACAAGCCTTTTCCTCAATTTCCAATACTTCCACATACTTTTTCCATAATCCCTTTAAAAAAAAGATGTTATCCCAGGAAATTCTTTTTGACTATTTCAAGAAAGCTAAAATTTCCAGAATCTCAAGAACTTTATTTTCTGTATCTAATAATATAAGCTGACTGTCATAATAGATGCAAAACACTTAGTGGAGGGTCTTTACCCAACATTAGCCTTGCTTAGTCCTGGTGTCCAATGCTGAAATTATACAATTAATATATTTTAAATTCAGTTGACAAGTATCCAATAAAACCCATATTTTTATTTTTTAGTTAATAAAATTCCATACACTTTTACCATGGTTTAAAAACTCCATAACTATGTTTCTCAATGGATTTATGTCTCACTAGATTTAGATAATCAAAAAGCCAAATGACTTTAACAAATTTTGTTTCCTGAAAAAATATAATCTAGGTCCCCAATATAGGATTCTCTCTTTGATAATTTTCTTTAGTCCTATTTTACCATGTGTTGCATACTACCTGGATTTAAAGATTTGATAGTTTCAAATTCTATATTGAATGTCAGAAGCTTGTATTAAATGTTACAATTGCATTACCCAACTCAAACTGCTAGCATAAAAACGTTACTAGAGAGCATAGTACTTTAATATTATACCTACTTGACAAACTCTCCAATGCCTTAAATTTATTAAGATTCTCAAATGTGAAGTTAGAGTTTCTCATCTTAAAATAACAACCAACCTGATCATTGGAGGGGAAAAAAAAGGTAATACCATGATTTTGAAAAAGGATGCATTCTCTATCACTTCATGTACACACACACACACACACACACACACAATTAACCTTAGAAGTGGTCACTGTTCAAGTACTTATTTTTAGTTACACTTTTTTGCTTACAAACCATTTTAGATCTTCTCTTTGGAAATTGCTTTTAGAGTTGACTCGTCAGTCATAAAAAGAACATGAACCCATTCTCAGTGGTCTTTGTAAATTTGAGCAAACTCCAAGATACCCCACTTGATCATGCATATTAATCATCAGGTTTGGCCTGGAATGCATTTTGGCAGTTTGTAGAGTCAACTTGAACATCTAAGAAAGATGGCTTTCTGTCACCGAAAAGAGTAAAAAGATGATCAGATTGAAGGTAGTTCTTGGTTCTTTCACACCTGAGCAAGCCAAGGAATTTTTCAAACTCTGTGACCTTTTGTAACTTGCATGGACTTCTAAAAAGTAGCACATAGAAGAGTTTTCCAGTGCAGAACTGGCCTTTCATCACCATTCATAATTCTGGAAAGCTATAAAGCCATTCCTGGAAGTAATGATCCTGTAGGCCACCTAAGAATGATGTATCAACATATCAACATATCTTTCTCTGGAAGCCCTGATGCTACTCTCAGAACCAGTGAGTAGACAATGAAGACTTGCCATATAAATGATCCATTTCACTTCCTGGTAATAGCCTTTGTCATTGTTATAAAGCATGCCATAGAAAGACCAGAAGAGATGCTCTAGAAATAAATCTACACTTCTGGTGAAAACCAACAGAAATCAACATGTAAGATATTCACTGTCAGGACCCAGTTCAAATAATTCTTGCTGTAACCGTGTCGAGAGCATCACTGATATCCTTTGACTGTGGCAGAAGTGGTCTTACTAAGGTGTCCATTAGCTAAGACACATGCAAACACAGGAAAGAATTAGTGATGGAGACCATGACTGCTGAAGAGAGAAAGCACAACAAAAGGCATAAGGATGACGCATTTAAATATCTGTTGCTCCCTTCCACACGTGCACTGCCAACTTTCTATTGCTTTTATTGGGGTTTGTCTTGTTCAAATTTTATTATGCTCTAGATTGAGAAAATAGATGCAGTACATCCTTTATGGCTTTGTTATATGTCCAGTGTGAATCAGAAACTCCTCTGATAATTGTTGAAATCTACATTCTGATTGATTAATGACCTATAGCGTGGTATATTCAGGATGGAGAGGAATACAGAACACATTTCTGGACACATGCAAATATGTGAGTAGCTGAATGGGTCACTACAAGAAAGCAATTTTATTTTCGAAAGGATGAGAGAGGTGGTTTTTTAATGCCAAAATAGAAAACCAGCTCAGCCATATTACTGATGAAGAAATTAAGGGCAAAGCATTAGTCAACTATCTAATTATTATCCTGCTGATCAGAGACAAAGTCTACAATAGACTGACTTCTTTCAGCTCATTGTTTTCCCTACCAGTTTATGATGCTTTCCTGTATACAAAGAGCTATTCACATAATGCTATCCATGAGAATGCACAGGAAGGTAGTGCTCTATATTAATTCATATTTGAAGGAAGAGGTCTCTACACCACTTGAATCATTTAGCTCTGTGATCCGATTTCTTCAAGAAAGTCGAAAATTAAATGGGTGTGGGGGCAAAGATATTAAGTTACAATTTAATTATAAGTGGAATTTAATGCCATGTGTACTATGTATTGGTTCTGTGCCTTAGAAACTTATATGGGTACATAAAACTTTAACTTTGGATAAACTTTGAATAATCCTATTTTAAGAAACTTTGTTGTCTTTCAGTTTTTTGTTTTATGATTTCCTGCTCTTTTAACTTCCAAATGAGCATGAACGCTCTCTTGGTTAAATAGTTCTTTGGCAGCAAAATATGTAGCACCTTTCAAGAAACCAAATTAGATCTCTGATGATAACAGCAGTGAATTATCGCAGTGGATGAAGGGAGGCCTAATGGTACCTAAAGACTGCAGTCTTTACAGATGAGGCAGTGATGCCAAAAGCCAACCATGTTTGCTCACGTGAATAGAACCCTTCAAAGATTAAGACCGGTGACAGGAACAATTTGTTATGTGTAATCACCTGGTTTCTCAAAAGAGAAATACAGCACCTCCCCAACGACTGTTTCCCATTTGTCTGGATGATCTGGATGAGGTGTGGCAATGCTTTGTCCAGAGGCATTTGGTTCTTGCAATGCATTTATATCTGTTTCAAATGAAATTGGAGATGCTTCCTCTATCACTTCCTCGCCACGGGTGTGATGCATGGGAAGGGATATATAACCATAAAGTCAGACCACCCCTGGGGATTTTCAGAGCACCAATGCTGACCAATCTGAATTATTGATCTTTATTCATGAAAAAGGTTCCCTACGGGAAAGGATATAGCTTTATAGCAGTCTGAACTGTAACAGATGTTGATCTGGTGTTGATAAATATGTGGAGTGGGGGGAAACAATTCACAGAAAATCCACTGTAAGTTCTATAGTTAGGCTTCATCCTTTATTAGGTAGTGAGTAAAAGACAACTGATGATTACAACTCCAATTTAAGAGACCATTTAAACAAAAATGGTTCCATAGCGAAGTGAGGCAGAAGGGAGTTAGGTATTTCTGAGTTTTCTCATATGGCTGATGGAGAAAATATGGCTGATTTGTTTGCTCCCAGCAAATCATTAAAGTTAGTAACACCTTGTGATCCAGGACTCTTTGCATCCCACAGGCCCTGACTTCTAGTGGACTGGCTTGTTCACTTTGGTGAAAATGGGGAAAGAATAGCAAAAGCACAGAGTAGTGAGATTGCATCAGTTAACATCAGGTTCTCCAATAGAAAGAGGTTTTCTCAGGGGTAAAGGTTGTTGGATAAGGATTCAGGCTAACTTGTAGCGAAAGATAAAAATATTTGACAAAGCAGAAAAAGGCAACTTAAGTTCAAATCGGTCAGAAGCTGGTCACACGAGATATAGACAGAGCCCCAAACAACAAACTCCTGAGCAACTTTCCATCTGACTGAACTAGTAGGGTCTGTGAGTGAAAAAAGGAAACACTTGCTAAAACCAGATTGTAGAGGTATTGGTAAATGTAAAATCACCAGATACTCTCAAAAAACAAATTTTAATACTAACCAACATGTTTAACCAGACGTGTATGGTTTGAAATTCTTTTTACCAAGGACTAATGAAAGACTTTTTTGTCTTGTCTGCCTGCCCTCCTCCCTTTTTTCCCTTCCTTCCTTCCTTCCTTCTACCCTTATTTTTTTTTTTGTTTAACAAAAGATATATAAAGCCAACTGCTTTAAAGATACGTTTATATGACAAATGTCTATAGCTAGATAGATGGTGGAGAAGAACTCCAAAGACCACGTTCAATGTTGAGCACCAAGCACGCTATGGGTGTTTCTTAAATATAAAATGACAAATGCTAAATACCTATCTCTCAAATGGTTTCATCTTGAATCTTTATACCTCTCAAAAAGTTACTACAGTTTAGATAAGAGCAGTTTTAGGAAGGCCATATCCAGCCCTTCCCTATATTTTAAATAGTCTTTACAAAACCTTTTCAAAAATATGTTTTTTCTCTAAACCTAAATCATGTAGGGTTGATTTGTACATGTTTTATCATTGTTCTAAGTTTGAGTATCCTTGTTGTTATTAATGCAACAGACTGGCTGCATCAAACCCCATCATAGTGATAGGTATATGTTAGCTTTCTATGGGAAAAAGCAAATAGCCTTTATCACAAATTAAAGGCACAGCTATTTTTATGCCATTCGTTACCAACTTAATGATAACATGTAACATGGGATGGTTATATAATTATTTTATATAGATTTTCTTTTTATAAGTTATTCTCTTAATCTTTCTAACATATATACAATATACATATATTTATATATACCCCTGATAAATCTTGTTTTAAAGGTAAAACATCAACTCCTTTCAGCCTTACGGTGAACACAGAAGGCTGCCAGATTTCACAACTCCACTAGAGAAATGATGGTCAAGTGCGTCCTACCAGATTTTTTTCCAACACTATATCCTTGGTCTGCAATCAACTCAGATTCATTTTTCTTGTTTTACTAACACTTAAATATATATTAATTGTTTATATCATGTCAGTAGGAAATCTAAAAAACAAGAAAAAGCCCACAACAATAGCTAACATCTATCATCATATTCAAAGCAGAAACCTTTGCCTAAGACACAGCCTTACTGGTATGATATAAAGGGGATATATTGCAGAGATGCAATATTCTCTGTGTTTTTTTTGTTTTTGTTTCTTGTTTTGGATATACACTAACATGAAAAACCTTTACTTTGCATTATCATCTTAGGTCGTGACCGTTCCTTATCCATGAAACAAAACACTTGTACTGATTTCTTTCGAAACACCCATGATGCACGGGTTTACCTGTTTTCAGATATAGTTTCATTACAAAGCCTTCCCGATTCCCAGCAATACTGCCTCAGGGTGGGAAAATGAGTACTTTGTAAGAAACTACCTTTATAAATGTCTCCCCTATCTCGATGCTTAGCCCTGCTCTCTTGTCCTCAACTTAAAGTCTTACAAGCTGGACAGGAGGGGGAGAATGTGGACCAGGAAGACCTCCACAAACCCTCTGGTGTTTGTTTATCGTTTGACTGTTTACTGGCATGAAATAGTTGTTCATTCTACCTTTTGCGACTCTTTAAAACCTAGTGGCATAGATTGAGACACAGCACTATTGTTTTACAAGACATCTACTGTATCTACTTTTGTTGGGATAAATACCCAGTAATTGCTGTCATAGCAAGAGGACCAGCACGGGTACTACTATTCACAGTGTTGCTTTTGTGTGTGTGTGTGTGTGTTTTTATGTTTTTTTGTTTTGTTTTGTTTTTCTTCTTTTCATATTATCTTAATCTACAGAGTAAATTATTATATATATACACTGGAACCAGTTAATGCCCTTACAATGTATAGTTGTTTCATAAAGCAGGAAAGACAATGCAGAGGGAAATAGGTGCCCAAAAGCACAGTCACAAAGGCTTCAGAAATTCTAGATACCACTACAAGTCAATGCTGGAGATCACTTCTAAAACAATCAATGTTCAAGAGGAATGCTTTAATTTGGAGAAAATACCACCCCTCCCCTCCCCCCCAAACCTCCCTCCTTTTTTTTTTTTAAATTTTTTTTAAATAATCTTTTCAATTCACTATCAAAAGTCCTGGCTCTTCGGATATACTTTAAACTATAAATAAACACTGCATAGTTCTCTTTTGTTTTGTTTGTTTTGTCTTTTGAAAAATTATTGCAGTACAAGTACTCCCATTTGGAATTCAGTAAGGAGCAAACAGCACAGGAGTGTGGGCGGTCCGAATAGGTCCAGGAGCTGGCCGCAGGAGTGCTGGAGGGAGCGCCGAGGTCTGGAACAGTGTTGCCGCTGGGGCAGTTCGGAGACTGAAGGGGGCGTTCACTGCCACGGCAGCAGCGGCCGCTGCAGCTGCTAGTGGGTTTGGTAGAATTCGCGGAGCCAATGGCTTTGAAGGTTCTTTTGAAAATACTAATTTTACCTGCAAGGGAGAGAAGAAGAAAAAAAAAAAAGAGGGCAGAAGGACAAGAGTTTGGGCATCTACACTCAGAATCCAAAATGATGGGCAGCTTTTAAAATGTAGCAGTTGGGGCGCCTGGGCGGCTCTTTCCTTTAAACATCCGACTCTTGGTTTCAGTTCAGGTCATGATCGTCTCAGGTTGGTCCAGGCCCTGCATCGGGCTCTGCACTGAGGGCGTGAAGCCTGTTTGGGATTCTCTCTCTCCCTCTCTCTCTCTCTCTCTTTGCTCCTCCCCTGCTTGCTCTCTCTGCCTCTCTAAATAAATAAGTAAATAAATAAAGCAGTAAACAAGTACAAAGATGAAATCACACTTGTGAATGATCAATAAAAATAATGGGAAGTGTAAACAAACATCTTTTCTTTGATAGAGCTGGAAGATCACTGAAGATGGCCAATCTAGGATGCTGAAAAATCCCCCAGAAAAGTACTCAGCAACCTTACTTTATTTTTCTCAATAAAGTAGGAAAGTATTCATGTTGAGAAAAAAATAGGGAGTTTTTTACTCTTTACACACACACATTAACTGTCATGGGAAGATATTTTTAAAGGGAGATTTATTAATGCTGTCAGCTACTAGGAGCATATCCTAGTGTACAAACTGAGTTGCACAGCAAGGTGTGAGGTAGTAATAAAGAGAAATAAAAATAACAAAATTCCACTTGCAACGAAGAAGAAAAGACCACTTACTTCCCCCTGAATCTGACATTCTGGCTTCCTCTCTGGGCACATGGTAACCACATGCTCTCAACTCTACTCTCCAAAACCAGTTCATTCTTTGGCTAGTAGCATTAGCAAGATGGCTGCTCTCACAGAAAGAATGTTCCCATTTATGGGAACAGTAACACAGAACTACCACTGAGGTTTTGCAGGGTAACGTTAATACAATTTGACTTCCCTGTTTACTTAACAACCATTCACTTGATTGTTGAAACTTGTCTCTATGCTGGTCAGAAATAGCACTCAAAGTTATGACTAGTGGTGCTGAAACCTCAGCTCTGCATAGAATTCACAGCTTTTCAATGCAGCTAAAATTGCTTCTGTACAAAAGAGTAAAGTGACTTCATTTGCATAAAAATGGGTGATGCTACTAAATTAATTGGGTCAACTCCTACTGAGGTCTCATAATAGATGATTGCAGTTTTCCTTTAACTATATTTTCACAGGCCAGCAGCACACAATAGCACCAATTATTAATAAGATCTATTTTGAAGAAAACAGATTTCAAAGTGCATAATTCAGCACATACTATATAGATCAGTTGTTCTTAACTCTTCATTGAGCCCTGGGTATCCCTGAGAAATCTGTGGTCAATTTGACAAAGAAAAAAAAAAAAAGAAGAAGCACATGGTCATAAATATTAGCTTGAAATTATCAGGAGGTTTCACAGATTTCCCCTAAGTTCCTACAAAAATTCCAGGCCGGGACATTAATACTAGTGTGTTCACTAATCTAAATGGCATATTTGGGGTAATGGGAAGGGGACATCTCCCAGAAAGTGTTTCCCCAGGCCTTAGATACTGTCCTTGGTTTGATAATTCAATAAAATAAGCCATGCCTTTCAGACTTTGTTAATTCAAAATCCAAAACTGTTGAGGGCATCATCAACACCAATGTTTTGTCCCTTGAAGAAATTTTTCACTGACCTTTCCTGAAATTATGAACGAATGGCAGGGCCAGATTTCATGTGATTTCATGTAATTACTTACCTGACTCCAACGATTGGCTTTATTCCCTTCCCCATGCTTCTGTCATTAACCAGAGCCCAACTCCAAAAGATAAAGGTGCTGGACCTTGGCCAAAAGTGGCAAACCACAGAAACAACTCATGAAACAAGTAATTCTATTGGTGGAGTAGGGTCTGGACTCTCTAATCAGCTGTTTGTCATTACTTAGGTACCTTCCATTTATTTCATACAGTAACTGACCAAAAAAAAAAAAAAAATCAAGTTCAGCAGATTGTCGGACATTCAAGATCACTATCATTTGAGAAGCAACAAAGACACTCACCCCCAGTGGATGTGCTGCCTTCTGTAGTTTGTTGTAAGGACTGTATTTAGGTTTCGGGGGCTTCCCAGCAGCTCTGTCTTTGTGCCTTCTACTGCTAATGTGCTATTAAAAGCAATTAAAAATGACAGCTTTAAAAAAATCATCCCCAAATCCCCCTTATAAATACTGTTTTAACCTGAAGAAGGATAGTAGTTACTTCACAGAAGTTGCAGAAACACCAAAATAAAAAAGCATGCACTTTTGTCCTTGGATCCTGATGGCTTGAGGGTATATATTTTTATGCTACCCATTTTAGTATATTTTTAACGGATAGAAGGCTCTTCTTTTTCCCAACCTTTCTCTATATCACTGCACAGATCTCCTTTTTTGAAAGTTTACAAAGGAAAGGAATGTCTAAAGGAATTTTATGTGCAAATAAACAAAGACGCCCAGGCAGGCATGAATTTATTTCCATACTAATATTTATCCTCACATTTGTACAGCCAAATGTCAATCCCCTAAATTCTAAAGATAAATAACTAAGGTGCATAAAATGAGTCCAATTTTGTACATATGCATATAAAACACAACACAATACGAGGGCCAGCCCTTCCACTGTACAGCTGATCTCTTTGGAAGGCTATTCACAGAAAAAGTGAATGCAATAGGATTAGTAATCTCTTTAGCAGGTCACTGCAGGGTTTAGAAATACAGTACAACACCATGTAATAAAGTACATAAAATAAAAGAACAGTATAAAATTAGTTGTAGCATGTAAATGTCTAAACAAGTAAAAAGGGAACATTGCAATTTGACCTTTAAAGAAAATCAACACTTTTGAGGGGGAAACCTGGTAGAGAAAAGATCTCATACCCCTTTTTTCTCCCACTCTTCAGATATAAGAATAGTACAAACTCACTTCAGACAATTTCTGAAAGGCCTTAGAAAACATTACATCTTAGTATTCCCCTGGCAACTGACATAAGCATTAATAAATAAGGGCAATGAATACAAGACAAGTGGATGGATGGATGGATGGATGGATGGACAGATGGGTGGATGGATGGACGGATGGATGGGAGAGGAAAACAGGAAAGAAAGGGAATAAAGGAATCACACATATTCTGCCCATAAGGGTGTCCCCTATCTGTTTTCATTTCTAGAATATGCGCTGTCTACCTGTTTAAGTTGTGTTTCCGAGTTGACGTGCACATCACAGATTTCACAGTGAAACGTTTTGTTTTGCAGACCTGTGTTTCCCTTATTAACTGGTCCTTTGCCTTTCACGCCTGCCCTAGGAAAGGCTTTGATAGTCCCACTTCCGTTCCGGGCTTCTAGCATGGTTTTGTGCTTAGTACCTGCCAGAAATATTTAGAACAAAAGGAAGAAAAAATAGAAAAAATTCTTAGCTAGGAGATGCCTTTAAGAAACGACTCATTAACAAAATATGGTACCTAGTTTTAGAGCAGTTCCTCCAAGGGTTATGACTGAAATACGCTTAACTTAGAAGACAATGTTGTCTGACCACCTTACACAACATCACTTAATTACTCATGTTTTTATAGCGTACCACATAACAAACCAGCACCATTAATACAGCACCTGCACGGGAGAGTCCTGAGATGAAACTAAATGGGTGTGACTTTGTTTCATTTCCTCTTGATGCTAATAAGACATAAATGATAGCTGATGAGCAAGAGTGATTTAGTTGCTAAAGGTATAGTTGGAGGTGATTTGTAACAAATGTAATCAGTTTAAGCATGGTGTGTTTACAGAAGTGGCACTAATTAAATACCCATGTTCTAAACAGAATGCAAACAAGCTTTCCTGGTCATGTGTTTAGGTTCAGTAAAAAAGAGTAATAGTATAAAGATCTTAATCACAGGGGGAAAAAAGCCCTATTAGGAGAGTAAAGCCCACACAGATTGGTTATGTAATTTCAAATGTATAAACAAATGACCAGGATGATGAGGGGTGAGAGGGTATGCAGATACACTCTAAGTAAATACTTCTTTTTAATAAACCAATAACATCTTTGGACTCTCACACATAAGTAGTGTAACTCCAGTTCTCAATACTTTTTTTTCAATTACTAGAGTTCATGCATGGGAGTTTTCCCTCAAAACTCTGTTCGCAATTTTCTTTCCCTTAGTGTTGATAAATATTCTTTATTTTTCTCACTTAGTCATATGGTGTTGCTATGAAATTTTCTCTGTTAATCATTTATGTCCTTTTTGCCATTCTGGTTTTCTAAATCCATTTTTAGTGGTTTCTCTTTTCCTAATTGTATCTATTAGATCTGTTATTAGATTTATTGGATTTAATATTTATTAGATTTATTTGTTAGATTGGTACCAGCTCTGTAAGGATAAAAAATAAGATTCTTAACTTCTGAATTCTGAGCCAGCCTCCCAGAACCATTGAATATTAACGAAGAAAACACACTGAGGGCCACACGAGGTCAGTGCCAATCACCATTGCCTTAAATAAGAGGCAGTGAAATACACAAACAGGTTTACAGTCACGTTTCTTTTTCAAAACGATTACAACTTTACTGAACCCAATATAAACAAACGTATATTTCTACAAAATAGATTCCCCACTTTGAATGTCATATTCTTATCCATAGCTGTGAAAATGTTCATATCCCAACATATTAAGGAAAGGGAAAAAGGTCAACACCTTGTAAGTAGACTGGAGGACTTGAAATATGGGCCACAGCACTGCTCTGTGGTTCTGGTGGGAGGCCTCCTGCAGTCTGCTTTTACTTATCCCCCTTGCAAAATAGATACAAACACTTTCTACTCTGAAGTTGGTGTAAGCCAGTGTAGAGCAAAACAATGTTCTAGGGAGCATATATATATATATATACACACACACACACACACACACACACATATGTATATGTGTATACATATATATATATGTATATATGTAATTTGTGTTACTGTGTGTATGTGTCCAGACAGTTGTCCAACCTTTTTTATCTAAACAGGTGGTTATATCAAAATATTTTTCCATGCAGCTTCTTCAATCAGACTGAGAAGGATTCCTGGGCTGGTTTGGCTTATCAATGTCTAAGAAGTAGTCGGTTGGAGACTGAATGTTACTCTGACTTTTTGGAGGGACTCTTGATTCACCCTGGTTAACCTCTTTTGTAATTGAGAGTCTTACGGCTACCCTAGAAGATTCTCAATAGGAGTGCCAGATAATCTTTGGACCTTGATAACAAGGCCATGGACATTGACCACAGCTGACTGGCTTAAATGAACTTTCATTTGAAATATGAAATGAGAGATGCCTTAATGAAACAAGTCTTTACCTATTCTCTTCCTGAACACAGAGGCAGGGCTTAGACATGGGCTTCTTAAAGGAAACCCTGGGTTTTGCTCATACTCTATTCTCCGTGCCTGACACATAGTAGAGAATCAGTGAAGACTAGGTCAAGTATTAGATATTTTAAAGAGCAATGAACAAATATCTGTAAAGAGCATTGTGAGCTCAGACTCTGGCGTGGTATGAGTCAGAGTTTGCTTCCATTAGCTGTGTGGTTTACATGTCTTTGTGCCTCAGTGTCCTCAGCTGTGAAAAAAGAAATTATCTGCTCTACTGAAGTGCTGCATTAAATGCATTTATTGTTTTAAGGATTACTTTTGGCATTTCCATGTGTCCATATTTTAGTCTATCCTCTTTCTTAATGGTGTTGGTTTTATTTAGGTGAAAATTTAGAAATCTCTAAGCACTTTAAAATTTAGTGAAGTCTATCCTTTGATACCTGCCTTTTATGCATATTAAAATTTAGTGAGGGGTAGCATAAGCTCTGTCTAGGGATAAAAAAGCTTGAATGAGCTTAGTGAATATTATCAAATGTTACCACTTCAAGTGATTACCAGAAAAATTTGCCCAAATTAGTAATGAGCATTAACTATAAAACATTTAAAAGGTTTGGATTTTTTATTATATAGAGAAAACCATCAAAATTACCTAAGGAAAGCATTGCCTAGTGGAATGTTTTGGGGAGATTTCTTTGAAGACAAAGACAAAACATATTTTTTGTATTATCTGTGTCTATAACATACAACTAAAAGGGGACTTTTGGATCTTTTGAAAAGAGTAGGTCCCCTTAAGTTGTTTTAAATATTCTTAGACTGGTTGTGAATCATGCTTGTAAGCTTAGGAGAACTACTTCTCAAATTCCAAAACAAACAAACAAACAAACAAACAAACAACATGCAAAGCCAGAATGCCCGTATTCGAATCCTGCATTCCATTATTATGGAATATAAACCAATTAACTGCAACTTTAGTGAAAAATAAAAAGAGAAAGCAAGTGAAATAACACAACTGATCCCCAGATAATGCTAGAAGCAACTGTGGTCATACTAATAATTGTGCCGTAATAACTCATCCTTACAAGATGCCATATGGCCTCTTAGCTCTGAGATGGAGAGAGAGGGAGAGAGAGAGGGAGACAGAGAGGGGGAGAGAGAGAAGAAGAAGAAGAAGAAGAAGGAGGGGGAGGAAGAGGGGGAGGAGGAGGTAGGAAGGAAGAGAGGAAGAAAGGGAGGGAGGGAGGAAAGAGAGGAAGAAAAGAAAGGAAAGAAGGAAAGAGAAAAAAAAGAAAAGAAAAGAATAAAGAAAGGAAAGGAAAGGAAAGGAAAGGAAAGGAAAGGAAGAAAGGAAGGAAGGAAGAAAGGAAGAAAGGAGAAAGGGAAGGGGTAGGTTCAAAGAGAACAAATGACTTGCCCAGGTTCACATAGAAATGTTATTTACAGATCCGAGGTAAAAATAGTCTGATCACTTCTAGCTCATTCCATTGGAATATACAAGAGGCAGTGTTTGATGGAAGCTATAGCATCAAAATCTGTTTATGATTAAGAATGTGTTTTTGAGATTAAAAGAAAAACCATAAATGCAGAACTCTACATTCACAGCTATAGGCCTTATTTCATGCATATGTGTTTCTAAAAGGGAAAAAAGGGGGAAAACTACTTAAAATTACAATTTAGATGCAAAAGACACATCTCCCCACCCTGCAGTCTGGTTGTTTTTGATCAAAATTGGCTTTCAAACCTGGCTCCCTGAAAAACAGCCCAATCTCAACGGTGGTTTCCTCATCTGTGGCTCTAAAAGAAAGCAGGGAATTCTTTTAAAGTGATATTGGTGGTGTTGGGTGGGTAGGGGTGAGTGTGGGGGCAGTGGGGCACTAAGGCAGTGACTGTGGTCTGTTCCAGATGCAGGTAATACAGGGGTCCATTAAAGAGAATTAGAAAACAATAATTAAATGGACTGCAAAGGCAGTCTGCTTTCCACTAGGGCCATGAACTGGCAACTCTAAACAATGTCCATGATAAAGGACTTCTTCCTAGAAAACATTTTGTTGATCTATATTCTACACCATTGGTGTGTTTACTGTTGAGATTTAGTATGCATTAAATTAGCCCATTGTGTTACTTATCCTATACTAAGCATCATGCTACATGGAACTTGGTTTGTAGACCTCTCTATTACACAGTGGGCTGCGCACACACAGGAACTCAGCTACGGGCTCTTGTTTTGTTAGCGAGTCCATAACAGTTCACAATCATTCAAGCTCATGAAGGCTGCGGTTCGTGCCTTCAACCCCTGCGGCCCTCTGTATTTTTATAAATGAATGACGACACCACCATGATTGTGAAAATGAAGCGACAGAATTTGGGTTGCTTCAATTCTGTCATTTTATGTGACTGCTGGAAGTTTTTATATTTAAAGCAGCGAAACACAGTGTGAGCCGTGGGGTGTCATGGTTTTGTCTGGCGAGCGTCAGTTGCCCACGTTGGTAACTGCCTAGTGATGGGCACTGTACTGGCTGCCTTCCTGCCCTGTTACCTTTTCTCGCTTCCTAACCTGTTCCCTTGGCCTCTCCTGAAAACTATCTGCTCTCAAATCCTGGTCTCCGAGTCTGTTTCTAACGGAACCCAAACTAAAACACACACCAACCCTATGATGGATCCTACAACAACTACTCCTTTTCCTGACAGGAGAGTGATCATACGGGTAAGCCCGTCTCCTTCTATCTCCCCACCCCCCATGGGTTTCCCCTCATGGGGTCCGAAGGGAAAGATGCTGGAACCAGTGGATAAGGGGTAGTTGTATGAATATGGGAAGGACTGCATTCATCATCTACATTTAGAGAATGTCCTGGACACAGGGAGCCTCTCGACACTGCTTCCGTTACAAATAAGAGAGCTGAATCTGGAGATCAAAAATGGCGCACAAAGGGGGTTAGACACATCTACTTGTCCACCTGCTTTCCTTTGCCATCTCCAGTTCTGGCACAGCTGGCTCGTGCACGTCTAGTGTGAGGCCTCCAAGAAGGGCCTGGACCTGAGAGAAAGATCTCTGAGGTAGGAAGGGAAATGCAGGGCTAGAGAAACCTAAGCTTAGGGGGAATGGGGATAGTCTCCTGACTAGGACAAAGGGTTGGAGGGGACATCCCTATAAAGGGACTCATAGTAGAGGTGACAACCACATTTACTACCTTAAGCTCTGCCTGCACAACACTTGTGAGGATTTTGTGTTTGCTTTTTTTTTTCTTTTCCCCAATACTATAGCTTCTAGGCTTGGATATATAATAAATCAGAATCCCTAGATATAAGAAATATACATATATATATATAATGACATGGGTGAGTATGCATTTAAAGCTCATGGGCTATTTCTGACAACACAAAGCAGAGATGAGCATCATAGAATTGGAATATGAAAAGTGCTGACCTGGTGTGATATCATGAAATAACTAATTACTCTTTGCTTCTTAATCAGATGTTTCTGATAAGAATTCAAGAAGGATGCCCAAATTCTTGATAAATTATCGCCAGCCTCAAAGGGTATGGTTTTGTTTACTGTCAGAGTTGATCCCCCCCCCCAAAAAAATGAATGTGTTTCTCTGTCACTATGCAGAAGGATCAAGAATTCTTGAGAAATAACTGGACCTCCAACGATGTTTTCGCTCTCCCAACTACCCTGCATCCCTGAATAATGTATTTGCATGAGTAAAACTCGAGGCATGTCTGCATGGTATATAGATTCTGACTTGGGGCCAGATCTTTTTCTGTGTTCTCAGGCCCTGAACCCATGAACTCCCAGACAACTAATGTTGCGTGCAGGAGGAAGATACGAACTGAAGGAATTGCTCTCCACCTGCAATTACTCCCTCAGAACGCTGAAGTCAATACTTCGATATTACTGTGCAGCACAGTGGCCAATGACAGTGAACGTATAGCTGCAACATTAACCCAGGGTATCATTTACAAATGATTCTGTTTTTACTGTAATTGCTGACAGGGTCCCGGCAATGAACACAGTCTTTGGGAGAAAATCTAATCTTGGGCCAAAGGGCTGGCTTAAATCTTAGGCAGGATATATATACAATTATCTATATCTATATATCTATATATGATATCATCTATATTTTATTGATAGATATATAGATAGAGATATACTCTCCCTGTATGTATTTATCTAGATAGATAGGTTTTGGTATGATATAATATCATACATTATCTTTCTATAGATATAATACAGAACAGATGGATGGAATTGAAATATACTGGGGAAACATTTCATCCTTGTTATGATATGTTCAAGTTTAGTGTTTAAGTTGGAGAGACCTAAGTTTATGTCATGGCTTAGTCGCTTAATTGGTCATGTGCCTCACCTAAGCTTCAGTCAAATAGCAAGAATAGTGTGTTTAGGTTGCCACAAAGAGTAAATAAAATATCACATGTGGAGAACATACCTCAACGTTTGCCCATAATAAACCCTTTATGGTAAAGTGTCCAGGTGATACAGATTTAGCCCAAATAATATTATTTGTCATTAAGACCATAACAGCGAGGTTTCACCTAAAATCACATGGAGTTATGGAAGCAAATTTTGTAACTATCGATAAAAACTTCAGCAAACTTCATTTAGAAGCAAATGTGTGGGAGTGTATAGCAATTTAGAAATCAAATAAATGCAAATCTTAGACTTTAGAATATTTTACTTTATCTCCTAATGTTTAATAACACACACACACACACACACACACACACATTCATAAACACAAACACATACACATCGAGGCACAGGAGCCCTGGAAGTCCTCTCTTGCTCCCATGTAAATGACACTTTGCATGTCATTTTTATTTTGTAACAGTTAATGAATTCCATGTAATAATTGCCAGTTTTCCGCCAACCCTTTGTCCCCTGCTGCAAAAGATCTAACCCATTCAGAGGAAGATAATTGAAGAACTGTTGAGACAGAAAAGAAATCGCTTCATCTCACCACTGTTGTGTGCCTCCAGCTGTGAGGCAGAGTTGACAGCAACCTTGCATAGCGAACAGTAAAGAAGCCGTTTTGCCTTTTCTTCCTCGGTCTCCGTGGAAGGACATGAGCTATTGCCAGTGGCTGTTGTGGGGCTTTTTTCCACTTTGGAGGTGATCTCAGTTGTCATAACACTGCTTTTGCGAATTTCCACAGTTGTCGTTGATATTGCTGGTGTCCCTGCGGTACTGTCTGCATTCCAAATAGCATAGAAAAAAGAGGACAAAACAGTGGTATTATCTTTCCCTATTTGGAAATGTATCACTAACATTACGTTCTGCTAATAATGATAAGAGCAATCAGCAATTGCTGCTTGGCGACTGTGGTATGGGTCAATCATCTCATGAAGATATTTGCATAGACGGCCACATGTAATTGCGTATATTGATATCAAAGGCACAGATAATTCTTAAAAATATGCCCAAATACACTTAATATTTTTTCCTGTGGGGCAAATAAACATACCCACAGATTTCTCTTGTTACCATATGGCCTTAATAAAATCATCTTTACAGTATATTGTATTTTGCATATGTATATTTCTACACAGAGGATTTTTGACAAAATAGAGGATAAACACTTTTAAGATATTTTTATTTTTCTTGACTGGTCTATTTTCCTTCTACATTTATCTCTTTAAGTAAATACAAGTACCGATCCTTTTGTATATACTTGTGCAAAAAAAGAGAAAAAATGGAATCCTGACGACATATTGCTCTGTTCAGATCAACAATTTAGAAAACCGTTGCCCTATTCACAAAGAGTTGTATATTCAACACCAGGTACAGGGATCATCAACATATAAACAAGAGGAATTCTAGTCTGGCGTATTGATTAAATGCATGCTCTGTACCAGGCTGTGTTCAGGGAGTCTGTGACATAGTATTCAAACATCAATGGCCTCTGTACAAGAAACTCGCAGGCTGATCACACCATGTTAATGTCACCTCATCATTTTGAGAGTCAGATGACCATGAAAGTGTTGGTATACTGGAACCCTACAACCCATCTGGCTCTGAAGTCTGATTCTAAATCTGGAGAGGTCAACTTCTGAAGGAAAACTACTTTATCCTGACTTCACTTAGGTATACACCAACGATTACCAATTATAATTAGCAGTGTTTGCCATATCCAATAGCAAATTGCAAAGAAGCTCTATGTTCGTATCCTTTCGTCTTTCATACTCTTTACTCAGCCTCCCAGCTGGCTGGTTCTTAACCTCTATTCAAAATATTCCCAGGCTGTCTCCCTAGCTACAGCTGCTCTTGGAACTGTTTCTCATTCCAGATACTGCTGTGGTCACTAATGCCACACTGAAGAGTTCATAATAAATGGATCAGGCATGGTTATAAGGGACCGTGGTCTGCCTGCAATGAAGTGTTGTCCTCAAAAATGCTGGTTAGGTCACACTATCAAGAGTTGATTGCAGTTACAAAATTCCTTTTAACCTGGGTATTTCCTTTGATCCAGATATACAGGTGGGGATTTAGGTGAGATTGGTTATGGCTTCTTTCCCAAATATGGCATCAGAAACACTAGTCAATAAGAAGAGATGGGGTGCCTGGGTGGCTCAGTTGGTTAAGCGTCCAACTTTGGTTTAGGTCATGATCTCGTGGTTCGTGGGTTTGAGCCCTGCATCACGCTCTGTGCTGACAGCTGGAAGCCTAGAGCCTGCTTCAGATTCTGTCTCTCTCTCTCTCTCTCTCTCCCCCTCCCCTGCTCATGCTCTCTTTATGTCTCTCAAAAATAAATAAATGTTAAAAAAAAAAAAAGAAGAAGAGAAATGGGCTCTTGTTGAGGGCTGTTGTATAAAACAATTCATCTGGATCTTATTTCCTTTGCCTGAACTTCAAAAGTGTTTAATCACTTATTTAGCTTCTGAGATCATCAAGTAAGCCTCCTTTTTGAAGAATATCCCCAACCATATTAAAAAAAAAGTCAAACTGCTCATCAGTTTCTCATGATTAGGGAAAAATAAATAAAATTACTCAAACACTAAGTTTTGCCACCAGAATACATTCATTCCCTTGAACATAGACAAGCCTATTTCCTGATTGGTTTTTGCTTATCTATTGAGGTACCAGTGTAAAAACATCAGTTAACAGCTAGAAAATATTTCTGAGAACCTAGATATGGCATAAAATGGAATGACCACTTTAAGACAGTCTAGTAGCTTTTCATTGCTCCCAACAAACCAGAAATGACTGTTTGAAAGCATATGCATATGTGTCTGTGAATAAATAACAAATGCCCAGTTAATTTGCTAAATGTTTTAGATACATGATTTCATGTATGCTTCACACAAACTTGAGGAAATTCCAGAAGTTAAGAAAATTTCCCAAGGTCACACAAATAGAATATGGTGAGTCAAGGCAAGGTGTTTATAGACTGAAAAAATCAGGGATTTAAAAAAGAAAAAAAAGATGTTGTGGATGATATTCTTGCCCAAGACTGTGATTCTTCATACTAAGGCCACAAATGGCAGTAGGCTAAAACTGCTAAATTATTCTTACGATCCGCTCTCATGGGGAGTGACAACCGTAAATATAGATATATTTAAACTTTGTGTGGCTACATGTAGAGGCAGAGCGTGACACTATGGACATCTATTTCATTTAATTCTAAGTAAAGATGTCCCGAGTAATACAACATTTCCTCTGGATTGACAATGCTGATTTCTTGATCTGAAAACTGCGTAGCATCGATCATAGTAGTCCTAAACCAGCTTCCCTATTTACACTGAAATCCTTAAGTACAGAGTAAACAAAACCATGGATCTCCTAATCCCTGTGACAGCTACATTAGTCGTTTTCTAACCTCAGAGGATAACGTACATTTAGACCAAGGAAGCCACAAGATTAGAACTGCCAGATTCTCTATGCCTAGGGCTTAATGAAGTATTAACATTTCTTAAGGCAGGTCCTTTGCATGAGCTAGGTTTAGGGGAATTAGTATCAAAATGCCTAACTTCTGGAACCTCTACTCTGGTCTTTCAAGACCTCATGGCTGAGTACGAATCTGTTATTTTCTCCATTTGGCAAGTAATTTGAAAGAAATACAAAGAGTTATATTTTTCATTTTGAATTGAATATATAAATGTTATGTGTTTATGTTAACATTAAATGTTATATAAGTGTTATGTCCATAGGTAGGATTACTATTAATTTATAATAAGACATGAGTTTTTCAGTTACTTTTCATTTATCAGTGGTGAGGGGATTTTTTCATAAAAAGTAAAGTAATTATATTTTAAGATTATGCCATTAATATGGCATTAAAAAAATTTTAATGTTTATGTATTTTTGAGACAGGACGAGCACGAGCCCAGGAGGGGCAGAGAGAGGGGGTGACAGAGGATTCGAAGCAGGCTTTGAGCTGACAGCAGAGAGCGCGATTCGGGGCTTGAACTCATGAGCCATGAGACCATGACCTGAGATGAAGTCAGCTGCTTAACTGACTGAGCCACCCAGGTGCTGCAAGATTATGCCATATTAGAAGACAATCACCTATGTTATACATTGCCTAGAAAATTACACCTAGCAAAGAGATTTTAATATGGTACATTAAATTACCAATTATAATAATCCTTATCCACTCATAAGAGTCAAATCTTAAATGGGTGTTCATGTTAACAGCACATACCTTTGATAAGATGTGAGAAGAATTACCTCTAAGATTTTCCTCCCCCAAACTCACAACCCCTGTCTGAACATGGGAAAAGCATTAAACAAACATAAATTTAAGGACAATTTATGAAATTCATGATTAATGGTCCTCAAAACTGTTAAGCTCATCAAAACAAGGGAAGTCTGAGAAACTGTCAAATCTAGATGAGTCTAAGGAGACATGATGACTAATTATAACATCATACCCTGGTAGGGATCCTTTGTGTGTGTGGCAGGGGGGAGGGTGAGACAAAAGGACATTAGGTAAACACTTAGGAAATGTGAACGAAACTTGGACTCTAATTAATATAATGGATCAGTATTGGTTCATTAGTTATGACAAACGCTCTATAATAATGTGAGATGTTAACAATAAGGGCAACTGGATGCAGTGTATACAGAAACCCTCCATAATATTCTTATACCTTTTCTGTAAATCTATAACTATTCTAAAATTTAAAGTTCATTAAATTGAAGAAAAATAGAATCAAAAAATAGTGCATCATTTCAGTTACTTTGTAGAATCATAATTAAAGGATATCTTCGTGGTTTCATAGTATAGTTTTCTTGGTTTTCAGAGTAAAATTTTTCAGTAAATTTCTCAAGGTTATGCTTTAAGGTAGACACTGGGACTTGACATTGCATATCCCAATTCTAAATTAAGTGCTTAGTATCCTGTATTGCAATGACTCACATATTCAAACTTCATGCCATCAACATTTATTAAGCAGCTATTTTGTGCTAGGTTCTATATATACTAATCCACAAGACCAATAAATATCCATCACGTACTAACCATCACGTACTAAAGGTTTTATGAGACACCTTGTGAGAAGCTGAAATAATAATAAAGTGAAATCTTTAATCAGCATTGCTATATCCTTACACTTATACTTGTCACAAAAAAGACACTCAAATATTTATGAAAAGAAAACAATGAACAAACGAATGAATGAATGAACAACAATTACAGCTAATATTTACTGAATCACTTTTAAAGCATTTACCAGTATGAATTCATTCAATTCTCATAAAAACCTAAGAGGGGCATACCATTTCTATCCCCATTGTGAGAAGGAATTGAGATACGGATTTGCCCAAAGCCGGAGCTCCCAGGTGTGGCGCAATGATTTGAACTCAGACAGTATGGCTCAGAAGCACAAGCTCTTCTATTTTTTTTATGCTAAAATTTTGATTTTTTAAATGAAAGAACTGACTACATCCTCTTCAGCTAGTTCAAGTTGGTCATGATTTATTTTGCATGTCTGTAGATAGCATCTTAAAAATTTGACTTTAAAAGAAACTAAACATGGCCAGAACTAGAGTCAATCACATATATTCAATCATCCACTTAAGCTCAAGTATTAAGTTACTGGAATACATCTGGAAGGAGGGGAGAAAAGAATAATTTACAGCTCTCAAATAATCTCTTGTGCAAAATGGTAAAAGTACAGCTCTTCCTTGTTACAATCCTTCCTTTTCTCCCTCCATCCCTTCCTTCCTCCCTCCCACTCCATGTCTGTCTTCCTTCCTTCCTTCCTTCCTTCCTTCCTTCCTTCCTTCCTCCTTTCCTTCCTTCCATCTTTCCTCCCTCCCCAATCCTTCTTTCTTTTCTTTTCTTGTCTTTTCTTTCCAAAAGATGAGAAACGGGAATAATGATTCACTTTTCCTAATGTTTCCCAAAGGTGGACTCAGATTTCTTTGCACTCTTCAACCAATGGCCCTCTAAGAACAATATATGTGACAAGGAGTCGAAAATAATGGGTGCTGTTCAGTGGGAAGAAAAACGTTTGAGATGGTTTGGGTTTGCATTTCTGTGCATGTTTTCTGCCAGTGCCCTGTAGCAAATATTCATTACTGCAACAATCACTATTTGGCTTTGGCATCAAAACAGATTGCTGATACTTGGTGGAATGGGGCTTTAGTTGAGAATGAAAGAAAACTTGTCAGTATTCAGAGTGGACCATTTGTGGCCCTCATCCTTGTACAAGAAAAGATTCCAGAAGATAACAACGACTTGAATTAAAATAAAGCAGCCAAGTTTCATGGCCTGGGTAAGAAATTTATTCTCCTAGACACAGACCTCATAACCCAAGTCGGACAACCACAGCTGAGTTACTTAAGTTTCCTTGCAGGTAACAGGAATTAGTATTATGATCCAAAGATGCTCATCATGTTTTCCCGCAGATTAAAGACTGAGAATTATATACAATTTATGTCCTTCCTCCTCGTGTGAATTTAAGTCTCACCCGGGCTTGCTAACAAGTGAGAACAGCTGCTTCCTCTTAAATATGCTGACATTCCAAAGTACAAAAAAGGTGCCTCCTGACAAAAAAAAAAAAAAAATCACAAGTTTTTAGAAATTACTACTGGCAGTTTCTTTCCTATGGATTTAATTTAATTTAATTTAACTAACATTTATTGAGCACACTGTTAGACCCAGGCGGCAATGACCTGTGCACTGGGCACTGTAGTTTTGAGGGCTCCACATATCATGAGCTACTGAAACAAAAGCCTATTTTTTTAATGCACTGATCTTGTAAAAAAGTTGTTAGAGTGTCTGATAGCCAATTGAACAAGTGGGAATTATAGGAAAGGGAAGTGAGGGCTGGAATGGCTGCCTCAGTGGCCTGTGTAGACTAAGATCTCACGAGTCTGTGTGTGTGTGTGTGTGTGTGTGTGTGTGTGTGCATACATCTATGTGCACTGAGAGGTGGCAGGAGACCAAAGCTTGTATCTGGAAACCAGAAAAAAAAAGTTATTTCGTTCATATGCGGCTCTATCAAATCACCTGAGCAAAGTCCCTCCCCCACAAATTCCCTCCCTCCCCTCTTCCCCTCTGCTATGATGGTATAGGAAGGGCTTCAAACTGCCTGGAAATCCTGAGTTTACAAAATGAGGGTGGGAAGAAAGTGTTACCTCCCCAGCAGGCGACCTGATTTGGGTGGATCCAGCCACCATCCAAAGGTCCTGGCTTGGGAACAGCTTCTGCTCTGTCCCTATAGATCCGTGTTACTACTTGGTAGGGCTCAGGATTACCTTACCCTCCAGGTCACGAGGGTAAGGTCATTGGGCTGCTAGGTAAGCTTGAGGTGGAAGTTGTCAGTATTTCCATGTAGGACATATGGTCTTTATCCGCACTCTTGTCTTAGCCCTGGAACTTTGGGGTGGGCCGGAATGAGCCCTCATATGTCAGACTCTGTGCTACTCACTGGAGGTGGAGAAATAAACATGATATAATTTGTACGCTAAAGAATGAATTTGCACTAATATGATGAGGGAGAGGGAAAGAGAGAGAAGGGAGGAGAGTGTTAGTGGTGCAGGGGCAGAGAAGGAGACAGAGGATCCAAAGCAGACTCTGTCCTGACAGCAGAGAGCCCGATGTGGGGCTTGAACTCATGAATTGTGAGATCATGACCTGAGCCCAAGTGGGACACTAAACGGACTGAGCCACCCAGGTGCCCCTGGAGTTTCTCTCTTTGAGGAAGGTGAGCACAAAGAAATGTCACTAGAAAATAAGTTGTACTTCAAATTTTGATTTTATAGTGCCTCCAATGGTGTAGAGGCCATGCCCCAAAAAGAGATTCCCTGTACTTTTAAAAATGTTTATTTATTTATTTTGAGAGAGAGAGAGAGAGAGAGAGAGAGCAAGAGTGTGCAAGTGAGTGGGGGAGGGGCAGAGAGAGAGAGAGAGAGAGAGAGAATCCGAAGCAGGCTCCACACTGTCAGTGCACAGCCCAACACAGGGCTCGATCCCAGGAACCATGAGATGACAGCCTGAGCAGAGATCAAGAGTCAGACACTGAACCGACTGAGCCACCCAAGTGTCCTCCATACTTTTTAAACCAAGTGGTATATTCTGTTGCACAGTGAGCTCAATGAAACTCTTAACGTCCTAAGGGATTGGGTGACTGATTCTTTCTACCTTTACAGCATTTCCCATGCTCACAAAGCAAAAATATCAAACTGCAACTTCTGAGATGCTTCCCAAAGCTGTCCAATCTATGATCTGTTTGAGGCAATTACATTAGGAGTAGATTCATACACCGATAATGATGATCTGTTGAACTCACTTTGCCATGTATACCACATGCAGATTAGAACATAAATTATTCTGATGAAACGCATTTGAGACAGAGCCTATTTTAAAAACAAAATAGGTGATTGAGCTTTCAGATTTGCCTCTTGAAGCCAGGACCAATTAGTTTCATTGGGACTGGCTGTTTTTCAGGAGCATCTATGATTTGAGAGGGTAATTTTAGATTAACTTTCATAGGATAATTTATCAGAAATTTAGGTTATTCCTATCACTGATTAGAATTTTGGAGTCAGAAGCCAGAGATTCAGGTTGCGAGGTATAGCATATAGCTGCAGAAGCCCTCAGAAAGAAGTGGTGACTAGGACCACGGCGAGGGGGGCTGACTTAGGCCAGGCAACTGCAAGTGCAGTTAATGAGAAGGGGGAGGGCAGGAGGATGAGGCCAAGCAGGAGGGACACCAGCAGCCCCTGAAGCTCAGCGGGCTCGGCAGGGACTGTCCAGCCCCCTGAGAGGAGGCAGGATGGAGCAGTTGGCCAACCAAAGCTGAAATCCACTTATATCTTCAAACCTCCCCTCTCCAAAATGTCTTTGACCTCAAATATGGACCTCTCTTATTTGAACTGGGATCTCACCAAGTAAAAACAGGCATAAAACTAGGCAGCAGTCAGGGGCGCCCGGGTGGCTCAGTCGGCTGAGCGTCCGCTTTGGCTCAGGTCATGATCTCGTGGTTCGTGAGTTTGAGCCCCATGTCAGGGTCTGGGCTGACAGCTCAGAGCCTGGAAACTGCCTCCGATTCTGTGTCTCCCTCTCTCTCTGCCCCTCCCCACTTGCACATCTGTCTTTCTCTCTCAAAAACAAATAAACATTAAAAAAAAAACACCTACGCAGCAGTCACACTCACATATACCCCCACCCCCAGGGAAGACAGAAGATGTAGGTGAGTGAGGCAGGGCAATGGACGATGATAGTATTAGCAGCTGTGGTAAACTGGGGGGCAGGCAGCTCTCCAGAAAAGGGGTAGTTCATTGTACCACTGTAGCCAGTTCCCGTCATTTTAGAAACACATGTCCAGCTTTACCAGATGCTTTGATTATTATGTTAAAAGCCACAAAGTTTCATGTAAAATTTGCAAATTTCCAAATTTTACATGTTAGCAACTGTGTGTGTGTGTGTGTGTGTGTGTGTGTGTGCATACAAAATCCTGTGTGGGCCCAAATCTTCCCTGTGTTCTATCTCGGCTATGGGCTGCCAGTTTTGCAAGGTTCTCTAGGGACGTGGTGGCTGTGCCCCCAGACACTGCTCCTTTCCACAAGGGTTCAGAGACTGTTCCAATGGCTTGACTTAGAGTCTCCCTCAGAAGACAAGGTCTCTACTTGAAGCAAAGATAGCTGATTAGAGTTGGTCTTTTTTTTTTTCCTTTACCAGACAATTTTCCTTCATTCCTTTCTTTCAAGTCCACAAGAAGGGGCTCATTCTGGAGCAGAAACCTTGGTGTGTCTTGTCAGCTACGTGTAAGGGTTCACAACTTAACATCCCAGAGGTGTTCTTGGTTGATAAGCCACATCAGCAATCTGTACCAATGTCTTATAATGTTGGAGCATTCGTTTCTAAAAGTCAGTGGGGATTATATTACCTACTCCTATACTTACCTTGTAACACAACTAGAAAGAGCTTGCTAGATATTTTTTTTCTAATTTTTTAAAATTTCTTTTTTAATGTTTATTTATTATTGAGAGACAGAGAGGGACAGAGCATAAGCATGGGAAGGACGGAGAGAGGAGGAGACACAGAATCTGAAGCAGGCTCCAGGCTCTGAGCTGTGAGCACAGAGCCCGACGCGGGGCTCGAACCCACAAACCGCGAGATCATGACCTGAGCCGAAGTCTGATGCTTAACCAAATGAGCCACCCAGGCGCCCCAAGCTTGCTGGATATTTTATAATTGATAAATATAGAGGCTGCTGTCAGTAACTTTGTTCTGTTAGACGTTTGCCTTTCTTTCAAAAGTTAAGAGCTTCCATAAAATACCAGACTGAAAACTGGCATAGACGTATAAATAACAAAACTCTGACCTGCTAACTTAAGTGTTCATCCTCAATCAGTTTCATTTGATCACTTTTAAAACGCTGCTTCTTTCACTCTATTTTCTCTATTGTCTTTTGGCTCTCAGAACATCCAACAATGATGAAACCAAGATGTTAGAAACTTGTGAATCCAAAATATTCCTCTCCCTGGACACTAGTGGTTGGAAAAATGTATTCTATATCAGAATCACCTGGAAGTTTTGATAAAACTTTGTTGGTTCTCGCCCCCCAGAGTTTACGATTCCTAGGTCTGGGTTGGACCCCGAGTATTTGCATTTCTAATAAGTGCCCAGGTGTTGTTGCTGCTGCTGGTCTGAGGCCAGAATGTCAGGAACCACCACTGACAGATCTGTCAATTAGGTTAACTCAGCTTTGGAGCTCGAATGTCACTGAAGTCAAAAGTCACTGATGTAAACAGGGTAAATGAGGGATAGAGCCAACACTGTCCCGTTTGGCCTGTGACTAAGGGAGTTCCTGAGAAGGGACCACCAGTATTAACACAGGGAAAGGTCCCGGCAGGTCACGTTGGTCACCCTATAACGGAATTTGGGATAAATTAGGAAACAACTCTTAAAAAATGTATTTTAGACACAACTAAGCAGCAATGAGCATTTCTATTGAAAGATACATTTTTTTAAAGATATATGTGACAACAAATGAGAGAGGATGGAGAAACATTCAGATCCTTGAAACAGAAAAATAACTTTGGGGCTTAATTAACCTTCCATTTAGTAGTTAAAGCAGGGGCTCTTCTGTAAGAATATAGTCTTGTCTCTCTAACTTACGGTCTGTACATTTCCAAGGGAATTCTTTTCCTATACTGTTCACAGGATTTATGCTTCATCCCTTCCAAACACAGATTGATCTAAAGTAAATTAATTTAAAACTAAGCTAATTAGAAGGTAGGACTCTAGGACTTTGTAGTGTTAATCAAGTGGGTCTGGCCACTGTAAATGAATTGCAAAGCACCAAGAAGAAGGGCGGGGGCATTTTGTCAGAATTTGTGAACTCTGATAAATTTTCCAGAAGGGAATAAAAGGAGAAGACTAAATAAAAATCAGTGTATTTCAGAGCTATTTTAAGCGACTTGGATGCCACTAGATTAGGAAGCTGCCTTTTCTGACTTCTAAAAGAATAAGAAAAAAAAATCTTTCCAAATCTATGAATGATAGTTCCCCTGTTCCAAGAACTACCAGAGGGAAAGGTATGCAGGCCACAGCAGCAGTTCCCAATTCATCAGCGAGAAAGTCTGTATATTGAAAAACTCGATTTGAAATCTGGCAAAAAGTCAACGCATGATTTTTCAGCAACTGCCTTTGGTACTTGGTCTGTTTAATGTACATAGCAACAGTCTTCCTTCTGGCCAGGTGCTTTAGGTTACAAGTAAGGATTTGCCTTGTGTCCTTCCATAATAGCTAACCATTAAAAACTATGACATGATAAATGGTGAGTCTTGAGATGTGTTACTAACTGAAAGTGAACACAAAGTGAGAGAAAGCATGTCTTCTGACTATTGAATGTAGATTGTGTAGAGAACTGAGAACATGGAGATAGTTCTGCCAAGTCACTTAGGATACGAATCCTTGCTGTGGAATCCTGTTAGGTGGCCCATGTAATAATAATAATAATAATAATAATAATGGAAGTAATAATGGTCAGTTAGCTCTACAGTTTTTGGGGGGGCTTAGTTTTTGTCTTTGTTGTTTTTTGTTTTTTGTACCATATTGCTGTCCTAAAAATAAGAAAACAAGCTCTCATAATGGTTGGCATACTGATAAAATATTTACTGTGGACATAATTTAGGACATTATACCATCTACGCTTGGGCAGTTTATTGCATGTGTAAGTTACTTAGCAGTTTTCATTACAATGTTAGTGTTTCATGGATTACACATGTCTATGCGGACGATGTTTTAATCACCAGAAAGCTGTCATGATGTCACATGCCACAGTCAACATTTAGAGTAAAGGATTTTTTTTCTTTCAAATTTCGACAGACGGGGAAAGGTGTTTTTAGGGAGTAAGTTCTACTGGACAGATTATGGAAAATAGTTGGCAAAGATGAGAGAAATACAGAAAGTGAGGAGATCTTTAAAAATACCAAGAAATAATATTATATATATATAATATACTGTATACATATTGTATATTGTATAGTATATATTATATATATACACACATATATATAATGTATTGTAATGAGAACTTTTTCGCAACTCCTATGCATCCCATGCACACTATGTTGTCTCAAGACTCAAACTACCAGTCATTTCACTCGAAATAGCAATTTATTATTATTTTCCCCTCTGCTGGAAGCAGAACAAGAGGGAGGTCATCATATAATACAGTCACTTTTTGACAGAATTTCTCTTCTCAAAGTAGTTGTTTCCTTGTAATATTAATATACTTCAGCCGAGACAATTTTTAAGAGTTGGGAGGAGGAACATAAAAATTAGGGGAAGCGTGCACATCAAAATAGACCAAGAGAAATGAGAATCCTACTCATTTACTGGAAGGTTGGCTGCTGAAAAATTAATTGAACTGCCTGGAAAATAATAAAATTCTGGAGCAAATGCCTCTCTTCTTCAGCAAAGCCAACAGACCTTTTTCTAAGATGGGAAGAATCTCTTTTAATCTACAGAAACCACAGAAGCCAGATTTTCATGAAGTTCCAGGTATAAAAGTAACTCTCCAAATATTCCCATAAACTGTCATACTGCTCCAAAAATTCCAAGCTACCGCAGACTGCGTCTTGCACAAAAAATGATCATACTTTCTTTTTGTTTTTGAGAATACATTCATTGTAATTGCATTACTATTTCAGCAAAACACTAACTGAAACATTAAGAGAACAAAGTCAGTCTCCTTTGTCTAAATGATGCAGAACACCAGTTTTGATTTTCCTTAGGGCTTACTTAAGAGACCAGTAATTTTGGCATTCTTTAAACAGCTCTAAGTCCAATTATTTGTTTTCAGTGTATACTCAGGGAAAAAAGAGACTTCTTGCTTAGCTCTACCAACAAAGATTTCATTCAATACTTTAAGATAAATCTATTTTTAAAGTGGAGCTGTGTTAATAAAATATATGCTAATGATTAATTTCAAAGTAAATTCATATTATCTCTGACAGTCAGTACCGGCCATTCTGAGACCGTAGCATGCTAAATATTTTTATAGCTACAAAAGGATAGAAATCTATCCCATGCGACCTGACCTCTCAAAGGATGATGGCATTTCAATGAGATGATCTCGTTTCATGAGTCAAATCAGAACACCGTATTAGAGATCATTTGATACGAATAGAAGTTCTGGAATTTCATCATTAAGTTAGATAAAGTAATTTTTAAAATATAACTTTTAATCTAAGGCTTAGAAAAGAGTCATGATTTTACTCAGGATCAATATTTGTTTGGCTGTCTTTATTTTTTTATTTTTTTTTTAATTTTTTTTTCAACGTTTATTTATTTTTGGGACAGAGAGAGACAAAGCATGAACGGGGGAGGGGCAGAGAGAGAGGGAGACACAGAATCGGAAACAGGCTCCAGGCTCTGAGCCATCAGCCCAGAGCCTGACGCGGGGCTCGAACTCACGGACTGCGAGATCGTGACCTGGTTGAAGTCAGACGCTTAACCGACTGCGCCACCCAGGCGCCCCTGTTTGGCTGTCTTTAACAAGCACTATTTCTATTCCTTTTACCAAAACTCAACCATGACCATTCAAATTTAAAGCCAGCACTTAGAGCAAACCACTTTGCTCTACAGATCGCTTTTTAAAAATTATTTTCATGGGACAGAAGATTTTCTTTTCCATGTATCTGTGTTCTGTAGGCCTGTTTTAAATCAACATTCGGTTCTTTTAAGGTTGTTTCTCTAGAAATGGGAAAAAAGCCTTCCTGCGGCATGTGACTAGTTTTGTTCACATCCTTACTGGCCAACTCTTCTCGCTCAGGGAGGAAGCCGGGCCAAGAACGCTAACAGTCCAGGGCTGGAATGTGTCAAGTCAAAAGTCTGAGTGGACGGGGAGTGTGCAAGGCAGAGACCTCCTTCAAGGCTGGCACTGGGAAGCCTGTTGCCAACCAGTCAAGATCACAGCCAAGTCGACAGCCACTTCACAAGGCTGAGGAGAGAAGTCAGAGCCAGAAGGCAACTTGGGTGAGAAGAAACAGCTCTCGGGTATTTAAGGACATGGCTGAAGACCCCGGCAGGCAGATAAGGTGGTGACCTTGTCAGGTTATTTTTAGGACGGAGGCTTTTGCCTCCTGGACAGCACTGTCATGGTTTATTGAGGAAAGAGTACTCATGGGCACTATCTGTGCCTCCCAGTAAAGGGGAGAAGAGGCAAAGGAAGAGATGATAGCTGTGTGTCTAGAGACCTCAAGCTTTATGCAGGATCACACTGCAGGAAACTGGGATGAAGATGGAGGCAAGCACCAGGCTAGGGTTCGAGCTCCTTTCTTGCCTCCTCTTTTGCCCAACTCGCCCATTCCTTACACCATTCAAAATAAAATACCTAACTAAATAAGATAACACATGTATGTATGTATTTCTCCCTTTGAGACTTCAATTTGTTCCTGTAAGCTGTGCCTCTAGAATTCAGGACATTGCAAGAGAAAGAAAGTTGAAAACTTTCCAGGTTGGCTGGAAAAAAGAAAAAAAGAAGTGACCAAGGGTTGGGCAGGTTAGCTAATAGAATTGAGTTGTATGATCTAGTTCTGTGAAATCATTTGGTTCTTATTAGCTCATCTAGATACCACTGAAGCTTAGGCATAGCTTCGCAAAAATATAATGCTTTTTTTTTTTTTACCAAAATTGAAGCACAAAATAAATTTACCTGGATAATTTTTTTTTATTTTTTATTTTTTATTTAAAAATTTTTTTTTCAACGTTTATTTATTTATTTTTTTTTTGGGACAGAGAGAGACAGAGCATGAACGGGGGAGGGGCAGAGAGAGAGGGAGACACAGAATCGGAAACAGGCTCCAGGCTCTGAGCCATCAGCCCAGAGCCTGATGCGGGGCTCGAACTCACGGACCGCGAGATCGTGACCTGGCTGAAGTCGGACGCTTAACCGACTGCGCCACCCAGGCGCCCCTTACCTGGATAATTTAAGTGCAAAGATAACTGTAAGAATCTAGGGGAATTCTTTTTTTTAATTTTTTTTTAATGTTTATTCATTTTTGAGAGACAGAGAGAGACAGAGGGTAAGCAGTGGTGAGGCAAAGAGAGAGGGAGACAAAGAATCAGAAGCAGGCTCCAGGCTCTGAGCTGTCAGCACAGAGCCCGACATGGGGCTCGAACTCAGAATCGTGAGATCATGACCTGAGCCAAAGTCGGACGCTTAACCAACTGAGTCACCCAGGTGCCCTGTATCTAGGGGAATTCTTTGAAAAACACCTAGACGTTAAAAAATGATGTATTTTATTTTCACACAACTTTATTTTCATTCCATGTGTGATATATTCCTTTTTTAGCATTGCTAAGCCATAATTTCAGTAGTCATTTGCTTTTACTTAACACGTCAGAAAAATTCCACTGTATTTAACCCTCAACGTAGAATTCCAAAGCCAATACAAGTCTCTCCTCTGGGTTGTCAGTCCTTGTCCTTGTCAGTCTGGGTTAATAAATGTTTCCTCAGACTGGAAGTTTAAGTAACTTAAGTTGAATAGATTTGAATGAAATAGAAATTATTTGTATTTGCTTATTAACTCTGTCTTTTGCAAGATAGAACTAGAGAGAAAAGAAGCAAGAGAAAAGGGCAAGAGAGATCTGTGTCTTATTTGCTCTTCTAAATTACAGATTTTATAGGAAGAAAACTTTCGTGAGTTTCTCCTCTTTAAGGGTATTTTTATCCATCAGTCCAGATGGACCAATATGATGGACCAATCCATAGCATTTGGATGAAATTATTCTCTTTCGATCTTTGGAGTTCACATCATCACAAATGCTCCATTTCTATTGAAAGCAATTTTCTGTGAAGATTTCTGAGATGCTAATGGAAAAGGTGCCACCAAATATGAAGACTTATGAATTCTGATGTGAATACCACAGAAACGCAAATGAATGGTAAATGCCAAAGAAGTCTACAGCTGATTTTTGAAGATGTATGTTATACGATATACCCGAGATGACAGATAATGCATCACACAAAATGAGATAAAGACTGCTTCTTCAACTACTTTTATGTCTCATTATTTTTTGCTATTTTAAACTTTGCATGATATAGAGTGGTTCTCTCTAGTAAGTCCAACAACCTAGCTGTCTAGTTTTATAGGTTCTTATTCTAAATGCCATTACTGTTACATGAATCAGCCATCAGGTGTGACTGCACTCTCTCAAAGGCAAACTAAATAATTACAAAATTAAACAAATGTGTGATAAAGAACATTTAAAAGATGCAAGATAATAGTGATACCCTACATTTTTAAGTGCTTTTAGTTTTCAAATAGTGCCAAGATTTTTTTAGGGCTTCTTGTTGCTATCTAGTAGAAAATATTATCTTTGATTATCAAGAAAGGAGTATTAAAAAATTGCATAATAGGGCATTGCAGACTCACAGTAATAGGTAGATAGATAGATAGCTAAGACAAGTGTATGACTTGAATGCATTATACATTTAATTTTCAACTAATTTTATAGTACTTAGAAGAGACATATGTATTAAGTAATAGAGTAATATTACTACACAAAAATGCTTAAGTTTAATGAACCATGTCAGATTTTTAATACCTACTTATCATATTTACTAAGGTTTATAGCTTTAGTTTTAAAAATTGTAATCATTTAAAAAAATCAAAAAAGACAAAGATATACTTTTAAAATAGGGGTTAGATCACATTATTCTCAAACTACCAGAATGGCTTCCTATTTCATCCCAAGTAAAAGCCATTGTCCAAGTGAAAGCTTCCCCCTTATTTTAGATTAGGAACAAGACAGGGATGTCCTTCTGGCCATTGCTACTCAACACAGCACTGAAAGTTCTAGCCAGGACTATTAAGCAGGAAAAAAAAAAAAAAAAGGTATCTATCTACACTGGAAAGGCAAAGGTAAAACTATTTCAGTTCAAAGATGGCATGCTCTTACATATAGAAACCTCTAAAGAATCTGAAAACAAACAAAATAATCTATTAAAAAAATAGAGATGGGGCACCCGGGTGGCTCAGTTGGTTAAGCATCTGACTCCGGCTCAGGTCATGGTCTCGTGGTTTGTGGGTTCAAGCCCTGCATCAGGCTCTGTGCTGACAGTTCAGAGCCTGGAGCCTGCTTCAGATTCTGTGTCTCCTCCTCTCTCTGTCCCTTCTATGCTCATGCTCTGTCTCTCTCTGTCTCTCAATAATAAATAAACGTTTAAAAAATTTTAAAAATAGAGATAATAAATGAGTTTAGCAAAATTGCAGAGTACAAGATCAATGCACAAAAAACCAGTTGTATTTCCGTGCACTAGCAATAAACTATCTGAAAATAAAATTAAGAAAATAATTTCGTTTACCATAGCATGAAAAAGAATAAAATTCTTAGGAATAAATGTAACCATGAAGTGCAAGACTTGTAATGAAAACCACAAAGCATTACTAAAGTAACTTAAAATATCTAAATAAATGAAAACACATTCCTTATTCATGAAGTGCAAGACTTAATATTCTAAGATGGTAATACTCCCTGAAGTGATCTACAGTGTAAATGCAATATCTATCAAATTCCCAATGACCTTTTTTGCAGAAACAGACAAGCTAAACTAAAGTTCATATAGAAGAAATAAAGGGATCCCAATATTCAACAGCACTGAAAAAAAATAAGTTGGGAGTTCTCAAACCTCTTTACTTCAAAACTTACTGAAAAGCTGAAGTAATAAGACATAAGGATACCAGACATACGGATAAATGGAATAAAATTGAAAGTCTGGAAATAAAACTGTACATCTATAGCCAATTGATTTTTGACAAGGGTGATAAGACCATACAATGGGGAAAGAACAGTCTCTTTAAGGGACATATGGATATCTACATGCAAAATATTGACACTGGACCCCTGCCTCATATCTTATACCACTCAAAATGGATCAACAACCTAAATGTAACAGCTATTACTATAAAACTCTTTTAAGGAAGCATAGTTGTAAACATGTGTGACCTTGAATTAAGCAATAGTTCCTTAAAAATTATACAAAGAATACAAAGATAAAAAGAAAAAAATAGATAAATTGGACTTCATCCAAATTAAAAACTCTTGTATGTCAAAGAGACTGTCAAAAAAGTGATGTCATATGGCTGATAAGGGTCTAGTGTCTAAAATATACAAAGAACTCCTATCACTCAATTATAAAAAGACAGACAATTAAAAAAGTGGACAAATGATGTTAATAGACATGTCACCAGATAAAACATAAAAATGGCCAGTAAACACATGAAAAGATGTCTGACATCATTAGTCATTAGAGAAATGAAGATCAAAATCATGACAAGATACCATCTCACATCTACTAGGCTGTTTATAATAATGATTAAAAATTAAAATAAAAAAAACCCAGAAAATAACAAGTGTGACCAAGGATGTGGAAAATTGGAATCCTCATATATTGCTGGTAAGAATAAAAAAATGGTGCAGTGGCTGTGGAAAAGTTTGGTAGTTTCTCAAAAAGTTAAATATAGAGTTAACCTATGACTCAGAAGTTCTACTTCTAAATATACACCCAAGATAAAATATATTTTTACACACCAACTTGGACATGAATCTCATAGTAGCATTTCATAATTGCTTAACAACGGAAACAACCCAAAGTTCATCAAGTAATGAATGGATACACAAATGTGGTATGTCCATACAATATAATACTAGTTAGCCATATAAAGAAATGAAGTTTAGATACATATCACAACATGGCTGAATCTTGAAAACATTATGGTGGTTAAAAGAAGTTAATCACTAAAGACCACATATTGTAGAATTCCATTTCCCAGAATAGCCAAATTGATACGGACAAAGAAGTAGATTAGTGGTTGCCAGGGAATGGGAAAAAGGTGAAATTAGGAGATACAGGGTTTCTTTTTGTGGTAATGGGAATGTTCTGGAATTAGTGTTATGGTTGCACAACATTGTGAATATACTAAAACCCTCTAGACTGTACACTTCAAAATGGTTAAGACAGTTAATTGTGTTATATGAATTTTGTCTGTATAATTTTTTGTTTGTCTCCTTCTCTCTCTGCCCCCCCCCCCACTTGTGCTCTGTCTCTGTCTCTCAAAAATAAATAAATGTAAAAAAAATTTAGAAAAAGGGGGTGCCTGGGTGGCTCAGTCAGTTGAGTGTCCGATTTCGGCTCAGGTCATGATCTCAGGGTTTGTGGGTTTGAGCCCCATGTTGGGCTCTGTGCTGACAGCTCAGAGCCTGGAGCCTGCTTCGGATTCTGTGTCTCCCTCTCTCACTGCCCCTCCCCTACTTTTGCTCTGTCTCTGTCTCTCAAAAATAAATAAATGTAAAAAAAAATTTATAATTTTTTGTTTGTTTGTTTTAAAGTCAATATCCTTGCAATGGCCAGAAGGCCTATATAACCTGGTCTTCCATTATCTATCTGACTTTATCTTTTTCTACCTTCTCTTTTGTTCCCTCTTTAATAACCACACCACGCTGGTCTTCTTGCAGCCTCCCACCTCAGAAACTCTGAGTTTGCTATTCCATCTATCCAGAACACTCTTTCCCAGAAAATCATATACATTACTCACCCCCTCCCCATCTTCAAGTCTGCATCACCTTCTTAGTGAGGCTTATCTAACCACCCTGGGTAAAACTGTATCCCTCCACCCCTGCCTGCAATTCTTCTTTCTCTTCCCTGCATTTTTTAAAAAAAAGTTTATTTATTCATTTTGAGAGAGAGAGAAAGAGAAAGCACAAGTTGGGAAGGGGCAGAGAGAGATTCCCAAGCAGGCTCTGCACTATGAGCGCAGAGCCTGATGCGGGGCTCAAACTCACGAACCGTGAGATCAGGACCTGAGCAGAAATCAGACAGTTAACCGACTGAGTCACCCAGCCACCCCTCTCTTTTCTGCTTTCTTTTTTCTCCACAGAACTTATCACATTCAAGTATGCTGTGAAACATATAACAGCCTGTGGGCTGGTCAGTATCAGTCTACACCAGTGGAATGTAAACTCTATAATGGCAGTGGTTTTTAGGGTTTTTGTCCCCTGCTGTTCCTTAGCATCTAGAATTGTACCTGAAACATAATAGATTCCCAAAAAGTATTTCTTGAATGAATGAATGAGCGAACAAATAAAACACCCCAGGAAATAAAATGATGCTTGAAAAGGAAGAATGAATTGTAGGAGAAGGAAGAGAAAGATCCAACATCAGTATGTGACTGCATTTCTGTGGAAGCCATTGTTTATCTCTCTAAAATGTCTGCTTTCTTTTGTTCAGGTGTGATTTAATTAGACGATTTTTAAAAAGTGGTTATAATTAATTAATTAATTAATTAATTTAGAGAGAGAGAGAGAGAGAGAGAGAGACAGCAAGTACCAGTGGGGGAGAGGGGCAGATGGAGAGAGAGAATCTTAAGCAGTTTCCACAGTCCTCAGAGCAGAGCCCAACGTAGGGCGCTATCCCACAACCCTGGGATCATGACCTGAGCAGAAATCGAGAGTCAGTTGTTCAACCACCTAAGCCATGAAGGTGCCCCAAAAGTAGTTATTTTTTAAAATAAGGAATTTTATTACACGATTTATTTTTAAATACTTATTTATTTATTTATTTATTTAGAGGGGGGAAGGGGAGGGGCAGAGAAAGAGGTACAAAGAGAATCCCAAGCAGTCTCTGGGCTGTTAGCACAGAGCCAGGTGTGGGGCTCCATGTCACAAACTGTAAATCATGAGCTGAGCCAAAATCAAGAGTTGGATGCTTAACCAATTGAGCCACCCAGATGCCCTTGTTACATGAATTTTGAAGTCTCTTCCGGCTCTAAAATAATGTGAACTTTTGAAGAACAAGATGTTTATTAAAACTTAGCTGTAAGGTCTACAGATTTTCTAAAGAAGTGATGAATAAGTTAATTTTAGAATAACACACAAGTGATTCCACACTATCCCTTCTGCTACCAAAGGCCAACAGCTAAATCAGATAAGGTATGTGTTCAGAATTATTTTCTGCATTTGGGAAGTTATAGCAGAATCGTATCGAGGCATTATTGCTATGACTTCCCCTCCTACCCCCTGCCCCCACTTTCTGTTAGATCAGGAAAAAAGGGATAATATAGTCCAGAAGAGCAAGTTTCTAAGACTCTTGGGGAAAACAAACAAACAAGTAACCTGAAGCAGCTGGAAAAGAGATTCAGATAAAAGCTAGTTATGCAAGGGGGGAAAAAAAAAGGAAAATTTGAACTCTCAAGCCTCAAGTAGCTGTGTAAAGCCTAGAAAATGTGACCCTATTAAGAAACAGATTGAGGTTCTCTCCTTAAAACTATAGGTAAAAATATGAAAAAAAGTTTACTTTTACTAAATATTATGGTTCTTTAAATCTTATTCTAAACCTAAATGAATTTTATACATATTATGAAGACTAGTTAGTAGTTATACTTTATTCATTTTAGGTGATTCGTTTTTGTTTTTTCAGGAACATCATCATTGAATAAAAACACGCACTGATTTTTTTTCCAGGTAGTAATTATGGGAGGAGCCTACCTCCTAAGAGTATCAACTAGGGCAACTTTATTGACAATTAGGATATGTTCTACTCTCAGTGAACTTTCAATCCCCGTCAAGAGAGCATTCCACTAAAAAGGAGCCCTCATGCACTGTTGGTGGGAATGCAAACTGTTGCAGGCACTGTGGAAAAGAGTATGGAGGTTCCTCAAAAACTTAAACCCAAAATTACCAGTAATTCCACTACTGGGAATTTACCCAAAGAATACAAGAATCCTAATTTAAAAAGATACATGCATTTCCTATGTTTATTGCAGCATTATTTACGATGGCCAAGATATGGAAGCAATTTTTGACCTGGTAGCTGAGAATATGTAGTCTCAACCCTAATGTTAGCACAGCCATGTTGGAAAACATTTTAATATAGTTTCTCAAAATGTTAAAAATAGAATTACTATATGACCCAGCAATTCCCATCCTACCCAGTTCCACACATACTTAAGAGAAAAGGAAACTTAGGTCTACAAAGAAACCTGTACACAAATGTTCATAGCAACATTATTCACAACACTCCCAAAATGGAAAAATCCAAACATCCACCGATGACTAAAGAAAAAACAAAATGTGTATCTATACAATGGATAATAACTATTCCGCCCTAAAGAGGAATGAAGTCATGATATGTATGACATTGTGAATGAACCTTGAAGATCTTATGTTAAGAAATCAGTCACAAAACACCAGGTATTAGGTTATTTCATTTTGATGAAATATCCAGCATAGGCAAATCTACAGAGACAAAAAGCATATGAGGGTAGCCAGTGGGCTTGTGAGGACATGCAGGGTGACTACTAATGGGTCTGGGGTTTCTCTAGGGGGCTCTAAAATTGATTGTGGTGATGAGTGCTCGACTCTGTGAATACACTAAAAACCATTGAACTGCACACTTTCAATGGGCGAATTGTATGGTATGTGAATTATATCCCAATAAAGCAGCTATTAAGAAATACAATAAGCTGTGAAAATGCTTTAAGTTCTAGCACCCTGATTTCTGGTTTTACTCCGAGGAAGCGTGACCGGAAACAAACTCCTGTCACCTGGAGAATAAGAAGGGAGAGCAGATTATATCAACTCTTATGTTGGTGCAGTGGTGAACTTCAGAAGTATCGAGAGGGGGCAGGACCTCTGTGCTACCTATGCCCTGAGGTTACTATGTTGGGAGGATGAGCTTTATAAATTAATATGTGCAAATGGGATAGTAGTTATCATGTGTTTCAAGCCAAAAAGATCCTTGGGAGGATCATGCTACAAACCTTGTAGAACAAAATCTAAACTACTCTGTATAATACGCCAGTCTGACCCTTGAAAGCTTTCGAGCTTCCACTCAAGCTCTTCACCTGCACACTATATTTTAATCTTGTCATACTGTCCTCATTGCCACGCATGCTATACTCTTTCTTAGCTTTGTGTGCATCTTTTGGCCAAGGTTCAGCACAAATGTCATCGTAGAAATTCAGTGATTCCTTCTCCATAAGCTTATACCACCCTTGCCCATATTCCTATTTGGGTACTAATCATGTGACTATAATTATTTTTAAGTTAGTAACCTTTTTTTCCAGGCCATGAATCAAGGGCAATATCTAGTATTTGGTAGGTGCCTAAATAAAATACTTATTATTTGGCTGGATGGATGAATGACTGAATCTAGTGTTAGCTTTAACTATCTCTGACTCACATCTCTGCTCTACAGGATAGGAGAGGAAAGGTGGAGTTAAACAGTACTTTATAAATGAAGCATAAATTTAAAATTTTGTAAGTGGCATAGGTAATCACAAATTAAATGGGTTGACAACTGTGTGGAATAGGTACAAGACTGACAATTCGGACATGTTTTACTCCCAGTGAGTTTTCAATCCCCATCAAGAGAGCATTGCACCCAAAAAGGAGCCCTCATGCACTGTTGGTGGGAATGCAAATTTTTGCAGGCACTGTGGAAAACAGTATGGAGGTTCCTCAAAAATGTAAAATTAAAATTACCAGTAATTCCACTAATGGGTATTTACCCAAAGAATACAAAAACACTAATTTGAAAAGTTACATGCACCCCTATATTTATTGCAGCATTATTTACAATAGCCTAGATTTGGATGTACCCAAGTGACCACTAATAGAGGAATTGACAAAGATGTGGTACACACACACACACACACACACACACACACACACAAATAGGATATTACTTAGCCATAAAAAAAATGAAATCTATTTGCAATAACATGGATGGATCTAGGGGATAGAATATTAAGTGAAATCAGTCAGAGAAAGACAAATACCATATGATTTCACTCATATGTTTGTTCAAGAAACAACACAAAAGAATAAAGAAAAAAAAAAGACAAACCAAGAAACAGACTCAAATACAGAGAACAAACTGATGGTTTCCAGAGGGGATGTGGATGGGATGATGAGTGATATAGATGAAGGAGATTAAGAGTACACTTATCATGATGACCACTGAGTAACATATAGATTTGACAAATCACTATATTGTACACCTGAAACTAATATAATGCTGTATGTTAACTATACTGGAATTAAAATTAAAAAGAAGAGAGAAAGCATTCCACTATGCTAAGTATATTTTATTTTCAAACAAAATAGCCCATGAACACAGCAACTACCACAATCTATTCCTCAACCAATGTACCATAATCTATTGTACTGCTTGATGAAAATGGAACAGGCTGGGCATTCAAGATAGATGGAAGGTCTACACCAAATTACCACCTTCCTATGATATTTTCAAGGGTAATTATGAGAATACCCAATTTTCACCCTAGGTAATGACTTTAGAACTCAGCTCTCAACTAAGATGGGGCTGTATTCTCTAAGTCTGGGTATACTCAGTTGTGTTCCAGGTCCCAGGCTAACCACTTACAACCTCCCACAGTATTGCTTCACGACCTAGGCGGCAACAAGCATTGGCCCACATTACTAATATTATTGGCTGCTGCTAAATCAGCTGTCAAGTTTTCTGAATTCTCAATTTACTCTGAATGTTAAGCTCGATCCTTTGTGTGCATGTTTCTATTGATGCTGTTTATGTAAAGACTCCCAAGAGACCAGGCCTGACCTCAGTTTAATGCTCAGATGCTGTATCTACAACACTATCTTGTTTCTTTCCAGTGCTAGACAAAGTAAAATTCAAATATAATTTATTGTTGTGTGCCCTAACTTGCATGAATGACTAATATAGATTTGGAGTGAAGTGCTTTTGGTTTCTGTGTTTGCCTGAAATGCATATGTCTCAGCCTAATGCTCCGTGTAACTATTTCATAGTTACCAGATCATGTGAGAAATAGGAGAGAGAACCATAAAGTGGTTGGTGGATATTGGGTATTCATTATTTAACTTTGCTTATACCAGATTATATTCAATATAAAACTTTAGCGGCATGGTTTTAAATTGTGTACTTCAATAGGGATAAAAGGAACAAAGTAATTGATTTTGCTTTCCGGGTGCCTGGGTGGCTAAGTCGGTTGAGCCTCGGACTTCAGCTCAGGTCATGATCTCACAGTCCATGAGTTCGAGCCCCAGGTTGGGCTCTGTGCTGACAGCTCGGAGCCTGGAGCCTGCTTCTGATTCTGTGTCTCCCTCTCTCTCTGCCCCTCCCCTGCTCATGATCTGTCTCTCTCTGTCTCAAAAATAAATAAAAACATTTAAAAAATTCTTTTTAAATATTATATCACACGCAGCTTGGAAATTAAATCTTTCTGGATGTAATCTTGTGATGAAGATATGGAGCAAATGGATCCTTTAATAAACACGCAAGTGTTTACATGTGTGGTCTTTGTGCTATGTGTGTAAGAAGAAATATTTCTATCGTTTTCTATTGACTACAGTAATTTTTAAGGAAAGAAGATATAACAGTGTTACTTATTAGAGCAGCTGTAATCTCTAAAGTTGATGGTTTTCTAATTTGATATAGAGTCGTGATGTAAAACTTTTTTATTTTTTTTAAATGTTTTTAATGTTCATTTCTTTCTGAGAGAGAGAGAGAGAGACAGACAGAGCATGAGCATGAGCATGAGTATGAGCAGGGGCGGGGCAGAGAGAGAGGGAGACACAGAATCTGAAGCAGGCTCCAGGCTCCAAGCTGTCAGCACAGAGCCCAATGTGAGGCTCGAACCCACAAACCGCGAGATCATGACCTGAGCCAGAGTCAGACACTCAACCGACCAAGCCACCCAGGCACCCCAATGATGTAGAACTTACTTAAAGAAAAGAACAATTAATTAGGACAACTGGATTTGAGATCTAGTTCCTGAAAAACACAAGACTCATCTTTCTGTCATGAAAAAAAAATATTGTTGATTTCCTTAATAACATCTAAGCTGTGTTTAGAACTGTGCAATTTGCTAAATGCTTTTACATCCACTCATTCTCACAAAATTCTTTAAAATCAGAGCAAGAGCTATTTTTGCCTCTTTTAAAATGTGACTATAGTTGATAACACCATATTGCATAATTCAAACTTGCTAAAGGGGTAGAAGTTAAATGTTCTCAATGAGAAAGAGAGAGAGAGAGGTGAGGTGATAGATGTGTTAATAAACTAGATGGGGGGAATATCCTCTCACAAGTATGCATATCAAAGCACCACCACGTACACTTTCAATATCTTAAAATTTTATATGTCAACTATCCCTCAATAAAAGTGAAATTAAAAAACCCACAAAGAATGCTGGGATACTTGAATTTACTCATCTAAAGACATAAGCTCGGAGTGCCTGGGTGGTTCAGTAGGTTGAGGATCTGACTTTTGATTTTGGCTCAGGTCATGATCCCAGGGTTGTGGGATCGAGCCCTACACAGGGCTCTGCACTGAGGGTGGAGTCTACTTAAGATTCTCTCTCTGTCTCCCTCTGCCCCTCTCCCCAACTCATACTCTCTCTAAAAATAAAATAAAATAAAATAAAATAAAATAAAATAAAATAAAATAAAATAAAATAACATAACATAAAATAACATAAAATAACATAAAATAACATAAAATAACATAACATAAAATATAAAATAAAATAACATAACATAAAATATAAAATAAAATAAAATAAAATAAAATAAAATAAAATAAAATAAAATAAAAATAACACGAATTCTGCATTGCTGGACCAAGACCATGGTGTACCTCTCATATCACCTGTGGTGTCTTAGGGAGCTGAGGCGAGGAAAGGATATAAAGTGAATGCCAACTCTCCACCTTTCATCTTCTAAAATCATTTTCAAGGTTTAGTTTTTCCTTTTTGGTCTTCACATTTAAAATGCTATGTGAATTTTTCATACTTAACCTTCTCTTTGGAATGAAGTTTTAATTTTGAAGAGGACGGTTTAAGAGAGCAGTTCCAATACAGATGTTAAAAATTCAAATGATCCACGTTGAACCAAATGTTAAATAATAACTTCATTGTTTTCGAATTTGCATAGCAACTAATTAGACCTCTAGCCAGTTGAAATCACACATTATCAACTTATGCTGCACATTTCACATGTTCGCAGAAAGGAGTTGAACGCTCTTCTGAGAGGATGCTCTCTGCATAGCTACAGATGTCCAGTAAAGCTGCTTGCCGATACAAACTAGGACAAAACACATCTGTACCCACGTTAAAATATGTGTACCATTATGCTAGAAGTAAATTGCAAGTATTTTTAACCTCTGAGGACTTCTCATTTGGCTTAGAGAGTCCCTGTGACTTTTTAGTTCTTAGCATACTAGATACGACTAGGATACTTGCTATAGAGTAGTTGCTTAATAAATATTTTCATAGTGAGCTTTTTTTTTTTGGTTCCTACATTTTCATAACCAAAATCTGATGACCTCACAAACCAACTGCATGTCCAGCGGCAGCAATAACAATAATTGACAACAATCCCCTACACTAGAAACTTGAAGGGCGCCTGGGTAGCTCAGTCGGTTAAGCACCTGACTCTTGGTTTCCATTCAGGTCATGATCTCAAGGTTCATGAGTTTGAGCCCCACATTGGGCTCTGCTTTAATAGCACACAGCCTGCTTGGGATTCTCTCTCTCTCTCCCTCTGCCCCTCTCTCCCACTCTCTCTCTCATAAAATAAATACATTTAAAAAAAAAAAAAGAAAAAGAAAAAGAAACTCCAGAGAACCCCATAGTGGGTTGGCAAATAGAATTGTTATGTTCAATTCCAAACCCAAACTTTTCTACTTTTTTTTTTAAACTCTTTTATTTTTAATTTAATCTCTACCTCCCCTCCAACCCCAACACAGGATGAGAGAATTCTTTGGTATTTAGGATTTCTGAGACTCTGAATTACGATTTAGTTTCTGGAGGAGAAGTTGTATAATGAGTATCTAGAGTAGTTGTCATAGAACCAAATGGCAGAAAAAGAGTTTTACTTCAGGTCTCATCCTGACACCTAAAATGCTTGCTTGCAATTAAATAAGTCACGGGAAGAAATATAAGAAGTGATAGATATGTATATACATAGCTAGATAAATGGCTAAATACTATTTTAAGGGTAAAAGTAGACATTAAAATATGTGTACCACTATGCTAGAAGTAAATAGCAATTTTTAAGAATCTGAGGATAAAAAATGATAATGAGGGTAAGAGACAAAATAAGTTAATATAATTTTTAAATGCTATAAAGTTGAAATTTCTATATGGGAACACTGTAACCATACATTATAAATAATTACTTAACTTATATAATATATACCTACATATAATTATATGTAATAATAATTATATAATGTTTTTCACAGAAAGCTAAACAGGCAACCCCACGTGAGGCAACTTTTTAAAAAATTTTTAATGTTTATTTGTTTTTGAGAAAGACAGAGACAGAGTGCGAGTGGGTTAGGGGCAAAGAGAGAGGGGAACACAGAATCCGAAGCAGGCTCCAGGCTCCCAGCTATCAGCACAGAGCCCGACGTGGGGCTCGAACCACACGGACCCTGCGAGATCACGACCTGAGCCGAAGTCGGACTTTTTAAAATATTGTTTGATGGACAAGATATACAGACTTGAAAGATTAAGTACATTAAGAAGTACATTAAGCTACCATGATATTAAAGGTACTACATATAATTTTATTAGTCATGGTAGCTAAAATTGCAAATATACAAAAATAAAATAGATTAAGAGGAAAAATTAAGTAGGACAGAAAATATTCAATCACATAAGATTAAAAACCATTATATGTAATATGATCCCAGTTTTATAAAAAAAATGTATCCCACGTGTTTTTAAAGAAAGACTAGATGGATTTATAAGTGATCGACACTATCCTTTTTTGCCTGTATGAAAAACAGATACCATGCATCTCCTTCACAATTAAAAAAAAATACTAATTATTTAAAATAATGAAGAGACAGCCTTGAGCAGTGGCCAGCCTGTGAGTCACACGGAAAGAGGCTGAGCCCACACAGACGCACGCACAGTCCTCAGGGCATCCTCGGGGCTCAATGTCACGGTGGAGCGAGGGCCCGCTCAGCCCCTTCAGGTCTGGCCTTGAAGCCCCAGTTCTCTGTAACAGCTGCCTTGCTTTTGCTCCCCCTGGCCTCCAGACTCAACTAGCCTTCTCCACAGATGCCTACAATATGCAAAGATGCCCATTGCCAGGTGGCTGTAATATAGACCAAATACCTGGGAACAGAGGAAAACTCTTTGGATCTGAGGTCTTTCATTTTCAGTGAGAGACTTGACTGGATGAAATCCAAAATTATGGGCAGGGTTAAATGTTTGCATTTTAGAGATCACATTTTTCTTCCCAGATTGGTACTCTCATACAGTGTATACTTTTGGGAGAGCCACTTCGTATTAGCTTCTTCAGACGCAACAGGAATGAGTATATGCCTCATCTATCTTATTTATAGCAAGCTACAGCACACATATAAATGAAACAATTGAAACAAAGCAATGAACCGAAGTGAGCTCAGCCGAGGTAAATGTTATTCACAACTCTTGGCTTTGGCAAAGGAACAGAGGTTACAAATATCCTTAAACTCATCTAAGTCTGTACCGAAAGCAAATATTTAATATTATAATATTCTTAGACTATTTGCTTCAAACACATAAAGAAGACTTTTGAGAAAGTAATTGCAGAGATTTCAAAATAATTAAAAAAATTTTTTAAACGTTTATTATTGAGAGAGCATGAGCATGGGAGGGGCAGCGAGAGGGGGAGACACAGAATCTGAAACAGGGTCCAGGCTCTGAGCTGGCAGCACAGAGCCCATCGCAGGACTAGAACTCACAAACCACGAGATCATGACCTGAGCCGAAGTCCCACACTTAACCGACTGAGCCACCCAGGCGCCTCCAAAATAACTTTGTAAGTACTGACTGGAGGGATAATGTAGAGCATTCACATACATCACATATACTTGTTAACTATGCAATCTTATATATTCCCAAATGGAAAACCAAAGCCTTTTTAAAAATGAGTCTATTGGGGCGCCTGGGTGGCGCAGTCAGTTAAGCGTCCGACTTCAGCCAGGTCACCATCTCGTGGTCCGTGAGTTTGAGCCCCGCGTCAGGCTCTGGGCTGATGGCTCGGAGCCTGGAGCCTGTTTCCGATTCTGTGTCTCCCTCTCTCTCTGCCCCTCCCCCGTTCATGCTCTGTCTCTCTCTGTCCCAAAAATAAATAAAAAACGTTGAAAAAAAATTAAAAAAAAATAAAAATGAGTCTATTAATTTGATGCAAATAAATCTTAACACTAATAAATGTATTTCTGTATTAAAAACACACAAAAATAAATATATTTCCATGCCCGCCCTTCCTTCCTTCCTTCCTTCCTTCCTTCCTTCCTCCCTCCCTCCCTCCCTCCCTTCTCTCTCTCTCTCTCTCTCTCTCTCTCTCTCTCTCTCTCTCTCTCTCCTTTCTTCCTGTGTCTCCCCCTTTGGTTGGCACAAACACACAGGCACATGCACACCTGCGGAGGGAACTGCAGACAGTCAAACGCTTATTGCTTTCTTCTCCCTGAAACATTGTGTAAGCTTCAGAAACAACAGCAGTCAACGCTTCTCCAAACAAGAGTGGGCTCTAAAATTGCAGTTTTAAAACCACAGCTGTTAGAAGCTATAGTCCAAAGTTGCTATGTTCATACCATGTTTTCAACTCATAGTTTCCAAAAAATCCCTTTTTTTAAAAAAAGTAGATACACATGCATAATTATTTATAGCCGCCAGAAAATAAAATACACACACATGCATGTGTGCCCACCCACACACTCACATGTGCACCTCATGAACACTACCTCTGCAGTAAGTTCGGGATGAAGCGAAACAAAACCACAGCAAATGTGTAGTATGTTGAAATGTTCATAGAAATACAACCCGCGTGAAAATGAGATAGTACCCTCGCTTACCAACATCATTTGGCTACTCTCTCCTTTTTCGGTGGGGTGCAGACAGAGGGATCCAAGCAAATTTATGAGGCTGTCATGTGACCCCACCGTCAGCCAAAGACTCTGCTACAAAGAAGCTATAAATTTCTTTCTCATTAAATACTTAGTCATCATCCCAGAAAGGTTTTATATCCAAGTCTCTATGCCCTGTGTTTAACAGATTTCCATCCATCTCTCTTTATATGGGACATTTTCTGTTAAATATTTCTTAGCAGGTATGTTCTTACTGTTTTCTTGACCACCTGCAAAACCTAAATTTTATTTCCGTGTAGGCAACCACACTGATATCTAGAGTCTTTCCAAATTTTTTGGTGGCTTTAGATTATATTTTTACGTAACCCGTTAAGTGTTTAATGAAAAACACATTAATTGTTAACGATTGTTCTCTTCGCTGGATATTTTTTATTCAGAACCATGGTTATGTAGGTGCTATAAACTCATAGACCAGTATCATATACAATCTCAGTTAGTTTGGAGCACTTTCTCTTTTCTCAGTGGGGAAAATCATGTATTGAAATATTTCATGCAGAGCTTAGATCTAACGGGCCTCTCTTTTCTTATTCATGCTTTTGTAAGCTTCCCTAGCCCCAAGACAGCACAGCCTCTCATCACCTGGCAAGGGTTGATAACACAAGACAAAATATTTTGAAGTCCAGGAAAAGCCATAAAAGAATGAATGAATCAGAAGCCAAACCTGTCAATTATCACCAGGGTTTAAAACCTAAATTCTCAAATAATTCCTCCAAGAATGTATGAGTGTTATTTCGTTTTGTTGGCACTCTTGTCTCACATCTGTGTGAGTCTCAATGTGTCTTGTTTTCTGTCCCAACTATGCCTCTTCCTTGACTGTGAAAATAAGCCATTCAGAGTCCGTCTGGGTGAATTTCATAACATCCCTGTAATCTGTTCCTTTATCACCTATTTAATGTTTGTGATTAATCGCACAGTAGACCTACACTTGGCACTGGGGATGAGACTTGGCACATAACCAGACTCATGGCCTGCAGGCTGACCCACTATCTCAGGCTATAGAACACTCATTCTCCATCATACTTCAGGCTACGGAGACTACTGTGAACGACAGACTTCTCTGCATAAATGTGTGCCACGCACCTCTACTGGGATTTGCAAGGGTCTTGGAAAGTTCTTGTCTCCACCTACTTCGACAGCAAAGTTCAGAAGACTAATATTTCTTAACTACATCACTGAAATGGCTCTGTAAAGGATAGCTGAATATCTTCTGTTACACTACCTTCATTCTAATATGCAAATCTATTACCAATTTTTACCTTATAGTACGTCAACATTCTGGGGCACAAAATCCAACGACCTTAATATGGCTTATAAGGTCCTGAAGGATGTGGTCTCTGCTTAACCTTCTAGAATCTTCTTTCACCTTGCCCACTCCTCCATATAACCACTTTGCTCTAGTCACATTAAACTTCTTCCACTTCCTTGAAAATCATTCTTATCTCAAGGCTTCAAACAATAAGTCACCTTTGGCTTTAATATTCCAGCTCATTATGTAGGCAAATCCTGTTTGTCTGTCAGTTAAGAACGTTCTTTTTGCAGGAAGGCTTCAACAATCCCCTAAAAGAGGATGTCAACCTTTCCTGCATGCTGTTGCTAACAATCATGGCTTTCAACATCTCTATCTCAATTTTCCACCTACTAGTGAATACTTCACTGGTCTGAAAGTGCTATAAGAAATGGTAACATATCAAAAAAAAAAAAAAAAAGAAATGGTAACACATCCATCTTGTTTTCCATGACGTCTTGTGAGTCCTGCTCAAGCATTATTAGGAACAGAAATTTGTTAAATTAATGAATAGCTGTTTCCATCTCCTTTAATTCCGTGTTCTCTCCCAATTACACATGCCCTCTTCCTTCCTGCCTTAGGTCTTCATGAATTATTGGCTTTGATAAGCAAATACAGAGAAACTCAGAGGACTGGAAACTTAGGACAGTATCTAGTACTGTTCTACAATTTGATAAATGACAGTGCCCTAGTCCAAAGAAATAAAAACAACTTGCCCAGAACACTGAACTGGAAAGAAGCAGGCTCTAGACCAGAAGACAAATCTTCTAAATCCCTGGTCTGTGTTTCTGTGTTCTCTCAACTACGCCAAGCTATTTACCAATGATCAAGAATTTCTCATCAACTTCCTCCAACAAGGTTCTTGTGCCATCGGCCCTAGTGTTTACACTCTTATCTGTGCCAAGTGCTGATGGGGCGGTGGCAGGGTGGGGTGCGGTGTGGAAGCTTATTTAATTAATGGCTCTTCACCAATGTACTCATCAATAACACGTGAAAGCACAATTAAGGGGACTTAATGAGATGCTGTGTCAAAACTTGAACACATTACACTTATTTTTCCATTGAGTGAACTCAACAGCTTTTACAAAATACAAAAACCATGAACAGTTTTGTTTGTGCTAGCGCTGTAGTTGTTTTTAGAAGTTTAGAATGTCCTTTGTTTCCTTTTTTGGTTTGTTTTTTTTACCAAAACTGTATTCTAATTCTAAGTACACATAAGTTGAAAGCCTAAGTAAAATAGTTTCTTTGGGACATTATTCTGATGCACAAAGACTTCATAGTATTTGGGGAAACAAAATAGTTTTCCAGAATTGTTTGTAGGGTTTTTTGTTCGTTTGTTCATTTGTTTCCAATCTTACTCATTTCCCATTGAGTCTGGGGAATAAGGAAAAGAGAAGATACTTACAAACAGCAAACACACCAATCACAGTTCACTTCCATTCTCTACAGCTTTGTCCTGGTCTTAGATGCCTCGTGTCAGTCACATCTTTTTGTGGGATCTCCCTGGTCATTCACAATAAACTGGTTGTATCCCAGCAAACTCATGCTTCTCCCGAATCTAAAATGGTATGATGTCTTTGGAAAAAGTTTGACGATTTCTTCTAAAGTGAAATATACTCCTATCCAAAACACAGCAATCTACTATGTATTTACCAAGAAAAATCAAAATATACCTGTGAAAAAAAGTATATACAACTGTTCAGAGCAGTTGTGTACATAAAAGCACCACTGGGAAGCAACCCAAATAGCCAGGACCAGGTAAATGGGTAATCTGTGGGATATTCATAAATTGAGATACTATTCAGCAATACAAAAAAAACCAAATTAATTGATACAAAAACACTATGCATGAAACTGGAAAACTTTACCTTGTACAAAAGGCATGAGGCACAGAAGAGTACACAGTAAGATTCTATTTACAGCACATTTGAGAAAAGGCAAAAGCAGTTACCATGACAGATAAGCAGATCAGTGGTTGCCTCTGAATAGGGAAGGCATTGACTGGACTGGGGTACAAGTGAACTTTCTGGGGTGACAGTCAAGTCCTATATCTTTCCAGGGTGATGGTTACACCGGTGAACAGATTCATCTGTAAAGTATGCCTCAATAAAACAGGAAAGGAACAGAAATCTGTGCACTCATATTGACTCTTGTATTGTATATAGAATATGAGAAGAGGCTAAGAAATGGAAAAATAATCATAGTTGCAACTGTGATTTCACAAGGTAAATGCCACCCTGAGTTCTCCCTGCAACTTGCCAAAATTTGAGTTCACCTCCGGTGGACCCCAGGCTTCACAGAACACAACCTGGTATGCATTGTTTTTCTTTGAGGACAAATATAAACACATTTTACTAGCCCTTTTTAAAGAACTTTGTTTTTCCCCAAAGGGAATTTAAGATATGTAGGGAATGATAATAATTATTATACATTGGACATACATAAGAGTTTGGTTTATACTATGGGAAGGGTGTTTTAGTTATTTTTTTATAAAATATTCCGTTGATGTTCAAGTTCCTTTCTTTTTTTAAATAACTATATAGACTGATGGACGTTCAATTACTTGAGAAAGGTTTTTAAGTTGTCTTTCCTTATTTCAGTGTAACAAATAATTTGACATAGGCATGGCCATTTAAAAGTCTAGAAAGAATTATTAAAGTGGAACTCACGGTATTAAATAACCATACAAAGAAGGCTTAAAGAGAGGGGGGGAAAAGTCAGTAATTGTTTTGTGGTCTCAAAGTTTACCATTGGAGATCCAAAGCAATCTCTCATTTCTTGCAAAGTACTCCACAAAGCAGGCACATTAATAAAAAAATGATGGGTAAGAGGACTAAAAATATAGCTACTAATGGAATGTGTTGATTTTAAAGTTGTATAAAATGGAAGTCAGATCACCTAAGTATAACTGCCCTTCTCTCAGCACTTTGCTTGCTGTGTGTCTTATTAGGCACTCATAGCACTTAATTCCCCTTGAAAATACAGGTTCATTGTATAATCATGGTAAGGGGAGAAACCATGTACTTCTTGTCTACTTTCTTGTTTTGCCTGGTACAGTGCTGCACAGACCAACTCTTGAACAAATGTGTGCTGACAGAACTCAAGAATTAAGAGCACATTATAAAAGGCGTCTATATTTATAAACGTGCTGGATACAAAGTAGTTACCTAGGTAGCTTGAGGTAAATAGGCAGCTGTCCAGCTTTAGAATTCTTGACCCAGGCACTAGTATTATTCTAAAATGTGGCAGGGCTGGATGTATTCTCCATACATTATCCTCAAATTTCTAGGACCAAGAAAGCACAACAGAAACTTCTATATAAACCTTTTTAACACTTAAAAATATTGTTTCATAGAATTGGTAACAAAGGCATCATTCAAAATAAATTAGTGACATGAGATACATAAAAGAAAAACAAAATTACATGAATCTAATATGATTTCTATCTTTAATTTTTCTGGGAAAACAGAAACAAATGGTTTTCCCAACATTTGATTAGAGAATGTTCTTTATTGTCATATCACAGACCCTAACTGAGCCAGACCTACAGTTTGAAAATGACTTCTGCAAGCAGAAGATGTCCTCTGGGACTGACGATGAAGATGAATAATATAGGACACAGGAATATGCTAAGGAAAGGGCCTCGAGTTGACTACCTTTTTGTGGCGAAATTGTCTTTGCATGGTTGTTCCCAACCTTCAGCCACCAATGGGCCCAAGTATATGTTTATATTTGTGGTACCCAGTTGAGGAAGGTTTGCAATTACATGCAACACAACGCAGCCAATCAGAACCTGTCAGTAGAAGAAAGCACGTAGTAGGACTCCCCATTCGAATTCTATATCCAATTCTTAGTTAAAGACCATATAGGCGGGTGTGATTCCAAAAATTATTTAATTTTAGAGGTAGACAGTGGGTCTCTGTCAATTTAACATGAAAACCAGGGGGCCCGAAAAGGATGAATGACTTACCCCCAGATCGCACACATATCTCAGGTCGTACCCAGGGTTAATCCCCAATTCTCCTGAGTTCTGAGTTGGGGCTACTTTTCCTGCACCATCCTCTCTCTCTTGCCCTCATTCCTTCTACTTACAACCTGGGCTGCTTTCATATCATTACTTGGTTGGATCTCTTCAGACAGGACCATTACTTTTATGAACAAAGTTCAAAGGCATAGTCTGCTGATACTGCAGAGTTTCTGCTAATACACAGCCCTAAAGCAGCTCTGATACTCTCACTAAAGAACCCAGAGCAAGTAAGCAAACTCATTTCTCTGCAATAAAATTCCAGCCTCTTATATTTATGGTGGAACGACTTCTCTGTTAATTAATCTATTATTTGAAATCTTCTAATAATCAAAAATTCCCAGAGGATGGAGTACAGAGAACACTGCTCACCCCTCAAGTTAAAACATCAAAATATTTTTATGATAATCAGTTTTGTCTCATTTGAAATAGCCTGCAGTGTGTAGGATAACATTTCCCTTAAGACTCTTTAGTTTTGACACAATTGGAAAAATGATTTCTTTCTGAGTATATTTATAGGGTCTTTCTGAATATCTTTGTGCATGAAAATCTCAGAGAGACAAAAGAAATCAATTATCGTTGGTTACGTTTTTTTCCTCCCTGTTGGAGGGAAACATAATAATTATTTCTTCCCATTTCATTACATACATGGGTTCAGAAAACAAAATGCTAAGTTTGTTAAATTACTTTGCTTAACTTAGAGAGAAATTTTGTGTTTATGTGAGGACTGGTTTGTACTATTGTCATCTTGAAATATGTTCAAGACAGCATGACCTGAGTATTTAAACTTTAGCTCATGTTACTTTCTGATGAAGTCTAAAGATTAAACATTTTTCATAGGCTTTTAACATAATAATCCCTTATGTTTATAATAAAGCCATGCGGCTAAGGGCTGGAATGTGACAAAAGAAAAACTTTTTAATTCTATTTTAACATTTGTTGACATAAGGAACTCTGCTAGGCATTCTGGGGGGAAATTTTTAATTTAAAAATATGACAAGACGTCTCTACTCTTGAAAAGCTTACAACTAAGAGAAGGAAGCAGGTAAGAACTTTACCCAGTGGCACTCAAGGGGACATAAGAGGAGGGCGACAGCACAGGAGCAAGAATCGTATTATGGAACCCCAAAGGGTAAGTGATGACTCCCATTTAGAAAATGTGATCCTCAGCCACAAATGTCACCACAATGCAACCAACTGCTCAAGTGTGAATCTGGGTTGTCCTTGCTCCCTTATCTCTCACCTCTGATCCATCAACAAGTCTAATTGTTTCTGTATCAAAATGTACTTTAAATCCTTCCACCACTCTGTCCCCACACTGTTCCAAGTCACCATCACTTTTTGCCTAGACTGATATAACTACCTTCGTTCAATCTCCCCGATTCCACTCCCAATTTCTGGTCAACCTGTACTACAACAGATAAAGACATTTTTGAAATATGAAAAAGGTGACTCCTACTTAAAATTTGGCAATGGCTTCCCATTGCTCTTAAAAGTCCATTTGCTATAGGGGCACCTGGCTGGCTTAGTTGGTAGAGCATAAGACTCTTGATTTTGAGGGGTCATGAGTATGAGCCCCACATTGTGTGTAGAGTTTACTAAAAAAAAAGTCCAACTGTGGACACAGCCTACAAAGTTCCAGCATGATTTGGTTCCTGTCCTCTTCTCTTTTGTAGAGGACATGGTGGCCCGTCTTAGCATTCATACTAGAGGCCAGAGAGCTACAAACTGTAGGTCCTAGATTAACCCAGTACATCCTGATTATGGTTTGGTTTCTACCATTTAGATTGCATAAGACTGAAAAAAGAGATTTAGAAAATATTTCTGTCTCTTCCTTCACCCCCCGCTTTTCTGGCAAGTAGTATGTAGGAGGGGTCTGGCTTTTTGGGGGGAATTTTTCCCATTTGAGCTGTTTTCTAATTGCAGTGTCTTCCTGATAAAGGACATGGCCCTTTCCTGGCCCAATTCTACAGGTAGTTTTTTTCCGTAGCTTTCCTAATAAATCTGTAATCCATTTTATCCTTTCTACTAAAACAAGCTAAGATGAAGTCTAAATCCAGCTGTTCAACCCTGAATGATGTATGTATTTTCAGCTTCTCTAATATGCCAAACTTTTTTTTTTAAGTCTTTGCACATACTTTCTTCCTTGACTGGGTTGGCCTTCTTTGGGGTCTTTCTCAAATTTCACTCCTGGAGGCAAACATGAACTCCTCATAGATACTTTTCTTGGTTAATCAACCCAACTTAGATACTCCCCAGTTTTTCCCATTAAACACTCTGCTTTTTAACAGTAGTTAACATACACTATAATATATAAACACATATAAAATATCAGATGTTTTGTACCATATACATATATCTGTATCTACATCTACATCTATATAACCTTCTTTATCATGTTTAGCCACTAAATTGTAAGTTCTGCCACTTGATCAGCAATGTATACCTAGTACCTTGGAGAGTGCATGACACATTTATTTTAAAAATAAATCTATGTTGCTTCTAGGAGTTGTCCAACTTTTCAGCCAGCCCATTCTTCTTTTGTTGCTTTTCACTGACCATGGTTTAGCTAGGGACACCAAGAGGGAATCTTTATTCAGAGTAGCTGGGGAAGCTCCCCACACCACTGCATCAAGGCAAATCCTAGCAAAGCCATCAGAGGTAGTGAGGACCATATGCATGGGGCTATGTCTCTGTGCTATCCTATCTCCCAGGCACGTCACAAGGTCTCTGGACTTGGAGTAGGTACTCAAAAAACAAATTGTTTGGCAAATGAATTGATCTCATTCCATCGTTTCATTTGAGAGTAATATGAGGTCTGGGCAGATAAATTGCCCTCCCAAAGTCAAAAGAAATTATTATTTTCCCTACACCATTCTCTTCCAGTTCAAGCTGTCATGTCCCAAAAATTTCTCACACTTTACTTATTTATGTATTCATTCATTCATTCATTCATTCATTCATTCAGTGAGTTATTTTGAGAGAGAGCACTTGCATGTGAGCAGGGGAGGGGCAGAGAGAGATGGAGAGAGAGAATCTTAAGCAGTCTCCACACCCAGTGCAGAGTCCCACATGGGGCTCAATCTCATGACCATGAGATCATGACCTGAGCTGAAATAAAGAGCTGGATGCTTACTCAACTGGGCCACCCAGGCATCCCCTCTCACATTTTACTTTTGACATTAGAAATATGTTTCATTTAGGGGCGCCTGGGTGGCGCAGTCGGTTAAGCGTCCGACTTCAGCCAGGTCACGATCTCACGGTCCGGGAGTTCGAGCCCCGCGTCAGGCTCTGGGCTGATGGCTCAGAGCCTGGAGCCTGTTTCGGATTCTGTGTCTCCCTCTCTCTCTGCCCCTCCCCCGTTCATGCTCTGTCTCTCTCTGTCCCAAAAATAAATTAACGTTGAAAAAAAATTAAAAAAAAAAAAAAGAAATATGTTTCATTTATTTTAAATTCTGAGAAAGAAAAGTAAAGAACAATTTTGGATACTGAAATTTTAAAACATACCAGATATTTTCTAATCAAAGCCCTCTCACAAGTCTTGTGGTTCTCAAAATCCAAAATGATTTAATACTGCTCAAAACCCATATTTAAATCTTTGCTAACATTACACGTAAATGATATAGTCCTCATATTAATTACATTCTCAATTACATGTTTTCGTGAATAGTTTTATATTTTAATTCTGATGAAGATATATTTAGTATAACTGACATAAGGACACTTTTCTCTAGCTGTTGATACAGAAAATATAAAATAAATTAAGAAAGAACTTGTTTTGTTTTGTTTAGTTAAATCACTGACATGTTATTTCTTTTCACAAGGTATACAGAGTGATAAAATTCTACTGGTATAGTTAGAAATTTAAAAGAAAAAATATATTTAAAAAATTTATTAAGTTTATTATTTTTTTGAGAGAGAGAGACAGAAAGAGCGAGCAGAGGAGGGACAGAGAGAAAGAGGGAGAGAGAGAATCCCAAGAAGGCTCCATGCTGTTAGTGTAAAGCCTGATGTGGAGCTAGAACCCATGAACCGTGAGATCATGACCTGAGCTGAAACCAAGAGTCAGACTCTTAACCGACTGAGCCACCCAGGCACCCCTAAAAGAAAAATATTTTAAAAAATTGGTTGGGAGTGGTAATAATTCCTTTGTGTTATTACATTTATTATTACTAGTATTTGAATTAATATTTAGATTAGGTAATATAATTATACTAAGAATTTTATATTAAAATATATATGTATTCTCTAACAATAGTCTGAAGGCATCTATTTCAAACTAGAGCATTCAACTTCTATTTTAATGTTCAGGTGAAAAATGTCATGTATAAAGCAAGAATCTATGTTCATTTAAAATATCTAGTGATTCTTCAACTTTTGTCTTCAGGATATTAGGGATTTGATATTCACTTTTAAATTTCTCATAATACTGAAACAAAAGACTTCTTTTTTATTAAAATCCAAAGCCCTTATTTAGACTGAATTCTCTTAATCTTAAAAAGATCCAAGAGGAAAGACCCCCCTTGATCCAACATTCTAAAACTGTATAAAATTTCAAAACATCTGTATTTTTCTTATGAACCAGAGAGCTGGCTCCATTATGCTCAAAGTTAAAGACATACACATTTCAAATGTCAGGCCCATTAACTCTTTCAGTCCCCCTAGGAAACAATCAATGCAGACTTATGTTAGTGCAAATAAAATTTAAGATAGGAAAAAAAGATTACATTTTATAGGTACTTAGATTTTGAGTTTCAAGTAGGCTCCATTGGCACACATGGGAAAATCTATTTCTTTTCTCTTGGTTTTTATGGCTTGATATAAAATCATTTCTAGTGTATTATGTATGGAAAAGACCTCATCTTTTAGATACAGCTCATGTGTTTATGCATTTTGCATGCACAGTAAATCATCAACAGACACATAAGCATGTTGCTTTCTCAGCAATTGCTGGTCATATGGATTAAGAGATAGAGTATAGCTAAATATTCCTGATTATTGGAACATAGCTCTGTAAACATTCCTCAGCTCTGAACTGCAGTGTTAGACATTTAAACAATTGCTATTTGTTTGGGCAGAGAAGCTGCAAGCTATCATACTGTGCATAGTGGCTTTACTCTATCGAAACACAGCGTCTAAACACAGAACTAAACCACTTCAGTTGTGGTCTCAGCCTGGATTTAAATAAACACTGTCTCTGTGAAACAAGGCCACCCCTTATTTAATTGTTCATTCAGCCCCTAAAATAGACCGGACAAAGTAGTCACAAAAAGGGACTGTTCAAAGTAGTATGTGACAAATTTATTATTTACCTAATAATTTTAAAATTAGACTGTCCACTTCCCTCACACACAAATTGGAATCTTTAAAATGATATTGAGTGCCATTTTCTCCTTCTTATAGAAGACACTACATATGTGTGTTTGAATTATGTCTTGAAGATACTTAAGCTCAGGGTGCCGTGTGGGTGGGTTGGAAAGAGACCTATACTTGCTTGTATTTTGCATTTGTAGCATATAAAATACAACTGTTTTTAGGTGAGAATAGCCATCTTTTTCAGATTACAGAACCTGAATTTATTTAGGTTGGAATTAAAATAGAATATGTCTCTTCTAGTGAAGAAAAAAATTCCCTATCCTAAATCTGTTTCTTATCTCCTTTCATCTTTCACTTCGGTTACAACCTAATTCTCCCCCAAAAACTAGTTCCACGGAGTGCTCAGTCTTTCCCTTGCATGGAAGAGATTCCAAGATGACTGTCTTCCTGGATGCAATCTCATCCATATTTACAGCCCTCTCTCTGTTCCCATCCCTTGAAAAGTTCCCAGTAACTCTCAATCCCTCTCTGTCCCCAATCACCTTGACCATTTGTGTAACTGCCTCACAATTCTAAGACCCTCCAAATCATAGTCTTTAAGGCACTGTTACTTCTTCCTTTACTATGATAGACCGAATCTACCACACTTCAAGGTCTCTCCAGCTTACCCCTTCCTTTCCTGTTCTATTAACTGTCCTGTTCTGGGAAGTGATTGTATCATATTTACAATTGAGCAAAAATCTCCCTAGGTACTTTCTTCTTCAAGTCACTGCTGGCACCCAAATGTCTTACCAACTGTCAGATTGGTCTCCCTAACGTCAAGCCCTGAGTCCTCAATGTACTGTGTCGGCCATTTCTTGCTGGAGTTCACCTTCCCTGTTGAACCCTGGCATTCTAACTCCCCGTCAACCAACATCACATCCATTCCTGCAACTTTTTTTAAATTTATGCTGTCTTCCACAGGGCTTGCTTTTTCTTTCTCTCCCAAAAATCTGTGTCCAAGCAGATTCTTCCTTTAAATTTTACATCTTTCATGGAGGCCCCAGCAACTAAAACCAGGAAACATACATGCATGGCCACCAACTTTCTGCTCTATAGGCTACCACCCCCATTTCTAAAAGACACAAATCTATGGATGACAGTTACTTTTTCTACTATTACAATGGAGTCAGGGCGCAGGGGGGGGATCTTTCAGAATTGATCTGATTCTCCAGGCAGATGTGTACGAAAATGTTCTTGGCTCATTTTTTGCTCCCTTATCCCTAATGAAATTTCTTTCAAAAAGCAGTGTTTGCAACCTCTATGAAAGAAACATAAAATTTCCATCAACACAATATCAATGAAAGAAGAAAGTACATCTGTGTTATCTATTATTCCAGCCTAAACCTCAGTACAAACTTCAGCACATATTTGATGCTCCAAAATATGTATTATATAAACAAATATTTAGTGTGGATGATAGCATCATTGTATACAACATCCAAAACATTTCTCCACAATGCATTCCCTAACAGAGAATTGCATATGTCTGTGCTCCGCTGACTTGTGAACTCACCATGTGACTGACTTCGCACCCTCGCCATAAAAACAAGAGTAAAAGTGACCCATGCTATCTCTCAGCAAATAATGTATGGCTTACCATTTCTTTCTTTTTCCCTGTACTATAAGACAAACAATGCCCAGATACACCTACTCTATCAGACTACGTCCACAAATAAAGGCTTATTCAGCAAAGTCATCACAAAGAATAAATCTTAGTTTAGTAAGCCATTGAGATGTAGGGGTAATCTCTTACCATTACATAACTTGCCTTAAGCTTTCTCATACAGAGAGAATCAAATATTTGAAGTAGGACTATTCTCTCCTAGTACTAGCTATTGTCTCTGAAAGAAAGAAAGGGCAATTCTTTTCAATCAGGTTTGTGAATTTATTCAGTACAAAAACACTGTCCCCAGTAACACAGAAAACAGACTGACAAAGGGACAGTACAAGAGATTAGACCTCATTTTTTCTCTTTACCTTTGTTCAAATTTGGTAGAAGGAGAAATTTGAGGCAAAGGGGATTACAGGAAGTTTTTTTACCTTTTAAGTCATAGACATCTAATAAAATGTGTAAAATGAGCTTGTATTATGTATAATTAAAATATCTGTAATATATATATATATATATATATATATGAGAAGATAAAGTGACAACTGTAAGTTTCATGTAAACTTCGGCTAGAAATATTCTGTGAATATGTTAAGATATATTTAAGATCAAAACATAAATTATAAAGTTAATGTTTTTCTACTTGAATGGGTAGCCTACAGGTACTGGTATTATTCCCTCTATAGAAAACTTTAGAAAATTCTAGAGCTGTAAATTAATTTAGTTCAATATTCAGGCAGGAAATGCATATTTCTCTGTATAATTTCATCTATGATACCACTTGAGAAATTTATCTTTGCTTTATGTAACTTTTTGTGGAAATTTTCCTTCTCAGACCTGATCCATAATTTAGCATGTTTAGTAATTAACACATGTAATGATGTGTTAATGATCTCTTATTTATACAGCACCTAGCTTCAATGAACACAAAGTACTCTATTTACTTAATTTATTCTCTAAACATATGCATCTGGAACTAACTTTGGACTTAAATTAACTCCACTAAAGAGTAGATTTCTATAAAATAAGATTTATTTAAGGGCAAGAATAAAAAATTAAGACATGGAAGTGTTCTTCTGCATGACACATTTATTTAAGGCTTTTGATTTAGACTTAAGGGTACTAGAAAAATATTTCCAAACTCCTATCAGTGTTCAGCAGGCTCTGGATGACTACCTAGAACCTTACATTTTTATTAACATCAGAAGAACTTAATTTGTAATGAAAGGCAACTTTGCAGTTGCAGCTAATTCTACATTTACCTGCCTCCATAACTTGCTTTACTCACGGCTGTTTCTTGCATTAATATTCATTACAAAAGCCCCCTTCTAATATTACTTGATTTGACAGAAATGCATTAGCTATGACAAATGCTTCATAATGTACTCAGACAGTATTAATGCAAGTAGAATCTACAGTAATTATTGCTATTTAAACACACAGATTACTCCTTCTGGTCTTCTTCTTTAAAATGAACGTAAAATTTACAGCCACCAGAACTTAGAAATATCTGCTTTTTAAATACAATTTGCATTAATATCATTTCCCCATATTAAAAGAGCTATATACAGAGATAATGGCATATAATAAACATGGTGGACTCATATATGTATTGAAAAAAAAAGAGAGAAGAAAATGGGATAAACTCTGTACTTGTCCAGAAAAAAGGGGGATCTCAGAAGGATGGGCCACTTGGTATCACAGTAAGATTGAGGCCATCTGTTACTCGATATCAATTTATCCTCCAGACGTCCTTTCTTTGACTGCTCCTTTGTTCTCATCACATACATCCAGATCAGCAGCTCCTTCCAATCAGGAAAGATCCAGGAGATGAAGAAGGATTTCCCATTCACTTTGAAGACCACTAAGATGCATCACGCATATAACCTGATTCTCTCCTAAGTGATTTGTCTGATGATATTTGACTTCTTCAAATGTGTAAGCTTAGCGTATGAACTGGATCCTTTATGGAGCTCAGTAAGAGCTCTGAGGTCCATACAGCAGATTATGCCCCTATCATACCCCCACCTAAAATGCCCCAGGCTAGCTTTTTCTATTTGAGGGATTGTTTTTTCACAACTGCAGAGACTGAGAATTCATTGCCTCGCAAGGTAGCCCGGTCCACTTGCAGATACCTTTAAATTTTACAGATTTTTCTCATTGAATTGCAATCCACCTTTCTGCAACTTCCTTTCATTGTCCAGTTAGCTCTGGACGGGTTAGCTCTGTCTCTGTGGCCTGGAACAGCACATGAATATAGTAAGTGTTCGATATACAATTGTAGGACAAATGAGTGGAGAAACAACCCTATTTGTTTGGAAGTCATAAACTTCATAATCTTTTTTTTTCCTAAATAACAAAGTATTTGGACACTGTTCTCAACATTTTCCTCAGGTTCAGAGTTCCAGTTGCTTCAGGTCCTTCTCTCATTGTGTGGTTTCTAGACCTTTTGCCATCCTAAGGGATTTGTTCTGGTCTTGAACAATTTCATAGACTTTCTTTGAAGTGAGAAGGTCAGAACTAAGTGCAATGCACTAAGCATGGTTTGACAGTAAGTGGGACCACTGGTTCTTTAAGCATGGGACTCATTTGTTCTGAGTAGGATTGCAAAAATAAATGGTCTAGGACCAACCCATGGTTGATTCCTACTAAGTGTGTGGTTCACTCAATCATCTAAATTAGTGGTCAGTGAATTGCGGCCTGCAGGCCAAATCTGGTCTACCATCTGTCTTTGTAAATAAGGTTTTATGGAAACATAGGCACATCCATTCTTTTATGTATTACATATGGCTACTTTCACTCTATAATGGCAGAAGTGAGTAGCTGTGACAGGGACTTATGGCCTACAGAGGTGAAAATGTTTCCATCTAGTCCTTTACAGAAGTTTGCTGATCATTGTCCAGGGTCAAAGTTCATGCCAACATAAGCAGTGGCACCAAATATCACAAACCCAAGAGAACCAAGGAAGCTAGTCTCTCCTAGCAAAGCTATCCTTTACCTAATAATTTCTTTAAATCAGCGTTAGTCCAACCTCTGAAATTGTTACAATTATCTGTGAAAGTTTTTTAAAAATGCCAATTCCTGGGTCTCAAACTAGGTCAACTAACTCAGACACTCAAGGCTGTGGCTTTGAATAACCCCTGACATTAGCACTCCTGCCTTAGTCCTCTCCTTCTAACACCGTATCCTTTAGTTATTGCTGGTTTTGTTGTGATTGTCGTGGTTGTTTGTTTGCTTAAGTGTCACTTTAACAAAATTTTGGACCAACAGAGAAGTTTCAAAAATAGTATTGAGAGAATTCCCATGTAGTCTTCATTCACATTCCACCACCGGTAACATTTTTTATAGGCGTAACAAAATTATCCAAACCAGAAAATTGACTGTGGACAATACTATTAGCTAAATTATAGATCTTTCTTCAGAATTTGCAGTTTTAACATGCAATTTTTTCGTGTGTATTTCTTTGACATTTTACCACATGTGTATTTCTTGTAATCACCACCACAATCAGGAAACAGACTGTGATATTACACTAAAGAAACATCTTCATGCTAACCCTTGGCTGTCACAGCCTCCCTATAACTCCAAATCCTAAAAAATACAGCTGAGTATGAGTTGGAGAATGCTACCTCAATGGAACAACAAAATATGGAAAATCTTGAGATTGGTTTTGTTCATTGATGGTTTTGTCCATTCACCATGATGCCCTTTAGGGCCACCCAAGTTGCTGCATGCATCAATCGCTGACGCCTTTTTATTGTTGAGTAGCACTCCATAGTATCAATGTATCGCCGTTTGTTAATCCATTTGCCCAGCGAAAGACATTTGGGTTGTTTCCAATAATCAGTGAGCATGAATAGAACTGCTACAGAGATTTGTATCCAGGACTTTGTGTGAATCTAAGTTTTCAGATCTCCTGGGTGAATACCCAGGAGTAAGACGGCTAGGTCATATGGCAAGTATATGTTTACCTTTATAAAACTTCCAACTGTTTTCCTCACTGGCTATATACCAGTTTGCATTCCCACCATCAATGTGTTTCAGTTGCTCTGCGCCCTCATCAGTATTGGCATTGCCAGTAACATTGCCATTCCAGTAGGTGTATAGTGTTGTCTTCTCATGGTTTTATTCTGCATTTCCCTACCAGCTAAAAAAAAAAAAAAGTTGAATATATTCTTCTGTGCTTATTTATTATCTGTGTATGCTTTGGTAAAAAAGCTGTTCAAACTTTGGCCCATTTTCTAATTAGAATGTTTGCCCTCTTACTGTTGAGTTTAACCTATTCTTTATATGTTCTAGATATAGAATCTCCTAGACTTGTGAATTGAAAGTATTTTCTTCCAGACTGAGGTTTTGTCATAGAACAAAAGTCTTCATTTTCATGAAGCCCAATTTATCAATTTTTCTCCTTTATGGATCATGCATTTGCTGTCATTATCACTCAGGGTCCAATCTGGAGAGAAAAACTACACAGTATTTTGCACATGGAAAGTTCACCATTAACTCTAACAGGGGTCAGAAGTAAAGATATCTCTAAACAATGTAAGACTAACAGATATACAAAGTAGCTAGGTCATGTCATGTGCTGAGGTCATGTGCCTAAGGATGAATGCATCCCTCCCAGAGCTGATCTCCAGACCTTGTTGGAGAGGGTGGGGCCATGGCTCACTGAATCGCTGCTATGGAGCCTCCCTGGTAGTACTTGCTGGAAATCTGGCCTCTAAGGTACCAGTGAAAGCTGTTCATTGTGAAGTATCAAACTTGAGGAACAAAGCTATAAAACTGCCATTGGCTGAGTTGGGAGAAGTTGCTGGCCTATCTATGCTGCTGGCCACCATGCACAGCAGGAGCTGGGTGTCTATGGCAGAAGCTGTCCACCCTGCAGAAGTCTGGCCGGTGAGTACCCAAGACCAGGAAGAAAGACTTCTTCCTCCTTTAGTGTCTCTCCAGTGCCCTTTACTGACCAAGATTAACATAATGCTAGCTGATAAAAAAAAAAAAAAAAAAAAAAAAAAAAGGATAGTTTAGAAGGGCCCACCCAGATCCACTTTCACAGAGTGAGGCTGGCTGTCTGGGCTCTCCCCCACAGTTTCACAGTGTCTGCTGGAGAGGAGTACTGCCTCTGCTTGTACCAGTGCTGAGCAGGGATGGTAAGTAGGACTCTATCCCACAGTTTCCAAAGGGTCCAGTGAGGAGGAGAAGAAGCTTCTTTGAGCTATTCACCTGGAGTGTAGAGTATAGCCAGAAGGGGCCCATCCCACCGGGCCACCACCTTCCAAACCCACGAGAAGGCTGGAAAGAGAAGGACTTCCTTGGAGCTGTTGTATGTGCAGCTACTGGCAATTCCAGGTTGCAGACTGTGCCAGCACCCGGGCTGGCATATAGGGGAGGAAACCAAAAATCAAAACCCAGGGGGAAAAAAAAAAGAAATCATCAAAAACAAAAATGAAAACAAAAACCATGGAATGTCCCACTGAGTCATCCCTCAAGTCTTTAGGTTCCCCTGGTAGTCCTACTTCTGTCTACCCATCAGAGTCTTCCAATAGTTGGCTTCATGTATTTTTCCCAGGGTTTATAGTTGTAATTAGCAAGAAGAATGGGTGCTATGTGCTTAGTCCATCTTCTCTGGAACCAGAAAATCTCCATAGTCTATGTTTAAACTGACTGATTTCCTCAGACAACATGTCAAAGCTTGTTCCAAATACAGGTGTTTCTGAGCCATGGTATTGTCATGATCAGCTGGCGCAGGAAGATCCCTTCTAAAAAATGCTTATCCTGATCTGTAAGACTTTCTTATTCACTAAAGCTGGAGATGGGCCATAATGTGGGCATTGAAGAGACACCCCTGCCATTATGAAGGGCAAGCTTTACTAAATATTAGAACTAATGAAGAAAGAATTTGAATTGTCCTACACCGCCAGCTGGGGGAGGCAAATGTACATTCAGCATCGATTTTCACCTCTATGGCACATCAAAGGTACAGGAATGCCTTGGAACTCTTCTGGCTATACCATCATTTCTGATCTTGCTGGCTATGGGCTTCTTCCCTGGCATTTCCTTTATACAGATGATGTCTTTCTAACCTTCCCCTCTATTTGTGAGGATCCAGAGGAGTGAGAAAATCCCAATCCTATCTCGAAATTACAATACCTGATAATAATAATGAATATAACAGTGTATGGTAATAGTAACCTTCCTATCATTTCAGAGTATCTACTCCGTGCTAGGCACTATGATGTGTGTCTTAGCTACACTTTTGACCATCCTTACTATAATTGATTATTTGACAAATGAAGAAAAAAAAGTGGTATAGTAGACATGAGAAACCTAGAGTCTGATTCCAAATTTCTTCCACCTTTCCCAAACCATCCTTTTTTTGCCTGTACCTATAGGTATACATCATAGTATTTCCATTTTGGTTTTATCTACTGAGCAAAACTGAAAGCTCCTTGATGGAAGTGAATTGCCTTGGGTCTTAAAACACCGAGCTGACAAAAAATCCCACGTTAGGTGTTGAGTGGCTGCTGATTTTCATAGCTGCCAATTTAGAGGCTGTCCTTCTCTAGCAACTGACTTAGCAGAGAGATTAAAAGAATTTATCTAGAGAGTCACAAATCCAGCCAATGACTAGCTGAGTGGAAGGGATGCTCAGTGAATAATGAGGCTAATCCGACTGATAATCAAAATTTGACCATGCATGCCTATGCGCACCCAACCTGAAAAGAGGTGTCACTGTATGCATTAATTTATAGCTACATATGAAGGAATGGAGCCAAGTGTCATAAATGCAAGTACAAGCCTTTCAAATACACACATTTCAGAGACTCATATATGACGATGATACTTGATAAAGGCTCACATCAGTCATGCCTAGCCTCCTGTCCTGATTACAAAGTACACACTGTCCATTTCTCTGAACATCAAAAGATGATAAATGTCCTCCCAAACAGGTAGGGCTAAAAGAAGTGCCTGAAATATTTCTCAGTGGTTTTGCAACAACAAACATATTGTTTGGATTTTTTATCTTCTGTGGCATGAAGAGCAAAAGGCTTTAGTTGTCAGGAAAGCTAAAACGAAAAGAAATAAAAATCAGAGGATCTGGGCTTTGGAGTAGACATTACATCACATCTAGTGTTAAGCATAAACCAGAGCTGGAACTTGCTGAAAACATTCCTAACAACTAGTCACACAGCCTACGCCAGAATTCCTCCATAGTCAGGAAAATACCTGAAGTGCTTTATTTGATAGGAAGTTCTTTTGCTCGTTCGTTCATGCATTCTTTCACTCATTCGATAGTCATCACGTGCTTTTCTTTTTTTTTTTTTTTTTTGAGCCAAGACTAGACAAGGTGCTAGGAAAATAGCCATAAACAAAACATATATATCACTATTCTTAAGGAATGTCTCTTCTACTGGAATTGGCAGACAATAAACTAAACTGTACAAGAATAAATTCTTTATAAGTGTGATAGTGTGAACCTGGTGAGGTCTTCTGTATTTTTCACCAATCTTCCCTGGTTGTATACTTTCATGCCATACAGAACAAGGCTGTTCTTACTCTTCTACATGGCGACGCACAAGATACCTGAGGATAACCAGCACCTTATCCTCAACATTTCTGCAGGACAAACACCTCCAGAATTGTTTTAACTCTTTCACATTTGACAAAATGTTGTGGCTCTTCATTCACTACACTGGTCCTGCATGGTAGGCTGTAGGCATTTCCTTTGTAAATGCACTGGTTCAAAATCTATCACTTTTGCTCCTAACCACTTTTGCTACAATTAATTATGTGGCCCCAATATAAATGCAAGAGGCCTTGAACATGGAGGGAAATACAGGGATATTTAGCGAACGTTGTCTCTAATGCAAATTCTAAATTTCACCTAACATCACGACAGTAGATGTAATAATGAATGCCATTACCTTCCTCATTGCCAATACTACACCTAACTCTTAAATGTAATCACATACACACTATATAATATGCACATACATAACAATGTTAATATAGTAATAAAATAGAGAAGACTTGATTTAGGAAAGGGAATTAAATAATATGCTTATTGAAAATATAACACATATAGCTGGATCACAATCTTGCATTTCAGAAACAGCATGCCTATTGCTCAGGATCAAGGCCCCTGGGGCTAGATTTACTGAGATTCCAATTCTGGTTCTATCATTACTAGCTGTGTGACTCCAGACAAGCACTTAACCTCTCTGATCCTTCGTATCTTCATCACAAAATGAAAATAAGATCAGAATCAGCATCCCTCCATAATATGTAGGGTGCTTGACTCACTGTAAGTGCTCAAGATATGTGTGCTATTGTTGTTGTTATATTTGGTTATGCAATGAAAACATAATTTCTTTATTTGCTAAAACCAAGTGAGTCTTCCTAAAGAGCTTCCTCCATGCTAAATTGGAAGGGGGGTGAAGGATGAACTTACGTATTTAACGTCATCATACTCTTTAGAGGTTGAATAGCCTCTTTGGGATTTCTTCTAACTCTGTGGAGCAGAGTTAAAGTTTTATGTCTCTTTCTCTTCCTGTGCTTGCTCTGCCATTCCTTCTTCCTTACTGTTAACTTTAGGAGGATTATAATTATTCATACAGTCAAGGCAAAAAGGAAAATATAACTCCTCATGAAAAAGCAAGAAGTATGCCAGGTCCGAAGAGAGCTAATATTAATATAGTTTTTCTGGCACCTGCATCTATCCAGAATAGAATCTTCTACCATACTACCGAGACAAAACTCCTAAGTTTATTCTAGTCCATCTGATTCTCTGTAGAGGAATTCAAATGTATCCCTCTGTCCTGATTCTCAACCTTCTGTTCATCCAATGTCATAGTGCTGTAGAAACAGGACAGAAATGACATTAAGGGGATTACAAGTAGAAGAGACCTGGGCCTACTGGGCAGTTTGGTACTTAACACTTGGCTGTTTTGTTAGACCAGGGTTTTTAGAACATGAATAAATCCAGTCAGCTTCAGTTCTCTGGAAGGAAAGTTTCAGCATTTATTTGTTTAATCTCTCTAAAGCAGTCCAAAAGCATTACCTGAAGGCAGAACTTAGAATTGGATTTCTGGTCCCAGAGGACACCAATGTTGCTGCTAGAGTCGGCCTAAAGCCCTAGCATGTAACAAGCACATTTGCAGTTAGAGTCTATTAATAAACTGATGAAAGCTCACCAGCTAAAAGCTGGAGAAATGCTATTTAATGCTCTCTTTTGCTTTTAATGGACTGAAACTTGTTAAAATGCTGCTAAATAATAAGATAAATTTTTCTTGCAGTTGATAGAAGGGCAGGAGCGTGCACACACACACACACACACACGCACACACACACACACAATTGAGAGATTAATCTCCATAGGCTTGACACCAAAAAGCAGCTGGAAATGTAGCAAAACCTTAGTGTCTAGAGAGTCCAAGGAGCTCCACAGACAGTCTGGAGATGAAACTCGAGATGTTTCACTCAGACAGAACTATGATTACATTATCAACTTTTCCTGGGGCTATTAAATCAGTGGAGCAAAAAATAGGCACATTTGGTCCACAGACAGAGAGAGCTGAGTATAGCAAAGAGAGGATTAAAATGGCACAACAGATGTCTCGGGGCTCTCATATCAAGGTGCATGCTCAGAAGGGCTCTTCCGGGGGCTCTAATGTGGAAAATGGCTTATTGAGTGCAAAAATGAGAGAAGTTAGGGGATGGACTTTTAAAGACTTTCCTCATTCTTTAACTTCCCAGATGGGCTGTTTCATCTATTTTGGATTCGTGATGTCAAACCAACCCATTGATGCAGTCATTTTGGTGAGACTTTTGCTTTTGTGACTGCAGTCACAATTAAGCACACAGTCAACACTTGCTTCTCCCTTGCCTCCTAGGAACATTCATCTACCAGCCCCACCCTGTGCAATGGGTTGTCCTTGACCTGCAAGAGGTTCTAGGCCTCCAGGAGATGATGAAACTCTTGGTTAATCAGAATGTAGCCTTAACATTAAGGACATCTCACTCTTCTGGTTACAGAGACCACTTTCTGATTTCCTTCCTGTTTGTCTGGATTTAGATTTACAGCCTTCCTCTGAAAACTTGAGGCTACCCATTCATTTTTGACATATATTCTTAAAATTTTTTTACTTCAAAACATGGCTCCAGTGTTTTGAACCTCATTTTAACTTGGATTTAGCTCTTTCTTGCCTTCGCTACCATGATCAATATGTCTTTCCTATTATTGTCCCAATTTCTCTCTTGTTTCCCAAATCTTGTCCTGCCTCTTCTATTGTAGCTGTGAATAGAATAGAATAGAATAGAATAGAATAGAATAGAATAGAATCCAGTCCAATCCAATCCAATCCAATCCAATCCAATCCAATCCCACTGTGGCAGATTTCATTTGCAAAAATGGTTCCTGTCTTACATAACCATCTTACATTGTGACTTTGCCATTCTGCCATCATTGGGTGGAATCTAGGCCCTCTTCCGTTGTGTTGGTCTCAACTGATAGAGTACGGTGGAAGGATATTGTGACTTTAGAGGGTAGGTTATAAAAGGAAATAAAGCTTCAATTTGCTGTCATTTTGGGATCCCGCTGTCATGCTGTGAGCAGCCCAGGACACATGAAGAGGCTACCGGTAGTGCCCTTGGCAGATAAGCCCCTGCTGAGGTTCTAGCCAAAAGGCAGCATCAATAGGCTGACGTGGGAGACATCATTCCACCACAAGGTGCTACTTGACTGTAACCACACAGAAGAGAGCATCCCCTATTCCTCCACCAAAGCAAAAACTGCCCACTTAATTTCAATATCAGGAGAGATGCTAATAATATAATATGAATAATATTGCTAATAAGATCCTAATAATCACGAGAGAAATGGACAATCAATTCTTTTCTTTTTTCATTACCAAAAAAAAAAAAATGGCTTGTTTTGCATACATACACAGATAATCGGAGGAAGAAAAAAACATTAAGTAGCTGAATATGTGGAGGTGTCTAGACTAGGGATTTACAAAATATGGTCAGTAGGCCAAATCCAGCCTGCTGCATGTTTTAGTAAATAAAGTTTTATTGGACCACAGCTCAGTCATTTACTTATGGCCGATGTCTGCATTCATGTGACAATGTCAGAGCTGAGCAGTGTGACAGATAGTGCATGGCCCACAAAGACTAAAATATTAATACCTGGTCCCATTACAGGAAAAGTTTGCTGAACCCTGATCTAGACAAATGGCTGACTTTTCTTTTCTCTTATATTCTTTTAAAACTTTTGACAGTGGATATTTCCCATTTTGCAACCTAATATACTTATTTCCTATCCAGTTATATAAAATTTTATATTAATATACACATTTTCATCAAATGCAAATCCAGATTCTAAGGAGTCATGTATGTGGTTTTCATAATGGTTATGTGAAATCGAGTATGAATTGAAGAACCCAAAAATAAATATGGTCATTAACCAAGCAATGTGACACATTATGGTAAAATGTTTTATTTTTCTTTCTGTAATAAGAAAACAGCTAATAATACTGGCAACTCCTGACTGTTCAGAAGTTTACACTGGGTGGGATTTTGATGAAAACAAAACAAAGGTTTCTCGGGTGTTTAACCAAAGGTAAATGTTCTTAAAGGCCAACATCTAAACTTAATTAATCTGATGACAAAGTGCCCACAAATTGAATGGGCTTGCTATATGGATTTTAAATGTGTTCTATGTGAAAAAATTACTTTGTCAATCAAGGCCAACATGGCATGATTCCTTCTTTACTCTTTGCATTACAACAAATTACATTTCTGCAGCATACAAGTAAGAAAGAAAAGAAAAGAAAAGAAAAAAAGCAAAAGAAAAAAACAAAAACAAAAAACAAAACAACTATCTTACTCTCCCTTGTTAATTGCAAGTTTGATGGAAGATGTTACCTTTACCTTTTGAATAAAGGGAATAATCGTGGAAAGAAATACTCAGTGGACTTGACAACGAGGACAAGTAAATTATTCTATCAAGGTTCCAACCATAGCTATTAGTTTAGTGGTTTTTAACACAAAGACACATAATCTGGTTGGAATCTTGGATTACTCTAAAGTAAGAAACTTTTTCACCTACTGTTTCAAAAAAATTTTCAAAATCCATTTACCCTTTAGGGTAATGGGTACTTCTGGCCCCCTTCCTAGAAACAAAAGTTAACAAAGACTAGTACCTAGAAAAAACAAAAAGATGGATAATACATCACTGACATATTTCTCCACAGTATTTGGCAAATGAGAGATCTATGAAATGTTTCTACTAATAGGGAGATAAGTATATTTCTGTCCTATTACTGATACACATAGCTTTCTTCAAAACAAATTCTTTAAATGGGGATGCCAATCTTAGAAATAGCTGTTTATATTTTTAATTTTTCTGTATGAGTATAAAATGCAATGATTTATATGACAAATTGAAAATTTAAAAGCTATACAAATAAAAACTACCTTGTTTTTCCTGTTTAGGAAATTGCCAGCTTTATAGGGAAAACGATTTATGACCTTGAATTCTAGATTGCATTACCTTATTTTTAAATATCACTATATGCTAATCTAAAATGTCTTAGCAGCAAAGGAGGAGGCTTGCATTTATGGGCCCTGAACCAATCCTTTCTGGGTTACTGGATTTTCAATTACCAAAATTATCACACTATCACCTTAGTTTCCTGAAAGAATTAAAGCAGATTTCCAAAGTAGAAATTCTTAGGAGATGATATATGAGATTCTAATTTCTTGCAATGTAGGTAATCTTCTATGTTTATTTGATAGTTTTGTTATATTCATTTAGAAAAATTAACATTTGACTGCAGGAAAAAAAACCCACTTTTGTTTCTTTTGTAGTTTTGTTCTTGCAGAGAATTCTGTCATTGTGTAGACAGCATTACAAAATTACACAGAAAGACTAAGGCTGGAATGGTTTCACATGCAATTCCTAAAATATCTACTATAAATTTTACATAGAGAGGTCAAAGATGTTACTTTTCAATACACATGGAGCTCTTCTGTCTGGAAAAGTAATAAAAATAACAGTATGGTTTTCATTAACAAAATGTAGACCAACAAAAAGCTTTGGCCCTTAACCTTATCTTCTTTTACCAGCTTCCATGAAGGTGAAAATCACAATAAAGATGTGAAGAGCTTCACTGTGGGCAGATACACACATCAGAATCTTTTAACAGGTCCAAGGTCTGATATGCACAGGCAAATACAGCAGCATCCTTAGGGGTGTTAAGAGTGTTTTGCAAAATAAGTGGAACTATCCTGGGTGATCTACAGACGTGGTGATGTCAATTAGCAACCCAAACTGGGGCTAGTGCTAACAAGGATTACAGGGTGATTGCGTGTTTTGCTGCCTAAGTCAAGACAGCAAGGCAAAATGAGTCAGAACTCAGTTCAAACCCTACCTCTGCTTCTTACAAATGTATTGACTTCAGTCAAGTTCTTCAACTCAGAACAGAGTTTCTTTATCTGCCAATTAAGAATGTTTATTTCTAAGAGTTAGGTACTCCCCATAACCTAGCACAAGCCTCTAGCACTAGCCTAACACAAGCCTCTAGCATTGAAGTTCTAAACCACTTGGGGCCTTTTTGTTTTGTCTTCTTCACTGAAGTGAGTCCCTAGAGCCTGGAAGTTACATCTAAAGACAGCAAATACTGAGTACATGCTAAATGTTGGTAAAATGATACATCTCATCAAGGGAGTTATTTTAGGGATTACACACCCTTGCCATTAAGTTTAGCATACACCAGTTAATATTCATCCTTCCATCTCCCTCACATGAAAGGGTCATTCCAGCTGCTCTAGACATTCATGGTACCACTACCTGCTATCTCCTCCTGACAAATCATGGCCTATCCTGGATTATATTTTGGTTTTGCTTCTTGTTTTCCCAACCAGACTGAAGACACCTTAAGGCAGAACTCCTAATCTGCATCTTAGTTTTTGTTCCTGCCTCATCTTACCCATTGCAAAAATACCTGTAGATGAACGAGTACGTATGACTGAATAGATGGATAAAAGAACAAATAAACAACCTAGAGTTGATAAGTCAGACTCTCAAATATCTGACCATTCAGAGAGGGGTGGGGGAGTTTTTCTTTTCTACAAGGTCTTCTACTTCTTCGGCTGCATGAAAGAGATACATGATTTTTTTTTTTCTTATTTTACTTAATTCCATTAGAGAGCTGGCAGGAAAACAGAAGGCAGGACAATAAATAAAATAAGGTCCAAATGGGTCAGCATCATTACTGCTACACATTCTGCATCTTGACCTTCCCCTTGGAGTTTGGCCAGGCACCAACTGTTAGTCTGAGAGTGATTGATATGAGCAATCACGTAAGTGTAAAATGTCAAGACTGCCTCTAAACTGAGTCATAACAAAAGCAAAGCAAAGTAAGGAAAGTGGCACAGATTCTACCCCACGGAGTTAAATATGCTCTCTGTCCTCAAATTTAACCTGATGTCAGAACTTATAGTTCGTACATAGTCAATCTGATTCAATACAGCTTTTTAAAATGTTCTCAACTCTCATTAGAAAGTGGAGTAGCACAGTAATTTAATGAGGAATCTGACTGCAATTATGATCATTAAAATAGTAACTTAATTTTATGCTGTCTTTGGGAAATGTTCAACCCAAGGGCTGCACATCCAAAGTCTGAGTTACACTGGTTTATATCTTTGATTCGTATTATAAAGTATTTAAATATGATAGATTTCAATTAGTAAAAACTATTGACTGTATGCATTCAAATTGTTACTAAATAGTTTGGAGTGTGTGAACTTTCACTGTTAAAAGAATTCTTAGGATGATCTTCCTGAAAATAAAATTAATACAGCACTATTTATTGGTACTTTTAATGTAGAACCGGTAGGTGTTTGGACAAAGACACATGGTGTAAAGGTGTATGCTCCATCAAGGAAGTGAAAATTTTATGGGGTTGACAAGTAAGAAGATACACAATTTCAATAAGTGCCAGGACAGAGCTTACATAGAAGCCTGGAAATAGGAATCAGCTGGGCAAAGAGTGTGAATTCATTTGTATGAATCCATGCACATATGCATTGGCACACAACTTGTACATCCTCTGTGCACCAGTATGTGATGTATTAGATAGGCTGAAATATAAGAAAGTGTTTTTCTAACGTGTTTTGTTTTGTTTTGTTCTGTTTTGTTTTGTTTTGTTGAGAGGGGGAGAGAGAGAGAGAGAGGAAGAGAGAGCAAGTATGAGGGAGGGGCAGAGAGAGAGAGAGACACAGAATCCGAAGCAGGCTCCAGGGTCTGAGCTCAGCACAGAGCCCAGGTGGGGCTCAAACTCAAGAACCAAGGGATCATGACCTGAGCCGAAGTAGGATGCCCAACTGACTGAGCCACCCAGGTGCCCTTTTTATTTTTTAAAGTTTATTTATTTATTTTTGAGAGTGAAAGCACGAGTTGGGAGGGGCAGAGAGAGAGAGAAAGGGAATCCCAAGCAGGCTTTTCACTGTCAGCAGGAGCTTGAACCCACAAACGATGAGATCGTGACCTGAGCTGAAGCTGGACGCTTAACTGACTGAGCCACCCAGGCGCCCCTAGAAAATATTTTTCTAAGAAAAAGAACGTATAGCTCTTTCTTCCCACCCTCAAGTGATTTTGTTGGGTTGGAATTAAGGACGGATATGGAGGACTGGCAGAATAGTAGTTCTGGAGCTAAATCCCTGTGATTCAAGGGCTAGATCACAAACAACTTTTGCTGCCATGTTTGAGTTTGGAATTCGTAGAACATAAATAAAAGTATAATTCTTAATTTAAATATCTATTTCAGTTTGGGTTTTACTAAGAATTCAGTAGAGGGGCGCCTGGGTGGCTCACTCGGTTGAGCGTCCGACTCTTGGTTTTGGCTCAGGACATTGTGTCACAGTTCGTGAGTTCAAGCCCCATGTCTGGCTCTGTGCTGGCAGCTTGGGATTCTTTCTCTCCTTCTCTCTTTGCCCCTCCTCCACTCACACTCACTCTTTCTCTCCCTCTCAAGATAGATGAATATTAAAAAAAAAAAAAAAGAATGCAGTAGAAGCTTTATGTCTCCTGACTGGAAGTAATGTGCTGTCGAAATGTTTCGTTCCACATTTCCTATCACTATTAGATAGCAAACTCCTCACTTTTCCAATTTAGAGACAAAGTTCTATAATGGCCCACATGCTTTTACGGGTGCTTACTTCACATTCTGTCATATTTGATCATTGTTCAACAACGATTTTTGTTATAGTTGTTATTCAACTTTAAGAATTATTATCTTGCCGTTGAAATAGTTTATCATCATACAAGCATGTGTCTACTCAATTCCTAAGAATGACATAAAAGTAGAGGGAAAGAATCCCTCCATGAATTAAAACAAAACACATACAAACAAACAGAGACACAGATGTTTCCAGAACTGTGGCATCTGTAGGCAAAGCCACCGGGAGCTTTAATTTAATTTTTAAAATTCACCAGATGTCTGGTATTTCATAGATACTGGGTAGGTGTTTAGCTTACCAATTATTTTAAGATTTGATATTTCTGGTAAAAAAGACACATATACAGACTGTGTACACATACACACAACATGCATGCACACACACACATACACACACAAGTTAGCGAACCAGTTGCTTTAGATTCTAACATAAAATTATATACTAGCTTGTCAAGTTACTATTAATTCCCTTCTTATCTTGCACACCATACACCTGCACCTGAACAAAGCTGGATGACGGGTCCTTTAGAAAGTTTAGGCCTCTAATTGCTTCACTCATTCATTATGTTGAGGAAGACAACATGTCCTTGTCCAGATGAATAATTCATTGTGAAATTCTTCTGTGATTCAAGGAGCAGTTTTACGTAGTATATCTAAGATAAGACCTTTATCAGCCTAATAGGACCAGCAAAATACAATTCATCTTGATTTCCTCATGCACAAGAAGAGCGGGATAGAATATTCTGTGTTATTTCCACGTCATCTCTAATATACAATTTGCCATCACTGATTCACATACAAAGATCCTGGAACCACAATATTCAAATAAGGGTTAAATTTTTTTTTCCCTCCTGAATTTCCCCTCTCTTTTTCAATCCCTCTAGAGATCTGCTGCTAGCATACTCTGTTGGCACTTATCACCCATCTTGAGAAGGGAATACTTGATAAAGTCTCTTTTTTGGCCTATCTGAAGCATGTCATGAACCAGTGCTAAGAAAAGAAAAAGCAATTTAAGCATAAATGTTCTCACAATGGTGCTTCAACTCCTGCCCCAAGAGGCATACAATGGCATCCTTTATCATAGTAGTGATTGTCCCAGGGAGGTTTTGTTTGGAAGAATGGGTCAGAAAAGAAAGACCCCAGGAACTAGCACAATTTCCACAAAGCCAAGAGAGGCCATCTGTACAGTACTACATCAGATCTTCAAGTGCTGACAGTGATGTGTCCCTTTTCAAATGGCTTTGTATTACTTCTTAAATTTCAACAGACCTATAGATTCACAAGCCACAAAAATGTTTGTTTCTCTTCTTGAAGTAATGTGCAATGTTGACTATGAAACCTGGTGTAGTGGGGAAATTTCAGGGACAGGCATTAAAGACAGAATCTTGCATATAAATAAGTGTGTGCTTAATATATTTTTATATAATACATACTATACTATATCTTATATACAAATATATAATACAAATCAAAGATATATAGCTTTCTGATACCAAGCTCAGCTTGTATTTTGTTATCATTTCCAACATTTGGGACATTTGTTTGAAGACTATGTCAAGAAAAAAACCTTTTACCATCTTCCTTACGAAAACAGAACAAAGCTAATTCCCACTTGTCCTCCATGAAAACCCACGTATCTATTTTCTAAATGACATTGGAATTAGTGTCGCCTTACAAACTATCCATCCACCACCTCTATTTCTAGTTTACCATTCTCATGATTTGGCTTCTACCTAAATAGAAGGGGGAGAAAAAAACTGTTTGTGCTTGGCTTTGCCTGGCACCGGGCCTATTGTAAACAGCTGACTCCAGAGGATAATTGTTAGGAATGAACCCGGAAAGGGAAAAACCCAGATTCTGTGACCTTATAACTGACTGACTCTCCCAAAGGGGCTTTGTTTCCCAACGTATTTGCTTTCAATCACTGGCCATCGTTTTACATCAAATATCTTTTTTTTATCATTAGAAAAGTCTCTATTATTCCAAGTGCCTGACCAAATAATGTGAATTCTAATAAACACTTAGAGTCAATTATTAACCCACAGCAAATAAATATTCTTTTGCATTCCTAGAGCTTCTCAACAATAGATTCAAGAATATTTTACTCTCAGCACCTTTGAATCAGATGAATACAATCTTCTTGGATTATAATTTTAAATTTAAAATAGAAAAAGATGGGAAAAATGGATACAAAGAAGACTAAATCATAAAGGTGAATAGTGCAAATTTAAATAACATAGTGGCTTTATCTAATGAATATATTTGCAGTTCACTGAGACTTGATAAAGAATTGTGTACTAGAACCAGAAAGAAATGTTCTCATACCTTACTGGTTAGATGACTAAGGTAAATCTATATACTCAATATACAAGCTAATTAACTCATGAAAGACAGTCACCAAGGGGACATTATAAATGTCAAGTTTTCTTTACTTGTGCAACTAGAGAATCTCAAAACAAATAAACAAACTTTACGAGCTTGACTTGATGACCTTTATGAAAACTCTGAAATTTGATGAGCAATATCTCAGAATTCTTTAGACTAACAAGAACCATTGTTCTTTCATGGAACTATCTATGCATAAACAGTAAAATCTAAAGCTTTGCTATGCCCCCCCCATTCTAGATCAAAAACACAAAACTGATTAATTCAAGTTTTAAAACTACTTATTTATTATATTTTATATAAGCAGTACTCTGTAAAAAAAATAATCAGACTAATCAAGTATACACTGTCAATGAACATGTCATGTAGCAATAAGAGAAGGCAAAGACATAAGAAATAATACTTTAAGAAGAATATGATAGAGCAGTTAGCTATGAATTCTTATGGGATTTGAGATGCAGAGAGAAAAGTGATATACTTTTAAGAGAGAAATGTAGAAGAACAGTAAGAAATGAAGACAGAAAAACAAGGTGTGTTTCTAATGGAGAATATTCCAGGCGAGCAACAGAAGAGAAGTTTGGAGAGGTAGGTTGTGGTCAAACTACAGAGGACCAAGCAGCTCAGCAAGTAGGTACATTGAAAGTTCCTGAATGGGTAGGTCCTATGATCTCCCTGTATAGTATAAATGGACTGGAGAGTGAAGGTAATGGTTGTCAAGGGACAAGAATGAAGATAGCTGGACTTGCATGGAGGCTAGGGCAATTGTATGGGCAAGGCAGAGACATACAAAGCCAGGTTAAAGGTAGTAACCAAGAGGGAAAGGATAAAGGATATTTTCTGGGGATGGGAGGAGAGTGGATTCCAACAACTGAATAGATGTGTGAACTGAGATAAAGGAAAGTGGCATAGACAACTAGGAAGTTTCAACTCTGTGAACTGCAGGACCAAAAATGAAACTAGGAAATACAGGATGGAGAGAAAATTGGAGAAGGTGGTCAAGGTTAGGCCTATTTTTTTTTTTTTTTTTGGACCTGTGAAACACGGATGCTGACAAGCCACCCAAGTGAGTGACTAACCAGCCATGGAAAGTCAGGTCAAGCTTCAGGCTAGAAATGTGGAATGCTGAGAAATGTAGGCACAAGTCATAGTTGAAGCCATGGAGGAATGCTGTGTTACTGCTCACCAATATCTGCTTCCCCTCCCCGGAGATGATTCTTCCTTGCCCACGATAATCAAGCTTGACCATGGGACTTGACAAAGTCAAGTGAGAAGAATATTATATGTCACTTCCATTAAGAAACTTTAAGAGCCTACTGATTCACAATCTTCTTTTTCCCCCTGGTCCAGAATTGGGAATGTCCAGCTAGTGACTGCTTCATTAGCCTAGCCTGGAGTTAAATTAACATGGAAAAAAACCCACAGCTAATATGTACTGTGAGTGAGAAATAATTAGTTGTTGGAAAAGCCACTAGGATTCGGAGGTTGTTTATTACTGCAGTGTAAACCAGCCTAACTTAACTCATAGACCAAGGAGATGAATAAGATTACCCAAAAAGGCAAACTAAAGAAAGTTCAGAAGCTGACCAAGCCTGGGACTTTACCATTTTGAATTTGGTATTTGATAGGGGTAAAAATGAGTTACATTTGCTAAGTTACTTTGAGAATATTTAATTTTTGTCATTACCTTTTCTGTATAAAAAAATCATTAAAAAAACTTGCTGGATCAGACAAAATCATCTAGCCATATTTGGAAATGTTTGCTGTTTGAATTATTCTCTAATGATTAGTAACCATTCTTACATACCAACAATTTTGAGTGTTAAATATATTTTTTTAAATATTATTTTTATTTGTAAATTTTTCTTTGTGTAAATTCACTAACCTAGCACTCAGATAATGATAAATAAAATTATGCTTTAATGTTAGGGAGTCTCAACTTGCCTAGAGGTAGGGGGAATAGGCTTTCTGTGAGCAGTTGGTGGTTGATCACTGAATATTATCTTTTGCTCACCATGCCAGCATGCAGACTGGCATAAGCAATGACAAAAAAATATCCCAAAATTATAGTTAGTGAATAAGAGCTTACCTGCAGGGCATTTAGACATATTTGTTATCCCAAGGCAGCAATTAAAACCCACAATATATGATTTAGGAATTTAACAGAAACTGTCTGCCAAAATTACTTTTATCAAGTAGGTTTTCAATGAAACTTTACTATGACTACTCAATTTCTTACATTTTTGAGAATCCCAGGAAACCCTCCAAATTAATGTTCTAATTCAAGTCCACACCACTTCTCGTCCTTTTCTCTGCTGTTGTCCACCCTTTTTAAGGTTCTTATCTGTCAAACCATTGTATCCTTAGCATGTTTAAAGGCAATTACTTTTTGTATATGCTTGGATTATTTTCATTAAGAATGATTTGGTAAAATTAGTAAAATGTGATTTAATGCATCTATATCTTTTATGTATGTATAAATCCACAAATCACAAAACAGCTTGCATATTAAGCAGTAGGGTTAAAATTTATTATTGAAAAATATATGATCCTTGATTCTAGAGTCTTATTTCTCTCTCCTTCTGCCCCCAAAGTGTTCAACCATTCTAGGAAACTAGCTCAGAGACCCATATAGTTTTCAAGGTTGTACTTCTTCCTAATCAATATGAAGAAGCAGACAGTAATAAAAAGGACTCACAGTAGTTTTAAGAAAACTCCGATTTGTCAGCATAGGTACCTCTAATTTATTTTGGAATACAAATGGTAAGAAGGAGACATGTCTCTGAAGGCAAGGGAATTAAAAGCAAAAATGAACTATTGGGACATTGAGATAAAAAGCTTCTGCACAATGAAGGAAATAATCAGCAAAACTAAAAGGCAATCAACGGAATGGGAGAAGATATTTACAAATGACATATCGGATAAAGGGTTAGTCTCCAAAATCTATAAAGAACTGACCAAATTCAATGCCTGAAAAACAAACAATTCAGTGAAAAAATGGGCAAAAGACACGAATAGACACTTTTCCAAAGAAGACATCCAGATGGGCAACAGACACATGAAAAGAGGCTCAACATTGCTCATCATCAGGGAAATACAAATCAAAACCACACTGAAATACCGCCTCATACCAGTCAGAGTGGCCCGAATTAACAACTCAGGCAACAACAGATGTTCGTGAGGATGTGGAGAAAGGGTTGCACTGTTGGTGGGAATGCAAACCGGTGTGGCCGATCTGGAAAACAGTGTGGAGTTTCCTCAAACATTTTAAAATAGAATTACGCTAAGACTCAGCAATAGCACTACTAGGAATTTATCCAAAGGATACAGGAGTGCTGATTTGTAGGGGTACATGTACCACTGTTATAGCAGCACTATCAACAATAGCCAAATTATGGCAAGAGCCCAAATGTCCATGAACTGATAAATGGATAAAGAAGATGTGGTGTACACACACCCACCCACACACACACATACACACACACTGGAATACTACTCGGCAATGAAAAAGAATGATATCTGGCCATTAACAACAATGTGCATTGAGGAGGACACCTGTTGGGATGAGCACTGGGTGCTGAATGGAAACCAATTTGACAATAAATTTCATATTAAAAAAATAAAAATAAAAAACCAATGTGGATGGAACTGGAGGGTATTATGCTAAGTGAAATAAGTCAGTCAGAAAAAGAAGGATATCATACGTTTTCATTCATATGTGGAATTTGAGAAACTTAACAGAAGACCATAGGGGAAGGGAAGGGGAAATGAGTTACAAGCAGAGAGGGAGGCAAACCATAATAGACTCTTAAATACAACAGAGAACAAACCGAGGGTTGATGAGCGTGGGGGATGGGCATTGAGGAGGGCACTTGTTGGGATGAGCACTGGGTGTTGTATGTAAGTTGTGAATCAGGGGAATCTACTCCCAAAGCCAAGATGTTAGCTAACTTGACAATAAATTATTCAAAAAAAAAAGACCCCACCCTAAAAAACAAAACAAAAACAAAAACAAAACCAAAAATGGGTAAGAAGGGTGATGAAAAGACAGGAGCTTTCTTGGGCTATTTTTCATGGATAGTTTTGTGGAAATGCCAATTTACAGATAGAATTCAGCTTAAAACATCGGGCAAGTGTTAGTCTTTCAACTATATGACCTTTCTTTCTGGGCAAAGGTCCCCTGTATTACGAAAGCAATGCACTGCTTTTTAATTTGAGAGAGAGAGAGAGAGAGAGAGAGAGCGAGCAGGGGAGAGAGGCAGAGGGGGAGAGAGAGAGAGAAACAGAGAGGGAGAATCTTAAACAGGCTCCATACTCAGTGTAGAGCTGGACAAAGGGCTTGATCCCACAAGCCTGGGATCATGACCTGAGCCAAAATCAAGAGTTAGACACTCAACCAACTGAGTGTCTTCAACCCAGAAGCAATATACTTCTGATGCTCATAGCTTTCTTCCTTTGGCTTTAGGATATCTGTACTAATTTACAGACTTTGCTATCCTTTCTGTCCTTGAAGAATTTTTTCTAGCTTCAGCTTGAAAGGGTACTTCACCATTCCAGTCATTAGGTAAATGCTGGCATCTCCACTGAGAATTTGTTTGTTTCATGTGGGTTCTCTCCCACAGCCCAATCCAAAACTTGTTTCCATTTAACTTGTGAAAGGACAGAGCCTTGATGACTCCCATCCTTTCCATTTTAGTTTCTAAGGTTGAGGGATGGAGGTATGTACTCATAACTCATCTATGTAACAGAGAAAACACACACAGGAGTCTTTCCTAAACCAAGTTAGCAACTTTCCCCTCCATGTACATATATACTTTTAAATGATGAGAATCCTCAGCTTAACAGGATTTTTTGCCTTTTAAAAAGGATTCAAGGTAACCCAAATAGCCTTTATTGATAAAAATACCTAAGAATAGAAAAGTTTGGGGATAAGCACAAACTGTACATCAAATCCCGTGTCTTGTATCATGCTAATTTCTTTGTTCTTACTACCCACTATCTTTCTGCAAAAAAAAAAAAAAAATTCTTTATGGCAAACATGGCTTTAGGCATCCTAATTTGTGCCTGAATATCTGGGAGCAGAAATTACACTCATCTGCTACATTACTACTCATTCTCCTACAGCCCCCAAAATAAAGCAGTGAAATTTCAGCTAATAGAGAAAAGATTAATGCTTTCTCGATAAGGTTTTACATCTAAATTAATAAGATGGCACAATCCAGCTCTTGCTCTGGATACCAAAGAAATCGAACATGACAAGCACTTCTTTTTCCCTTTGGTATGTTGTAACACAAAACTGGATGAATCAGAGAACCAAAGGAGTGAGGGAAAAATGCAGCCACTCAATAGACATTGTACTCAGGAGCTGCACCATGCTAGGGTACAAAGATGAGAGGTGTACTCAGCCTCAGAGAGTACTCAGGGTTCTCAGGCAGTAGGAGACATAATGTATCTACCCATAACACTCGGGTAAAGGACATGAAATATGTCATGGGAACTCGTACTGAACATTATCCCTTATAAATTCACATAGGAGTAAGCATCTCTCCAGATCCTTTGAGGAATATATAGGTGTCTAATGTGCAATGCATATAACAAAGTTGCTTTATTCTGTTCCATATTTTCGCTGCATCATTTTACATTTTCATCTGTTATGGCTGGAAGATTCTCTTCTGTTAAGATACTACTATTGACGATGATACAAATGCTTCCTAACCGTTGTCATTTGTAGGGCTTAGAAAACAACTGACGTGTACCACCCACTGTGATCTAGAAACGGATTTATTAAACATGCAGCCATGAGTCACACAGGACTTCTTTTTCTGTAAATATTGAGGACCAATAGTCTTATATTTAAAAATGCCAGCCTAGAGAAACCCCACTGGCTTCTCCTGCCATGAATTAACTGCTTATTTGCAGGAGCTGTCCCAAGAGGCCATTCAGAGGCCATTATTTCACTGTGAAGACTCTGTTAAAAAGAATAATTGGGAGGCTCCTGGGTGGCTCAGTCAGTTGAGTGTCCGACTTCGGCTCAGGTCATGATCTCACGGTCCGTGAGTTCGATCCCCACGTCGGGCTCTGTGCTGACACCTCAGAGCCTGGAGCCTGTTTCAGATTCTGTGTCTCCCTCTCTCTCTGACCCTCCCCTGTTCATGCTCTGTCTCTCTCTGTCTCAAGAACGAATCAACATTAAAAAAAAAAGAATAATTGGTATCAATAACACTTACCTGTGTATGCAGAGGGAAGGTTACCCAGCCATAACAAGCCCAGATTCACAGAGCCACTACTTAAAACAATGCAATGTTTGGGATTTATGAGAATAAGTCCTGTCAGTAATAATGCCCTTGTCTGAAGGGGCCTTCTCGATTCATCTGGCATATGCTGCAGTGTATTCACAGTTATCGACTCTGCCACGCAGTTACAGGCTAAGGGGCGGCATACAAGATGTCAATGAGACACACTGAAAGGGTTTACTTCTCAAATACGTGGCTTCAAATGCCTTTATGCTCTCGTGTTCCTCCAGAACAGCCACAGGACTGTTTCAAATGCAAAATCTGCAACATAACTAGTGATTATCTTAATCAGTTGCTGAAGGGTATTGGGAAAATGAGGGGGACACAATTACCATTACACAGAAAGATGGATCAAGCATGAATCGATGCGGCAGGAACATAAGGAAACAGACATGGGTCTAGACAAGGGAAGGAACCCCCAAACCACGATGATGACAACAACAACAAAGATCATCGCTTAACCTGTTTTGTCAGAGCTGGTATTGATGGTATTGGTAGTGATGGAGGTGAAGGTAGTCTTTGCGCTGTCCTTGGCAGTTACAGATTTCTGCTTATTTTTCATGGCTTCCAGTGCTTTGAGCTTCTTGGCATGTTTCGTGCCTTTGTAGTGGGCCGCAGCCTGGCTCTACAAAGGAGAACAAAATGAACCGTGCAATCAGGCTCATTTCTAAACTGGCATTCTCTGTATTACTGCAAATACAGACTCCCTTTCAATAATAGGTACCATTCAAGCTAATTCTGGCAGTGGCCAAACAGTAGGGTTCTATTTAGAATGATGCTAGAAAGCAATGGGATTCAAGTTCTAAAACCTCTGGACAGAAGTAAGAGATATTCCATTGTTTCTCTTGAGAGAAATGTAGCTGAACACTAACACATCAACAACATTTTCTTTGTGGAGTGGGGAAAAAAAAATTTGTACCCATATTCCTCTGGCTCTGCCACAGAGGATGCTGGGCTCCCAAAGATTAACAAGGGCCCCAGAAAAGAGTAGCTCTCATCTTCTTGGCTCAGGAAATGTGTTTTCTCTCTCTACAATGTGTCTTATTAATGCAATCCCCAACAGGTGTCTACAAGGAAAAGTTCACACATAACAAGGGAAGTGGGCACCCTGGAGACTGAAATTGAAGTTCGACAGTTCAAAAGCAAATGTACTGCCTAAGTCCAAATGAAGTACACACAAGCTGGGCAATTTTCTGATTCTTTCTTTCTCCTTGCTTCCTACAGAGGTAGTCTGAGAAACTCAAGGGACTGGCATTCCTTAAACACATGGATCTTTCATGCCCTGGTCCATGGTCAGGAGGCTCCAATGTGCTTTGACTACTTAATGGAGCCACAACAATTCTTTTACCTGTGCCTTGTGAGATTTTTTTTCTTAAACAGTAATATACATTTTCCAAAGTTTATATTTTCTTAACATGATTTTGTTGTTGTTGTTCCTGGAGAGACACATTAATTGAGATAGAAAATCATCTTAAAGAATCCTATATTTATTAATGCTTATTGGAAAACAAGGAGTCTTTGCTGCTTGGGGTGGGAGGGGAGTGGGCAGAGATATTCTTAGATCAGAAAGTTTCCCAGCTCAAAACCCTTAAAAAGACACCCCACAAAGAAGAAATCTCAGTGGAGGACTATGTCTGTCAGACTACCCATTGCTTCCCGTGACTTATTTAAATCCATGTTCCACTCCATGTTCTGGCTCCATTTTGCCAGAAAAAATAATAACCACACTGTCCTCTTTGTCACAGCAATTGTGGTAAGTAGGGTTGTAGTATAATGTCTTTTTGTAAATAGGCAAAGAAATAATCCACACCTTCATTTGCATCATTCTGACAAATATTCTCAAAGGACTAGGTACCCTTATTGAAAGAACACTGGACAAGGAAATCATATATTAGAAACAGTTTGAACAGAGAGGACACTCATGCATCAGTTACGAGTTTTCCAACAACACATAACATCAAAAGACATAGTGCGAGCCAAAATGTGAAGTTAAGACTTGCTATAGTTAATTGAAGAACCAATGATAGGTTGGATTGGGCTGATTCTACATAAAGAATGCCACTTTGATGAACAGAGTTGTGTCCTTTTTTTTCCTGCCTAGTTCTCCTTCTTAACAAATCGATTCCTTTGGCCCTACCTTTTGAGGGCAATATGCATTTTTAATAAAATCCACAATATAGACGGTCCTCTTCTCTAGACAGCTGGCTACACACTTTCTCTTAAAGCAAAGTTCCTCTCTTCTCTCTGTCCGCATTCTTATTCCTGACATAGAAGTGAATGTTTTATATGTAATATGTATTAAAAGACAGGGTTTATATTAACAGGGCTATCTCCATTTATACCTCATATATATATACATATATATATATATATTTTTTTTTTTTTAAGGTTCCTTGCAAATCTGCATTCTCAGTAGTATTTCAAATCAGGCAAGACTCTGTTTTAACACACCATAGGACCAGGTGAATGTCACTATTTTGGATATTAAGAAACTTACTCCAAAGGAACCCCTGCAAGTGAAGAGAGTATTTACACCTCCCCAAAATACTCTCTCCACAGACAGGCACAGCTAAGCCAATGCTTCCATCCAGTGAAATGGCTCAGGGAGTCATAGAGAGAAGGGGGTGACAGAATAAACAAGAGTTGGTGGGCTCCCTCCCAAGTGAGACACCTGATCTATTAAAAACATAATAAAAATGTATACTCACTTGTTAATTGAGTAATAGTCCCAAAGCATCTTGATAATAATTATTTCAATTAAAAATTATCTGATTAAAAAAAAAAGGTAACTAAGCCTTCCCCAAATTTGAAAATAAAAAAAAAGAGATCCAAAGTGCTATGGAGAGATCAGGACATAGAGAATTTAGGGGGAATGGTAAAGTATAGAGGGGTTGGTAACACTGGAGGCGTCAATGTGATTATGACAGTGCAGGGCATAAGTGGTGGGGAGGAGTTGGGCATACAAGTTGGAAACCAAATGTAGACAGATAACCCTTTCTGGATATTTTACATTAGACCTTTATTTAATGTTCGTAGGATTTATTGGACTGCTCTTGGTTTACACCGGAATAAATTTTCTAGTCTCTGCATGTTGACCCCATAAATCTTGATCCATCTTGATAGAGGTGTGTGGTATAAAGGTGTGTTCCTTGTGCAAAGGAAGTATATCCAGTGAGCTCCCTGTATCCCTTTCAGCCACTTCCTGGACTGAATCAATTATTCAGCCCCATCTAATATTTCTGTGACTACAGACAAAGCTGTAGCCTAAGAGGGAGTCCTGCTGGGAGATTTTTTGAAAGCAGCAGTTGGTCAGAGATGTTTCTTTGGGCCTCGGCTGCTTTTCCTTTGGGCAGAGAGGCACTGGATGTACCATACCACCTCATATTCCCTCGGGGCTGTTTCCTATTATTAGCCTCTGAATCAAGTCATTCCCAGAAACCTGGGGACCATCGGACACAAGCAACCCATTATTTTTCACAAGAATGATTCCAAGGTTAAATAAGTGGACTACTTCATTATGGCACACTTCAGCATTCTGTATTTTGAGACTGAAACAGAATCAGATGATCATAGTACACAAAGAAGTGAGCAGAACAATAGAAACTGGGCTTTGACAACTTCCTTTTAAATAATGAGTGTAATATTAGGGTGTTGTATAATAAACGTCATTCTACCACCCTTGAAATAGCACATGACAGCATGAAATCTAACAAGTGTCATCCCAGAGGCAAGTGCTGACATTAAAGATATGCACACACATTCCTGCAGAATAGAATGATGCCACTTTAAATGTCATCACCACATCCTAGTCATCAGTAGCCAGTCATACTTTCTCATCTTCAAATTTTATCTTCAGCATTTCAAAATGGCTTCAAGTTTAAATGTAACTGAAGTCCCAAAGTAGACAAAAATAACTGTTAAATGGCCACAATTGGGAGAGAAGTCTCATTCTTTTGAAACGCACACGCACACACACGCACACACACACATACACCCACACATTTATTTTACTCATGTAAGTAAGAGACTTCTTGATAAACCCCTATTCTCTTATGAAACTCACAGAATAATATTGTGTGAATATTCATATGTATCTATCATCTTATCTCATTAGCATCAATACCTTGTACACTTTTATTCTATGTCTCCTTAATACAAGGTATCTTAATATGATTTTTAAAAACTAAGTTTATTATTAGCACAAACATGTAGCTCCCACAACCAATATTAATTTTCATAAACACATGATTTCAAAAGGAACATGGTAGTCTTTGTTAGTTTTTAATATGTAATTTTGCCACATATGAAACTGTATGAAAATTAAATGAATGTTATCATGTTAAAATGCAACATCAGAAAAGTAAAGTGTAGTTAATTGAGAAGTTGTGATCCATTTTGGGGCAGGGGGTAGAGATAATACCTGAGCCAGATAAATTTTCCTTCTTTCTTTCTTTCTTTCTTTCTTTCTTTCTTTCTTTCTTTCTTTTCTTTTCTTTCTTTTCTTTCTTTCCTTCCTTCTTTTTTTCCTTCTTTCTTTTTCTTTCCTTCCTTCCTTCCTTCCTTCCTTCCTTCCTTCCTTCCTCTCTTTCTCTCTTTCTCTCTTTCCTTTTTTTTATAATAAGTTACCTCATGTTTTTAATTTTGGCTTAGATTATTATTTTGAAGATAAAAAAAAAATAAACGACAAAACATGATATAGTATCCTAAGTTCTAAAACACTTATTTTAGATTTACATTTTAAGAATTATTTTATTTTTTTTTTATTTTTTTTTTCAACGTTTATTTATTTTTTGGGACAGAGAGAGACAGAGCACGAACGGGAGAGGGGCAGAGAGAGAGGGAGACACAGAATCGGAAACAGGCTCCAGGCTCTGAGCCATCAGCCCAGAGCCTGACGCGGGGCTCGAACTCCCGGACCGTGAGATCGTGACCTGGTTGAAGTCGGACGCTTAACCGACTGCACCACCCAGGCGCCCCCAGAATTATTTTAAAAAATTACTTCAGGAAAGTTTAATGTTTTGGTTAATCTACGTGCAGTTGTTTCTATGTTGTGTACATTCACTCAAGTTTAATACTAAAACAGTGTGTACAGGCTCAGCCCTATGGGTTAGGGCCAGTGCGCATTTTAAATTGGTCAGCAGTAGATGGGGTGCCTGGGTGGCCCAGTCAATTGAGCATCTTACTTCGGCTCAGGTCATGATCCCACAGTTAGTGAGTTCTAGCCCCATGTCAGGTTCTGTGCTGACAGCTCAGAGCCTGGAGCCTGCTTCAGATTCTGTGTCTCCCCATCTCTGCCTCTCCCCCCGCTCATTCTCTGTCTTTCTCTCTTAAAAAATGAATAAATGTTAAAAGATTTAAAAAAAAATTGGTCAGCGGCCTATTAAACATTTAGAATATCACTTCTGTATATACCAGCAGCAGATTTCTATTCTATTCTATCGTATTCTGTCTTAATTATTGTATCTTAATTCTTTCATTATCAACTCCCAGCTTCATTTAATGTTGATAGAAATAAAGACATAGTTCTCAGAGAGCTGTCCCCAGACCAGTAGCCATAGAAGCAGCTGGGTTACTAGAGACGCAGATTCTCAATCTCCATCCCAGACCTTCTGAGTTAGAAATGATGGGGCTGGGGCTCAACAATCTGGGTTCTAAAACCTCCTCAGAAGCTTACAATGCATATCAAAGTTTCAGAACCACTCATCTTAAATACTAGAGCGTTTTCTTCAAAGATGGGCCCTTCTTTAGTAAATAGCCAAAGTCTAGGTTTTTTTAAGATTAATATTTAATCATTTGAAAATTTAATATTTACTAAATATGAACAATGGGTATCACCCAAGAAAAACCAAGACATAACAAGAAATAAAAAATAACTCCTATACACAGGCACTTGGGGGAACTTCTATCAAAGAGGGATAGATACAAAAGAGCAAATCAACCTTGGTGACCTCCATACAATTCTAAAGTCTCACAGAAGTGCTTCCCAAGTCCTTGCAATTTTCTCTTTGCAATTCTGACCTTTGTTCTTCTAATTTTTGTTGCAGCCTGGCCCTCTGTCCCCATTAGTTTTACCTTTATGATGAATGCTTTGCTATGATTCATTTGGGGGGGGCATCCCCAACTCTATGAAAAAAATAAATAAAATCAAGCACAACATTTAAAACATTACTATAACAAGTATATGGCCCACTGTTTTATTTGCAACAAACTGACTTAGTGTTAGACATGTCTAGCTTCTTTTATCATGCACTCACGGCTCTTTTACTGAGGGAAACTTCTAGCCAGGAGACACATAAAGACCACTCGGGTAAGCTGGGAGAACGCCTTCTCTGCTACTCCACTTAACAAAACATTTGAAGAAGGAACTGAAAGAGTAGTGCTTTGTTTTACGTTTGCCCTCCTGCAATGGATACAGGAACCTTTCAAATTCTCCCATATAGTGGGCAAAATGACGTGATACAGGTATTTTTCTCCCTTAATTACATGCCCCATAAGGAGTATTTAATAACTTAATTTAACGTGTGATTATGTAGCTCACATGTTAAGTGGATGACTACATTACAAATAAAAATGAAAATTCACTTGCACTGAGCCCTAAAGTGAAAAACACGATTCAATTAAGAGTGTTCTCTTTGAGCTCAAGTGATTGATGCCTTACTTTAAATGTATTCCTGTCTTCTGTGCTTTTCAATACAGAAATGAACAGTAAGAGTCACAGGAATAGAAAAAAAGATAGAAAAAAAAAAAGAGATAATGCCACAAGAGTAGAGTGATTTTTATACAGTACCACTACGCACTGGAAGAAAGAAATTAAAAAAAATAATAAAGTAAAAGAAGAGAGGCATGTCACAATTTCTCAGCTACATTAGGTAACTCTGATTTTATAAGCAAAGAAAATACCTTGTCACTAAGTACTTATGTAGTTGTGAAAAAAGTAATCTAGATGGACTCACTTACCTCTTCAAAGTTTCTCAATACATCTACAAACTTCATGATTTTTAAACATTAACTCTTTAATGTTTTCAAGTATGTAATGTGAGTGATAAAGTAAGTACTTATTTAAGTGAGAGGAGCTAATTTGAGAGGTTTTGTCTGGTTCCTGCTGTGAAACCACGGTTTATGTGCATTTGCAATCCAGACAGCTGCCTCACTGACCTCTAGTGGTGGGGTCCTGATGGGGGGGACAATGGCTAACAGTGGGTTCTAGAAGCTAGTACAAATGATGTAATGAAGTCAAAAGGAACATGTGGCCTTGCCTAAGTTTGGTCAACACTGATGGGAGCTTTCTGTAAGCCAGAAACTTTAAGTGAGTTTTAATTCTAGTGATATAATCACAAAAAAGGTTTTTGTATGAAACTAAGAGAAATCAGAAGAACCATGTTGCCTAATTGCTCAGCCAATGTTCAGTACCTTTTCACAATGCCCATAATTTAATGCTTTGCTTGGTGGGTGATTGTCACGTGCTAGTTAAAATGTGGGGGGAATTAGAAATGTTGAATCTAATTGTAGGGGAGGGTCAAGCTGTTGTGGGTGTTGGCATCAGTAACAGAGAAAAATGTCTTTATTTCCTGGCATGACATGTATGCTTCCCTTAAATAACTTCCAGCTTCCCCCTCCAGGCAACCTGCCTGCCCCCTGGCACAACCCCACAGTCGTGACCCTCACCGTCACGATGTCTGCTCTCTAGAGAGGACAACCACTTTCAGTGTAGATCAGGGAGGGACAGGCCTCCCTTGTATTCTCTTACAGAAAATACCACCACAAGAAGTAATTTTCAAGCCTTTGCATGACAACTTCCCTCTGTCTAGAGAACGGTTACTTACTTGGTAGATATCTACTCATCACATGTTACCTCCTCCCTGCAGTCTTGGGTATGGCTGCATTATAACACTTGTCACTGACACAGGAAGGGTTAAATGTCTGTTTCTTCTAGTAGAGAGTGAATTTCTCAACAGAGAGAGAAAGACCTGATGCTACTCATCATTCTGTCCCTAGAACCTAGGATGGATCTCTAAATAGGTGCCGATTAAATGCATGTTGAATTAATTTCACATTTTGATTTTAAAATGGAAATATGCATATGGTGTCTCAATGGATTTTGTATGTGAACAGGGTTCAACTTAATTCTTTGCCATTCTTTGGCACTTTGCCTTATCTGCTGAACACACTTTAGGGGATTTTTATGGCACTTAATGCTGGAAAAGCATCTGGCACAAACACAAACTATTATTTTTTCTCAGGGAGAAGCTTATCGTCAACTGCAAATTGTGCTATTTACAGGCGCTCTCTTTGCATGGAACGTAGCAAAGGAATAATATCGAGATTGTTTCATTTTCTAAAAATTTTGATAAATAACTAACAAGTTTTTTTTTAAATCTGGGAAATGCAATGAATTATTCCAGTGATGACTCTGCAGTTTAAGATTTATCTGAAAGACTAAATTCCTATAGTAATTTTCAGTACTCGGAGAATGCTATTTTCTGTTAACACTATTTTTAACCTTTCAAAATGAAATATATTATGTTCTAAAACAATATAGAGAAATTAATTATGACATTGTTAACCCATTTTCCTCCCTGAAAACCCACATAATAAAATACACCCTGTATTTTCTGAAAAAGAGTACCTTCCATTGGGGAAAAATTATTAAATTCCCTACATTTCCATAAATGAAGAAAGGGCTTCCCTCTATAATTTTATAGCATTTCTTTTTTTTTTAGTGTTTATCTTGAGAGAGGGAGAGAAAGCACACGCACATGTACACTTGGGCAAGTGAAGGAGGGGCAGAGGAAGAGAGAGAGAGAGAGAGAGAGAGAGAGAGAGAGGAAGGGGCAAAGAGACAGGGAGAGAGAATCCCAAGCAGGCTCTGCACTGTGGGGATCAATCTCACAAAATGTGAGATCGTGACCTGAGCCGAGATCAAGAGTTCGATGCTTGACCGACTGAGCCACCCAGGCATCCCAATTTTGTAGCATTTCTAGTCTCTAATTCATAAATTTGAGAATTGTCCTGATTGCAACTTTAATGGACGTGTCCCAAAGATAACTTCTAAGACATGCAATTAACATGCAATTGCTAATAGGATTTACTGGGTTCACAAAACAATGGTTTATATTTGAGGCAGATGTTTTGTCAGTGTTAGGCACCATAACAGTTTTCTGAAGCACTTTGGGTACACCAGGAAAAGATGAAGAATGATATCACATATAACGTCAAGAACCTAGACCCTTATAGGCATGATCCACCTGTGTTCCAGCTGCTGTCCATTCATTCACAAAGGACTCGCAGAACTGCGGCCAGACGTTCTTGTAGTTATGAGAATAGAACAAAGACAAGTCAGACTGATAAATTACATTTACACACCTCTATAAAAAATACCAGAGTAAAAACATTTGAAAAAATATGAAAAATACTCGCAAATCCTACTGCAAAGAGGTTAAATTTCATATTATATAAAGAACATCTACAAAATCAGGAGGAAAAATGCCAATGATTAGAAAAATTGGCAAAGCCTTCATAAATTCAATGAAGTAAATTATCTCAAAGTACCTAAGGCTTCTTGGTATGGGGGTTCAATAATAAAAATAAATGGCTATTTTTGGTCAAAATAAAAGAAAGCTAATGTTCATCTGTATAAATCAATTTGGTGCCTAGGTTAGAACTCTGGAAATAAAAAAAAAAATTGTGAATAAACTGTTATTTTTTTGGAAATTGTGGGATTAGGAAGGAGAGAAAACAAAATACTTTTAAAGAAGATAAGTTATTCCAACTGGACCCACCCCAAGATACTCCTGTGACCTAAGAGATCTGAGGTGAGACATTTTATGGGCAAAACCCAGCAAAATCACCCAACTGCTCTAATAATGGTCTCTTCCTGGACTTAGGAAAATATTTGGTAGGCAGAAAAAAAGTGTTTGTTGTCATTTTTAGCTTCCTACAACCAAAGTTGCAGAAAGAAATGGCTATGGCCTTGGATTAAGTTTTGGAGGGAGGGTGAGCTGGCAAGAAACAATGGCAATGACTCCAGAAGATTGAGTTGTCTGGGCATGCATAAATGCCTGACGTCTTGTTATACCAAAATTTCTTCCTTTTGCATAAAAAAAATATTTATTTCCCATGATTGACCATGGGTACAGGAGTTGTGTTAGGCACTCTAATCCCAAGAGTTTAAGGCTTAGAGAAAACTTCCACAAATGGTGAGGTGTTAATAGCACAGTATCCCTTGTGAGCATTCAGTAGCCCTTGGTGGAATTCTGGCCAGAGGGTTTCTTTTCCCTGAGTGATGTCTGGTGGAGGAACTCAGTGTGTTATGAATGCATTAAGGAAACCCTGCTGTCCCTTTACACAGTGGATGTTTGTTTGAAGCATTTACAGAATGCTCGTCTGTGCCAGGTAGTGTGTTAAAGGCTTTATATGAACATTCGCACCCATTCCTTACAAAGATCTATGAGGGAATGACACTGACCGTGAGCATTTTACAAATGAAGAGACTCAGACTCTGGAAGCTAGAACCACTCGACCACATAGTAAGGGCAATGCACGGTGTGTACCTGTCTAACTGCAAAGACCACAGACGTAGCTCTTCTTCCCAGTCCAAAAGAGACTGGAACATGGAAAACAACCTGTTATACAACTTCATAGTGGCTCACCTTGCAAAGGGCACAAGTAAGACTAAATAGTGCACAGATATTAAGCTCATAAATAAAAAATCTTGATTTTTGTGGTCATTAATTCATAGAATTTCCCTCAGAGTCTGTCTTAGGCCCATGCTTTAGATACTATTATTAGCAACATTCTGAGGGTCTACCTAGTTTAATTCTTTCCATGCCAGTTCCAATAAAGCGATGCTGATGCTGTAAACACAGTATGGAAAACTATGCGATATTTGTTTATATCCCAAAATGTGAAGCCTTCAGGCATCAGGAAGTATTATTGGGCACAAGTCAGCTCTTGCACAGAGAACCTTGTAGGCTTGGTTAAGGATTATATTCTTTACTCTCTATTCAAATGGAAGGCTGCTTGATGGCTTTGAGAAACACAGAAACACACAAATTTTGCATTTTTGTGAGATCACTCGGCAAGAGCAAAGAACTCTGGATGGGAGGAGAGCCAGAGTGAGAGAGGAGCAGAGGAGTGGATTCTTATCGCAGTGGCCAAAGGAAGAGTTGGCCACGCTAAGAATTAGATGATGAAAGACAAAGAAGAGAGAGAAGAGGGCACAGATTTGCTTAATGTGGGAGTTAAAAATGTCAAGAATTGATGATGACCTTTGAGAGGTGGTTCAAATATGCCTCGCAGATTTCTGGTTCTTGCAAACACACGATTGGAGGTTCCATCCCCCCAGAAATGTCGGTAGTGACAGAGATCTAAATGTCTGGGGAAAGAGCGTCAGTTGGGTTGGGATACGTTGCGTTTCAGGAGTCTTTAAAACATCTATGTAAAATATGGGCTCTGCGATTAGCTATGTGGTCTGGAACTGAGAGATGAAGTCTAGGCTGGAGCTAAACTGGGGAGTTATCAGAAACAGATGGTAACTGAAGCCACTGGGAAATGCCATTTGAAAGGCAAATAAAAGATTTTTTCCTGTTTAACCACTGAAACACAATCCTTAATCAGCTGCAACATTTGAATGAGTGAATGAAGACTCTGGTCGTGTATGGGAGAACATATTTCCAAATTCTTCACTGAGCTCAAGTATACTTCAGCACTTAGCTTCGAAGCAAGTCTTTCCTTAAAGTGCTTAAGTCAGTCACATGGTGAATCACTCCTTTCTTAAACTTCGCACCAACATAAGTGAACTAGGAATAAATGACACACTTCTCTCATATATAGAATGTTGTATCTCAGCATTGGGTCTCTAGAGGCTGGATTCATGAGGATAAAAGTTCTCTCGCTAGAGCAGCAAAATGAGGTTTGGTAAAAGTCCAACTACTAAAGGCCACAATGAGGTGGCCTCCAGACATGACAGTGAGCTGTTCTCTCAGTTAAAATTGTAGCGGATGGAATGAGCCACTTACAGAGATCTTATTAAAGGGTAGGTCAAAAGCAACAAGGCAGGATGAGACTACTAATCAAGGGCTGACTGAATGTAAAAGAGAGCTGTGCTTAATGAATATTATTAACATGTCTGAAGTAAGACCATCTTAGTTGAATAGGTCTCACCCTGGCATCTGGAAAAAGGGAATTTAAAGATTAACTTCATCTAGGTTTCCTTCTCCCCCCCACCCCACCTCCGACAAATGTGGGAGAAAAACAAAACAGAAGCCCTCTATCTGTGATGACCAAAGGAGAAAGGGTTTGTTCTGTAAATCAGGTTTTAAAATTGTTTATACATGTGACATTTACAAGTCAATAATTATAAAATTTAAGTACTTTCCGGCTTCTACATGTGAAGGAACAAAACCCCACAACTCAGTAAGATCACTAAATCTAAGAATCTTGTCTACATTTTTTTCAATATTTTCAAGTGTTAATTTTTAATTAATTAATTAATTTATTTATTTATTTTTAGAGAGAGAGAGAGACAGAGCATGAGTGGGGGAGGGCAGAGAGAGAGGAGACAGAATACGAAGCAGGCTCCAGGCTCCGAGCTGTCAGCACAGAGCCCAACGCGGGACTCTGACTCACAAGCCATGAGATCATGACCTGAGCCAAAGTCGACTCATTTTCAATTTTTAAACAGCTCTTTCATTTTAATGCTTTGGGGGGTGTGGGGGGCTGCTTTTGACATGTTTTTCCAATAGTATTTGTGATTAGCACTAAGAAAAGTCAAAAAAAGTTTTCTCTAAATAAGACTTACTAAAACTTTTTGACTTTGTAAATATTAAGAAATTTCTAACCATTGAATTTTCTATGATACTATATGAATCTCCACATTGTTTGAATTTACCAGGGTCAAAACAAAACTAATAAACATCTATATTTTCATGACAAGTTGGGATATTTGTATCCAATCTTAAATACCAGAGTTGTCTAAGTGATGCCTGTTAATATCACCGCTTCCAATGCTTAAACCAGCAAGTGATTCCCCCCTTGGGCATACATTAACAATTTACTTTTTGCAGACAAGTGCACAAATATGATTAGCTTTTGCAAATTGCTCTTTATTCTGTTACTAGTAAGTAATTTTTATATTATTACAGTGTAAACAGATGCTATTTTCCACTACATATTCAGCTGTAATGAGCTAATTTAATGTATTAAAACAACAAAAGAACTTCAAGAATGAGTCAGTGATTCAAGTTGCATGGAAACCAAGGGAAAAATCAAGCATGAAGTTTGCAAAACCGTTCCAAAATTCCGTTTTCGATAAGGAATTGTGGAGCCCCTGTTCTTTGAGGCTGCTTAGCCAATGCTGTGTGCGCACCTTTGCATGGTGAGTCCTGCAATCCTTCAAGCGGAAGGGTTCCACATGCTCCCCTGCTCATTGTGCTCCCAAATCCTGAAACGCTATTTAGTGTCCCTCCTTTAGGTTTAAGATTACATTTATTTATTTACTTGTTCATTTAAATATTTATGTATTCAACTAGTGTTTATGCCGTGGGGCATTCCAAATAGATAGGCATTACAGGAAGTGGATCAAGAAAAGGAGATAAAGAAGATGTAGTAATGAAAATAGGATAAGCCCCTGAAGAATCTCGTATCACGGAAACCAAGAGAGATAACGACTTCTGGAAGGGAAGTCACTACTGACTGTGGCTGCTATGTCAGATAAAAGGAGTTATGGAAGTGTCCACTGGATTTTATAACATATGTATTGTTGGCAACTGTAATACAGAATAGGATCATTTAATGCTTAATCAATTGATTAAAACAATGGATTTTGGAAAGGTCTGGAATAAATGAAGGATCTGAATGCTTGGTCAAGCAGTTGCCAATTTAGGCGGCCTCCAGATGCAAACTCGGTCATCTGACACTATCATTCTGAACTAAGCACTATTATCTAATTCTGCTCACATATGTTTCCATATTGTAAGTGGATATCTGGAAACAGACCTGCATTTTGATTCTATCATTCATAAAAGCACAAAGATGAGTAAACATTTTCAATAACATTAATGAGTTATTTTTAAATACTTTTACTTTTTTTTTATCCAAGTCCTCAGAGTAGAAAGTCTTGAAAGTTTAAAAAAAATTTTTTTTTTCAACGTTTATTTATTTTTGGGACAGAGAGAGACAGAGCATGAACGGGGGAGGGGCAGAGAGAGAGGGAGACACAGAATCGGAAACAGGCTCCAGGCTCTGAGCCGTCAGCACAGAGCCCGACGCGGGGCTCGAACCCACGGACCGCGAGATCGTGACCTGGCTGAAGTCGGACGCTTAACCGACTGCGCCACCCAGGCGCCCCTAGTCTTGAAAGTTTAAATAAAGAGAAGGGATAATACAAAATAACCTATAAACAAACCATCTAATATTAATCCTTTCAGATGTTCAGAGATTTTTTTTTCCTATCAGCAATAGTTTCCTATAGTAGCTGTTGCTCAATATCTATTTGTTGAACTAATTATATGTTATTATATAAAAATTAAGAACACACTCTTTACTGTTACATAAAATACTTTACTTATTAACATATCTTCAACATTTCTGTATTTAATCAAGATTGTTTCTCTCACACCCTCATGATGATTGCCACTCTTAGAGAGAGGTGATATAGCTTGGTATTGTAAGCAACAAGCTAAAAAGTGAAGGCACAGCTCCCCACTAGTCTCCCAAGTTCATTCATATATCCAACATAAACCATTTCACCTGAAAATTTCCCAGTCCCTAAAACAGAGCAATGGTACAAAAGGTTTATAAGCAGTAAACTGATTTATTTGTTATATTGAAAGTAAATTTTCAGATAAAGACTAAATAAGAGTCTAATCTTAACTTAGACTTTCCTCTATAGATTAGTATTTTAAATTGGCTACCCTCCGGTCTTCAATATCCTTCATGTCTGGAATGGCCATGACTTGTTAAGTCACCAAAACCACATGGAACCAGACGACCAGACATGCTCAGTGCAGAAAACCAGTAAAAGAGAAATACACATCCATGTTCTCAAGTCTCTTTAGTTTAAGGCCTATTTGTTATAGCAGCTTAATGTAAATATAACTAATCAAATCCTTTCCGTAGATTTTCAGGTAAGGAAAAAAGAACATAAAGGTGCCCAGATAATGATAAAAACAGCAAATACCAAATATTTGCCAACTAATACATTCTACATACTATGAAGGGATTTTATCAAAATTAGAGTTTATTATATTAATTTCACAGATGAGGAGACTGAGATTCATAATGTCTAAGTGACTTGCCCAAGGTCCAGAAGGAGTAAGCCAGAGAGGAAATATCTGAAACCAGGTCTTCTTGTTTCCAAAACTCATGATCCTTCCATTACCACATGAAGAACTTTTCAAATAGTTCTGTCTTTAGCACAAATATTTAGGAAAATGAACTATATATTATATATACATTATATGTATAATACATATGTATAAATGAATTACATACACACACACACACACACACACACACACACACACACACATATAACCAGAAGGGGAGAAAAGATTTTTTTAAAAAGCCCTGATAGGGGCACTTGGGTGGCTCAGTCGGTTAAACATCCGACTTCAGCTCAGGCCGTGATCTCACGGTTTGTGAGTTCGAGCCCCATGGCGGGCCCTGTGCTGACAGCTTGGAGCCTGGAGACTGCTTCTGATTCTGTGTCTCCCTCTCTCTCTGCCTCTCCCCCACTTGTGCTCCGTCTCAATCTCTCTCTCTCTCAAAAATAAGTAAAATGTAAAAAAAAGAAAAATTTAAAAAGCCCTAGTACATTTCCTACTTTCTTCTATGATCCTATATCTTTACCACAGAAACAAAACAGAATCATTTTTGTAATATACTAGCTACTTTCTGGGGCACAATGTCAGGAATTCACAGAAGAAATTTATTTCTTCTTCTTCCTTGGCAAACAGCCAGACTATACTTCTCTTACACCTAGGTAGCTATGTGGTTGAGTAATAGACAATGACTCTGAGTGTAAAGGACCTGCAATATGTCTCACCCTGGTTTACTAAAACTTCCCAAGCATAGTTTTCTAGGTTCTTTCTCTTCTGCCCATTGGATCAAACAAGCACAATCACCTTAGAAGCCACACTCTGAAGATGCTAACACCATAAAATGCAAGGGCCTGAATTTCTGAAATCACCACTTGGAAGACATGTGTCAATGGATGAAGTACAGGTATTTTGGCTATTACGTAGGAAAATTAAAATATTGACTATTAGAGCTGGTATACATCTTTTGATTGATTTACACAACAATCAGGGTTATATTAAACTAACAAATGCATTTACCTTCTTATTATGCTTTAAATCTAGATAAACAGAGTTCCCAGCCAAGGAAAAGAAGAAACAGTGTGTGAGCAGATAGTCACAATTAAGTCTGCAAATTTATTTTTTTAGCTAGTCTTTGCCTAAATGAAGACCGAAGTACTCTGAAAATCTACAATTACATGATTCTAAAAGAGGGAAGTTTGTGATGTATCTTTCTTTGGGTATTTCTTTGGATAGCCTAGGGTAACGAAAGACCTAGATGTGGTGCTAAACCATAGATATGGATGGACTCAAATCACCTCTATATATTACCTTCTCAATCCTTACCAAATCAATTTCTGGTATGGACAGCACACCCAGTTTCCACAGATGCTCTACCTGAAACCAAAGGTGGAACTATGACTGAGGATTTTCTCAGTATTTTCATCAAAGCCGAGTAATATCTTCTCATCATAGTGCAAAGGAATTTCAGTTTCTGATATCCTATTTGACTTTGACAATAAATCAAAAGATCCTGCTCCTTCCTAGAGAGTCCTGCAAGTGATTGATGACACTCCCCCAAATTTTAACGTCATGCACTTCAAAAATAAGTACTACTTTTATTTCGGGAGCCCTTCACATCCACGGCTTTTTATGTGTCTTCCTTTTTCCTGGCTGTCCTTTCTCATCACATACTTAGGAAGCTTAAAAAAAATAAAATAATTTACTCATGCCTTTAAAAAAACATCTTTTCAGCAGACACCAAGATAATCTTGTGATTCTTTTTTCAATCTTACATGAATTTCATCTATAGACCTCAAGTCCCTTTTGGAAACATCCATTCATTTTTCACCATCTTCAAGTGAAGAAGAAATATCGCCTCACAATAGGTGTGTTAATGCACACACACACACACACACACACACACACACACACACACACAAATGAAATACAGTACTTAAACCTTTCTATAAATCTTACTATAGCCCAGAACCCAAAAGAGCATGGTTCCAGGTCTATAAGCTAAGCATTAGGCATAAGTCTTACTTTAGTAAAATGGAATGAAATGAAGTTTGGATTTAATGGTTCTGAATTTAATATTTGGCTTTCTACTCATGGACTATATGACCTTAAGAAAGTTATTATTCCCCAAATCTCAGTTTCTTCATTTGCAAAATTATTATAGAGAAGTCTATTCTTTACTTTGTGAGGATCAAATTGGACAAGCAAAACTTCAGCGCCTTAAATAAAAACTAAATTTGAATGAGAAAGTCTGGAGTCTCCATCCTGGTATTTGATTCAATATCTTTTCATCACATTAGAACCCTTTTGTGGAAGGAAGAGCTTTTTCTCTACCCAACTCTCAGACGTTCCCCCCCACTTTGGGAACCTCAACTAACTGCCTCTATCAGCTCCAAGCTATACTAAAGGGAGAAGACAACATTAGTAGTCTTAGCAAGACAGGGAGAAAAGATGTTAGGAATGTTTTCATAATCATTTAGAAGAGTTATGTTAAAATAGACCCTCAGCATGAGGAAAAAAAAAAGTTCGCTTTATGGGTATTTCATTTTAAGGAACTTGAGAAGTCTAAGCACCCCCTCCAGAGCCCAGAGGATACAAGATCTAAAGTTGCCCTTCTCTGCTGTAGATACAGCTAAAGAAAAACCAAACAGAAGCAGATGATGGAGAGTCAGCTCTGGGGGAAATGCAGAAATACAGAGAACAGCTTATCAGCATGTCTGTAGAGGAAGAGAAAAGTAAAATAGGAAATGATGATGAGGAGATAAGGGAGGAAGGAATCCCTGATGCCCATCCAAAGGGACTAATGGATCTCTTTAGGGACTGAGAGGAGAGGTAAATGAATTTGTGAATATGCATGGTCATCTAATACATGATTTCTCTACTGGCAAGTGGCTTGATGTTCCCAACCTAATACTAGGGTTGTATGAAGGCTGTACCACAGCCTGTAACACAGCTATGTTTTTTTTTTTAATTTTTTAAAAATGTGTTATTTATTTTTGAGACAGAGAGAGACAGAGCATGAACAGGGGAGGGGCAGAGAGAGAGAGGGAGACACAGAATCTGAAGCAGGCTCCAGGCTCTGAGCTGTCAGCACAGAGCACGATGCGGGGCTCGAACTCACGAACTGTGAGATCATGACCTGAACTGAAGTCGGACGCTTAACCGACTGAGCCACCCAGGCGCCCCAACACAGCTGTGTTCTTAAAAGTTGTGGCAAAGAAACAATCCAGACTTGTAAGTAAGATGGAATACAGAATATCTGCTCTGTTATAAAGTAGGAGTAGAAGGGGGCAGGAAATCAATCCCTAACACTTCGGTCTTCTTCCTCACCAATGCCAGTTCATCCCCCTTCAGTTGCCTACTGGGAACTTTCTTTGGGACTCTTAAGACTCAAGGGGAAAGGGTGGGATGTTATCAAGGTACCTTTTAGTTAAAACATTTTATCCTGCTATCATGGTACATTTAAAAGAAATAGGGAGCAAGCTATAGAGGTTTTGGAAACATTTCTTTTTCTTCTTCAAGTATTTTCATTCTTGTTAAGCTTACCTGAAAAGGCACATTCTAGGCTTATTTTTTTCCTTTAATTTTTGGTGGGAAAATAAAGTGTTTTTATTGTTGTTTTTGGTTTTAAATTTTATATATTTTTTAATGTTTCTTCTCATAATGTTATTTTATTTTTTTATTTTAAGTTTTAATTTTAATTCCAGTTAGTTAACATACAGTGTTCCATTAGTTTGTGGTACACGATATAGCAATCCAACACTTCCATACATCACCCTGTGCTCATCAGGACAAGTGCTCTCCTTAATTCTATCCTCCCACCCATGTACCCTCTGGTAAACCTCAGAGCTGTTGTTTGTTTTTAATTAAATGCCCCGGAGGCTTGACTACCATCACACTTAGTTTCAACTCCCACTCTCTCATTGGCTCTATAATTCAGATCTGTGTCACATTTTCTCAAGACTTTTCAAGAAAACAGGAAATAAAACCACAGTTCAAACTGTCAAAAGATGTATCTTCCCTTTTGCCGTGGCTCCAGGCAAGCAGGATCTCTAATGATATTCAAGGACTTTGTGGTCAGAAGACCGGGTTCCACCTGCTTGCGGGCACAGGGAGTTTATGCAGCTTTTTAAAAAAATATTTTTAAAATGTTTATTTATCTTTGAGAGAGACACAGAGACAGAGTGTGAGCAGGGCAGAGAGACAGGGAGACACAGAATCCGAAACGGGCTCCAGGCTCTGAGCTGTCAGCACAGAGCCCCGCGCAGGGCTCGAATTCACAGACCGTTAGATCATGACCTGAGTCAAAGTCGACGCTTAACCGACTGAGCCACCCAGGCGCCCCAATGCAGTTTTTTTTTTTTAAAGCTCAAGCTTCTCATTGGCAAAGTAGAAGTAACAATCCATGATTACCTGTTCATTGATGCTTGCGTCAAATGTTGTTATAATCTGCCCCATGTACTAAACTATGTGCGAGATACTAGGGCTGTGGTGGTAGAACAAAAAAAAGGGGGCGGGGTGGGGAGACAGACTCAGTCCCCGGGAAGCTTGGCATCATCATAAGGATTAAGGAGTCACTGAATTTAAACACATTAAATGCTCCATACATGATAGTTATATCTATGATTGCTCACGACACTGTTATTATTATGACACAGAGACCAATCCTGGTGCAGCTTATGAGGCTTTTAGGGGATTTCTAGATTTCCATTCAAAAAAAAAAAAACAAGAAAGAAAGAAAAGAAAAAGCAAAATGAGCAATTTGCTTTCAGATGAAGTGTGCTTCTCCCACACTAGACTGCTGTTAGAATAACCAAAATGTATTTGCATGCACATATGCATGAATCATATTAAACTGCCAGCATGTGACCACTTTGGACCTATAAAATTAGCAATTTCACATGGCCCATTCTAATGTCAGCAAGTGGGGATTGGGGGAGGGCATGAAAAGATGTACGTGGGAAGGAGAACACAGTGATGAATAGTACATGCTGCAAAAATTTCACTCTCTTCAACATCATATTTAACTAAATATAGATTTCTGATAATTAGATTTTAAAATATTCTTAAAAAGGGAACATTTTGGCTTCCTTCTAGCTATAGTTCCAATATGAATTCTCAAGCCTGATAGAAAACACTTTTAAAACAAGATCCTCGGGGTGCCTGGGTAGCTCAGTCAATTAAGCATCCCACTTCAGCTGGGGTCGTGAACTCGTGGTCTGTGAGTTCGAGCCCCCGCATCGGGCTTTGTGCTGATAGCTCGGAGCCCGGAGCGTGCTTCAGATTCTGTGTCTTCCTCTCTCTGCCCCTTCAGAGACACACTCTGTCTCTCTGTCTCTCAAAAATAAATGTTCGGGGCACCTGCGTGGCTCAGTTGGTTAACTCAGCTGAGGTCATGATCTCACAGTTTGTGAGTTCGAACCCCGCGTCGGGGTCTGTGCTGACAGCTCGGGGGCTGGAGCCTGCTTTGGATTCTGTGTCTCCCTCTCTCTCTGCCCCTCCCCAGCTCACACTCTGTCTCTCTCTCTCTCTCAAAAATAAACATTAAAAAAAAATTAAAAAAAAAATAAATGTTAAAAAAAATTTAAATGAAATCCTCTGTGCCCCATATCTGAAACAAATGCAAGTGGCAGTTGTATACAAGTTTGTATCTGTCAGTTATACACCAGATAATATTCTGAGTAAATATTCCAAATTGAAATATGTCCAGCAACTTCCAGCAATCTCCCCCTTCTTCTTCTTCCCATTGCTGTTCATCCTTCACCAAGTCATTCCAGCACATGTTGAGTTTATGCAACAGTTACTGAATGCCTACGATGGCCAGAAACTATTCAGACACCGTGTGTTCAAAAACACAGGTAAGGGAGTAAATCAAAGCACTTTACAAAGAAAAATAGCCTGTGAGGTTCATTATCTGGCACTACAAAATATCACTACCCTCTGGTTTGGGAGTTCGAGCAACTGCCTCACTCAAGGTCCTGAAACTCAAGGGTTAAAGATCTTGCGATTCAAACCGAGTCTGTATTCCGTGAAGACGGATATAATCACTGCCATCAATTGACGAGTTATGCATAAAGCGATAGTGACAAACAAGGCCACAACCCATCACAGGTCCCTGAAATTACTGATGTAGTACCAAACCTCTAGCGAGTGAAAGAACAGGTGGCCCTCGCCCTGTAGGCTGCGGCTCTAAATCTTCCCAATGGACTGAGGAATAAGCACTTCACCATTTAACAGGAGCAGAGGAAGTCACTTCATCACCGGCCTGTCGCATGAATTGCTGACATAAGAAACTTTTCCCTACCCAGAAAACCACAAGCACCGAGCGATTGCTTATCAGTTGGAAAATGCCTATTTCTCCTCCCACCACCCCTCCGCCGACCACTGACAGTCTCATATCTGGAAATCAAAGCCAGTTCTCTTTCAGGAACATTTTGGTGCTCTAAGCATCTGAACTCCAGTCATCTTGCACTAATCCTAAGGAGCAAACCTTTTGCGAATCTGTCAATGGCATATCAATTTACTTATAACTATTGCTGTGCATCTATTATCCATCTATATGACTCAAAATGCCAACTGTCTGATACCTGAACAGCAGTTCACTGGATATCATTTTTGAAAAATGTTAGGTCAAACCCACATCTATTATAGAAGATCTTGCGGCTTAGGATTAGAAAGAGAGAAAGAGAAAACCCAGAATCAACCTGTCAGTTACTAAGTCAAGCTACAAATTGCTCCTAGAATTAATTCCTACCTATATTTAAAAAAATAACTTAGTGACTCTGTATGCTTAACGCCTTACTGGAAAGAAGAATCGGCCAAAAGGATAGAACACATTGGCAGGGGCCAATTAACATGCAATCATCTAATTGATGAAGAAAGATAAAGGAAGAATTGGACATTTAGCAATCCTTGCCACAGATATGTAATTTGTGATTTTGGAAAGACACCAAGTTTGATAAACATGACCATTCTGATGCCAGTATCAAATACAAGAAGGAAAGAAAATTAACTCTAAATCCTACTGTGAATCTGTTGCTTTGCTTACAACACTCCCTTTAAGCCTCAGTGACATCTTGCACAGTAGTGTTATCATCTTCATTGCACGAGAATCTGAGATTCATAGAAGTTAAACAAACTGGCTCAAAGTCATACAACAAATATGTGCTGAGACCGGATCAGCCTGATCCAAGGTCCCTTTGTCTTTCCATTTCATGAATCTGGCGCAGACAGTAACCTGGAAAATAACTCCTTTCTCATCTGAACTTGCATTTTGTGGACGAGGTGCAAAGCTGAAATGATGGTCTTGGTGATTTATCAAGGCATCATGCAAAGATTCGAACAGATTGCCACATCAACACTCTAGAATGTTTACTATAGCAGGCTTAAAATAATCCTCCCTCCCCTGCCCCTCTCCAAGCTCAACAAAAGGTAGTTTAGCTCTCTTACACAAAGAAACTGGAACTAAGCTCAAACTCCCTCAGCAACAAATCACTCACATGCTGACCTGAGAAGGAGAGCTGGAGCACTGCTTTTACACCCGCCACTCAGTCGGATAAGCACAGCTGGGCTGAGGAGACCTCTTTTCCTAAATTCTGTTGCCAAGCTGAATTTTATGATCTTCACTGGCAGATGATCAAATACAAACTCTTAACTTACAGCCAAGTTATCTTACAGCAGCTGTTGGCAGAACTAATTTAGAATGCAAATCTAGCCCTTAATCTATGGGAAAACTGTTGCAGTGATGGATGGCTTTTGAAGCAATAGTTCATGAAAGACACCCCTGATGCCTTCTAGTATTATGGAAGGAGAAATATTTAGCTGCCATTTGTGTTTATTTGTTTTCTTTTCAGCAATTGCCTCTATAGGGCGAATTAGAGCCTCATGGAAAGAAGTCCAGGTGTTTAAATCTTCCTCAACTCTCTTTTCCACATAAATAAAATTGAGATCAGAAGACAGATGTGTAGACTGAGTTTCAGATAATGTCTTCTTAGGACCTCGGACTCTTCCATTTTAGGCTAAGTCATCCAGAGAACAAGGCAATGGGGATGTAACAATTTGCCTAGATTTTTACGCGATGGCAAGAAAGTAGGAAGGTCGGCAGCCATCACTCTGCCTCTAAAGAATCCGGTTACTCTAGGTATGAATTATCAAATAAAGTTGATAATATTTTTTTACTTTTTGTTCATTTAACTGCTGGTGAACAGTAACCCTGTAGAACACCTAACACTTAAGAGGTCCCTGAATCATCCCACAGCCGTGATCCTCATCTTTTCCATGGCACAAAATCTTAGAAAATATTCACTCCTGGTTATTAGGAAGTGTCATAGTATTCTATTGAGTTACTGAAGAAACCTGGGCTTCTGTAATATCTATGAAGATCTCACCTTATGGCAGCTGTCAAGAGTTGGGGCAAGAGAAAAATGTATGTCTCCATCTGTTCCTGTTTTGTTAGGCACAGAGAATAATTATTGTGGATCTTCAAGTCAACTCAAAGAATTGGCAGAATAAGAATAAAGGGAAAGTGCTCTAATGGGTAAAGAATTCGAAAAGGGAAGATACATCCACTTTGGGTTTTTTATTGTTGTTCTTTCAGCTTGGATTTGTATAGAGAGGAGAAAAGTTTGTAGTCTAAGTAATTTAACTTCGAAGATTAGGCTAGAAACTCTCTTTAACCCATGATGTACCTCTAACTAGTCACTTCCACATATGCTCACTGCTCCACATGAGCCGACATGCACAAAGGGAAAAGCAAAGTGGCGCCACTGTTCATGTCTATTTGTGATCCCGCTTTGCCCTGACCAGATGCCACGGCTTGTCACCCGCTAGTTTTCTTAGATACATAGTTGTCTCTATTCCTGATATACATGAGTCTGCGGGAGACTGGGGCTTCCGTTGGGATTCGGAAAATACCCTGAAATCACTGGGTCTATTTTGGAGGCAGATCTAACATAATTTGCATAGTATTGAACACAGGGTGTGATTCCAACATTTTTACCAGATGAACCAAAAATGGGGAGCTGGAGCTGGATCTATTACAGTTAAATATTCCCGTATGTCCTCTAAGATGAGGTGCTGCTAGAGCCCTTGATCATCCTAAATCTTCCTGGGGATGAAACAGTGACAACTTATCTGGAAACAAAGCTCACTTCATTTTCATTTACCGTTCCCCTAACCTAACTAACATGTGGGTATTTACATCACTGACCATTCATCTTATTTGTGGATGCATTACATGATGGAAGGCCCTAACAATGTGTTTGGTATTAAGTTACCAAGCAAAGCCTGGATCCACTGTGAAGCCATCTAATGTCCTTGGACAGACCAAATATTTTGAAGTCAGAAAATAAAGCAAGCTCACAGGAGGGAGACCATATTTGTTCACTAAGGGTGAATGAACTAGGGCAAAGGGAGCTTCTTCCATCTCCCCTAAGAATGTCTCTGTTCCTTGTCATGGGACTTCCCTGGTTTGAGTATGAAAGAAGAGGAAATTGGGGGAGGGCTGACATATCATAAAGCTTAGGTGAAATGAAGCTTCGACATCGATCTGTCTATCTATCTATCATCTATCTACCTCAGGGGAGCATCCTGATATTTACTTAGCCATTAACTTATACACTCAATAAATATTTATTAAGCACTACATATCAAGCACTGCTTAAGTACTTGATAAAACAGTGAATCAAACAGACAAACAGTCTTTGTCCCAAGAGAGCTTATATTCTACTTGGCAGTGGACAATAAACATAATAAATAAGTAAATCATGAAGTATATTAGGATGTAATTAGTTCTTAGGGGAAAAACCATCAGGTAAGGAGAGGAGGAATGGCAGGGGCTGAAATCCTAAACACAGTGGTTGCATCATGAGATGATAATATTTGAATAAAGCTTTAAAAAATGTAGAAATCTGAGGAAAGGGAATTCCAGGCAGAGAGAGAGAGAGAGTCCATGCAAAGACATAGAGGTAGGAATGAGCCAGGTGTATTCTAGGTATAGTAAGAGCTCGGTTGGAACGAAGTTGAGGTAAGTGAGGTATTTGCATCAGGAGAAAAACTTAAGGGGATACTAAACAATTCAGGGATCAAGATGAATAATATTTTCATATTAATTTAAAAAATTAAATATTTAATATTTAAAAAAATTAAAACCAAAACAAACAAAATCTATTGTGGACAAAATATCCAAATTAAGTAAGACAGGATCTGACCCCGTACTTGTACAACCCTGCCTCACTCGCCTGGTTCCAGTAAAACTTTATCTACAAAAATGGGTGGCCAGCATAAAGACCACAGTCTGCCAATTTTACCTCTTTACTATTGCATTTAATATTCATTCTGATTACTCACTTTTTTAGCAACCCTTATTAAAGTTTGTGCCTGAGTGCCTCAATTGCCTTACTCCAGTCCTGGCCCTGCAAAAGGGGCCAATGTGTTTGCAGAAGAGCACCTGAGGGGGTGATGGGAGGAGAAGAGGTCAGAAAGGCTCCCGAAGTCCATATTTCATAGGGTTGGAGAGCCAGTCTAAGGATTTTGCCTTTTAATGTAAGGGGAACGTACCACATTGGAGGATTTTAAACAGAAAAGCCATCTGGTTTCAACTTACCAAGTTAAAAATGTTGAGTAAAAGGAGTAGAAGCTAAGAGAATAATTAAGAGGATGTTTGTAATCATCTAAATGAGAGTTGATGATGGTGGCTTGGACCAGTGTGGTAGCAAGAAGGTGGTGGAGAGGTCAGATTCTGGATATATTTGGGAGGTAGAACTAACATAATTTGTGTAACATTGAACCTAGGGTGCGAGATAGTAAGAAAGGGTGATTTCAATATTTTTACCAGATGAAACAAAAACATGGAGCTGCCATTATCAGGGAAATGCAGAAGGGAATGGGCCTATAGTTATGAACATTTTCAATCTGAGTTATCTCTCAGCTAACCAGGTGAAAATAGTAACTAAGCCATTGATATTCAAATATGAAGTTGAGGAAGAGATTTCAGCTGAAGAAACAAATATGGGTGCCATTTTGAAATCAACATAATTAACTTATTCCTCTCCTCCACCTCCAGATACTGAAGTCATTCTCCTGTAAACCAGAATTGAGAAACTTTTTATAGAGAATACATCTCTTCATGAGATAGAACTACATTAGTGCCTACTCTTTCAAGGTTCTTCAGCGATACAGTGGTTTGTTTAAAAACAACAAAAACCCCACACTGATTTATATACCTTTGGTGGAAATACCTTTGATACAATCTCTGTTTTCACTGAGCTTTTAATTCTCAGCATTTTTTTTTAATTTAAAGATTGACAACATGTTTCAAATTAGAGATTACATGGTAAAATTTTAGTAACTGGATCCCACCCCAAATGTCTCACTTTCCAAAATCTGCATTAAATTTTCTGCCAACATGAAATGTGCCAACGAACTACAATGTAACTAAACATATCCACCCGGAAAACACTAGACAAAAAGAAGGAGAAAACTCTTGAGTTATTCAAAATAAAGGTCTGTCCTTTCATATCAGCCTCCAATAAATTGTAATGAATTTTTTCAGACAACTGAGTGTTTTATGAATATATAAACACAGACCCTTCTTTGGGGCTGATGTTCGAAGTTTGGCATTAGGTTATACGCTGTGGCTACTGTTTAAAAGTAAAAAAAAGTCACATGGCAGGCTAAGATGCCAAGTTCTTTGTGGCAAACCATTTGACTAGCCTCTCTGGGCTAAGATGAGATGAACTATTCTGACCTACTCTTCATTATAACATCCAGTCTGCTGACTGCTAATAAAGAGCCACAACAGTGGGTGCATATATTCTCGTTAATTGTTAAACCTGCATAATGACATAGCATCTCTCGCCCGAAGCGATCAGCTCCTATCCTGGTAAGAGAGCCAAGACAACAGATCTATCAGTGAACCAGCTTGAGCTGTTAGCTCAGCCTTTAAAAACCAAACCCCATTTAGTGTTGTGTGGTTTATATACTTCTGCATGGATTTCTTTCTTGTTAAGGGATGCCATTTGCCCTCATTTTGTTTTGGGGGTTAAAGTAAGAACTAATAATACCCGAATATCGGTATCAAAAGAAAGCAGCAGTCTCTCTCCTACTGTTGTCCTATTACACACAAAAAATAGAAATATATCATTATCATAGGAAGTCCAGCCACACAGGAAACTTTAGGTTTTTCTAATTCATCCTTTTTAAGGGAAAGGCATGAAATCTAGTCAAATCCGCATTATTTTGTAAGTTCATATTCCATTCAGTTTTCTTTATACTTTGCACTCTAAACGTTAAAATATCTCTTACGCTTCTCTAAATTATTGTTCTGGATTTTATAAAGTAATAAAACACAACAAAATGCAATAAAAAAAGAAAAAGTATCTTTGTGGGATGCACCGAGGACATATTAAATGTTTATTTAATCATACGTTTATTTTAAATACTTTATGAAATCAATAAATATTTTACCATGATAATGTTCTATCATTGCTGTAGTACTTATCTGAACATGCTCCTGTTTTAAGAAATAGAAGTTGGCTTAGAGAAATAAGAAATAATTTTACTTCGCATAACATATATTGCAGACACAGCAAAGAGTAATGCTGAGTTTGAGCAATTGATTTTAAAACATTTACTTCTCAATGTCTTTTTAAACCATGAAGATAGCTACTTAGTGTTACTTAAAATAAGATGAAAATTAAAGATAAATATTCCCTAGCCCAAGCCAAAACATAAAACAAAAAACCTAACTTAGGAAACCATTAAAAATCAACAAAATTAGACTTGCAAACATTCTACTAAAACATATGCTAAACTGTTTTTTTACAGAAGTCCTGAATATTCATTGAATTATGATTCGTGGGATTTTAATTTCTACAATGACTGCATTAAGAACGGAAAAAAAAAGTTGATATGAAAGTAAGGAAACAATAGATCATAAGCTACTATTTGAATTAAGAAAGCCAAAGCATGAACATAATAACCATATCGCACAAATGATCGAGCAAACCTTGAGAGCTATTTCAGGAGAATATTTCATAGGAGAAAGCAGAGTTAAAGTTAGACATGACAACTCAATGAGACCCAAATGTAAATGATAAAACCGTCGACAAAAGCCTTGAAGGGAAACGCTTTCCCCATCGAGGGATGATTTGTACTGGCCTCCAGGTGTAATATCATGTGCACTGATGAGCTGATCAACAGAACAGAACTTCTACCCAGCTGTAATCAAGAGTGATTGATGGTTGGGACAAAAAAGTTGATTATCATGACAAGTTCGCTGATGCAGAGAAAATAAGCCCTGCCTGGGAAATGGATAAAAAACCTGTTAAGAGACTACCTTCTGAAACCTTATTTATAAAGGCATCTGAGAGAAGGTGTAAGTTGTACAGACCGATCTGATATCCCGATAAACCTGGTAAGAATAAATTTTCCCTACCTCCACCTCCACAGATTTCCTATGGAAGGAATTTAAAAGCTCATTTAGGCCCAATACATAGTAAACCACATACGCTCAATGTTACCTGGGCAATTCTTAAAAGTTCTCTCTCTGCTTCTCAAAGTATTACTGAAACATCACAGGTGGACGCAGAAAATTAAACTTGCATAGCACACCAGGCCTCCATTTACCCTCCGCAGCTCCCTCCTCACAAGGAATAAGCTCCCCAAATGACTGCAACCTTTACCACTATCACATTCAATTAACATCAAAACATAGATTTGGACTGAGACAACAGATCCCAGAGGCAGTATTTAGCATCTGCAATGAGGTTTGGCAGGCTTGAAAAAGGTGAATCTGGGCCAGAATGGTGGGTGTACAACAGTGTTCTAAAACAGTGGCTAGATTATACAGAGATCTAGAGAGTACGAAGGAAGGCATCCATGTTTTTCAAGTTCTGGTTCTAATGTCATATAAGAAATTCTAGCACCGTAATCCTAATGCAGTGTGTAATTTATAGCATGCCTGGTACAATTTTAATCTCCTGAAGCTCACAGTAAAATCAAATGGCCACTTTTAAACTGGTCATCATAAGAAACTTACTGTGAAGGAGATAAAATGAATGGATATGTTCATCTCATCTATAAGGAAACTTTGGCCCTGTGGACCCTTGAAAAAGGTACAGTTACTCTAGTTAATTAATACAGATAACAGGAGTCAGTGAAACAGACAACAGATAGCAACTGTTAAGAAAGCCAGGATACAAAGGGCTACAAAACCCAAAATGACAAAAGAATAGACACTAACATAAACTATCATACATAAATTTTCTTAAATTCCTTTGCTCTTCTGCCCAGAAACAAATCCCTCTACTGTCCTAGTTTCCAGGGTCATGGCAAAACTGATGGCTTATTAAATGCTGAATAAACTAAAATGAAATATAACAAAAAGGACAAGGGACCTGACAAATACTGACCATAATATATGGAAAGGGATGAACAAATTTCATTTCTGAGACTTTCAATTATTGGTGATCATTAACCCAGTTTCTACATTTAGTTTCCCCAAGTACTGTTAGTGCCCCGTAATAGATTAAGAAGTGCATATACTTGTAAAAAGATATAAAACGACTGGTGACATTTATAGTAGATACGCATATCAAGCAATTTCTGGGCAACCAGGTTACATCAAGGATTTTCTATTCCATGGCCAACAAAGGCATCATTAGCCAGTGATGAAGTTACCGGTGTACCCTGAAATCTTCAGGGTATAATCATAATGTTAAAGCTGGGAGTTTTTGAATATACTTTTTTTTCCAAATAACCTAAAAATCAGAGATTGCTACAAGGCAAGGTTTCAAAGTCATGAGAACCAGTTTCAAGGCTGTGCTCAAGTCTAGTCCCATGTATTTATCTCCCTTTAAAGTCAAGTGAACTTTCATTTTTAGGTTATAAAGAACAGTTGCTTAGGATATGAATCCTGTATTGCAAAGGGATCAGGCACTGGGGAAAAGGCAACCTAAACTTCTATGTTTTATCAAAATGTAGCAATTATTCTAAATGTCCTCAGTGAAGCTGAAGCGTAGACCATCCTGGAGCCTCCCGTTTCTACCTTAATTTTCTTACGATAGCAATAAAGAAAAATGTTTCTAGTCCTGAGCATTGCATTCAATTATTTGTTAAAAATTCATCGAGGGGCGCCTGGGTGGCGCAGTCGGTTAAGCGTCCGACTTCGGCCAGGTCACGATCTCGCGGTCCGTGAGTTCGAGCCCCGCGTCGGGCTCTGGGCTGATGGCTCGGAGCCTGGAGCCTGTTTCTGATTCTGTGTCTCCCTCTCTCTCTGCCCCTCCCCCGTTCATGCTCTGTCTCTCTCTGTCCCAAAATAAATTAAAAAAAAAAAAACGTTGAAAAAAAAATTCATCGAGTGATAGCTAAGACTTGTAGAGCTTTCCTAACGTTAATAGGCTTCCCTGCTTCATCTTTGGGGCACACACGGACAACTGTCAGTTCGTTTAATTGGAAACACACCTCTTGCGTCGCCACATTCTACCTTCCCCATATTCTGCCCTTTTATGCTTCGCTCATGTTTAGTCCTCTTCTGAAAACTCTGCCTTCAATAGGTGTCATTGGATGGAACAGACTCTCAGCACAGAGTCTTACGTGTTCCTTCAATATTCAGTACAATCACATTGTCCCTCAAGTGGGACTCAGTTTGGAAATGTGTTTCCACATTCCAGCAATCTGTACTTCTCGCAAGCTAGCAATGAGTGTGTCCACCTTGATTAGCTTCTGTAGTGGGTGTAGAACTTATGTGACCAATTGCCTCAGTTGCAAACTGTCAGCTGATGCTGGTGCAAATCCCAAAATAAATTTCCCTTGGGGCATGTCACCTGGTATGACAAATAAAAGCACTATGCTGGGACGTAAGGGCTGTTTCCAGCCCCACCAGCTATTTCAACAGCTTAGAAATGGTGGACAAGCCAACTCGTATTCTGACCTGTGATTTTGCCATCTCGACAATCTCTAAAACAGACAGAATGACTTCTTAGACATCTCGAAGTCCTAACACACAGCAATTCTTTGAGGTGCTCACAGTCCTCTATAGAAATACAAATATCGCTTCGATTACCAAAGGTTATGTAACACATCTACTCATACCTTTAAAAAAAATTTTTTTTAATGTTTATTTATTTTTAAGAGAGCATGAGCATGAGCGGGAGAGGGACAGAGAAGGAGACACAGAATCCAAAGCAGGCTCCAGGCTCTGAGCTGTCAGCACAGAGCCCAACACGGCGCTTAAACCCAAGAAGTGCAGGATCATGACCTGAGCCAAAGTCAATGCTTAACGGACTGAGCCACCCAGGCGTCCCAACATCTACTCAAATCTTAAACCAACTTCTCTTTCTAGAGACAACGCTCAAGTTTGCCATGTCTAGGAGAATCTGATACAAAAGTGAATTTTATTATTTTGTTTTTCTTTGTTTATAAAGGGAAAAAAATAACTAGAGAAATAGGGACTCTTTTACAAAGAGTTCTCTTTTCTCAGTCCCTTACCCTTCATTCCATCCACAGATGAAACTCTGGAATATCAAAGCCTGATTCAGAGAGTCCCAAAATATCCCAATGTTGAAGTTTTATTTTTAAAAGCCTGCCAAAGAGGCACGATGCTTAACTAGGTGCCTGTGCTCTTGACTGGCTCATTTTCTCCTGAAATCTCTAACAGCCAGACCCAATATTTTTTGCCTGGTCCTTCTGTTCCAAGTTTTGTTTTCTGAGAATTCCTGACAGAGCTGTGGGCTCCATTCAGGAAGTACAAGCTGGTGAGGCTGAGCGATGAAATGGGGCCCAAATGCACACTCAGAGCACAAGCCTTTCAAAAGAGATGTCCCAGGCGTTCGTTTCGAACGCAGCCAAACCTACAGCTCATCACCACATGCCCCAGAGCCAGTCTCTCACACGAGGGTGATGCGACAGTGAAACTAAACCTCATCAGGCCCCGGATGTGTCTCCTCTTATAGAAGCTAAATGGCCCTGTCACAGAAGTACTTTTGAAGAAGAAAAAGCACCCGGTAGGAAGGCCACAGTGCTCAGCCCAAACCTCTAAATAGCTCTGTGAGTCCTGAAGACTAACAGGAGACACTGTCTTATGAAAGAGACATTTCAAAGCTGCCTGCAATTTAATTTCTAAGTGGGTCCCCCAGAAAATCCTTTGGGACTTAGCAGCAGCAGCAACGGACTTAAAGAGGTTGAGAACTGCTAATAAAGCAGCTTTGTCACTGACAAGTTGACCCTGTGGTTTTTAAAAGGTAAAAGGTAAAGATTTATGAGGAGTGAGAACCTCAAATCAACACAAAAATACACTAAACACAGGCACTTTCAATGGGGTAGAGCCCTTTAAGTACTTTTCTTGAAGATAGATCTTTTCAAACTTCAGTATTTCTTAAGAAATAATTTAACAGGGGTGCCTGGGTGGCTCAGTCGGTTAAGCATCCGACTTCGGCTCAGGTCATGATCTCACAGGCTCAGGTCATGATCTCACAACCTGTGAGTTCGAGCCCCGCGTCAGGCTCTGTGCTGACAGGTCAGAGCCTGGAGCCTGCTTGGGATTCTGAGTCTCCCTCTCTCTCTGACCCTCCCCTGCTCATGCTCTGTCTCTCTCTGTCTCAAAAATAAATAAAAACACTTAAAAAATAAAAAAAAAGTAATTTAACATTCAGAGAATAAAATAATGATAACCACATTATTCATCCCATAACACAAGAATGAAGTTTCCATTTCACCTGCTATACAGTTTATAATCTGATTGCCTACATGTTCTATTTTATAATTCTTTTTTTTTTTTTATTTTTTTTTTCAACGTTTATTTATTTTTGGGACAGAGACAGAGCATGAACGGGGGAGGGGCAGAGAGAGAGGGAGACACAGAATCAGAAACAGGCCCCAGGCTCCGAGCCATCAGCCCAGAGCCCGACACGGGGCTCGAACTCACGGACCGCGAGATCGTGACCTGGCTGAAGTCGGACGCTTAACCGACTGCGCCACCCAGGCGCCCCTCTATTTTATAATTCTTACAACATGGCTAGAAGGGATGGCTATTAATTTTAAATAAGATGATAATGGGTCCTGTAAATTCAACAAAGAGCCCCAGGACATGTAGCCAACAAAAAAGAAAAAAAAAGGGCAGATCTAGACAAGAGGTTATCTAAATTCTGATCCGATGATTTTCCTACCATCACATCAGCTTCTCTGCTGCATGCTGTACCCCCATGCATACAATTTTATTAACGCTTCTCCTAGGACATGCAATAAAATGCTGAAATCTGAGTGAGGCAACAATATCTATGAACTCTGCTGGGCATGTTTTGAGACTGGAGACACTGCCAGAAATAGGCAAGAAATATTCACGAAATTGCATCAAAGGCCTTCAAAATGGAATTTATAATTTAGGACAAAGTATGTGATTTAAAAGCCATAATAAGATAGTCCATGCAACAATTCCTTTTTCCTTTATAAACTTTCAGCATGCTCATAAAGGAAATTTGGAAAATAAAAGTAGAAAGAAGAGTAGTTCTTCAACTCCAGTACAACCACTATTAGTTTTTTTTTCTCTCCCTCTAAGCAGTATTTCCTTTTAATATCAACCCCCATAAATAATACAGATATAAATATTTAAAAGGTGTTTCTTAAGATATGATGTTACAAATGTTTAATCATCTAATTTGGTCATTTGATAGGAAAAAAATGTTCCTTTTAGCAACTTCATCATTATATTGCCTCATTTGGCAATATAACAGAAGTTAACACGAAGATATAAATTAAATTCAGATGTATTGCTTAACTCCACTACATTTCTAGGATCTAAAATGTAGAAAAATAATAATGAGTTCTATCTTATAATACTGTTGAAAAATATATCAATTATATTGGTCATAATCCCAAGGTTCCCCTTTGAAGGGGTCCAAGAGCTCCAAGGTGGTTTTCCCCTCTGACTTACAAAACAGCCCCTTGACATAATTGATGCTTGACAGTCCTGAGTCATAAATGACATGTTGCTACTACATTATCTCTCAGTAATCTGCATCTACATTGAAATTTTCACCGTGTTTATGATTAAATTGTGTGACTGAATATGGGTGATGCCATTTGAGTGTACTCACAAGCACTTGTGGGCAAGGCCTCACCCAGGCGTAGATGACCTCTACAACAGCTGTCACATCCAGTTAGTTCCAAGAAGGAAGGAGCCCCTATGCCTTCTCTCTGGGAACATGCAGATCTCCAGCCACACCATTACCATAGGATTGGCTGGAGACTTTGGATGGACCTGCTACTCTGCCTGGACCAGACAGAGCAGAAACAGTGGATGAGTGTGGACGCTGACTTTGTGTGGCCAGTGACTGGCCAGGTGGCCCTTGTATGTCTCCTATATTCTCTGCATTTCAGTTTCCACATGGGAAATCAGCAAACATTTTCTTCTGTCTCTAACATATTATGAAACATTAGTGTCAGGAGGTTAATCGTAGTGACTCTTAGATGCTCAACCTAATCATTCTTTAGTTTGGGGCCTGAGACCTTACTTTCCACTCTTATACATACTCATCAAGTAATCATTCTGCATCTCGCTAAATAACCTTGTGTCCATACTGGTCCCGCTATAAGTTGTCTTTCAAAGGTACACTTAATAGCTTGCCCAGGTCAATGGCAATTTATGCTTATTTTAAGATGCTGATAAAATAATTGGACAATTTATAATCTTTTGGTCTTTAACTGGGAACTTTTTGCATAACCTCTATGTGTGTTTCATGTAAATGTCAAGAAAAGTTTTTTTCAAAGAAAAAGCCTACGCCAGAAGAAAGCAATCTCATTTAAAGTACATACAGTATGATATGCCATTTAAAAAGATATCTCCAGGGCCAAAAATAGAAAATGTACTATACAGGAAACAGCAATAGCATAAAACCAAACTCCACAGTTTATAATATGAAGGGTTAAAAGATAAATAAAAGCATAGAGGGAAAGGAAATTGAATTTTCATGATGCGGAGATGAAAAGAAATACAAGCTATTATTTTCATTGGAAAGGGAAGAAGCTTTGAAATGTAAAAAGGTTCATAAGGCAAAAATACTTTCCTATGTGATTAAGGATGCAACCAAGCATACAAGTAAATTACAGTGTTACTTTTTCAGAATAATTCTACGTTTAATAATGGAAATAGGACAATAAATTCCAGATTTACCTGGAAGGAGTAGATGCAGTTGTAACGGGATTATAAAGCCTTTTTCCTGGGATTAAAATGGTCAAATGTGACATGTATCTATATCTATCTAGAAAACATTTGTATTTTCTCTTAATTTAGAGATTATTTTCTTATATGTGGATGAATGGATGATAAATACAATTGATCTTGGCATTCAGTATTGAATATTTTATAAAACTGCTATTTATGGACATGACCAGTCAATAGTAAACAAATCTCATATTTCCTGCACATTAGTTTCCCTTATTGACATAATAATGCTGCAGAGACATTTTTAAGTCTCTAAGAGAGTTTCCACTCCTGTCTTTCAACTTTGCAATAATTATATTTTGTTTGTAAATCATAGGTAAAATGTTGCTATGTCATTTATAAGGTCAATAACATTGGGTCTTCCTGTTTTTGTTAATCTGCAATTTTAAAAATTAACACTGTATAGAGAATTTATATTTAAGCTTCAAGATAAAAATGTAAAAGCAATGAATTCACATGTGTCCAGTTTATATACAGCAACAAAAGTATACTGGGTAATTACCTGATAAATTCAAGTGGCCATAAAATTCAGTTCAAATCTAAGCCAAACATCTGAATGAGTATCCATGCTAGGCAGAATAATGGTATTTAAGTCCTAATCCCTGGAAACTATGAATACGTTTTATTATATGACAAAGGGGGATTAAGTTAGCAGATGGAATTCGGTTGCTAATCAGCTGATTTTATAACAGAGAAATTATCCTGGATTATCCAGATGAATTCATTGTGTTCATCAGGGTCCTTAAACAGGAAGAAGCAGTCAGATAAGTGAAGGTCAGAGTCATTCAATGTGAGAAAGATTCATCTGGTCATTGCTTGCTCTAAAGATGGAAGGGAGTCATGAGCAAAGGAAACAGGGTGACCTCTAGAATCTGGAAAAGAAAGGCAAGGAACTGAATTCTCCCCTGGAGCCTCTAGAAAGAACATAACCCTGCCAACACCTTGCTTATAGCACAGTGAGGCCCATTTCTGACTTCCCATCCAGAACTGTAAAATCACGCATTTATGTTTTAAACCACTGTTTGCCATGGTTTGTTACAGCAGCAATAGAAGATAAATGCAGTAACCATCTAGTGAGTGGTCAAGTCTGCAATTGTGTGATTATGGCCCAGACTGATTAGTCTAACTTCTCCAAATACCTTGGCCATTTTCCTTGGACCACATGTCATGTACATACCTGAAAACAAAACTGTGAGAACGAGAAGCAACTGTCCCCAATAAATACATACTGATTTCTGTATCACCTTGAAACTTCATTAGCAAAATAAATTGCTATTCTCTCATCAAGAAAATAAAACGAGATTACATTTTATAAAACAAGATGACATTTTATAAGAAGAAACTATTATGTTAATGTTAATGCATACCCAGTAGTAATTCTAAAGACTCCAAATATGACTTTGATAGCCATCTACAGAATTAGGAACATTCAAAACAGAAACAAAAACAAAAACAAAAACAACAAAAAAAGGAACATTTGTCTTTAAGTTGTGAGTGACCCATAGCTGGAGAGAACCAACTAAAGACCGAGCCTGGATGTGGCAGATGGTTTTCTTAAATTTAGTAGGAGATTGGGTTCAACGAGCTTGAAGTGTCTTTCTGATTCCCAGTTTACAGGAAGTTTACTTAACACAGAGGAAAATATTGACAGTGAAATTGTTGGCAGGAGGAGATATTGAAATAGCCCCCATTAGATGTAAGAAGCTGACAATATGGCTCCTGGGAGACTTTTATATCATTATCTGATCAGTTCCAAAGTGAAATATCGATACAATTTAAGAAGGAAAGAAATCGAGAAAGAGCCACTTAAAATAGCAATTACAGAACTATATGATTGCTTGTTAAATGTTTAGAAATGATCAAAATTGCAACTTTTGAGTTCAGAACTCTAATTTACAAGTCGAGAGGACTCTTTCTTTCTTTCTTTCTTTCTTTCTTTCTTTCTTTCTTTCTTTCCAACAGTTGGAGGAGATTATTATATAACCTTTATCAGTTGAAAAGATTTTCTGTTATTAAATTAAACTATGGCAAATGTCTTAAAATTCAAATCCAATCAAAGCACTCAGTATTTAAAAACAAACAACAAAACAAAACAAAAACCCCTAAACCGCTCTTTAAGTAAAATGCCATATGTCTAGTATACCCTTTTTTTATATCTACAAATACCATTCAGGTGCTATGCTGGCAATCTACTCTTTTCTAAGCCAACAGAAGAAATATTATAAAACTACCTGATGATTTTACTATGAGTTCATAAGACAGTAGCAATCCTTAAACAAAATGAAACATCCTCACAGAAGAAAAAAGATGCTTTATTATTGTCACGTCTATTTTCTGTGCCTGATTACTCTGTATGCTCTTCTCACCATCAGAGCCCCTACAGGACCCACTTGCCTAGAAAGATGAAATTTTCGAAAGCCTAACATTCTCCAGAATCCAGATCCATTTGGTCATCTCCACACCACACATCAATTTAGGGCAAGATAATGCCAGCTTAGAGGAGTTACTTTACCATCCTCTGTTTGCCTATAGTATCAAAAAGTATTCTATTCCTAGTCCTTCTAAACCAACATTCCTTCTCTTTTCTGTATCTTTCAGCACCAACTCCACACCAAAGCAGGCAGGCAGTATTTTTCACATTGGCCACAGGCCAAAATTAGCTTCACTGTGATGAATCCAGAGATTTTCTGACCCTTAGAAAAGGTATGGAAAGTACGAATAATTCTCTGTGAATAATTTGCAAAGCACTGGTCAGGTCTACAAATGTCTCCTTTCTATCATGTTTTCCACGTAAGTTTTATTCATCAGGGGCTGGAGTGCTTTGAGGTCTTTTAGACTCCCTATTAAAATGCTAATACTTCTGGGGTTATAACTTAAGAGCTCTATCACAAATATCATCAAGGACACAAGAGCTGATCTGGAATTGGGAACCACCAAGGCAGGTAAAAAAATTTACAGAGCAAAATGTTGGCCTTGAGATACAATTTGGGACCTATCTTACTTCAGAGGAATAGTTTATTAAAAGTCTCGTTGGTCCTAAATTTGACTATTCCCCAAAGGGAAGTGTATTACCTAAAGTTAGCATTCCCAAGAGAGTATAAAATACCATTAAAGTGCAAGTACAAAACATTGTATATGTGTGATGTTCCCATAGTAAGCAACCAAAAATAATACAATAAAGTCCGAAATTAAAGGACGTAAGGAGTTAAAAATATTATCTTTGAATTTTGACATGCTCAGTTACTGAAGAAAAATGTTTAAGGAATCTCTTCTGCAAGATTAGAACAGCATAATACATTTTTTCAGTGAATACTAAATGGTAAACTTACATCAGAATTAAATCTCAACTGGCAAATGTTGCATGATATGATTTGCTTTCTTCGATGAGGAAGAGGAACCCCGAATGTATGATTTATTACAGCTTTCTGAATCGGGTCCATCTGTAATGAGAAAGAAAATACAACAAATAGAAATAAAGCTTGTCAGTTCCATTGGAATGTTGCCTATTTCATTAAAGAGCCAATCTGTACAGCTTGAATCTACTGCTCACATTATAAAAAACATTTTTATTCTAAGAAACAGCATTTCTACTTTCTTGGAAAATAGACAATAAGCTCGAAGCTCAGTATGATAAGAAAATGATAAATGTACCCATTAGAGTTTGCATACTAACTGTTTTTCTCATTTACGATCAACAATTGTCTCAGTTTGATAAACCTAAAATATAATTAAAGGTTTATCAAAACTCAAGTTATTGCAAATGCCAGCAATCTTACACAGTAGTGTGTCTATGCCATTGCCCCAAAATGGACTTGTGAATAGACGTGGTCAGATGAACAGCTCTGAAAATAAATTATGCACCATAATCCAACATTAACCTTATGCTTTGTTCGGTACCTTTTCTATGTTAAGAATGTAGTATATAAATCCTACTTTCTAAGAATTCAAATGTATAGAGCTATCAATTCACTCAACAATCATTTATTGACCATTTAGTATAGATTGCTATTCTATGAACTTATTATTTGAGGTTCAGACAGTCTAGACCAGATTAGTTATCTTTCTCCATCCCATATTCTCAGGATAGGTCAAGTGCAACCAAACACACAGTATCAGCAATCCAGCTCTGGTAAAACTCATCAGCTTTGTCCTACAGTCTACATCAGTGGTTCTCAACTGTTGGAGTCAGATAAAAATTTTGATCTGCTTAATACTTGTGCAACCTCTTTGCTTATCTGTGTCTCCCTAAGGTGGTGATGAGTTTTAACAGTAATAACATGTGAAATTTATTTAGCACAATCAGTGCTAAGCACATTACGAAGTCAATAAATGTTGGCTATTATATTTTCTCTGTCACAGCACATGTGAAGATCAAAGTTAACTTGAGTCTCACACTCCTATGGTCATTGTTGGCACACTACTAATTTCTCACATGACCAAGAAACATTTCGAAATAAACGCTACGCATACAGCCATTACTTCTGTTGAATGCCTGCAAACTTTAGAACTCTTAACTCTCATCAGATATAAAGTTCTTATGATCATCTCACAATGGATTAAGATGGCTTAGAAATGATTTGACATATACCACAAAGCTAAGAATGTGTCTGTGAAATGATGCTCTAATATTCAGCTTCTGTGATACGTTGTAGTTTGTTGACTGCCCTAAACAAGTCACTGACAAATTCCACGTCCTTTTGTGTATTTCAGATTATCAAAACCAGCTCACTCATAGGCTGTCTTCACAGGTAAGTAGGAGGAAGCTTCTGTCTATATAGTCACAATTCCCACTAGGCTATCTAGGCATTCTTAATGTACAGAAAAAATAATAGCACTCAGCATTTATTAAGTGCTTTCTATGAGCTAAGTATTAGGCTAGGCGGTTTATATATTAAACAGTTACAACGATTAAGAATAACTTAAGGTTTATCTTGATAAAAGGTTTATCTTGACCATTTTGGGGTCACCGGGGTGGTTCATTTGGTTAAGCATCCAACTCTTCATATTGGCTCAGGTTGTGATCTCATGGTCATGTGCTCAGTGCAGTGCCTGCTTGGGATTCTCTCTCTCCCTCTCTCTCTGCCCCTTTCCCGATCTCTCTCTCTCTCTCTCTCTCTCACACACACACACACACACACACACACTCTCTCTCTCTCTCTCAAATCAATAAACATTAAAAAATATATACTTTATTTAAAAAATGTCATAATTTTTATCTTCCATCATCACTTTCCTTTTTTTATCTGATGTTCATCCTTTCCCATATTCTGGAGGAAACTCAGCTACCCCATGATTTTTCTGGTCATTTCCAGAAATTGTTTAAATTCTAGGATCCCCTCTCTCCTTATTAATGAATTCTATCATACATTTTTTTTTCATATCATACTTTCTTTTTAACCAGTTTTATTTTAGGTATAATTTACATATAATAAACTTTAGCAACGTTAAGTGTAGAATTTGATGGGGTTTGGCAAATACGTAAAACTAGTATTATCACATAGAACATTTCTATGACGTGGAAAAGTTTCCTCCTGCCTCTGTGTGGTCAATAATGACTCCTACTCCCCACCTCTGAAATCACTGGTCTGTTATCTGTTCTTTTTGCTGTTTCTTGAAGTTCATCCAAAGGGAATCATACAGCATGTGTTTTTTTTTTTGTGCTTGACGGCATTTTCTTTTTTTTTTTTTTTTTGAGAGACAGCACGCATGAATCTTAAGTAGGTTCCACATCCAGCACGGAGCCGGGCATGAGGCTTGATCTTACGACCATGAGATCATGACCTGAGCCTAACTCAAGACTTGGGCACTGAGCCAACTGAGCCACCCAGGCACCCTGCCCGACAGCTTTCATTCAGTGTGATGCTTTTAAGATTCATCCATGTTGTGGCATGCATCAGTAGCTTATTCCTTTTATTGCTGAGCAGTATTCCTTTTACACGGACGTGCCACAATGTCTTTATCCATCCGTCAGCTGATGAACATGGGAATTGTTTCCAGTTAATTCTTATTATCTTTTCGAGTCTTAACACACAGTCTAAAGTACATTCCTACATTCAGTTCCGTGTCTTAATCTACACATTAAAAATCAATTTAAAACTACAGTCTCTTTCGGGGCACCAAGGTGACACAGTTGGTTAAGTGTCTGACTCATGGTCTCAGCTCAGGTCATGATCTCATGGGTTCATGAGCTCGAGCCCCGCATTGGGCTGTGCATTGATGGCCTGGAGCCTGCTTGGGATTCTGTCTCTCATTCTCTCTACCCGTCCTCCCACTTGTGCTCTCTCTCTCAGAATAAATAAACTTAAGAAAAAAATAAGGCTACTCTCTCTTTCTTCATTTAGACCTACAAACATGGTATAAGTTCTTTTTTCTCTCCCTCTCTATACACACACACACACATGAACACACACATATATGTACATATATACACACACATATATTTTGTTCTTCAGGTCCCCTACCCCAGCTAATCTTCCAAACCTTCCTCAACCCCATTTCATCCTCCTTTCCTCAGAGCCTAAAGGGAAAATGCACAGAGTTTGACAAGCCAGAAGCCATACAAATGTGTGAATCTGGCTGCTTCAACAGCCATCATTCTGTGTCCCAGGATCACTTTTATACTTGTTTAAACATGCCATCGCAATGCTTCTCTGACAGCAATCACAGAGAACACTTGGGGATGATTTCCCTTTCAGCCCAACACCTCAGGAAAAATTAAAAGCGGAAAGAGGTCGCTGACTTAGAGGTAGCTGTTTTATCATATGCTACTGCATCTGTTTGGTGCATAAATGGGGCTCATTTCCATCTGGGGATAAGGTGAATTATGCCTAGAATCCATTTAGGAGTACTGAAGTCCCCTTAGAAGGATACTATAATATAAAAAAATATGGGGCGCCTGGGTGGCTCAGTCGGTTGAGCGTCCAGCTTCGGCTCAGGTCACGATCTCATACTCCGTGAGTTCCAGCCCCTCCTAGGGCTCTGTGCTGACAGCTCGGAGCCTGGAGCCCGCTTCAGATTCTGTGTCTCTCTCTCTCTCTCTCTGCCCCTCCCCCGCTCATGCGCGTGCTCTCTCTCTCTCTCTCTCTCTCTCTGTCAAAAATAAATAAACATTTAAAAAAATAAATAAATGACACATTTATATTAAAGATGCTCTCTGAAAATGAATAGTGCTGAATTTTTATCATATAATGGTGAACAGCATATTATTTTGGTCTTTCAAGTAACACTGGGGAAGCAGTGACCACATTCCATCCAAATTTGTGTAGGAGGTGTTTTGGAACTAGACATTTAATGTGAATGTGGCAGATTCTCTAGATTTAATTCTTTTGTTTGAATTGAATGATGTTCTGATCACTGTGACTGTAAAATCAAATTTCAAAATGCAAAGTAGAATCTTCTTCTTCAGAGACAATTTTATTTCCCAGTATACTTAAAAAAAAAAAAAACAAAAAAACTCCACCTCACTGAATTATATTTCAACGGTGGATTTCACAAACTACATTTATATCAACAAAAGTAATTACCTTTATCATTTTAGAAATCCAATGCAACAAAACGGTGAGTTTAATGCCTTTATTAATGAGCATGAATCCTATTCACCTCTCTAATATATACACCTTTAAGTAAAACCGTCTGTAACAAGGAATCGTGAAAGGGTAAAATCTAAATAATAAATAATAATCGGTTCTATTGTTAGTTAATTAAATGATACCATGGGGCACCTGTGTGGCTCAGCCGGTTGGGCGTCTGACTTCAGCTCAGGTCATGATCTCGCGGTTCATGGGTTTGAGCCCCGCTTCCGGCTCTGTGCTGACAGCTCAGAGCCTGGAGCCTGTTTCAGATTCTGTGTCTCCCTCTCTCTCTGCCCCTCCCCTGCTCATGCTCTGTCTCTCTCTCTCTCAAAATAAACGTTAAAAAAATTTTTTTTTAATTAATAAATGATACCACATGTTATGTAACAGTCGCATCTATTATCAACAAGCCACTTCAATCATTTTGTCTAAATATACCATTATTCATCATTATAATCAAACATTTTGTTTAACAGGAAGCCTTATGTGTTGGTTCCCCCTCCCCACCATAGGTTGTGATCCGTCAAAACAATGACACTTTATTGTGTGCATGCATTTTATCATGAGGAGTTTTTCTACAAAATCAGTCTCAAGAGACGCCAATGTGTATAGACAAGAAAAAGGGGTTCTTGGGTCAAATAAACTGCAGGAAACCTCAGTGCTACAGCCTAGACATTCACAGTGCCCAATAAAATATTAAATTCTCCGAGATGACCTACAATAAAAAATCTGTTTTAAATAAGTAATTTCTAAAATAATGTAACCAAAACTTTTGTTTTCTTTGTTTTTAAATTTAACGTCCTTGTTTAGTGCATACAGTTAAGAAAATAATGACCTGGGAATAAAATCACCATAAAAATACAAATGAAAACATAAAGCAAAAAGTAAACCAAAAATGTAACAACAAGAAATCAGATCCGTAAAAGCTTCAATACATTTCACTTAACTCATGCAGCACTGAATTGAAAACTAAATTAAATGGTAAACTCTACATGATATTTTCATACATATTTATCTAATGTCTAAAGTGGGATATTTTGATGGCTAAAATTTTCCAAACACATTATCCAACCCCCCAAACAAGCAAAAGTGAAGAATGATACAGTACCTATTCATATGTGTACCCAAACTCTAGCCTAAAATTCAATTTCAAACTCTGCTAGGGCCTTACTTAAAGCCAAATGAATATGTTTTTCTTCATTTTAGGCTTAAGGATCTTTGCATTTCTATCTCAGGTCTTACTTTTCCCTCCCCTCCCCTCTGGGCATTCTGCTAAATCGATTCGTAAATGAGCATAGAAGGGACAGCCACTGCTCAAGATTCCCTTCTCTAAAATGCCTGTTGTATTTTCTGAGGATGGGGGTTAGCCCTGAGTTTATATTCTCTGCTTTAAAGACTTCCTCTCTTTCTTTTCCTATTATTATTGTGGCTTTCGGTTTTAAAATCAAAGAACAGGGGCGCCTGGGTGGCGCAGTCGGTTAAGCGTCCGACTTCAGCCAGGTCACGATCTCGCGGTCCGTGAGTTCGAGCCCCGCGTCAGGCTCTGGGCTGATGGCTCGGAGCCTGGAGCCTGTTTCCGATTCTGTGTCTCCCTCTCTCTCTGCCCCTCCCCCGTTCATGCTGTGTCTCTCTCTGTCCCAAAAATAAATAAACGTTGAAAAAAAATTTTTTTTTAAAAAAATAAAAATAAAAAAAAATAAAATCAAAGAACAAAAACGCAAATGCCAGAAAGTTTAGAAGTTCAGAAATATAAAGGTTGTCTCTTCCACCTGATATTTCTATGTAACAATGACTGGTAACAATAACTCTAAAGGTGATGCTCACAGGCATTTACTGTGTATTTTTATGTTTATGAGCGCCATTTTTATCCTAACAACTTACTATAAGCTCTCATTGCCCCGTGCCTAATATCACACAACTACTAAAAGGCATAGCCAGCTCGGACATACATCTCACTCTGCCCTGCTGTCTCTGGCAGGAACTGACATCAAGCTTTGTGATGTCCTTTGTCCTGGATGTTTGTGACTCTGTAGTATTAGGTGACGCTGGGCTGAGGTCCTAGTGGATTTGTTACGTCAACTATGAATTAACAAAATTTGAGCTTATATCACTTCCATTCACATATTAGAAAGCACTAATAGGGGCGCCTGGGTGGCGCAGTCGGTTAAGCGTCCGACTTCAGCCAGGTCACGATCTCGCGGTCCGTGAGTTCGAGCCCCGCGTCGGGCTCTGGGCTGATGGCTCGGAGCCTGGAGCCTGTTTCCGATTCTGTGTCTGCCTCTCTCTCTGCCCCTCCCCCGTTCATGCTCTGTCTCTCTCTGTCCCAAAAATAAACGTTGAAAAAAAAATTAAAAAAAAAAAATAAATAAAAAAAGAAAGCACTAATAAAAAATCCTAATTATCCTAATCCTGCAACAAACTTGTTCATTTGTAAAATTTGCGATGTTGACCTTCTGCTTTCACTTCTTAAAATGTTTTGATTTTTTTTTTTTTTTGAAAGAGAGAGAGAGAGAGAGAGAGAGAGTGCAGGGTAGGGGCAGAGAGAGAAGGGGACAGAGGATCCGAAGCAGGCTCTGTGCTGGACAGACTGACAGTAGCAAGTCCCATGTGGGGCTCCAACCCACGAACTGGGAGATAATGACCTTAGCCAAAGTAGGAAGCTCAGCCAACTGAGCCACCCAGGCACTGCTTTAACTTTTTTTTTAATGTTTATTTATTTTTGAGAGAGAAACAGTGTGAGCGGGGGAGGGGCAAGAGAGAGGGAGACATAGAATCCAAAGCAGGCTCCAGGCTCTGAGCTGTGAGCACAGAGCCCCACACAGGGCTCAAACTCACGAACCAGGAGATCAAGACCAGAACCGAAGTCAGATGCTTAAGTGACTGAGCCACCCAGGTGCCCACCTCCCTGCTTTAACTTTTTAAATGGATGTATATACATTTAAAAATGTATATATATTAAGTGTATCTATCACTAAAAGTCTATCTATTGTTAAAATGTTGTTTTTTAACCTGTGCATACTTCCATGTTAATCACCATCCCAATAAACATATAGGACATTTTCAGCAATCTAGAAGGTTCTCAGAATGGAGCCATAAGTTTGGAAGTCCCCAGGCCACCTGCATTTCTGACAAACAGGCTACAAATTAGGGGGTCTGATAACTTGCTAGAATGATTAGCAGGACTCAAGAAAATACTATACTTATGGTTAGAGTTTTATTATAAAAGATACAAATCAGGGCTGATGGGGGTTTTGGGGTAATGATGGTGTGGTCTAGAGCTGACAGCCAAGAAAGAATTCTTGAAGAAGTCTTTGGTGGAAAAAGGTGATTTTATTAAAGCATGGGGACAAGACCCAAGGGCAGAAAGAGCAGCACTGGGGTTGGGACCAGTATCTGATTATACACCCTCAGGTTGGGAGGGGTTTAGGGATAGAGTTAAGTCTCTAAGGTATTTTGGAAGCAAGGTTTCCAGGACCTTGAGGGGCTTGGTGTCGTTAGAAAAATGCCATTTATTACCATTTAGTAAAACCTCAGTCATGAGACCCTTCAGATGTATATCAGGGGGCCATAAGCTTGGAGTATGATTGCCAGCATATATCTTGGGGGATTTGAGACAAAGGAAGCTTCCAAAGGAATTTTCATATGTTCAGGTGGACTTACAGGATTCTGGGGGTCAGGATAATGTTAAGCCGAGATTCCCTTTTGCCCCTAGCAAAGTGTCATCATCATCAAGGCAGAGGAGCTCCTAGAGGGAGGTCACTCTGCCTGTTTCAAGGACTTGTCAATGGGCTATAGGCAGTAAGGGAATTTAATTTTTCATTTGCCTTAGTTTCCCCATCACCATGGTAAGCACTTAAACCCCTTTCCTTTGTTCTTGGGTAGCCAGGAGTGTCCAAAAAATATCACACATATCCCACCTGGCCGGGGGTGGAGAGGTGCTATTAGCCTGTACTTGCCCTCAGCTTGCCCTATGCTCCCCCATCAGGACCGACCAAATGGAGAGTCCCAAAGGGTGATGTCTGGTAGAATCTTGAACATGGAGCTTCCAGGTCACTTCCCCAAGAAATCGGAATGCATCACCCTTCCCCAAACCCTCACAGCTAAGAAGTATGCCCAAACCTTGGCGTCTAGAGTTAATATCTATTGAGGTTTCATCACATACACAGGGCTGACTGACTGAATCATTGGCAAAGTGAATGAACTCAATCCCTAGCCCCACTTCCCTTCCTGGAAATCCAGAATGATAAGCCCAATCCTCTTTCTGGTTGGCCTTTCTGGTGACTGGCCTCCCTCCAGCCCGAGTCATCTCATTAGCGTAAACCCAGGTGTGATCCAGGGTGTGCATGATTCACAAAGCCACTTACCACTCAGGAAACACCAAGATTCTAGAGTTCCACCTAAAATCTAAAAACTGAGGACAAGGAGGGCCAAATTCTTTATTATACAACAGTTGTACATCTTTACGCATATTTTTACACAGGTATAAACATAACATAGAATATTTTCTTTTTTTTCCTTTCATTTAACAATATATCTTAAGAATACTTTCATTTAGCATCAGTTTTCATGTTTACCAATTAAATGGTGGCATACTATTTCATTACATGATTGTACCACAATTAGCCTGTTGCTGGATATTTAGTTTGTCACAATTTAAATAGCACGGCACAGATCATCTGTATTGGTGTCACTTTGTTAAGAACCACAGCATTTTAGAGCTGGGAACAATCTGAGTGATCGTATTTTGCCTTCTCATTCTATTGACAAGGCCACTAAAGCCCAGAGATGTGAGTACCAGTAGTAGAAAATGCACAACAAACCAATTCTCCACATCCCTGTTCTAGGTTCTTATAGCTGTAACATGTGACAGTGAGTCTAATCCCTCCTCTTTGAACCCCCAAATAGGAAGTAACAAATGGTTAAAATGTAGTCTGAAATGTTGCTGCTTTTATTTGCTAGTTGTTCTTTTTTAATCTTTCTAAGCTTCTATGTCTTTACCTCTAAAATGGAGTGATAATCACATTGGGTTATTACGAATAATGAACTATATAAAGTGTACACTGAGCCCAGCACTGTGCCTGGGCGTTCAATAAAGGCAACTGCTTCTTCTATTACTATTTTATAGCAATAACAGTGAATATCATCATTCCTTTCCAGCAAAAAAAAAAAAACCAAAAACCTAAAAAAAGAGTAGAAAGATACCTTAAAGGGTCCATGTGATCCAAAACCATCCAGAAAAAAAAACACATAAGTTTAACTACAATCAACCGTGTAATTGAAAAAAATAACAATAGCTAATTTTAAATGAGCACTTAGACATGTGAGGCATTGTCAATAAGGACTCTATGTCTCATTAAGTCTTTACAGTATCCCTGTAAGGGAGACACTTTGGTTTTTTCCTTTTAATAAATTTAATTTTTTCTATAGCAATTTTAAGTTCACAGCAAAACTGAGCAGAAGGCACAGCAGTAGATACTTTATTTGCTCCCATTTTACATATGAGAATGTTTAGGTACAGAGACATGAAGTTAAGCTCTCACGGGTAGGCAGGTCTAGACTGGTGATCCGAATTCAGGTAGTCTGGCACCACCATTTTCCCAGTTGATAAACACAGTGCCAGATTTTCTTTCACCAGCAAAAGAAAAATACCGATGTCTTTACACATACACACACAGGCGTGGATGGGAGAAAATGTCTGCAACATCCAAATCATCAAAGATTATTTACTCTGGCTACATTGAAGAGCTGTAGAAATCACTATGATTTCTAAAAGATAACATACCAAAGCCAAAATGTTCAAGGCATATTAAAAGGCAATTTGTAGAAGAGAAAATCTGAACGGTCACTAAAAACATAAAATGTATTGGTTATTGTGAAAGTAAAGTTTAAAATAACAAGAAGACAGAAGGCAAAAACAGTCTGACAACATTTCGTACTGACAAGGATTTGGGAAAAGTGCAGAAAAATTTGGCATCACCCAGTAAAACTGAAAATGAACTGAACATATGATCGGAACATTCAAGCTCTGAGAAACTCTGGCTCCTGTGCACTAGAAGATTATTACCAGGAAGTTCCCTGTGTTGTTTTTTTTTTTTTGTATCAGTAAAAACTTTAAAACAACCTAACTAGCCAATAATGAATATTCAAAGAGGTATAAAATAAAATACCACACAGAAGTTACAAGGATTCATTAAATATTTCTTTATCAGCATGGGGATATAAACAAAATATAATGTGTCAGAATATCTGCAATATGACATCAGAACTTACAAAAAAATCACACATGCATACCCAATAAATAAAATAAGAAGGAATGATTAGGATAGCATCATTTTATAACTCCTAAAGAAATAATGTGCCCAGGAAATGCCCATTACTTAGCTAATGAACCAAAAGAGACAACCAAATATCAGGTGTCTCTTGAAGAACTACAAAACCCCTTGCAAGGAAGTCATGCTCAAAATAACAAACTTGCATCCGATCAAGCCTCTGGATGTAATTACCCATTCTTAGGAAATATAGAGACATGGGGCACCTGGGTGGCTCAGTCAGTTGAGCATCCGACTTCACCTCAGGGAATGGTCTCACAGTTCATGGGTTCGAGCCCCGAATCAGGCACTGTGCTGACAGCTCAGAGCCTGGAGCCTGCTTCAGATTCTATGTCTTTCTCTCTCTCTGCCTGTCCCCCACTCACGCTCAGTCTCTCTCCCTCTCAAAAATAAGTCAACAGCAAACAGGAAATACAGGGACAAAAGAACATGGTAAAGGTCTCTACATGGATGGAGAAAGGGGAATATTCATGCATTATTGGTGAGAATGTAAATTGGTGCAGCCACTGTGGAATACAGTATGGACATTCCTCAAAAAATTAAAAATAGATTACCATATAATTCAGTAATTCCACTTTTGGCTATTTACCCCCCAAAATGAAAACACTAATTTGAAAAGATATTTGGACTCTTACACTTACTGCAGCATTATTTTTAATAGCTAAGATATGGAAGCAACCTAAGGGTCCATCAATATATAAATAGATAAGGAAGATGTGGTATGTGTGTGTGTATATAATACATACAATATATACCACATCTTTCTCATCTATTATGTACATACATACATCAGCCCTATATACATATATATGTATATATCTATTTATATATCTTATCTATATCTATATATCTATTTATATATTTATATATCTATTTATATACCTTATCTATATATATCTATTTATGTATCTTACCTATTTATATACATACATATATCTGCTACAAAAAAGAAGGAAATCTTTCCATTCACAATATTGAGGGTCCTAGAGGTGTTATGCTCAGGAAAATAAGTCAGAGAAAGGCAAAGACCATATGTTTTCACTCATATGTGAAATCTAAAAAACAAATGACCAAACAAATGAATAAACAAAAACAGAAACAGATTCATAAATTCAAAGAACAAATTGATGGTTGCCACAGGGGAGGAGGGGGGGCAGGCAACATAGGTGAAGGGGATTAAGAGGCACAAACTTCCAAGTTATAAAATAAATAAGTCATGGGGATGAAAAGTGCGGCAAAGGGAAATAGGATTGTAATAGCGTTGTATGATCACAGATGGTAACTATACTTATGCTGGTGAGCACTGCATACTGTACATAACTGTTGAGTCACTGTATTATACACCTGAAAGTAATGTGTCACTTAGACTTCAATTATCAAAGGAAAAGTCTCCAGGGCACCTGGGTGGCTCAGTCGGTTGAACATCTGACTCTTGGTTTTGGCTCAGGTCATGATCTCACAGTTCGTGGTTTCAAGCCCCATGATGGGCTCTGTGCTGGCAGTGTGGAGCCTGCTTGTATTCTCTCTCCTCTCTTTTCCCCTTCCCTGCTCCGTCTTTTTCTCTCAAAGTAAATAAATAAACTTAAAAAAAAAAAAGTCGTCACACTAATGAAATCAATAAATAGCTAGAATGTAATAGGGGAACACCTATAACTTTAAACATACTTAAGAGACCTAGCAATCAATTATAAACAATGGGTATTACTGGATCATAATTCCAACAAACTATTTAATAAAAATTACAAGACAACAGGGGGGAAATTGGATATTCACAGTAAGGAATTATTTTTGATTTTTAGTGGTAATAATTGTTGTGTGGCTATGTATTAAAAAAGTCATCGTTTAGAATACACAGTAAAATATATACTGAGGAAACAATATTATGGCTATGTTTGCTTCAAAATAATTGAGAATATTTGGGGGCTAAGTGAGTGGAGATATAGACGAAGTAAGATTGGTTCCGAGTTGTTAACTACCGAAGCTAGGTATTGGCTATGTGAGTTTTTATTATACTGTTCTATTTTTGTACATGCTTGAAATCCACCATAAGATAGACTTAACAATAATCACACACACACACACACACAATCTATAAATGGTTTGTGGACACACAACATGTGTATCTAAGAGCATACCCATGTATACTAGAGTGGAAGGAAGGATGCATACCAAACTCACAACAGCTGTTGTCTTTGGGGATCTTAGAATGTGACTGGGACAGTGGCTCCAGAGGACGAGAACTACATCCATAACATTTCATTCCTTCTAAAATGTGGAACTAGAAGCAAAAGTGACAAAATATTAACAGCTATAAAATTCTGGGTGAATATGGGTTTCACTACAGTATTTATCATGCTTTTTACTTACTTTAAAAGATCTACAAGTAAATGTTCACATGCGAATCCCTCAGTAGATCATACGTGAGTGAAAATAAGTTGAGGGATGATGCCTTTATTCTCCTTTCTTTGAAATTTGGGCTGGTAGGGAATTTAACAGGAATACCAATCACCCAAGACTAAGACACAGCTCGGAGTGAGGTATATGGGGGTGCTGAATAGAGATACGCATGAAGTTCCATTGTTTCTCTGCTTTTGCCAAACAGCAAAGGACACGCAAGAGTTCATTCAACAAATAAATTCATTCAACTGGAGGTAGCCTTATTCCCATGAATCTCATTAATCAGGCAATGCCCCAATCTTCTGATTTAAATAAAGTAGAAAATATAACACATATAAGTCACATAGGTTCATTAAAGGTATAGCCATTTTTCAAAGCACCAACCTTCAATTCTTTTGTATATTCCAGTTTTTTTGTCTTGAAAACTATTTTCCCCATGCTTTCTAGCTCATCTTCCCCTGACTAACACTTACTCACTTTTCAGGACTCAAATTTTCAGGATACCTAGCTGGCTTCTCTCAAATGGGCTAAGTCCTCCCACTCATCCAGCAAAACACTCCATCATACCATCGATGATATCTCTTAAGTTGTTTGTCTCTCCCAACAGAAAGTCAAGCCAAGGCAGGGGTGGGTCTCCTTGTTCTTTTTCTCAGGAAATTAGTGGAGTGGCTCCCACTTATCATGGGCTCAATGCATGTCTTTTGAGGTGCTAAGTAAACTGAATAATATTGAAACCCAATAAAAAGAACCTAACACCAATCTTGGAATGGTATTAACAATAGCAGTGAGAAAACATGGATTTAGGAAACTTTAGGCATTGAAGGTAAAGTAAGCTTATTGGAAGCAAAGTCACAGGAGAAATGATTCCATGATACAATATGGGATATAGGAGATTGACTTGGGGAGTAGAATCTAGAATTACAAGCTAGCACGTAGAATTTGCATGTATTTCCATCTAAGCAACAGGGCAATTGTTGATAGGTTCTTTCATCTACCGGTTATGTGCCAACATGAGGCCACCTTTTCCCCAGGCATCTTCCTCAGCAAAGGCTAACAGCCATACTGGTGCCCTGATCAGTTAAGGAGAAGATGATTTTGCTCAGAAAAACCAGTACTTGACTTTGATTGAGCAAAGGCATTTGGATGCTCTCCAAGTACTCAAGACATGTCCAAATGTGAGAGATTTCATTGTCAGTAGACCTCTGCCATGGCTCCTTTTCCTAATGCTCCATGAATAGGCTAATAAAGTGAAATCTAAAAAGCTCAAAGTAAATGGATTAGCTTGAGGGGGTTTTAAGACACTACCTTTCTCAGAATCCTTTGTGATCATGCAAACTGCATTTAACCAATGTATTATGGCCCAGTCATGGAATACACACAGATACACGCATTTTAGGATTTTCAAGTGCAAATATGAAATTGTTACCAATACAATTTCTCAGTCATGGAAGTTCAATCCTGGTTACAACTTTAGAAATTATTTCTTTGTGGTATTTTCAGTGGGTGGGATCTATGTTTCACACATGTTTATATGCCCTGTGGCTCTCATTCCTTTCTGTGGAACTCAAAATATATTTAAAATTTATTGAAACTTCTCAGTTTATAAATGAGAAAAGCTATACCCTAGAGTGGGAGAGGAAGTTGGAGAAAAAAAGGAAGGAAAGGTGATTTTATTCCACTGATGGGCTCCCTTTTTCTGCAATGTTATACTTTTTGCTAGTCAAAAGAATACTAAGTTTGTCTGAAAAGAATGAAAGTTGCCTGATCACACTCATAATGCCCTGTAGAGAAGGTTGCAGGGCTTAATTTAGATGTTTTAAAAACTTTGTTATCAGCATTACAGGGACTTAATTTAACTCAAATGAATGTTTTGATGAGAATCCTGCTTCTGGTGGACTTAAATAGCAAAATCTCTTCCAAAGACAACAAATGCTTAAGGTGCCTGTCTGTACAGGAAGTCAGGCTTCTCAAGAGACTTTAGGGTTGGTCTCTGAATAAGATTTAAAGTAATTAAACCAAACAACTCCAGAGTTGGGATTCCATTTACATGGAACGCCCCAGAGAGCATGATATTATTGACTGAGCAAGAAAGTAAATTCTAGAAATCTATTCTATTACCTGCTGTACTAGAAGTCCACAAACACATCTGGTTCCCAGGCAGGTCACTAAACTATGGGTCAGGTACTGAAATCTGCTGTGCTGTGAGATGAACGGAAAGGTACGGACAAATATACTGTTGCACATAAATTAAACGTGGCTAAATTGAAAGAATTTTCTCTTACTTATTCTGGAAGTATGTCCTTCCTACTTTTCTCTTGAACTCCTTTCTTTTACAGAATCATGATGCTATCAGATGAATTTATTTATTTATTTATTTATTTATTTATTTATTTATTTAGGTAGGTAGGTAGTTCTGGCTTGGAAAATTAAAATGTGAAAGTCCTATGCTAATTGACTTTTTTTAATTTAAACTTTTTTTAATGTCTACTTGTTTTTGAGAGAGAGACAGACAGACCGCAAGCAGAGGAGGGGCAGAGAGAGAGGGAGACACAGAATCTGAAGCAGGCTCCATCTAGGCTTTGAGCTGTCAGCACACAGCCCTATGCAGGGCTTGAACCTGCAAACTGTGAGATCATGCATGACCTGAGCCGAAGTCAGATGCTTAACTGACTGAGCCACCCCGGTGCCCCCAGTTGGCCTTTCAACATTTTCTTTTTTAATATTTTAATCATGTGTTCATTTCCTGGGGCTGCCATAACAAAATACGGCAAATTTGTTGGCATTATCTCACACTTCTGAGAGCTAGAAGTTCAAAATTGAGGTCTTGGCAAAGCCACGCTTCCTCTGAGATCTGTAAGGAGAATCTTTCCTGCCTATTCCTAGCTTTTGGTGTTTTCCCATCAATGTTTGGCAATCTTTCACTTATAGATGCCAAGGATTACTATAGTCCTCTGCTTTCACACTGCATTCTTCCTATGCGTGTCTGTCTCTGTGTCCAAATTTCCCCTTTACAAGGACACCGGTTATATTGGATTTTGGACCACTCTACTGAACTCATTGTAACCTGACAACCTCTACACAAATAAGGTCATGTTTTGGGGTCTTGTGGGGCTCAGGCTTCAACATATCTTTCTGAGGGACAGTTCAACCCATAATAAATGGAAGGGATAGTGTGAAAATCTAGAAATCACTGTAAAATTTTACTCAGGCACTAATTCTAGGATTTCTTGGTTAAAGGAAAAGTAAAACTTAAAATCAGTTTCTTTTCTTTTTTCTTGAGGTTTTATTATTATTATTTTTTAATGTTTATTTATTTTTGAGCAGGGGAAGGGACAGAGAGAGAGGAGGACAGAGGATCCGAAGTGGGCTCTGTGCTGACAGCAGGGAGCCTGATGTGGGGCTTGAACTCATGAATCATGAGATCAAGACCTGAGCTACAGTTGGGACACTTAAATGCCTGAGCCACTGAGACACCCTTTAAATTCAGTTTCTTTGTCTTGTTAACATGATCAGTATAAGCCTCAAAGAATGTTGCAATCCCCAAGGATCTGGAAGAAGAAAGAAGTTCCAAGTATTGAAATACACAGAGAGAGGAGAATGGAATTGAAAGAAGGAGTGTAGATCTTTACTAGCAAGCCTGCAAATAATTGAGATGAGGTATTTCTGAAATGTCACAAAATGAAAGTTATGAAGTCTCTAGAAAGTTTAAATAGTGGCACATTAGTATGATCTACGTGATTATCCTGATTTTAATTGTTTGGTTAAATTACAAATGACATATATTTATGGGCCAATATCTGACACTGTATTTTTTTCTTGTTCTTTGTTTGTTTCTTTGTTGACATCACCATTTAATGCTTTTGAGAAAGGATAACGATGTCTGGGGTCTTTTTACACAAATTCCATCTCCATAGGTAATCTATATGATCTGTTCTAGCATGAAGATGCGAACATAACACACATATTAAAATGAACCATGTCAGAATATTCCTGCTTGTTTTTATGTTTTGTTAAGAACATAAATATACATATATGTCTGTGTATATGGATGCTTATGTTTGTGTATGTGTATATACATGTGTGCCATGCATAATATTAAGGTATCAATTTACATACCAGTATTTATCCACCAATTCCCTACATAGTCTCTCGCTACTTGGAACTTGGCATGACTCCATTTATTTTGTCCTGTGTTTGGCTAGACTTGATCATTTCTTGAAATATTCTACACCTCCTTGCACTAAAGTATTCATTCACTAACTTACACACGCTTCCTACCCCTGCCCCCATATGTTTCCTATACACCTGTTTCCCTTAGCCAGTGATACGGAATTCAAGCCACAAAGGAGCATTTTGTATTTGTCAAACGCTGCTTTCCATGAACTAGCACAGGCCCGTATCTCGGACTCATTTCCATTCCTCCCTGCCTCTGATACTTTATTCCCCTAATATAGATCTACTGGCAATTTCTTGCTTAATCTAACTGTGGTTTTTGTCTCCTTGTATTTTGTAAGGCTTTTTCCTTTCTTCAACCTTTATGACTTATTTCTTACATGTATAATTCCTGTCTATCACTCCAAATGTCATCTTTTCCAAGAGGAACCCATCTGCTCTCTTAGTATGCAGGGCTAAAGACTCCTCCTCCCAAGTTTAACAACACCCTACACACTCCAGCATCATGTCACACGTTGTCTGCCACTCAAACGTTCTGCCTATAGTTCTCCCTTCCCCAAACTGCAAAAGATGTAGTGTTACTCGTCTTCAAAAAACAGGTGTCTAAGCACAGAAAATGCTCAAGAAAGATTTATTGTTGAAGAAAGGAATTAGATATGTAAAAGTAGCTTATTCTAGCCAACTGTCAATCACTTTATTTTTTATCTATTTATTTATTTTTTTTTTTGTCAATCACTTTTTTAAAAAGCAGCCCAAGATATCACTCTTGATTGAAGGCACACTGTTCAATTGTATAGAAAAATGCACGGTCATCTGAGGCTAATTGTGTTTGAGACTTTAATGTAAATACTCAAATTAAAGTGCATGTTGAGAAAGAAAATAATAATATGCCTCTGAAAATGCCTGCCGTATACTGAAGGCACCCATTCTTAGCCCTGGCTATACACACTGAGCATAAGCTGAAGAGCCTGTAAAAGGTTGGGGCGCCTGGGTGGCGCAGTCGGTTAAGCGTCCGACTTCAGCCAGGTCACGATCTCGCGGTCTGTGAGTTCGAGCCCCGCGTCAGGCTCTGGGCTGATGGCTCAGAGCCTGGAGCCTGTTTCCGATTCTGTGTCTCCTTCTCTCTCTGCCCCTCCCCCGTTCATGCTCTGTCTCTCTCTGTCCCAAAAATAAATAAACGTTGAAAAAAAAAATTAAAAAAAAAAAAGGTACACAGCCAGAGCCCCAACACAAGGCAAGTTCTGTCAGTGTTTAAAAGGACCTGCGTGGTGCGTGGCTAAGAAGTACAGTTAAAAGCTTGATAACAGAATCAACTTCCTGTGATGAAAATGTTTACCCCATGTGTTTCTGAAAACCAATGTCTTCATTTCCATCAACAAATAATTTTTAGCAAAATAATCCTATAAAGGATGTGGTTTTGCCCTCATTTTACAGAAATGGAAACTGAGGAACAGCCAGGAGAATGATCTACCAGGGTAAACTTCATATTCCCAAGGAGCTCCAAGACTGAAATCCAGGTTTATTGAAGTCCGGTGTTCTTCCTACAAATTGCACTGACTCTGACATGTGGAATAACATAAGAAACTTCTGGACTCAATTTAAAAACTGGAACTGAATTTGGGCTTGTTGGGAATTGGGAAAGGACAGGAAGAAATGCACCTTCAAGAAAAAAGAACTGAGAAAAAAAATCACACCAGAACAAAGGCTATCATAAAGTATTTCTAACAATTGAGTTACTTTTATTATATTGTAGGCTACCTTTTTTATTTTTATTTTTTTAATTTTGAGAGAGACTGAGCGTGAGTGGAGGAGGGGCAGACAGAGGGAGACACAGAATCCAAAACAGACTCCAGACTCAGGTGTTAGCACAGAGCCGGACATGGGGCTTGAACCCATGAAACGCAAGATCATGACCTGAGCCGAAGTCAGTCACTTAACCAACTAAGTCACCCATGCGCCTCTACTGTTGGCAATTTTTAATCCCCCAAAGTGTTTCTAAAGCACTGATTCACTTCTCTTTCTCTCTTTCTCTACTTTGCCTGTTTTTCACTTCCTGACCTTTTTAAGGATTTAAATTAAAATAACTAATGTAAAGCTGAACTAGTTAAAAGCTTGAATCAGATTCTATGAATTCCAAATGGTTAGCAAGCTGCTCTCAATTGTTAAGATCAAGGAAGGATGAAGACAGGGCTATCTGGTATTCCCAGAAATCCTAAAGATTAAACCAACCTGAACCCAAAGTAAAGGTGATCCAATACCTAAGGGTCTCTCTTAACCATGAAGGTATATTAGATTTTGTTTGCATTTTAAACAATTTTGGTGTCTACCATATAGAAACGTGTATATAAACCTTTGAAAAACAGTGCTGTTGGACTACTGGTGGCCTCTTGCATAAACCACAGCAAAAACTGTACAAACTATAAATTGTAAGAACATAAATTAGGGGTTTGCAAATAAATCTCAGATGTATTCCTGGGAGCAAGCGTTGTTGAGAATGATGGATTTAAGAAGTTATTTTGTTAGTTGGAACACTACATTGTGCATTTTGTATTTCCCATGCACTTCTGGCCTTCTTCATAGGGACTCTCTGAATGTATATAATTCTTTTCTATTTTTATTTATTTTCATCAAATAATGCATACATGGTAACAAATCGAATAGTACACCAGACTTTCAGATAAAAAGAAAAACTCTTCCACTCTAACCCTCCCACCCCAGAGGTAAATGTGTGAAATGTTTATTATTATTATTATTACATTAATATGATCACTTTATGCCTGTTGACATCATAGCTCTAAATAACACACTAACATATTTCTATCTCTAGACACTAATAAAGAGAATTTAACATATAGACACCACTGTACTTTTTTTCTTTTCATATTCCTTTCGATAGCCTTTCAAAGTTTTCTTACTTTGAATATTCTATTATTTTACAACTACACATAATATTTAGTCCACATTTACTTTTGATTCCATTAACTTGAGTCAGGATCTCAAATTTCCTGCTTGAGTTATTAGTTTTCTTTCATCTTTTTGCCTTCAATTGTCAATTTCCAAATTCTCTCAACTATATTTACCCTTCAAAATGTTCAAAATTTTCTAACTGAAATAGTCTGGCCTCTAATTATAGGCCCATTCTTCCAGGCTTTGTTCAAGGGGAACTTTAAAATTTAAAAGCTAATAAACAACATTACCATTGTGTTGGCCTTATCAGTATTTTTGTCTGCTGATTACATAATGTCATAGGATTCAATTTCTTTTTCTATGATTCCAATGCTTTGAATCTTGGCCTGTTCAAAAGAGACTATTTTAGTTTAGAGAAAAGTAGCTTCCACTTTATTATCCATCAAATGATCGAAATTCTGTCCTATTTTCGACTACTACATATGCAAACCACACTTTCTTATTGTTCGTTTTATGTCTTTTTCTATAAATGTATTTTACTTTAATTTAGAATGAATTTTCTTCTTTTTGATCAAAACCCATGTTTTTGGCCATATCATCTCATGTTCTCTGTTTTGTTCACACATCATTATACCTACAGGCCCTAATTCCAGACCTTCTCCAAGGTCCTGGCTTCCTGCTTTTCTCCACTTTATTTTCCTGTGCACATCCATCCACCATCTATCTGGCTTCCAGAAATGTTTAAAACTTTATCTTTTGGAGACCCAAAACATGTTCTGGGTCTTTGTTCTTCTGCAGCTCTGTCTTTTTTTTTTTGGTATTTCTTCAGATTTATTTCAAGGAAATCTTAGGAGAAAAGGAATGGTATTTGTATGAACCTTGTCCTGTTTTAGAATAAAACTAGAAGTCATTCCTAAATATGTTTTAAATAGGGGTGCCTGGATGGCTCAGTCGGTTAAGCGTCTGACTTCGGCTCAGGTCATGATCTTGTGATTCGTGAGTTCGAGCCCTGCATCAGGCACTGTGCTGACAGCTCAGAGCCTGGAGCCTGTTTCAGATTCTGTGTCTCCATCTCTCTCTCTGCCCCTCCCCCATTCACACTCTTTCTCAAAAATAAATAAACATTAAACAATTTAAAAATATGTATGTTTTAAATAACAAACCTGGAGAGAGGTAACCTTGGCTCCTAAAAATGTGTACCAGTCCAATATATCTGATATCAATAAATTATAGTTTGCAGGTAAAGGCTTATTGTTGCTCTATTTGATTATAAAAAACTACTCCATTTAAATAATTACCCTTCTAAACAAATTTTAATATCAAGAACATGATTTAAGATCATGTCACTTCCTTTGAGGTCTTCTGGGAACTCTTAGTGAAAGCTGCTTTCCACTACTTCTTAGAATAAGTAATTCCTTCAATCATGAAAATCATACATGACAGCTAAAAACTGCATTTTTCTCCTTCCTCTGTTACTGAATACACCTTGTATTTTAAGTGAACTTTGTAAACCAATTCTCCAGATCTTTCTTCATAACAAGTTACATTTTGTCAAAAAAAAAATATCTTGGCTAAGGAAAAACAAACATAAAAAAAGCAATCACAATGAAGAAAGTGCACAGTACCAAAGACTTCTGCTAATTACCTGGCAAAATAATCTGGCTGCCTGAGCACATCTGGGATGGCAACGTTAAGTCTTAAGGAAAACACATCACAGATCAACTGTCAGGTGGCTAAGCTGAATTTTGAACAATTCCAAAACATCAAACAGGAAAATCCCATGCACTGTATGACAGAGCTTGGCAAGAGTTTTTGGAGTCATTTGCACTTTATCATATAAATCTACACATGAATAAAGTAAGGACAACAAAGGGTTCAAAGCTATGGTGAAGGTGATAGCTGTACATTGGAAAACGAAGAGATGGAATTGGTTTAAAAAAAAAAAAAAAAAGGTGTCCTGGAATATAAATCTTGTGGTGCATAGACTTGGGTTGACATTTAGAAATGGTCGCCTACTAATTTTTTGACTTTGGGAAAGAGTACTGGGAGGATTAAGTGAAATAATACATGGGAAGCACTTGAAAGAGAGCCAGGCATGTCATGGGTCCATAGTGGTTTTGTGGTTTTCAGACATTATCCTCCTCCAGATATTGAGGGCCAAACAAGTGGAAGTAATAGTAACTTCTATGCTGCTTTTTTCAGTGCTTAAGATCATGCCTGAAATACAGAATCATGAAACAATATGCTGCATTGACTATTGACTGGAAGGTTAGTTAATACTACAACAAACCGAAAGCAATGAATTAAAGACCCACTGGGAAAGATGATCAGTTTGATCAGGTTTTGGGAAGAAACTGAACACACAGACCAAACATCTAGGCTTGCAAAAAGGGTGGTAGTTCACCAGTGTTGGTGAAGTCGCGGTAGTTCACTTGCTTGTGAAGTAGACAAGATGTTTTCTAGATCTCTGCGGACTTCTACGCAAGAAAGGTTTCATAATTTAACTGTTGGGGCAGGTACAATAATGTAAAATAAATGGTTTTGATCTCAAAAAAAAAACTTAGAATAGTAAAAGTGAGAAAAACATATAAATGCATTTTCATTCTAATTAGCAAGTGTTGAAATAAAGATATGAGCAAAGTGCGATGGAACAGAAGAAAGGAGACAGTTACTCAGTTTGGGGGTGTCCTAGAAGACGTCAGATGAATGGTCATATTTGGGCTGAATGAGCAAGTATTATTTAGATGGAAAAGGGGAAATGGCAATTATGAAAGAAACCACCCATGTAAAGGCATAGAAGAATGTGATATTGTCAATAACCATTTAAAAATTAGGAATACGGGCATCAGGGAGGCTCAGGTGGTTAAGCATCCAACTCTTAATTTCGGCTCAGGTCATGATCTCATAGTTCATGAGTTCGAGTCCTACATCAGGCCATGCACTGGCAGCATGGAGCCTGCTTGGGATTCTTTCTCTCTCTCTTGCTCTCTCACTGCCTTTCCCCTGCTCCCTCTTTCTCTCTCTCTTTCTCAAAATAAATAAAGAAACATTAAAAAAACAAAAAGAAATAAAATTTAGGTATAAGTGGAGCACAGTGTGAGTGGAATTGATGAAAGTACATAACGAGTCCTATGCTGATGAATTTGGGCTTTTGTCCTTTGAGCAATGCTAAGCTCTAAGAAAACATTCAGCTCAAAAGTATACGTAATGATATTTGTATTTTTAGAAAAATAATTTAGACAAGAACCTGAAGGGAGAAAATCAATCTGGCGTCAGGAAGACAAATCAGGAGACCGTTGCAGTAGTTCAGCAGAAAACACAAGTCAGGTCATAAATCAGCCAGTAGCAACTGGGAGATTGAAGGAGAGTTTGGGTAGATTTTTAAGAGATGCGCTTTAAGTAAGCATTATCTATTTGAAGTCAGTCCCGAGAACGACGGAGTCTTCTCATTTGAGTAAGAGAATGGATAGTGACAACATTAACCATCATATGAATAAAGGAAGAATGGCAAATCTCAGAAAGGTGTGTGCGTAGGTGTGTGTGTGGGTACAAAAATTAATGAGTTCATTATGGGGAACATATTACATTTTATGTGCTAACAGCAGGTTTTATACAAGATATGTCATAGATACGTAGGAAATTAGAAATAAGTCTCAGGAGTTTTAGTGCATTTAGTGTTGAAGTCACAAGTTTAGTAATTCTTGGTGTAACTGCGGAATGAGAGGGGATAATATGGAGTAGACTTTTGAGTAAGATTAGGAGAGATGGGACGACAAAGAGATTTCTGGGGGAGCGCTGGAGGAGAAACAGAGAATGGAACAACAGTGTCTAAGGGGCAGGGGATCTGGAAGGAAGGAATTACCATATAGCCCTATTTCTGTGCAACTTTTGAAGATTTCACCAACAGTAGATTCTATTACCTCCTTGGATGTCCAATCTTAATGTCCAAAAACTTACAGAGCCTGCATTCTACATGGCAGGGACTGGGACGGAGCGCTGTGATACAAACCCAAGATTAAGTCTCTGGTCTCAATAAATGTATCATCCAGAGGTGTGGGGGAAAGCTAGACGTATGTGGAGAAAATGGCAGTACAAGACAATGTTATGGTAATTGCTGTAAAACGGGGTCATAGTTAGAAACACAGGGGAGACACTAATGAATTTTACTGGGCATGGGTCACAAAAGGCTTCAGAGTGGGAAAAGTTGTAAGTTAAGAGCAAAGTGTTTCTTTCTTTAAGCTTTCTCAGTAGTTTTAATTAGGTTTTTCTTTTTAGATACTCATCTCTTAGCTAAATGGAAATCTTGTGATGAATTATAATTACTAGCTTCTTACAAAATTTTACCTTCATTCAAAAATCCATGCTATTTTATGATTTAATTTTTAGAATATACAGTGTCAATGCTTAGTTAAAGATAAAGACATCATAATTTAATTGAAGAATAAATGGGCAGCTTAACGATGTCTGCAAGAATAATAAGAATTTATCAAATGTGTATAACCTTATAAAGATAATTTTAAAAATATATGAAAGACATTAAAGAAGAACTTAATAAATGAGAGATACATCATATTTATGGATAGAAAAATAATTAAAATGTCTCTGTTCTTTCCAAATCAAACTATGGAGTCAATGCAATGTGAATCAAAAAGCTGTGGGGTTTTTTGTGGGACTTGATAGGATAATTCTAAAATTGACATAGGGAAGAAATTATGAAGAATAAAGAAAACACCCTTAAAGAATAAGAACATGGAGAGGCCATGTCCTATCAGACAAAAAACCTTATTACAAAGCTATAGATTAAGACAATGATACTCAGCCAGAGAAAAAGAAACAGAAAAATGAACAGGCCTGAAGTCCATGGAGAGATAACATTTTAAAATGTAATATGCTGATTTATCCATTCATTTAATATGTAGAGTACTGATTATGTGCCAGGCATTTTTCTAGGTGCTGTAAACAAAACAGATAGTAAAGAAAACAATGGTAAACAAAGCAGTCAAAAAGCTTTCTCTTCCTTGTCCTTATGTTATGGTGGGTACATACACAATAAAATAAATAAAACTAGTAAATATCAATTCAAATAGTCAGAGGAGTGATGGAGAAAAATAAAGCAGAAAAGAGGGATTGAATGTGTTTGGGGGATTGTTGAATGTTAAATGTAAATGGATGTGGTCTTACTCTCTAAGGTCTCAAGTGACTTTAGAGAGAAAGCCCAAAGGAGACGAAGAAGGGAGCCCTTCAAGACAGAGGGCAAAGTGAGTGCAAAGGCCCTGAAGCGGATGGTACCCAAAGCAGGTATGTCATTGTTGTGTGCTGGAGAAAGAAATGACTAATCAATGAATGAGTTGGGACATTTGTTTATTCTCAGGGAAAAAAAATAAAATTGGATTCATATCTCATGCAGTACATAAAAACTAATTCCCAGTTAGGTTATAGACTTAAGAATGAAATGACAAACCTTTACCTTTTAGAAGACAAGGGAGAATATTTCAATGGCCCTAAGGTAGAATTTTTTTAACTTGAGACACAAAGTTTAAGGGGCACTTGGGTGGCTCAGTTGGTTAAGCGTCCAACTCTTGGTTTTGGGTCAGGTCATGATCACACAGTTCGTGGGATTGAGCCCCACACTGGGCTTTGCACTGACAGTGCGGAGCCTTCTCTCTCTCCTTCTGCCCCTCCCCAGCTCTCTCTCTCTCTCTCTCTCTAAATAAACATTAAAAAGAAAAAAAAAAGGTTAAAACAACTTTGAAACTAAGAACATTTGTCCATTAAAAGTTTCCTGTAAAGACAGCAAAGTAACAAGTCACAAATCTTATGAAGAATTAACATCTTTGATATATAAAAAAAAACTTGAAGAATTCAATAAAAAAAATCATAACTTAATAGAACATGGACATTTCCCAGAAAGGAAAATTAAACAGTCAGTAAACATATGAAGAACTGACCAACCCTACTAGCAGTGAGGGAAAACTTTTGAATCACAAAATCACTTTAGGATTCTATTATTCACTCAACAAACGGACATACATTTTTAAAGATGTACAATAGCACCAATCTTTGGTACAGATGTGGAACAAAAAGAACACTTTCACATTCACACAGAAGTAAAAGCTTTTGGTTTTGATCCTAGTAATATAAGACCTAGCAATCCCATTCCTAAGCAATAGATTCTAGAGATACTATGCAGCAAGAATGTTTATAGTAACAGTGCTTATAACAGCAAGAACAAGAATCCAGATATCCTTCGGTAGTAGACTAGACCTATATCCTATGGTCTAGCCATATAATAGATAGACCATGCAACATAATAAGAGATGAAGGACAGCTAAATGTGCCCACATGGATGAATCTCAGATACACGGTACTGAGGAGAAAAACAAATGACAGAGGAGATATATCCATATATATCTTTATGTAGATACATGAATACACTGAGAGAAACAAAGAGTGTTCTGTGATGCAAAAAACAAACAGAACTGAGTAATTATTCAAGAGTATATAAAACAATAGAGAAGAATATGGGAATGATGAATACAAATTTTTGGATAGTGGTTATCTCTGCCGGAGGTTATGATCAGGGAATCAAGGGAAGCAAGAGGATATGATCAGCGGGAGAAAGAACAAATTATCTTAAAGTTAACTATAATGTTCAATTTTTCAAGCTGGATGGGAGGTACATGGTGTTTACACCACAGTGTGCTTCATAATTTACATACATGGCATATATACTTGTAGACACCAATATTCCACTAAAAGAAGCCAAAAGAGAGATTACGAAGAGAGTTTGTGAAACATTATGAAATGACTGCAATGAACCTTCAAAAATGCACCAGGAAAAACTGAATGACATTGTTTTATTAACTGAATGTTTATCCTGAGAATCCCTAAAAACGGCTACCAGGAATTTAAGGTCATTAAAATTAACTAAGTGGAAACAGTGGTTATTTCTCCGATTTCTGCTTTTTTTTTTTTTTTTCATTTGGTGGTGGGAGAGGATCAGGGAATAGAAGGATTATCACAGTGATGTTGCACTGGAGACCCCCCTTCCTGACAAAAACCCTCTATAATGGCTATCTATATCTCTACCTAATCAAGAAGAAACCAAACCAAACCAAACCAAAAATGTTCAAATGAATTTGAACTCCATTATATTTTTTAGAAAGTAAATTAAAAATGTATTTATTATTATTTTTTAAAGTTTATTTTTATTTATTTTGAGAGAGACAGAGACAGCACGAGTGGGAGAGGGGCAGAGAGAGAGGAGACAGAGACCCCAAGCCGGCTCTGGGCTGCCAGCGTGGAGCCTGACATGGGGGTCGAACTCACGAAACTGTGAGATCATGACCTGAGCTGAAACCACGAGTCAGACGCTTAACCAACTGAGCCACCCAAGCACCCCTCAAATTTTAAATACATATACAGAATCGTAAAATCGCATGTTAGATATGGCAACTCAGAAAAATAAGTATAAAAAATGTTTCTTAAGTTTATGTTCTTTTTAAATTAAATTATAATAAACTAGAATTCCACATTATACATTTGTTTTTCCCTTAAGCATCTCCTTCCCTCTTCAGTAAACAAAACTAACACGATGTTCTCTTTTAACTAACTAAAAGGAAATGAGTCTATTCTTATGGTACTTAAATACCTCTTGGGGAGAGGGTGAAAACACTGAATAGGTATGGAAGTAAAACAAAGTGACAGAAATTTAATATATTTCCAAAATCACTGTTCACCTTTAATGAGCTGATTACATGATTAAATATTATGATAATCAATGTTCAGTTTTGAAAGCCAACAACATTAAGTCCAACGGGAACATAAATTAACTCGCCAGGTAGTTGTAACTATTTACTATGTTGTCCTCACGTAGAGACAACACACAGATGGAATAACTTGAGTATGTATTAGCCTAGTCTTAGGGTCACACCCTGATCCCTGATTTTCCACTTCCCTGCCTGGGAAATCACAAAAGCATCATTTACTCTACCCACAAGCCTTTTTCTCACTGTATCCTGTTTTTAACTTCCTTCAGAAAACTAGTTCTTTCTAGCTATAATTCTGATTCCAATATCAAACCTAGAAATCTTTCAGATCAATGATTTCCATGCCTCTGGTATTCCACTACACTTCCATTGCATTGTTTCTTAAAAATTCCCATCACAGATCAACCAAACATCTTGAGTTTTTAGCTCTTTCGGTTACGACTGTTTATTTTCACCAGCTGCCGAGTCTGATCCCCTTCCAAGCAGCAACTCCTAACTCTTACTAGTGGTGAGATGTTAGACAAGTTAATTCACCTCTTTAAGTCTGAATATTTATAATTAAGGTAATAACATGTGACATACGTTGGGGGAGATCGAGTGAGATTATATTTGCAAAGGACTTTAGCATATTATCTGGCACATAAATTCTCATAATTATCACTTCTGATTATTAGTAGTTATCTTGACTTATCTGAGACAAATGAAACTCTCATGTAGCTTTTCTGCTTTGTTTCCACACTCTTACTACTTCTCTATAAATTCTATTACAAGATGCCGTTTCTCTGCCTACCCCTTAAGTGACACCATTCTCCAGTATCCCATTTGCATTCTAGCTGATGACTTATTTATCTATTATGATTTACAAGGACACTACTTTAAAAATTATAAACAAACATTAGGAGAAAGAAGTTAATGATTGCCACAGATGTTAATATGTTAATGTGTCTTGTATTTCTCTCTTCTCTCTGTATCCTCTCTGTTAGGGTTTATACTTTCTTATAAAGCCTTCCATCTTTCATAATCTTGTCTTCATGGCAAAACACAATTAATTATTGAATTAAGTCTAATTTTCTGTTCTTTGAGAAAAAGCAAAAACTTAAAAAAAATACATCTGCAGTAAAGCTTTGGTTGGCTCAAATTCTTGTTCTCAGATCAGATCTTTTCAGATGGGAAAGGAATGGCAACTTCTATTTTAAGATTTCGAATCCCAGCAACAGGTACCTTTCAAGAATAAAACCTATTCCATTTTCTTCTAAGTAGAAAGCAGTTAGAATCTGTCAATCAAAGTACAAAACTTCCACAAGGGAAAAGCATTCTAGAACATAAAGCCATTCATTGATCTAAATCAAATGAAAAGGTAGATCTCTTAGGCAGGCGCTTTTCTTAATGTGCTCTGTTCCCTATACTGGTTAAGGGACAACAAAGGCTAAAATACGGCCTGCACAGCAAGCTGCTGATGGGGAAATGCACATCTTTGCATGGTCTCAGAGTGTCCTCGCACAAAGCCCACCACCAGGACATTCAACACCCTCGGTCAGAGTGCCTTTCTCCTGCTGCAGTGAAGCATGTTTCCAGTTACTTCCAGCTACTCCTGCTCAGATCTCTCAACCCAATTCTACTTTGCATTTTGTGTTTTTTTGTTTGTTTGTTTGTTTGTTTTTATTTTTTTTTAATGTTTTTGTTTTATTTTTGAGACAGAGAGAGACAGAGCATGAACGGGGGAGGGGCAGAGAGAGAGGGAGACACAGAATCGGAAGCAGGCTCCAGGCTCTGAGCCATCAGCCCAGAGCCTGACGCGGGGCTCGAACTCACGGAGCACGAGAACGTGACCCGAGCTGAAGTCGGACGCGTAACCGACTGAGCCACCCAGGCGCCCCTCTACTTTGCATTTTGTAGTGGGGACTCTGGATATATCTCTTTAAAGAAGGACTGAGGGACCAGTGGCTCGGGTGTGGTGACCAAGGGTCTGGCTTGTCTCCATCCTTCCCTACCTGTCCTGGCTCCAATGCCCGTGATATTAGCAATATTTCTGGTTTCCCCTTTCCTTGTCTCACTTCCCAGACAAACCTCCTGTCTTGCTCTCTTCACCCTCACACTAGACCCAGCTCTGGGCCAAAGCATCCAAAAACAACTTCCGAAATGTAAATGAGGCTTAAGCTATCTTGTGTGGACAAAGTTCTATTTTTCTTTCTCCACGAGTTTAACTGAAAAGAAGGTTAGGGAAGGGGCACCTAAGTAAAGCAGAGCTATTTGCCATTTCTGTCTCTTGGCATTTAGTAGCATACCTTTCTTTCTACACACAGTCCCCACGCCACTCCAAAAATAGGTGCATGTGCACACCATGTACACACAATGCATTTTAAAAACATGAAAGGAAGGGCGCCTGGGTGGCTTGGTCGGTTAAGCGTCCGACTTCGGCTCAGGTCCCGATCTCGCAGTCCGTGAGTTCGAGCCCCGCGTCGGGCTCTGTGCTGACAGCTCAGAGCCTGGAGCCTGTTTCGGATTCTGTGTCTCCCTCTCTCTCTGACCCTCCCCCGTTCATGCTCTGTCTCTCTCTGTCTCAAAAATAAATAAACGTTAAAAAAATAAATAAATAAATAAAAATAAAAACATGAAAGGAGCTTATGTTTGCTTCTAGATCCCTAGTTATATATTATAAACTTTGTTGAAAATTACATTGGGTAACAGGAATATGTGATCTGATACTACCGACAATGAAAACAGAGAGGCCAAAAGATAAGCTAATCCCAGAAAACTGTAGAAAAAAAGGAAAAGAGAAGTTTTTTTTATAATTACTTATTTTGAGAGAGAGAGAGACAGAGAGAGGAGAGAGAGAAAAGGGGAGGGGTAGAGAGAGAGAGAGAGAGAGAGAGAGAATCCCAAGCAGCCTCCGTGCATGATGCACGGCGCCCCACACGGGGTTCCATCTCGCAACAGCAAGATCACAACCTGAGCTGATATCAAGAGTCAGAGATTCAACCAACTGAGCCACACAGGCACCCAAAAACATTATTTTTATTTTATAATTTTTATTTTACAGAGAGAGAGAGTTTGTGAACACTCCATTAATATCTGTTAAGTGAAAGAAAGCACTACATGAATGACCAATATCAAAGAACAGAAAATAGAAAAATTAGTAATTTATCACACACACACATACAGCTTATTAGTTATCCAAATCTCTTTTTATTTTTATCTATTTTTATTTTAGAGAGATAGAGCATGCGAGGGGGAGCAAAGGGCAGAAGGAGCGCGCGCGAGAGAGAAAAGATGTGTTTTAAAAGGAGAAAACAGGGGGGCCTAGGTGGCGCAGTCGGTTAAGCGTCCGACTTCAGCCAGGTCGCGATCTCGCGGTCTGTGAGTTCAAGCCCCGCGTCAGGCTCTGGGCTGATGGCTCAGAGCCTGGAGCCTGCTTCCGATTCTGTGTCTCCCTCTCTCTCTGCCCCTCCCCCATTCATGCTCTGTCTCTCTCTGTCCCAAAAATAAATAAACGTTGAAAAAAAATTAAAAATAAATAAAAATAAAAGGAGAAAACAAAAGTGCCAGGGCCGTGGCCACAGCCAAGAGGATTTCTATGGGGTTTATCCTGCCACTGAAGACCAACTCCCACTACTGCTTCCTGTCCAAATCTGGCTTCCCAGTTTGGAGCTTAACGCCAGGAGAAATGACATGGAATAGTTAAAATGGTTGAACTCCAAGGAGAGGAGACAGAAGGGAGATAAGTTTTCACTAGAGTTGCTGTCCCGGAAGAACGTTGGTAATGGGAGATTAGATGCAAGTCTAGCAGCTCAGGCTTCTGCATGATGCAGTGGGTCCGTTCAGGCAACGCCCAAAAGTTGTTCTTTTATCAACGAAGTCCACGAGGGTTTCTGTGTAATACATCATACCAGAACTGCCAAAACCATCTAGTTATTCTGAAGTGTGTAATTCCCCGCTAGATTTCCCACGACTCTAACATCTTTATGAAAGTGTGGGATGGCAAATAGGAACAGAGCTAGCTAACAGAGAAAGTCTGGGCATCTTTGTTTGGGAACAGACCTGTCTCAGGCCTGGTTTCCCACAAGCAGACTCTGAGATAAAGATCACCCGGTATGAGTGATTTTTAATGACCTGATCCTAAGAGAGACCAGTAAACTTATGCGGAAGAACAGAGAGAAGGCAGAAGACTTAATCAATGGTGTGATGTCAGGCAATGCCTATGGAGAACGGCTTCCGCCTGATCCTACAGGGATGTCCAGAGTGTGGGGTTAGCCACCGTTTGTCCTGACTTGAGGTGAGGAAGCTTGGCTTACGTATTCTCACATCTGTCAGTCATCGTTAAAGGCCTTCCTCGCGTATCTTAAATTTCCAGAGGATTTTGGTTTTCTGCCCGGGTTGGCATTGTGGGCAGTAGCAGCCCAACGGCAAACTGTTGGAAGCAAAAGCATACCAAATCTGAGAAGGGCACACAGATACAGCCGAGGGGGTCAAGGTGATACGGGTGGGCAATGGACAGTATCCACAACAGGCCCTTTAAGCAGCCATGACAGAGTCTGGAAATTTTAAGCTTAGTGATCGGTCTGACATGAATAAAAACTGAAGAAAAATATAAGCCAAGCCTAAATTGGAGGATTATTTTTAGACCACTGCATCTATTTAATCCTCTGTTCATTTATAATGACATTTTGATGCTGTAGCCATAAATAACAGAAAGAAGATGCAAGGGGCGCCTGGGTGGCTCAGTCAGTTAAGCATCCGACTTCGGCTCAGGTCATGATCTCATGGTTCGTGAGTTCAAGCCCCGCATCAGGCTCTGTGCTGACAGCTCAGAGCCTGGAGCCTCTTCAGAGTCTGTGTCTTTCTTTCTCTCTCTGTCCCTCCCCAACTCACACTCTGTCTCTCTCTGTCTCTCAAAAATAAGATAGACATTAAAAAAATTTAAAACAAAGAAAGAAGATGCAAAATAAACTCAGGACCTAGGATACAACTGTTTTCTACAATGAGCTGTCGAGCCATAATGATAATTGCCCACATGGTTTTAAAAATGCATGGACAGGGGCGCCTGGGTGGCGCAGTCGGTTAAGCGTCTGACTTCAGCCAGGTCACGATCTCACGGTCCGTGAGTTCGAGCCCCGTGTCGGGCTCTGGGCTGATGGCTCGGAGCCTGGAGCCTGTTTCCGATTCTGTGTCTCCCTCTCTCTCTGCCCCTCCCCCGTTCATGCTCTGTCTCTCTCTGTCCCAAAAATAAATAAACGTTGAAAAAAAAATTAAAAAAAAATAAAAATGCATGGACATATACACACACCTATGTATCCATCTATCAATACAATATAAAATTAAACTGCTTATTTGCTACCATAGGTAAATCCGACAGTTAATTAAATGTTCTAACATTTCATAACCAGTATTAAATAATCAAGTGATTGTGACACTCTCTGGTTCAAGCTTAAAAATACACATTTGTCTTACCAGAACTTAGACCAGAAGGAACCCTGAAAAACACGGGTGTCAGAGCTCACATACCCCAGGGCAACTGTGAGTTCCATCAGGTAGCCACATACGTGGACCTCAGCCAATATTTCTCCCAGCAACAAGAATATAGCACCCGTGTAAGCTTGGTTCTTTGTTGTTCCAGGGCCTATCAATGCCTATAGTGGTCAATCTTCATAGACTCTCCTAGTAATGAGACTTATCACCTTTGCTCAGTTCTTTGCTTCATCTTCCAAGCCCTATTATTTGTGTACACGTCTTCACTTTAGCACTTCACTTCAAGACAGGAACCCATATATATAAATATAAACCAGGAAAACAGAGTACCTACGATGTGACCAATATTGAATACCAGACCACCTCTAGAAATTGGAATGAACTAACCCTCAGTTTCCAATTCTTTAGTTTCTCTTCTGTTCCAGGACTCTATATTCAGTACGATCCACTTTATGGGAGCCCTTGCTTACTATAGAGAAACACGTTATTCTCAGCTGATCACATTTTACCAATCAAAGTGATTTTTAAGCAGCAGAAATAATGACAAAGCTCCCCTAGTGAAGTAAACTAAAGTCTGAAATACAAAACATAGAGACGAAGAAAGACAAAGTAAAGAAGATAAGCATGAATATCTTAGAGCGATCTTTCATAAATACCAATATATATCAAACATCAGCCCCAATCCTTCATTCCATAGTGGTTTTCCACCAAAACCCTCCACAACATGTGATTGCACACTGACTCTCTTCTAAAAACATTAATCTAGAGGCCTAAGTATCAATGCAATTTCATAATGCAAAGGTGTTTTTATTTTTCAAAGAACTAGCAATCTGACAGCCTTGACTGAAATACAATGAACATTGTACTGCACAAGTTCACAGAAACTCTTTCCCAATCATGTTTTAATTAAAAGAAAAGATGACGTAGGAAGGAAAGTTATTCAAAGTAGTTCTGAATTTCAGTTTCAGCAGCTGCAAGAAGGGGAGAGGGTAATTTGAATGACAGTAATTTACTGCCAAATGCTTCAATAATTTTATAACAAAATTAAGAGGATAAATAAAAATCACAAAGCAAACATCGGATAGTCACAAACCACCCTATTCGGTATACAGAGCTGCAAAGCATTAGAAGGATAGGGACTTAGTATTCTTGGGAGAGTCCTAGTCTCATCTTCAAATAGTCTACAAGCTGTGTGACACAGTCAGAAGACAAGTTTTTCAGTAGTCCAACATCCTCCGATTTTTTGAGGTGATGCTAGGAGGGAAGAGAAGCCAACACAATCAGAGGTGCATTTGTAAGTTGTTTTCTATTCTCTGCTTGTGAGGAATGAATACTCGCCACCTTCCCCTTTCCTTTTTTCTTCGCAGTTAAGAAATACAGAGAAAGTTAGTGATGGAGGGGAAAAGGGGGTATCACTTTTTGATATATCTCCCATTTCCAGAGCCCAAAACAACTAATTCAGCCTAAGAATGTGGCCCTCTGCTAATGCATTCTGAGTTGCAGGTTTCACTCTTACTATGGCTATGCTGGTTTCCCCTATGTTTTTGTGGGCATCAAATACTAACAGCAGCCTTGATGCTGGATAATATTATACCTAATAGATGGAATATTTTAAGAGCTGAATAAAAAATATTGACTAGTGACCTAAAAACAAGGCATTTTAATTAAATAGGGTTTGCTTTAAAAATGAAGCAATGTTTCAGTTCAAGGTTTAATCAACTAGTTATAATTTATAACCTAATTAATTAGTGGTTTCATTTTCTTTTCTAGTGGGAACACTCACAGACATTATTTTCAAGTAGTGTTATCAAGCGACTCAAGAAGGCCTGCAATTCACACTGCACTGATATTTATTAAATGAAAGAAGCAAACGTCTTGCAGCTGTCTGTGGGCTAGAAACTGTGTTATTAAAGAAGGGGTGGGGGAGGATCTAAAGAAAAATGAGACATTAACTCTCTTCCCACAAAACTTAGAATACACGCAGAGTAACAACAATGTACAAATAAAATGACCCAGGCGTTCAGAAGGTAGGAAGAGAGAATGAGAGAAGGAGTAAAGAGGGGAAGTAAAGAAGGAAGATTCAGTGGAAAACAGCTTTAAAGCTTAGGTCTGACAGTGGAGTAAGGCCATAAGAATGAAAGAGTGTGGTGAGAGGCACATCGGACAAGCCAACTATGCAGCAGAATCGAAGGAATGGAAAAGGCATGGAGGTTACAAAGCACTGGGTAGGGATCGCTGATAAAATGTAGGGTAGGTGAGGGGCGCCTGGGTGGCGCAGTCGGTTAAGCGTCCGACTTCAGCCAGGTCACGATCTCGCGGTCCGTGAGTTCGAGCCCCGCGTCAGGCTCTGGGCTGATGGCTCGGAGCCTGGAGCCTGTTTCCGATTCTGTGTCTCCCTCTCTCTCTGCCCCTCCCCCGTTCATGCTCTGTCTCTCTCTGTCCCAAAAATAAATAAACGTTGAAAAAAAAATTAAAAAAAAAATGTAGGGTAGGTGATAAAGCGTAGGGTAGGGATAGATGATAAGGTGTGGGTAGGGGTATGTGAGAAACATATGAAGGTTATTGGGAGACGAGCACACCAAAGACCTGGCATGTGTTTTTGAATGGGTGGGAAATGGCAACCACAGATAGTCCTTGCAAACTGTAATCCAACATTCATGTGGACAGCTGGTTGAACAGGAAGTAAAGAGAGGACACAGAAACCTGAGATGTCTGAACAAAGATCCCGGGGACATTTAACAAGGGATGAAAAACAAAAGGTGAAATGAAAGGACTGTTGAAACTTCCAAAAAGAAGAATGGATGGAATTCGTTAAGATATGTACTGATCCACACGCCATCTTACAGAAAACCGGCTTTATAGAACACCTGCTACCAAATACATCTGTAATAATTCTGAAGGGGCTGAATTATTTATAAAAGAAGATAACCATGAGAGTCTTAGAGAAAGAAGTATTGGAAATAGTAATTTTTTTATCCTTTTCAAACAGTATTTATAAGGGTACGGTTAGCTTAATATTTATATGGATAAAATTATGCATATACATCTCATTTCTAAATTATTTTCAAAGAATTCTAGATTTAAAAGATTGTTTCAAAAAAGTAAGGACAGCAGGAGAGAATCACATACACATAGCTTTTAGCCTAATGGGAGAAAAATCCATAGTAAAAATTTTAGAGAACGCAGAAGCATTTTACGCTTGGTCATTAAGAAGGAAATTTAGGAGAAAGAACTGGCAAGCACTACATAGCATATTCCCAACTGGATCATTTATATGTGAACAAACAATATAACTGGCCCAAATACTATAATTGGATTTAATGACAGTGAAGCAATGTCATTACTCAAAACTGACTGCAGAAAGTGAGATTTCTGTCCAACAGACAAGAGGCTAGAGTCTCAGATAATTTCTGTTGATTTGGGTCCTGAAAGAAAAAAAAAAAATCTCAAGCATCAATTTACGCCTTTAACTAACTTACGAATATACGAGCTTATGTGCTTTAGTTTACAGCACAAATTAGGTACTATGACTTAGGTAAACTACATAAATATTTGGCGACTTGAAAAGGGAACGCAAATTTCTGATATAAAACACCTGGGGTCACCAGAATTTCTCCTGGCCTCTCAGGCCAACACAGATCTATTTCATTTCAAAACTATATATTTATTCAACTTCTTTAACGATTCCAGAAATGTTCACTATGTTCTCTAATGCTCAGAAAAATCTTACATAGGGATTATCTACATGGCTGACCTCAATGGAACAAGGCGTCCTTGAGTCTACCAGCCATGTCTAAAACGATTTCCAATGTCATATGTATCAAAATGGCTGAAAAGAACTCCACTAAAAAAGGCAGTGATTTCCAAATGAACTTCAATTACTTTCTAACTGGGGTCACATATAAACTTTTCTACAGAAGGTCACTGAAAAGTCAATGCTGGTTTCCATCGCAGGCTGGCTCTGTATTTTACAGACAAACATTCAGCCTGTTTACAACAAACCGGAGGGCAAGCCATTTTATGGGTTTGGTTAAAATAGTGTTACTCCGTATGTGAGAATGAGAAAATTGAGAAAGGATTCTGGAAAGGATTCTTTCAGGGGTAAGTATGATGCCTGCAAATACAAAACACTGAACGCACATTTATTGAATGGGTGAGTTACATGTGATATCAAAAGATAAAAGCATTAAACATTTAAGAATTTGCATTTTATAATTTTAAAACCATTTTTTTCTAAGTTGCCTACGTATTTCCTCCAAGGTTTACACAGGAGATAATTTCTCCAGGTGAACTAGAATGGTTACTATTTGTTGAAAATCGGTCATATGCTAAACCTTTTGCTGACTATAATGTCGATCCGTTGTACACATCTAAAGTTCTGTGTTATTATTCCTGTTTTGCAGATGCTCAGAGAGGTTATTTACTTAAAGTCACAGGGTACGTAGAACACATATTTAAGGCTGATCAAAAAGTAGTTGAAAGAAAATAAAATTCTGAGGTGTTTTTTTTTCTAATGGTAGAGAATTTCTATTTTAAAATGTACTCGTGCCTTTCTCCATTTAAAAATTTTTCCAAACAAGGCCATCTAACATGATTTTGATTTTTCTTTCCAGATGATCACAATTGTATTGATTAATATCAGTTATAAAAAAGTCACCTGATATAAAATCAATCATGCCCAAATGATATACCAATTTTAAAAATGGCAAATTATTGATTCCAATATGCCTCACTTTTAAAGTAAAATTTAAAAATATTAATTTCATAATACACTACATTATATTCACTCATAGGACATATAATATAAATACATAACAATCCTTTGTTTTACTACTTTTGTAAAGAAAAAGTAAAAACAAGGTAATCAAATAAAATTTTCTAGCCAAATATATTTGAATTATTGTTTTGGATAAGTCTGAACTAACACTATGATCCCTATGCAGCATATTGCTAAATAATCAAGGGTTTAAGATAGTAAAAGATAACAGACATATTAAATTCTTAAGAAACTTGAATTTCTAAGGTGGTTGGCACAATTTCCAAATTGAATATTTGACAGTCAAATAACAAAGTATTATTTTATGGAATCACAACAATTCAAATGGAAGGTGAAATAACTCTATTGTAAGATGGGAAATAAATAAATTTCTGCCCCTCTCTCCTTTAATTTTATCACCTGAAAAAAGTCAATGAACATAAGAACCAGAATGAAAATCTTTATACGAGATGATAACGCAAATATGGAGCAAAGTGAAAAAAGATGAATTCTAAAGACTTCAAGAGAGAACAACAACAACAAAATCTCATTCACCCCTCAGAGTCATTGAATCAGGAATTTGGGACACCAAGTACCTTGAGAGTGACACTTAGGGCTATAAAAGCAGTGGGTGCTTTGAAAGGAGTGGTTAGATCCACAGGTCCTGCCACCATTTTCTATTTCATGCTCACTTTTGATCCATAGGTGTGGCAAGCAAGACGTATAGTCTTGGAAATGGTCAAACACAGTAGCCATTTGGGGTGGAGTGACTAAATGGGAGTTGAGTAAAGGTCAGTAAAATAACTGGTAAAATTTCCCAGTTCCCTTCTTCCTTCTAACATCTAGAATTGTGCTGTCCAATATGGCAGCCACTAGCCAGATGTGGCTACTGAAATGAAACAATAGCAAGATCCAGTTCCTCAATTGTACCTTCCAAGGGCTGAAATGCTACATTTGGCTAATGATTACTATTCTAGACAGCTCAGTATAGAACATGCACATCATCATAGAATAGACAATTAGATTGGACAACATTAAAGAAAGGAGCAATCTGTCTTACAGTTAGTTACCAGAGTGAAGATTAAATGATGCCTCTCAAAACATCTAAAAGCCCCAGAACAAGACCTATAATCTTTAACATTTAGAGTCTTCTAGTGAAAAATAGCTCTGTCATATCACCCTGCATTGCTGATCCTACCACCATTCATGCACAGCATCACATCTGTCTTTTCTAAAACTGGTGATCATAAAACATTCAAGAAAACCTTCCAAAATAGAAGACAGAGACCTAAATAAAACGCGTGCATGCGCGCACACACACACACACACACACACACACACACGATATGAAGAAGAAACAGGAACAGTTGCAAGCGAAAGAAAAAAGAAATGCATGCTAGATAACAAATACATTCATTAATAAACTTACAAGAAGATGCTGTTAAAAAGGAATATTCGAATGCAAAAAAATCTCTAAGAAATTATAAATGTGAAAATATATATGTAAAATGTAGCAGAATATTGTATAAACTCAAGAAAATATCTTCAAAATTAAAAACAAAAACAAAAACCAAACCAAAAGTATGAAAAATAGATGAAAAGGTCAGAAAATTAAATAGAGAAAATTAACCTAGAGAGCCCACATCTGACTAATGGGAATTCAAAAAAAAAAAAAAAAAAAAGAAAAAGAAAAGAAAAGAAAATCCTCAGAAAATTTGCAAAGAAAGTTATAGTAGAAGTCCAGGAAATACTAGTTTTCTGTTGTTAATTTTTAGGAGAATCTTATCATTATTAGTTTAACTGTGTATGTGAATAACCCTTGATAAAAATTTAATAATTATTATATGAAGACCCTAAAACAATTTTATAAAAGAGAGTAGAATCCATATATTCCACTGGATGCATGATGAAGTTACTCACAAAGCACATATTTGAGTTCATTTCCTGATGGTGAACCCAGAAGATTTTTCACTTTAGAAACCAGAAGATAAGCTACAGGCCAAGACAGATCTGAATTCTTCCTGCTGACTCATTTACATCAATGAAGTAAAACATTCAAAACCTCAAGATAAAAACAAAAACAAAAAACTAACCCCCCCAAACCTCCAGCTAATGAGACCATTTGTGCAAATTCATTAGCATGAATACTTCCAATTGATTAGCACAAAGTGTTACAAAGAAACCTCAAGAGTAAAAAGTAACATATAAGATTGGAGACTGTTCTCCCAAGATGGAGAAAACCCCTGGGGAGCAGGCACCAGGGAGTTAAGCAAAGCATCTGGCCTCCTTTACAAATGAACATCTCTTAAAAAGCAACATCTTCTAGTACTTCCAAACCTGGATTAGAGCAAGTGCTTCCCTTTTATAAGGCTGCTAAATGTGAAATCACTTAAGGAAAGCAAAAGTTAATGCTAATTATTTGTAGAATATGACTGTTGTTTTGTAAACAAAAGATCACATCACTTATGCTCCCAAGCATCTAAAGATGCTCTGCTCCCTATCAAGCCAGCTGCATCTCATTATGAATGGAAGGCACATTCGACCCCTCAGATGATTGTAGCTGTCCCTTCCTTCAGGAAGTTTGAGCTGATCAACTCATACTGCAGTGGTAAAGTAATCCAACTAATGGTACCCAGACATCCTTACATGTCTCCATTTGGAGCACTTAGCACAATATTGTAATGATCTCTTCACCTGGTCCCTATTCTCCACGATACTTTATTTTCAGAAAGAATTAGGAACCAGGCTATCTTATTCATTGTTGTGCACAGAGCTGCTAAGAAACTGTTGCACACCATGGCTGGTGCACAAAAATTGAAGGCAAGAGTGAAGAAACGGAAAATGAAGAAATAAACAGAACTCTTCATTTTAGAGATGAGGAAATAACAGTACTAGAGATGCAAACACTAGCCCGGAATAGGTTAATAGCGAAAACAGGAGCAGAACTAAGATCTCCAGCTTCCTTGCTTATTACTTTTATGAAGTATTAAAACAACTCATTAGCCCACATTGAGAAGCCACCAAAAGATGATTATAACTTTCTCCTCCATTACTTATCTTCCCCTTCTCTTACACCTCTGGACAAAAAGGTCTGTTTATTGCTCAGATAATCCCAGTTTACCGCCCCCCCCCCACTCCCGCTTCTGTTTTTGATGCCTCAGTTGATGCCAGGAATTCTCTGTCTTTATCTTTACCCCAAAACAACTATCATTCAGGGTTCAGCTTAAATGCCATCACTTTCAATTACAAAACTAAACAAGAAATTAGATAAAACACTGTACACTTTCTATATACCAAGCAATACAGGAGAATAATGGCCTCTCTTAAAGAAGGGGACCATTTAATTAGACTGATAATATCTAGGGCTTGGTAAGAGGTTGAGACAAACCCCTTCGACACACTGTTGGTAGGGATGCAACGGTTTTGTTTCATTCCTGGGGGAATGTCTTTCTAAATTAAGGGTACCTGTCCCCTCAAACCTGACATTTTTGCTTCTCATAATTTCTCATAAAGATACTCCCCTATATATGTTCAAATTCTTATGTACATTAATGGCGATGGCAGTTTTTCTAAGATTCTGAAACCAGTAAAACAAGTGTTCGATTATAGGATGTTGGTAAGGATATTGTATTATATCTATACAGATAATACGTGTGAACAAGAATGAGCTAGTTGTCTACAAGCTAATATAGAAAAAAAACTCAAACGTAAGTTGTGAAGACAGCAAAGTACAGAACGATATGTCTAATAGGATTCCATTTGTTTAAAACTACCTACACAAATATGTGTTTATATACGTTGACATTTATCAGAGTACATTGAAAAAGTCCAAGTAGTGATCATATGTCTCAAGGATGAAGGATTAGAGAATTCGTCTCTTTATTTTCTTTTTTCTTTTAGAGAGACAGAGAGAGCATGAGCAGGAGGGTGGGGCAGAGAGAAAGAAAGAGAATCTTAAGCAGGCTCCATGCTCCGCATTAAGTCGGACAGGGGACTTGATCCCATGACTCTGGGATTATGACTTGAGTCAAAATCAAGAGTCAGATGCTCAACGGAATGAACCACCCAGGCTCCTTCTTTTTTTTTTCAATATTTGAATTTTTAAAATCTATACACAGTTATCATATTCATAATTACTTATTTTCTTAAAGAACTTTTTAAAAAGTCTGGATATTTACATAGTTGATGGGATAGTGGTATGAATACTGGGGAAAGACTAAATGAGATACTGATATTTTACACAGGCCTTGAAAGGTAGTAAGTGTGTCAGTAGACAGACGTGGTGGAAGGATGTTTTGCAGAGAGAGAAAAGCACGTGGCAGGCATGCATGGCCACGTGATTTGTTCTCGCCAATGAAATGTGAGTGGAAGTGACCTGTGTCCTATCCAGGCTGAGGAAGTGAAAGCCCTGAGTAATGTGGTTCAATCACAGAGAGGGACTTGTGCCAAGTTGAATGGAGATAGAACAAGATGTGGAATAACAGCAAGACACTCAGAACAGCTGCTCAGTTGTGTCATGTGAATCCTCGAGAGCGAGAAATAAACTTTCACTGCAAAGCCATTGAGATGCAGAGCTGTCTGTTACTAGAGTCAAACCCACCCCGCCTGATGCGGACAATATCAGAAGAGGAAATAACATTACACATAAGGAAAGGTTTTAAAAATGGAGGTGTGTGTTTATAATGGTGAGTGTCTGCTACGTGTGTAGGTGGACAGATGGGGGATGCTCAGAAAGTGACCTGGATTTGAAAGGTAAATGAAATGGACTGCCAAAATGAACAGTTACATTTGATTTTCTTGGAGTTAGTAAGTTGCTGAAAGTTTTCCTGTTGCTTGGCTTTTTGTTTTTGTGTTAAGCTACAAAGGAACATGATCAACATTCAGGACTATCAGTTACTACTCAGGAAAACTAGCCCGACAGTGTTATGCTACGAAAGATGCCTAGTTTTGGATACACAAGAGGGGTATTCGGCAACCAAGAGAGAAAAGAGGAAGAGAAAGTGAGAGTATTTTGTGTTCTAGAATCCAAGGACAAAGGAAGGAGAGCTGGGTGGTTCACAGTATAAAACCCAAGGAGGTGAAATAAGGTAAAGCCTGAGAACTGAGTGATTCTGGTGATTAACCGATAAACTTCGAGAAAGTAATTAGCAGAGTCAGGTGGAAAGAAACTGGGTTGTATGGTTATAAGCAGTGAGTAGGTGGTAAGGAAATGGGGTCACTTAGTGTAGGAAACTCTCTGAAAAACATGCAAAGAGAAGGAAAGAAATGAGAACAGCTTGAAGAATTTTTTAAGTGAAAAAAAGTCATTTTTCCCCCAAATGTAGCTATTTATTGAGATAGGGAAGGTAATGAAATACCTGGGGCCATCGAAGAGTCAGGGTAGGAGGGTAGGAGGAGCATTAACGGCCCACACATGGTGATGATGGGTAAAACCACATGCACAGGTGCAAAGAGCAACCCGAAGGATACTTTCCACTGGAGCAGGAAGCACGAGAAAGGGGGCGAAACCCTGGCAAGTTTCTGAAGGGAAGAGCAAGCTCACAGGGAGATTCACCTTAGACCTAGCACTTCTCAGTGGAGGAAACAAAAGGTATGCCCTTGCCAGCAGAGTGTGGAGGCTGCAAGCAATTTAGAAGTGAGAGTACTGCAGTGTGGGAGTTGAGGACATTGCATTTCCAGGAACAGACAGCGAGTTGGGAAGGAAGAAGCGTAAGGGCTTGTGAGCCCTGTTGGGGGCTCAGATGCAAAGAGAAAGGATTTGTATTGGGCACAATAGAGCTATCTGGTAAATGTCTCCAGTTAGGTACAGTCGCCCGGGACGGAGTGGAGACAACAGAACTGGGGTCTCCTTGGGCTTCAACTGAAGTAGAAGAGTAAGGCAAAGGGACAGATCATATAGCTTGTCTATCACTGCACTTTCTAAATGATGGCGGAGGTGTGAATCAGAGCTTGTCTCTCAGGGAATTTTCCAAATGCCAGTGACAGATGTCAGAGCCAGGGTAGGAAATTACAAGTGTGTCTATCACAGGTGATGGCCCCAGACAAAAGGAGGGGTAGCTTTTCCAGGTCACAGAAAGAAAAGAGATCTTTCCCTCTTCAGATGTCTTTCAACATTTTTGCCTGACTCACTCCCCTGGCATTTATAACCTTCCCATGGTTCAATTTCTTCATCTCTAAAATGGATAAAATAGCAGTATCCATAGGGTTAATATGAAGACTAATTGCCATGGTCTCATTTAATCAGTATTAGCATCTGGTGAATTAGGCATTGTCAGTAACTGCAAGGTTATAGATGAAAAAACTGAAAGATTCTTACCTTGATCTTTAACGATTTCATCAAAATATTTGAACCTAGGGTACCTAGAGGGCTGTCGGTTAAGTGGCTGATCTCACCTCAGATCATGATTTCACGGTTCGTGAGTTTGAACCCCACATTGAGCTCTCTGCTATCAGCGTGGTGCCCTCTTGGGATCCTCTGCCTCCCTCTCTCTCTGCCCCTCCCCCAGTCACTTGCACACACGTGTACTCTCTCTTTCTCAAAAATAAACATTAAAAAAATTTAAAAAGTCTGAACATAAGCACTTCACAGTAACAGCTCACTCTACTCAACACTATCCAACATTTAACAAATCAAACGCAAAAATTCATGCACATTGCATATAGGAAAGCCACATCATGCACACCCTAGCATGTGCAGCCTGGACCAGATATTGTCTTTTGACCATCTCCATCTAGTCTCTGACTTCCTCTTACCTCCTTAGTTCCCTCGGGGGCTCACTCTCCATCACCTGGACCCCTTCCCCCCGAATTCTGGTTGTGTTTGGTCCATAGAGGCACCAACAGAACTGAGGGATGGTGGTGAGAAAGGTCAGCGTATATCTTCCCCAGCTCTCTCCAAAGGCTCATACCTCTCTGACAGTAACTGCTTCTCTTTAATACCGTGGCTGAAGCCCTGTGGCCTCTCTGCACAGCCCGGATCTTCTGGGCTCCAGTATCATTACTCCTTCCCTTGCCCCTTCACACCCAGGAGTGGCCACAATTTCACTTCTGGGAGCATCATACACAAGAACACATACACAAGAACATGCTGGTTCTTCCAGAACTGCCCTCACCTCTGAGCACAGTCCTTTGATGAATTCCATTAAACCCTGTTGAGTAGATATTTTTCCTATCGGCACCCTGACTGATTCACAGAGTATATACGAAGTGCCATTTATTTTAGGTACAAAATGGAACACCAATAATAACTTTTAGATCCATAGGTGACTTTAGAATGCATTTGAAATAGATGAAAAGACTGAGGGCTGGAGAAGTAAATTGGATCCCAGCTCTAAAGTGAGTAAGAGTGAAATGGAGAAGGGCTGGTCTCCTGACTCCCAGAACAGACAATCTGTGCTCTGTCATGTGGCCTCCCTCACAGGGGGACCTGAACTGGAAAACAAAAGGTTTTGATTAGAGGAAGCAGCTGCAAGACAGTGACTGTGGCTTCTATTAAATAAATTCCACCGTCAAACCTTTCCACCCCATTGTAAGAAGAGACCTACCATCTCTCTCCATGGAGATAATTAGGATTTAACCTCTGTGTCAGAGGCAGAAAGCTGCTAGCTTTCAAAAAGAGATGTTACTTAAGGGTCAAACCTATTTTCTTCTGATCAATTCTACTGCAAATGGATGAAGCTCTTACACCTGCTTCTTGTTTTGGGGTGTGAGATGGGGTATCTTGTTCTCTCTCCCTCTCCTGCATACTTATGGCAAATCACGGATTACCAGGCAAAACTGAGGAATGTAGTCTTTAATTAAAACAATTCCTAATGAATTTACAGAGTGGAGAATTTATTTACATTAATCAAAATTAACTTGTAGCTGTGTTTTGTTCTCCCAAAAAATATTCTTAAAATTGATGGCATATACAATTGATACTATCTTATATATACATACACACACACACACACACACACAAAGTACATACAAACATATACACGAAGTCTTTAAAAACTAAAATGAAATTATTCAGTTTAATCTATAATGAAGAATGATAAACATTTATTTGTTGTTTAGTTGGGGAAACTTCTGCATTAGTAACTTTGCATTATACAATAAATGAAGATGACATGTATTATTGTTGCTTAATAAGTGACAAAAGTGAAGCATATTGAAATTAATAAAGTCAGGGCGCCTGGGTGGCTCAGTCAGTTGAGCGTCTGACTTCAGCCCAGGTCATGATCTCGCGGTCCGTGGGTTTGAGCCCCACGTCGGGCTCTGCGCTGACAGCTCGGAGCCCGGAGCCTATGTCGGATTCTGTGTCTCCCTCTCTCTCTGACCCTCCCCTGTTCATGCTCTGTCTCTCCCTGTCTCAAAAATAAATAAACATTAAAAAAATTAAAAAAAAAAGAAATTAATAAAGTCAGCCTAAGCTGGCAAATTTGAGTCTAGGCTTCCTATATAAGCAGGGCACACTCTCCATTTTCTGGTCCTTTATAATCAATACCATTATCACATTGATCCACAGAAGATAACTTTATTGATAAGGCCAAATGATATCCTCTGCCAATCACTTCTTTCCAGTCCCCACATCTTGGAATACTCGTCGACCCTCTAGTTCATAATGGGACAGCACCCGCTCTAGTCGGATCCCATTCTCTCTTATGGGAATTTAGTTTTGTGTCCTGAAGATACTGGTTTAAGCCCTGTTGGGGGTTAAATGGGAACACCCTGTGGGAGCATGAGCTGGAGGCCCTGTGCATGTTGGACCAAAGGGAACTAGCTAAAGAGAGAACAAATGCGTATCTCCAGAGAGAAACAAAGATGATCGGCCACTTAGTTCTGGTGAGAGAGAGACAGAAAGAGAGAGACAGAGAGACAAAGAGACAGAGAAAGAGAAATAGAACTCCCTGATGGCTGTCTTGTCTCATCCCTTTTTTTTTTTTTTCAACGTTTATTTATTTTTGGGACAGAGAGAGACAGAGCATGAACGGGGGAGGGGCAGAGAGAGAGGGAGACACAGAATCGGAAACAGGCTCCAGGCTCTGGGCCATCAGCCCAGAGCCTGACGCGGGGCTCGAACTCACGGACCGCGAGATCGTGACCTGGCTGAAGTCAGACGCTTAACCGACTGCGCCACCCAGGCGCCCCTTGTCTCATCCCTTTAAGAGATCTGATGCTCAGTCCTGCCTTGAGTTCCGTGCGATGTCCATTGATTTTTTTCAGTAAATTACCTCTTCCTTTAATTTACATAAGCAAGTTTGAATAGTATTGTATTACTTGCAACCAAGTGACCCATAATGAAAAACTATAATGTTTTCCCTGATAATTATGTATGTCTCTTAGAAACACTGCCATGAATTCTGAGTGTTGCTGGTTATTAAACCATAAGCATTAGTGGAATGTCGGATAACTAAAAATGTAGAATTGACAGATAGTGGTTAAAAGTGCGGGCTCTGGATTCAGAATGCCTAGGTTCAAACCTTTACACAAGCGTAACATGAAACAAGTTATTTTTGACCTATTTTGCTTCTGCTTCCTCTGTTGTAGAATATGGAAAATAAAAGAATTTACCTGAAAAGGTCGTTATGAAAATAAGTAATATATGGAGGGCAATTACCACAGTAACTGACCCAAAGAAGAGCTTAAACAAATGTCAGTTGTTGTTTTTGTTGTTATTTTTACTCTGATCATCTTTTTTTGTTGTTGTTGTTGTTTTTGTTGTTATTTTTACTCTGATCATCTCCTTACTCTGATCATCTCTGATCAGCTACTTTTCCCTCTTTTACTCTGCAGATAAAGTTTCATTTTGGGTTTCATGTAGAAGCATCAAAATTCCATTTACAAATGAAAGTAGTTCCAAATCCAGTTTGCAATAAAACCAAGGTCTGCCATAGCCATTAGTATTAACATTTATAGTCCTTCCTTTATCTTTGTTTAAATTTCCAATAAGTTTCATTCATTCTCATAAGAATGGGTTGGGATTATGAGACTTCACTGAAACAGGCAGGAAAAATCTTTTTAAACATCTTAGCAATGGTAATTCAGACAACCGTGGGATGTAATCAGATACCTAATATGAAAATAATTGTGCCATCTTTCATAAACGTAAATCACTGCCAACCACTTTCTTGAGGAGTTACCCTGGGTTGTTTTCCCAGCTGTGCTAAATAGAATTGTGCCGAATAATTTCATTTGATCTGTCCCGCATCCCAAAGCTGGTGTTTTCAGAAGAAAAAGGTTAGAGGAAGAGTAGAGCCCACACTCCACGATGAGTAAAACTGACTTGTCCACACAGGGATTTACTTACCACATTAGCCTCATTAACACACAGCTCTAACCAATTGAGCTAAATAATTAGGGTCAGCTATAGATAGAATTACCATTAATTGTTTTCAGATTTCAATCTCTGGGCCTTTCATTCCAGAATCACTAATTAAAACAGGGAAGAAAAAAGTGAGCAGAAGTATGGAGTGAATTTATGCTTCATAATCATCTATTACCAAGCCAAATGGCTCATTTATGGAGAATGCTATCCAAATCAGGTTTTCCAGCAGTAAATATTTAAATTCTAGGCACTTGAGAAAAATGTTGCTAAATAAATTCGAGACATCACTGTTTTGTCTAGTTAACATGTCTTCCCATCCTTCTTATGGGAATAGTTCTATCCACCCGCTAACCATTGTAGACTCACGAACTGCTCTGAGCCTCTTAGGGGAGCTTGCCACGCAGTGCTCATACTCACTGGTCTGAGGTGTCAGAAAAGAAGCTAAGAGAGGATGTGTTCTTGACACTCTGGTCTTGGAACTGTTCATAGATAAGCTTAATTGGCTCGCAGCCACACAAAGACAAATGAAACCCTCGTGCAGAGGGCAAAGAGGTGAGATGTAGGGAAAGATGAATAGAGAGGCCTAATGGCATTTGAATCCCTTCTTCTATCTATCCCTCGCTTTACTCTTAACATTCACATTTACACAGGCTAATAAACTTCCCATTTTTCTTAAACTAATCTAACCTGGGTTCCTGTCACTTGCAATCAAAATGTCTTGATTAGTAAGCCACTACACCAGGATTACTTTCTTTAAATATAGTTGAAGCTTGCTTCATTTCAAAGACCTTAGAATTACAGGGGCAATTTGAGCAGTAGTCGTGTCTACAAAAAACATATATAAATATGCGTTAATGTAGAAAATGTGTCTTTACAAAGGCCTCATAGGAAACTTACAGGAGATTGTATTATAACAAAGGACAGGCATCTATATAAGAATGCAAATATCCATACATTACTGGATTAACGAATAAAGCATGACAATGATGCTTCTATGAGTTCTTACAATATGTCTGCCACGGATATAAGCACTTCACATCTATCATCACATTTCATTCCACAATAGCTCTGTTAGGGTGAATTCGTTATCTACTGATGTACAACAATTTAACTACAAACTCAGCGGCTTAAAACAACATGCATTTATTATCTGACAGCTTCTGTGGGTCAGGAGTTCAGACACAGCTTAGCTAGGTCTTTTGCAAGACTGCAAGCAAGGGGTCAGCCTGGGATGCAGCCTCATGTGGGGCATAAATGGGGAAGAATCACTGCTTTCCTGACTTGGCTGCTGGCTGCAGTCAGTTCCTTGGGGCTGTTGAACTGGGCCTCAGTCCTGCTGGATGTTGGCAGCATGAGCCTGCCCCAAGTACCTCGTTATGGGGATCTCTCTATAAGCAACCCATTAACACGGCAACCTGCTTTTTCAAAGCCAGTAAGAGAGAAAAATAGGAGTACATATTAGCATTTCCCATATGACACATGAGGAGGTTGGGGCGTTTCTTAACAGAGAAGTTGAGGTGCAGAGTTATATTTCAAATCCAGGCAGCCTGTTTCTACTATTCAACTCTTTATGGAAAAAAGAAAAACTATGTATGGTAAGATCAGTATCAGTCTCAGACCTGATATTCACTAGCTGTGTGAGCTGGGACACAGCTTAACCTCTCCGATCTTCATTTCATTTTCCTTCTATAAGGCAGAAATGATCAATAAAAACATTTTTATACTTTCTGAAAGTATAAGAATATGGTATCAAAAATATTACCCCATATCCCTATGATATAGAACGAAAACATCCCACTCCTTTCTGCAGTAGTGATACCACATCCAGCCTTGTCAGGCAGACGGAAATAAAGATAAAAGTATCTGCAGACGACGTGATGCTTCACTATCACCAAGACATGATACTTGAGAACACTGACAGCAGCAGAGATGGGTTTGCAAAAATTCACTCACATTTTTTTGCTTGCCGTGCCACGCGATACTTCTATAACGGTTAGTCTTCAAGAAACGCCTTTGGTAATAATAGATGGGAAAATGAAGGAAATCCACATCTAGGGAGCAGCTACTGAAAGTTACCATTGTCCTAGGTAGTTTATTGATGTTATCTCATTTAACTTTCAAGAAGTTCTGTGAAAGAGTCATTTTTAACTCTCTTTTCAGATTCAAAAACTAAGAATCAAGGAGGCTGTATAACTTTTTCCATGTAGAATTTAAACCCAAGATTTCTTCACGTTGGACAAATAGGAAAAAATATATATTTAAGTGTGTGTGTGTGTGTATGTGTGTATATATATATATGTGTGTGTGTGTGTGTGTGTGTATATATATGTATATATATATATGTATATGTATATATATACATATGTATGTATATACATATATATACATGTATATATATGTACACACACACACACACACACACACACTCACATACACTACATCATGGTGGAATTCACTCATTTTTTTCAGTTACCAAATCACCAAGGAGTAATTGAGCTTTTATATCAATCACAAATACACAAAAGGAATGAAAAGTCAGATTAAATGTCACAGTATTTTGATACAGAAACCATTGAGTGGGGACTCAAAAGACATCTATCCTCATCTGGCTGTACAACTAACTCACCACGTGTCTAAGTTAACTGATTTAAATTCTATAGTCCAAGCCTCAGTTTCTTCTCTATAAACATGGTACCAATCCCCTCTGCTACAAAGCAGTAACTGGAATCAAATTACTTAAATAAAGCACTATAAATATAAGATATTGTTACAGTCTTGGGCAAACACAACCTTGATCCATTTAGCTTTAAGTAATAGTCAAAAAACAAACATGTTCATGTGATATCTTCTTTCACCAGAGTACTTAAGAACACTGTGTACTCAGGGCACTCGTGTGCTTAACACAGTTGGTTAAGCGTCTGACTTTGGCTCAGGTCATGATCTCACAGTTTGTGAGTTGGAGCCTTGCATCAGTCTCTCTGCTGACAGCTCAGAGAGTCTGGAGCCTGCTTCAGATTCTGTGCCTCCTCGCCTTCTGCCCCTCCCCCACTCACACTCAGTCTCTCTAAAAAATAATAAACATTAAAAAAAAAGAACACTCTGTATCCAAGATAACAACTTTGGGGGCACCTGGGTGGCTCAGTCGGTTAAGTGTCCAACTTTGGCTCAGGTCATCATCTTCCAGTTTGTGAGTTGGAGAGAGGGAGGCACAGAATCTGAAGCAGGCTCCAGGCTCTGAGCTGTTAGCACAGGGCCTGACGTGGGGCTTAAACCCACGGACCGCGAGATCACGACCTGAGCCGAGGTCAGACGCTTAACCGACTGAGCCACCCAGGCATCCCTATATTATAATTTTCAATGAAGAGGACTAAAGAAACAAAATCAGTCTTTCCTCCAGTTTGGTTGACTAAGTTTTTCAAATAATAGTTTTTCAACAGTTTTTCCTTCAACTTCAAAACAACTCACCTTTGGTAGTATAAGGTCAACTTTTAGGATAGTTGTCAAATTTGGGACACTTCTATCTAGTTTCTTCTGTATTTGAGCTATACGATTGAGAGGTAGCTTCCATAGAGCAGTTTCTGGTTCTGTACATTTCAAACCTCAGTCCTCCTTTGTTGCACACATACCTTTAGTTTTCAGGCTCTTTAGAACTGGTTCATATTGAGATCTAAACTCTGACCTGACATTTCTGCTATTACTCTGTGCATTACGGGTAAGGAAACCTAACATCTCGTGAAGTTTTGTCAAGAAGACCCTTACTGAACTTTCCAATGTTGTAATTACATACATTCTGTTCTTTATTCATTAAATGGCCCTTAAACTCTTGAAGCAATACATACACAGACTTGTATTATCAGATGGGGACAGCGTGAGAATACTGAGGTTGGAAGTTGAAGCCAAGCATGTGAATGAATCATAAAATACCTGCTCTGTGAGGAAACGGACACACTGGTTCCTCAGCTCATTTCCATGCATGCAAACATCCATGGTTAGTTGAGCAATCAATCCCTGCCCCTATATCTCGCTGGACGTAGAAGCCACCTCTATTAGTTTGGAGAGACAAACTACGCAAACAATTAGACTCCAAATATAACAATGACTCAGGCACATGGAAGAGTTTTTTTTTAAAGTAATTTCTACACCCAACATGGGGTTCAAACTCATAACCCAGAGATCAAGAGTCTCATCTCTTCTGACCGAACCAGCCAGGTCCCCTAGGGAAGGTTTATTTATTGTGCATAAGACATTGTAGGGAGGGTGAGCAGGTCTGATGTGAGACTCTCACACATGTGGTCACTCAGGGACCCTGGATGACAAAGGTTCTACGAGCTTTTTTTTTTTTTAGTGCTTATTTATTTTTGAGACAGAGAGCATGAGAAGGGGAGGGGCAGAGAGAGAGGGAGACGTAGAACCTGAAGCAGGCTCCAGGCTCTGAGCTGTCAGCACAGAAGCCAATGCGGGGCTCAAACTCACTAATCCGTGAGATCATGAACTGAGCCGATGTTGGACGCCCAACCGACTGAGCCATCCAGGCGCCCCTGGTTCTACCACCTTTGACATGCAGTTTCCAAGGCCCCTGTATTAGTCTGCTAGGGCTATCATTAAAAATAAACAAACAACCAAAAAAAAAAAAAAGTCCACAGAGTGGATGGCTTAAACAACAGAAACTGGATTTCTCACAGTTCTGGAGGCTAGAAGTCCATGATCAAAGTGTCGACAGGTTAGGTTTCTCCTGGGTCCTCTCTCCTTGACTTTCAGGCGGCCACCTTCTTGCTGTGTCCTCACATGGCCTTCCCTCTATATGTCATCCCTGGTGCCTCTGTGTGTCCTAATCTCTTATTATAAAGATGCCAGTCAGATGGGATTAGGGTCCACCCTGAAGGCCTCCTTTTAACTTAATTACCTCTTTAGAGGCCTCTCTCCAAATACAGAGGTGCTGGAGCTTAGGGCTTCAACATACATTTTTACGTGGCGGGGGGCAGGGCACAGTTCAATCCAAACCCATTATCCTGGGGGTTCTCTTGATTCTAGTCACACAGACGTGGAAAGGACCATGCGGAAAAATAACACTGGGTGCTTTTTGTTTTCAGCCATGCTGAAGTACAAAATTATCTCTTGCAGTCCCATTTCCTTCAGCTGAACTTGGACAGTGGCTGTGTGCACAAGGAGAGCTGGGGGATTTAGGACCCCTGGGCAGCCCGCTCCCAGCAAAAGCCCACACAGGGAAGGTTAGAACACATTTTTGGGGGGCAGGCAGGCAGGCATCCCTGTATTTAAATCGGTAGGTTCCTTACTCAAATGCAGCAGCGAGTTTACACAGCAAGAACTCAACGAATACAATTTTATTTCACTTAACTTTGTTTCCTGCTCTCATCCCCTAATATTATTAATCTTGTCCTCTAGCCACACCTTGACCTTTTTTTTTAAACTCTAAAAGACTAGAGTTTTGGGGTGCCTGGGTGGCTCAGTCTGTCAAGTGTCCAACTTCAGCTCAGATCATGATCTCACTGCTTGTGAGTTCGAGCCCCACATCGGGCTCGGTGCTAATAGCTTGGAGCCTGGAGCCTGCTTCGGATTCTCTGTCTCCCTCTCTCTGCCCCTCCCCTGCTCTCTCTCTCTCTCTCTCTCTCTCTCTCTCAAATATAAAATAAAACATTAAAAAAATTTAAAATACTAGAGTTTTGTTGTTTTTTGCAGTTGTCCTTTGACTTTCTCTTTCCTTTTACATTTAAAAATCTTTCAATGTTGGGGCATCTGGGTGGCTCAGTAGGTTAAGCCTCTGACTTCTGCTCAGGTCATGATCTCATGGCTCGGCTCATGCGTTCAAACCCCTGTCTGGGAGCTGTGCAGACAGCTCAGAGCCTGGAGCCTGCTTCAGGTTCTGTGTCTCCCTCTCTCTCTGGCCCTCCCTGGCTAATGCTGTCTCTCTCAAAAATAAATAAACATTAATAAAAAATAAAAATAATATAAAAATCTTTCAGTGGTTAGTGTTTCAGGTGGCTAGACTATCTTATAAAGCCTTTTCTATCTAATCTCTGGAAAGAGGAAGTATACAGAAAGTGAAGAAAATGTGAGTGTGTGTGTGTGCTCACGCGTGTGTATGTGCATGTGCATGTGTGTGTTGGAGAGTGATTTAAAAACTCATCAATTTGAAAAGAATTCATTATTCAGTGAAAGAGAGGAAAAGGCATAACAGGCTAATCTAAACGAGGCTTGAGGAATCTGAACGGTTTTATTTACGTAGGATATGAACAGATAACTTTCTGAAAGGCTAATCAGAATTAATGAATAGAAAAATTAAGGAATAGAATTAATGCCCAGAAAACAGGAAAAGAAAAACTGTAATCAAGCATCAAGTTGTGTTCTATTTAAACAGGCTAAAATCTATGAGAATTTAAAAAATAAAATCACCTTAAGACTACCCTCTCTCATAATATTAAACACACACACACAAATGAACACAACAAAAGGCTTAAGGATACTACATAGCAATCCTACAATATGCACAATGTGATAAAAAAAATAAAGGTAAAGTGAAGGGGTGACAGCACAGATTATCAGGTTATTTGAGAGTTTGGGATAGCCACAATTCATGCTATTTCCTTGCAAAGGAATCTGGGTAAAAGACATGGGGTAAGGAATGGCTTAATTCTTGTTTACTGTTGGGAATATACAGACATCTGACTCACTGATAGGGCCAAATTAGTTGCTTCTCCACTGATGCTAAAGATACCCTTCAGTACCTTCCATCAGAAAATCAATTTCCTTGCAGGAGAGTTTTTGAAGGAGGCTGGGGAACTTCTATTATGCTAAATAAGTAGTTGCAGCAGAACACATTTTCCTTCCTAAAATGACCTCTACCAAATAGGGCACATTTACTCTTGCAAATCCCAAATATTTTTCAATCCTTTAAATCTAACTAGTTTTCCCATTTAAAAAAAAAAATTAAAAACAGCCCCGGTTCTCCTGCTTGTTTCTTATTGCTTGTTACACCTGGTAAGTGGTTTGTTAAAGTGTCTCCAAGCAACGCATGCACAGGTCTGGAACAACGTGTTGTGTGTGTGTGCGCGCGTGCGTGTGTGTGTGCGCGTGTGCAAGGCTCACTCCTTGTAGTATCTGGTGTCTAAATGAGTAGTACAAAATACTTCTTGTGATATCTGTATGCTTCTGATAAAAAAGACAGAAATTACCAACACAGGTCACTTTGAAGCTGGAACTTCAAGGTGTTATAAAAAGAATTTATACATTGTCATCACCTCTGAATCTGCAATAGTGTTTTTTATTGCAGCAAATAGCCAGATTATTAATTCCTCTTCACTGATTACTTTTTGAAAGGCCTCAACAGAGTCAGAAGGTACCATCTGACTAAATCCCTAGAACACATTGATTTTGCCCCTACCGCGTATCTTAAAAATACAAACCTGATCTTTTCCTTCTTTGCAAATGCATGAATTTCAGCAATCTCCTTTCTGTCCTTGAGACCTGTCCCATCAATAACAATTTCTACATTTATAAGCCTTAATGAGTTGAGTAATAGAGAATTCTGGCTTCTCTAGCCACTACGGATACCAAATTTTCATTCCTATTTAATATGGTTGAGGGCAAGGTGTCTCAACTCTCATGTGCTCCGAACAATAAGCGAAGTTCTTCATGAGAGTTTTCTGGTGAGAACTGGGGGTATAATAATGCTGCATGCTAAGAACTGGACTAGGTTCCAAACAGCAGGGTTTGAATCTAGCTCTGTTATTAACTAGCCGTATGTCCTTGAACAAGTCACAGCTCTTAGGACTTCCCCGTGTGCATCTATAAAGTGAGGTATGTGAACAAGATACTTCCTAAATAGTTAATGTGACAGTGTTTTGTGGCCCAGATATTTCCCTTTACTTTACGGATATTAATTCACCTCTTCTTCAGAGCAACCCCAGGAGAAGGTACTTTGAGAATCTTTGTTGAACAGAGGTGGAAAGTTAAGGCACGGTGAGGTTAAGAATCTTGCCCAAGGTCAAAGCAGCAAGCGAGTGGGAAGCAAATTCAAACAGGAATAAATGCCCTTAGCCGTGCTGTTCTGCTGCTAAGGTCCTTCCTAGCACTAATGTGCTCCGATTTATATCAATCTCTCCTACAAGGAACTTAGGTCTACTATCCTTGATAAAATTTTTGAGACAAATAACCTGTCATAAGGAAAAGCGCCTGGACCAGGAACCTGGTAACTGACTTCCTCTCCCCCCTTCCTCCCTTAGGAAGTTGTATACAGGGGCGCCTGGGTGGCTCAGTCGGTTGAGCATCTGGCTGCAGCTCAAGGTCATGATCTCACCGTTTGTGAGTTCGAGCCCCACTTGGGCCATGATCTCACCGTTTGTGAGTTTGAGCCCCACGTCGGGCTCTGTGCTGACAGCTCAGAGCCTGAAGCCTGCTTCAGATTCTGTGTCCCCTCTCTCTCCACTCCACCCCTGCTTGTGCTCTGTCTTTCAAAAATGAATAAACATAAAAAAAATTAAAAAAAAAAAAAGAAGTTGTATACAGCCAGGGAGGTTGCCAAGAAGCTTGTTGTGCTACACAACTCCTTGAAATCCCTTCCAGTTCCCCATTTGTGGGATTTTAGCTCTGAATCAACAACTGGCACATCTCTTATTGTGAATGGAAGCCTAGATTCCCAGGACAATGATTTCTTTCCTTCCTCCTCTGTAGTTAGTTGAATAGTGGCCTCCCAAAAGATACATCCATATCTGATCCCTGGATCCCCTGCAACCTGGGAATATTTCTCTATACAGCAAAAGAATAAATATTGCCTTTTTCGGGGTGGGGGAAGGGTCTTTGTAATGTAATGAAGTTAAGGATTTTCAGGTAAGATTCCCCTGGTGGGCCCTAAAAGCTATGTAACTAGTCACAGCAAAACACATTCTCTTTCCTAAAAAGACCTCTATAAAACAGGGCGTAGTTAGATTTGCAAACCACAAATACTTCTCTATACTCTACATCTGACCAATTTTGCCACCAGACAAAGTAGAAACAGCTCATACAAGTGTACAAACAAAATAGAGGCACGTGGAGATTTCACACATGGGCACACAGAGGAGACTGGAATGATGCTTCTATAAACCAAGGAAAGGCAAAGGACTGCCAGGAGCCAGCAGAAGCTGGGAAGGGTCCTTTTCCAGAGCCTTCAAAGGCACCAACCCTGCCCATACCTGATTCCGTACTCCCAGCCTCCAGAAATGGGAGAGAATAAATTTCTACTGTTTTAAGACACCTATTCTGTAGTAATGTGGTGCAGAAGCCCCCACAAACCAGAACAGTACCCCATTTGGGATGAATTAGGTAAGTCAAACAGAGGTATCTGAATCATCTCTATATCCCAATGACTGCAGAGTAAATGAGCAACAAACATAAAATCACATCACAGAAGTCAACAGAGTTTGTTGTTTGTGTTTAAGTATAAATTAGGGAAACACTAGCAAAGACAGTAATCTTAAATACGGAAAACATCCATCATTAAAAAAACATAGGTCTAACAAATATAAGGTAATGCAGTTGAGAAAACTTGAAATTTATTTACTTGTTTATTTTCTTAAATATTTACTTATTCTTGAGAGACAGAGTGTGAGCAAGGGAGGGGTAGAGAGAGAGGGAGACACAGAATCTGAAGCAGGCTCCAGGCTCTGAGCTGTCAGCACAGAGCCCAATGTGAGGCTCAAACTCACGAACTGCGAGATTGTGACCTGAGCCGAAGTGGGACACTTAACTGACCAAGCCACCCCAGCGCCCTGAAATTTATTTTTTTAATGCTCATTTATTTTTGAGAGAGAGAGAGTGTGAGCGGAGAGAGAGAGCAGGGGAGGGGCAGAGAGAGCTAGAGACACAGAGCTGTGGGCACAGAGCCCAACGCAGGGCTCAAACCCATGAACTGCAAGATCATGATCTGAGCCTCCCCGGTGCCCCTGAGAAAACTTGAAAATTAAAGCTACCTTCTTCTTGACTTAACCTTTATGTGTGTGTGATTATAAATGCAAATATGCATAAGTACACACATTTAGATCCAGCCTGGCATGCTGTAGTTCTTCCTTTCTAAATTCATACTCCACCATCCAGCCAAAACAACAGTGACAAAACAAATGTGATCATCACATTATTCTCCTGCTTAACACCAGCAATGCTGTGAAACAGAGACTCCCTTTCATTAAAAATTCCCTGAAGCCTCTGTTTCTCTGGGGAATGTTAGTAAGAGTTGCAAAACCGCTAGCTGCTTTAACGTTCTTAGCTCAGACTTGCTGAGGGAGTCGTGATGAAGAAGAACCCATGACATTCTGAGTCTAACTGAGAAGGAGCTTCTGGGAACTGCATTGTCTCTGGGAAAGAGAAGATAGGAACTCTAGCAATTACATAATTACATTCCTTAGGAATTGCCCCCCTCCCCCCCACCGTCCGCCTCTCCTCCCCCCCCCCCCCCCCCCCCGCACCATTTTACCTGAGAAAGAATGAGGGGAGGGGAGGGGAGTACTTCGTGTGTTTGGAGACCAAACTCTGTTCTGGGCACCACCAAGCATCTCTCTTCAAAGCATATTAACAAAGGCAAAAAGGTATGTATCCCTTGACTGAGAGCCCATCAGAATTAGCACCGTAAGTGTTCAAGAGCCTGCTAGCAAAACATCAGCACATATTTCAGGGCAAGGGGAAGTTAGTCTAGAAAGCAATGACCAGTGCATCAGAAATACAGTATGGGGAAGTTTATGTTTGAAAGCAAGAGCAGAAAAAAAAAAAAAAAAAAAAAAAAGGCAGTCAGAAATCTCTGGCTACTTTGTATTTTAAATTGAAGCCAAAAAGGGTCTCCCACCTCTAGTGTTCCAGAGGAACAACAGCTGAGGTGGGGCCTATTGTTATTCAAATGAACGCTGTAACTCATTAGAGAAGAGCCTTCTTTTGGCCAATCTTTCCTCCCCTCCCCCCCTCCCCACGCCTTAGCTTCCCCTTCCTTTCTCAGTGGCTCTTTTTGGCAGTGAATAGGCACATTACTGGGGCGAGATGTTTTCTGTCTTCCTTCGCCAGAAGCTCTGCGCTAATAAGTGCCATTTGATCCTAATAAGCCAACAATTAGTCTCATTCCAAGCAGCCATTGTGCACATCCTTGCATTCAGGCTATATATCCTTCTGCACCCAGGTCTGTCCTTTCAGCATCAGGTAGCCCAGTATGGCAAGCAAAGTTCTTTAGCATCAGTCCACTGGTTTCCTGCTTTGAATGCCCACAGCCTATCTGACTGTGTGTTTTGGTTTTACCCAATATGCTGAATGCAACAGGAACAAGCGGGGCTGTGATACAACATGTGCCAGTATGCTTCGCCCCTGCAAAGTCACAGTAGGGGCAGTTTTCCACATAGGGCTCAAGAGCAGAACCGGTGCTGGAAAGCTACATATGCAAACTACTAATGGTGTGATACTAGTTTGCAAATCCTTGTAAGGGAACCCATCACAAAACAGACACAGTGGGTAAGCAAAGCAGTGTGACTGTGTGCATGGGTGCTGTGCACAGGAGTACACACACACACACACACACACACACACCACACAGTGCCACACATACGTTATTTATTTTCTGAAGTACTAAGTACCTGGCATAGGTTAACCTTAAGCGATGGAAAGCAATTGTTTCCCTATAAAAACCTGTGCACTTACCATGCGGTTAATAAAGGAGGCTGCAAAAGCACAACTTTGAGAGCTGGACTCTTGGCTGAAATACTGGGTGGCTTTTTCCCCTGATAATTATGCATTTGCTGTCTAAGATTAATCAGGGAAGTTAATGATGCAAAAAATTACATTTATAATCCAGTCTGAATACAGCTGTACTGCAAGCTAAGTTCTAAGTCCTATTAAAGTAAATGGAATTAATGGGCTGTCGCTGGCAATCTTTATATCTATCAGTTACTAATTAACATTCTTCTGTAAAAAATAGTTTGTGGTGGGGAAAAAATAAAACATACCTTAGTAGCAGCTGTGGTAAAGCCTAAGTGGAGTCATTAAAGGCCGACCAAAGCAGTGCCTACTAGGGATGACAAGGCAGAGTGTTCACAATGCAGGGAGCCAGAAAGTGCCAATTCACTGTGCCATCAGTTAAAAGAAAAAAAAAATGTGTGTGTGTGTGTGTGTGTGTGTGTGCACGCGCACACATGTGCACGAGCGCATTCGTGTGGGCATGCGTAAAGTTGTTTGTTTTATGCGACAGCAAATAATCACCACTAAGGACAACCTTTCAACAGGAAATGTGGACTTCAGCTAATAATGCAAGAACAGAGGCATGCCAGCTGTAAAACTGGAGAGTTAAATTAGCTACCGAGGACAAATGAATGTAGTGTTTTATCTTCAGAGATACTCAAGCGCATTTGCTGCTCTCATCACAAAAGGCTCCCAGTTTGATTACTAATTTTATGTCTTCTGTTCTTGAATTAACTTGAAGTGTCCTTTCCAACCCTTTACACTGTGTGTGTGTGTGTGCGTGTGTGTGTGTGTGTGTGTGTGTGTGTGTGGTGTGTGTTATTTGGTCCTTAGCACAAAAGGGGAAATTTGTTACCCTTCTGGATGCTAATTCTTTTGTATTTTTGTGTTACTTTCATTTTCTTAGCCAGGAACTCACGCTTTGTTACTCTACAGGCAAGAAGAAACTCAATTTGCTAATAAAGGGTAGTTTCTTTTATAGGGGGCATAGAGTTTCCACTCATTTTTTATTATTCACAAACGGAGACTCTGATGCAAGAAAATCTCCCTTAGGTCTTATCAGAGATAAAATTTATTTCAGTGGGGGAAAAAAAGTGATCTAGGAGGAAGGAATTAAAAAATAATGCTTTAAAAAAATAAGGTTAAGAGCATTTGCCCTCAAATTTTCAACACCACAAATCTGCCTTGACATAACAGTTAGCACTTAGTCTGAAGAGATCATTTGCTTGTAAACTTTCCAGATGTGCAGGTCTTGCTGTTTTCAGTACGACTCATACTGAACCTCACAAATCAGAGAAGAGGCAAATTTTTAAGTCAAGTGATAGAATATATTGAGTCCTAAGCTTTTAAATTTTTTAATGTTTATTTATTTTTGAGAGAGAGACAGACTGAGCACAAGTGGAGGAGGGACAGAGAGAGGGAGACACAGAATGCCAAGCAGGCTCCATGCTCCGAGCTGTCAGCACAGAGCCCAATGCAGGGCTGGAACTCATGAACCTTGAGATCATGACCTAAGCCGAAGTCGGATTCTTAACCCACAGAGCCACCAAGGTGCCCCTCGAGTCTTACGTTTTGAGTGAAAAGATCAAGGTTGACACTGTAACATTATCATCTACTAGGAAAAAAATCTTGGAATTTAGGTTTTTCATCCATCAAAAGGGAGTAACAGGGCATAACCTTCCTTCCTACTAAAGAGGTATTGAGATGCTAAAGGCTTCATGTGATTTTACAGATAAGAAAGTGCTCATAAATGTAAATCAATTATCTGTGTTGAATTTGGTCCATCTATATAGTTATCAACAAAGATGCATCTTCAGTTCTGGTCCTGTAGATCAGAATCTCCCCGGCAGGGGCAGGGACTCAAAATGCCCCTTCAACCTGGGAAAGGAGCCAGCCACCTGGCCCTGCTGGTTGGGGCACCTTCCTGGAAATTTGCCAAGACCTGCATGGGTGCCTGGACCTGCAGGAGTTGTCAGGGTCATCCTCTGAGGCATCCTGAACAGGATGCAGATGTCCACAGAGCTCAGTGACTCTTGCCTTTAAGGCTGTCACCATATGTGTAGTTCTGGGGCCTTGTAGTTCTGGGAGGGCAGCCCGGGTCACTCCCACTGCTCCGTGCACTGTTTCTTGCACAGGAGATCAGGCCACCAGTGGTGCTGATATCTGATTTGGGGCAACCATTTAACAAGGAACACGGGCTCTGTTTGGGGCTCTGAGCCTCCACTGTCCACCATGGACCTTATAGGATTCATACTCGTAGGTCCTGTACAATTCTGACTATCCAGGTCTGCAGCACCAAGGAGGACGAGAAGCAACCTTGGCTGTGTGCCCCCTTATCACCAACACCAGAAAGGCCACCTACTTCCCAGTGCAGTCTCAGTCATCTTCCTAGGTGGCCTTCCAGACTGTTCCTCCTCAATGCCAACAGAACCTGCTGGTCAATGTCCTCCTTTGTCTCTCACTGATGTCTCCCACCTCATGCTGTCTCTATCATCTTAGGCCATGCCTGATGAGGGTGGACACTTTTTGCCATAATGGAACTGTTCTTGTCACTCTGCCCACAGGCCGTTACTCTCTGGTCTGGTGGCCTTGTGTAGCTGGCAAGGGTGTGGGTCCCCACTGACAGGGATCACATTCTAGAAAGCCAACGATTACCTCCTGAATTGTTCAAAACATATTCTAAGACCCTCGACACTTAGACTAGAAAATTTCAAACAGTAAATTTAAAGCCCCCAGAAGTCTTCAGATTTTGTGGCAGACCCAGGAAGATTTGCATTTCCTGTTCCTCATCAAAGGGAAAACACAGTGACAACCTTTAAGGGGGTCATTGGGAGCCAATCTTCCCCTGAAGCACCATGGATAAGGCAGCTCATTAGTAATAATGTAACAAGCCTTAAATTAATGGTCTTAGGAAAATCAGAATCAAGATGATCTGTTCCAATATAAACCAACTCTGGAGAAGTCTGGCACTGTAATAATAATGCTGTCCCTTTCTTCCTACGGTGGGAGATGTGAAATCAACAAGGAAAGGTGCATTGGACAGTAATGGACAAGAGAAGATGGTGTCTGAGCCCTAAAAAGAATTTTAATGTGCACTGACTGGGACATAAATACATACACCACTAGCTCTTCTCTACCCATTTTTAAAATTTTTCTTCAATAAATCACTATACCTCATATAGGCCCATGGATATTATAATTTGTAATCAACTTGTTTTATAGACAGGAGCCCCACCAAACAGTATTTATTTGCTCAGGCTCTACACATGCTAAAGGCAATTCTGTTGCACATCCTGGTTTTTTTTTTTCTTTATTTTACAGGAAAAAAATATAGTAGATTGAGAGGTATCTATATAGAGACAGCGTATATATCTACAGTCCAATTAATTCTGTGTTAAATTCAGTCCATCTATATAGCTCAAGAGGCTTTTGTTTAATTTCTCTTGGACATAATCATTATTTCGCTTTTTAATGTAAAACAAATGTTGCATTTTGCTTAATTCTCACTTTACTTGATGATGGTCATAATACATGTATAGCCAAGGCACATTTAACTTAAATTAATTCACGTGTCCTTTCAGAATGATTTATGTGGACGTCCCAAGCAAAATGTAATGGTGAAGGGAAATAACAATTTAAAAATCTTGCCCCCAAATGAAAATGTTTATTAGTCATTTCCAATTTGTCACTGAAGCAAAGTGATGATAATATAATGTTCTCCTGGGGAGCCTGGGTGGCTCAGTTGATTAAGCGACTGACTTTCTGGATTTCGGCTCAGGTGGTGATCTCACAGCTCCTGAGATTGAGCCCCGTGTTGGGCTCTGCACCGAAAGTGCGAAGCCAGCTTGAGATTCTTTCTCTCTCCCTCTCTCTCACTGCCCTGCCCTTTCTCTCTCTCTCTCTCTCTCTCTCTCTCTCTCTCAAAAATAAATAAGTAAACATTAAAAAAATAATAATGTTCTCAATGAGAAGAACTGCCTTTTTTATGGTCAGAGACAGTAAAACTTGTGTTTGAAAACCGGGGCTCTGATTTCATGCTGCCCTTGTTCACATTAGAGCTCTGGCCCTGTGATTTGGCACTCAGACGCTTCAACTGCATAGAAAGACAACACAGCTCCTCCTCCACTAGGTGGATGTAAGGATCCCAATAAATAATGTAGGTCAGGAAATTATGCAGTAATTTAGAATATGTTTAATGAATGCAAGTTCCTATTATTTTATACAGATCATAAAATAATGCTTTGCCTCAACAACACTATTATTACACATTAATAACAAATCTCAGGAAAAAATAACTTTCCATATGACCCTTCTATCACTACATTATATTTATACAGTTGCAAGTACCACAGCACTTTTGCTTTGCTTTTTTTAGTAAGGCATGGCCTGATGATACTGATTTGAAACCAGTGTTCCCTATCTAGTTTGTCCCGTCTATCTGAGCTGCAGATTCTCTTTCTTGCAAAAGTCAAGCAACGAAATGTTGACAAAAATTAGTCTTAAATTATGCTTGTCAATGGGTTTGAAGCGAAAAGCTGAACTATATTAAAATCATTAGGGTGTATTGAGAAAAGGGAGGAATGGCCCAAAGGTGTTTTCTGGTGGTTTGTTTGTTTCAGAGACATACATGGAACAAGATATGGTGAGAAACGTGTTAAATGTATTCAGTTCAGCTTTCTGTTCCTGTCACATGCAACTAATCAACATTACTGGCAAATAACCAAACAGCACTATTTCAGAATGCACCTCCATTCATAGAAGTTCTTTTTATTGCCATTATAATGCAGGTTTGGAAATGACAGTTTGGTGTTCCTTGGGAGCTCCCTAGGTTGTTCACAAACCTTAGAACAAAACCCAGTTTCCCCCTGTACGGAGGATGACTGTCACATATCGGCTTTTCTGGGTGACCTGCGAAATCAGCCTACTGTTAAAAACGGACATTGACGGAAGTAATTCTTTTTTTCTTTTCAAAAAGTGCTGAAATCATAAAAATAATAGCCCTCTTTTGCCTTAGACAGAGAGATACAAAAGATGAAAAAGATGCAGTACCTGAATTGGAAAGGATTTGTTTTAAAATAACAGAAATCTGGGAAACAATCGTACTTTGAGACCTTGTAATGACTACTGGCAAGAATTAGATTGGTGGAAATCCAGGCAGCTGGGAAAATTCTGGCTCCACAACTCCACAGAGAAAGCTTGAGTCCCTACCCAGAACTCAGGAAGGAAACCATCACTCCTCAGCCTCAGAAGACCCAACTCAGGCACCATGCAGGTTTAGTGCTGAACATTCCAGGAAAACCTCGAGCCAACTGCAATCTGAATCCTGGAAGATGGGGAAGAATATTTTATTTCAACTCAAGTCACGCTGTAGTGTCCAGACGGTTTTCCTATTTCCAAGTGGAAGCCAAGTTTCAACCTTTTAAAGAGTAGAGGTAAAAATTTCCTTCTCCTTGGAGTGACCCGCCAAACCTACCCTATGTCCACCCTCAAACACGTAGACTTTGAAGAAAGATTACAATTCCACAAAAATTGGACTTGGGAAGCATCTGTTCACTCATGAATATTTTCTTAATCTGCCTCTTGCCTATGTTTTACATCCCTTCTTTGAACCAATTTTAAGGATAAGTAAGTTAAAATTATAATATAACAAGATAGAGGAGAATTGATTTTTAGAACATACTTAAAATATTTTGATCCTTGACTCCAATAGTCAAATGAAAACAGTAAAGAGTAAATGAAACTACCTTTATAAATCAGAGGCAAAGAAAACATTTCCTAATGATCCCAAATTCAGGGCAAAGGACTTTTTAAGTGTTCCTAAGCTTCATATTCTTGTGGATGATGGCATTTTACATGTTTTTGCCCTGTCTGTTAACAGCCAAAACATGGGGCGCCTGGGTGGCTCAGTCAGTTAAGCTTCCGACTCTTGCTCAAGTCATGATCTCACAGTCCGTGAGTTCGAGTCCTGCATTGGGCTCTGTGCTGACAGCTCAAGAGCCTGGAGCCTGCTTCGGATTCTGTGTCTCCCTCTCTCTCTGCCCCTCCCCCTCTCATGCTCTGTCTTTCTCTCTCTCTCTCTCTCAAAAGTAAATATTGAAAAAAATTGAAAATAAAACAATATGAGATGATCCAAATGAGGAACAACCAGGAAGGGACTACCTGCATGAGGATTCTTCAGGACACACTCAAATAAAAAGTTTCTAAGCCACGGTAAAGCCTTCAGGACTTTGAGGACAACACTGAATCTTTTTACGAATCCAGTCCTCTTAAACAAGAATACTTAGCAATGTTTCTCTCTGACCTTCACTGGTGGCTCTAGAAACACTCACATATCCACTAAATTTTAACAAGAGAACAATGTTACCTGACTAAATAAGAAGAGTCTTAAGTGATTAAGACACAAAAAAAATTATATAGTTTCTCTTCCTGTCCTGCCCAATACCATGGACATTAGTTAAATGGGACTGCTTAAACTTAAATTAATTAAAACTAATATTTCAGTTTCTCGATCTCGCTGACATTTCCTGTGTTCAACAGTCACACATGGTGAGTGGCTACCACGTTGGATGAAAACAGAACACGTTCAGCATCACAGAGTTCTAGTGGACAATGAGCACTTCACGGTAGTCAAAGCCATCTGAGGTTGTCATTCAAGCCCTCTCTCCTTTCAGGTTTCTTAAAGTTTCCATTTTATTTAAATGAGACTATTGATCGGGTACTTTCCACATTTCAGCTCCATTTAATTCTCAGAGCTGCCCTATGAGACACATGATACAGATGAGGAAACTAGATGTTTACAGATGAGGAAACTAGAGTTGAGAGAAGTTAAACACATTGCCCAAGGACTCAATGCCCGGGTCTGCCTAGCTCAGAGCTCCCACTCTATGCACAATGCTTTCTGGCTTCTGGAGTTTGTGCTCACTGGTTCATGAGATTTCAGAGATACAGATGAGGAGGCAAACCCACCCAAATGCCCTTTATATGTGTCCTTTGGGTGAAAACGTGACAGAGCAAGAAAGTAGAAAAAAAATCAACATGGTCTAAGAGTCACCTCTGTGCCAATAACTATGCCAGATATGTTGTCTCTATCTTCACAAAAAGCCCAGTACAATGTACACACATAACACAGAAAGTGATGGTCACTGAACCTAAGTAATAAATTGGCTTATTTATTAAGCAGATGAAATGTCATCTCTTGAGGTCAGATATGCTTGCCATCTGTGGCATTCCCTTTCTCTTGTGTGGGATGTTCCTGGCTAATTTGAGGTAGAGCTCCCCAGTGGCTACGAAATGACACAGCACTGATGAGCTTTATGGCTATCACCACCTTGTGGCTACAGTGGCCACTGCATGTACTTCTTCTGGAAGGAAGGCTAGGTAGGTAAGGAAAGAAAATGCCTCTCCCCTTTGTTTGAGGTGCCTGAAAGTGATGGAAAGTGTCAAGAGAGAACCTGAAAAGTGAGTCCAGATGGTGCCAATATATAAGAAAACCTAAGGAGAATAGAATTTGAAGGCAGAATGGGGAGATAGAACTTTGGAGAGAAGGAAACAAGTACATCAGAATTTATAAATGGATGGTGATCCAATTGGATCTCAGAACCTGATGTCAAGGCTGGTGGGCTATTTATATGCTTCAGTGCACAGAGATGTGGCCCTGATTGGCCTGTTTAAAAGGTATGGTGTTGAGGGGCTAAGAAAAAGCACATGTCAATTAGGGAGCTGGTGCCTATCGATGACGGGTGTTTATATTTTGCAACAAAATAAAAAAATTAGGACAGTTTAGGGAATTTTACTTTTTTTCATAAAATTAAATAACCACAATTACAGAATTATCTCCCCCTCACCGAGGTTATGTCTTTTGGTTTTCAAATATCTGTTTTAAATGAAATGACATCAATAGTACATGCTAGGTTGTTCATTTTAATGCCCTTACTCACTTGTCAAAATTCAATACTGGCAACCTTATATTAGCTCAAAAATATGTGTGTGTGCCTGTGTGTGTGTGTGTGATAGAAAGAGAGAGAGAGAGAGAGAGAGAGAGAGAGAGAGAGCGAGTGCATTATTACTGGTTTGTGAAGGCCAAGTCTAGGAACCACTCTGCTATGGGACAATTAGTGAGAAAGCTAAGCCCAGGCTCCATATGCTTAGGTCCTCCACATGTTGCAATTTATACTGGGTCCTGAACCTTTTAAAGAATTACCCTTTAATCAGTGTGTCATATTTTATGAGGGAAGCTGAGAGTTTGCAAGACAAAAGATGCTGTGAAAATCAGGTGGTAGGTCCAGTGTCTTCTCACCATCCAACCCAATTCCAATGGGTGAAATTATACCCACCTGCTTTGTTTTTTGGGGCTTCTAAGCCGTGCATATCACAAACAACAGAATGGACACAGAAAAAAAAGAAACATACAAAAAAGTTATTGCCCAGTTGCCTTGGGCAATACACAGTACTGCCGGGCAGACCATGGATTTCCCATGAAAGAACACACGAAAAGAAAAATGTGTGCTGCTGGAGCAAGCATCACAGGTATTTACTGTTCCAGAGCGTAAGGAAATTTTCTATTCAAGTATCACCGTCCCGGTCATTTATGTGGAAAGAGGTATGCTGGTCACTGAAATGCTTTTGAATCATGCAGCAATACATGGGTAGATGTGGATTTATACCACAAATATAATCTGATCTAAAGAGTTTATTTTAGATTTTGTCGTGCAGACAACAAGCAGAGCAGACCAAAATGTCAAGTATTTTCTTTGCAAATATACTCTAAAACAAGGAAGGGGTGTGCTAATAATTTACTTGCGATTTGCACAACAATTTGCATGACAAAATTGAGGGATGACCCGAAAGACTACTTTTCCCACTGACTCCTTTGTTCCCCATTCACCTCTGACACTGCGGACAAAGGCTCATCGCATAGATGCTTGCAAATTTCTACAAGTCTGAAAGACATAGAAGGTGGCAATGCATTTAGAAAAACTGAGGTTGAGGTTGCGTAGACTGTTGTAATACGTCTTCATTCTGACACCATGGACTTTAAGAGCTATGCCATCGTCAGGTAGGGTCCAGCTGAACTGCTCACAAGTGACAACTCTGCTGTTAGAAGGGACATTAACTGGGGAAGGCTGTGGGTTCGACAGAGGAAACGTTAACCAGCAGTGGAGAAAAAAGGAGGATTTATTCCCAAATCTGCCACCAACTGGCTATGTCACCTTAAGTAAGTCATTTTGATTCATTTCTTAAAGGGTACTCTTGGAGAGAAAGGATTTGAGGTAGCTCCTATGGACAACCTAGATAAAAGAAAAAGGTCAATTTCATGAGAAGAAATAGAGACGTGGCCTAACTTCTCCAAGCCTCCATTTATGGTTTTCTAAAAAACGCAGATGGGTTTATCCATGGTTGTGAAATTCCATTCTGTGGCTTAGGGCCCGGCTGTAGCATCAGAATGATCTGGGATCTTCCTTATTATACACATTCTTTGGAATTACTCCTGAAATTCTGACCTAGTGAGTCTGAGGAGGAGCTGCGGAACCTGAATTACTATAATCACGCCAGATGATCTGAACACATAAGCAAAAGAAGGAGCAGCTGTAGCAATAATAATGATAACAGTAATAGTTAACATACTATGGCACTTACTATCCACCAGAGACCCTACTACATTAACATGTGTTGGTATCTCTTCAAATATGGCCTTTCTAACTCCATGATTTTATGAACTCCATGTACCTTCCCATTCATATTTTGCCTGGTAAGATTTTATTAAGGGTGGGACTGTATTTTTTTAAGAAAATCTCCCATTCAGCCCATACATCATAATCAACAAACACTTAGTAAGTGTTGGTTAAAGTAGCAGAGTATCAGCGTAAAGTTTCTCTTTCTTGTGATCCGTTCCAAGTCAATTCTGGGGAGAATGAGTCTGTTATACTGTGGAGTTGCACGTTCTCTTTTCCTACAGACTTGCTAAATGTTGTGATCTGTCCAAGCTATTTGTCATAGGCAGGAGAACCAAAAAAGGTGCAGAGTTCTTCACCAGGCCTCTCTGGTCAGGACTGTCTTAAACTAGGGATGGAGGCTGGAGGCCCTACCAAGGCTCATCCAGGTGGTCGTTTCTCCCCACACCACATCCTATGAAAATCTGCTTCTGATTTCCACCTATTTTTCTCCAGGACTATTCTTCTCTTACCAGGTAAGAAGGCTCATTCTTGAGAGAGAATAAAAACTCAGAACAATACATGTTCTATAGTCCATGTTCCACTGTTCACTTTGAAAATAAAAAGATTAAACCCATGAAAAACGACCACTTGCCCAGATGTTGGGAATCACTGCCAATGACTTAATCAACCACACACTTCTGTTTCCCCATGTGAAGTTGTTTCTTCTTTTTCCTCTTCTTCTTCTTCTTCCTCTTCTTCCTCCCCTTCTCCTTCTCTTTCTTTTTCTTCTTGTCTCTATCACCAGTATTTTCTCAAAGGAAAGGTGGCCTCCTCCCATGTGGGCTACTATTATAAGCTCTATAGGCAATTGGTTTTCAGTATTTCTCAGAGAGGAGAATCTAAGATACAATACATTATATAAACTCATCTAGCCACTTTCAGAAGTAGATGTCATGGATTAAACAGAAAGATGTAAATAGAACTCATTGTACTGGAACCCACATTGTACCCTAGAATTGCTTTGATGCAATGTACTCTGACATCATTTCATTGGTCTCTGCCAAGTAAGGTTGAGGAAACCCATCACAATATTTGCTGCAAGGATGTGATTAAATATTTATCATATTGATGGTGCCTTCTCTGGGAGGATTCTTGGGGAAAGTGTCCCTCTGTGTATTTTTTTCTCAATGCTGCTGTTTATGAGCTGGTAGGCAATCAAGATCTTCCTAATAAAGCAGAATATTCTCTATGTGAAATGAAAAAATCATTCTGTGAAGTAGGTTTCACCATCATCGTTACCAGTTGACCAATGAGGAAAGTGAAGATTATAAAATTTAAGAAGTATTCTCATAATTATTCAGCTAGTAAATAGTGGAACCAGCATTCAAAGTCAAGATTTTCCAAATTCACAACCTTTGTTTTCAAAAGTGTCATTGCCCTTTTGAAATACCATCCATATCTCAGTATTTCTAACACAGGGTACACTTAAGCAAGTCACTTCATCTTTATAAACCTCACTTTGCTCACAACTAAACAAGCTCAAAAGTATCAGGTTTGGATGTTATGGTAACTTTTTTTGTTTGTTTTTTTAGAAGGCGAGCAAGCAGGGGAGGGGCAGAGAAAGACACTGAAGCAGGCTCCAGGCTCTGAGCTGTCAGCACAGGGCTTGATGTGGGGCTCGAACTCATGAACTGCAAGATCATGACCTGAGCCGAAGTCAGATGTTTAACCAACTGAGCCACCCAGGCGCCCTGTTATGATAGCTTTTTACTCACTGTTCTCATCAGGAACGTGGACTTTAAGTTCCTCTGTATCATCATCACCACCTTCATCATAACCAGCATCACTATTATTTACTGAGCACATATTATGTGCTCTTTACTGTAGAGTTTTACTCCTCTCACACACCTTGTGAAATAGTACTACTGATTTCTCTATTGGGAAGATGAGGTAAGAGATCGAAAAGGTGAAGCAATTGGCCAAGTCCACATCATGAGTAGGTGATGAAGATAAGGTAAGCTCCAAATAGTCTATCGAGTTTCAAAGATAAACACAAGGGAAGTCCTGAGGCTCACATAAAAGAAAATCCTAAGGATATCTGACATGGGGAGGGGAGGCTTCCAAATGCCAAAATTTGGGTATCAAATAGGCAAATGTTCTGGTAAGCATCCGGACAAAGTTTTAAAGACTATGTTCTCATCGTGTTACTGGAAGTTAAAGCATTTCCTTTGAGTCTTCAGATTCCCAGGGGTCGACCCTTATTAATTTAGAGCTTATATAAAATCCAAGTTTATATAAGTCTTATTCATACTATGTATATATCTATTTATGGATGTCCAATAGATATTTCTCTCATTTAACCAATATTTATCTAATTCCTAGTATATGATGGGCACTATTCCAGGGATCAGTAACAAATGATAAACAACAACAACAAAAATCCCCATTGTCACAGAAATTACAGTCTAGTGGTGGGAAAGATAGTCAATTAAAAATTGGGGAGAAGGGGTGCCTGGGTGGCTCAGTCGGTTAAGCGTCCGACTCATGATTTTGACTCAGGTCATGAGCTCACAGTTCCTGAGACCAAGCCTGTGCTGATAGCACAGAGCCTGCACACAATTCTCTCTCTCCGTCTCTCTCTCTGCTACTCCCCTGCTCTTTCTCTCTCTAAAAATAAATAAATTATAAAAAACATTAATTTTTTTAAATGGGGAGAAATTATATTCCTACCCTCAGAACTTCCATCTAGTAGTGATGAGAGAGATACTAAAGAAACAAACATATAAAATAATGTCAGATTTGGGTAAGTATTATATAGAAAACCAACATTGGAAAGAAGGCAGGCATAGTGGTGAGGTAATGGTAGCTGGCAAATTTTAATTAAAAGTGACCAATTTGAGACTGGCTTTCTTAATTTTTTCATTTATTGAGTTTATATCATTAGTTAAAACCCTTGGGAAATATATTAAATTTTACTCACTTCTCATGCTGATTTTTGTCAATTCAAAACAATTCTGCATGAAATGCATTAAGTTAATTTCCAAAAGAATGTAGTTAAGGGGAAAAAAGGCAATATAATAGCATTTTGCTCTGGGAGATTGAACAGTAATGTGCGATATGAATTGGACCACAGAGTGTATTCTTTAATGAAAGACACCAGAGAAAGAGAAAGGAGACATAACAAATCTATTTTCAGATTCAGTTGACACGGACTGCTGCTTCTCCCTAATTTGTAGTAGAACACACATCATCTCTGTTGGATTGGATGTGACAAAATTTGGGGAAACAAAATAGAAATCATCATTTTGTGTGAACATTAGAATCAAGTTACATTGTCATCAAGAAATTTGAAGTCCTGAGAAATTATTTTTTCATGTGTCTTAGCCAAATATCATAATGTGAATAACTGAGGCATTTGCATTATGTCTATTTTATTTATTTATTTATTTGATGAATTAATTATAGGAAAGTTATTGTTTTTTTTTTAAATATAATTTATTTTCAAATTGGCTAACATACAGTGTGTAAAGTGTGCTCTTGGTTTTGGGAGTAGCTTCCCATGGTTCATCACTTATATACAACACTCAGTGCTCATCCCAACAAGTGCCCTCCTCAATGCCCGTCACCCATTTTCCCCTCTCCCCCACACCCCCATCCACCCTCAGTTTGTTCTCTGTGTTTAAGAGTCTCCTATGGTTTGCCTTTCTCCCTCTCTGTTTGTAACTATTTTTTCCCCTTCCCTTCCACCATGGTTTTCTGTTAAGTTTCTCAAGTTCCACATATGAGTGAAAACCTATGATATCTGTCTTTCTCTGATTTCACTTAGCATAATACCCTCCAGTTCCATCCACATTGCTGCAAATGGCAGGACTTCATTCTTTCTCATCGCCAAGTAGTATTCCATTGTATATATAAACCACATCTTCTTTATGCATTCATCAGTTGATATACTAATTTAGGCTTGGAAAGTTATTCTTATATGCTTATTACTTCAATACATTTATTTTGAAGAAAGCTATGATGTTATTAAAAAGAAATTTTTTGACTTAGTCGAAAATGGAATACACTGAAAAAAATCTAAAATTCAGTATATTCTTCACATTTAAAGGAAAAATTACTAATTTTCTAGGTGTCATAAGCTGGTATTTAAAGGCAGAGAAAGAAAAGGAATAAAAAATCACTCATTTTGGTTCCTTATATGAGAGTGAAATTAAAATGAAATCATTAGAGGTGCAGCCGTTTTTATTTTACTGTATAATCTTTATTTGACTCTACTATTCATGATTATTCAATTACCTTGAATAAGAGCTTGCTATATAGCACTTGAATTACACAAAGTCACATGAGTGTGTGTGTCAAAAGGACAGACCTTTAAACTGGAGTACACATGCCAATGTAGAAAAACAAATGTAGAAATGGACATTTCTTGTTTTGTTTTTTTTTTTTAAGTAAGTAGGCTTCACATTCAGTGTGGAGCCCAACCTGGAGCTTGAACTCACGACCAACCCTAAGATCAAGACTTGAGCTGAGGAATGCCTGGGTGGCTCAGCTGAGTCCAGTTCTTGATTTTGGTTCAGGTCGCAATCTCACAGTTTGTGAAACTGAGCCCCATGTCCGGTCTGCACTGACAGAGAGGGACCTACTTGGGATTTTCTCTCTCTCTGCCCCTCCCCCTACTCCTGTGGAGGCACATGCGCACACATGTTCTCTCTCAAACACTTAAAAGAAAAACACCTTAGCTGAGATCAAGAGTCAGACCTTAACCAACTGAGCCACCCAGGCACCCCCGCCCCCCAAAAAACAACTTTAATGTATATACTGTACGCAGCTATTGTGCTGAATTACTGTTCTAAATATCAGTCTGAATGCTCTGACCTTACTGAGGAAGCTTCAGATCATATCTTAAGTTATTTTGATAGCCAATAAATTCATTAAGATACTGAAAGATGGAGGGGTGCCTGGGTGGCGCAGTCGGTTAAGCGTCCGACTTCAGCTCAGGTCACGATCTTGCGGTCCGTGAGTTCAAGCCCCGCGTCAGGCTCTGGGCTGATGGCTCGGAGCCTGGAGCCTGCTTCCGATTCTGTGTCTCCTTCTCTCTCTGCCCCTCCCCCCTTCATGCTCTGTCTCTCTCTGTCTCAAAAATAAATAAACGTTAAAAAAAAATTAAAAAAAAAAGAAATAAACATTAAAAAAAATTAAAAAAAATCCTTTTTAAAAAAAAGATACTGAAAGATGGAGCTTTTAGAATTGTGTTCTTTTAATGATCCCCAGAAATAGAAAATTTATAATCAAGTATAAGCATTTTATAAAATTGCCCATTTCTGCCAACCCTGACCTCTCATGAATGTATACATTGCATTATTCATAGCACACTGAGAAACCTAATGAATATATGATCATATACTTGCATACTCAGTCAATGTTTTAACCAGTGGTACTGGTGGCTACACCAAGCAAATAAAAGGAAAAGACGGTTTTCTTTTCACACACAAAATAATAATCCATAAAATCAGCCACAAAGGAAATCCATGATCTTCTAGCTCTAAACAGCATTGTATTCTACACATCTCTGTCATTTTTAAACATTTAATATATTTGTAATATTAACTTTGAGAAGTAATTACCAAAATTTGATTCTCATTTGCCGGTCAATAAAGCGCTGAATGTATGACATACTTAGTTTAGAAGTACATAAAGGCTAAGTACCATCCTTCTAGTATTTCCAACTACATAATAACTTTTTAGTTGAATTGCATGTATGTAATATTATTGTGATGGCTCACATAAGTACACAAATAGTCTGCTAATCAAATTAGATGTAAATAAATCAATGTTCTCAAACCTGATATTTTCCTTTAGGACATTCTATGACTTAAGGCTTACAAATTTTTGGATTGCTTTTTTTAAAATTTCATTTTCAGAGACAAGAAAACTGCCATTTAGAAGAAGTGTAATTAAAATATGAGTCAAGAAAATAAATCTTTTCATATACATCAGGATAATCTGTTTCATTAGCTTACAATTTCAATGGAAACAAAGCATGCTTTTTTTTTTCCTTCAGGTCTAACGGTGCTATCAAGAGGCAATTTCGTAAAAGTCAAAGTAGATGTCTATGCCAATAGAAACCTCTAGACACATGCACATATATACAGAACAAATCACAGACATTCTTTATGTTCCTGTAGATTGTTTCAGGATTGTGACAAGAAAGTATTTATTTTATTCTTTATTTAATTGATATTGATCAAGCACATATGAGGCATTGCGGTTGGCTAAAAATATAATAGTGAGCAAGCCAGACTTGGTTCCTATTCCTGCAGAATCAAATGGATTCAGAAAATATCTTTGTTTCCCAAGGGGAAAAATCATAAACAATCAGATGATATCTAAAATAAATAAAATGTAATGAGTGCCCACCACATGCCTATTCTATTCAAAGGGCATAATATCTATTAACTCTGTTAATCACCACAGCAATCTTACAAGTTAAGTTTCATTATTAGGATCCCCTGCATGTAGATAAGGAAACTGAGACACAAGGGATTTATACGACTTGTCCCAAACTGCATAGCTACTAGAGTTTCTGGGATGGGAATCCAGCTTAGGCAGTCTTGCTCCAGAGCCTATGATATTTTAAAAAAATTTTTTCTTAATATTTAGTTTTGAGAGACAGAGAGAGAGAGAGAGAGAGAGAGAGAGAGAGAGAGAGAAAGAGCAAGCGAGCATGAGTATGAGCAGGGGAGGGGCAGAGAGAGAGGGAGACAGAATCTGAAGCAGGTTCCAGGCTCCGAGCTGTCAGCACAGGGCCTGACGTGGGGCTGGAACTCACGAACCGTGAGGTCATGACCTGAGTCGAAGTTGGACGCTCAACTGACTGAGCCACTCAGACGCCCCAGAGCCCATGATCTTAAACACCACAGGAACTTTGGGATAAGACCCTGTGAGCACAGAGCCACCAATCCACATTTGTCATGTAACTTTCAACGTGAGGTTCAGAGCATGTGTTGTGTCTCCAAGTCATCCTATTTTTTTTCCATTTTCTTGCTTTCCCTCTCCAACTTCTCTCTCCCCAAAATCTAAATTCTAGATTTTAGATGACTTTAATGGGTCACTCTCAGGGAACTTGCTTTCTTGTTAAAGGAGGAAATAGAATTTGAAGATACTCCTGATTATTTCTACAATTCCAAAACCTTGACTCTGTTATCTAGGCTGAATCAGAAATGACTCTGTTATCTAGGCTGAATCTAAAATTTAGTCCTAATGCATTTGTCCCTGTACTTTCCTATCCTCATCTGTTATGGAGGACATGATCCACAAAAATTCCAAATAATAACCAGAGGAAATTAAGAGAAATATAGCCGTAAACATGAAGTCATACTGGTCATTGCATCATACTGTGCATTAACAGTATACATTAACAATAAAGTGTTAGCCCTCACTTTCCCTAAGCATATTCATAAATATGAACAAACTCAAGCAAACACACAACACCTAAGAAATTACAAATAATTCACCAGAAAATTTAATATTCAAAATAAAATTGGAAGGACAATTCTCCATGGGTTTTATGTTTCTGCACTTGTGAGCAAAGGGACTCCACACCTCCACACCCTCCATACTCCACACCAGAACACATGAGTGTTCTGCACTATCGTTGCTAGGATGTTTGTTTAGCAAACAGCCTTGTAAGTTAGATAGCGCCTCCCTCTGGGCAGAGGACAGATTTGTTTCCTGACCGGCGTAATAAAGATAATGCTCTTCTCTGGGGCGAAGGCTGTGCAGGTTTGCTAGGAGTTTCCTTTCAAAGACTGCGGTTTTGCTAAGCTCAAGGTTTCTCAGCTGTAATACAGAGCCACTGCACACGCAGTATCAATCTGTGCCTACCCCCGCATCACCCTGTGGACTTGGGAGGCAAAGCAAACCGATGTGAAAATGAAGCTCAGTGGGGCCAGTAATAAAGTCATTTATCTCTGACCTAGAAGTCTCATGTCTTTTGCCAACATCTATAAATCTGTGGTAGACTTACTTAGTGTGCAAGTGGTGTAACATTAGATCCTGTACTCTCCTTAACACATTCCAACTGAAGAAGAGGTACATTGGTTTTGTGCATAGAAAGCAATTTTAGGAGTCTTTTGTTTGAATCTTTATCTATCTCTTGTAATCCTCATATTTCTGGAAGAATACATAGTGAAATACAAACTTGAACTTGACAAGAAATGACCAGATGTGCAATCATATATGAAACTTACCTACAGAAATTTCCTCAATAGCCGAAGTATGCAGACATATTCATTGGTATGAAACCACAAAGACATGGCAGGTTGGCTAGACATTACAAAACGCAGTCTCTCAAATTCACCAGATAAAGACACACACACTCCAACTTTGGAAAGAGTTAACCTCATCTTTCCATCTAATCCAACTACCAGTCAGACTTATCAGAATTTCAGAATTTCAATTGGTTGCAGAGCAACCAACTTCAACTTTTCAAATTATTCAAGGACAATTAAGATAATTATTATATATATTTTCATGCTTAAGTCCTACAACAGCAGAGAAATACATCACCCCTCATTACCTATCTCTCTCCTTCACATTTTTCCCCAGAGTACTTAGTACTGCTTAAGATACTTGATATATCTCTTGTTTATTTATTGATTACCTGCCTCTCTCCATTAAAGTCAAGGAGTGTGATTGCTAGAGCTATAATAGAATATGATACACAGTAGGTACCCAATAAATAGTGAATGAATTAATACATTAAATAGATATGCTGATTGATTTTTTTTTGCAAAATTAGTAAAGTACTGAAAAAAGTTTTATATTCTGCTTTATAAATTAAAGTATTATGAGCCTTTCCCTATGTCATTAAATATTCTTTCAAGTCATTATTTTTTATGACTATATAAAATTCCATTTTACTAATCTACCATAAACTTAAATATTTCCTCATAGGTAGACACTTTGGCTTTTGTCCACTGTTTTGATATTATAAATGATCCTTTTTATACTTCCATGAATATTAATCTTTGCCCATCCTAATGCTAAGTATGTACTCTCATTTCGGGGAATGCCTATATCATACAATTTTAGATGAAAACCAATTGTGCTTTAGACCTGCCCTACCTTAGAAATTTTGGATAAATGTAATTACTTCCACTATAGATTTATTTACTTAAAAATATTCATCATTTGACTCTCACAAAGAGAAATTCCTTCACTACATTATTATAGTTTAGAAAAAAGAAAATTGAGACCAAACATCTCAGACTTAGTTCTATTATATAATGAATAGTTCAAATAGACTTTAAGGCTTTCAAATGATCCTTCTGTATTATTTCCCTTTTCCAACCATTTAAGTAATTAAACATTTACATTGTTAACTCAAAATAATCTTGGATTATAAAATTGGATTTCTTTTTCCTCTTGTTTAAAGTTTTAACTTACTTTCTTTTTGCAAATCTTTGAGAAAGAAAGAAGCTTGAAATCGATTCTGTACTGTGAGGCTTGCACATTTTACACTGGTCCTCCCAATGTTTCTAATTTACATGTTATGCTGGAATTAACATGGTGGAAAGTGGGTCTTCCAGTTGAAATACACACACACACACACACACACACACACACACACACGAGACTTTCACAGTAATTTATCTCCATAGTTGTGCCTCTCTGACTTTTTTTCACTTTCTGACTGAGCCATGGTGCTTATCTACAAATAATAGACCATCTCAGATTCACCACTCTTAAAATTCAGGTCCTGTTTTCCGAACCTATTATATTTTTTTCTAGGCACTAAGAAGTACACAGCTATTAAAAGTGCCTCTTATGATTGGGAGCTACCAACTAAATATTTGTAACAATGATCCAGAATTTTTTGTGAATGTATCCTTTGGTATGTATGATGGCACATGGGAGAACATATAGCTTAGCCTCCTAGGAAACAGAGAAAGGGTGGGATGGTGTGATAACGCCAACAGTTAAAGGATTTCACCTTCTTCCAAGCTCTGAGAAAAGCCCTTACAGGCAGTTAAAGCCTCTTTGTGACAAAGGCTGTCTTTGGTTGGTTTCTTTTGTTTTCTTGACCACAGGGTCAAAGTCACTAAATTTAAGTATTCCATGACCAGGCTGGCTAAATGCATCAGTCTGTAAATGGCTCGTGTGAAGGGCTAAGAAGCATGTGAAGCAATATCTGATATGTACTATTATAATACAAGAGAACTGGAATAGGACTTAATCTAGACCAGGGATTGACAACTTTTTCTGTAAAGAGCCAGATAGTAAATATTTCAGGCTTGGCAGGCTATGGGGCCTCTGTTTTAAGGATTCAACTATGTCGTAGAATGAAAGCAGCCATAAACAATACGTAAACTAATGAGTGTGGCTGCATTCCAATAAAACTTTATTTACAAGAATAGGTGGCCCACTGGATTTGGCCCATAGGCTATAGTCTGGTGATTCCGCTTACATTGGCTTCTGTTCTGACTTGGTGACTAAGCACAGGTAGATCACCTAATCATGCTGGCCCTTAAATTCACCACCTGTAAAAACATTTATAGAATTCTAGATCTTAATGTACTTAAGGATACTCCCATGTATGTCCACACAAAAAAGACAACTACACATTGACATATAAATACTTTTGCTAAAAATCCACATGCACATGTGGGTTTGATGTGTTTCTTCAGTTACTTCAAAGGTACCTTTTGAGTATCCAATCAGAAAAGTGTTGTCCAAAACATGCGTCTATCAATTTCTAGCTTCATGAACATAGGCAAATTAATTTCTGCCTTTATATCTCCTTTTTGTAAAATGGGGATAATTAAAATTATTAAAAACAAAATTATTCTAACTGCCTGTGTAACTGAGGTGTTCAAATCCATGTAGCCCCAAGTTATTTAATCTTTCAGTCCGCTCATTCATAAGCAAGTATCTTGAGGTCCATTTTAATGTGGTGGAATGCTCCAAATTCTCAGCAGTATCTCCAAAAGCTGGAAGTAGAGATAGAGTTTTCCTATATGTTTCCTCACTGTAACTATGTCCCTGTTAGCTCCTACAAAGGACATCTTTCTCATTGGTCTGCTTTTGTTCACACTATAGATTATCCCTCATCTTCAATTTTCCTAAAGCTCTCTTGTTTAGTAAAGTGTTACAAACAATTAAGGGGTACACAGAGTAAATTTTAGCATGAGGAATGAAGTAGGTACCAGAGAAGTTGGCGTAGGAAGAGGTGGAAGTGAAAGAAAAAGAGAAGAGGAAGGAGGGAGAAGAGGAGGAAGAAGAGAGGAAGGGAGGGAGGAGAAGGAAGAGAAAAAAAGAAGGAAAATCATTATTATTATTATTATTATTATTATTATTATTATCATCATTGTCGTCGTCATCATCATCATGATTTCCTATCACTGGGAATTCCATGGGTTATTTCCCTCTCTTTTCTAGTCCTCCCGCCATGTCCTCAGGCTCCTCTTTCTTGTTAAACCATTATTACATCTCTTTATTTTCTCTCTTCCCACACATATCCCACTTTCCACAACCAAACAAAAATTTTCTCGCTTTACTATGCAGAACAAATCAGCTCTTCTTTGAAGCTATGTTCTTAAAATCTCCTTGTAAGTCAAGAGGCATTTTGTGGCATTGTCATCCCAACCTCATTCAGTCAGCAGTACTCACTAGTTAAGAAAAAACCTCTGGGCATACACTGAAAATATTTGAAAGCAGAGACTTGAACAGATATCTGTACACATATTTGTTCACATCAACATTATTCACAATAGCCAAAAGGTGTAAATCACCCAAATATCCATCAATGGGTGAATGGATAAACACAGTGTGGTAGGCACATACAAGGGAATATTATTCAGCCTTTAAAAGGAAAAGAATTCTGAAACATACAACATGGACGAACGCTGAAAACATCCTAAATGAAATAAGCCAGATACAAAAGGACAAACATTGTACCCTTAGACACAGATTATAGAATGTGGTCCCAGGGGCTTCCGGAAGGATAGGGGGAATGGGGAATTGTTATTTAATAGATAAAGAGTTTCAGATTTGCAAGATAAAAAAGTTCTGGAGGTGGATGATGGGGGTGATGGTTGCACAACAGTGTGAATACACTCACTGCCACCAAACTATACCTTTAGAAATAGCTAAAATAGCAAATTTTATATGACGTATACTTTAGCACTACAAAAAAGACAAAATAGAGAAAATCCATTTGATTTTCAAAAGCCAATGTGTTTGAATTCTGAGAGTTGAACTTCTGAGTATAAGTGCTAAAGGCCACAGTGTATAAAGTCCCCACCATAACAAGACAGAATGAGAAAAATGCAGGTTCATGGCAGAGCCATTTTTCTCATGTCAATGGATAACAGCATTTTCTAGGCTGAGGAGGGCAGCACAGAGTGAGAGAAGACAAAAACTTAGTGTTTGTTGGTAAATAAGAAGAGTCAACCTGAGGAGCAGGAAGACAGGGCCACCATGTGCTTTGTTGGGAAAGTAGAGGAAAGGAGACCTATTTTAGCTTCATCCCCCACCAACACCCCAACACCAAGAAAGGCCAGTAACACAGCATGAGCCCAGAGCTTGCTTGTGCCCCTCAGAGTTCAGAAGCAAAATATATTTCTGCATGGGCAGGTAGAAAGGATCTAAACAAATGACTGAGTCAATGTCATGGAATTACTCTGAGTCAATGTCAATGGAATGCTCTGGTGATGCAAAATTCAGTAGAATGTCTTCTCATTTGCATTAGATTATCATTGAACCTATTATGGCCTAAGACAGCCCCGCCAATTTTCCAAGTGTCATGGAGAAATGACTGGATTTATTTCAAGATCCTTCATAGTATGTAGAAGTGGCCAGAAGTGAAGTAACCTGCAGAGACCCTACTGTTTAGAAATGCACTGTCCAACACAGCCACAAGCTGTGTACCATTCTTTACAGATTAAAATTAAATACAACCAAATACTCAGGTACTCTCTGTTGCATGAGCCACATTTCAGGTGCTCAATAGCCACACATGGCTAGTGGCCACAGAATTAGAGCATATACATTTCCAACATCATAGGAAGTTCCGTTGGACAACACTGTTTTGGAATGAAAAGCTATAATTGCAATCTATGTGGCTGAACAACAAAGAATCATATGGACTACACAGGGTGTAGCCCATCTTTTGCAAACGTGAACAGGAAGAACAAAGAACAAGATGTCTCCTGCCTTCTGACATTTTTAAAGCACCCGAAATATAAATATAATCCAGGAAAGCAGGAAGATTCTAAATTAAACTTAAATTGTATTTTTACCATACAGAGAATTGAAGTTAAAAATAGATACCCAAGTTCAGTTTTTAAAAAATGGGAAGTTTCCTACGTGCATAGCCTTATGAATTAAAATTTGTACCACATCACACATAAATCACACTGTCCTAGGGTAAACAGGCTACACTAGTGTGTGAAAGTGACTGTAGCCTCTTTTTAAGGTAAGATTTTATTCTTATCACCACCTATATGAAATGCTCAATGTGGTGCCTAGTTTACAGGCCTGGTTTATAGACGGCACTCAAAAATGATAGCGTTTCTGATTATTACTGTGTAAACACATCTCGTTCTAAACACACAAAAGCATGTATTTGAGAAGCAAAACTTCCATATCGAAAAACAACAAAACCATCTTGGAGAATAAGCAGCCAAGAAGAGCTGCGAGGACGTGGAGTCCTCTAGGTCACAACACTTGGCATGTCTCTGAGGCAATGGTCCCTGAGAAAGTTTTGTGAATTCCAAATTAGAGAATATGCCAGGTTCTTGCACCCACTGGCAGTGCTGGAACTGGCAACAGCTGTGCCATCAAATTCACACTAATCAGTTAACAGTCGTCCAAATCAAATTGCAGCCAAGGTTGTTAGAGTCGTTGATAAAATAAATGGTTGCTGAGAGGGAGGCGGTGCACGCCGGTGAGCTCGCACTAGCAGCTGGGACTGGGGGTGTGAAAGAAGAGGCACAGGAAGTAGAGGTCAGTAGAGACGTTGGCGACCTACACAGGTGCAGAAGCCAGGAGAACTAACTTACTGACCCTTTCGTCTCTAACCCTCCTCATGGAGGGGGATCTTAACTGCAGCTGACAAACAAGACAGGATAAATGAGCAAATGGACTTCAGAAGTATTACTCCTGATGTACAGCCTCTGTTTTGAAGGTGGGCGCAGGGCTTACAAATAAATAACCGGCAGGCCAAAACTGGGGGAGTTGAGAAAAATGAAGCTATTAAATTAGCTAGTTGATACAAATTCTACAGAAGTAGGTGTGACCTAAGAGTTTCTGGAAAAGCTGAAGTTGCCTTCAGCCCCCACCTACTTCCAAGGCAGCCAGCCACCAGCCCTCAGCAGCGGCCAAGTTGAACACATCAGTCCCTGCATGGCAGAAGGAAAGAAGGAAAGAAGGGCAAAGATAAAGCAACTTCGTTCCAACTATTTTTTTCTCCCTCATTGTGAAGTCACAGTGGCTGGGTCTTGTTTTAAATTTGGCTTTTCTAGGTCCATGTTCAACATTAGGAACAGAGAAATGTGTACATTAACAAAACTTAGCCCATGACTCTTTCACTAGCAAGGGTTTTAGTTCTGGCATTTGATTAGTTGATAAGTTATGGGTGAATTTCGAATGTATCTTCTACTTGGAAGGGCAGGCAACTCCGAGAAAGGAGTTTAAATGACTATCTTATAAAGCTCAGAGAAGTGCAGTCCCAGTTTACAGGGATGGAGAGAAGATCTACAAGGAGAGTGGCTACCAACAGCCACAGGGCCAAATAATTTTTTTAGGAAGGAAAAATTTGGGAACATTTTTAAAATTGTTTTTCTTTTCCAAAATTGTGGAAGACTATATAATTTGGGGGTGTGGAGATAAGCCATGGAAACAGACGCAGTCATGGATTTGGTTATGTTTGAGAAAATGAGGGGTGCATGGGTGGATGAGTTAAGCCTCAGACTCTTGATCTTGGCTCAGGTCATGATCCTGCAGATTGTGGGTTTGAGCCCTGCATCAGGCTCTGCACTGACAGCACAGAGCCTGCTTGGGATTCTCTCTCCCTCTCTCTCTGCCCCTCTCTGCTCATGGTCCCTCATGCGTGCTCTCTCACTCTCTCTCAAAATAAAGAAACATTAAAAAAAAAAAATGAAGAGGGGCGCCTGGGTGGCTCAGTCGGTTAAGCGGCCGACTTCGGCTCAGGTCATGATCTCGCGGTCCGTGAGTTCGAGCCCCGTGTCGGGCTCTGTGCTGACCGCTCAGAGCCTGGAGCCTGTTTCAGATTCTGTGTCTCCCTCTCTCTGACCCTCCCCTGTTCATGCTCTGTCTCTCTCTGTCTCACAAATAAATAAACGTTAAAAAAAAAATTTAAAAAAAATGAAGAAGGAAGGAAAATACCATTCCCCGAGCACCTACTTATCCAGGACTGTGCTTAGTGGTATGAAGTTTTTATACTGCAGGTTTTGCTTACTGTTGTGTTACACATTATTATCCTATACTGATGAGGAATTAGCTGCCCAGAAAAGTGAAGTAAATGGACCAAGAATCACACTTGCTGGGTGGCAATGCTTAGATCTGAACCGAGACGTTTATCTTCAAAGGTAAGCTACAATGTGAAAGACAACTTGTCAGCCACAGACTACTTTCAGTGGTAACTGAGACCAATTCATTCAGCCAACACTAAGTGAGCATCTACCGTGTGTTGACCATGATTATGGAAAAATGGCAAAGAGTGCATTTTGGAAACATGTCGAGGTCAGAGAAAATGGGAGAGTTTTGATAACTCTCTAGGCTCTACCCATTTCAGAGGCAGTTACAAAGAAAGAAACTAACCTTTCTTTCCATTTCCACCATTAGAGGTCTGTATAGGCCACTCCATTTACTTTCTTTCGATATATCATCTGGCAATGTCTCAATCAGTATTCACAGCCAACAGCTTTGGTATGTCAGGTCACAGACAGAAAGCAATAGAAAGTGCTGTGTTATTGCCTGTAACAGCAGCACTGCCCAGCCTCTCTGTGTCTGATTCTATGGCTTGCTAAAATTAAGGCTAGACAGAATGGAGAGCTGGTCCGAAGTGATTTTGTAATGTAATGTATCACTCTACGGCCAGTGATCATTTAAAAAAAATTTTTTTTAATGTTTTTATTTATTTTTGAAGAAGAGACAGAGCATGAGTGGGGGAGGAGCAGAGAGAGAGAGGGAGACATAGAATCCGAAGCAGGCTCGAGGCTCCGAGCTGTCAGCACAGAGCCCGATGCGGGGCTCGAACTCACAAACCATGAGATCATGACCTAAGCTGAAGTCGGACGCTTAACCGACTGAGCCACCCAGGCGCCCCTGTGCCAGTGATACTTTTAATTGGTAATCAATTTCTTAGTGACATATGTAGTTTCTCATTTCTAAGTAAGACAGACTACTCAAAGAAAACAGCAGGTATAGACACAGCTTAGATTTTCAATATCATATTTACAGACAACCCAAATGTCCAGGATAACTCTTGTTATCCAAATTCTGATATAGCTGTTAAGTAAATTGTAGTCATTTTCTAAGCATTAATCTTTTAAAGAGATTGCCTAAATAACATGTAATAACAACACAGGACCTCAATATGAGAATTTCCTTATTGTCCTACCGTAAATCATTTCTAGACCTACATTTCTTTGGCAGAATATCTGAAATGACAGTGATAGACCAATCCTTCCTTTCTTTTGTTTGCTTCCATCCTCCTTGTCTCTTTTTTCCCCTTTTCTTGCTTCCTTGCTTTTCTCTTTCCCTCCTTCCTTCCACTTACTAACCACCACAGATACAACAAACCCATGCTTATTTTTCAAGAGCGCTTCAAGTTCTGAAGAACATCCATTAACACAGCTAATTACATAATACCCATTAACACAGCTGAATTCCTAAAATAATGATTTTATTCCATTTTCATTATCTATAAGTCTGTTTCTTTTACCCACAGAATTAATTGTGGTGGCAAAATGTGCTTCTCCTTCCATATTCCTGACTAGCTTAATCAAATAATTTCTTAAAGTACATCACTTTTCATTTTAAATGTAGCTTTAAAAAACAGGTTAACAACTGCCTACATTTAACTGTAGATTTTATGTGCTATAATATTATATGTCATCCACTACCAACATTATAGGCTTAGCAGAATAAAATAATCATTGATCTTTTTCATATGAATGCTATTATGAAAAACGATGTAAACTTTAACTGATTAAAATGTTACTTAAGATGCTTTATTAAAACTTATTTTAAAGCATTTTTTCTCATTAAGACTTGACAAATCTGGAGATGACTTTATTTAATCTCATTACAAGGATGTTTTGCATGCTAAGAAGAGCCTGCAGAACCATAAGGACCCAGAGAGACTCAGGCGGTCTAGAGTTGCTGATACCTGTGGGCAATTAATTCCTGCAGATATGCTGTGCAAAGTGCTTCTTACACAAATCAAAGTGGGAAGAAAGAGCAGGGAATCACGATCCTGTTTGTGGTTTTCGTTTTCTATAAACATCGATAAAAAATGGAGATGGCAACAACTCCCAACTAAAATCTGTGTGATTCTTACACATCTCTTGTGATTCCTTGATTAAAAGCCATAGAATTCAACTGATTTAAAGGATGCAAGTATGTGATTAAAGAACAGGAGAAGACCTATCAGGAAATAACAAAGTTGTAAACATCATCGCTACTTTCCCAACCTTCCAGAGAGAGCACCATGTTCTTGAGGGCAGGGGCGTTCCAGGAAGTAAGATATATGTGATATTTCATTTAAGCCACAAATAATCCATGAGGCAGTTAGTAGTATTACTGTCATTTTACAGATGAGTAACAAAGGTACAGGGAGACCAAGTAATTTCCCCATCCCTATATATTTAGTAAGTAGTGAACCTAGAATATAAACCCAGCAATTGCACTACTAAGTATTTACCCAAAGGTTACAAACATACAGATTTGAAGGGGTACGTGCACCTGCATATTTATAGCAGCATTATCAACAATAGCCAAACTATGTAAAGAGTCCAAATGTCCACAGAATTATGAATGGATAAAGAAGATGTGGCATATTGGGGCACCTGGCTGACTCAGTTGGTACAGCATGTGATTCTTGATTTCAGGGTCATGTGTTCTAGCCCCATCTTGGGTGTGGAGCCTACTTAAAATAAAGATTAAAAAATTTTTAGAGGTGCCTGGGTGGCTCAGTTGGTTAAGCATCTGACTGCTGGTTTTGGCTCAGGTCATGACCCTGTAGTTCATGAGTTCAGGCCCTGCATGGGGCTCTGTGCTGACAGTATGGAGCTTGCTTGGGATTCTCTCTCTCCCTCTCTCTCCACCCCTCCCCTGCTTGTGTTCTCTCTCTCTCTCTCAAAATAAATTTAAAAAATTTAAAGAACATGTGGTATATATATTCAATTGAATATTAACCAGTCATCAAAAAGAATGAAATATTGCCATCTGCAATGATGTGGATGGAGCTAGAACATGTTATGTGAAGTCAGTCAGAGAAAGACAAATACCATACAATTTTACTCATATGTAGAATTTAAGAAACAAAACAGATAAACATAGGGAGGGGGGAAGAGAGAGGGAGGCAAACCATAAGTGACTCTTAACTACAGAGAACGAACAGGGTTGACAGAAAGAGGTGGGTGGGGATGGGCTAAATGGATCATGGGTACTAGAAGGGCACGGGTTGTGATAAGCACTATGAGTTACTATGTAAGTGATGAATCACTAAATTGTACACCTCAAACTAATTTTACAAGGTATGTTAAATAATAGAATTAAGTAAAAACTTTAAGTTAAAAAGAAATAAAATATAAACCTTAGGCTCTGGTTCCCAAACCCATTGTCTTCAGCTCCACGGTCTTGCTCCTCGATATGTGGTCCATGACAGGCAGGATCAGCTTTACCTGTGACTTTGTTAGAGTGTGTGTTCTGATTTAACTGCATACGGACATTTGGGAACTGCTCTACACTATAACAACAATATGAATCATAATAACATGTATTACATTATATACTTCTTTACAGCTTTAAAGTATATACACATATTACTCAACCATGGGCAAGACAAGGCTAGATGGCAAGTAAGAAGAATGTTCTAAAAGAGCAAGAGTGTATTTGGATGTCACCAGACGGTGTTCTGCTTGCAGTTTACATGAGAGCATGAACACGCTGTACTCTTGGAAGATTATGAAGGGAGTGGTCATGGACCCATGTCCCCAGAAACTACTTAGTGCTATGACATCATGGAAATTCGCTGAACTTGCCTAGGAAGGGTTGTCCAACCACATCAAAAAGCTATCTTACCAAAAATGACACTAAATGTCCTTTCTGAGACTATAATGAAAGAAACCCATTTCATGAGAGTTTCCATTTATATACAAGGAGGAATCTTGGCAAAGCAACTGTTCAGCATCAGAAAATATTTAGGACTCCGGTCTTTCCTATTGGATGCTTTAAATAACTCAAAGACCAAATTTAATTAATTTGTATTGAACGCAAAATTGGATATAGTGCTTTTATAATAAATACAAGTTAGTTAAAAAACAATGAGATAGGATAGAATTTATTTTTTTTCAATTATTTGACTTTGTCCAAATAAGAACCAGCTCATTAAAGGGAATCAATCTATCAAATTAGTAATATTGAATTTGCTACTTAAATTATTTAAAAATACATTGGTTTCTTGCACCTACCTCCTCAGCTACCTTACAAGCTTTATTCTTCATTTATTCTACAACATTCTACAAACATTTATGAACGGTCTGTTATTTGCCTCTCTGAGGATGCCTAGCATGATACAGAGCTATATTAGTCACATAATAAATGCTTATTGATTCATGAATTAAAATAAAATTTATTCAGGTTCTCTGAATTAAAATTAAAATCCCTGACACAAAGAACGGGGTCTTGGTCATTGTTCTATCTCCCATACTAGAAACCTGACAGTACCTGAGTATTTACCGAATTAATGAATGAGTACAAGGTTGTAGAGAACAGGAAGTTACCATGCTCTTGAAGAGGACTGTGAAATATATTAATTCCCATGAGCAAATAATGCCCATTTAATGGCAGGAATGTGAATAGTTTATATCTTAAAATATAGATTAACAATTGGAACATATGTTCTAAATACCTTTCAGTTCAATTTAATAAATATACCTATTATCAAAATTTTCAGTTTATATTCATTGCCTACTAGTTCATATATCTTGCGGTTCAATATTGTCTGCTAACAATCAAGCTGATACACACATTTATGTATTAGCTCCTACTTAATATTCACATTATCTAGAGCCAAAATTGACGAGAACAAAGTTCACGATAATGAAACACGCATTAATGATTTTAGTAGAAGAATTCCTTAAAGCAGGTCCTTAAACATCAGTGCTCCGCAGAAAGACAATATTTAAAAAGGGTATAGATAAAATATGGGTTTTTATCTTAACAAGTGTTTTTTAGAGTGTTAGTATAACAAGTCTCACATCCGTAAGATTTTTGTTTATGTCATTCTTAAAAAAAATAAGAAAAAGAGGAAACTAATACAGATATTCTCAGGACATGGGGAGAAATCTAGAGCCATTTATTCCTCCACTTGAGCTACTCAAAAATAGAACTTGCCAATGACAGTAAAAAATAATGGCTACCAACCAGCCATATAAAGAAAGCAGCTTCTATTGAAGAAGGCCGATGTCCTAAATATGGAATTAGATAGTAACTGTAGAACTAATTACCATATTTATAGTCGAATGTTAAAGTTGGCAAGAGGATCAAAAGATGTGACGAGAACAGAAGCAACCTGGAGTCCTAGTATTTCAAAAACTTAAAATGTGGGAAAGGAGAAAACCAAAATAAATGCAGAATGCAAGGAATTGCGTACGTAATCAACATTCCCCCAAGCCTGTGGAATGGTACATTAAATATAAACAAATTTCATCTTTTGTCAACTTTAAATCTTTGGAATGATTTCAGGAGCCAAAATTCAACTTGGAATATTTTCCTTCACTCCTGTGGTGATTCTTTTTCTTCAGGATGTTCTTTTAGGTTTCCTTGGCTGACACCCCTCTCCTTGCCAACTACTGTAAGGGTCTTTTTAACCAGTTAAATCGGGACAGACAGCACAATACGCAGATAAGAAAGAACTGGCGACATTTATTTATTTATTTTTTATTAGGCATGCAAGTTTTTAAAACATGAATTTTTAAAAATCCTTCAAACAGCATGCAGGTATCTGCAAATGATAAACTATTTAATATAACATATATTACGTATCGTGCTTTCAAAAGAATTCTGAGAACAATATGGGCTCATATGTTTACCTTTCACAGATTCCCAAAACTTTTCAATGAAGTCAGAGATTAACCAGAGTAGTGGTGCCTGGGTGGCTCAGTTGGGTAAGCATCCAAATCTTGATTTCAGGTCAGGTTATGATCTCTCGGTTTGTGAGTTCAAGCCCCGCATCAGGCTCTGTGCTAAGAGTGTGGAGCCTGCTTGGGATTCTCTCTCTCCCTCTCTCTCTGCCCCTCTCCCATTTGTGTGCGTGTACTCTCTATCCCTTCCCCCGCCCCACATTAAAATAAACTGAAAAGAAAAAGAAATTAACTAGGGTAGCACAAGGCAATGAGTGTTTTTTTCCTCATGTGGACTTACTGATAATTTCTGAGAGTGTATTGTTTTTTTTTAATTATTATTGGCTTTTTTTACTGTGTGTAAAAGACACCATGAAAACTTAAATAGTTGATTAGCTCAAAGTTTGTCAACGTTATTGATGTGGGCTGTTTTCCTTTGGAAGGAGTATGTTAGAATTTCCATTTTTATTTTTGACAAAATATTATTTTTGGGCTCTTACAGTTATCTTGACAATTTAAATTTCTTTATAAGGTAAAAAAAAAGCAAGGACAAATTCTGCAGCTAAGGGCGTATAGATATTGTCTCATTTATATTCTAGCTTAGGTTATTTTCATTCAGCTAAAATTGAATATATCCATCAGGTGTACCACATAGAATACCTGTGATTGCTAAATTCTATTGGTTTTATGCTTCCATTTGGATTAGTAAGCACAACTCTCTGGATTTTTAAGGGTAGGGGGTGATGGGGAGAGGTGCCTACAAGTTATTAGATATATTTTAGTGGGTCCAGTGATCCTTACTTCTAAAATGAAAATTTTCCTAATACTCAGAACCTGGTGGTTACCTAAAAACTATAGCCATTCCTTGAAAAATACAGACCTTTCAACAGAAAATTAAGTATCACCTTGACATTTTAAATTTGCTGGGTGGACTAAGGAATTGTAAAGTTGACCACTTCTGAGAAATAATCGAAGGGCAGTGTTTGAATGGTGATATTAATTTGCCGAAGACCCTAAAATACCATCCCTTCTATACTAAGACCTGATGTAAGTTAGAGCACCATTGCAATCACATTGCATTACAACTGATATTAGTAGCAAGACTCCAAAATTTTCCTAAACTCTTTGACCTTCAATGAATATCCATGTTTTAAAAGATAATGTCTTTAATAAGTAAATTTGAATTGAATTTTAGGAGTAAGTTGTCAAGCTTGGTCAACACATTTTGATTGTACAATCTCATCTAAATAGTAGACAGTTATAAGAAGCCATGTGTTAACCTTTCTACTTGGATATTAATCTAAATAGTTTGCTAGAAGCCTTTGAACAGCCTACTCATAAGTGTGATATAGAAGTCTCAGAGTTGGGAACATGCTGATCAGGAAATAGAGACTTGTGTTTGATGCTAATATCTGATCAGCTGGGCTCATGAAATAATATCGTAGGTAGTATAAGTTGCAATTAAGTATTTTGCCAAAGACATTTGCAACTTAAAAAATTTAAAAAGTTTTTTTAATACACAAAGTATATAGAATATTATATTCTATATAATATATAGAATATAATATATATATAATATATAATATATAATATATAATAATATATACTATTCACCTAGACTGGAAAACTAAGTATTAAAAACTCTTTGCCTTTGTTACAGATATTTTTTTAAACAACAAAGCTTTAACACTATAGATATATTGAAGTCTCCTTTGTTCCCCTAATCAGTCCTATTGTCTCCTTCTCGCTCCTTAGAACATACTGCAAATAAGGATTTAATGTACGTTTTTCCAGTTCATGTTGTTAATATTCTATAAATCAATCTCAATCTTTCTCTCTCTCATTGCCATGTGATTTTAAAAATATGCACATACACATGCATATATTCTGTAGGTCTGTACACATTATGCAAGTTGTGTTCCCTCCCCATCTGTCCTTTGCTTAAGCATTAAAAAAAAGATACATTTGTTAAAAAGATCTCAATTTATATCCATTTTCCTATCGATATTCGTATTGGTTTTTATGCATTTGTTTTATATAGCTGTTTCTTTTGGCTAATAACAAAATTGCTGCAATGAACATCATTGAATTAAGTCTCTTGACACACAAATGCAAGAGTTTTTCTACACACTTACATTCAGAATTTTAAGCCATGATCCCCAGTAAGAAGCATGTATATATGCATAAACATAAATATCTATATACATGTGTATATGTATTTTCCCTTCTTCAAAATTCTAAATGTCTCACTATGATTTTAGATAAGTAGAATTAAAAAACTAATTCTAAGCTCAAAATCATCCTATTTTATTTCTCTGTCCTCACTGTGAACTAGGATGTCAAAACCAGAGTATACCAATAGAACCAGATAAATAATCTAAGAGCTAGTTAAATTAAATCTCAAAATCAATTGGTATTTTCAGATTTTTTTTTCTTTTTAGCTAAGAAAAACACAAAAGTACAAGGGGGCAAAAAGGCCAGTCTTCCCAGAGACCATTGTACATAAGCACAATCTATTTGATTATATCAATTCTGTATTATAGAAAGTGCCAGAAAGAGCTGATTACCTCTCTTTTATATTCTTCCTATCACAAGTTCCTAGGAAAACAGGGACTGTTGCTTTTCAATATAGCAAGTGACAAAAGTCACAAAAGTACTAAAACAGTAGGGGATGCAGAGATGTTCTAAAGAGCAAGGATGTTTTGGTAAAATTGATTGTTTTTTTCTGTGTGATTTCTTTTGAAAAACTGCTTTAAAAATGTCCCCAACCTACTGTATTACTAGACTACCATTTATTCTAGTTTCTAGTTTTTAAAAAATATTTTGGAATTAGACATCAAAGTAATAAAGTTACTTTCTTATCTTCATATATAGTCAACCTCAAATTTCTTTTTTATTTTTCTTTATTTTTCCTTTTTACCTTTAGTTCCTTAAAATCCCTCAGCAAGGTCCACAAAAAGAAGCTCAAAAATTAACTACTCATTTTACCTCTTTCATATTTGCCCAAACTCAAGATAAAATGTGCCATCAGGGGTTAAGCTCCAGAGAAAGGCAAAATGCAAATTATCTTACTTTTGACTCTACTACTGTCTTGATTTATGAGTTTCAGAGAGAGTCATTTACCACTGCTACACCTCACCAGGATAAGGGAAATTGGATAGCACTACCAGAATTTGGGTGAAAATTGTATTTGTGAGTTTCTCAACTATCCATCGTTTGAATTATCCAAATAACAGCTTCAAAGTCCCCATCACTTTCTAGGTATAGATGAAACTCAAATCCTTAACAATAAGAGCAGAGCAGTGCTTTTCAATTCTCTCTGCCAAAGGACCAGCTTTCCCCACATCAATCAGAGGCTAAAAGTCTTATAAAATATAATGAAATGAATTATCAGAAAAAATTAAAAATATACAAAATATAAGTCATCATTCTTTACTGGCTTCAACAGATGCAAAATTGCCCTAGGCTTCTATAAAAACTTTTAAATGCTGCTCACTCTCAATTTCTGTACTTCTCACAGACCAGTAAACAGTTTTTGGATCAGTATGGGTCTGAGAATCACAATTTGAGAAGCACTGAGTCATGAAACAATTGTCTTGCTGGCAAAAAGTTCTCATTCCTTTGACTAAGAGTAATGAGAAACAGCATTCACGTCGTTCTTTACACTGGTGATGAGGGGGGATGTGTGAAGAGACAACTTTGCTCAAAAGATAGTCTGAAAAGACTGCACCTGTACTGAACTGTGAAAATGAATTTTCCCACCAATTTTGACCACAGGGTAGAATACAGTGACTCTTAACATTTAAGGGGCAAAGGAATCACTTTGGGGAGAGTGTAAATACTGCTCATTAGGGTCCCAACACCAGAACCTCTGATACAATAGACTTCCTTAATGTCTACTATTTCTATATTATTTTCAATTTTAACACCTTTAGACCCTCGAATGAGGTCAACATGATTATTCTAGTTCCACAGATGAGAAAATCTGGACTCAAAGTTTCACAAAAAGTAAGGTATTAAACATAGAACTCAAACCTTTTAGATTCTTAGTATTTTTTTTCCTTATGTGTGCAGATGGATTTTTGAGTCTTAAGAAGCCTAAATTATTGTTGGAGTAGGAGTGAATTTTTTAAAATTTATTGCCATTTAAAGTTATTTATCCCCTAACAATGATTGCCCATCTACAACATAAATGTTTGTGAGGCTGACATAATATGAAGCCCCCATTTATGCTCTAAATGCTCTTTTCCATACTTACCCAATCATGGCCAGATTGTTGCGCAAGAAATAACTTACTGTCTGGGAATTAAGTCTTCTAAGGAGTTACAGATTACTTAATTAATAAACTAATACAGAACCAATGCTCTGGCAGCTGACTGAAGAAACTACAACTGTTTTCAGGAAAGAGATCGGTTAGCTTTGTTATAGATGAAATCACACTGGACTTGGATCACTGAACCTAAATCTGGCCATGATTTGGTCACTATTTGCGTGATTTGGGGTAAACTATTTTATCTCTCACCTATAGGTTTCCTTACCTATGTTATTCAGATAATAGCTATAACATCCAAGACTCTTGCGAAATTATATTGTTAAAAAGGTCGGTGTAAAATTGCCTTCCTTAAGAGCCCTTGTCACTCAGTTCATGATCAATACATACTTTTTATTTAAAAAAAAACAATATATTGTGAATTATATTTTTCCTTTGTTTACAGGAGTTCCAGGGAGCCTGAACTGGCTCCTAAAAGAAAACTTCCCTACAGTGTAGATGACCTATGGTGTAGGGACTCTCTTTGCCCCAGGGGAAGACCGACTTACAACCACTGCAGAGAGTCAAGTAAAAAGATAGATTGTAAGTTGTCAGAAACCCTATAGTAAAGAGTCTGGCAAGTGAGAGTGGTAAATCAGATGGCTCTAAAAATCTTTTCTTGCCAGGGCCGCCATAATAAAATACCACATACTAGGTGGCTTATATAACAGAAATGTATTACCTCACAGTTCTGGAGGTCAGAAGTCCAAAATCAAAGTGTCAATGTTCGGGCTGTGAGGAAAGGATCTGTTCTAGACCTGTCTTCTTGGCCTGTTGATGGTGTTCACCCTGTGTCTCTGCACATGTATCTCTGTGTCCAAGTTTCCACTTATAAGAATACCAGTTACAGTGGGTTAGGACTCACTCTAATGATCTAATGATCTTGTTTTAACTAATTACATCTTCAATGTCATCTTCAATGACCCTACTTACAAATATGATCACATTCAAAGGTACTATGTGTTATGAATTTTGGGGGGACCCAATTCAAACCATAACATGATTTAGTGATTAGCATCTTCATGAAACAGAAGTCATGAGTCTCAAATTTTTCTGCCACTTACTACCCAAGAAGCTGGAAGTCCCTCAATTATTTTAGGCTTACCTGTAAAATAAGTGAGTTGGAGTAGAAAGAAATTAACTCTAAAAAGTTTATTTCATTTCTGAAATGTCTATATCTCAGTGTGGAGCAGGGATCTCCGAAAGAGCTGCTGGATCCCATAAACTCAGAGCTTAGACAGGCTCTTATCTGGGTCCTCCTCTTTACCTAGAATCACAGTTAGTAAGAAATTCAGACTAGGAAACAGGTCAAATATGTTCTTTGCAAGAGCAAAGTATCAGTCTGTTATGATTAGATTGACTGATAAAGGAAAATAAGCAAGCATATGGTGTATATTAAGCCACATCTTTAATGTCTATCTCTGGAAAAATAGAAATAAAAATATTTGACCACCTTGATTGTCACTTAAGAGAGGAGAACTGAGCGGCAAGGGAAGAACAGTCAGGGAAACCTTTTTGTTCTTTTTACATCTTGAATCACAGGAGAATGCGTTACCTGTTCAAAGAGTAAGCAAGGATTAAAAGAGGAAACTATTTGTGTATTGTGTCTTTGTTTATTAGCCTTTTATTTTCAAGCCGAGATACTCATATTTAAGTCATTTTGCGTTTTGGAGTTTTATAAGTAGGCTTGACTTTTACAGCTTTTGGCTTCACAGGAAGCTAGAGGGTTTGGCAAATAAGCTTCTGTATTTCAGTGTGAAAACATAAAATGAAAGACCTCATAAGTAGATGTTTCTTAAGAGGCTTTTGCTATACAAATATGACACAGTTAATGCACAGAACTAGCTAGCAATCTGCTATCTCCGTCTTCAAAGGACAAAGAACTTAGCAATCAATACTATATTTACTATGTCATTATTCACCTGAAAAATTTCCACATCCTCTACCAATTGTGACTAAGAAAGACAGTCTTATTTTCTTCTACTCATAATTTCCAGTTGGCTGCCTACCTATTTTAGGGATGGCAGCAATTGTAGACATTTAGTAAGAGCAGTTACTAACATATAAACTGGATTTAATTAATATCTCTAAAAAACAAACACAAGTGTGGTTAACTATTGTTTCTCTAACTGCTACACTTGCTGAGTGATGGGAGGCATCACCATATCTGGAACAAAATACAGAGCCACAGAGGAAAGTGACAGTAAGGAATAATTTTTGAAAGGAAAGTAGGCAACGTGTGCCATTACACATGGTAGTGTTTCCATTTTAAAGATGGAGGAAATGAAGATCTTGAAGGGTATATATCTGAAGATAACAAAAACTTCAATCTGACATTTCTTCTTTAGGTTTCTGTATTTTTGTCATTCACCTATTATGATATTATAAATGCATATGTAAGCCACAGCTGTAGAATATGTGTTATACACACTTAATGAAGTCCTTTTAGAGTCATAAAGTGCCTCACCGATATTTTATGGTAAAAGTCCTTTTGGAGTCATATGAAACAGTTGAGGAATATCATAAAAGACTAGTTTTAGAGGACATTCTATAAACAACCACTGTGATTTTAACATCACTGTTCTTCCATATAACCAGAGTAAATAAACACATGAGCCAACATAAAATTATGGATGAAAATTAAGGGGATGGTTTGATGCTATGCATGCTTATGTTTCCTAATAATCCCTTAAATTAATAACGTTGGTTAAATGGAAATAATCTAGTGTATGAAAACAGTGAGTACTTAGATTTTTTGTTCTGTTTCTTATGGTACAACTATAATGGCTATCTCTCTTCTATTACCTATCATGCATTTTCTCTGTCACCTATTTATCTATCTATCCATCCATCCATCCATCCATGCATCCATCCACAATTCCAGAATTGTGTGTTGAGTCTTTGCAATGTTCCAGGCTCTGTACTATGATTACGTTACCAAACAAGATAAGCATGGAACTGATCTCAGTTCCCAAATTAAACCTTAATGTTTTCCATATAGCTTTCCTTGGCCACCTCCAAGTGACTTCAACTTCCCTTGGATTCAGGGAGCATTTACATTCAAAGGATTTTATTTAAGCATTTAGTTACAGAATCCTTTACAGAATGACTTAAGTAATGCACCACAGTTTTCAACAAGTGAAGCAAACTGTATAGATAGGGTTACTGCTTGCATAAACTCTACTGTCTAATGTAGTGTTTTAAAATCTAAATGTTTACCAGTAGCTGATAGAAGACTGTTTTAAGAAGTAACTAATCAACTTATGTCAATACTATAGACACAAGGACCATTCCTCCTCTTCCACCTGCCCCTTCACTCCCTCCACTTCCTCTCCTCCCCCTCTCCTCTTTCTTCTTTTACCTTCTCTTCCTCCTCCTTATTTTTGCATTTTTATTATCTGCTACAGTGTCAGACATATAGTCAGTGCTTAGTAAATGTCCAACAAGCAAATCATTGCGTAAGAGATGAATTGCTTCTTCTTCCTCCAATACTTCAAACTTCCCTAATACCCCAGCACACAAACACCAGAAAATAAGTTCCACAATGACAGAAATTTAGCCTGTTAGTTTTACTGCTGAATCTGAAGGGCCTAGCCCATGATTGGTCTTCAGTAAACTTTGGTGAATGAATGAAGAAATACACTCCAGGAGTATAAGAACTGTCCAGTGTATTTAATCATTTCCCTGGCTTCTCCTCCCCTTCCCTACTCACATATGTTCAAAATCTGAGGTCCCAACCCGGAACTACTAAATCAGAACCTGTATTTTAAAATGATTCCCCCAGTGATTCACATGCACCGTAAAGTATGAGAAATGCTGTTATAAATCACATCCATTTCACTTTCCTGTCCCCCTCCCCACCACTGATAACACTTCTGAACTCCAACTAACACCACACTCAAGTGTCTAGGGTAGTTGTTTTTGAGAAGTAGGAAGAATCAGCACAGAGTTGGATGGTAAGATTTGATCTCTCTCTACCTCGCTCCTCCTCTCTGCTTGGCTCCCTCTCCCATAATGAAATCATATCACACAGAGGAGGAATACAGAGTCAACACTTCTATATTAATTTACATTTTTTGAATGTGAAAGAATATGGGCCACCTGGCTGGCTCAGTTGGAAGAGCATGTGGCTCTTGACCTAGGGGGTCATGAGTTTGAGCCCCATATTGGATGTAGAGATTACTGAAAAACAACAACAACAACAAAAGAATATTAGCCCAAGCTAACTGAAAACAAAATAGTTACTCCTCTTTATTTGCCCACCTTTATGTCTTTTGGCCCTCTATGTGACCTTACTCTCTTCCATGCACCTCCTGGAAGACCTCAATATTTACTGAGAGTCTGGTACTTGCAGGTGAATCATGTCAGTTTACCCATTTAATCTTTATGCCAATAGGAAACACAGCCATGGAAGGGGAGCACAGGGTTAGGTTTATAGTCAGTCCCCAGTAACACATCCCCCCAAAGCTACACAGTTGCAACAACACGTTGAAGGTTCATTATTGCTAAACCACTGATCAGTGTATGAAGAAAATACATTAAAGAAAAGGAAAAGGGGCAACTCTGAGACTCAAGGAGAAAACTGTCAAGGAATATAGGCATTTTTAAATGATCAGCTCTCATTTTAAACAACATCCCAAGTAATGCAAGCCACTTCTCAGCATCAATCTCCAGCATTTTAACAGTCAGCTATCCCTCAAACCTAAGAGAAATTTAGTCATTCTCATTTTACAGAACAGGACATGGAGGCTCCAAAGGATTTAGCCTCTTGCCCATGATTGCAGACATGCTCCAGTTTTCCGATGATGCATAAATCTTTCCATTCTGCCATCATGTCAAGTCTGCTGGCAATTCAGCACTGCCTTCTCCCCTCTGTGCTCCCTCTTACAGCACAAGGACTGGAAACCTGAAGGTTACATTCCCACAGGTGTCTGCCAGCAGTATTCAGGCGTGGATCTCACTAAAGAGAGGCGTTTCATGGCATCTGGATGAAAGTAACTGGGATTACTGGGCATCTTGTATTTCTGCAACTTCCTGATTCCATGAAAGGAAGCAGAGAAATTGAGAGCCAACAACAGCCTTCCCTGACCTTTGTTTTACTGCCCACCACCTACAAAGGCTTTGTTATCATCCAAATCCTTATATTAAGTCCCTTCCTGTTTGCATGCCTAGAATAGTTTCTATTTTTCTCACCAAACCGTCACTACGCCAACCACACAGTCTTCCTTCCACTCCTGTTCCCATCCTGCCCTTGCACTCTATACACTTAGACAAATATTTACTTGCTTAACATCTTTTATACATTGAATTATTTCATGGCAGAGGTCATAACATAATTTTTGTTATCCCTATTCCCGCCACATAATAGATGCTTAATAAATAGCAGTTGAGGGGCGCCAGGGTGGCGCAGTCGGTTAAGCGTCCGACTTCAGCCAGGTCACGATCTCGCGGTCCGTGAGTTCGAGCCCCGCGTCGGGCTCCGGGCTGATGGCTCAGAGCCTGGAGCCTGTTTCCGATTCTGTGTCTCCCTCTCTCTCTGCCCCTCCCCCGTTCATGCTCTGTCTCTCTCTGTCCCCCAAAAAATAAATAAACGTTGAAAAAAAATTAAAAAAAAATTAAAAAAAAAATAGCAGTTGATAGAATGAACCAAGCTCATACCACTTTCTAATATTTCTTTTCCTAAACATCACCTACCTACTTCTGGGATTGGTTCCTTTCAAGAAATGCTGATGCAGAATACTATCATTGGGATCAGAATGGTCCTAAGCACTGAGACTCCAACGTCTTAAGGGACTGAGGGGCAGTACAGGGGGTACATGAGGAAAATTCAAGGAAAGCTTTCTCTTGTCTCAAAGCTACTGAAACATCCATGATAAAACATCCATGATAAAACAGGTCAAGAGAACAGTTTCTGTTGCTATTCTTCAAAGTTGGCTCTGAGTAGACCAAGGGATCCTAATGGTTTTATCGAATGGCCTCTTCTATATCCATATCTAAGATCAAATTCTACACCTGTTTTCCTTTCCTTTTTAACTGTGCATAGTTTTACAGATGTTTCATTATTCTTCTCGGCTAATGTCCAAACCCAGTGGCTTATGCTCTTGTGAAGGATGATAATCAGAGATATCCATTTATGCTTTCCTGATTTTATTTCACATATTTTTTTCTTTCCCCATTCTGCCCCACCCTACTCCCAATAGACAGATAATTCCATACACATATCCTAAATAGAGGAATATAACAGGCAGTCAGTCTGTGATTCTTAGGAACTTGTTTTGAGAAGGTCAGATGTGGGAAGGTTGTTGGGTGGCAGATGGTTCATCATTTTCTTGGCAAAGAGATAAGAGTAACTTGGCACGTTTAGGCAGAAGGGACCACCAACAGCCATGCAAAGTTTGTGTCCAAAGTTGGAAGGTGGGGGCCTAAACAGCCATGCTAACCAGGTGCTGACCATCTATGAATGCCTATGTGGATAAGGAGCTTAGTGAACAGAGGTAGTTTCCCACCAAGGGCTGGATGGATATCCTGTTACATTCCAGAACCACAGCACACCCTGAAACAGAATTAAATTGCATTTCCCTTCATTATAAAATGGGCTTTTGATTCAGGAATAAAATCAATTTACTGCATAAAAAAATTATGCTTCATACACCCTGAATTCATGGATTGAGATTCATACCTGCTACAAAATCAAGAAGTCAGGCTATTAGTTATAGAAGTGCTCTATACTAACTCTGAGTCCAAAGCCACCTGATTATGGGCTTTGCAACCATTCTCCTCAGTATGAAGCAAGGAGTGGCTTAATCCTTGCTTGGCTGCTGCTTGGCTAGCACTGAAAGGAAATAACTTAAGGTGTGCAGCAACAGAGGGTCCCCTTAAATGGAGCAAATACAAACATAAGTCAAAATTCATCATAGAGGAAAAAGAATCAAGCCAAACTTTTGCAATCAGTCAACGAACTGCCACATTCAAACCAACAAGAGTTTACAGGCTATGTATGAACATACTATGTATCACTCAAATAGTGCTTGCTGTGGGTCGAGTGGTATTCTCCATTATTTAACCCACACAAGCATTACCACATGCCTAAGAAGTAGGTTAATTTTTAATCCTATTTTACAGATGAAGATATTGAGATATATGGGGTTGTGTCACTTACCCAAGGTTGTATTGATGGTTAAGTAGCAACTTTGAGATTTGAATGCAGTCAGTCTAGTTGCAGGGTCCAGTTTGATCATCATACAATGCCTCCTTTGCCACAAAAACTCAAATATTTGAATGAAATAATCCCCAAAGGAAGAGAGTAGTAGGTCCACTCTCTTTAAAGAGGAGGAAACAGTAGTCAAGAGGATAAAGAGACTGCTCAGTGTCTAATAGCTGAGCATATCACTCATATTTTTTTATGACAAACAATACTTACATCCATCAAATTAATCATTTTGCTTTTAATGTTTCTCAACTGGCAAATCGCAAGTTTAAAGCCCAGTTTTTTACAGCCTTCCAGGAACTTCGCCTCAACTGCTCTAAAGCTGACATGAGACCGAACTGACAGGATGCCAAGTGGTCTCAGAGGCCAGGTAAAGCACCTTGATGTATCATCTCCGGGTATCTGGGAAGCAAGACTATGCCAGGAAGCCACTTAACAGAGGAGCAGAGAAAGGGAACCCAGGGGACTTCTGTGTGGTCACTTAAAAAACCAGAGAATTTGATGCTGAGCAATTTTTTTCTCTAGTATTCTTGAAACGCCTTGGATTAGAAACCTCTACTTTGGAAACATGATCTTTATGCAGTTCCGTTTATGCTCCATCAATTTCAAAGTAAGATTTCCATGGAAAATCCCTCACCCCTAAAAGAACAAAGTGATCATGCTGATTGTCCCCTGCCCTTTAGCAAGGACTAGCATATAACTAAACCTTCTCACTGGCATGACCAAAGTCCCCCCGATGAAGTATTATTAAAGAAAACAAGACCCACTTGTGTCTCTTGAAAGAGAATGATCTAATTGTGGGAAAGTTTTTAAAATTTCATCATGGGAACAAGATGTTACAACAAGAAATCTGTATTATTTAGGTCACTGGGCATTCAGTGACCTCCCATCTTAATCCTCTTTGCTTTGGTTGTGTTGACACATCCCGTCATTGTCATTGATAAGCTCAAACCTGCATTATGACAAACTGCTGAAATCTGAATCAGATGACATTAGGGGGAAAAAAAAAGTCACTTTCTGGTTTCTAACCTTTTCAACCCTTATTTCTATTTTCATCATCACAATACTCTCTCACGGCTTGTACAAAAAGAGATGATGATGAATATGAGAAATCTGTCAACTTATAAAGACATGCTAAGAGTGAAAATAGAAGCAAGTAAGTCGTTGAGTTTGTTGAGAAGGCCACTGACCACTGGGTGTTGTATGGAAACCAATTTGTCAATAAATTTCATATATATAAAAAATAAATAAAAATAAATAAATAAATAAATAAATAAATATATCGAAAAGCAAAAAAAAAAAAAAAAAGAGAAGGCCACTGGCAAAGTCCAAAACATAAAGCAATTTAAGAAAGACTTAACTGAGCAACTGTGACAAGGCAGGAAGGAAAAAGCACACACACCAAAACCAAAAAACTCCCACTACCAGAACACTGAGTTGTTTTAAGGAGGAAAAAAGTGCTCTTCAAATGGAATGTATCATTATTGTGATTATCAGGGTCCTCTTTATTAAATCAGAAAAGTGGCAACAGATTAGAAAATTAAAGTGCAGGATCCAGATAGAAGGAATATGTTTATGTTTTTAGACATCTACTTGAATTATAATGTTCTCTATAACAAATTCATTAGGTTTTCATTTAGATAAACGCCAACAAAATAATGGAATTGTCAGTGTTACCCAGAAAGACACTAAAGGGGAAACATGAACTCAAGACCAATGCAATCAGATTAAACCTCTTTTTTTTATATATATATTTTTAAACATTTATTCATCTTTGAGAGACAGAGAGTGCGTGAGTGGGGGAGGAGCAGAGAGAGAGAGGGAGACACAGAATCTGAAGCAGGCTCCAGGCTCTGAGCAGTCAGCACAGAGCCTGATGAGGGACCCGAACTCACCGGCTGCGAGATCATGACCTGAGCCGAAGTCGGACGCTTAACCAACTGAGCCACCCAGGCGCCCCAGATTAAGCCTCTTTTAATTTTCCCTTGAAGGAGCCTGGTTCTGGAGACCTTAGGTAACCAGGCAGCCAGCTACTTAGTGGCTTTCATATAATTCACTTTATCTGTTGTTGATACAGTAAGACAAAAGTAGTGACTGACTCACCCCTGGCAAATCAAGACCAGTCTTATGGCTATTGGGTCAACTTCTCCCCTTTCCATTCTGCAACGAAGTTACAACCTTGTGGCCAAAGGAATTTATTGTTCATAACAAATTCCAAAGGCTCAGCTATAAAAAGGAACCCCATAGCCTCCAATATTGTATTGAAACGACGCTGCAGCAAACTCTCCTTTGAGAAATAACACAATAATGTATATGAGCATTCGCTCAAAAAAATAAAATAACCCTCTCAAAAAAGAAAACCAACGACAACAAAAAACGTACCCCAGGCACTTACCACGGTGACATATGCAAATTTGACCTTGAGACTTACCGCATTAAAATTGGGGAAGAGGTTGACCGCAGCAGTGTCCAGAGGAAAGGGAAGAAAGGGTTTGATATCCAGCGAAGGTTGCAGAGGAGGGGCTGGTGGACGGACCAGGGCTGGGAGAGCAGGGCTCTGGCATGTACCACCTGCAGAGAGGAGAGCAAAGGGAGCCATCAGGGACATGATGCACGTTAAAAAAAACAACAAAAAACAAAAAACGTTGAGGCGTCCTTTGAGCCCAAAAGGCCGGCTTTGTGGGTTAGTGGAGAAAACAGGCCATGGAGTGTAGTGACCTCAACTGGAAACCGGCCAATGAGCAGATCTGCCATTAGGCTGATTTGCCAGCTGAGCTTCTCCCTTCCCCTCCTCAGATATAACTACGTGGTTGTGTAGGTAACAGTTACCCTTTCAAACATTTCATGCTCCTCAACCTATCCTTCCTTTCCTGCCTAAAGCTCTGGGATGGATCCGCAACAAACCCTTCACTGAAATCCCTTGATTCAGAAGGAACACCCTCCACCACACTGCCCTCTCTCTTTGAAAACTAACTTCTGCTCAGAATATGCATCAATTCTAAGCGATTATTTTACAGAACTGCTCTTTTCCAGCATGTCCAAAACTCTGGCAGCAAGATAACATGCACTTGGCATGGAGAAGAAACTTAACCACAAAGACAGGCAGCCATACCTTACTGCCCTGGCAACTGGGAGACTAAAACAAGTGAACCCAGCTACAAACCAAGCAGTCCCTGAACTGTTGAGCACCCCGCAGCTTTGAGCATTCAAGGACTACCTGCCTCCTTCCCAGTCGTGAGTAGGTGGAATTTAGAAGGCCACCAATGAGCAAGCAGTGGGAATATCATGCCAACAAAGACACCCTTTGCATACTGGTAGGCAACCAGCTGTTTGCAAAGGAGCACCTTCACCCCTCTCCCCCACTCCCCGTTAGAGGACTCCGTGCACTCAGAAGCTGGAAGGAAAGAAGCACATCCCAGTGTTCAGTCTCCCATATTTTGGTAACATTCCAAAACATCAATTTGCTGTTAATTAAAGGCTGTTTGAATCCTAGGAAACCGTTAAAATATGCCAGCATTCTTCTAATCTGAGAGGCAAGCAACAGACTGTAAAAACCTGCTGGTGAAAATCCAAGAAGCATTAGGAAAACAAAATACAGTGGGAGTTTTCCTTTCTCACGGAAAAGAACTCTAAGAGACAGATGAGACAAGAGAGGCCCATGTCTGCAACACTTTCTTGCCTGCCATTTTGTTTTCAAAACAAAGTAGAGTGAGACCCATAGGAATAAGCTTTAAAAATCTCACAATCGGGGCGCCTGGGTGGCTCAGTCCATTAAGCCCCAACTTCAGCTCAGGTCATGATCGATCTCACAGTTCGTGAGTTCAAGCCCCACATTGGGCTCTGTGCTGACAGCTCAGAGCCTTGAGCCTGCTTCGGATTCTGTGTCTCCCTCTCTCTCCGCCCCACCCTGCTCATGCTCTGTCTCTCTGTCTCAAACATAAATAAACATAAAACAGAAAAAAAAATTTTTTTTAATCTCACAATTAACTCTCTAGTCAGCTGGACGCCGAGCATTATTCTGTCCTCAATCAGTTACTGAACACAAAGTAAACATTCTAAAAATGATTCCCTGATGGCAAATCTAACCCTACTAGACCAGTGGATGACTTAATAACAAGGCAGGTGACTTAATACCTACAACAGAAACCATCAGCACAAGATTTAATTAGCCATACCGAAAAACCATTTACTCTCCTGTTTCCAGGTATAAAACCAGCTGGAGCCAAATTAACAAAACCAGTATTTTTCCCACTCTTTTTCACTTCCCTCTTAAAATATTGCTTAACAACAGCAAGGCCAAACACAGCAAGTTTGAATCAGCAAACCAATTAAAATAAAAAGTAGTACAAGCCAGAAAATAGAGGGCAGATGTTGAAACAAACACAGATAAAAGCAAAAAAATAACAAGTCTACAGTCACCAAAGCACAACATAAACTTGTTTTCTTGTCCACCTGTTAGTATTCTGAGTGCGGGTGTCTAAACTTTCTTACAGCATCCATAAAACTTTGGTGATAGGTCTGTCTTGAGTGTAGTATTGCTAAGAATTTCTCTTTCAATAAAAAGTTAAAGAACCAAAATAAATTTCTGGTCAGCACCTCTTCAGAAAACTCAAAGTAAAATATGCCTTGGTGGGTATCAGTGACATGGTTTAACAAGTCCACAAATAGTAGTGAGCTTTAATAAATAACTTCATGTGATTTTTATCTGAGTGACACATCATGCTTTGCAAAAGGTATTCATCTACATCCATCACCGTGCTTGAGCTTAAAAATATCAGAAATTAGGTAAGGACAAACATAATATCATAGAGGGAAAAAAATAAGTTGGAAAACTCCTTAGCTGTTAATGTAGCTTCCATCAAAACATTCCATTCTTATAATTACAAGAATGCAATTCAGCAGGAACATATTTTGTAATTATTTCATTATAAGTCCCCCTCTAGTTCAGGATATCCAAAAAGGTTAAAGAGACAGTTGAAGCTTATTTATTTTATCCAGCACAGTCAGAGGCACATAGTTGGTTGATTGCTTGGTAAAGTTAATTCCTAACTCTCTTCCCCCAAGATGTGTATTTCATTTACACTTAAGAGGAATGATTCAAGACCTTCTCTTAATGTTGCCACTGGGTTTTCCTTAGTAGGGGATACAAAATATCAAGGAAGAGTCATAACATGTAGGGAACCTAGGCAAACTATTTAAGTCCATCTCTTCCTACCTGTTTTAATAAACCAAGACGACGGTTGGAAAGCAGAGGACATGTCAGTGCATACTTGTGGCTAGTGGCTATGCAAACACAGGTGTAGTGGATGCTGTGTTGTGCCTCCACACCCCCTTCCCCAGCTCCTGGGAGAGCTGGGAGCGCTGGGAGCTGAGGACTCACACCTGAGATTCTTTACATGAATCGCCTTGGGCGCTGAGGGTGCTGCCTCACCCAAGCTCAAACTCCTCCAGAGTGCAAGGACTGATTAAAACAGGCGTCAGTCAGGCCTTCTCCCTTTTGCCTCAAGACAAGACAACTCTGAAGTTCTGATTTCAGTTCCAGACCTCCTCATACGATCTAGGATAGAAGGAGGCCTCTGTTGTGACTGCATCACAGGTCAACTTTTCCCACTGCCCAATCCTGCATGCCTCATTGCTCACAGAAGATGTTCCCCAATAAAGTCTCAGAGTCCACTTCCAGAAGAACTTGGACAGCAGGGCATAACTATTCATGAGTCTAAGTGAAATGTTGACTTGCTTTATTCTAAAATAGATTCATGCTTCTAAATCTATAGCGTTGATATTGAGGAACAAAATTGAAGATACCTCTTAAAAATGATCTGTGACTAACATTTCTTTTTTTTTTCTTGAATGTTTATTTATTTTTGAGACAGAGAGAGACAGAGCATGAACGAGGGAGGGCCAGAGAGAGAGGGAGACACAGAATCTGAAGCAGGCTCCAGGCTCTGAGCTGTCAGCACAGAGCCCGACGTGGGGCTCGAACTCATGGACCGTGAGATCATGACCTGAGCCGAGGTCAGATGCTTAACCGACGAAGCCACCCAGGCACCCCTGTGACTAACATTTCTACTTTTACAATTTGGCTAAGTCCTGAAATATTTCCTTGTACCAATCTGTACAGGCTCAGCAGCAAGAATATTATTTGCAATATCGCAAAATCAAAATCAGCAAATAAAACGTATTTCATTTGTAAAGCAGATTAAAATATTCTCCTTGAGAAGATAGCGATTTCATGTCTTCATTTTTTTTAATAGAAATTATTGCATTTAGGATACAAATACATGTTTATTATTATTTTCCTGATTATGAAATTGTCTTAACAATAGTAAGCATTAAAATACCTAATGAATTTGTAGGTATTTCTATACGTTAAAAAGAGTAGCTTCGTGGGGCCCCTGGATGCCCAGTTGGTTAAGTGTCTGACTCTTGGTTTTGGCTCAGGTCATGATTTCAAGGCTCATGGGTTCAAGCCCAATGCTGAAAAAAATCCATTTGGGATTTTTCTCTCTCCCTCTCTCTCTCTGCCCCTCCCTCTCGCTCTTAAGTGTGCTCTCTCCCTCCATCTCAAAATAAATATACTTAAAAAAAAAAAGAGTAGATTTGTTGTTACTGTTTACCAACAGTGTCACTTCATTCCTTGGAATGTCACACTTCTGGAAATATTGGTACTCTTAATTTGAGGAAAGCATTTTTAAACCTCCATGAGTAGAGACTGAAAAAATGTTAAGTTCATGCCTTTTTTATTTGAAACTCTGTGTATATATGTCTAGTAACATATATATCAAAGCCTAGGAAATTTTAACATACACAGGCTTAACAAATTAAACTTAACAAATTATTCTGAATTCAGAGCAGTTAATCTCTCTATATACCAAATTTCTAATATACCTTTAAAGTCAAAAAATTAAAAAAAAAATCATTGAGTATCAAATGTTAGACATTAAGGTATTAAGTAAATAAGATAATCATTAAAGCTCACAAAATTTCCTCTGTGCCTTTTGTATATTTATTTCTGTTAGTTTACATTTAGAATTTAGAATTGAACTATAGAGCAAACACTAAATATCACTTTGGTCTATTCACAAGACAGTTGTATATTTACAAAAGTACAAACTTGTGAATTTGAAAAAATACGAAAGTAACCTATTTGTTAATAGAGTATTTTTTAACTGAAAGGTTTGAGTTCTTTTATTTTTTTTAATTTTTTATTTTTTAAAATTTACACCCAAATTAGTTAGCATATAGTGCCACAATGATTTCAGGAGTAGATTCCTTAGTGCTCCTTGCCCATTTAGCCCATCGCCCCCCCCCCCACCCCTCCAGTAACCCTCAGTTTGTTCTCCGTATTTATGAGTCTCTTCTGTTATGCCCCTCCCTGTTTTTATATTATTTTTGTTTCGCTTCCCTTATGTTCATCTGTTTTGTCTCTTAAAGTCCTCATATGAGTGAAGTCATATGATATTTGTCTTTCTCTGATTAATTTCACTTAGCATAATACCCTCCAGTTCCAACCATGTAGTTGCAAATGGCAAGATTTCATTCTTTTTGATTGCCGAGTCATACTCCATTGTATAAATATACCCCATCTTCTTTATCCATTCATTCATCGATGGACATTTGGGCTCTTTCCATACTGTGGCTATTGTTGATAGTGCTGCTATAAACATGGGGGTGGGTGCATGTGTCCCTTAGAAACAGCACACCTGTATCCTGTGGCTAAATGCCTAGTAGTGCAATTGCTGGGTCGTAGGGTAGTTCTATTTTTAGTTTTTTGAGGAACCTCCATACTGTTTTCCAGAGTGGCCGCATCAGCTTGCATCCCAATCAGAGTATTTTTAATAAAGATTATGGGGCAGAGTAACAAATGTGCACCTCAAATGTTTGCATTTTTGAAAATCAAATGAAAATATAGATTTGGAAATGTCTGTTTTAATAATTCATACAGAAACAGAGGAATTCTAAGACACTGGTTGCTACTTGAAGCTTATCATATTAGAGACAACATATATACAGTGCCTAGCACAATGCCTGCCCGATATTGGTGCTCACTGGGTGAGGCATATATGTTTTAATGAACCTAATAAATTGCAAAGGAACTTCCCAAGTTCGTGAAGACACAAACCGGGGTCTCTGAAAGCAGTCAATCAAGACAATTTTAAAAGCATGTTCCTATCCTTCACTTTGTTTATTTTGATCCCTGCAGAAAGAAAGTCTTCACAAAGAGGATACTTTGTCAATCAATATTCTGAAATGCTCCATCAGAGTGCTCAGTGTTCTTTCTGTAATGTAACACTTTAACCTTGAACTTCTGCATTTAATCCATTCAGGGTTTATCAATCACAGATGTTCTGCCTGACAGCTTAACCTACTAGTTAATCTTTCATTTCTCCAAATGATAAAACCAAAGTTCAAAATAATCAAGGGCTGATGCTATTAAATATTCAAAATAGTGTAGGCTTCAGAACTGATTTCCTGATGGGATAAATAATTTCTATAGTATCTGTTTCCTTATTTCCTTATTATATATATGTGTATATACACACACATACATATGTATGTATATATACAAATTTAATTATATACTTTTATTTATTAAATATATGCATATTAATTTTTGTATTAAATACATGATTATATGTATGTGTATATATATATACACACTTAACTATAGTATATATGTGTATATATATGTATATGTGTGTGTGTGTGTGTGTGTATATGTGTGTGTATATATATATATATATATATATTTCAATAGTGACCTATGATTAAACTACTAAACCACTCAGAATATTCATACCTAACAGGGAAACATCAAGAGCATTTTATATAATACCAAGTCCTAAATAGTTACTTGTGAAGCAACTACTTTCATACACATGAAACACTATTCCATCCATCGCAGGAGGGAATGGAAAGGTGCACTAGGAATTCTGGGGTCTATGTGACCGTAGGCAAGAAATTTACATCTGATCCCAAGAACATGAACTGAAACACAAATGATGGATTGTGGGCATAAAGGTAAAATTTGATTTGACACAAAACACTGGCCATGGAGTGCTGTGGTTAGTGAAATCTGCCAGCCAGGTGGGCGGGAGTGAGCAACGTAGAGAATATAATAGCTACATTTTATAAATCTATTGAGTAATTGCATGGACTAGCTCGGCTCTCCGTTAATTCCTTTAAAATGCCCAACAACAAACTGATGTTTACCAGAGGGGAGGTGGGTGGGGGGAATGGGTTAAGCAGGTGACGGGGATTAAGGAAGCACTTGTGATGAGCACCAGGTGTTGAATGAAGTGTTGAATCACTAAATTGTACACCTGAAACTAGCATTACACTGTATGTTAACTGGAATTTAAATAAAAACTTAAAAAAATAACAATATAAAAAAAAGAATAAAAGGCACAATTCTTCTATGTATCTATTACAATACTCAATTTACAAACTCAAAAGCCAAAAGCTCCAGGAAGCAAAGTATCTTACCTAAAGTCACACGGGTAAGAAATGGAGTTTGTTGTGAGTAGTAGGGACCTGAACAATTTTCAAAGCACTGATGCAAACAGCTTTTAAGTTAAAACAACCACAAAAACAAACAAAATAACAACAACAACAACAATAAAAACACTCTACAAAGTCAGTTTTGCCATATAAGGCAAGCCAGCTCCTTAGCAACTGGACGTAATGCATTAAAATGAGAAATCTTGAATTTTTTATTGCTACTCAAAAAAAAAAATCAAGCCTTTGATTTACATTCCTTGTAAAGGCTATGATAAGGGAATATTCAGTATTTATCACAGATATTTATCTACCATGGGAACATCCTGGCACTGCCCTGTATTTGAGAAAGAATCCAGAAGGCCATGCATATCATATCAAATATGTTTCAAAAGCCCTCAAGTTTGCATTCTTTAACATCTACTTGCCAAATCAGAAAAATAAATATGTGTTTTTTGTATTCCTTTGTGTTACTGCCTCTCAAATACTCAAGGTTGTTGGCTGGGTAATACAATGTTGTGATGATTTTTCAACTTTCTGGCTAGAAAACTGTATGTTTACTATGTTTCCTTACACAGTGATCCCAACTCCCACTCAGTTTTGATCTTTGTTTAAATATGGTTCCCAAGTGAATGATAAAACTAGAAACTTATTTTGAAATAAAATATGAATTTATTGTGATTTGGTCACAATTGTTCTTTTATTGCCTTCATTTCCTCCCTGTTTACATTGTTGATTTCCCTACTAGGTTTTGGAAAGTTGACCCAGCACTTTCTCCCTCAGGATGAAGGTCCTCATTGGCCTAAAGTGACTTGTCCTTGGCAGGTCAATTCAAATGTTAAAAGCAAGTTCGGATCCACAAGGCAAGTGGCAGCACTAAGCCACACAGGATGGTGGCTCTCAGCTCACATCCTGTTCTCGATTGACCACAGAGAGGAATGAGGTGAGAATGGGGGTATGAGTCAGGGCGACTGCAGCATCATTCTGGAAACACTGATTCAGAAACATTAGCCCAAGTCAGTGGTCAGAACTCCATCTTTAACCATGACAGAAAACACATGTGAGCAAGCTGTATTTTCCCTTTATCAAATTCTTCATTTACTCATCTTAAGTGTGGTATTTAAGTATCCCAGTAAGTCACCTCAAAACTCGTTTTGGAAGGAACCTACAAAGGACTAGCTAACATTGTTTTCTCTGTCACTGTCAGTGAACACCATGACCAAAATTTAAAAAAAAAAAAAAAAAAGACAAAGCTATTATCTCATTGCCAATATCATGAGTCAAGTCTTCACTAGAAGAAAAGTTGGATCTTGCATTTATTTAACTAACTTTCATGACAATTTCTGGTGCCTGGGAAACACTAGAGAAGATTTTGTTAGGAATGCCAGAGTTAGGAGATTTAGACTTTCAACCCTGTATTTCAGCCCCTTTGTCAACGGGTGCATAACTCAGGACAAGTACCTCCTCCCAAGAAGTCAAAAGATTTTGCCTGAAAAATTCCTCTCAATTCAGTACCAATTCCTCACGAGGAATTTCCCAACATTTAATTTCACAAAATAAATTATAAGTAATAATAAAGATGCTCTGGTACCAAGCTGTCCAACATGGTAGTCATTAGGGTGTATGGCTATGTTATTTTTTTTTTAATATTTATTTAGAGAGAGAGGGAGAGAGAGAGAAAGAACATGCAAGTGGGGAGAAGGGCAGAGAGAGAGAGAGAGAGAGAGAGAGAGAGAATCCTAAGCAGGATCCATGCTCAGCACTGAGCCAGATGTGGGGCTTGATCCTATGATTGAGATCATGACCTGAGCTGAAATCAAGAATCAGACACTCAGCTGACTGAGCCACCCAGTGCTCCCTGTGTGGCTACTTTAAATAAAAAATTAGTAAAATTAAAAATTCAGTTTTCTCAGTCACACTAGCCACATCTAAACGCTCAATAGTCACATGAGGATAGAGGCTACCATGTTGCATATGGCAATTAGAAAGCCTTTCTATTATCACAGATGGTTCTACTGGCATTACAGCTACAGTGAAATGCCGACATTTTTGAGTGATGAATAATTTACAGATAAGTTGCCTGGTATAGTCTGTTTCAGAATGCATTGCTGATAAGAGAGAAAGTCTTGCTTTGTCCTCGTTTCTTCTCCTTCTGCAATTAGGGAGAACTTTCCAAGAGCCAAATGTGGGCACTGTCAGAAGGCAGACACTGTTGCAATCATACCAGAAAGGATTACTTGTCCACTCCTGGAGAAGACAACGGCCAATATGAATCTTTATGTGTGATCAATGATGATAGTACTCAAAGGGAAACCTAATTTAAAAAAAATGTTTAATGCTGAAATCAATAGTAATGAATAATGAGTGCTTTGGATAAAAAAGATACCACATCTTCAAACCGAGGATGCAAAAAGTGTCAGTCCTGGGGCAAATGAATGTTTATTAATATCTGATAATCTTTGAGAGTGCTATCACAAAGCTTTTATTTCATGAAACAAAGTGTCTCACAATGCAGTTTCACTAATAGCCAAGTGCGGAAATCCAGCTAATGTAGGCAGTTAAACCTGCCTAGCTACATCTGTCTCTCAGGGTAATTTTGCTCATAATGTCTAGGCTTTAGTCATCTCACTCTAGAGAGGGAAAAAAAAATGATGCTGAAGTCTTGTTACTTGCATTGCTTTTCCACGATCTGTGACTTTCAACTGGGACTTGCCTGCATGAAATTTGCTATGCCAATGGTGCTGGGCATGTGTTCCTCCAAAGCCTGATAAATATCTTCCCTCCTGTTTTTGTTTTTTCCCTTTGTTTTTGTTTTTTTCCCACATGACATAATTGTGTTACGTTTGTATGTAACATGTCCCAGCTCTAGCCAATGTGCATAGGTAGTCAATGTGGTATTAATGAAACATCTCCTGAGCTTAAACGGTTTAGTGTGTTCTCCCAGTAGCATTAAAATGAGTTAAATAAGAGGTGCCGGGGTGGCTCAGTTGGTTAAGTGTGTGACTCCTGGTTTCGGCTCAGGTCACGAGCTCACAGTTTGTGAGTTCGAGTCCCACATCAGGCTCTGCACTGACAGCGTGGAGGCTGCTTGGGATACTCTGTCTCCCTGTCTCTGCCCTTCCCCTGCTCTCCACGTGCCTGTGTGTGCATGCACTTCCTCTCTCTCTCTCTCTCTCTCTCTCTCTCTCTCTCTCTCTCTCAAAAATAAGTAAACATTTGAAAAAATGAGTTAAATAAGAATTGCACACCACCTTCATTTATCTTAAGTAGTGTTTTCACTATGCAGATGGTGAAGCTATTAAGTTGACTTGAGGAAGTTTTTGCCATAATGAGCCTGAAGCAGAAGTGGAAAAGTAGCCATTGGATAAGAGGGACGACTGCTTAGAAGCAGGTTTTGAGTGGATTTCACTCTGAGCAAGCACTGGAGTCGTCAGGTAGGAAATTAAGTCACGGACATGGAAAAGATTTCCTTAGGAAAGTGTAGAAGAGGCCGGGTCTAAGCCTGAGCCTCGACCGTCTTTAGCCCATTGAGGAAGACGGAGTAGGACTGGCGAAATTGCTCAACAGAAGGCAGAGAACGCACCTGCCCAGAGGCAAACTCACCAGCAACTTCCTGGAAAAACTAGAACAGAAATGGGAACTAAACAGAGTTTATTGGTGTTTTTTTTTTTTTTAACGTTTTATTTATTTTTGGGACAGAGAGAGACAGAGCATGAACGGGGGAGGGGCAGAGAGAGAGGGAGACACAGAATCGGAAACAGGCTCCAGGCTCTGAGCCATCAGCCCAGAGCCTGACGCGGGGCTCGAACTCACGGACCGCGAGATCATGACCTGGCTGAAGTCGGACACTTAACCGACTGCGCCACCCAGACGCCCCTATTGGTGTTTTTTGATAAAAGGTCAGGAACATTTTATCGTATGTTTTTAGTCCAATTAAACTTCCATTGTTGATTTTTTTCTTTAAAAAAACTAAATTCATGGTCCAAGCATAAAATGCTCTAATCTGTTTATAACCTAATTTCATTAGCATTTTTTCTCTACCTAAGTTGCTTAACCATGGATTTCATTTTTTAAGTGTGAATTTTTTCTATCTTTTAAACAACTCCCCTTTCCTCCATCAACCTAAAAGCAATTACATTTCAGCTCCTACACATGGGGCACTGTGCTGAGTACTCTACACAGTGTATCCCCTTTTGTCCTTTCATAGCCTTGTGAATTAAAAAAAAAAAAAAAGAATAATGATGAGGCTAAGACAATTGCTCAAGGTCACAGCCTTAGTAACGTGTGAGGCCAAATTTTGACACCAAAAATTCTGTTCCCAGAGTCTAATCCATTATAGCCACATTTTATTCAGATATTGCCATTTCTTTTGATGACGTATAACAGAGAAAAACAAATTCTATACACAAAAAACTGATTTCAATTAAACTTTGCCAAGGCAACTCAAATCAGTGTATCCTGAGAGGGACTCATTTGTAAGGCACTGGATTATTGAAGAAGCAATTTCAGTTTCGTGCTCCACTGGTGCTTATAATCCAGTATATTGCATATTATGCATATACTGAGTCTACCAGATACCATAATCCAATAGACTGAACGTTTGTGTCTACCATAAATTAGAAACCCAGCTCCCACCCTGATGATATTTAGAGGTGGACCTTTGGGCGGCGATTCGGTCCTGAGGGTGGAGCCCTCAAGAATGGCATTAGTATCTTTATGAAAGAGGCCCCAGAAAGATCCCCGCCCCTTCCAGGTGTGTGGGGGATGCCTTAGAATCAAAAAGTAGGCCTTGTCAGATACTGAACCCATCTGCGCTTTGATCTCGGACTTCCCGGCTTCCAGAACTGTGAGGAATAAACGTCTGTTGATTATAAGTCACCCAGTCTGTTCTGTTACAGCCATCTGAATGAACCAACCAGATACATTTACCCAAAGATATCCCACTTTTTCTGTTTGAATTAACCTGTTATGGGTTTAGTTCTCCTTTTCACACGATCTACACAGTCCAGAAGAGCAAAGACGAAGTTAGATTTACATCCATCCTAATTAATTCTATTGAACCTAAGAGTAGTATCTCCTAGAGCATTCACTTGATTGTGAATGTTTTCATTCAACGTTTCACTGTGATCCCCCCCCCCAACACACATTTCAATTGAATTTTCTTTCATAATAGTCATGACGCAAAATTCCTAGGAAATGTGACTGGAGTTAGCATTGGGTAACATTTAGAAATAACCACAGAAGAGACCATGTCACTGTCACCATCACCTAATTAAATAAAATATATTAGAAACAGCGATGATCACATTTTGGCTGTCTTAAGGAGCCTACACTTAGCACACTCCATTCGTAGTATCCATTAGCTTCTAAGGTTTAGAACTGTGAGTTCTGGTTTCCATTGCTTTGGTGAACATTCTTACAAACTCTGTAATAGCAAAAAGAAATTCTTATTTCAGTTTCCTCAAGAACATTCCCTGCGGAGCTGACATGTGCTCTGTTTAGTCTCGGCCTCAATGGGATTGTTTCTTCTGGCAGGTTTTGCTTAAAACAAACCTAACTTTATATTTTCTTTTAATTCTGAAACATTTAGTTCTTGGAAAAGATGTAAAATCAGTTACTAATGGAATTGTAGTAATTATGGTGTCCTGAAAATGACTGGCTTTAAAATGGAAGAGAAATAAAATACTTATCAGTGACTGCAAGTGGGAAGATACACATAGGCATTTTTTAAAAAAATTTTATAAGAAGTCCTGTTATCTTGAGCATTTATTATATTCTAGGTTCTTTTTTCTATACATTATTTTTGTAAACAATGAAGATATCCTTGTTCTCATTATACAGGTGAAGAAACAGAGGCTTAGTGTGATCCATTTACTGAAGACAAACCACCTTAAGTGGTACAGCCGAGAAGTATTAGAAACCAGAGATGTCTGATTCCAAAGCCCATATTCTTTGATTATAGTACAGTGTTCTTCCTCTCAAAACCTACCACGTTGTGATTCTCACCAATCTGATAAAGGTATTGATGGAAACAGAAATTGCCTCTGAGTAAAGGATCTGTTTTCACATTCAAATAGCCAGGAAGGAGCCGAAACAGGATTTACAAATCCAGAAAAAAAACAAAACAAAACAAAACCCAGAAACTGCTTATAGCCTCAGGGAGGAGAAAGTCATCATACCAAGGTTATGGAGCCATCATCAAAATGCAACACATAATGAAAAGGGACCTCTGTATTGTGATACATAAAAGACATCATAAAAATACTGCAGTTAAATACGAGGACTAAAACAAAACTAAAATGAAGGGGAAACAAATAACCAGTGGGAGCTGTTACTTCTGGGAGCCATGTTGGTAAAGATGATGGGCGTTAAAGGGTCAGTTTGAGAGGGTCTGCTGGAGTGGCCTTGAGCTCAGAGAATACCAGGCACTGACCAAAAGTCCAAGAACGGAGACCAAAGTAAAGAGGAGAACACCACAGGTTTTTTCTGGCCGCCATGATCAACGTCTCACCTTCCTGTGAACTGCAGCCTAAAATACATAGTTACTCACTTGCCTTGAGGTACATACACATCTTGATTTGTGCTACCAATACCTATTGGTTTGAGTCAACTCAGACTCAAGCCAGAACCGACAGATGTAGGTATGGCATCAAAGAAATTGTCTCTGATTTTTCTTTGACCACGGATTTACTAGAAGTTCGTCTTCTTACTAGAAGAACGAGAATGTGAATATCCAGATAGCATAGGCCTAAATGAATTTTGAAGAGAAATAGTTAATTTAGCAATTAGGAAAAAATATACCAGTAATTTAATTGTACTCTGCTGGTTTGTGGTGGCCTACATACAGTGAATTATTCAATTTCAAACAACAATAATAAATATTAAAATAATAATAATAACCACTCTCAATTTTTCAGTGCTTTATATACAGGTAGGATTTTAATTTTCACAATCTGTTAATTCAATAATTTAATATTTGTAGTAGTGAAACTGAGGCTGTATGAAATTAAGTACTCTGTAGCAGCTAATTCAGAGTAGGAAGGCAAACAGAGATTGATTGATTTCAATATTCCTGCTCTTGGTAAAGATCATATTCTATCCATTGTCCCCATAAGCCAAGGATACAAATCCATGATACTGCTTTCTTTTCTAGTACTCAAGACATAGTTACCAATCAATCATGTATCTAGCAGGCCTCCTTACCCTTCCAGCACGACACGATGGTATCTCATCCACTTGGTCAAAGTTTGCTCCCCCCAACATGATACTCAAAATGACCTAAACACAATGACATTAGGGCATCCTAAACTCTACTATTATCAGTCAGGTTCAAAGATACATGGAAATGCTTTGCAAGCATGGGAAGATGGGTAGTGAAATCACACTCATGGGTGTCCTTATCCCAAGCCATTTGGTGAACAGTTCAGCCTTCTCTGGGTTAGAATCTGGTGAGAGGGTTAAGAAGGGCAATTTGACTTTTCTGCCAAAGCTTGCCCAGGTTATGAGGACGACTGGAGATCTGTACCTGCTTCTCAGTAAGTAGGAGACTTCCAGGGTTTGGCTTTCTGCAACAGTGACTGTTGACATAGTTAAGACGTTCTGTTGAGACCCCCCTCACATCTCAGATGTCACTGAACACCTTGAGAACATGCAGCTTCCTTATAGCTATTCTTCCTCATTGATGTGTCTCAGAGAGTGGAAAGCCTATGGGTTGACATGATCAGTGTAAACCCAGAAAGATCTGTGGAAAATGAAAGAACTACTGACTTTAAAAAGAAACTTGCAAAGGGGTTCTGATCACAGACACAAGAACTGGAGTGAGTCCTTTTAAATTCATGGGCCTGTTTGCCTTAAATTGTAGAGATTATTTTGTGCTTTTGAAAGGACATTAATCCCAAAGGAAGAACAAAACAGAATGAGTCAAATTGCTTTGAGCAGGAATGCCTGCTGAGAGAGGAGAGAAATTCTGCAAGAAGCATCTCTTCTGAAATTGGCCCTGCATTTTCCTGAATGATTCTGATCTGTCCTGCATATCATTTTCAGAAGTCATTATGCCTTCCGAGTGCTAACTATCTGTCTCCCATGTTATCAATGTCATTATGACCTTTTCTTGCCTATTCATACCACTGAGTGGCTTCATCATATAACTAAGATAAGGAAAATACTTGTTTAATTTTTTCACATTCATATCGCTTATTTAACTCCTCCCTGCCCTTCAAGGTTTAGCTGAAATGTCACTTCTCCCTCCCCCTGTCCTTTTAGCACCCAAATCAATTTTCTCTTTTGTAAACTTCCACAGAATATTTTAAGTGCTTATGAGAACAGGCTTTGTTATTTGAAACCTAAATCCGAATTCCAAAGTTTTCATGTCCTAAGGAACTTCACAGCTATGTAGTTTCTTCTCCTACGAATTAAGGAAAATAACACCTAAATCACAAGATTTAAGGATTATGTGCAGAAACATTTAACAGAGTAAATACTAACTTTATAGTAACTATTCTTATTGCCGTTTTATTATTATTTTATTTAAATGATAGGAAATAAATTGCTACACAGTATTTTGTGAAATTTGATTTTATTAAAGTTATTGTTTGATTCATTAATCATTATGTTGGGTCTTACTTTCTGTTTACTAGTAGAGTTATTCGGCTCTGGCTAAAAAAGTTTTTGAAGGGCGGTGTCGATGATGTCTGTGTTACGTTAATTTTTTTCCATGACGCCTAATGAAGTGCTTTGAAAATCATGGGCATTGAAGTGTACTTGAGTGAATGCATAAGTAAGACACTGTTTCTCTGAAAACTAATCCAAAGAGAGTAAAGGGAAGTGGCAAACTGTATTTAATTTCATTACTACTATTTGGTTTATCCCTATGAAGAATGCGAAGTATTCGCTGATGCCTGTTTTTGATATATGAGCATTGTGGTGGTAGGCATAGGAAACAATATTAAAAAGAGAGAAATAAAAAGGGAAGGGAGGAAGGGAGGAAGGAAGGGGACAGGAGGTGTTAGGAAGAAGCAATACTCTAAGGAATCATATCCAAATCAGATACACAGATGGCCCACTGGACCTAGACAAAACTGTTACTAAAACAACATAGAAACTACCCGAAAAGATGCCCTATATGGAAACACCGACTCTTTGAAGAGCTGACGGTAACCCACAGAAATATTTCTCTCTTTCAAATTGGAAAGTAAGTAATTAAAAGCATGACAGTATCTGCCAAAGTATTGCACGAGACAGAGACAAGCCCTGTGTCGGCAACAGCCGACTTAGAATCCAGCATGGAAACATTTACTATTATTTTCGGTCACTCTGATTCAAGTCTTCCCCTTCTTATCTGTGTTCTCAATTACTTCCCTGCTCAGTCACCTCTTCTCTCTTCTTGTCCCTCACTTCTCTGTCCTCTCGGATCTATGTCCCGGCACGTTCATTCTCTCTCTCACAAACATTCATCAAATATTTATCGGTTGCCCACTGTTGTGAATGCCCTGGGTAAGTTTTAATAAAAGTAAATATGATCCCAAGCCCTTTAAATAAAGACAAAATGAAAGCAATAGCGAGAGAAAGAGCACATGCCTTTTTCCATCCCGATTCACTTCAGCTTCCCCTTTGGAATACGAGTTTTCTCTTGTTTAATAAAATGGAATATTTTTCTGAACCATCAAGTAAAAACAGTACAATTGGTTAATATTACCATATATTAACAAAAGCAAACCAGCTTTTTTTTTTTTAATTTTTTTTTCCAACGTTTATTTATTTTTAAGACAGAGAGAGACAGAGCATGAACGGGGGAGGGGCAGAGAGAGAGGGAGACACAGAATCGGAAACAGGCTCCAGGCTCTGAGCCATCAGCCCAGAGCCTGACGCGGGGCTCGAACTCACGGACCGCGAGATCGTGACCTGGCTGAAGTCGGACGCTTAACCGACTGTGCCACCCAGGTGCCCCAAGCAAACCAGCTTTTAACTGGATGTTGGTTGGCCTTACTTTGGTCTTCGCTCCATATTTTTATACAGTTTGAAACCTACTTTTTTTTTTTTAATTTTTAGTAGCGAGCCATGTGTGATGTTTAACTAACAACATCAGACATGACTGACACTTTTATTCATTTATTTTTTTTAACCAAAATGTCACATGTTCCGGTATTCACATGGATTGGAATCAAGGCCACTTAATTTTATGAGTAGCTTTCTTGTCCACTTGCTACATTTTCCCCAACGATTCCAGGCAGACAGTTTCAGATGGCACATAGGCACTGGGGAAATCTTGATAATAATTGTTTATGGCAGTCTTGCTTGTAGCTGAAGAATCCAATTAGTCTAGCCAAAACTTTAGTTGGCTCTTTCTCTCAAATCCCCCTAGCCAAATCATGAGTGCTACACAATTCCTTTCTTTTCTATTCCTATACACCAGCTCATAATTTTCTATTTCTTATTCCCCATAGACAGCCATGCTGTATGGACAGCCTTTCTTTAATGGCCGCTGCTACAAAACCAAGTAGATATTTTGGATCGTCTGCCGCCGTTTTATTTTTAATTTTGTCTTCCATTTTCGATTATCCTTGGCTACAGTTTCATTTAGCTAGTCTGGCTGGGCAGGGTCTCGACTGATTGATAAATTCCAACTCTGGATATGAGCATAGCAGAACTGCTTGCAAAAAAATCAGAGTTTCCCATCACATTTCAGAGTATTACACTGTTACAAAATAGCTGAAGTCCCTCCCTGACAACATAAGAATATGGCAAGGTAAATCTTCAAAACATGTTATTTTTATTTTCAAAAAGTTGTATGTTCAGAGAACCTCTATGAATAGAGTCTATGAGTTAAACCCTACATTTCTGGCACAGGGGACCCAAATTTGATTGGCATGGAGCACATTATATTATTCATTATGTTTCTGGAAAGGTAAAGGCTGTACAATTGGTAAATTAAAAGTGATTATTTCAGTAATGAGATATTTCAAATGAGCAGGCTTTAATCTGCTAAAGGAAAAGGCAGGGCGTACCTCAAGAGGCAAGCTTAGGAAAGCTGGCTGTTCCTCAAAGACATCCATAATACCAAGAGCACAAATGCACATCACAGATAAAGCAGGGCAGAAGGGAAACCAAAAAGGACAGAACAAGAGCTCTGCATATATTTGCAACCCACAGAAAAAACACGTGTTCTGGAAGACTCCAGACAAAGAATGATAAAAGAAATACAAAAAGTTGAAACAAAACAACCAAACAAAATTGGTGTCACAGATCAGAAAATACCAAGACTAAGGATCAAACTGAACGGGACTAACGGAAAGAGAAAGCGGAGATTTTATTGACTGATTGATTCACAAAATGGACAGAAATGAAACAAAAGCTTGTATGATTAAAATTGGGCACCTAGAGTATGTTGGAACAATTGGCTGGCCAACTAAAAATATGAGATGTCAGTGAAAACCTTCCCTACGCCACATGTTTGACATTAATGAGTCCAGCCTCAGAACATAAGAATTAATCATATTAAAAACCTCATTGCTGGACTGATTTTGGAGAGAAAAGCATGTAAAGTAAGGCATGCAGGCCACATTTAGTGAACTTCAGAAACAGATAAGGTCAGAAGAAACTCAATCACATAGAAGTCTTCACAAAATAAAAAGCAAAAATCTGGACTATTGGAAGGTTCATTTGTTTGTTGTTGTTGTTTTTTTTAATATTGAAACCAGAAAGATTGGCTAAGTGTGTTCACAGTGTAATAACTCACAAAAGATGTACACACCCTAGTAAATATCCAAGGCAGAGAAAAAGACATGATCCAAGGGTAGGGAGATAGGGAAAGAGAAGGAATGGGGAAAAGCTAAAGGCATTGGCAATGTTTGCCTCAAGGTAAGAGACTCAGGGTGAGTCTCTTCGACTCTTTGAAAAGTAATATAGGGGCGCCTGGGTGGCGCAGTCGGTTAAGCGTCCGACTTCAGCCAGGTCACGATCTTGCGGTCCGTGAGTTCGAGCCCCGCGTCGGGCTCTGGGCTGATGGCTCAGAGCCTGGAGCCTGTTTCCGATTCTGTGTCTCCCTCTCTCTCTGCCCCTCCCCCGTTCATGCTCTGTCTCTCTCTGTCCCAAAAATAAATAAATGTTGAAAAAAAAAAAAAATTTAAAAAATAAAAAAAAAAAAAAAAGAAAAGTAATATAGGAAGGGTGGTGAACAGATGTTCTCCATTTTCACTTAAGGCAGAAAAAGCAGAGGATGGAAAGTGCAGAGGAAGGATAAAATCAGTTATTTTAGTTGCAACCATGTCTGGAGGAAATGGCACACTTTAACGCCCTCTAGCAGGAATGACTGTCAAGGGTTAAAACTTTTTAGGAAAATGAGCTTCTAAATCTCATATGCAATTTTACAGGATTCATATGGGAAGATATGCAGGATAAGAACAAGTTAAAATAGGATGAGACTTCAGCAATCAAGTAATCTACTCCCTGAACAGGGGTAGGCAAACTTTTTTTTTTTTTTTTAATGACCAAATAATAAATATTTTAGGCTTTGAGGGCCATATGGTCTGCAGCCTAATTCCTCCATTGTAATGTGGAGGCAGCCACAGACAATACGTAAACCAATGGATATGACTATGTTCCAATAAAATTTATTTACTAAAACAGTCATCAAGCCAGATTTAGTTCTCTAGCACCAGCTGTAAGTCTGCTGATCATGGTCTAAAGCGGTGGTTCTCAGGCTTTGTAAGCATCAGAAATACCTGGAGGATTTGTTAAAATACTCACTGCTGAGGTGAAACTCTATGTAGAGTTTCTGAGTCTTGAGTAAGGCCTGCTAAATTACATGTTTTACTAATTGACAGGCAATGCCGATGCTGGTGGCCCACAGACCACGCGCTAAGAATCCTGAGGCCAGAGAATGGAATTGATAAGCCCCAGGTCCGGGCAAGGGTATATGTATCTGTGAGTGTTGAGCAGAATAATAAGATTTCCTGCTTTCCTGGTATACACACTGTGCATAATCCCCAGGCCTGTGCATTTGGTGGGTATTACTCCTGTGATTATGTTATTCTAAATGACGGGACCTCAAAATTGGGAGATTATTGGAGTGGGCCTGAGCTAATCACATATGCTCTTTAAAAGCAAAGAATGGGGCGCCTGGGTGGCTCGGTCGGTTAAGCGTCCGACTTCGGCTCAGGTCATGATCTCACGGTCCATGGGTTCGAGCCCCGCGTTGGGCTCTGTGCTGACAGCTCAGAGCCTGGAGCCTGTTTCGGATTCTGTGTCTCCCTGTCTCTCTGCCCCTCCCCTGTTCATGCTCTGTCTCTCTCTGTCTCAAAAATAAATAAACGTTTAAAAAAAATTAAAAAAAAATAATAAAAGCAAAGAACATTCTCCTGCTGGCCACAGAAGCACCAAAACGATGCGACAACGTTCTGTTGCCGACTTGCAGATAGAAGCCACGTGGTTAAGGAGCTCAGAACAACCCCAGGAACAAGGAAATAGAAACCTCAGTCCTACAACCATAGGAACTGAATCCCACCATCAAGAATGAGCTTTGAAGCAGATTTTTAGCTTTTCCCCAGAGTCTCCAGATTGGTCCAACCAACATCTTGGTTTCAGCCTTATGATGCTCCGAGCAGGGAACACAGTCGCACCAGTGCTGGACTTCTGCCAAGTGTGACCTAATAAATAACTCTTATTTTAAGCTTCCGAATTCCTGGTACATTTACTACACAGTAATAGAAATCTAACATTGTGTAAGGTGGATGTCCTCAACCTCCCCCATCGAACCAGTAACATTTGCACTGCCAGGCACCATTATCAACTCCAACAAAGACCTGACATTCTCTGTGCCACCCTTTGTCCCCTTTAAGCACATATTCCCCAAAGCACCGTATTTAGGAAGCATTTCCCTTTGAATTAAAACATTCTTCAACTGCTCAGTCTGGTCAGGGTCTAAAGGGCACTTAGGTAATAAATAGCTTATATGTTTGGCAAGCTTAGCCACACTAAACCAAAAAATATAATTGTTTTTATTTTTTATCTTTCCAAGTAACTTTATGTTCTTTAGCATCTAATTTGAGACAACTCTGACTATTTCAATGACAGAACTGCTTTAAGAATCTTTAAAAAACCCCAAATGCATAAAAAGTTCAGAAATACCCTCAACAGTTAAGTATTAGAAAATCACATTAATTTAAAAGCATTACATTTTCTGACATTTAAAAAGTCTCTGACATGGCATATCCATAGTTTGATTTTTCTAATGTTCTTATAAAGGTCATGTTTATGGTATAATAAGCACACATTTGCAAGGGTTATTAATCAGAGCAAAGCTAGGTTGCAAACAGATTTCCAAAGAATTTCCCATTTTTATTCTGAACATATTAGCTACTTAAGAATGTCACATTTTTCAAGAGCCTACTTGGAAAAAAATTAACGATTAATTTTGTTCAAAGGGATGTCTTCATTTTAAATGAGGCAGGAGTGCAGCTTAGGAAAATAAATGACAGGAATGTATTCTGCTAGCTCAGCAAACTTGTATGGCAATTTGGAAAATTCTAATTTTTAAGCCAATGCTTTAGAGGAGGTACACTGCTGGTTTGCAAAGAAACTGATAAGGTCTATGAGCTTCATAAAGAATCCAGTGGGTATCGGCACTAGCCTTTTCTAATTTGTATGTGAAGGAAGGAACATACCCTATTAATGGTAAGAAATGCTGCAAAATCCTGGTCCATACAGGTGTTAAACTTTATTTTCTCAAACAATTACCATCTCATTTTATCTTAGCAAGAGAGATATTGGATTCCTTCTTGTTGAATATAAGAACAGACTTCTTTTGTTTTAATATTCAAGAAATGTCAAGAAGAAGAGTATCCCTGAAGATATTTTGGCTACTAGCAATTTGGAAACATCATTTGCCTTTGTGACAAGAATTCAACCTAACCTACCCTTGAAATATAAGCACACTTTGAATATATTTGAGTTTAACAAAAGAAACAAACACACAATATGGCACATTCTAACAGTTCATAAAAGACAGCAGATTTTTAAGCATTTGATTTTCAAATTTTGGTAAAACTCTTCAGTCTTTCCACAGGAGTTTCTCTAACCTTGTGTGTGATGAACTTTATAAACCAAACAGACAAGCTGGCACATGCAATTGTGCTCAAACGAGAGGAAGTACCGCTCCAAAGAGCCGCTTCACCTGGTGGGTGTTTAAACCAAACACCCGGCTAGATTTCAAGGGCTCCAAATAGCACAGCTCATAAAAAGACCAAGTACAAACCCATTAGAAATTGATGAAGTTAGTAATTGGCATTGCCAAATTACTAACGACATGAGATTTCTGGAAAACCTTTCTTGTATGGAACAACACATCTGCCTATCTTAATTTAGAAAATGAAGTGCTAGGAGTCCAAATGATCGGCCACCCTGAGGTTTTGGCCGAGGGACCGGTAAAGCAATAAGCCAAGTGTGACAGCAAGACAGGTGAACTCTCCAGGCAATAAATAATTCCTCAACTGAGACAATCAGGGGAGGGAGAATGGGTCAACCAGGGAAAGAAAAAGAACGATGGTGAAAACCAGAAGGCAGGCGTCTTTGGCTATCACAGATGTCCGGCTTGGGTTTCCACACAAATAAGGGATAAAGGCAAATTGAAAGGTTCTAGCCTTTCATATGACCCGCATTAGAATAATTAAAGATGAATAATACAGAAAACGGAAATAGAAACACGATGGAAATTTTTAAATTAACTTTTTTAAAAACATCAAACAGGGCCGTCTGGGTGGCTCAGTGAGTTGAGTGTCCGACTTCGGTTCAGGTCACGATCTCCTGGTTCGTGAGTTCAAGCCCTGCGTCAGGCTCTCTGCTGACAGCTCTGAGTCTGGAGACTGCTTCAGGTTCTGTGCCTTCATCTCTCTCTCTACCACCCCCCCACACTCATGTTCTGTCTCTCTCTCCCTCTCACTCTTTCTCAAAAATAAACATTAAATTTTTTTTTAAACCAAGCAATTTGGTACTTATGAATATTATAATAAGGTACAAAAATGTGTACTCAATTTGTAGTAGTTCTCTTCAGTAACATGACACTAAATTATTATTGTGTTTGGATTTTAAGGCTGCTACAATTATTGTTGGCAAGTGCAGATTATACATTGGTATAAAATGATTTGAATATTATGCTTTGAAATTACATATGGTCTCCAGCCATGTAATTAAAAAAAAAAAAAAAAAACTATGAGAAACTGAAAAGCATCAGTGTACAGAGTAACAACACTGGCCAATCACAATGTAATGTGAGCCACAGATGTGAGTCACTTATGTCATTTTAAATTTGCTAGTAGGGGTGCCTGGGTGGCTCAGTCGGTTGAGCGTCCAACTTTGGCTCAGGTCATGATCTCGCAGTTCGTGAGTTCGAACCCGCATTGGGCTCTGTGCTGACAGCCCGGAGCCTGGGGCCTGCTTCCGATTCTGTGTCTCCCTCTCTCTCTGCCCCTTTCCCACTCATGCTCTCTCTCTGTCTCTCAAAAATGAATAAAGGTTAAAAAAAATTAAAAAAAATAAATTTTCTACTAGCCACATGAAAAAGTAAAACAAAACAGGTAAAATTAATTTAATAATAATTTATTTAATTCAATTTGCATAAAAAAGCATTTCAACATACAAGCAATCTAAAAAAATGACCTATTTTATATACTCTTCTTTATGTATTAAGTCTTCATAAAAAGTATATATTTTATACTTACAGTGTGCCTCAATCCAGACCAGCCAATTAAAAATTTTTTTTTAACATTTTTTTTAACGAAGTCGGCCGCTTAACCGACTGAGCCACCCAGGCGCTCCCAGACCAGCCAATTTTAAAAGTCTGTGACAGCCACATGTGGCTAGTGACTATTATATTTGGCAGCATAGGCAGAGATGTTAAGAAATCAGATTTGGGGGTAAGAATCTGAATTTAAAACTGGCCTCCACCACTAACCGGCTGTGACCTAAGCAACAGGGCTATTATTTCTTAACCTAATTTCCCTTCTCTGTAAAATGGAAAAAAAAAATGATAGTACCTCCCCTTAAGAGTTATTCTATTGATTAAATGAGATAATCCATGCTTACTAAACATTGAACACATTTTAGTTTTAATATAATATTTTAATATGACACTGGAATTACTGATAGTCTCAAGATGTGAGAACCACACATAACTGTGAGAGTCTGCCTTTAATGGTTTGGTCATTTCCATGGCAAATTAAATATACATACTAGTACTTTGCTGATCCTTTCTTCACACAAAAAAAGCCTATCTTCTCACCCCATGAGTTATCACTGGCCTCATGACCTGATCTTCCATTGTAATATGGTAGAGGTGATGTCATGTGAATTCCAGAGTCTGAGTCCCATAAGGCATCACACTCCCGCCCTTTCTGTCCAGTAAGGCTGCCTGGTGACCATAGGAAAGGAAGCTGGTCTAGCCTAATGGAGGATGAGAGGCCATAAAAAGGAGAATCAAGGTTCATAGTCAACAACCAGCATCAACCTCCAGAAAGGTGAGTGAGGTCATCTTGGACCTTAAAGCCCCAGAGGTTCCTGATAAATGCTGCTATATGAGTAAGCCAAACCAAACAAGCAGAGGTACCCAAACACAACATATCATGAGGACTAACGTACTGTTTGTTGTAAGGCAGTTAATTTGGGGGTTAATGTTAAGCAATGGGTTACAAAACTATTAACCCAAAACCCATTACGTTTTCTGAGTAAATCCAAAGGCATTTCTAAATTTACAGGAAATAAACACAAAGAGGAAAAACAATGGTTCATCAATGATGATCATGTACGATTTTGATTTGTTCCATTTAAGAAACAGCTGAATGGCTTAATGAAGCATTATATTCATTATAGAAAAGTTAGAAAATATAAATAAGCAAAGAAGAGAAAAAAAATTTTTAGGAATGACTGGGTGGTTCAGTCGGTTAAGCGTCCAACTTCAGCCCAGGTTGTGATCTCATGGTTCCTAAGTTTGAGCCCCACACCAGGCTCTCTGCTGTTGGCACAGAGCCTCCTTCTGAGCCTCTGTCTCCCTCTCTCTCTGCCCCTCCCCTGCTCATGTTCTCTCTCTCTCTCAAAAATTAACATTAAAAACAAAAAAAAAAAACCAAAGACACAAAAAATTTATATCACTGTAATCTCACTACCAGAAGTCACCTCTGTTATTTTTGACACCTCTGCTATTTTGCTCCTTTTTAAAATATTTACTTGAGAGGCGGGCAAACACATTAGTTTACAAAACCAGAATCATTTGAAACTACCTTTGTTCTTTTGAGAACAATTGGATATTTTAGTAAATACACTTCTAAAACATCATTTTAAATTTTGAAACATACTTTATTTTAGGGACATATCATAACTGATTTACTCAATGCCCCATCATTGGTCATTTATGACATGTCCAAGTTTTCCCATTATAAATAAAGCTGACATAGAATAATTTTACCATCATAAATAAGTTGTTTCAAATGAAACAGAATAAAAAGGCAATCAATAAACGGGTGGGGAGAAGAAACCATATCATGAAACACATCGTTATATCATTATCCATTAGTTATATTATAAAACTAAAAAAAACCCAAGTCTTTATGACAGCTAGATATTAACTCCATTCCTTTCAAGTCTTGGCAGCTTTAAGTGTTTTTACCCCTGTCTCTATTTCCATGGTGAATGGCTAAGCTGTTTAAACTATTTTTAAATAATAAACCTTTAAAAATGCACTGATTATGCTGTAACTATTGCCATCTGATAAAATTCTAATATTCAATGAATATTCCAATATTCAATTAATAACTCCATAAATAAAAGATGAAAACTAAACGCTAAGCCATATAATTTGTAAAATGACAAAGAGAAGTTTCTCAGTTCCCACTCAACAGCTTTTTACTGTACCATATGTTTGAAAGATCAATTAAGAGCACACCAGGGTATCTGAAAACAGCATGTGTATACTATGAAATGATTAGAATGTGCTTGTGTTCCCAACAACATACTTCAATACATATCGTGAGATGTGTCCTTTGCCAAGAAGACTATTATCTAGTTAACTAAGCTAAGAAAAATACCTGCGACAATGAAAGGAAGTTGGATACACAAATCTTACATACTCCCGTGGCTGAGACGGTGCAATGTCCACATCCAGAGATTTTTCTGATGTCCAAATATTTAGACTCATCTAGCCTTCCCTACTTCCTTTTCTTGAAACATATATACTATCACAATTGAAGACTGAACAACTGAATCTCAGAGCAGTCATGCCAAGCTGAATGTGTTCTAATACAACCCTATAAAAGCAGAGGACAGAGAGAGAATTTCGCTGTTCACCCAGTGCTGTCCAGAGGAGAACACCACCAAATTTAAGGAACCACTAGTATTCAATCACTGGAGACGTGTGTTCTGTTGTAAGGTAGCATAAGCCCCATGAACTTGCAATGTCTCAGTGAACTGTCACTCAAAATGATCAACTTCCCTTTACTCCCAGGCTCACCAAGCAACGTACAGATTGGGCCTGTTCAGCAATCTGGAATGGGTGGACTTGAAAAGAAGCTATAAATATATAGGCACTGAAAATTCAGCATAGATTCAACTGTGCGTTAGTAATTAGACACTTAAGTCTAGATTTCACGTGCCTTTCGTTCATAGACATCGGTCTTTGAGAACGGGCTTGCTTCTTAGAGCAGTTCTCAGGTTATGGGGAGGCCAGTCAGGTAGCTGCCTGAGGCATCAATCTTAAAAGAAGCTCTGAAGCAGGGAGTCTCAAGGTTTATCAGAATCACCGGGAAGGCTAAACACACACACACACACACACACACACACTTCTGGGCAACACTACCTGGGAATTTGCATTTCTATGAACTTCCCAGGTCATGCTGACTATATTGTCTCTATACTGACTTGAGGACCTTATACTGGGAGTCACTGCTCTAAATACCCTTAAGTTACACTGGGAACATGATGGCAGTTTATACTGGCTTCTAAATACGACTCTTTATAGACCTGGTGAAATGTAAGTCCTTTTGCTCCTACCAAAGTAGATAGTGCCTTGAGCAATGTCTCAGACCTGGCTCCTTAGGAAACAGAGCCCAAGGCAAAAACTGAGTGTTAAATGCTGTATTTAGGAGGTGTGTGGCCGGGACAGTGAGAGTGAGGAAACGAGAGGCAAGGCAGGGAACACAGGCAAGAGATGCAAGGTGATGCGTGGCCACTGCTTCCCTAGAAGCTGGGAAGAGACACAGCCAACCCTGGTGGACCGCATCTGACGTCTCCGACAGGCTGTTCAGAGAAACTACCGTGGAGCAGCCAATGAGAGAGAGGGGAAGGAGAGGGAATTTGGCTGCCTTCCTTCTCCTTTTCTCCATTGCCCTAAGTGTACCCCACAGGAACTTCACCATGAGAAGCTGCAGGTCTAGGGAATGGAGGTACTGAGGGTTTCCAGGGAAGCTCATAAAACCTGTCTAATGCCAGCAGAAATTCAAAGTGTTACCTCATTTTCACCAACTTATCTCCGCTGAATGGGAATAGCATTCACCCCATCCAACTCTGAAAAGACAGATCTTTCTACAAATTCTGAGATCAACGAGCCTATGGTTGTCTGAAAATGCTAAACAGCATCAGCTAAAATTCTATGCCTGAATAATGCAGGTCTTGGTGCTGCTGACTGGGGAAAGGAGGATTATCTTCATTATTTTAAAAATCTAAATGTGAAAGTCTTTAATATGCCTTCCAAAAAGTTGTCTGGGTCAAAATTGCACACGCACAAAAAAAGTGTTGTTATTCTAAGTGGAAAACATTTGTCAATAAGAAAGAATGAGGACTTTTAACATATTTTCTTTTTTTGTTGTTGTTTATTTATTTGAGAGACAGAGAGATGGAGTGAGCAGGGGAGGGACACAGAAAGAGAGAGAGAGAAAGTCCCAAGCAGGCTCTGTGATGTCAGCACACAGCCTGATGCAGGGCTTGATCCTACGACCCTGGGATCATGACCTGAGCTGAAATCAAGAATCAGACGCTCAACCAACTAAGCCACCCAGGCCCCCATAATAAATATTTTTTATTGTGTTTATTTATTTTTGAAAGAGAGAGAGAGACAGAGAGAGAGAATGCAAGTGAAGGAAGGGCATAGAGAGTGGGGCAGAGGATCCCCCAAAACAGGCTCCATGCTGACAGCAGTGAGTCCAATGTGGGGCTCAAACTCATGAACTGTGAGATCATGACCTGAGCTGAAGTCTGTTGCTTAACCGACTGAGCCACCAGTGCCCCTAAACACGTTTTCAATGAGACTTTACAACTGTCTTAATGACTGTGATCCATTAAACCTTCTGAGTGATGGAAAGACTGCATATTGAATATACCAAAATATAAAGTACATGTAAAAAATCCTTTATGCTAGACACAAGATATGGATACAATTTTTAGACACATAAAATTTTAATGTCTTTAGTAGAAAGATCCATTAAAATTTTTTTCTCACTAAATACATCTTAATGCAAAATAAATATATATGGATAAACATATGTATCCATATAACATAAATCCAAAGAATATTGATCTGAAAGGCACTAAATCATTAAACTACCTCGCATGCATATATAAGTCAATGCAGTCTTATCTAGGGGTCCTTAAGGTTCCTGAGCCTGTGAACTGACTGCCACACTAAAGCCCTCATTGGACAGTAAACTGGTCAACCTAGCAGAAATCTCATGCTTACCCCTTACCATGTTTATGTTCCTTACTCTCCATTCTCCTAATGATCCCCTTCACACCTTCCAGGTCATTTCCTCATGTTCCTTGAAAACTTCAGCAAACGGAACGGAGTATCTGCACCTTCTTCCTTGTACAATACCTACACTGATCCAACCTACCCCCTAACATTAGGTAGACTTTTCTCTGTGCTCTACTCCAGTGGTTCTCAAAGTGTGGTCTTCGGGTCAGCAACATCAGCATCAAATGAGAACATGTTAGAAATGTAGATTCACTGGCCCCGCCCCAGACCTACTGAATCAGAAACTCTGGGTGTTAGACCCCACAAAACACATTTTAAAGAGCCTCAGGTAATTCTGATGCACCTAAAGTTTGAGAACCACTTCTCTACTTCATTCCCACCCACCTGTCTTCAGTCTAAGCATTTACCTGATCAATGTCTCGAACCATTCCTCCAAAATCTTGAATGCAGGCATTCTAACTTCTGATCGCAATCCATGTTTACTCTATGTTCCCTTTCTCAAAACCTCTGGTCCTTTGCTTCCAGGTTCCCTCTCAGTCTCTCAACCCCTCCTGCTCTTTTTTTCTTCCTCCAGCCTGGACCACATGGTCAACCAATTAAATTGTATTCTTCTGAGTACCCTCAATTCCCTCAACTCTTTGACTTTTGACCACACTGTCTTGCCATTGCCATTCCCAAAATCAATCCAACTGACTGTGTCTCTGGGTTGTTTCCATGCTGCCAAGTGCTGCTAGAGAAAATGACATAGCCATGCTCACTTGGCTTCATTACAAATTTATTATATTCAACCTCAGCTGGTTCCTCTCTGCTCCTTGGCAATTATTTTATTCTTCCCCAGTCTGCTTCCTTTCCCACCCACAGCAGCTGTTTCACAGCTTTGTAACTTTCCCCAAGTCCCCGACCTCACCTTCAACCTTCATACTCTTTTACCAAGAGAAGAGTCAAAGGCAGGAGATCTTTACCCTCTTTTTCCCCTCTACCTAAAAATGGACTCAAATATTTACGCTTGTCCTTTCCTTCTTTGTTTCCTCTGAAGTGTCTTGACCTCCTTTCCTAGACCTTCACCCATGTCCCTTTTCTCCTCATTCACCAAGATCTTGACACCTATTGAACGTATTGAACCTATTGAGCATTCTGATCATCACTGCTATGAAATTGTGTTATGTGTATGCACTACCCACCTTAATTCTCACACACTTAACATTTTTTATCATGACAGAATATACATTCTATAAATAATCACCATTTTAAGTTATCTTTAAAGTTTATTTATTTTAAGAGAGAGCGAGCGAGCACAAGTCGGGGAGGGGCAGAGAGAGACGGGGAGAGAGAGAGAATCCCAAGCAGGCTCTACACTCTCAGTTAAGAGCCCAACGCAGGGCTCGAATTCATAAACCACGAGATCACGACCTGAGCCTAAGTCTGACGCTTAACTGACCGGGCCACACAGGTGCCCCCTACATTATCTTTAAACATACAGTTCAGTGGCATTGAGCACATTCACACTGCTGTGCAACCGTCACCACTATCCATCTCCAGGACTTTATTTATGATCCCAAACTGAAGCTCTGTACTCATTAAAGAATAACTCCCCCTTCCCCTCTTATTTGGTCCCCAATAACCACTGTTCTCCTCTCTGTCTCTATGAATTGACTCTTCTAGGTATCTCATATAAGTAGAATCATATCATATTTGTCCTTTTACTTCATTTATTTACTAAACATAAAGCTTTTTCAAGGTCCATCCATGCTAGAGCAAGTATCAGAATTTCACTGCTTCTTAAGTTTGAATAATAATCCATTTTATGTGTGTACCTCGTTTGGTTTATCCATGCATCCATCAGTGGATATTTGGATTGTTTCTGCTCACAAAACTTTCGTATGGTGTCTATTTTTGACCTCCTATTTTGATGAAGATCTTGAAGTTTAGGGAGATTATCTAAAGTCTTCATATTCACACAGCTGTTAAGCAGGTGGAATATTAGATCTAAAACCTCCAACTTTATTCCACTATATCCCCCAGGCTGTATCTCCTATATTTGCACTTCTCTGGAGATTGTACTATATCTTTTTTCCACCTTCAGCCAAGTAGGCTTCCACCCTCACTACCCACTCCTTTCTAAAACCATACTCAAATCCATTCAATACTGAAAATTGTTTGACTTCCCACGTTCAATTTACTTCCCAAGGTCTCCCAAATTTGGCCATCAAAGGTCACACCAATGCTGTCTCAAGTGTCTCTTCTCTCTCCTCTCCTACTCAACGCTGGTCATTTTGTGCCTTTCCAATCCATCACTAATGTACTTTTTTAAGCCTCATCTGCCAATGACACCCTCAGTGCACTCTACACAGGACATCTCTCCCTCCTGAAGAGCTCAGGTCTCCATTCTTCTCCCCACATTCTCCTATAATGTCCTTTTCTTCTCACTCCACCTAGCAAAGTCTGGTCCGGGCGCAGGTCATAAGTTACCTTTGTGGAGTCTCACAGGCCATCCCAACTCCCGCCTGTTTCAGGCAGAGTAACCATGTCCTTCTCTGAGCTGCCATTATTGATGCTACTGCCCACCATATTATTATCATTATCTGCATATGTGTCATTCTCCAAGATACTGTGAACATCGTGAAGACAATTACTACTTTTAAACAGAGTAGAAAATTTACATATTTGGGTATTACTTGTGACCTCCTCATAGCCTCAGCCTTTTTTTATCCAGCTGTAGTTCTGGCAACTAGCTTCACACAGTTGTAACCATTCAACTACTGACTTCAGCGATAATGGGTATCTGTTGCTTTCTTGCCCAGAGCTTATCTGATACCTCAGTGAAGGAAGCCTATGGGAGGCTGAGTTCATACATATGCACAGATTTAAATTTGTGGGGGAGTTATCCCACATTGCCACCCATACCCAAAGGGAAACACGAACTGGTGGACTGCCCCCTTCGGCAGAAGGAAGTGGAAATTTCTGAGGCTACTGTATACAGCAACTCAGAGGGCTGCAGCATGATTGAGCCTAGTTGTCCAGGGCACTGATCAGCTTGATCATTCTTCCCAATCCTCCATTCTGGTTCCCTGCGACCCCTTCTCAAAATAAGCTACTTGCAATGCAGACCCTTGTCTCAGGCTCTGCTTTCTGGGGGAATCTCAAACTTACAATCAGAATATTAAATCTTGGGGGCACTGGGCGGTTGAGTCGCTTCAGCAATAGACTCTTGATTTCAGCTCAGGTCATGATCTTACAGTTCATGAGTTCAAGTGTTAAAAGCTGTGTAACCTTGGGCAAATCACTTGACCTCCCTGCGATTCAGTTTTCCTCATCCATAAAGAGAATATATTATGGGGAATTACACTCATAGGCTGAAAAAGTATATTTCCTTTCTAATGTATATCAGGTGTTATGAGACATATTAGAAGTAATTGTCTCCATGTTGATATTTCAAAAAATTTTGAAACATTCCCCACAGATTTATGCAAACCAACCAAAGCCAACAAGCAGGTTATAAACTTAAGAAAGAAAAATGAGGTATCAACTAGTCAGAGAGGAGTAGGAACTACAGTTAAAATTGCTGATGCTGTAAAACTTCAGAAGACCAATGAGGAGAGTCTTCTAAGGAGCACCTTCTAACATAACAAGGGCTCCTGGGGAAAAACCTGCAGCCTGGATATGTACTCCTAACACAGCGTAAGCAGCTCGGATGAGGAGAGCGCGGCCTAAATCTGCTCTCTCTAAGCCCTTCAGAATACTGACTGGTCTTACAGCCAGATGTGGGCATTGCAGAAGAATTCTTAGATCTTGGAACATCCCACACTTGACAGAGGAAGACAATTTGGGGGAAAAAAGAAAGAGAGAGAAAGGAAAACCACAGTGAACTAATTCTCTGGAAGGGCAACTTGAATGCTCATTTGTGTACATATAGACAAAAGGTGGTAATTTGGGTCTTTGAACATATGACAGTGAATAAGGATAACTTGGGATTTTCGTGATGGATTTCGATTAAGCAACCTTTATGTTCCATCTGAGATCTACCTCTTATTAACTGTGTAGGGCCAAGCCAAGTGTTCAATTTCACTAAATCTAATTAAACAAAAAAGAGAATTTTAAAGGAAAGAGAAGAGGGGGGGCACCTGGTGGCTCAGTTGGTTAAGCGACCGATTCTTGATTTCACCTCAGGTCATGATCTCACAGTTTGTGGGTTCAAGCCCTGCATTGGGCTCTGTGCTGGCAGCACGGAGCCTGCTTGAGATTCTCTGCCTCTCCCTCCCTCTGCCCCTTCCCCTGCTCTCTCTCTCTCAAAACAAAAAATAATTTTTTTTAATAACATAAAGGAAAGGGAAGGGGAAGTAAGGGAAAGAAAAGAGGGAGAAAGGGAAGAAGGGAAGAAAGAGAGGAAGAAGGGTAGAAGGATAAGCTTGGTTTTCGAGGTGAGGCCATCCTGGGCTTGGATCCTAGCTCTACCACAGAATTGCTTTTGTATTTAATAAATCATTTAACTTTTCTGTAAAATGAGAGCATTCTCTTGAAGATCAGATACGGATATGTGAAGTGCCCAAAACATAGGATTTATGCATAAATGGACATCATATGTGTCACCGTCCTCATCGCCGTCATTATAAACATTAGTGTCATATCACCTCCAGAACGCAAACGTGAAATGCAAGAGGCAGAGACTCAGGCATCCAAAAGGACAGAAGAAGAGCAGTGTAATGGAGTTATTTTTCTCTTCTAAAGTAGCTTTCAGAAATTACTTTTCTTTTCCCTTTTAAATGAATCTTCAAATGCCTCTGGAGACAGGTGATTTTCAAGAGCTGAGCGAAAGTGAAGCCGTTCCGTAGTGGAGCATAATACCTAAGGGATACAGTCTGGTTTGCAAAATGTGTGTCATCAGCGAGATGCCACCCGGTGCAGCACTTTTTAGTTCAAAGGTTGCAGCCACATGTGATTTTAAGCAAGCATCGCTGCAGGACCCAGTATGTATTATAGCTTAAGTAGGACTGACCAGTAGCCCATCCAACTAACAACAGGCTTCTTCCTCAGATAATGCCAGATGCTTCAAGGGAAAGTACAAAATGCATCAGATATCCCTCACCACGCTCTCTAACGCCGCAGAGAGAATTTATTCTTGACCTCAGCCAGTCATCAAGCTATGCCCAGAAGCATGAGATCTAACAGCTGTCCTAATAATTTTATCCTTGTAGTCCAACTGCAGATGTATCAGAGGTATGTTATGCACATACAAAGTCCATGAAGGTATTTCATTTGATTCCTTTAAAATGCTCTCCCTTTAATTCTAATTGCTGCTACCTCTTGTTAGAGCAAAAAAATGTAGTGTATATAAGAACAGCATTTTATTCTCCTGAAGTACTCTGTAATTATAGAGATAATTGCCATTATGTATCTTCTCTACGCCAGACCCTGTGCTAAGCAGCTTAGATATATGATTTCGCATCATCATAGTGCTATTGGTTTTATAGCCCCATTTTACACATAAAGGAAGTGAGGCTCGCAGTGGGTAAATCGTTTTGTCCAATTTCCTACAGTTAGTGTCAGAGTTGGATGAGGACCCAGCTATGTCTAGCTCCAAAGCCATCCAGAGTGTGCTTCCTTTGAAGTTCCTTCACAGGGTAGAAAGAGGCAGTGACCTGGTGAGTTAGGATGCTCATAATGCAAGGGGGCAGGTGGGAAGGCTGGACATAGAGTTTGGACTCAGATCATTCGAATCAGAGCACTGATACTTTGCAGGTATTTGACCTTGGGGGATTTACTTAATCTCTCCCCCTTGGTTACTTTATCTACAGAGTGGAGACAGTAAACTCTCCTGCCTAAGCATGCCTGAGATAATCCCAGGCCCCTTATATACCTGGCACAGAGAAAACGCACAACAAATATTCGTTGTTACTGTGATATTCACTGTGTTGTGACAGCACATAATCATTATATACAGTCAAATCGAAGCTGGCCCATGTGAGTGAAAGCAGGACAGTAAATTCAGCCACAGTCCAGAGCATTTAAATATTTCTCTCTTAAACCACTTAATCAATCAATAACAGGCTTTCTGATCTAATCAGAACAACCATGTCCATATATGGTACGTACATCCATCAGACTGCAGCTCTTTAAACAATTGATCATTGTCTATCAAGCCCATATGATGCATTTCCAGAGAACTGTCCAGCAAAATAATGAGAACGTAGCTCCTACCAAACAATGTTTCATTGTGGGGAAAAATCTACTCCTGAGTCAACTTCCTCATAAATCAGCGGCGCACGCAATTACCAAGTCCTGAAGCGAGCAAGGGCCTTACCACTGAACCCATCCTCTCCGGTTAGCCAGGAAGGAACTGAAGTTACTATCTTATAAATCATTTTGTGTCTTGTTAATATTTGTTTTAATAGCATTCGCAAAAAGGAAAACTACGAGAAAAACATGAAAAAGCGACAGCTTATCATTCTCATCAATGCGTTTGCTCAGTTTTTCTAAGTTCAACAGGTACGTGCTCTTGAAGAACAGACTTCCCTGGGTGGAAACCGATTCGGTGGCTGTGTGGCCTGGGGAGAGGTACTTCTGCTGCCTCTGCTCCTGCCCTGGCAAATGAGGGTAGTCAGAGCTGAACCTACTTCACGGGATTACTCTTCATCCCACAAAGATTCGAGTGCTTGCTTTGGGTGAGATAGTAGTCCACACATTATAATCACAACAATGAATAAAGCAGACTAATTTTTTCTGCCCTTAAAAGTTTTATACTCATAGGAAGAAAGACAGCAAATCAAAATATAATATGGCAAAAGGGGTAAGTTGAGCTCCGTCTTAGGTCCTGACGGTAGTAAATCTTGCGATCTGTTTTGAATCACCCATTTGGCCTTGCTGGACATCATCACCCTCCTCATAATCATCACCGTAATAAAGCAAAGAGGGGTAAAGTGCAGAGAGCTGCACTGTGTAAAATGGTAGCCACCAGTCCCATGTGGCTCCTGACCACTGAAAATGCGGCTGGCCCAAATTGAGATGGGTTCCAAGTGTAAACAGAGTGTATTTACCAGATGTGTCCTAAATGTAAGTACCAGGTTTTGAAGACTTCACTACAAGAAAAAGAAAATAAAATAACTCATGAATGGTTTGTATTGATTGCATGCTGAAATGATAATATTTTGGATATATTGAGTTAAATAAAAACAACGTTTAAATTTAATTTGTCTGTGCTTCTTTATGCTTTTTTTTCAAATGTGAGTGCTAGAAAGTGTAAAATTACTTGTGTGCTTTGCATTTGTGGCTTATCTTGTATCTCTATTTCTACTTGGCTACAGAGTGATGGACACCAGGTTTGGAGTAGGGGGAGGCAGAGAGCGGTCAGCAAATACCTTAATTAATAGCATGACATTGAGCAGGGACTAGAAGGAAGTGAGGAAGAGAGTCATGTGGGCCACAAGTAGCATTCCTTGTGAGGGAACAGTCAGGAATAAATGAAATAATTTACCCTACACAAGTAAAAAGAGACCTGACACCTAGTAAAGGGGTAAATTTTAGCTCTGATGATTATTCAAGGCTCAAAAACATGGACTGATATTTACAGATATGTATTTATACTGTATGATTAATTTTTAAAAATTAGTTTTGAGTTTTCTTTTCCCGAGGAGGAAGAGCCAGGATTAACTGTCATCAGGGATTAAGGAAAAGCAGCTGGACAGAAGACCTGAGTGCACTATGGATGTGACCTTGTAAGATTCAGTAACTCACTTAGGCCTTTCTGAGCCTCATTAATTGGTATAATATTGGAGGGGAAAGATAAATAATAATATCTGCTCTGCCTTCTGTAGAGAATTGGTGAAGCTTTAGAGAGTTCTTTAAATTACACAATGCAAGAAAACTCACACTGGAGTACTCAAGTGATATGCACCTGTTAATTTCATAATAGAAAGGTACAGGGGAGATGTCCAAAACAGTTCCAGTTCAATAATTATTATGTTGAAAGGATTTCCTTCAGATTAATATCTCCCTTTCTCTCTCTGTAGACAGATGGATAGACAGATAGATAGATAGATCTTCAGTAAGTGTTCTGGATATTTTCTTTGTCCCCCTGTGTACACTCTAGCTTTCTCCTGTCCTAAGGCAATGGGCTTCTTAGCCTTCCAGCTTCTGGTGGTTTTGGTCATTGGAGACAATAAGCTATCTGAAGGCAGAACGAGTATAAGTTTGAGGATTTTATTCCTTGATGGGTCTCCATTGGTTGGTGTCCCTCTACCAAACTCCTATGAGGCAGCGCTCTCCATACTATTCAAAGATGACTACCCTTCTCCTTGTCCAAGGTACTGCACAATCTTCGTTGTTTCCTTAAATCCTACTCAACCTTTGTACATAGTTGCTTCATTAATCCTTCAGAATTACACAGTTTTAGTGTGATATCTGTTCCTTGCTGGGGCTCTGTCATTGATAGGTATGTGTAAAATAAACTACTTAAATGAGAAAGAAGTTATTGCAAGCTTATAAAAGTAGCTTATCATGTATATATATATTTTTTACATTTTATTTATTTTTGAGAGAGAGAGACAGAGACAGAGCATAAGTAGGAGAGAGGCGGACAGAGAGGGAGATACAGAATCTGAAGCAGGCTCCAGGCTCTGAGCTGTCAGCACAGAACCCGACGCGGGCCTTGAGCTCACGAACCGTGAGATCATGACCTGAGCCAAAGTCGGACGCTTAACCGACTAAGTCACCCAGGCGCCCCTCATGTATATTCTCTCAAAAAACAAACGAACACACTAAGAACCCCAAACCTAGGACATACATCCCCTGTGTAAAGACCACTGTAGATAGTTGTTTTTCATGTTGATCCACGAAGCTGACCATTAGACTGGTGAGTTAGGCAAATTTGTTATTTGTGGCTCCTTCTTTGGGCTTATACCGAGCCCAGCCACTTACATAGCAATTAGTCACTATTCCTTCATGGCCAGCTCCCATCACTTCCTTCTGTAACCCATACACTCTAGTGCTGGGAAGGCACACCTTTTAGGTCAGTGAGCATGCCAAACTCCCTTCACACTCTCGGCCTTTTACACTATGCCATCTGTCAGTAGTGTGCATATCTGCTCTCTTTGTGGCTATACCTGCTAAGGACCTGCTAAGGTCCTTTATCAATTAAAAAACACTGAAAACACATTCTGTATCAAAATAAAAGCAGTACCCGGGTGACTCTGGGTTTTGGCTGACGTCATGATTTTGTGGTTGTGAGATTGAGCCCCACATGAGCTCCGATGCTGACAGCACAGAGCCTACCTGGGATTCTCTCTCTCCCTTTCTCTATGCACCTCCCATGCTCACACTCTCTCTCTTTCAAAATAAATAAATAAACTAAAAAAAAAATAAATAACTAAAAAATAAAAACAGTTCCCAACCATAATACTCAAAATGCACGCATCTGGAAATTAGAACAGTTTCCCAGGGCTCGTGATCCCCCATAAGTTTTCTGAGCCCAAACCTTTCTTATTCTTTTTTTTTTTTTTCAACGTTTTTATTTATTTTTGGGACAGAGAGAGACAGAGCATGAACGGGGGAGGGGCAGAGAGAGAGGGAGACACAGAATCGGAAACAGGCTCCAGGCTCTGAGCCATCAGCCCAGAGCCTGACGCGGGGCTCGAACTCACGGACCGCGAGATCGTGACCTGGCTGAAGTCGGACGCTTAACCGACTGCGCCACCCAGGCGCCCCGCAAACCTTTCTTATTCTTGAGGTAACACTGCATGTTAGTTTTAACTTTGTGGTTGCTTTGCCTATTTAGTCACCCATCAATGCTCCTCTCTGTACCTCAAGATTCTACCCTGGTATAATTTCTTGTTAAAAGCTACCACTAAACCCTAGACTCTGGATTAAGAGCCCTACTTCATGTGTATCTGCAACACAGCATAAGTACCTCCATCAGAGTCCCAAGCACACCTTACTGTCACTGCTGGGTCCCCTGCCTTCCCCGTAAGTGCCACTCTTCATTCTCTATCATCTTTCCTTACTTAATTTATTTTAAGATCTTTATCAATACCTGATGATATTTATTTGCTCCTTTATTCATTATCCTTTTCTTTCACTGAAGTGTAAGTTCCATGAAATGGTGTTTTGTTCATCACAGTATCCCCAGTATCTGGAACAGTACCTTGACACATAACGGGCCCTCAATAACTATCTATTACATGAATGAATGAACAAATAATCTCATGTTTCTCACCTAATATTGAGCAGGCACTTAACTAATGCCTGTTTGAATGCTGAGTGGCTTCCCTCTCGTAGTGCACTCCAGTAGCAGGTTATTTCATGTATTCCTAGAAGAGGTCTCCTATGGCATGGAGGTAACGAATCTGAGCCATCTAGAAGGAGCAGCTTGGACTCAATGCCAGACATTTATTATCATTTGAGAATGTAGGCTTTGTGCTGCCAGATTTTTCCATGTTGCAAGAAAAGTCAAAATTCTTGATTTTTCTATGTTGAAGTTTCTTCATTGTTAAAAGTGGTAATTAATTTAAAAGATTATAATTATGTGACTCAAATAAAATGTGTTCAAGTGTAGTACATCCGGTAGCCTATCAGTCTGAGAACTCTACCCCACATCCTTGCCCTGTAAAATGTATCCATAAAAAAAAGCTGTTAAATATCAGCATTCTGGACTAGTGCATTGCTTTAAAAATATCAAAAGTAATTTCTTAATATAGATTAAGAAGGAAGAGCAAAAGCTTGTATATTTATTTTTAAAAATGTTCTCTTGTAGAAGTCACAAAGACTATGAGATAAAACTACTAATTAGCACTTAATTTGAAACTTAATTAAACTGAATTCTACTGTGCTAAAACTCAATGATCTCAAGGATCCTATGACCTTCAATTTGTTTGTAATGTGATTCTTCTTTCTAAGTGGACATGGGAGAGCACAGAATACAAGAGTAAGAAGAATTCCTCAAAAGTCATCTTGCCAATCAATTTCTTCCGTTATAGCTGAGGAAATGAAGGGTACTAGAATAAGAGACTTGCCTGCCATCATGTGACGGCGGAGATGGAAAAAGAACCCACTCTGTTCCACAGCATCTATCTACCGCCCCCGAAACCCACCTGCTCCATCATGCCTCCCCTGTGGTTTAGACCCTTTGCATTAGAGGTGGACTTTGCTGTCCCGCTCATGTCTGGATTAGACTCTCTGGACTATTCTCTGCTTCCTGACCCAGCAGTACTCAATGGTCCAATTCCTGCCACTCCCACACCAAGCCCTGCCTGCCAAAGCCTCAGCCTGGGACATGTGCCCAGATGAGCTCAGTCACCAGGGAGAAAACATAACTTGACCAGTGATGGCAGAGGTGGGGGTGGGAAGTGGAAATTTACCATCCCTGTCCACTGCGGAACATCTGATGCACCACTTCGCCTCCTCCAAGGGTCTAACTCACTTCCACATGATGATGCTCCTTAAAATAGTTACTCATTTATGACAGGACTAGCAATGACTCAAAATCACTCTACTTCCCTTATAGGACAAAACCGGAAGAGACTTCAACAAGGCCATACAACCTTACATGACTAGACATTGACTTACCCAAAGCTCTCATCTTTATAATTTGTCCTTGTCATGCTATCAGCTTTTTTTTTTTCTAACAGTTTGAGATATCACTCACATACCATACAATTCATCCTTTTAAAAACAATGAGCTTCTGATAGCTTACCTGAAACATTTTACAGTGGGATCAATGAAAGGCCACATATCTCAAAAAAAGGTGTTTCAGTTTCAGTAGAAACTACAGAAAGCCCGGGGATTAATTTTGCATGAGGCATAGCATATTTATGATGTGAAGACACAAAAGCGAAGATTTTATGATTTTTTTTGGTAAGCTATAGTTGGGCCCTCGACTAAAGGCAGAAATTGAGGCTCCAGGGGCATATTTTCAAATTCATGTCTATATTAGCTTTATAATCTTGTTGTTAGATGTAATCATGAACCAGTAGGGTTTATTCTAGTTTCTAATCATTTTCTTATTTTTTTAACATTTATTATTTTTTAGTACTTACTGATTTTGAGAGAGAGAGAGAGAAAGAGACAGAAAGAGAAAGAAAGAAAGAGAGAAAGAGAGAGAGAGAGAGAGAGAGAGAGGCAGAAAGAATCCCAAGAAGGCTCCACAATGTCAGCACAGAGCCTGACATGGTGCTCAGTCTCATGAACCATGAGATCATGACCTGAACCAAAATCAGGACTTGGATGCTCAACTGACTGAGCCATCCAGGTGCCCCTCTATTCTTTTTAGATATCAAAGAGTCAATTATAATTAAGACCAATACTCCAAAACCTATGGCTTTGCATGCAACCATGCACCAAGAAGGCAGCTGTTAAGGTAACAGAGGGCCACACCCTCCAATACTCCACTTCTGAGTGGGAGTATTTAAATAGGTAGATAGATTCATTTGTATTATGATAGATAGATGGGTAAATGATAGATAGATAACACAGATTCTAGTCCCAGAGACAAAATCAGGTTTAGAAAGCTGACAGTTTATTTTTCTTCCTCCTCCTCCAAGTGGCCACCTCTGCCTGAATTTCTCTATTCATGTAGACATATCCAAAGAAACAATTTGAGAAGCGTAATGAAGTTTAAGTTCAGAGGCTTTCAGTAGCTTACCTTTAATAAAACCCAGATGTGATTCAAACTTGAGTAGGCCTTACTTGCTAAGAGTATTTGTATTTATTATTTAAGGAAAAATCAAGCGAGCTGATGATCTGATTCACACTGCCGGGGGAGAGAGATATTTAGTTAAATAGTTATTATTCTTTTTTAATAACTCCTATTTAGATTGGCTTCATTATGTGACTTACAAATCACATCATCTTTATTAAAGGCACTTAAAATATTCAACATGAAATGAAATTCCGAATGCCTGATTTACTATAAATTGTGCACAGGTGTGGGATTGTTTACAGTCCTTTGGTACAGTAGGAAGTCAAGCTTTCATTTATGTTTCATGGTGCAGTAAATACCATTTAACTCTGAAATGTTAGGATCATTATAAGGAATCTTTAAATACGAAGCAATTGTCAATGCAGATCAACTTTAAGACTCAGCGACCATCAGGGTATCTCCTTAAAGACATGGCAAGTGCTTCTTTGTTAGAACCTTGAAAAGGAGAAAACTCTCTCTCTATAGAAAATATTTAAAACCCTACACACTCTGGGGAGAAAAAAGACTGCAGATTAGGGAAGTGTATGCTAATATGGGCAAAACCTGAGATAGGTTCCCCTGGGATGGCAGTGTTTGGAACGGACATGCACCATCTCAGCACAGCTATAAATTGCTTCTGAAGATGAGATCAGTTGAGGATCTATGGTCTCTTTACTTGTGTTTTAGTTGATGTTTCCAAATCGGTAATATCTAGTCTCTAATCAGCTCCAGAGACTGGAAAAAAATACAAATTGTATGCGCGCGTGCTTCATGACCTGAACCCATTCATTTGGCAGTGATGTGGAGGAACTCTATGCTGGGAACAGACAGCGGGGTTTTAGTGCTGGCTCTGGTGCTTCCACTCATGCGGGGCCTTGGAAGATAAAAACTGCCCTGTGACTCAGCTTCCTCACCTATCAAAGGGGCAGCCAGAAAACATATCTGGACTCCCTCTTGGCCCCCAAACTCTATGATAAGTTGAGTTCTAATATTTGGAAAAAACTCCCGAATATCAGCTTAAAACTGCTGGTAATTATAAGCAAAAACAACAAAAACAAAGTCACTTTGGATTAGTTTTGTTTATGATTACTCTCATGGGTGGCATCAGTAACTACAGAACACATACTATGTTCTAGGTACTGAGCTGAGATCTGTGAAGCTCATGTAATGCTCACAACAACCTGTGAGGAAGCTCTTATTTCCTCCAGGTTGCGGTGAAAGAACTTACCCAAAACGGCACAGCTCACCTTCTGACTTCGTGCCAGTGCTCTGGACCCCTATCACCTCCTCACATAACTTGGGAATCCTGACTGTTCTAACCAATCTCATAGCTTCCTCCCATCTATGGACATTTAAGATACCTTCATATTTTACCAATTTGTTTTAAGAAATTGCCCACCCCAAGTCCCAGAGTATGAAAATAAATCTGATATTGTTGTTTTACATTACTTAGAATTAAAAAGAGCCTTTTACTCCTACCTTTTCATTTCATTTTTTATGTTTCTTCATTGATTTTTTTGCATTAAATGTTAAAGATAATTTTAATAGAGTATGGTTTGAGTTCCTTCCGTCCTAATATGTTTCATTAACAGCTATTATAAAATAATATATTTAATTGTCTAAGAATGTCAACTCTTTTGTGTCAATAGCTTTCTTTCACTGGTTCTCTTTTTACACTCAACCTGTTTAACTGAGCCAATGATGAAAACATCTGGAGTGTGTTAACACACGTAAACACACACACACACACACACACACACACACACACGGCAATACATGGACCATAATGTCCTTGCTCATAAAGCAAGTTTTCCTTGAAGGCAAGGTTTGTTTCCAAAGCTTTCGTGGTAGAAGAATCTGCAGAGACAAGAGACCACACAGATCGAGCGGCATTCAAGTTATGATTAACTCTTGTAGGCCTATTGTGCCTTCCTTTCATAGTTCTTCAACTAAAATGGGCACATCGCAAATATAGTGCCTGTCAGTGACACATTACACATTTCACATTAGTGGTAATGAACACCAAGTGTTTATTTCCGGTTCTATCTCCTTCAGGATCTCACATAGCTTTAGTAATGACGGTGCACATCCACTGGTTTTGTCTGGTGGAATAAGCTGATACACCAAGGGGCAGGCGCCTTGCTGTTTTCTGTACCACATCCTCCCTCTAAAGTTCAATGCCTTTCTGACTTTAGAACCCAGAGTTGTCTGCACTGCTTGTCACTGACACCTCTGTTTCCAGAAAGGCCCCTGAGGTTCTAGAGATCCCCTCCGGCCCTCAGCTCACTTACCATCCTCTTGTCAGGAGTGGGAGCTCTCTCAGACAAACTTACGCCTCCCTAGGCTTGTGTGAAAAACAACTTCGCCTCTCTTTAGCCTTTTCTTCTATTTCCAAAATATCAGTTTCTAATGCTTTTCGACAGAAGTGACCCTCGCATGACGTTGGAACTAAAAAACTGAAGGTTTTCTCGATTCTAAGAGACTGCTTTCACATTGTAGACTTCACAAAAGGAAACTCATAGATGGGAAGGACGACGGTACATATTTTTTTTTCAATATGTGTTTTAAAAGTGAACATTTTCCACAGTTTCTTACACAGGTAAGTATACATGTGACCCAGCTCGGTCACTCCTAGGTAGTTTCCTCTTTTTCTGAATGTGTACAGTGGAATTATTTGTGATCATCAAAAACCAGAAATAAAGAAGTTGCCCTTCAACAAGGGACTGGTTTGACAAACTGTATCACATCCATACATCAAATATTCCACGTAATAAATAAATAAATAAGTCAGAACAAAGTATTGATACCTAAAGCAATATAGTTGAGGCTCAAATGCTTTAAGTTGAGTGAAAGGAACCTCTTCAAAGACTACATACATACTTTATGGTTTCATTTACATGGTATTCTGGGAAAGCCAAAACTATGGGGACCGAAATCCCTGAAGTCTTTTAGAGGCTGGAAGTAGGCATTTACTACTAGGAGGCATGGGGGAATTTGGAGAGAAAAAGGAACGGTTCTGTATTTTGATTGGGGTGGTAGTTACATGACTATATGCAGACTACAGCAAGCAGGTGCTGACAAGAGAGAGCCCCATGCAGGGCTTGAACTCACAAACTGTGAGATCATGACCTGAGCCAAAGTCAGGCGCTTAACCAGCTGAGCTACCCAGGTGCCCCTGGCCTCTTTTTATCTCCTGAATCTGTATCTTAATCCACAGTGAGCTGATGACTGGATGGTTCAACTCCACAAGGCACACTGGCAGGCAAGGCCTAATCTCCACTGCGTTTTTTAAATTAGTGTTTCACAGTCTTCACAGGTTCCCAGTTTTGATCTCCAGTCATTTCTACCTTCACTCAGGCATGTTTGTGACAGGATTTATTAAATTACAGCTAGATACAGTAAAGAAGGGATCTGTGCTAATTCTGCCGATTCCCAATATTGGAATCGACATTTCAGCTCTTTGAACCATGGGTGCTTGAATATCTTCTCTACATTTCCTCCAAGGAGTTACTCAGCCTCTCCTTGAATACAGGTTCCTCATCACTGCATGAGCTGGCTGATTAATTCTCCCACAGACCTGATGTTAAGAATTCTTTGTAAAACTCAGCCATACCTCATGAACTAAAATACTCAAATTATTTACTAATCTGAAACCTCTCTGAAATTCTCTTATTCCTTCCTCTATAACGGCCATGTGATCTTTGTCCTTGGACAACTTAAACTCAAGTCTTTACTCACCCCACCCCCCCCCAAGGGTTTTCTATAAATAAAATATATAATCCTCTTCCCCTATAATGATTTCAGAATTTCTTATATTCTATTAATAAGCTGGCAAACATGGAAGAAATGGTTAGGATTTGGGGGGAAAGCTCACCTCTAACTCATTTCAAAAAACATTTTAAACAAGAGTAATTATAGGACAATTCTGTTATAAGTAATCTAGCTCTGAGAGCTCCAGAGCCCATACATCATTGACATGCAATCTGGAGCTATCATATGGAGAAGATGAACAGAAATATTTCTAAAAAAACACTCATTCATTCTCCCTTTTCAAAATTTAAAACACACCCAATTTGGATGTTTATATTTAGCTTTATTGATGCACACATTTCCAAGGGCATTAAATAGAAAATAAACAGCAACATCCAAGGCCAATCCCCATCTCCTCTAAGAGCCGACAGAGAAAATTCCGAGTCTCAGGGCTGGAAAGACCCATTTCTACCTTCCCCATATCACTGCTCACGATAATGAACACACAGAATTATAGACCGAATAACTACTGTCTTAAAAACACACAGTCACATGAATATCATTTCGCTAACGAAAACTCTTCCACAATTCCCTGTAACCTATTGTGGTAATAGCCAAACCTTTATCTGAGGTCTTTTTTAAAGGCCCCACTACCATTCCTGGACTCTTGTGCCACCACGGCCCTTACTCTCTATGGCAATGGACAAGTAATGACTCCCCAAACTTGCTGTGTTCTTTCACATCTTTGTGCCTCTGTTCACTATGGTTACTTTGTCCTAAAATATTCTTTTCTCTTGAAAACCACTATGGATGTCCACAATCCTCCCCTCTCTTGCTTGGACATGTCTATTTCTAAGGCATCATTACAGGAATGTGATGCCCATGTTATAGAGCAGGATCTCAGCCCCTCAAGGCCAAGCGTCCTTTAGTCCTCATTCTCCACTGAGCGCCTCACCTGCCTGCTGTAGCACAGCCCCCTGGCCAGTCGAGCTCATGGTCTCTTTTTATTTATGTGGAATATCACTCTCATTCCCATATTTTAATTTAGAATGTTCCTGCAACCTGTTATATCTTCATATTTGCCTAGTTTAAGCCATCATGAGATACATTTAAATAATAAAATTATTATAACAATTATTTTAAATATTTATTTTAAATATAAAAAAGTACAGATGCAAGAAAAAGATTTCTCAGTAATGTGTACATCCTTGTGAAATTCTATTAAATATATTATTTTAAGAAATTTTACTCTATACACATTGGTATCCAATGTGAAAATTTCATGCACAAAGAAATAAGAACAGTTCATACGGAGATTATCCAGGTTTGCAAATATATAAGCTCTTGAAAACATGGATTTCACTGTCATCTAAATACATAAGACCTTTATCTACTCTGAGCAAATATAGTTTTCTCTACTCAATCAAGAGTAATTTATTTCTGGAATCCATCATATCCTTTCAGCCTCTGCTGGCAGTGAATTAATTCATTCTCTGTTTATCTCTTGAAATAATGCAATGGACTCCTAAATGGCTTTGATGTTTTCAGTCTCAACACACTACATACATGTACACAAACACACACACACTCTCTCTCTCTCTCTCTCTCTCTCTCTCTCATCAGTGGTACCAGGTTTTTAAAAATAGGAGTACCACTTTTCAGTGTAAAAATAATTTTCTTTCACTTCTCTGCTATGCCAACTTGACCAACCCCATGGCCTCCAACAGAGGGAGTCAACAGAGTACCCATGTACTTGACTTAAGACTACTCGAATTCCACCAGCAGAAGCCAGAAGCGAATCTACATATATGCACTAATAATCCCTTCCCAAAGGCCCTGGAGACACCAACAGCAAGGTATAAGGGAAGTCCCATTCTAGAGAAAAGATGACCCATTCTCTAGACCTCCACTTGTCAAGTGGAGGCCCCCAAACTGTGTGTACCTACAAACTTCTTCTGTGACACCTCTTTCCACAGTCTTGGCACTTCCCCTGGAATTCTCTCATGTGGTGGCTGTTTTCTTCTCCACCTTCCTTGTACCTTGGGCATGGAGGTGGGGGATATGTTCTCCTTGCCCCTCCGCCATCCCCTGGGCATTTTCCCTCTCACCCCCAGCTGCAAATTTTATACATTCAGAGTGTCACTGCCACAATCATTACTGCTATCTCTACCGATCCCAGGGTGCTCCTCTTCTTTTCTTGGTATTTCAGCACTTGTTTGTCTGCACTATTTTTGACATATCTTGTGGTGATTTCAATATACCCATAGCCAACAGTTCTAGTTCACTGGCGTTTCTGCTCTTTGGCCTCCTCTCCTCCAACAATCTTATCTTCCACTCTACCTCAGCCACTCTTTCCCACAGTCATAGCCTAGACCTTCTCATTCACAGTAACTGCAAGCTCACCACAAACTCAGTTTCAGACATCCCGCCCTCCAAACACCGCCTTCTTTATTTACAAGTCACTCCTATCACACCAACTCAACTAGCATCTCATCATCTGATGATCCTACCATCGTCTCAGTTCTTCCACTTATTCACGGTTTTCTATCTTTACTCAGCTTAAATCTTTGGTTAATCATTCTAATACTCTTGCATATATCCTCAACTCCCTGGCCCCTTCTTGCTTCTTTATCCCCTTGACTAAATGAAACCACGCTTAAGATTTAATCTTTGCCTACTCATACCTGCACTCATGCAGCTGAACTGGGCAAGAGGAGAAAATTGAATGTTCCATAATGACTGCTCTCAATTTAAAATTATGACAGTTAACATCAAGTGGGCCCTTCACGCTGCCCACTAAACAAATACCTTCTCTGAATCTCTTCACTTACTCTCCTTCTTTCCTAGACAACTGTTTTATTTGTTCTCCTTTCTCCAATAACTTCCAATACTTCCCCAACTCACTTCTGCACCAGTGGCCTTGCCTCACATCTCACTGAGAAAGTGGAAGCAACAAAACATTAATACCATAAAAATAAATACCACAGAATCTCATCTGTGCCTATATCCTCCCCACTCCCCATGTCTATGAAGGAACTGCATTCGAAACCAAGGCCAATTTCTCCTCTTGATCTCTGCCCTGAAATCGGAACACAAACCTCACTTCTTCACTCTTCCCTTTCTCTTTTTCATCATCAAATTTCCCTCCATACTGTATCACTCCTAATCATTTCCAAACATGTTATTTATTATTTCTCCCATCTTCCAAAACAAAGACAACAAAAAGAGCAAAAAAAATTGTCCTGATCCCACACTCTTTTCCAGCTGACACTTAACTTTCTTCTTTCCTTTACAGCAAAGTTCTTTGGCAGGGTTGTCCATAATTCCTGTCTCCAAAGTCCCTGTTGCTATCTCTCTTAATCCTACTCCAACCAAGCCTTTGCTCACACTATGCCATGGAAACTGAGATCACTTAAGACAATTTACAGCCCCTGTATTACTTAACCAATTGCACCCTTCTCTTTGGATTGCAGGATATAGGTTTTCCTGCTACCACTCTGACTACTCCTTCTTATTCTCCTTTGTTGGTTCTACTGCATCCCCCACGGCCGCTAAATGTTGAAACACCTCAGGGTCTGGTCCTTATAACTGGCTGAATTTCTAACTTATGTACACTAATTTCTTTGGCAATCCTTTCCAGTCCATGTTTTAAATATCATCTATATGCTAATGACTCTCCTGGCTACATGTCTAACCCAGACCCTTCCCCCTAGACTTCAGGCTCACTACATTCAACTGCCTAGTCAATTTTTTCCACATGAATATCTAACAGCTATTTCAAGTCTTTCATGTCCAAAGGCAAATTCCTGCTTTTCACCCTTCAAATCTGCTCCTCTCATCACTGTCTCCATCTCAGGAAACAGAAGCTCCCTCCTTCTAGTTACTCAAGCCCCAAAACTCTGAATCATCTACATTGTTCTATATCCAACCCTTCAGCAAATCCTGTCAACTCTACCTTTAAAATAGACATTTCCCAGGGTACCTGGGTGGCTCAGTCGATCATGCGTCCAACTTCAGCTCAGGTCATGATCTCATGGTCCGTGGGTTAGAGCCCGGTGTCAGGCTCTGTGCTGACAGCTCAGAGCCTGGAGCCTGCTTTGGGTTCTGTGTCTCCCTCTGCCTCTCCCCCACTCACAATCTCTGTCTCTCAAAAATGAATAAATGTTAAAAAAAAATTAACAAAGGGTGCCTGGGTGGCTCAGTCGGTTAAGTGTCTGTCTTCAGTTCAGGTCATGATCTTGTGGTCCATGAGTTCGAGCCCTGTGTCAGGCTCTGTGAGACAGCTCAGAACCTGGAGCCTATTTCAGATTCTCTATCTCCCTCTCTCTCTCTCTGCCCCTCCCCTGCTCACACTCTGTCTCTGTCTTTCTCAAAAATAAAGATCTAAAAAAAATTTTTTAATTAAAATTGACATTTCCCAACACCTCTGCTGTTACCATCCCCTGTCCAGTGTACTATCTATCATACCTCAGCTGAAATATTCTAATAGCTTCCTAACAGGTTTCATTGCTTCCATCCTTGCTCATGTCCAAGCTATTCCCAGCACAGCAGCCAGAATGATACTGTTTATACATATGTTGGATTATTTTTGTCCTCTTCTCAGAAACAGTCTCTTTCCATCTTAGAATAAAATCAAAGTTCTTATACTGTCCCAAGGTCCCTACATAATCACTCTAGTATCTCTATGCCTCCCACCACTACCACCCTCCACCACTCCAAGTTCACCTCCTACAACTCTGCACCTCTCTCAGGCCACCCCCTCCCCCTGTCACACTGGCCTCCATGTTATTCCTTTACCATGTCAGAGACAGTTCTCGCTCAGGCCTTTGACATTTGCTGTCCCTTGTGCTTGGGATGATTCTTGCCCATCTATCTATCTGTCTGGCTGAATTTCTTAACTTCCTAAATATATTACTCGAAGCTCATCTTCTCATTGAAAACTTCCCTGCTTCCCCAACATTTTTCTTCATCCTTCCTTCCTTTATTACTTAAAATGTATGCCTATATAGCATAGGAAATATTTCACTTATTTACCTTGTTATATTTCCATATCCCTTCTAGAACACAAGTTAAATTAGGGTAGGGGGTTTTCTTTCACTTTGTTTGTTGTTCTGCCTGCAGTGCCTAGAAAAATCTCTGGCAAATCCATACTAAATATTAAATGAATAAATGCTGTATGTCTAGCTATCAGCTGACTAAGAAAATACATGGCAAAAAGTTTTTATAAATACAATTATGCCCTCATAAGGATTTGCCTTTTTTGATCATACAGTCATTTAGTACATTCAAGGAAAGATAGAATGGATATGCACTAGAGAATGCTCTGAGTCCCTCTGGAATTTTCAAACTTGTAGATAATATTTGGAGCCATGTGAGACTTTCAAATCCCTCATGATAACTTCCTGGATCTCTCTGCAGTCATGATCCAGAGATTGAAACCAACACTCCATTTTTCTGCCAAGATAATCTTTCCAACATATAAAACCCCATCATATCACTTTTCTGGTTAAAATCCTTTAGGACTGCCTATGCCTATAGCAGTGCTTCACAAATTTTCACCTGCATCTGAATCGTCTGGAGGACTCCTTAAGACACAGACTCTTGGGTCCCACCCGAGAGTTTCAAGTTCAGTCAGTCTGAGGTGGGGACAGAAAATGTGCACGTGAAGTTCACAGGAGATTCAGTTGCTACGTGGGCTGGGACCACACTTTGTGAACCCCTGGGCTAAAAAATGAACACATCTGCTTTCCTCCCAACCCCTCCTCCAGATGAACCCACATGATACACTCTGGGAAACAGGCAGTCTGGGGCCCTCCAGGCCAACCTGCTGGGAGCTTTCCTGGAATGCTCATCCAAGTTTTCTCCTGGCCAATCCTTCCAGGGCTCCTACTCAGATAACTGCACTCTGCAATTTGATTCCCTGGGGCTGATATGAAGGATGGTTCTGCCTTGGTCTCCTGAGAAAGCCTTCCAGGGACATTCCTGACAGCCAAGTCAGAAGACTGAGTCCTGGGAACCAATGGTGTCTACATCAGTCAGCCAGCTGTAGCCACCAGCCAACGAGGTAGGATAACAATGAGAGTCAATGTTTATCTACATGCTTCCGACATGCCTGGATAGTTGCTAAGAACTTTCCATGTATCACCTTATTAAGTCCTCTCAAAAACCCTACAAGGCAGGTACCCTTATTTATCTCTATTTTGTAGATGAGAAAACTGAACTTCATCAAGATTAAGTAACATGCTGATAATGAAATAGCTTGTCAGTAGCAAAGCCTTGGACTTGAGCCCAGATATTCTAATTCCGGAAGCCAAAGTTGTAAACGGATGCTATACTACCTTGTCCTAACTATGAAATCAGGAAAGAGGAAAAACTACCACAATTAAAGTATTACTTCCCAACATGATTTGGGAATGTTCAACCAGAACTGAAAAACAATTAGAGTGACTTTATTTTCAATTTCTGTAAATATTTGTTTATTTTTGAGAGACAGAGTTTGAGCGGGGGAGGGGCAGAGACAGAGAGGGAGACACAGAATCCCAAGCAGGCTCCAGGCTCTGAGCGGTCAGCACAGAGCCTGACGCTAACCCACGCACCGTGGGCTCGAACCCATGAACTGTGAGATCATGACCTGAGCTGAAGTCGGATGCTGAACCGACTGAGCCACCCAGGCGCCCACAAGTGGACCAATTTTAAAATCAAGTAGCATTGTGGAAGTTAGTTGACTCCAATTCTTCCTTTTTTCTTACCTGTAAACTATATTTTCAGCAGAGGGTTAAAATTTTTTAAATCATTAAAATTTTAACTTAAAAATTAATGAAGGAAAATTATTTTAAAAGGCTACAAGCTGGTCTAATGCAGTTGCTTAAGATGTGCCAATGTTCCTTGCCGTCGCTATTATCTTGTCTTTGGGGTCATGGTTTTTATCGCTTTTCCATTTCAAAATGCTAATACAGCCCCTTTCAACCTCAGTACTCAAAGTGCGGTCTGTGAACCAGCTGCACATACCAAACCTGGGGGCTTGTTAGAAACGCAGACTCTCGGACTGCACCCTAGACCTGCTGAGTCAGACTCCATCTTACCAGGATCTCGGATGCCTCTTATGCAGAGGTCACATTATGCACCTGTCGCTTAATTTTAAATCCAGGCATACTGGTAAAGAAGCGCCACGTAGTAAAAGTACCCTGGGTACTTTTTCTCATAACTAGCTGTTCAGGAGAACTTTTTCTCATAACTAGCTGCATGACCCTGACTGATTTTACTTCCCTGGGGCTGCACTGTTTCATTTAAAAGAAAGAAGGACGGACCTAGCTAGAAGAGTGGTATTTCACACGCAGTGGCTAGCTGCACATTGGGATCACCTGGGATCTTGAAAAAAAATACTGATGCCTAGTTCTCACCTTCAGGGAATCTAATTTAAACTGGTTAGAGGTGTGGCCTGGGTATTGGAGTTTTTAAAACTCCCCCAGGGATTCAAATGTGCAGCCACGATTGAGAACCCCTGGCTTAGAAGAGTGATCCTTAAAGTGTGTTCCTTAGACCCGGAGCACCAGCATCACCTAGAGACTCATAAACTCAAATTTCCAGGCCCTACCTCATACCTACTGAATCAGAAGCTCTGGAGGTGAGGCCCAGAAATCTGTGTTGAATAAGTCCTCTGGGTGATTCTGCTGTGTGCTCCACTTTGAGAGCACTGACCTGGAGAAATCATCAAGGTCCCTTTCCTACCGTAGAGCTATAATTTTAGCACGTATTTCTGACTGGATGTGTTAAGAGTATGTTTACCTCATGAGTCCCGTGATATTTAATTTGCAGACTTTCTATTTTGGGATAAGGAAGGAAGAGGAAATTCTCAAGAAGATTTCCAAATGGTGACCAAAAAAAAAAAAAAAAAAAAAAAATCCCTGACAGAACCATGAAATTATTTGTCTCTTTTTCCTCTAAGATGAACTTCACGATTGAGGGGGCATACTTAGCATATGCCCATCTGATGAATGACAGGCTTTGCTTAGAATTCCTTTTTTTTTTCTTTTTAACATATCTTTCATTATCGTGAGAAAGTTGCGATCGAATTTTTTCTGATGAGCAGAGCTTAAATATAAATATAACCTGTCATCTATATTCCTGGAAAGGGGCGTACACAACTCTTCTCTATTGCTAAATGGTTGCTTAAGGTCCCCTATAAGACCTCAGCCGGCGTTGGCACTCTTCTTGCTCCAGTACCTAGAACCAGTGGAGAATTCAAGATTTCCACCTTGAAGCAGAGAGTTGAAGCAGAGTGGGTAAGATCTGAGCACGTTTGGACATTTTATTGTGTAGGAAGAAAGAGCAACTCAAATCCTTTGGACGGGCTCTGTCTCTTGGTGGTCTGAAACTTCCATGGGAAGGAAGTTTTATATTTCTTATAAAAAGAAAGAATCCAGAGAAGACAGTACCAAAAGTTGGCATATCCTAAAAAAGACTTCACAATAACAGGAAAATGCCCATCTTTAAATAAAAAGAAATAATTTTCTTGTGCCTTGACTTTCTTTGAGGTTTTTATAATAAAAATGAGGACAAGAAAATCCTATTTTGGAGAGTACCTAATTTATTTCAAAATACTTTTGATCCTTAAATCCCTTAGCAATGATAGTAATATTAATTCAGACTATTTTAAGTTATGCAAGTGAAATGTTACACTTTACGGAAAAGAGGAGTTTATAAATACACAAAGCCTCTCAACTGGATTTTATAAAGATCAGCACGGAATCTGGAGCCCAGCCTGGCATTTTATGTCTGAACTGTAATAGTGTCCCATCTTCAGGAGATATTTGCAAACAAATAGCAGGGCAGCAGGGGTGGCGCCTGGTCCCCAAAGGGGACAAGTAATCTAAGTCAATGGCCGCCCCCAGCAAACTCCCTGTTTCTAACAGACATCCTGTACAATAGCGGTTCACTCCCCTGTGGCTGTGCCAATCTGCAAGCAACTCTGGATAAAGGCTTCTCCTTAGACACCACAGTGTGTGCACGATAGATGTTTTCGGATAATAGGCATACACAGCCCTCTTCCTCTCTCTCCCTCCCTCTCCCTTTACCCTTGAAAAACAATGCTTCCAACCATCCCATGCTTAGACCCTATCTGTTTGCTCTGCCTTTCCTTCTATGTCTCTCTGAGGCAGAAAATACAACGGCACCATAAAGCAGGCCCAGGGTTACCTATCAGGCACCTGGGCCCCTCTTCTTTGAGCAGCTTAGAATTCTGTCTTGCTCCCAGGTAAGCAGCGGAAGGCTTGGAGGCCACTGTGGCCTCTCAGATGCAGCTTTGATTTTCCTCACCCCACCCCTCCTGGGGCCCATCAGGATTCTGTGCCTCACGCTTCAAACCTCCTCCAACTCCTATCCCCTGATATGACCTAGATTCTCTTGCCAACCTCCATACCAAGAACATCAGATCCTTTTCATCAGCTTTCAAACCAGCTTTGAAGCCTGCTGGCACCGAACAAAGGTTCTAAGAGCTTCAAGTAACCCGAACTATCTCCAAACCTATAGTGTAGTCAGCCCCATTCACCAGATTTTCTTGTCGTCCTCTCCACCACTCAAGAAACTCTTGTGAGCTTGCCGCATCTTTTGGACAGTGTGGGTCTCTGACCTGCTGCCCCTGGCTAGCTTCCCAGGCCCATGCAATCATAGCTCACCCTGCTGTCTACCCAGCTGTGTGTTATCTTCTCCTTTGACACCTCATATCTAGCCTGCTCAGGTTAGGGCCTAGGTGGTTTCCCCGATATTATATAAGACGAAAGGAAGAAAAGATGAGATGCCCACCTAACCAGCATCTTTCTCAGGCTCCATGTACAGGAAGAAACAAAAAATCCAAAGTTTTACCAAGTCACAGAGGCTCAATGTCAGATACAACATCACCACAAGGCACATAGCCACTAAAAAAAAAAAAAAAAAAAAAAAAAAATTCAATTAAAAACTATTTTACTTTCTTTGTAAGACAAAAGTTTAGACCACCTGAAAGAATAGGAATAAAACAAATAATAAAAACCCTACAGCTTGCTGAGATTCTGCTATAAATCCGTTGCTTTACTGGGGTTTGAACATTTAGTTCACCACACAATAAGACATATTTTTGCCAACTTTACAAGTGAGAGAACTCAACCTGTGTGGTCAGGGGCCCCTGACCTACTCAGCTAGTCAGTGGCAGAGGAGGGATTCAGTGCATTCAAATTTGGGCTCAGATATGACCTTCATAACAAGGTCCACTCCCTCAAGCCAGCCCACCCTTCCAGTGCCATGCTGGATCTCTCTTAAATTACATTTGCCACCCATAGAGCCTAATTTATTCTAACATATAGTATACTTAATTTATTAATTATGTTTTTTTGTTGTTGCTTAATATCTGTCTCTTCCCATGAAAATGTTAATTCTTCAAGGGGAAAGGTCTTTGTTTTGTTCACGGATTCACCCTTAGTGTCTAGAACGGTGCCTGGGACACGGCTGAACTGAGTGTATGTGAGGGTTCTACTAATAAAATGGCGGAATGTCTTCATTGCCTATGTTCTTAATTACTGCTCTATACTGCCTCTGTTCTGAGTGCAGAAATAGAAATTCTGTTTCATTCCATGCCAAGTCACTCTCCCTGGTAATGATTCAGGAGGGGTGAGCAAGAGATCTTCTACCATTCTGGTCTCACTGATGGTAAAAATCAAAGTTATAGGTATCCAGGTATGCCTTACCTCTTGAGGTATAAAGACGCATCAACGGTAAAAATTTTAAAGCAAGAAAACCCTAAACGCTAAATGCTCATTAAGGCATATTTATTTAAATATGAGTTTGTTCCTTGTTGGCTAAAAGGCCTTCACTCAAGCTATTTTAAAATTAAGAAGAGGCAACACTTATCTTATAAACCACAGTGAAAATGGATTATCTTCCCACTTCACTGTATTTGAAGATAAAACTGTCATTTCCACAAGTAGTGGAAGACAGTGTGACTCAAGGACTTTGGCAATCTTGTCAAGTCTGAGGAACTCCAGTGGGATGGAAGCTTCTCTCTCCCCCAAAGTACTTTAAAAATAAGATCTTGGGCTCTCCCAGTGCCTTACCATCTGGGTTTCTGTATTCTCTCAGAATCTAGTCCTGAGTTGACTGGGTGGGAAATCCTGGCACAAAAGGAAAACAAGGGAGGCTTAAAAGGACAGCAACGGCCCAGAAAGCCACGGCAATATAGAGGAAGTGCCTAAATAACCCAAGCAATGACGCCATTCGTGATACCGCTGAGGCACCGCACCCGTCAGTGACTGGGCTGAGGAACAAGAAATGGACAGGAAGATCTTGTAGCTAGAAGGGATTAACTGTACATTCAGTTTGAGTAAATCACCAGAAGATTTTTCATGGTACTCCCTCCTGAGCTAAGATGTGGGCGTAGCCTGCCTCAGGTCTCCCTTCAGAAAGCAGGAGCTGCTTCTTCTGTTTCTCTGTTCTCCATTCATTCAGTAATCATTCACCAGCTATGTGCCTCCATGCTAGATGACAAACTGCTACTCTACAAGATTGTATTATGCACATTACACACATTCTCTAACTTAACAACAGCCCTGTGAAGAAACTGGCCTGGTTAACTAAGCTTACAGGCACAAGAGATGGGACTTAAAACCAGGCGACCTGACGAGAGAACACGGGACTTAAATCACTTCTCAGCACTGTGCCAGAGGGGACTCTATTGGCCAAGGCCTGAAGCCTGAAAACAGGGACGATTCCCAACCACAAACATTTGTCTTGCTATCTGAGAGACATTTCCCCCAAAGGGGAGACGACGAAACACTAGTGCTGCTCTCAAAGGCTGCCTGAGCAACTGAACCACAAAGGAAGCTTTTACCTATATTTATACCAATATATTTATTATCCTTGGCTAATACACGTATCATCCTTGTTACTGCAGAGAAATGTAAACAAGAGAACAACAACAACCAAAGTGGCTCATATTCCAATGACAGGTTACCCTTGATGAAAGACAAAAAATAAATAAAGCAGTTCTTCCACAGATAGTGACCAAGCACCTCTGATGGCCAGGCATTGTCCTCATGCTGGGTATAAAGACGTCAGCACAACAGACATGAGCCCTTAGCACAGTGGAGCATTCTATTCACACAAAATGACTTAAAAAGCATAAACCCTGTCCAAATGTAACAACTGCTAATGATTTCTTATGACTCCTTTTGGAAATGCATATGGATAAATCAGTATAGCTATTCAAGAACCTTCTTAAATTGTTACTCCCAAAGGGATTTCTTTGGGGATTTCTCTTTACATATCTGAGCCCTCTTTTACTGGTGTTAAATTCTAGGTGTTTTCCATATCACAACATAAAGATATATCCATTTTTCTTCATGGCTGCAACATTCCAACATTTTGAATGTACCATAATTTTATTTAATGTCTCCCCTACTGATGTTCATTTTTGTTGTTTCTAGTTTGTGCTTTAAAAACCAACATTGCATTCAACATCCTTAATCATTTATGTGCGTGACCTTTTTGGGAATATAAAGCATATTTCTAGTAAAAAAAAAAACCTGCTAGGGCAGAGAGTACATGCTATAAAGATATGCATATATAAATATTATCACTTCATCTTGTGTAGAGTTTGCAAAAATTTATTCCCTTACCACTGTGTATAACAGCGGCTTCTCCCACACCCAATTTTTTTAAATTTGTCAACTTGTAAATATTCATCAATCTGGTAAGTGAAGGACTATATATATACATACACACATATATGTATATAACATATATGTATCCCATTATTTTCATGTATATTTTGTTAATTATGAGTGAAATTGAATGCAGTTCTTTATTTTCACAGGCAATACATATTTCTTGTAATATGGTTTGTCTTTTCTTAGTGATTCTTATAAGCTCTTTGTTAATTAAAAAAAGTAGTCATTTGTCTGACATTGGTGTTTAAATAATTTTCCAATTTCGTCATTTTTAACTTAGTTTTTCCCAAACACAAGTTATTAATTTTATGCAATTAGACTTATCATTTCCCCACTTTATAGTTTTGGGTTTGTGTCCTGATTACAAAAACCTTTTCCATTGCCAGAGTGTAAATTTATTCACTCAGGCTTCCTTCTATAAATTTATGGCGTCAGTTTTTATGTTTGAATCTTTGTTCAATCCGTAATTTATTTTGGTGTAAGAGGTGGAATAGGAATCCACTTTATTTATTTGTGTAAATATTCATCCAGGTGTACCCACACCATTTTAGTCAATAGTTACTGTTTGCAGTGATGAATTGAAATGTCATTTTTATCATAGCCTGAGTCTCTATATACATAAGTATTGAGGTTTACTTCTAGATATTCTAATCTGTTTTTTATTACCTATTATGTAGGGCCAAACAATTTAATTATTATCGTTTTATGATGTAATTTAGGTAAGCTCTCCTGTTAGACCACTCTTTCTTCATAATTTCCTGGAGCGTTTCCTTAGGTTTTTCCTTCAGGTAAATTGTAGCACCATTTTTTTCCCCTAGTTCACAATTAAATCCTGTTATTTTAAAAGTGATTGCATTGGATTTATAGCTTTATTTATGGAGTGCCAACCATCTTGTGATACTAAATTTGGAGGTCGTTTTTGAAAATACTGATTCTGGGGCTCTATCCCTAAAGATTCTGATCCAGTAAATCTAGAGAGGGTAACAGGAAACAGAATTTTCGAGCACTGCAAGCTGTTCAGGTAGGTTTTGGCAACACCAGACATGGAAATTCAGAGAGGGTGTTTACTGCTTTTGTAAAGAATTCAACGGTCTTCCTTAAGGAGGTGCATTTGCAGTGGACCTCCTTGAAGAATTCCTAAGATTATGCTTTTACACTAAGTGTTCAAAGGACAGAAAAGAGTAAGAGTGAAAAAGATGATGGATGGGTTAGAGTTTCGGAGACACAGAGGCAAAAATAAACCATGTATCAGGTGGAAGGACAAAGTGAGGCAAAAAAATCTCAAAAGGGTTAAGAAGCAGGGAGGGATTCTATAGAGCTTAGGATGAGATAGGGGTAGTTGTGTAAAAATGAACCTGCATGGTAAACTGGGGCCAAAACCTGGACAGTACTGACCACCTGGGATAAGCAGTTTGGAAGCTCTGTATGAGGACACAGGAATCACTGGAGGCATTTAAGTATGTGTGTGTTGTGGGGTATCATGGCTGCGGCTATGCCTTGGGATAACAAAATGTTGGCTGAATTGGAAGCATAAAAGAATCAAGTCAGGAAACCCATTAGGGACGATTATAGCAGTTCCCACAAAGATAAATGATGTGCTCTGCAGACAGTGAGGGATAGAATGAGGGACACTTGCTCATGCGTTTGGGACTTGTGTGGGCTGCAGTGATTTATTGCTCCAATGAGTACTACCCTTTCATCCCCAAAGCTATTGTAGGATCCAAGAATTTTAAGGCTGGGAGGAATCTCTGAACTCATTGAGACCCTGAGAAATTCACGTTTAAACCTAATGCACACAATGGCAGACCAGAGCCTTGCGTCCAGGAGGCAAAGAGAAGGAATAGAAAGCATGTGAGCCTGGATTCAACCCTGGACTCTCGCGCCTTCTATATAACATTGGGGAAGTAAGTTAATCTCCATTTCCTCATCTATAAAATGCCCATCTCCCAGATTTGTTTTGAAGAAAAAAATGAGACAATGAGCATCTCCCTTCCATCCCAAGAAGAACAAAGTACTGGAAGGAAACCAGTAGATCGCAATTCTAGGTAGCCCAGCTCCACCACTCACTACTGACTATTTGGGGTAAGTAAGTAGTTACACCTGTTCTCTTCCTTTTCTCACTTATAAATGTAGGATGTCAGATGAGATCTCAAGCTGCCATCTAGATTCGTGAGATGCTTCTTCTGCATGTTGCACAAGGTTTGTATGGTCACCAGGATTGGAGAGAACTCCAAACAGCTCGGTGAACAGAGGGGACATAAATTAGGACACTAGACAGTAAGTTCTGCACAGCACTCCTGAATAACACATCATTAAATGCAGTATTTTACTGACTTCCTTCATTTAATTTTCATTGGCTTTGACAACACTGGGGACTGCTTGGATGGCCCAAAGAGACAGCAGGTAACAAAGGAGACCATCTCTTCAACAGAAGAGAGAAAAGAGGATTGCCCGCCCTTCTCTCCACAGGTCCCCTACCGCAGGATAAGGCTCTTAGCATTGTCTACGTTTTAGCAGGAATTGCTGTGATCATCCATAGGACTCTTCAATAGCAAGGACAGGGAAAATGAGAACGTCCGCTTTATATAAATGTCCCCTCCTATCAAGATTCTACAGAAGTGGCTCACAGTAGTATGCTGGACAGAAAATACCAAAGGGTGGTGTCAGCATTTTGACACACCAGATCCAGCTGGATGGTCTTGGGCTTGAATCCTTTGCCTGCCATTTTCAATCTGTTTTGGGGACAAGAAACTAAACCTTTAAACACATCTTTCTTCTTTTGTAAAGTAGACAGAATGACATCTAGTTCATTAAAACGATATCATTACTTTAGGGAATGAGCTGAGGTTTGTAAAGAACTAAAGAGCTCAATAAATGGTAACCATAATCACTGGATTTTGTTTTTTAAATAACTGTGGCATTTTTACCCTAGAAACATGCTACAGACATTCCAGATTATTTCTAAGCTTAATACGTTGTAAATAGAGATGCTGAAAAAGTCAAAGAAAAACATGGGGTTAGGGACAGAAGAAAAAAATACTGAAATATGAAATTATGCAAATGTGTCTTTACCTTTTAAGGCCCACTGGTTCCGAAGAAAATGAAACTTCTAACCATATTTGGCTTAAGGTCTAATTGATAGAGATCTTTCAAGGGCTAGCCTTCTGGTTTTGAGGGGAAGGGTACAATTTTATTTAAAAGGTGAAAACTTCCTGCTGTATGCATCCCCATTCTTTTTTTTTTTTTAATTTTTAAAAGTTTATTTATTTATTTTGAGAGACAGAAACAGTGCAAGTAGGTGAGGGGAAGAGAGAAAGAAAGAGAGAGAATTCCAAGCAGGCTCAGTGCTGCCAACGCAGAGCCCAGCATGGGGCTTGAACTCACTAAACTGTGAGAGCATGACCTGAGCCGAAACCAAGAGTCAGATGCTTAACCAACTGAGCCACCCAGGTGCCCCATGGACCCCCCATTCTTAAAGCATGCAGCATCTTCCCTTTTGTGACACCACTACTTTTTTGGAAGTTGAAACTAATATCCATATGGAATTAGCACAATGGGAGTGAAATGGAGAAACCGACTGGAGAAGGGGAAGCAAGGACAAAACAGGAGAAAGCCATTTCATTTTGTTTCAGTCTGAGAACCACATTTGAGACGTCTGCAAGGCGGTGTTCACATAAATAGTTTACCACTTAGAAAGCAGTTATTCTACTCTTTAATTTTAGAAATATATGTAGAAATCAATCGGTAAAAACTTTCCATGGGGCACTTTGGCAACACCCATGAGAATTTAATATGCCTTGCCCCATAAATTCTACTTTTAAGAATTTACCCTATATATATGTGTGTTCATGCACACAAAAATTATGTATGCACAATGATATTCATTGCTTTTATCAGTAAAAGAGTGGAAAGAAGTTATTTCTCTTTTAAAAGGGCCAGTAAAATAAATCACAATATGTTCCTGCATTAGAATACTATGCAGCTATAAAATAAAGGGAATGAGAAACATCAAATATACTAAAGAAAGCAATACGCAAAACAAGGTTCATGGTATGTTTCCATTCCATATAAAAATAAGAGGGTGGGTATACACATATACCCGTCCATAGAATTTATTTTTTTCAGTTTTATTGAGATGTAATTGACATATAACATTATATAAGTTTAAGGCATACAACATAATGACCTAATATATATACTTATTGAGAAATGACCTCAATAAATTTAGTTAACATCCATCACCTCACATAGTTTCAATTTCTTTTCTTATGATGAGAACTTTTAAGATCTCCTCCCTTAGCAACCCTAAAATATACAATACAGTATTAACTATAGTCACCATACTTTACATTACATCCCCGGGACTTAATTATCTTATAACTGGAAGTTTTTACCTCCTGACCACCTTCAATATTTCCCCCATCCCCTCTTCCCACCTTCCATTGAATTTAGCTTCTCAAATGTAAGAAAGTGCACAAGAATGAAGGAAGATTAAGTTTTCACTATTTACCCTTTTAGAATGTTCTATTTAAAAAATTGTGCATGTATTACTTTTTTCAAAAAAGATAGCAAATATTCTCTTATGGGTATAAAAAGAATTCACTGTCTCTTTCAGTTTCCTGGTGCTCCATGGACCTAAAATAAGTTCAGATATTAACTGATTTAAAAAAAAAAAAGATCACCCCATGTATGGCACATTGCATGATGTACCCAGGAAGAAGTCCGTGAGAAAGGAAATAGACTGTTCCATTTGCAAGAGTGTGGTCCCTCTATCAGGCACAAACACACAGGGAAAGGGCATAGCCTTTCTCCCAGCACATAGAAGCCAGTTGTCATTGTGATGGCATTATTTATAAGCCTTGATTTTGCAGCACAAGTAGGACTGGTGTTACATGTTCTATGAACAAGATTTCCTATGTCCTGCCCTTAGGCAGACTTTCTGGAAGGGACCGGGAATTTTTCCTTGATCTTGGCCTCAGCCCCACCACCAGGTGGCTGCTTGACATGCAAACCAAGAGGAGTTTTGCTAGTTGGCTGGTTTGCTTGTTAGGTTTTTTGTTTTGTTTTGTTTTGTTTTTGTGCCTGCTTCAGAAACCTGCTGCTCGGTCTGAATAGTAAGACTATGCTCCTGGGCTTTGGTTTTCAGAGGCTGAGATTTACTCAAGGTCACACAGCACAGGATGGTGGGGCCGGTGCTGGGGAGCCAGACATGTTAGGTATGCCTCAGCTCAGCCACTTACTCTACTCTCATTACCTGACCTCTCTGTAGCTCCGTTTCCTCATCTGTAAAATAGGCATTGTGATCATCCTCCATCACAGGGATGCTATGAGGATGAGTTAAGGGGGTATACTTAGAGCAGTGATGGCAGGCACTAAGCATTTAAAAAACCTGGACTATTTTTAGTAGTTACCAGCGCTGCCTTGTGAGGTAGGGTGACTGGTCTTTATCCAATCTACTGACTTGGAAGCTTTGGAAGCTGAGGTCCCGGACAATTCATCCAAATTCGCACCACTGAATCAAGACCTGGGTTTTAATTTTTAGTCTGGGCGTTGGTCCTGGCCAGATACGCGCATTTACTAATCACTTGGCCTCTACTTTCCTGTCTATGAAATGGGCACTTTGATTCCCTAGGTTTAATGCCCTTTTAGAATGGCATGAGGGTCTGACTACAAGTAAGCAGAGATGAGACCAGAGACAAAATCTGCCAATTTTTCCTCTAAAATGGATACACGTGAAAGTGTAGGGCCCTTTCTGCAATTGCACGTCACGCTGGAGGAAAGCAAGAATAGCTTCTGCTCTGCTGTTCGTTTGTCTTCTTGTCTAAAATGCTAGTCGGCTGCAGTTCAGGCCTGGTAACCCCTACCGTGCAATAATTTGCTGCTTGTAGCAGTCCCACTTACGAGTCACAATAGGAAAACAAAAGTGCACCTTGCCTCACACATAATAGTCACCTATTTGGCACACTAAGTGTTCTGATAAGCTGATGGCATTTGACAGGAGGTGAGTGAAATGGCTTTTCCTAGGTAAGGACTGGCAAAGCCAGCCTCGTGCACTCAACACCAGCCCACTGCACACGAGGAAGCGGCCCCTCCCGTCTCTACGAGAAATTGACCGGCACGAAAGAGGGATGCCCCCAGCCTGGCACTGCACTCAATAAACACTTAACGAATCCAGTGTCCATGTGCCAGGCTCTGTGCTAGGAAGCGTGCGAGTTAGAGGTCTTTATTTTTCCCTCTCCGTGGGCCATTTTAGTAGAAGGCGTGGTGTGGGTGCTGCCTTATCTGTTGGTGTGTGTTTTGAAGGATATCGATCGTTAACACAATGACAGGTCAGGAGATGGAAGGCACAGTCATTAGCGGCAGCTGCCCTCATAAGTTGTTACAGGGCTCAGGGAAACACTAATGGATGAACAAGGTCGACAGGAACACCAGGGGCCAGTTCAGAATGTCCCAAGGTGGACGGGCCTTAGCCAGGCCTTTCTTTCCCTAAACAGCAAATAAAAAGCATTGGTGCTGATATTCAGGGTTGGCAAACCATATCCTGAACGGAGAATGCTTCACCCCCGCTGGCCCATCAGACCTCAGGGCAGGACGTGATTTACTAGCTGCCCTCTCTGCACACAGATGGTACAATAGAGATGATCCGTGAGCACTCACGCTTGACCTTTGGGGTATTTCTTCTTTTCAGTGATGAAGGGGAGTGCTGAGTCAGGTCTCTGAATTCCAGGTAATAGGCACAGCCAGCATTTAGTGAGAATGAACATTGTGACAGCATGTCAAGTGCCTTACACGCAGCATCTAATTTCTACAATTATTCTGGGGAGTATTATTTATCGTTTCCACTTCACAGAGAGGTAAACTGAGGCTCAGAGAGACAAGTGTGTCGAGTGCTTTATATGCGCCACCTAGTTTAATACCTACAATTATTCTAGGCAGTATCAATTATTATTTCCGCTTCACAGAGAGGGAAACTGAGGCTCAAAGAGATCAAGTTACTTGCCCAAGTTCTCCCTGGGGAAGTTGGTCTTGCGTGTTCATCTACTGAAACTAGGGTGATCAATTCATCACAGTCTGCATGAGACTTTCTCAGTGTCAGCACTCAAAGCCCACATCTTGGGAACCTCCTCAGCGGCAGGCAAAGTAGGATGGTTGGTCACCTGACTTGGAACTCACACCATGAGCCATACACTATCCTGTAGGAAAAAAATAAGGAGGTATAGTGGCACCCGGGGGTTGGGTCCGTAGAGCATCCAACTTCAGCTCTGGTCATGATCTCGTGGTTTGTGAGTTTGAGCCCCACATCGGGCTCGTTGCTGCCAACCCGAAGCCCACTTGGATCCTCTGTCCCCCTCTTTCTACCCCTCCCCTGCATGTACTCTATCAAAAATAAATGAACATTAAAAAAAAAAAAGGAAATAGGGAGATTGAGGTGAGACACTTAGACCTGAGTCCCCCTATCTGCAGAAAGCTGTAGCTCAGATATATGATCTCTAAAGCCATACTACTTAGAGTGTGGTTGGTGGACCAGCAGCACTGACAGCTTGTTAGAAAGGCGGAATCACAGGCCACAACCACACCTACTGAATCAAGAGCTGCATTTTACTCTGATCCTCAGGTGATGTGCATGAACGTTCAATTTTGAGAAGCAGAGTTCTAAAATTCTTTCCAGAACCATACCGACTGTGATTCTGAATCGACTCCTGCTGCACTGAACCTGTTTTGGGTGCCAGCGCCATAAAGAACCCCAGGTAGAAAGGAGGGGGCCCATTTCTAGGGACTTCCACCCTGGAAGCAAGGGGGCAGCCCAAGATGGCTGCAATCGGGCCCGGACTTGAGGCCATGGGATGATCTCCCTGAGGGGAGTGAGTCAGTATGGAGGGAGAAAGAACACAGGCTTCGGAGTCAGGTGGACTTGGGATGAATTCCTGACCTGGCTGCCAGGGTGAGTTGGGGCAAGCTGGGAACTCCTAGCATACAGGACTTGCTCTGCAAAGTGGTTAAAATTACACATCTCAGTGATTTTCAATTCTGGCTGTCCTTCAGAATCAACCTGGGCATTTTAAAAGAAAATGCAGATGCCCAGGCTCCATCCCCATAGAAGTAGATTTACGGATTGTGGTAGGGCCTTGACAATAGCATCTATTCAGAATTTCCCCAGGGGATTCCACTGTGCAGCCAGGATTTAATGTTTATTTATTTTTGAGAGAGAGAGAGAGAGACAGAGTGACAGAACTTGAACAGGGGAAGGGCCGAGAGAGAGAGAGAAAGACACAGAATCCAAAGCAGGCTCCAGGCTCTGAGCTGTCAGCCCAGGGCCTGACATGGGGCTCCAACTCATGAACCACGAGATCGTGACCTGAGCCGAAGTCGGACGCTTAACCAACTGAGCCACCCAGGCGCCCCTGTGCAGCCAGGACTTAGATCCACTGATCATCTCTTAAGGATGGTGGTGAGGTGCAATGAATTAAGTCACGCCAGCGCCTGGCACAAAGCAGGCACTCAGGCTGTTAAGCCCCCTTCTCTGTCAGTACTGCCCCATCACCTGTCAGCACCAGGACTGCTCTCCATTAACAGGAGTTGGGAAACACTCTCAGGAAACCAAGAGGTCCGTCAATTCCATGCCTTGGGCTTCTCACTATAACTTTCTTACTTATTAAGCATTTTAAAGTGAGGAAAACCCAAGACACCATGGAGAAGGAGAAGAAGGAGAAGGAGGAGGGGGAGGGGGAGGGGGAGGGGGAGGGGGAGAGGGAGAGGGAGAGGGAGAGGGAGAGGGAGAGGGAGAGGGAGAGGGAGAAGGAGAAGGAGAAGGAGGAGAAGGAGAAGGAGAAGAAGTTTACCAGAAGGTTAGTGTATAGGATCTTGAACTTTTTTTTAAAAAGAAAAAAAAATACATATATATTTTAAACAAGCTGCCTTCTAAAACACCTTCTAACTGATAACCTTAGGACACGCTCCTAAGAATCGCCATAGCTGTCTAAGGTATGTCTCACCATCACTCAGGGCAGCTAAGTGAAACACCTAGTGGTAACCACCTGCCTTCTGTGTCGTGCATTGTGCCCTGCAAGGACAATGCTCCCCAGCAGTCACTGTGGTGATGCCTCTAAACAAGGGCACCGTAAGTTATGAACTGTCGCAGGCTTTACAAGAAGGCTTTGAGAGAAATGCTAATAATGCCATACGGGAAGGGCAGAATGTTTTGCCTTAGGTTTTTTTGTTTTGTTTTGTTTTGTTTTTAATAGCAGGGCCAGTCAGCCAAAGAAATCAGTCTTTAAAAGTCCAGCAACACATAGAAGAACAGGTAAAAAATCGATATCAAATCCCTCTTCCCTTCCCAAGCAACTATTAATAAACTCCCTCAGCTTTCAACGTGTCTATTCCCGTTAGAGTCTTGGACAGGAAGGAATATGGGGGTAGAGAATCTTTATGGAGGGTTTCCTGCCCAGCTCACTTTCTCTCCCCTGTCTTTGCTCCTGCAGTTTCCCTTTGTTATAGAATAATAACAAAGAACCGATTATATATGGCCTCACAGGTACATCTGACCCCACCATGCAAGGGGCTATGTGAGGATGTATCCAAATGTTCCCTTTCTCAGTGCACTCAGAGATCTCTGCTGGAACGCTAAACTGCATAGCTGAACATGTATTTCCAAGCTGCTATTTTTCCGAGCTCCACTCTTTCTAATCCACTTGGTTTTTCACATCCTCATAACAAGGCCCATTCACATGGTGCTTTGCATATTGTGAAGCTTGCTTTCAACAACTCATTGAACCTCACTGTCAGACAGACTCTATAACCCACTGTATAAATGAAAAAGTCGACGCAGAGACAGATTTACTAATTTGTCCACCGTCACAGAACCAGAAAGTGACAAAGTAGGTACAGAAACCTGGAGGATTGGTGGGGACTGCTGCAAGCTCTTCAGCTCTATTCCTTTCCCTCTTACTTATATGTCCCCTAACCAAACCACTGGCTGAAAATTGAGATGTTCTTCCAGAGACACTGTCACATTTAAACTGCCACTCCTATCAGGTGTAAGATCTCTTTCCAGGTCCTTGGCCAGTTTACCCTGAGGTCTATTTCCTGAACTTTCCCTGGACTGCCCAGGAGCTGACACCTGCAGGGTGCAGTGCCTATGCTGCCTGGCCTCTGGTTTGATTCCACCAATGAGGGGCAAAGGCAGCGTACTGGAGGGTGGGCAAAAGGGAGAAGCCAGGGTACTTCTCTCTATGCCTAAGGTCGAGTCCTTCCACCTCCAACGTCTTAGGTCCGCCACGACTCCAGCTCCCACCAGGAGACCCCGGGCCCTGGCCTTCGGGACCACGTCTCTTGTCCTTCCATCTTACAACTACTAGTTTCTTGCTATTGCTAATCTCTGGGTTGCCTCACCAGCCCCCATGTGGCTTCCCAGCAATTCTATCATCCATAGAACAAACCACCTGCATTAAAGTCCTTCTTTGTGAATTAGTTAGCATGGTTCCTGTCTTCTGATTTGACCCCAAGAGATATAAACCCTTTTTTTTTTCAATTTTATACATTTGTATATTGGGTTGGATACAGAGGGGAAAAAAGTAGGGAAGAATCACATTTTACTGGCGGCTTACCATGTACTTCCTGGGGCTTGGCACTTTTATATGCCTTGTATATTTTAGTCCTCAAAATAGAACTGTGGGAAACACATTATCATTATTCTTCTTTTACAAAAACCTGGATATCAAAAATGTGAGGTGACTTGCCCAAGAATACAGAGGCGGTAAGGGGAGCAGCTAAATTCTCACAGGCTGTTTGTTTCTCTTTATCAGTCACAGAAAAAAGACCAGGCTGGGGTTCCATCTTGAACACCCAAACACTGGAGATGGTGTCACTGTAAACATCAAAGAGTCTGGAGCACAAATGACTTGGATTTTTTCTTTTTGTAAGCATTGAGTTAAATAGTGACACAGCAGGAATATACAGCTGTACAATTAATACAAGCCTTAGTATCTGATGCTGCCTTGGAAAAAACAGAGGCAGTGGAGAAAGCCGGGTCCTGCCTGAGGCCGATTAGTATTCTAATCTAATATTCTACTTGTGTTTATTAGTAATTATTTGACACAAGAAACAAGGCAGAATAAAAAAAAAGTATGAATTATGTCAGGCCTCTGTTATTACTTTTGCTTTTTCAAAGTCAACACACAAATATATCTTATTTCCCAATCTTTTGTATTCATTTCTTTAGCCTATCAGCTGGAATATTTTTTTCCTAGCATTATTATTACAAGTAATCCTCCATTCATAAGAAATATTCCCCTCTACTCTCTGTAAAGAGTAAAGAGCACCGAAGTAAGACTCTGAAGGACCAAATTGGAGTCTTGGCCTTAACGTTTACTAGCTGTGTGACCTTGAGAATGTTCTTTCAGTCACTGGAGGCTCAAATTCCTCATCTCAAAATAGAAATAATTATATTTTATCTACCTCCTGCAATGGGTCATTTTAAGGATTGAAAAAAAAAAGGAAAGTATTGACGCATTTTGAGAAATACAAATCGCGATGTAAGTGTAAGGGATGATGTTTATCAAAGTACGTTTACACGCATGTGGCACTTTTATCCTCAGGGCAATCTGCCACAAGCACTTTCTCTCACCAGCAAAACACAGGAATATGAAAAAGGTAAGTGTGAAGCACATTTTTGCAAAAGCCTTGCAAATAGTAGTCCAAACGATCTCCATTTTCTTCAGCTTTCACAAATGGTCTTCAAAACTGGTGGCCTTCTGGACGTTTTGGTTACTTGCACAGAGCGGGCAGTCCTGCCTATCTAGCCCGTGGCAAGAGGACGTCAACATCTGGGGCAAACTCCCTGAAGCCAAGTAAAGCTGAGAACCGAAGTTGTGATCAAGCGAACGGAAAACAAAGTGCAATTCTACCATCTCCTATGATGGTTTTAGGTATTCTTCAGACATTTTTGTACACTGGTCTTAATATTCTATAGATATGTTACTCTTTGCACTGCAGAGTTCTATGAAGAAAGAAGTGAAAAAAGATTGTAGAACTCCTTACATTTATTTTCAGATCGGATTTCTAAGGACTAGTCCTTACCTTTAAAGATTAAAAAAAAAAAAAAGACAAGAAAAAGGCTGCTAAAATGTTTCAGGAGCCAAGAAGAGTGTTTGTCAACACACATGGACCAGTTTTCATAGGGAACATCAGCCTTAAAGGATCTGCTGAGGAAGTGGAATTGGCTCCTCCCTAATTCTCCAACTCACTCAGTCTTGCACGATCAACACCTATGTGCCTGGCACTGAGCTAAACAGGCTGCTGAGGATACGCATCGAACGTGATTCATCCTGTAAAAGAACTTGGAGCCAACCAAACCCACTCCCGCCCCACAGCCCTCCCCTCCCCCCAGGTACAGTGGTGCTTTGGGGCGGGCAGCATGTGCTCAGAGCTCCAGGCCTGACACCTGGGTCTCCCTCCCGACCTTGCCCAGGTTACTCTTCTCTGTTCTCCTTCCTTACAGAAATGGGATACTGCCAGGCTAGAAAAAAGAGAAAACTGAAAGGCGGACAAGGAGAAGGGGTTCGGGGCTCAGCGCATCCCCTCCAGGGCTCCGATGGAGGTTCGTGTGCATTTCAGGTTTCGGAGTCAAGAGGGTTTCACGGAAATACCCTAGATTTTAAAAGCTGTGTGAACCTGAAGCTCACATGCCATGAAGCCCGACTTCCAGCTGCCTCATAACGATTTTAACGCTGTGACAGAGCAAAGCGTCTTCCTATTTTCAACCCTAGCAATTTGGTTCAAGCATGATCTCAACCACTTTAAGCTTTGATATTTCTAGCCACCTCTCATGCTGTATTTTCTCTTAATGCCACCAATCATGTGTGAAATTCTGTTGCAAAACTAATCTTTGTGGGAAATGATATGTAATGGCTCTTTTTAAAGAGAGTCAGAGAGAAAGAGAGGGCAGCTGCTATGACCTTTGTTGTTTTTTGACATGTTTTTCATAGTGTAATACAAATGGAAACGTCTCTTTCTCAAGGTCAAAGTAGAGACAGGTTTCTGCTTATACAAGCATCACTATCTCTTTAGCAGAAAAAGGCTTAAAAATTATCCTCATGACTTGATTTTTAAAACCTCTAATGTATATAATGGTTGTTAAACTTGAAGCCAGCTGTGCTAAAAAAAGAGTTTAATATCCATCTTGTTAAACCAATACTTAATGTTTTACCTTTTAAATGATGTGAAAAGATTTGGGAAAACATACAAGATGTGAATGTGGAAAGAAATTTGGATGTTTACTGTAAAAAGGCACCTTTTGATGCTCCAGTGTGAAATACACCCATACACACACACCCATACACACACACACACACACACACACACAAGTCAATGCATCTTGTCTTATCAGGGGAGGTTTTAGTCAAAAACAGCTGTGACCAAATCTTCTGAAATGGAAGTCAGAAACCACTAATTTAAATTTTTCATTTGTTTTTTGGAACAATTATGCCACCCACAAAATGGTAACTTTGCAAGCCGTCATTATCTCATGAATTTTGGAACTTATCCCTTAAATAAACCCATCTCATTTCCATATAATTACAGCAACTAATAAAGTCCTTAAAAATATTTTTTTTTTGCTTAAAATTTAGAGTGTAATAAGGATTCCATGTTACTGGCATATTGATCAAATTTGGAATCCGTTTCCTTAAAATAAGGGCTTCGTATGAATTTAAAAGAGACCCTGTCTTGAGGAAGAAATCTTAATGGGTTTCCAAGTTCTGTTCGGTTTGTGGTTCCTGCACATGATCCCTTCTGACAGTATTCACCTGTCATGTTCTCCATCCCCGTTATGTAGTAATTTACTGCATGTCATTTAGATTCATTTGTAATAAAACATAATGGCAATGACTTCACGCTTTAAAAAGGGGAGTCTACAGTAACAAGTGCCTTCCTGAGTTATTCTCTCCTCCTGTCAGCCTCAGGAAGATAGAAACACCTCCAGAGTGTTTAGAAAGACTCTAGTGGACCTAATTCCCCATAACAGATCACTCAGTACAAACTAATTAGGACGAGTTAAATGTTTCTACTGAAAACATGAAAAAAAGAGGAATGTTTTTCTCTGCTGCCTGCTGTTTTCTGCTCAGTTCCTTCCCCATAACCTTGCTGCTTAACTGTTTTCCTAACATACTGCTTTAGAGGTGAAACTTGATGGTCCAGCCACAACCAAAAGTGTAAATGCTGACGTGAGAATGTTCTCAACCTCCCAGGGGAAAAACAAAAGTCCTTCTTATGACAATATACAAATGTGTCTATTCTAGGCCGGGGAAATAGGCTTCTGGTCTAGAATTTTCCTACTAGTTTTTTTTGTTTGTTTGTTTGTTTGTTTTTTACCCCTAGCTGTTGTATTACAAGCTTCCTCAATCAAGTATTTCTTGTAATAATCAGCATACCACTAAGTGATTTTTCCTATTTTTCTCAGGCATTTTAAGGAAGACAGCTGATCCACAACGAACGCCAGGCTGAACTTGAACAGCCCTTTCACACTTTGGGCATTGTGTTCGCCCTTTTCCCCAGGTTTCCTCAATACACCGTTGAGGGGGCTCTAATATTTGTCTCTCAGTTCTGCTCATTTGTTTCAGGTGTATTATTTCCTTTTTCCAGAGCATTCTCATGGAGCCAGCCCCAGCCTCTCATTGGCTGTAAGCTCCCCCAGAGTCTCCATCTGGTTGACTCAGGCCTAAAAACATCTTTCGTTTCAGCCACATAGAATTTCCTGAGTGCATTCAGCCTCCCATTTTCTCCCCTGATGGCAAAGGGTTCAGACATAGCACCTCTCTGGCCAACCATGGACAATTTGTGAGGTTGACATGACCACTGGCAACGACTCACCACTCCAGCAGTGGAGAAATGTGGTGGGCCAGATGGAAAGGGGAGATGATTCAGACATACGGTGCTTAGAGCTGGAGAGAGTACATGGTTACAACCTTCTGCCAGGCTCTGACAAATAGCCAGGATGCACTCAAGCAAGGAACATGCCCTTCATACCAGCACACTCCTCTTAACCAAACTGTAACCCAGCAGCTCAGGTCTGTTGTACTGACAACCACCCACAGCCTCTCTTTCTTAATCTGAGGAGAAGCCTCCCAGCTGCTTTGCTTTTATTTCTGGATAAATTATTAATGGCTATTCATCCTTGGCACATGTAATTTTTAACTATGTAAAATATTTATGGGGGTGGGGAGGGAATTTCAGAACTATTTATTATTTTCCCCGGCTTTTACTGTAATCCCAATCGGGTTGCTGACTGGGATTTTCCTTGCTTCTTTCTCCTATGTGAGCCTTATTTTTAACTCCAAGTAATGAATGCAAGATCGATAGCATAAGTAACAAAAGTATCCACGGTGACTGAACAGCAAACTCTTAAATCACTGCACAGTAAGTGCAAAGGAACAATTATTGAAAACGCTGCACTAAAATTTCAATAGGAGATAAGAGTGAGGCTTAAGTCATTAAAAGGGTCCATTAGTCTTGCAAGTCTGAGACGGCACACTCAAAACATGAGCTATTCTTGAGAACTGGAACTATTACATATCCCACCAACTTGCACACACAGGACAGACGCCAACTGAGCAAGGGGAGGCTGCAACTGTCCAGTACTTAAGGCGAAAGAAAGCAGGTAGGCAGTGATTCTTCAGTTATATTCGAAGGGGGGTGTCGAGCAACACTGACAAATTAGATTATTTATAAGGGAAATAAATACCCTGCTTGCATATCAGTTTCCCTGGTGTTACAGCATCACCATGCTCTTCATCAGTCCCTGCCAGAGATGCAAATACAAGTCTTCTGACGCCTCCACCCCATTCCCACAAATCCCCAGAAAAGCCCACGAAGGCAGCCCCACTTTTTCTTTGCCTATGTCCTCCCTGACTCAGTTCAAAATTGAAGAAGAAAGTAAAGGGCAACCAAACTACAAAGTGAAAGTATTGTTTTGAAAAATTACCCGAAATAGCTAAACTGTTGGAAATATACAGATACACACAAACGCACCAATACACACGCACACACACATATACACAAATATACACAGTCTGAGGCACTTGCAAACATCAGCATGTTACTGACTCTTGAAAATGCCTGGATTGTTCTGCTCAATTCCTCTTGCCCTACCTCTTTTACCAGGCATTTTATTAGGGACAGGTGGGCTCTCGGAGTTCTGAACTGCCTGTGAGAGGGGCTGCATAGCCTAACCTGAAATCAACGGCATTCCTGAATCCACACGGTTTCCTCCAGGAATAGAAAAACGTATCTCATGCCGGAATCCTGGTAAGACGGAACCACATTCATGACACAGAGGGCAACTTTAGCTTTGCCTTCCAAAGAGTATAGTTTCATCCGAAGTAGGACATCACATTTCAATTTGTACCATTAAAAACTTGCATTACGCGGTGAAACTAATTGCCCTGTGAATCACCCAGCTTTACGAGACAGCTGGACTAGCCTACAGTTAACATGAGCTAGCCCAGTGAACATTTCTCCAGCAGCTACATGATAATCTCGTACAGCATGGATGGCCACTGACCAGTACTTTTAGACTATGCAACTCCTCTGGCTAACCTCCATGCTCGCCATCATCACATAAAGAATTGTTGCAAGAGGCTAAACACTTAAAATTATAACCTACTTCCTATCCCTCAGTAGCATTAGATGCTGAAATTTTATTTTGTCCAAAGGACAGATTACGTCTCCAAGATTTTCCATTTATCAAAAATATATTCATGATACACACTTGCTGTTTTATCAATTGCCAATAAACAAGCTTGACCACCTCCAACAGTACCCCTGGAAAGAGGTGTTGTTTAACTCTGGATTCATCTTAAATTGGGCTCTGAAATGAGGATTGTTTCTTCCACATCAATTTTAGTTATTTTTAAGACTTCTTTCCCAATATGACACAAATTATAGGGAAATCAAAACGGCTGTCAAGACAACTAAAGGCATTCAGCTTTTACAACTCGTGTTCCTCCCGTACTTTCACAAATGTTTCAAAGTCTGAAGAAAACAAAACAAAGCAAATAGTACACACAGAAATAAATGCCCAAGAAACTAACACTCCCCCAACACAAGTTTATTTAAACACCTCCTTAATCTGAAAAAAGACTCTAGGTCTCAGATTTAAAGCCAACCAAGAAATCACCCAGAGCATTTGCATCTTGGAATCCTTCCCTGGCCCCTCTCCAGCTGTTCTCACAAACCTTTTAATATCAGATAGATGCCCTCAGATGATGACGCGGGATGGAACTTACAGAAGGAAAGCATAACTTCGGAGAGGAGGAAAGGATATTCAGTCCCAATCCTTGGCGGCTTCTTATTCAGTGAAGGGGTTGTGCCTTCTCTCCCAGCAGTAAGTTGCAGCCTTACAGTGCGAACACACAGCTCCAAGCCCGCTTACAGTGCTCCCCTGGTAGCCCAGATCTAAGCCTCAACATGTTTTTTTGGAAATGCAGGGCAGCTGGACTGAAAATCTTAAGGGAGGGTTCCACCGTGGCACAGAAACTGCAGAAATATTTAACAGCTTCGAGACCTCTAAAGGTTTGAAATACTATGCGTTTTGTGCGATTGCTGTTCTAGCCAAAAGGAAAATGGGATGGTATAGAGGAGCGTCCTCAGCTGCTCAACCTCTGCACACCAAAGAATGTTTTTCCTTGTTGGCTCAGAATTCGGGAAAAACCAAAATGCTTAATGAAACGCTGGTATTGACTAAGATTTCACAGCATCCATAGTACAGGAACTTAGTTTTACATTCCATTGAGTTAGCTCATGACTTCCCACGCCGCACCATTTCTCCTTCACCTAGCTAAAAAGCCAACTTCATGCAGACGATATCAAGCCAAAGTTTATCCACCCCCACCCTGTTTCTTTTCTTTTCCAACTTAAACTCACACACGACTAATAAACAGCCCCAATTGTAGCACAAAGGAAGCTTTGAAGGCTGCACCAGCTTGGTCCTCCACTTGCCAACTGGAGGTAGATTTAACGTAATATATTCTCGCGGCTTAAAGATTTTTTTTTTTTTAAAGGCTCGTCTGCCCTGGTGAAGAGCCGGCCACCCCCAGAATTACATCATCAGAGGTAACACTCACCAAAATACATTATGTTTCTCATTAATCAGACAGCTGGAACCCCACCGCGGCGTCTTCAGCATCAGCTCGTCCCCAAGGCTGACACGCAGAGCAGAGCCGTTTCATGCTACATTCGGTGGAAACGTCCCCGGCGTGGAGAGCAGCGAGCGCCCAGCGTGCCTCTTCCGCGGGATGAGCGCCTTGCAGGCTGCCTCTCCCGGGCTACGATCCCCGGCGGCTGGAGCGTGCGCTCCGGCTGCCTGCTGCACTGCCCATCCTTACTGTAATCCGACTCCTCCTTGCGATGTCCTTGCCGCGCCTGTGACATCAGGACTGAGAGTACTACAAACAGACCCCCCCACCCCACCGCACCCCACCCCCGGTTAGCAGCGGCTCCATGAGGTGCTCCGATTGCCTGCCTGGACCAACCATGGCTCTCGGGAAGCTTTGACGAGCCCAGAGACCTGGGAGGGGGCGGAGTGAGGGGCGCGGGAGGCTCTCTTAAAGAGAGCAGGGTCTCCGGATCCACGAGGGAGCACACGGGGGAAATTCACCACGGCGCGGGAGGGGAAGAGGTTAAGGCGAGTTCTGCCATTAACGTGTAATTAGACAACACACTTTTATCCCGCCCCTCCCACGAATGCCATCATTCTCGCCAAAATTTAGCCTGCCACCCTAAGTTAAAAAAGCAGCGGGGGAAAGGCATGGTGTCCTGTGTCTGCATTCTCTTTGCTGTGGGCTTGAGGGTTTGTGGCTTGTGATGTTTCTGCCTAAGAGAAAACAAAAACAAAAACAAAAACAAAAACATTCAAGGGTCCATTGCTAGGGTAATGGAGGTTTTCCCTTAGAAATGACCAGATCAAAGCAACCTAGTAGTTGGGGAAGAGTTATTTTTATTTCTTGAGTATATTCTGAGCGAGGTTGATAGAGAAATGTAAAGAAAAATAACGTGATAAAAGTCACCCCTCAGTTTCACAAGATCACATTTGCCGCTTCCCATAGTAGGTAGTAGAAAGGATACTGAAGCTGAAATGATCTTTGACCCCCAAAGAGGAGAGACAATTTAGCCTGAAAGACAATTTAGCCTGAAAGACAACCAAGATTGTGTCATCATTCAAGTCTGGTCACCAGCATAATATAGACACACCCACACACAAGCGCACACAAACTCGCGTTAGATTTGAGAGGAGCCGTCAAGAAAGGCAAAGCTTAGCAAAGCCTCTGGCTCCTCCAATGGTCTAATGAATTGCAGTCCTTATCTTACATAGAAAAGGATGTTAGAAAGAAATCCCTGAAAGCGGTGCTGATTAATACTTAAATGCTCAGCATGGAAAATAAACCCATAAAATACGTTCAGTTTCCTAAGGACTCATCACTTTGGCATCCAGTTTACCTACAGAACTATCGAAACTTAAAATTTTCTACAAAAATCTATAAAATTAAAAGCTGGAGATAACAAAAGAACCACAGCTTACAGAAGGACGCAATTGATCTATTTTCAATACAGGTTTTTATAAGCCATGGTAGCAAATATTTCTACGGTGTGATAGTAAAATAATCCGTGGTCTTTCTTTGCACAATCCTGTCTCTGTTTGTGGGTTTAATGCATATTGGAACTGGTGGGCTGGAGCTCATAATGGCAGTTTGCTGTGCAATCTCGCAAAGAAGCTAAACCCCCTGTTTCCTCTCTGTGAAAAAAGCACTATGACCCATATCCCCTCTTGCGATGGATTATAAAGAATTTTGTAAATGCGAACGGTAATCATCTCTAAATCAGAAACATTACCACGAGTCTTAGGATAAATCCAGTGATTCTTTTTTTTTTTAGAAACACTCTTCATTGAAAGCAGTTTGGAGCAAGAAAATGCAAATAGTAAGGGATACTTTTTTGCTCCTTTTTAAAAATTAGAAATAAAAAGAACGTTACAGGAAACTACTGAGGGAAACACATAAGTGTTTTTCCTTTTGGACAGATGGAAATCATCCAAAAGTACAATTAATGGTCCTTCCCTCAGGCAAAAGAACCATCTGTGGTAGAGCTTATTCATGAAGCTCATGAACTGTCCTGACCTCCTACATGGGCTAGGGGGCACTGTAGTTTAATGCTACAGTTTTTGGTCCTTTTCTGTTCCTGTAGTGAGAAGATGCAAGCATTGAGAGTTGAGTTTAAAACAGGAGGCTTAAGACACTAAAGGACTGTCTTAATAATTAATAACACCTTACATTTTCATGGCATTTTGCAGTTACAAGGTACTTTCACTTACGTCATCTTTCTTTCTAACAAATTGACATGTAAAAAAGGTGGATATTATCAATGTCCCGATGAACAGGACGCTGACGCTGAAGACAAACGAACCTGAGGCTCAGAGACTTTAAGCAGTTTTCTCAATGGTGCGGTCAGTAAAGTGTAATCGTCTTATTATTTGTATGTGGAATTTATGTAGGCATTCCCAGGAGATTTCTTTATTCAAAGAAATAAATTATAAATTACCCATTTATAGTGGCTCAGGTAAAGGTCTTCCCCAATCAAACTACGTTACTGAGTGTTCCAGAAAAAAATACCTGTCTACATGGGCACAAATATGCAAGCGGAGAGTATTTGATAATAGAACATTCCACCCTCTGCCTGGTCTATAGAGGATTATTCCTGAAAGAGCAGCAGCATGTAGCCTCTGGAAAAGTGTGGCATCCAAGAGGCAACTGAGTGTTCCATCCATGCAATGGAATTCTGTTCGGCCAAAAAAAGGAAGGCATCTGCTTTATTTAAAGGTGTATGCCCCACCCTTCTCCAGTTAAGGGTTAGCGGGAATATCAAGGCCTCGGATAGAAACAGTGCCTATTTCTGGATGGAAAACAAGTGATTTTTATTTTAATTTTATACTTTTTATTGTTTCCCCTAAAATTATTTGCATGCCTTATATTTATAAAGGAAAAAAACTGCAAGTATTTTTATTTTAAGACAGAAGAGCATCCAAATAAAGGCATAGCTGATGTTGGCTAGACATGGATTATGGACATGCTGGCTGTGCCTGAGACATGCTTCTATATGTCATGTCCAGGAGAGGACCCAGCAGCTTGCAGGGACAGACCTGGTTCACACTCCTGACCTTTCTCTCTCTGTAAGCAGGTCTGAGAAGCTGGGGGATCCTGAGGGGAATCAGGTCACTGCTTGCCAGATAGTAATGTAACTATCAGGATTAAAACAAAAGATGCCCTAAAACCCGTCACATATTTTGAGTGAAAACATTATGGCAAGAGGATAATTTTCTCTCTGCTTGAATATCCGGGTAGCTGCCGGCCTGGATACCTCATCGCTGAGTCTTGATCAAAAGTCTGTCAGAGTGGGGCACCTGGGTGGTTCAGTCAGCTAAATGTCTGACTCTTGGTTTCAGCTCAGGTCATGATCTCAAGGTTCATGAGTTCGAGCCCTGCTTGGAGCTCTGTGCCGACAGTGCAGAACCTGCTTGGGATTCTTTTTCTCCCTCCCTCTCTCTGCCCCTCCCCTACTTGCACAGTCTCTGTCTCTCTCAAAATAAATAAATAAACTTAAAAAAATTTTTTACAAAGTTTATCAGAGTAGTTTCCCTCCATAAGGGTTGTCACTGCCCGACACACTACCATAGCCCTCTGTTTACCTACGTGTCTTCCCACTGGAATAGAATCTCCATGAGGGCAGGGATTTTTGTTTGTTGTTCACTGCTGTATCCACCATCCCTACGAGGGTACCCAGCACTTGTTCCTACTCAATAAATATTTGGGAATAAATGAGTGAACATGCTGAATACAACCATATTAGGTGTAAAACATCATACTTTTCTATGTGCTTACAGTCAGTTCTTTGAAGTTGATAGTGTTTGATGCAAAATGTTTACACAAATTGAACTTGTCCATGTTTAGCAGCAGCTGTTCTTAAATTCCACACAATACAGATGCCAGGTGGTACTGCAGGGCCACAGTTTGTGAGCTTGCTTGTCCTTTCGAGTTCCCATAGCTGAATGCAGCAGTAATTTGGCATTGAGTTAGCACAGCAAAGTTGCGTCTTCGGTCGCCTTCCCCTGAGCCTTAGTTTAGTCCATTTTCATTCCTTACTATATTGCAGCAATAAAATTTTATCCAGGGTTCCTAATTCCAGGCTTGCCCAAATCCAATCCATTCTCCATATTAGATCATGATTATCTTTTAATAAAAAAAAAACATTGTCAACTACACGTAAAATTAAAAAAAAAAATGAAGTCAAGTAGGTCACATGGAGCCTAATTCAGTAGGAGTTTGTAGGCCATATTATAAGGCTTTTGACTTTTTTCTGACTTATATAGAATGCCTTTGGAATAACTTGATTTGACATTAAAAAATTTTTTTTAAATATTTATTTTTGAGAGAGAGAGAGAGAGAGAGAGAGAGAGAGAGACAGGGTGCAAGTGGGGGGAGGGGCAGAGAGAGAGAGGAAGACACAGAATCCGAAGCAGGCTCCAGGCTCTGAGCTGTCAGCACAGAGCCCGATGTGGGGCTCAAACTCAGGAACGGTGGGATTATGACCTGAGCTGAAGTCCAGTGCTTAACCGACTGAGCCACCCTGGAACCCGTGATTGACATATTTTAATGGGTTTACTATGACTGTTGCATGGAGCATGGTTAAAAGGGAGCAAGGGAAGATGCACGGTGATGATTTAGGAAGACTTTGTGATAATCTAGAAGAGATGGTGGTTTGGTCATGGTAGGAGCAGTAGAGGTGGCAAAACGTGGTCAGAGTCTGTATGTGTGTCAAAATAGGCCAATAGGTTTTCCTGTGAGTTGGATAGGTAATAGAAGAGAAATTAGAAAATAATAATAATATTGGGTCACAAAAATTTGGGGACTGAGCAATTGGAAGGATGGGATTTCTACTAACTGATACGGAGAAGGCTGTGGAAGAACATGCTTTGGGTGGGGGGGATTTGGAGGTGGTCAATGTGGGGCATCCTAGTTTAAGATTCTATTGTATATTAAAGTGGAAACATTCTATAGAAGTTTGGCTGTATGGGTCTGGAGTTCATGGGAGAAGTTTGGGCTTGATATTTAAATGTGAAAGTCACCACTTTATAGATGGTAATTAAATCCATGAGACCATATGATATCTTCAAAGGAGTATTCAACTTCAGAAGAGAAGAGGGTCCACACTGAGCTCTGGGACATTGTAAAAGCAAGAGGCCAAATATATGGGTACTTGGTGACTGAATATTTGTTGAAGCATAACAATTTGTTGAATGAATATTTGTTGACATATGAATGGAAGGCTCTTGATTTTAAGCTTGAGTTTGCCTTTGATACATCGCCAACCACTGTTAACACAGTTTGAAAAGGGGAGAGAGACGTGATTGGTAAGTAAGAGAATGAATGCCTAGTTCAAGTGATCCATGCAGTGTTTTGATGAATTTTTTAGATTGTATAGACACTGCTGAAACTCATAAATCATTTTTATTCCTAGATTGTCACTTGATGCTTCCATTGAAATTAATGCCCAGGGACCTTAGTCTGGAAAGTAAATTGCCTACAAGAAAAGAAGTGCTAATACTGAGCTGAGAATAAAGAAACTATTAATACTATAATATTCCAAAATTCTGTCCATCTGAATTTCTCTGACTTTGGAGACGTCCAATAAATCCCTTCTATATGTAGTCCTGCCTATTCTGATAGTCAGTTAATAGCAATTCTTTTACAATAATTAGTAACTAGCATTGGGAACCCTGTTTGAATTCTTACCTTGGAACTGGCTGTGGCCCAGGCATGTTTATTTATTCGACATATAGTCATTGGGTATTCATGTCCCAAGTACTGTTCTAGGTGCTCAAGGCACACTGATGAAATTGCAGAAATCTCTGTCTACAAGAAGCTTACATTCTCTGGGATTCTGCTTATCAGCTTATCTTGTAGAATTTAGAACATCTTCTACCTTTCTCCATGCAGAGAAAAGGACCCATCCTTTATGTTATTCATGGACTACACTTCTTTCAGTACAATGGACATAAGGGAAGGGGCATGTCTACCATGGTCATGCTGCATCTAGTGTCTAAACAACAGGAGGCATGCAATAAATATTTGTTGAGTGAGTAAATATCTCAAAAGTCTTCTACTTCTAGATGATGTTCCATTCTGATCTTCCTGAGAATATAGTTATATTCTACCAGGAATGCCCTTTTGTCTTCCCCTTTGCCTAGATATTTATATTCACCATCCAAAACTGCTCAGATATTTGGTTTTCTAAGAAGTATTCCCTGGGGGGCATCTGGGGGAGCATAGTCGGTTAAGCATACAACTCTTGGTTTCGGGTCAGGTCATGATCTCCTAGTTCATGGGATTGAGTCCCCACATCAGGTACTCTCAGCACAGAGCCTGCTCGGGATTCTCTCTTCCCCCTCTGTCTGCCCCTCCCTCCCCCACACGCTCTAAATAAACAAACAAACAAACACATAAACTTAAAAAAAAAAAAGAAGTCTTCCCTGGGTTTATGTCTGACTCATGTGTTCCCCTAATGAGCACTCACACATTCTTTACATAACTCCATTTAAAGTATTTATCAGATTGGCTTTCAGTGACCTTTACAATTATCAATATCCCCCAGGTACAATGTAGCCTTCTTTGATGTCACAGAAAAAGTGAAATATATGTTAATTCCTCGAATACTTTACATACTCTAGAAACATCGTAGAAATGTATGACAAGGACATGGCCTATTGCGTTAGTGACGAGAGTATACCACTAACATCAAACATTGCCCATGATTTAGGAAGCAGCAAACTTTGCTGTGGTTGGAGACAAGGATCAGAATTACACAGAAAAGGAAGAGATGTCAAAAGTAATCTTAGAGAAATCCCAAAGCTCTGAGGAGAGGATAGCTAAGAACCAGAGGACTGATCAGGTATCGGGCAAGAGACAGATCAGGAATTTTGGGGGTAGGGGCGCCTGGGTGGCTCAGTCAAATGTCCGACTTCGGCTCAGGTCATGATCTCACGGTTGGTGGGTTTGAGCCTTGCATCAGGGTCTGTGCTGACAGCTCAGAGCCTGGAGCCTGCCTCTGATTCTGTGTCTCCCTCTCTCTCTGCCCCTCCCCCTCTCATGCTCTGTCTCTCTCTGTTTCTCAAAAATAAATAAATGTTCAAAAAAAAATTTTTTTTAAAGAAATTCATGGGTAGAGCAAATCAGGAGGCCAATATGGGAAGCAAGTACCAGAGTCAAGAACAGAAGAGAGTTAAAGCAGAGAGTAGTTCAGGGGAAACTAGACAACCCCCTAGCTGCTCATATAGGTGGTTTTTATGAGTACATTTGCCCTGATTGATAGATAGTTCTGATTCCCTTATAATAGGAAGTATCACCAGCTTCCTTTCTGTAGGCTCTCAGACTATTTGCCTGACATGCCATTTCTATATCTTTTCCCCCAAAACCCCTCAAGAAGTTGTTTACTTGTCTATTTTTTTTTATTAGATTGCTTTATGTCTGTGTAGATACTGTCTCCAAAAATGATGGATACCACATCACAAGTTTAGTAGCACCACACTACGTAGTTTGGTGCCTCATTAAAAAGAAGTGAGATTATTGATTACTATAACTATTATCATTATCACTGGCAAAAAAAAAAAAATTAAAAGTAGCGATCCTAAATAACAAAGCATTGAAGTGTAATGCTTAAGCGACCACCCTACTCCAAAAAGCATTTGGTAGCTTACTGAAGGAGATGAAACACATATCCAAAAATACAAGTAAAAACAAAGGTACTATAAAGTAAACAACAAATGAACAATCTAGGACATGCATGTAAGGGTTTGGTAAAAGGTAAAATTATGAGATGGCTCCAGGCAAACGTGGAAAGCTACAGAGAAGGGGTGGAACCTGAACTTGGTCTTCAATATCAGTTCAGATTGATAAAATGCAGGAAAACTTTGCAAATGACTAAAACCAGGATGGGATTGTGAGTGATATGTCTGGGAGAGCAAGAACAAATTTGAATTTAAGGAGCAAGTTTCCTAAGAGATTTTCATGCAAAGTAAATTTGGAGAGGAAAACACAGAAGCCCTGTTGGATGTGATCTCACATTCCAGGTTAAAGGGTTTTAATTTTATTTGACAGATAATGCAGGAAGTGTTTGCTGACTGAATACATGAATGAGCCTCAAAATGTTTCCAAGGACAGAAATATAATAATATGCCTCCTCCAAAGACATTTGGCGACACAATAACATGAGTTAATATATCTTGTATAGCAGGTTGAAAGATCTTATACACTCCAGAGGTTTCCAATTTTTCTTAAAATAAAATTCATTTATGGTTCCTGGGCAGCAATTTGAGAATCAGCCCTCTCCCCATCCAGCCCCACAACAAATGTGCTTGCAAACAAAATGTAAGAAGAAAACAACATCATATTGAATTTCTTCTTTTGCTTTAAAAAAAAAAAAGATCCTTCAAGATAAATTGAGTACAGCTCTAGTAAATTTGGATGCGTTAGGCCATGGACATTCCATTTTTATATATACTGTGATAATAACTATATAGAGTGAGCAGAGAGATGTGCAACTCTGCCCCACTGTTGCAAGAATTCACCAAGTAATTGAAAGTGTTTCCAAGTGTGCATAATTCTGTGCCTCCAGTCAAATACAGTAGATGGAAATTTGTTTGGCTTCCTCTGTCAAAATGTCTAAAACACATAAAGGAAATGTGTAAATGGAAAACAAAATATTACAGTTCCAACATTCTTTTAATTATGTCTCAATTTCAATCCTGGCTTTGCTCAAACATACTAATAATCCTAAGGGCTCATCTCGATCCTTCTGGTGGATAAAATGACCGAATGTGATTTTTACCCTTGACTCAAAAGTGTCAGTTCTGGAAATCTACAGTATTTGTCACCATGAATACCATTTAACTGCAGCAGTACCCAAAGGAACTCTGCACAGCCACACGTGAATAGGGCTTGGAGGAACTTAATTAATCTTGCTGTCACTTCCATGATGGTTTTCATTAGTTTTGCTGCTATCTGATCAACTGGTCTTCTCTGTATTGGAAATGGGTAGCCATAGCTTCTTGGGAGAGCACTTGCAAAAGGTAAACAAAGACTCACCTTTGTGGTCAGGAGCTTTTATGCAGATGGACATTATTATTGCTACTCTAATATGGAGGTAATCCTCACACTTTATACTTAAGTTATAAAATCACAGGAAACATAAATACCTCTTCTGTCCTGAACAGGAAAACTGCTTTAAAATCTATACACAGATTATATAATTTAAATACAAGGTCACAATTTTGTTTATATTGTCTTCACGAACACTGATGTTTAGTGCATTATCTGGAACTGTTCTAAACATAGAATGTAATTCATAAGAAATCTAGACTTTTTCACGGACCCCTGGTAATTAGATTAGGTGAAAGTTGGATTTAATGATGGAATAAAAGAACCATTAAACCAATGGTAGTATCAGCCCTCTCTGTCATATTTTTGAAAGATTGGTTTAATACACGTGTATTTGAAATGTAATTTTATTTATATGCATTATTTTTGGCATTATTGTTTTCAATGCTGACCATAGTTTAATTTAGTAAAAAAAAAATTGGAATGACTTTATAAAATGTTATCACATTTTGACTACATGAAAGTCAATTCATACCTATAGTCATGGGGACCTAGAAAAGGAACTCACCAAGAGCCAACATATATGGCAGGCTCTGGTGAAGAAAACAAAAATGTAATGTGTTCCCTTTCCTCTTGTTTAGAAGCCTCCAAAAATAATCCCCAGTAATTCGTTTCCTAGTATTCACACTCTTGTATAGTCCATTCCCACTCTGAATAGAACTGTACTGTGTAACCAATAGGATTTTGCTGAAATGAACAGGTGTGACATTCAAAATTAGGTCATAAAGGCAAAGTGAGTTCTGTTTCTCTCTCTTAAATCACACACTGTAGGGGAAGTGAGCTGCCATACTTTGAGGACAGTCGAGAAACACTATGAAGAAGTACACGTGGCAAGGAACTGAGATTTCCAGCCAATATCGAGCATCAAATTGGCAAATATCTGAGTAAGTTACCTTGGAAGTAGATCCTTCAACTTAGGTCAAGTCTTCAGGTGCCTGCAACCATGATCAACATTTTATTTATTTATTTATTTATTTATTTATTTATTTATGAGAGACAGAGAAGGAGAGGGCAAGTGAGGGAGGGGCAGAAGGAAAAGTAGGGACAGAATCCCAAGCAGGCTCCATGCTGTCAGCACAGAGCCCAAAGCAGGGCTCAAACTCATGACCATGAGATCATGACCTGAGCCAAAATCAACAGTTAAATGCTTAACCAACTGAGCCACCCAGGTGCACCCATGAATGCAACTCATGAAAGTCTCCAAGTCAGAACCACCCAATAGAGCAACTCCCAGATTACTCACCCATAGCAACTGCATGAGATAAGAAACAGTTATTATTGTTTTAAGGTTCTGAAATTGAGGTAATTTTTTTCTATGCATCAATAGATAACTCATGCATCATAGCCTTAGCTTATAGCTTAAAATTATGGCAATGTGATGCAGATTTCAGTTGAGATAGAGGTAGACACAGGCCCTGAGGAGGTTATGTATTCCTTTGGGTCTTGGTTTCTTAATCCAAAAAATAATGGTGTGGGAATGAGTGAGGGTCACCAATGTAAAATCCCACACGGAGAAGTGATGGAAGTCACACAGCTGTACAGAGTGAGCTAGATATATGTTTATAGAGAGTGTTAGAGACTTTGGAGGATTGCAGAGTATCAACTAACAAGGGAGGGTCTGTTACTTCACTTCAATTGACTGTATGCCATGAGGAAATGTTGCCAGATTCTTCAATTTTTTCCAGTTCTTACTTTCTATGACTAAAACATTACACATTTGATAAAAATTTCATGCAACTTCAACCTGAAGCCATTGGTTAAAACTATGATTGAAACAGTATTTTCTTCTCTCTCTCTCTCTCTCTGTCTTGCATTTTCAAGTATCTTCAGGATTTTATTCAAAGATCTCTGCTGTTAAATTCATCTGTTTTGTCCTTCTTCCCTTTCACCGTTATCTCTACCCTTCTCTATATCACAAACTTCTACTGTCCATCTGCCAACACATATTCCTCCCTGCCTGGCATAATGCTCTCCTCTTAACTTTCTTAGACTGCTTAAATGCTACTCATCCTTGATGGTCCATTCACATGGCACTCCTCCCCCAGGAGGCTTTGCCTGATTGCCAGTCACAGTTAGTGACTACTTTTCTTATACCTCAAGAGTAACGCTGCTTTATCTCTTGAGTCCCGCTAGGTATATGTCTTCCTGTTCATAGTGTGAAATCTCATTTGGCAAAATTAATGTCTCATTAATTTTATTGTCACTGAGCATTTTTACAATGTCTGTCTGCAACATACTGTCGAGATCTCCCTGAAATGAAAGACTTGTTGTTCACTCCTAGGAGTGCTGTAGACAGATGGCTTTCAACTGCAACATCTTTATTGTATCATCTGGTGGGAACTGCACTTCTAAGGTTTCACCTCTTTGTGGCGAACCATATCCAAGGATCAATGTGGGAGTAAAAAGGCCTGGCCATCTTAGACAAACTTGGAACAACTTGGTCAACTTGGGCCACTTAAGCTCTGAAGCATCCAACTATGTCTTTGCTTCTATATCACAGCTCAACTTCTCCCTCTCGCCACTCCTGTTCCTCTTCTCCCTTCCACAATGCTGACCTAGAGCATTCTCTAATAAACATCTTTCATTCTAACCTTCACCTGAGTCCGTTTCTCAGAGAACCCATCCAGTGACACCGCCATTGAGCAGATACTCAGTAAATGCTCAGTGTTATAAATTAAGTCCTAAGTCCCCACAGACAAACTAGACTAATTTCCCAAAAAAGAGAGTACAGTGATTCCCCAAGAAGCCCTTGAAATTGTTGGATAATTGTGAACGAAAGCCCACCTTTTACCCAGTAACTCATTGATTTTGGAATTAACGTGAGGAAAAGAAAGCCCAGAATTTAAATGAATGCCCTGGTCCGTGTACTCTGTCTGAGTAATGGTGATGGCTCAGAGCTGTCAGGTCGGCCAGGAGATATTCAATCATGATGCTTTCCTCTTTCTTTTCAACAAAGGTAATCACTCAGCATTTTATCTTTTCTAGAAGGTGTCATTACTTTGAAAAGACAATAAAAGTCTCACAAGGGTTTCTATGTAGTGGAAATTTTTCTCTTCATTTTTAAGACAAAAAAAAAAAAACAAACTAAAGGAGAAAAAGGCCCTAATTAATTTAAACATGAAAAAATACATTAGCTTGCAGGAATTTCATAATTTTAAAGTATAAAATTCCTTGAGAAATCCTTTCAAACTGAGTAATTTATCATGTTCTTTAGAGCCTATAATGCATAAGACATATCTTTTAAAATTACATTGTTTTAGTTAAATAACCAGACAATTTTTTCTGGAGAAAAGGGAAAAAATTGCCTTGGAAAAATCTGTGATGCAGAGATATGTGTGGAGAGTCTACCCTGAAGAAACTATCAACAGTAAGGCCTTCTTAACCTCTGACTACATGTCACCAACAACAGAACATGGACATGAACTGAGTGGTTTACCACCTATTTTCAAGTCCAATACTTAGTCTAGAAGTATTTAAGTGTTTTCATTTATTCACTAATTTGACAAATATTC